>NC_136414.1:166298812-168698812 GCF_051521515.1 Lactuca serriola
GAACGCGATATCATACAATGAGTCAGTTCATTCATGAGTCATTACTTGCTAGATAGAGAGAACATACATTACAACTAGTACACACAGTACATTACTATACATGCTAGATAGAGAGAGAACACACATTACAGCTAGCACACATAGAACATTACAGTACATTAGTATACTATTATATAGATATGTTTACATGATTACGCTTACATGAGTATGGTTACATATATACGTTTACATGAGTGCGTTTACATATACGATAATAGGACAGCTATCACTAGGTGTTATAGCATAGAACAAGTTTAGGATCTAACTATACCGATGAATCACAACGCATTGTGATAGTTATATCGGGTATACATGATCATAGTAATGTGGATGTTCATGGCTTGCATATATGCAGGGGTCGTGTAAAGGTCCCAAAATCCCTTTGACAGGGGAACGTCTAGCGTGGGATCTAGCCATCACATTAGGCCTTAACCCTCAAATAAGGCAATAGGAGTATAGAGGTAGTCACTTATTACAAATAATACAGTACTTATAAGAATTACCATAGACTTAAGGTAATTAGTACGGTTATAGTTTGAGACATAGTACTATTTCATTTTCCCATTACATTCACTTCGTGAACATTCAGACAACGCACGGTAATGTAGAAACTATATTTTTGGTTACAGATAGTCAGAATTGGGAAAATACACACTCTTACAAGAGCCACACACACACAGACACTAGATGCATTGGTAGAAGGATACGATTAGTAGGAAACATAGGGCTTCCTAGGATCATACAAAACATTTTTATACTTATAGTTCATATACATTTTCTATACTTACAGTTCATATACATATAAATACTTACATACAAATTAAGACACTAAAATACTTATGATCTCACCAGCTTTAAAGCTGATACTCTCTTTCAAAATAACTTGTATCCTCAGGTCAACCATAGACAGGTACCGATGCAAGGTTCAGAGAAGATGGTGCTCTTTCAAGACTCATATTTCATTTTGATTTATACTTAGTGTCTATTATAATTTGACAGAACACACTTGTATTAAAATTATATTATTAATGCAATGGATGATGTTGTTGCTTGTTTATTACTTTTCATTGTTGTGATACTGTACATGATGTCTTCCACCCCAGAACGTTTCTGCCGTTCATGGTTTTGGGGTGTGACAGATTGGTATCAGAGCATTGTTTATAGTGAATTAAGTATATCAACCCATAAAAGATATACTAACTATAAATACAATGGGATTAAAAATACTCTGACCAAGAGTTTATACTTTAAATAATAAAATATTTAATTAAGTATACGTGCCTGCATTCATACTAAAATCAGTGTCACTAGGACAGTACAAAAGAATTATGATTGTTGGGCAACACAGGTGGACTTAGAGACTGATATGGGCATATTTAGTTATAAAATTCATGCATTATCTTAATACTTTATGTTGTTTTTGTCTCATTTAATGAACAAAAGGTGCTTAATTAGCTTAAATATTTCATTTTCAGCACCAAAGACATGCTCCAAAGGAAAATGAAGTGGAATTGGCGATTGGACGCTTGGATCTTGGAATTTGAAGAAAGAAGTACGTTGTTGGACAGCTTGACCCCTCGTCAGTGTTTTGGCCATATCTCATGAACCGTAACTCCGATTGACGAGATTGAAAATGTTCTGAAAAGTACACACAATTTCAGACGACTTTCGTGTTTTGAGAAAGTGTTGATTCGAAACGTAATCGGCAAGTAGAGTCGATTACTCGGCGAGTTGTATCGAACTTTCACGATTCTGGACGCGCTGACTTGCCGTACACGGGTTTTAAGTGATGTACTCGGCGAGTAGGTCATTGGACTCGCCGAGTAGCCTCTGTTTTGTGAAAATCTATATAAAGGGACTTTCATATCGATACCCTAGCATGGAGAGAAACCCTAGGAGGCTGAGAAATGATTGGAAGTGCTGCTAGGTCGTGAGGAACTGAAGAATCAACCCTACATTCAATTGTGAAGAGAATCAAGACAATTTTGGTTTATTCTTTGTAAATTTTTGATTTGAATCATGTTTACATACTTTGATTTCGTTTTTGAGTTTATGTTTACTGCAATCATGAGCTAAAAACTTATTCTTCTGTTAGGGTAGACAATTTTGTGAACATGGATTGATTATTTGAGTAGGATTAATTTTAATTGGTAATTATGTTTTGTTAAGCTTGTTAAAGAACCTTATGTGTTGACAATAACTATTCTTCTGTTAATAAATTAGTAATTAAGTTGTATGAACATCTCTTAGTTATTAATTTCATATGATTTATTGTGACCACATAGTTGTATGTCTAGGAATAACGAACGTGAAACTAGAATTAACTAGAAGATAGGTAAGTTAATGTGTGAGCTTGTTTGATGAACATCAGCAAGAGGTTAATTGAAGGTCCAATTTAATTAACCATTACAAGTCTTGTTTAACCCGAATCAATAACTAGGAAATCCGTTAATTTAGACAACTGGCCACTGCTTGAGTTAATTTTTTTTCCTAAGGATTAGTAATATCGAACGTGAAACTAATCATCTTAGTCGGTAGCCAATGAAGAATTAATCCGATACATTGAAATCATCCATGGGAACAAATGAGTCGAACCTAAACAGAAGTCCTCTTTATTATTGAATTTAGTCGATTTTTATTTGCTTAGCTCTTAGTTTCTTAGTTTAAGTTTTAGTTAATTGTTTAAGTTTCTAGTCTTGCAAAACTAGAGAAAACCCTCTTTCTATTACTTGTTTATTTAGATAATATTAGCATTTATTTTAATTGTTTACCGTTCCCTGTGTTCGATACCCTACTTACCTGAACTAAACTGCTAATCGATAGGTACACTGCCTTTTGTGTGTTCTTCTTTGTGTTTAAGTTAGTACGATTAAAACTAGTTGGTTTTACACACATCAGAGACATATAGTCAAAACTGGGAAGATATAGCCTGATCTACTATATTATCCGAGGGTTGACTAGCATGTGCCTAAGTGTAGTTGTGTGGTTACAACAAGTCAAAAATCTTACTAACCCTACCACAATGAGAACAGTAGAAGATAACATTAAATCTAAAATACTATAGGGGTATTTGGTGTTACTATAAGTACTTTATACTTGAGAACTAAAACGGGATCTTCATTACCAAGTTGATAGTTGCTAAGTGGATACACTAAGGCTATATGTAATTAGGATGTTATAGACTTAGAATCTGTGAAAATTTTACTTTACCCCTATTCTGTGTGAATTTGGAGTTAAGGTCACTTATTCGAAGGCCTATCCTGTTTCGATTACATATAACTGGTATGCACTTCACAAATAGCGATGTAACTAATGAAGATTTTCTAAATAATTATCTAGATAGTTCGTCTACTAATTATTTTCTTACCCCAATTCTCGCGTAGATAACATGGCTGGACTCCATCCCCACGGCAACCAGTATCTCCCGAACGAAGTCATTGCTAGTTGGTTTAGAGAAGAACCAGTTAATGATCATCCTATCCCTTTAAATGATCACCATGATGAAGACATTTCGGACAATGCTAACTCCGAACCAGAGGTTGAGAACCTACCCCAGGCAGCTCCCTTTCAAATTCCTAACCCTCGTCCGGCTTTTCATGGCCCGACGCATGAATAGGTGGAATGCTTGGAAACATGGAGCCAAGGACAAGATCAGCCCATGCCATTTAATGGTGACCAAAGCTTTTATGACCTGAGCAATGGGGGCTCAACAGATAGAACCTTGCCAATCTTGGTCTGCAGAGTGGCCCGAAATGAGATTCAAGGCAGGACAGCCCTACATCAGATCACAGAAGTTATTGCCGATGCGAGAATGCATACCTTTCGCACCATTCATCTAGAAGATGCTCGTGAGAGATGTGAGAGAAACCATGAAACCCTTCTGCAAGCACTGGCTAAATCACGAGCCGAAGTCATAGAGCTCCGTGTATGCCAAAGGGTGTACGAAAGACACCTACTTGATGTGGAACGTCACCTAGCTGAACTGAGAGTTCACCAGAGGGATGACCGTCGCCAGTAGTAGATGCTTTACTTTATTTTCCTCGTTAAAAAGGAATCGTTTTCTATCTATGCCCGATGTGGCATTTTCTATGAAACTATCTTGTACTGTAAGTACTTTAGTTAGGTCTTTATGTTGTCAAGAACTATCTTCTCTGGATATGATGTAAGACCTTTGTACAAGGTCATTTTCCCAAAATTTTACGTCATTAATATCAAAGATATTGACAGTCGGCTAACTTCTGTGTCATTCTTTATTCAAGTACTCTTATCATACTTTCATTAGAGTTTATCTGAAACATGCTTTAGTCAAGTCATTGGACTGTAGCAAGTTAGCTCCGGAGACATTTCCAAGTCTCTTTCAGTGGTTGGATCATGTTATTCACCAACCAACGATACCTAGGCTTGAACGACAAATGCCTTGAGACCATTCTACAAACTCACTTCCACCCAGTACTAGGATTGCATCATAGGGATGTAGGTCAAACCTTCGCGAACATACTTCCAATCCGTACTAGGACTACCTCATAGGGATGTAGGTCAAACTTTCGAGAACATAGTCTTACTATTTACTTGAGCAATCGAAGTACATTTAGAGTCAACCAGAATCGCTCACAAAATCCTTATCTTTCGTATTACAGAATCATGTCGTCATTCGGAAACAATCAGCCGAACCACGAAACCCCTGCTTTTCCTATGGACACCGCTACTTTTCAAGCCACCGTTACAGCTGCCGTGATGGCTGTCGTGACAGCTGTCCATGCAAATCGCAGCACTGTCAACGCAACCAAGACTGAAAAAGGAGTTGACAATCCCGATCGTGTTAACGATCCGAGAAATCAACAAATAGTAACAGTCGCCACCACTCAAAACAATAACTCAGAGTTCAAGAAACGAAAACGTCAAGCCCAAGTAGAACGCAAGCGATTTCAGAGAATTGCCATGCAACAACAACAAGTGGAAACCTTTTCCATCCCAGTATTGAGTAGACCATATGAAGGAACACTTCCGAAGTGCGACCGGTGCAACTACCACCACAAAGGAATTTGTCGAGCCTGGCAATGCAATAATTGCAACAAGATGGGGCACATTGCTCGTTTCTGTAGAACTACCTCCACCACTGGAGCAAGCCTAGTTCGCTATAGTTGTGGTGAGGCAGGGCACTATTACAGAAATTGTCCAAAAGAGAAGATCAACGAAAGCAACCGTGTCCCCCTAACTCCTACTCGACACTTCACTTCCACCACTGATCTTGGTACTATCCAGATATGTCACCAATGCGGTGAAATTGGACACTTCAAGAAGGAGTGCCCGATAGCGCAGAACTCTGGCGCAGACGGGAGGACTCTCAGGATCACAGCTACAGGAGAACCTACTCCGGACCCACGTTAATGTAATTTAGGCGTTTCGTTGTAACAGACTTATAAACCCTCCAAAACTAGTGCAACTAGAGTCTTACCTTTTGCGAGATCCTGTCGGTATAGGGATGCTCATGCTGCGTATACTTGTCTTTTGTAGTATACCTCATCCGCAGCAATAGTCTTGTAGTAAGTCTAAAGTACTGTAACTCTGTTGATGGTTGCACGGTTGTGTTTGTCTGTAACCCCTTATGTTCAAATCTAATGTCTTTAATTTTCCTAATGATTCCGACATTATCATACAACTAGGTTCGATTTGATCCGCACCATACCTGGTTCATAAGTACATCTCTTTCTCAGTAAACGTCTTTTTAGCGAAACCATCATTTCAGAACACCAAAGTGCTCATGTGTGGAGTACCTCATAGTTCTTTTCTTTTCCGAAGAAATCCCCGAAGTACCACTTGTACAGTACGTCAAGTTCAATCCAAAGATCCATACAGTTGATATGTCGCTGATGAATGTATACATAGGGGTGATATATAATCAAGGTTCTACAGGTTTAGAATTGATGATTCCACTTTAACTTCTTCTTCCTCGATGGGATGTGAGCTTAAAGAAGAATCAGTTATTCGACTACCTTTTCAATATTAATTATATACGACTCGTATACACGAGATTGTGATTGTGAAACCATGTATGAATCCTAAATATGAACTTCAGGACGGAGACTGCCCAAGACTACGAGTTATCGCATTGTCATGTGAACAAACTTAGAACCCAGTACGACTCCTGTAAACAGATCGCCCTACAGTCTAAACATATATGGAGATACAAGAACAGCCCGGACAACTTAGCAAACTACACAGAAATAGAATAGGAATACTAGGCTTCTCACCCTGGAGAACTCCGGTCTTATTCTTCCAGAGATCGATGGATTGCATCGTATGTACCTCGGCTATCGAGGACTCCGTCAAGATTTTCCATTGGAAATCGTTATCTCTGCCTCACATAGACGAATTGGTTGAGCAAACGCAAGGAAAGAATTACTTTTCAGAAATGGATCTAAGATCTGAATATCACCAGTTCGAGTGTTAGGGAAGGATGTCCGGAAAACTACCTTCCGAACTTGATGCGGACACTTCGAGTCCGTAGTGATACCCCTCGGATAGGACCAATACGCCCATAGTATTCATGAGCTAAATGAGTAGAGTACGTCTTTCTTACTTTGATCAGTTCGTCATTTCTCCATGTAATGACTTACTTATCTACCCTCATAGTAAGAAGGAACCCATGGAAACATTACCCTCGGAGGAACTTTCGAGAAGTTCTCTAAGCACGAGTTTTGAAATTGAAGAGTCAGATTCCTAAGACACACTGTTAGTGATGTGGGAATTTTTGAGTACTCTTTCAATTTGTCAAAACCGTTGAGAATTTGTCGACACCAGAGACGCCGACAGGAATACACCAAATTCTAGGTCTTACAGTCCTACTGCCATAGTTCATCCAGAACTCCTCGCAAAACACAGAAAACCGTACGACTTTGACCCAGCAGAGGGTGGCCATTGACTGGGAAGTTCAGCAAGAAAAAGAAACCTTGGAAATTCCAAGTGAGAGACCAAATTCTTTAGGAAGTCTCACTCTGGGAATGGCTTAATATGCTTCGTAAAGCATGGAAAGCTAAATCCAAGATAGATAGGACCTCCAAGATTCTTACCAGAATCGGTCCTGTATCGCACAAACTAGACCTACCCCGCGAACTCAGTAACGTACGTTTTACTCTTCGCGTCTCGATCTTAAAACCGTACCTTTCCGTTAGGACTCTTGTAAGTCCACTCGACGAGATCCATGCCTTCGTATTAGAACCGTAGTGACTCTCGACCGAGAGGTCAAGCGGACGAAGCAACGCCGTCGCCCGTTAGTGAAGGTTCGTTAGGATACCAACCGAGGACCCGAATTCACTTAGGAGCGTGAGAACCAATCGATTAGGAAGTTTCACCTCATGACTCGATCATTCCTACCTACTACCTTACCTAAATTCTAATTTCGGGACGAAATTCCCTTTAACATGGGGATGATGTGACAACCCGAAATTTCCATTCTGTACAAACCATATCAAGTCACTAGAAGATTAGAACAGTTACAAAGAATTTCCAGACTTTTGGGTATAAGTTTGAGTATTTCAGGATTTACACTTAAGGAGATATCAGGAGAGTGGATGAACTAGGGTTTTGTGCAACACTGTTATTTCAAAACTCTATGATATTAGAGTTCATTTCCTGAATAAAATATTTTCTGCCAAAAATCCAGGACTATATATAGGATTCTGAACCATATTTATTCATTAGTTACATTTCCAACTAGAGAAAAGCCGAATTCTCTCTCGAGGATCTTCGGACTTTCGTTCTGGAAAGTGAGTACTTCTATCTAGTGTTGTTTTAAAGCTTCTTATATTCTTAATACACTAGAAATCACAGGAAAACACTAAGATCTGAGAGTTTACCGCCCAAGAACACCTTGGGGAGTAAACTCTTTTATAAGGGTCAAATGGTGCCTAGTCCCTTCCTTAAGCAATGAAACTAGTTTAGACTTGTACCCTAATGTGTTTAGGACTAGAGAACCACCTTAGAACACCAAGAGTAAGGTTTTCACGGCCCAAGAAGTTCCACGGCCGTGAACTCCAAACAATAGGGCCAAATTATGCTATAAACTCTTCTAAAGCCTTGTACACTAGCCTAGTTTAGTTCCTAGTTAAATTAGGGACTTGAAAACACCACAAACACTCTTGCAAGGGAGATTACGGCCGTAATCTCCATGAGATTTGGTCCCACGGCCGTAAACTCCTAAAAGGAGTTATATAATGCCCTAAACTCTTCCATAGACCAAGCCATTAAGTAGGAATGCTTCTTTGGGCCTTATAGAGCATCAAACATCAAATGGTCATATAAGTATGAGATTACGGCCGTAAACTCATGAGTTTACGACCGTAAACTCATTTGGTAGTGTCATTAGGGCCGTGAACTTCATGATGGAGTATTCCTTGAACCCTACACACAATAGCTTTTCCCTACAACCCTTAGATGCAATCCTAGAGGCTAATAACACTTGATAAAGGTGTTTAGCATGTCCTAGGGTTTCTTGAATTATTTATTAGTTGTTTATAGACTAATTTGATACATATATGTGATATTATATGTTAACTAGGATCATAGAGTGTGTTCAAGACTTCACTTGACACCTAGCCATCCTACCTCTTCAGTTCATCCGTACCACTCACAACAGGTGAGTTCATACCCCTTAATTAATGTTTTAAATGTTTTAAATGTTTTATGGGGGGATACAAGTAGAAGCATGCTAGTTATTACATCAATCACATGTGATTAATAAGCATCATTCAGATAATTTACTACTTACTAACTGTTTTACCAAACAGTTTTCTTCACATGATTTTCCTAAACGTTTTAGATGTTTAAAACTCCTAATTAAACTGTACATTTTACACTGTATGTTTCATTTCAAACTCATTTACAATTGCGTTTCCACCAAATGTTTATTTATACTTAAATTGTTTTATCAAACACATGCTTTCAACCCGTTTTATAGAATGACATCAAGTCAATCTTTTCATAGATAATAATTATGTTCAAAGGTTTTACAAAACTTATTTTATGCTTTTATATTATCAATTGCATGCCTATATATGTATAGTTATATAAGAAATGTTTAAAAGACTTAGGAAGGCTATTCACCCTATTTCCTTTTCGAGCTTAAGATGTGGTCTGGTGGGATATCGAGTATCCGTCCGAAGGTCGTTTAAATATTAGTTATATATCATGTGTACATATATAGTCATAAAGGTTCTTCCGGTTCAGTTCAATACCCTTGGGTAGCAAGGGTACACATCCATGTTCATACGTACCAGTTACATTACTAGTAAGCTACCATATGGGTAGTTTAGGAAGATACTAGAACTATTACTAGAATGTGATATCATACAATGAGTCAGTTCATTCATGAGTCAATACTTTCTAGATAGAGAGAACATACATTATAGCTAGTACACACAGTACATTACTATACATGCTAGATAGAGAGATAACACACATTACAACTAGCACACGTAGAACATTATAGTACATTACATAGATACGTTTACATGGTTACGCTTACATGAGTATGGTTACATATATACGTTTACATGAGTGCGTTTACATATACGATAATAGGATAGACATCACTAGGTGCTATAGTATAGAACAAGTTCAAGATCTAACTATACCGATGAATCACAACGCATTGTGATAGTTATATCGGGTATACATGAGCATAGTAATGTGGATGTTCACGGCTTGCATATATGTAGGGGTCGTGTAAAGGTCCCAAAATCCCTTTGACAGGGGAGCGTCTAGCCTGGGATCTAGCTATCACACTAGGCCTTATTCCTCAAATAAGGCAATAGGAGTATAGAGGTAGTCACTTATTACAAATACTATAGTACTTATAAGAATTACCATAGACTTAAGGTAATTAGTACGGTTGTAGTTCGACACTACACCATAGTACTATTTCATTTTCCCATTACATTCACTTCGTGAACATTCACACGACGCACGGTAATGTAGAAACTATATTTTTGGTTAATGATAGTTAGAATTTGGAAAATACACACTCTTACAAGAGCCACAGACACAGACACTAGATGCCTTGGTAGAAGGATACGATTAGTAGGAAACATAGGGCTTCCTAGGATCATACAAAACATTTTTATACTTACAATTCATATACATTTTCAATACTTACAGTTCATATACATACAAATACTTACATACAAATTAAGACACTAAAATACTTATGATCTCACCAGCTTTAAAGCTGATACTCTCTTTCAAAATAAATTGTATCCCCAGGTCAACCATAGACAGGTACCGATGCAAGGTTCAGAGAAGATGGTGCTCGTTCAAGACTCATCTTTCATTTTGATTTATACTTAGTGTCTATTATAATTTGACAGAACACACTTGTATTAAAATTATAATATTAATGCAATGGATGATGTTGTTGCTTGTTTACTACTTTTCCGCCGTTCAAGGTTTTGGGGTGTGACAAATTCAAGTTCCGAAAATAATATTTATAAAAAAAGAATTTTTGGATTTTTCCATTTATTTTGCATTTTAAAATTATTTTATAGAATATGTACAATGTAATATTCTATTAGAATATTTCACGTATTTTTCAAAAAAATGAGATTTTTTTTTTATTTTTTTAGTTAATTCAAGTTCTGAAAATAATATTTAAAAAAAGAATTTTTAGATTTTTCCATTTATTTTGCATTTTAAAATTATCTTTTAGAATATGTCAGTGTAATATTCTATTAGAATATTTCACGTATTTTAAAAAAAAAAAAAACAGGATTTTTTTTATTTTTTTATTCTTTTTATTTTTTTATTCTTTTTATTTTTTTATTTTTTTTATTTTTTTTAGTTAATTCAAGTTCCGAAAATAATATTTAAAAAAAGGATTTTTGGATTTTTCCATTTATTTTGCAGTTTAAAATTATTTTTAGATTTGGTCTCACGGTCTCACAAAATTAGAATGGTTTCAAATGAACCTGAATATATATATATATATATATATATATATATATATATATATATATATATATATATATATATATATATATATATATATATATATATATATATATAGAAACAAACATGTACTAGACTTTATTTAATCGTGGAGTTAAGAAAGAAGACGTCATTAAATAAAATGCTAAAATTAGGGTGGGGGTAGTGAATGGAAGTGTGAAAATGCATGTATTAACATAAGATGGTATATCAACTTTTATCACAAGCAAAAGTCAAATCAACCATGCTAACATACTTGGTTAAAAATCTCCCACACTTCAAATATATTATTTTTAAATTTGATAAAACGGCCTATAAAATTTTGTACTTTTTTCATTTATACATCATAATGGCATTGTTTACGCAAACATGTTGTGCTTATTAGAAGCCAAATAATTATAAAATTTATATACTATCATTGGTGTGCTAAACCATCAAACAAAGAAAAAAAAAGTTTTAAAAACATGAAACAAGCTTTATTCATCACTAAGATGTTTGTAAAACTTAAGGATATGCTAACTATAAACTAGTCTTTTTTAAGATTTAAGATTACCTATTGACTGATGAAAATTTGAAAAAGAATTTAAATTAATAATTTGTTAAAAATATATGTGCAATTAAATCTTTTTTTTATAAGGCGCAAAATGCTATTCTTACAATCAATTATATTGTATCATGTCAATGTCATAATGACATCGTTAAAAACAAAGAAAATGGAAATACGTGATAGAGAAATAAGACACGTAAATTTGGTAGATAGGGTGAGTGAGAGGGGACCATCAACCTCAATATACACACGTTTACTAAATAGTAAATTAAACATGTTTTAAATTGCCACTCGCCCATTTGTCATCGTGATGTAATTATAGGTACGCATATTGTGGCGCTGGTGTGAACGGAGAAGGGTCAGCACCTCCAAAATAAGAATTTATTTTTCTAACCAATTAGAATCTATATATTACCCTGTTTTTTCTATTTTGTTTCTCAACCGAATTATTTGTTTAACTTTATTCGTCCGACTTAAATAAAGACAAAATTACATAATGGTTCTTGTGGTTACTACAAGTTTTTATGAGAATCTTTTAAGGGCGTGTTTATGTTAAAATAGTTGAAAATTGAAAGTTGATATGTGATAACTCTAAATTAGTAATTGGTAGTTAGTAATTAGAAGTTATTTTTAATTGTATAGGAGTTTCGGTACAATTAGTTGGAAGTTTTTGAAATATATAAAATTATATAAAAAATTATAATTATCAAAAGTTAAAAATTATCTAAATTTTAATACTAAATGCATCCATTAAGGTTTTTAATTGGTAAAATATTATGTATATTAGTAAATGAAGAATTTTACAAATAAAGTAAATAAAATTTTTCAATTTTGTAAAAACTTAGATCAAACATTTATTACATATTATAAGTTTTTAAGCCTTCTAAAAGAAACAATATTATTATATGATATTTATTTTGGTTTATAAATTCATTTAATAAATTCTTATTATTTTGCAACATAAATATTAATAAATTATAAAAGCAGTCGATATGGTTGTTTCAAATATAGATATTATAATTGTTAGAGTTTATTTATATTTAATTGTATAAGATAATTACCAAAAGTATGGATATGAATATAATATATTTATATTAAAGGGCATTTAAGTCAAATTGTTAAAATCTAAAAGAGTTTTTTGTTAAACTTTAGTTGAAGTAACTTTGAATTTTGAGCTTTTTGTTTAAAACAATAGCTAAAAACTCATGTTGCCGAACGAAGTTTTATTTTTCGAGTTTTTCTTAACAGGTAGAAGTTCCTACAAAATTGTATGTCGAACATGCCCTAATATAAATAATTTTTATGGTTTCAATTTCTTGTATAATTGGTCCTTACGACTAATGTCATTAAACGTATCGTTAAATACATGTAAAAAGTCCAATATACCACCTTGAAATTGATGGTGCTATTTTTTAAGTAAATAAGTCTCAAAGCTTCTTTTGAGCATACATCATTGCGACTCATACATCTTTTAGTCAACAACCTCCATCTTCACCCTAGTATCCATCCCTATCGATACTTTCAACACCGCTATATTGTTCATCATCCATCTCTGTCACCACATCCACCTCAATATATGTGTCATTACGTCTCCCTTACCAAGCCTGCCTCCACCTTTACATTTCCATCAACCCTACGCTCATCAATCTCAATAACAATCCTAGTACAAAAGAGGATTGAACATAGATTGAAGAACATACACATAAAATGGACAACTTGAGAGCTTCTTTTCATGACCACTTGTAGAGGCGGTGAAAAACATCAAATGTTTTTTTTCATCATAGACTCAAGGATTGTTTGGTGCTTCAACAAAAACTTTAAGACTAATTTTGCAGAAAACGAAAAAATATGATGAGTTTTAGCAAGTCCTCAAAGCAAAGTCATATTCATAAATTATACCACTAATGTGCTAGTAGTGAAAAAGATATGCATTGGACTATGATGTGTGGGATCATCTCACTTTCTCACACCTCTCAAATTTTCATGCACTTCAACATCATGTCACGTTTTAGCATCCTCCCTTCACTTCCCTTTTTCACATAGGAAATAATCACATCTTGCATTTTCACCCGTTAAGTATGCTAAACACTCTTATGATGTGCAAGTGAAAGAACAAAATAAACCTTATTGTAATTAGAATTTACAAAAAATATCATAATCACTACATGATTATGAACTTTTCTATTATTCTTATCTTTATTTTGATTTTACCTCCCAATATAAAATGTATATTAAATGGACAATATGTCCTCAGCATATGGCACTTGATTAGTTGGTTGATGTTTTCTGTTTCATTAACTAAATAAATCAAATAAAAACAAAAGAATACACAACGTAAAACTTAAATTACAAAATTTGAAGAAATCTTGTAGTCGAATGAATTTCAATTCACTATCATCATATTAAAATCAGAAGGTAAACCACTATGTCTAAGTAAATTCGCATTGGATGCATTGAATGCCAGCCCAATACTTGCTTTTACAGCTATTTTTCTACAACTAATTTTTGGGGTATCTACGCAACTAATGAACAACTCATCATATTCACCGCCACTCATGGTGCAACCCACCTCCATCTCATTACCTACCGCACCTGTCACCGCCCCTCTGTTTGCTTTTCCGTCACCATCTTCATTGATTCTGATCGTGATCCACTCGGTTTCCTCCTTTTCACAACTCCACTTTGGTATCTCCGACTTGTCCGCCAACTGTTTGATTCTTTGCCTCAAAGAGTTCGACGAACACGTGGATGGAGTAAAATCAGATCCCACCGACGACGACGACGACGACGACGATTCTTCCATTGAATTCCACACGTCTTGATCAAGTATACTCGTCGGTGAATCCGTATAGATTTTTTCACATATCATTTGCTTTGAATTGTCGTCAAATTGTTGGAGATACGGGTGTTTCAGAAGCTGTTTCGCAGTCCACCTCTCTCTTGGATCCCGATTCAAACACTTTCTAACGAAATCCTTCGCTTGATCGGAAAATTCATCTGGGATTTCAGGGATTTCCCCGGAGAATGCAATTCTGTAAAGAACCGACGCCACGTTACTAACGTTTGACCATGGTGAACCACCGGTGGCCATTTCAATCATTGTACATCCAAGCGCCCATACATCCGCCGGAAACCCCTGTTCTTCACCTCGCGCCACCTCCGGCGCCATAAACATCGGCGTCCCACAAATCGGCGCCTCCTCATCAACCCATTTCGCACAACCAAAATCACCAATCTTCGCACCACTTTCATCAATCAAAACATTCCTGCCTTTAATGTCACAATGCACTACGCCTCTCGAATGAAGGTACTCTAATCCTCGAACTATCTCCCTCGTATACCTTAAAATCTCCGAACTCTTCAACCCGCCACCATTTCTTCCATCTATTCCGTCGACAATGGAACCAAAAGGCATGTACTGCATCAGAAGATTGTACATCATCTTGTTATCTTCTTTAGTAACATCACATCCTTTGTGGCTCACGACATAAGGACTACTCAAAGTAGACAAGAAATATTGTTCCTTTCGCAAGCTTTGAGCTTGCGACAACTCCATAGACTTGACTGCAAAAACCTCACCGGAGGTGGAGGTGGCGGCGGAGACGGTGGCGGAGGAGCCACGGCCAAGAACCGGACCTCTAGTCCACCCCATGTCGATTTTCTTGAAGAAAGACTTGTCGTGTGAAGATATTTTTTTGAGGGTGGAGTTTGGTTGGTTGATTTGAGGGGTTTGTGGTTTATATATATATATAGTGGTTGTAAATGACTAAATTCTTAAATGGAAAAAGGTTTTGTAGTTATGTTGTTGAAATAAAAAGGTGTAGTTATTTGGTTGGGTGGGAAGTCTGTCCACGGAGTTGACGATTGGTTTAACGGGAGTTTGACTACGTGGCAAATTGTAGGTAGGGAGTGACAACCTTTTAGGCAAGCCAAGACGGCAGCTATGTGGAAGGGACACGTGTCATCAAAGATTTGCTTGAAATTGGAAATATATAGCTATAAATATATAAATATACAATCAATCCCTTGTTTGTGGGGTTTGGGTTCATGAATTGTGGGAGATAATAATCACATGAATAATAGGAAGATACGCAATGTGTGAAAATATTTGCATAGAGACGTGGTATTTATGACTGTTTTATGTCATCATACATGGACTCATGTAAAATAAATTGATATATTACATAAAAGTTTAAATGATTTGTATCACTAAGACCAAAAAGATGAGATAAGGAATCTTTTGAAAAGGCTATATAGTGTGATGATGTAAGATTATTAGATAAGGATATATATAATTCTTGAAAGATAAAAGTTTGAAATCAAATCCCAAACTTTAGGTTGGATGCCTTATTTTGTAATTGTGTTTGTTGACTTTGAAAACCAAAGATTTTTTTGGGGGTTTATGGTAAGGTAGGAGAGGGTTAGGGGCAAAGGGTTGAACGACTAAAGTGGTTGGTATCAAGTATTCCACTTTTTGGTAGAATATCCTCTCAAACTTTGAGTAATTTGGCATATACTTATTTCCAAAAATAAAGTCCTAAAGGAATTTACTCTTTCAATTCTTGGGTTATGTTTCAAGTCAAAATAAATATATTGTTTGCGTATTCATGATTAGGTGCATCATAGGATTTGTGTTTCATTTCGACCCCATAATGCAAAGATTGTACATCAAAATAAAGGAAATGAAGTGATTATCATTAAAACGACATTTTAACCAATGTACTCTATATGGGTTTTCGTAGCACGTCATTTAAGATCGTTTGTCAATGTGAAAATCGTGTGATCTGTATAAAACTCATGTACTATAAATTGGTCATGTTTTCGTGTGAGGCTATATTGTAAACACGACAATTACGTGTGACATCCAATGAGTATGATAAATTTTGATGGCGATTTTATAATTTAACATGTGTGTATGGTGTGATGGTTTTATTGCATCACTCAACATCTTCTAGAAAAGGTTGATTTTTTTAACTTGTGAATGAAGTGTTGGGTGAAATGATTTTGTAAGTAGATTGGTGGTTATAACTTCTAAATCAAGATTATTAATATATAACGGTCCCCTAAGCATTGATAGACGTATTAAGTTTCTTCTTACACTCAAAAGAATTATTGTGTTTCTTTTGGAATAAGCGTAGTAAAACTTTTGATTTTTTATTGTACTAAATATCATAATTTTAAGTTAGTTTTTAATTAATATTTTAGTTTTTTGTTTATTAGTGTTAATATGTGATTTGGAATTTGTTGACTCCAATAAATAGTAAATGGCCTTATGATTAATGGTAACTGGTGCACGGATCATGTTATCATTAAATTGGAAGCTCTAAAATTCTTTCAATCCAAGTTCCATGAAGAGGGGCCTGTCAGGCCTGCTTTCCGAAGTAACTTATTTCGAAAAATTACTGACAATGACAAGTTGGCCTTAGAGGCCCCTATAACACTCCAGGAAATCAAAAACGCGGTTTGGGCCTGTGGGAATGACAAATCCCCTGGGCCCGATGGATTTACATTTAAGTTCATAAAGAAATATTGGGAAGTTCTATTGGGGGATATCGCGGCGGTGGTGAAGTACTTTGAACTACACGGAAAAATCGATCATTCTTGTAATTCATCCTTTATATCTCTGTTACTTAAAATCAAAGACCCGCAACAGTTAAAGGATTACCGCCCGATAAGCTTGATTGGGTGTATATACAAGATCATCGCAAAGATTCTAGCGGTGAGACTAAAACTCGTTATGGGACAATGCATTGATGAGGTACAAACAACATATGTGGCAGGGCGAAATATCCTTGATGGTCCACTTTTAGTGAACGAAATATGTGCTTGGTCGAAAAAGGTTAAAAAAAAATATTCTACTTTTAAAAGTAGATTTTGATAAAGCTTTTGATTCCGTAAATTGGGAGTTTCTAAATAACAATCTAATTCAAATGAGTTTCGACAATAAATGGAGAGGATGGATCAAAGGCTGTTTAACATCCTCAAAAGCATCGGTTTTGATCAATGGAACTCCTACAAATGAGTTCACAACTTCTAAGGGAGTCTGCCAAGGGGATCCTTTGTCCCCGTTTCTTTTTATCACAGCAATGGAAGGCTTAAGTGCTGCAATGAAAGAAGCGTGCGTACATGGAGTTTTTCAAGGGTTGCAATTACCGAATTGAGGCCCAAGCATCTCACACTTGCTATATGTTGATGATGCTTTATTTGTTGGAGAATGGACCGAGCACAATATCAAGAATCTCGCAAGAATTTTAAGATGTTTTCATGCATCTTCAGGTCTAAAAGTCAATTTCTATAAATCTAGAGTCTTTAGAGTGGGAGCAAATTCGGATGAAGTTACTCGTTGGGCATCACCTCTTGGATGCGAACTAACAATTCTTCCATTTAACCATCTTGGGGTACCAGTGGGTGCCAACATGCGTCTTAAGAAACATTGGCAACCGGTGATTAAAATTTGAAAGATTTCAAAATAAACTTACCCATTGGAAATCAGATCTTTTGGCGGGAGATTAACACTCATAAAGTCAGTCCTCGGGAACCTTCCTACATACTTCATGTCTCTTTTTGTTGCACCTACGGGTATCATTGACAAATTAGAAAAGTTGAGGCGTCGGTTCATGTGGGGTGGTTCAGAAGGTCAGTCCAAGATTCATTGGGTATCTTGGAATAAAATCATTGCTAACAAGACAGCAGGGGGCCTAGGAGTTGGATTGATAAAGGCTTTCAATACTGCTTTGATCATTAAATGGTGGTGGAGGTTCAGATCAGAACCTGAGTCGATTTGGGCAAAAGCAATTTCAAGTATGCATAATCTGGCGGGCAAACCGGACCACATCTTTTCTTTAAAAACTCTGACCGGGGTTTGGAATAATATCGCGTGCTGACAAAAGGATTTGGATAAATACGGAATTACTCTTGGGATGGTGCTTAAAAATCAATCAAAGAATGGGGGAGTGGATTGGAGATGTCCTCTCACAACCACAAGAGACTATCAGGTCAAAGCTTTGAGGAAAAAATTGGATAATTGCATTCCAGTTAATATTGGAAGATTTGAATGGGTGAAAGAGGTCCGGATTAAAGTAAATACTTTTATCAGGCATGCAAAACAGGGTCGGATTCCAACTACAGAAGCTCCAGTGACAAGAGGGGTCAATGTGAATTCTACAACCTGTTGTCAATGCGGTGATGAGTAGGAATCACCAGACCATGTGCTGGTTCAATGCTCGCATGCTCAAACGATATGAAACTGGATTTTAAAATGGTGTAATGTCCAACAGGCAAACTTTTCCTAAATTCATGGTGTTCTTGATTTTGCTTCAAATTGGGGTAATTGTCCAAAAAAAAAAAGGAGGTTGCTAGGCATCTGTTTTGCAGTTGTTTGGAACATTTGGAAATCACAGAATGAACGGGTATTTAACAACAAAAGGATGCATCCATCTAAAGTGGAATATCTTATTATTTCTACAATGTACATTTGGGAGAAATACAGGGGCAAAACGGAAGCAATTAGATGGTCTAAATGGTGTTTAAACCCTTTCATTGGGTTGTAGTTCATCTTGTTTTCATTACATCTGTTTCAATTTTCATTGTATGTTGTTCCTAGCATTTTGCTGGGGAGTCCCTCTTTATTAATTTATATATTTCATTTGATGGTTAAAAAAAAAAGAATAAATAGACAGACACGAAACGAAGTGAAGAAAACCTTACTTGCGATTTCGAAGGGATAAATGTTTAGTATACACTGAGGGTCGTTAAACCCAAAATGGTACACTACAAACACCTATTCCATGGGGTCCCCCTCCCCCACCTGGGGGTGCCCACCGTGGTATGAATCTATTTAAATATTTCGGATTTATTTGTATATGAGTTTGACTCTATAGTTGCTATCGGTTTAAAAGTGTTTCTAGCTAGGGATTCCAATATAATCATTTCTAAAAAATAATATGATAATAGAAGAGTTATACGGTTTCTGCCTATAGTTTAGGCTGAGGGTCATTTAGACCCGAATTCATACACGACAAACACATATTCCATGGAGGTGTTAGGGAAACCCACCATAGTATGTATCTTTTTAATTATTTCGAATTTATTTATATATGAGCTCGTTCCTATAGTTACTAAGGGTTAACAAGTATTCATAGCTAGGGATCCCATTGCAATCATTTCGAATTTATTTGTATATGAGCCCATATTGAATAAACTCCTACAATATGAAATATTAGTCCATAATATACAATAAGTAGTAGTATATGGGTAAAGTGTAACACCATGATTTTTCGCCTCATTTTTTTATTTTAAAAACATTATTTAACAGGTTTAGGCAACAGAAGTCTTAATTATCATTCGAAAGCATCACTGATATTACTTTCAAAAACAATGCATCAAAATTCTAAAGTTGCAAACCACTACCAAAATAAAGTACAAATGAAACATCATTGCAAGTCTAAAACTAATATCATCTCTAAATAACATAAATAAAACTACCCAAAAAGTCCTAACCTCACCAAACCATCAATATCAAGTTTCATGTACCAATGCAACCCACAACAACAGACAAAGAAACAAGTGTCAACATCAACACAATGAGTCAATCCCAAGCACGTGGATAGAAAAATAAACATACTTCATACAAAATGTTTAGTCATGCATTCAATTCAACATGACCTAGAGACCTAGTGTACTAAATGGAGGGCGACACCCACCCATAACATTGTCCCTGGTTCTCCGTGTTCACCACTCTGACTTTGAATGTATGAACACGACACGTTGTCATTTGAGTGTGGTAAAACAATATGTCACACCCCCAAACAAGAACGACGGAAACATTCGAGGGAGGAGGACGTCATGTACAATATCATAACAGTTGCATAATAGTAAAACAACCAACACCATCCATTTCTTGGTGCTTACTGTGACAACCCGAAATTTTCATTCTGAACAAACCATATCAAGCCAATAGAAGTTAGAACAGCTACAGTGAAATTCCAGACTTCGGGTATAAGTTTGGCAGTTTTTCAGGATTTACACTTAAGGAGATATCAGGAGAGTGGATGCACTAGGGTTTTGTGCAACACTGTTATTCCAATACTCTAGGATATTAGAGTTCATTTCGAGAATAAAAATATTTTCTGCCAAAAATCTCAGGACTATATATAGAAATCTGAACCAAATAATTCATTAGTTACATTTCCAATTAGAGAAAAGCCAAATTCTCTCTCACGGATCTTCAGGTTTTCCCAAATTGTGAGTACTTCGATTTAGTTATATTATATAGCTTAGATTGTGTTTAGAAACATCAAAATCATGCCAAAACCCCAAGATTTGGGAGTTTACCGCCCAAGAACACTTGGGGAGTAAACTCCATTTTAAGGGCCAAAAGTGTCCCAATGTCCCTCAAAGCCTTGGAACTCAAACTAGAAGCCACCATTGCATGTTTAGGACACAAAATCAATTAGAAACAAAGGGTGAAAGTGAACTCACGGCCAAGGAAGTTCTTGGGCCGTGAACTCCATTTTTATGTGCCAAAGTGCCCTAAAAACCCTCCTTAAGCTAAGAGACTAATTTGGGCATGTACCTAAATGAGTTTAGGACTAGCTAGCACACTTAGAACACCAAGAGTAAGGTGTTCACGACCCAAAAGGTTCTAGGGCCGTGAACTCCATAAAATGGTGCCATAAACTCTTCTAAAGCCATGTACAAAAGATTAGTTTAGTTCCTAGTTAATTTAGAGACTTGAAAACACCATAAACATCCTCCCAAGGGAGATTACGGCCGTAATCTCCAAGGAAATATGGTCCCAGGGCCGTAAACTCCTAAAAGGAGTTATATTATGCCCTAAACTCTTCCATAGTCCAAGCCATTAAGTAGAAATGCTTATTAGGGCCTTATAGAGCATCAAACAGCAAACGGACACATAAGTATGAGTTCATGGTCGTAAACTCATGATTTTACGACCGTAAACTCATTTAGTAGTGTATTTAGGGTCGTGAACTCCCTTATGGAGTTTTCCTTGAGCCCTACACACAATAGCTTCTCCTACAAACACTTAGATGCAATCCTAGAGACTAATAACACTTGATAAAGGTGTTTAGCATGTCCTAGGGTGTCTTGACTTGTTTATTAGTTGTTTATAGACTAATTTGTTACATATATGTGAAATTATATGTTAACTAGGATCATAGAGTGTGTTCAAGACTTCACTTGACACCTAGCGGTCCTACCTCTTCACTTCATCCGTATCACCCACAACAGGTGAGTTCATACCCCCTTAATCAATGTTTTAAACTGTTTTTGAATGTTTTATGGGGGGATACAAGTAGAATTATGCTACTTATTATATCAATCACATGTGATTAATAAGCAGTATTCAAATGATTGGCTACTCATTAGCCGTTTTACCAAACAGTTTCCTTCAAATATTTTTCATAAACACTTTATGTGTTTTAAACTCTTTATTACCACTGTACATTTTACTCTGTATATTACACTTCAAACTTATTTACAATTGTGTTTCAAACAGATGTTTCTTTATACTAAACTATTTTATCAAACCCATGCCTTCAAAACCGTTTTATAGATCGACATCAAGTCGATCTTTTCTTAAAAAATATTTATGTTCAAAGGTTTTACAAATCTTATTTTATGCTTTTAAATTATAAATTGCATGCCTATATATGTATATTTATATAAGAAATGTTTAAAGGACTTAGGAAGGCTATCCACCCTATTTCATTTTCCTCGATTTGGATGTGGTCTAGTGGGACCTCGGGTACCCGTCCGAAGGTCGTCTAAATATTAATTATATATCATGTGTACATATATAGTCATAAAGGTCCTCCTAGTTCATCCAATTCCCTTGGGTAGCAAGGGTATACATCCATGTTCATACATACCAGTTAGATTACTAGTAAACTACCATATGGGTGGTTTAGGAAGTTAGTAGAACTATTACTAGAACACAACATCATACTATGAGTCAGTTCATTCATGAGTCAATACTTACTACTATGAGAACATATACAACTATACTAGAGAAGAACATATACAACTATACTAGAGAAGAACATATACAACTATACTAGAGAAGAACATATACAACTATACTAGAGAAGAACGTATACAACTATACTAGAGAAGAACATATACAACTATACTAGAAGGAGAACATATACAACTATACTAGAACAGTTCATTACATTACATATACATGAATACGTTAATTATTGTGATATGAATCGGAGCATGACATAAATGTCATGGCCCGAGTTGTAGCCAGAGTCTCTTGAAGGGAGAGCATAAGTTTGCGTATAGATCTTGTAACGACCCAAAAATACAACCAATTTTAAATTTTTCAAAAACATCTCGATTCCAATAATTCTTTACAAAAAGGTTTTCAATACAAAACATTTATCGTATTCCCAGAATCATAACACCACAAAATCATGAGGAGCGGTACGATCACGCCTTCGCCTTGCCACGATCTCCTGAAGAACCTGAAAACATGAAACCACAACTGTAAGCCCGAAAGCTTAGTGAGATACCCCCAAAATACCAACCACAAATACCATACACGCATAACATGCCATAACATATTCGATCACAGAACAGCCATGCTCTTCGAGTCTGCAGTGTGATTGGTCCGCCCGTTCCCGGGCCTTCAATCCTCCTGGTCCACTCTCTGAGTCTACAGTATGACTGGTCCGCCCGCACCGGGCCTTCAGTCTGTCTGGTCCACTCTCCGAGCCTTCGGCATGTCTGGTCCGCCCCTAACGGGACCTACAGCCTATCCTGACCGCTCGCTGGGCCTACGGGACAACCGGTCCGCCCTGGGTATCTTGACCTACTGCACACAGCAGGACCTGCCTCAACCCAACTCCAGTCCAAACATCCATGTGCACATATAAATACAATCATCTAACAATTTACAGTCAATAAGCAGATCAACAGATCACATAACATACCACCATCCTAACCAGGATACCGACCTAACAGGTCACTAACATAGCATCTCCCTATCTCTCAGGATACCGATCTCAATCAGGTCTCTAGCATATACCATCCTAACTCACAGGATGCAAACATGTCAAAGCAGTAACATAATAACAACTACCCGGATCTCAATCCGATAAGGGCCGGCCTTGGTGCCTTAGACCCCGTTGATATAGTGAGGATAACTCACCTCGAAGCTGCCGACTGAACAGATAATCCAAGCTACTCCGATCACTGATACGATCTCCACCATTGGTCAACCACCAATGCGTTGAACTCAAAACAATAAACAATAATTACCAAAATGCCCCTGGACACCATTGGTCAACCCTTGGACAAAGACAAGGTCAAAGTCAACTCCTGACTGACCCTACTCGCCGATTCAACCCTATGACTCGCCGAGTCCCATACTCAGACTTCACTCCATCCGCGACCTAACTCGCCAAGTCAACCCGAGACTCGCCGAGTCCAACAACTCAGAGTCCACTCGCATACAACTCACCGAGTCATCCCTTGACTCACCGATTCTCAACTCAACCAGAGAATATTGGAACTCTTCGACAAAATTCGCCGAGTCCAAGAACAGACTCGCCGAGTCTAAAGCTATCATCAACCTACTCGCCGAGTTGTTCACACAACTCGCCGAGTTCCAGGCTATCTTCATCCGACTCGCCGAGTTGTTCTTCCAACTCGTCGAGTCCCAGCTCATCTTCAAGCAACTCGTCGAGTTCACCCATGTGACTCGCTGAGTACCACCGATCTGAATCCATTCAGAAGCATTCCAGGCCATGCAAATGATCCAAAACATAGATCTAGCCTTATTCAACTCATCCATCACGTAAAGTGGCAAACTTTACGTGAATCCCAAGAGATCTAGGCCTTATTCACTTATAACTAGGGTTTGGGACTTGCAGGCTTCACTAAACACTCCAACACAGGGACTTTCATGCTCTCTGATTCTCCTCCCTTCCAGATCTGAGGTAGCAATCTCAGATCTAACCTTTAGACTTCCATTTACATCCTTAGACAAGATCCCACAAACCCCAAATTGAAGAAACAACATACAATCAGACCAAGAACGAGATATTACCTCCAATGGACGCCCCCAACTGCAATGAAGTTGATTCCAAGCAAATCCCCTTGCCCCAAGCCTTCAATTCCCACAAAATTCCTTCAACAAACTTCTCCAATGCTCCAATCCACTCAACAATAGAGCTCCTCTGCGATTTAGGGTTTCTGGAACTCAAGAGGGAAATAAAGAGGCCGGGGAAGGAATATAATGTTCCTTATATAGGGCTCAACCCCGAGAATTAGGGTTTTCTCCACCCAACGCCTACTCGCCGAGTCCATCTCATCGACTCGCCGAGTCGGCTACTTAACACGCGACCAAGTCGCGAATCTACTCGCCGAGTCCAGCCATGGACTCGCCGAGTCACTCTTTCCCAATTAACACTTTTAGCCCTTCAACTCTACTCTTGCTATTTCGGGATGTTACAATTCTCCCCCACTTATATTAGGTTTCGCCCTCGAAGCCTATAGCAGCTCAACTCCAAGATACTTCCGCAACGCGCCACCTGGCCTCAACCAGACCAGGTCCCACAAGGCATACCCAAACGAAACTCGAACACACTTTCCTTCCCTCACGGTGTCCTCACCACCGTCTCAAATAGGGCACCGGATTCACCCTCTAATAACTTCACTTAACCCCTAAGTATTACCCATAATGCAACACTGCTCCAAATCACAACCATCACTCGACTCATAAAGACTAGAAAACCATGAACCATCGGATCCCCGATCCGAATCCCACTCTATCCATTCCGTGACGACGGAAAACCCATTCTCTATCACAGAGCACTTCCACGAGTCCTCCTCTTACAAACACATACACATGCTGAACTAGCTCCAGCATCCTCAGGTTTGGAAAACCCGACACACTGATGACACCCTCAAACATCCCCCAGGATGACCCACTAATACATAACCAATACCCTGAACAGAATCATACTGAGAGTCCAGGACTCTCCCTCTGCATCCTTTCCAAGCGTCTGGGCTCTACACCTGCGGAATTCCTTCTGCAACCTCAGCAGACATTCCAAACCGGATGAGCTCCTACTTCACTGCCACGAACACGATGCTCAAAACCATACCTGAAATACTCTAATCATAACTCTACTCTGCAGCTTTCACTTTCGTGAACTTGCACTCCCTTTCGGAGTTACACACCTTTCTCTCTTCCTTTTCCAAGGAATCCACTTGGCCACATTGCCACCCCAACAAGTGCCACGGTGCTCGCCCAACGCGACACCACCTTTTTTGCGTAACCGCTATTCACATACTCAGGCTCTCATTGCAGGGGCTCTCAAGCCCACGCACTCTCTCAACTCATCAAAATCACTACCCGGGGCCAGACCTTCCAATGAAATCACACTGTAACATACACAATCAGCAATCTCAAACTGATCCAACAATACCTGCAGAGTCTTCAGCATGACTGGACTGCCTCATCAGGCCTTTAGTCCATCTGGACCACTCTCTCAGAACCTTCAGCCAATCTGGACCGCTCTCAGAGCCTTCAGTTTGGCTGGACCATTCTCCGAGCCTTCGGTCTGACTGGCACGCCTTTCGGGCCTTCAGTCTATCCGGACCGCTCACTATCAACCAACATTCCATGCTATCCCCTTCGGAATTCCTCCCATGCATACCGTTCTAGCCCTCTAGGGGTTCCGAAATCTAACTCCATCGACATACTCGATCCCGGCCTGCTTCCAGGCCTCCATAACCAATGCCCTAGGTCTGTATCCCGCCCCACATGCCCGACACTCGCTCCTATTAGCCTATACTCTAGGCTGACAGAACACTACTGAATCCCAACAGCTAAGAACCCTCAAATACTCATCGATCTCCCGGAGAATTCTCCAATTCTCCCCCACTATAGCACTGACTAACAACCGCCAGCCGCCATCAACGACCTTCCAAAACAACCCTGCACAAAGAGACCACTTACATACGGGCCGCTTCCACAAGCATAAACAACCCTTAGCAAAACGCATCTCCTCACTGATCAATCCGCTCAAGAAGAATCCGATCTCCAGTTATCCCTTCCACGAACGAAGATGCTACCTGACGTATAACCCAATGCCGCATCTCCACTAACAACCCTTACGAACGATAACCGATAACAGCACAAACACCAAACTATAACCATACCAACCCTCAGGGAACAACGGATACCAAAATGAAAACCCGAAACCCAACCCAAACCAAAACTCCAACCCGCAAAACGACGAATATCACAACGAAAACCAAACAAATACCGGCTCATGAACATTACACCACCATAATCACAAGATAACAAGATAAAAAGAAGAAACATACCCGCAACTGCATCCGGAACTGCCCTGACCTCCTCTGCCGCAAGCTGATAAGCACGACCCTGAGCCCTCGGGGGCTCTGCTCCACCCTGACCTCCACCTGTGATCCTCAAAGTGTCCGGTGCTGGAGCCTGCACCGATCCTGCAGCATACTGTGGACAATTGGCCCTCAAATGTCCAACCTGATGACAATGATAGCAGATCCTCAAATCCCGAACTGGCGCTGACTGCCGACAATCCCTCGCATAGTGCCCATCCCTTCCGCACTTGCGGCATGCACCACCGGTCCTACAAACCCCGGTGTGACCCTTCCCACACTTCCCACAAGTGTGGCTGCTCAAATCCCCCACTCTAACATCAACGGTCTTGGACCGTTTTGGCGCCGGCTGCGACTGTACCGGAGCCTGCCTCAACTCACGCATCTGCAACTCAATCTCTAACTCACGCCGCCTAGCGGCCTCCTGCAACTCCAACAAGGTCTCGCACCTCTGCGCGGACACAAACTGCCTGATGTCCCTCTTGAGCATACTCAGATATCGAGACATCTGAGCCTGCTCTGAAGCGAACTCTAGGCAAAACATCGCCCTCTCAGTGAACATCCTGGTGATCTCAATCATCGACTCTGAATCCTGCTTCAGCTCGAGGAACTCCTGAGCCAATCTTTCCCTCTCAACTTGTGGAACATAACGAGTACTGAACATTTCTCTGAACTGATCCCACGAAACCGCAGCCCTCTGCGCTTCCGAAAATGACCCCGTGGTCAATCTCCACCAATCATTCGCCCCGAGCCTCAACAGGTTCAGAGCACACCTCACCCTATGGTCAGCAGGGCATGAACACGTGAAGAAACACCCCTCCACGTCTGACAACCACCTCATAGCAACAATCGGGTCCTTAACTCCGTCGAATGTGGGAGGCTTCGTCTTATCGAAGTCCCGATACTGAAAACCCCGACTAGCTCCTCCCCCTGCCGCTGCTACAGCTGCTATAGCCGCCGCGGCAGCCGTCTCAGTGAGAGCCGCATAGCGCTCATCAAAATACTCAACCATGGCGGTCTTAATCGACCCAAATAGCTCTGGCAACTCAGCCCGGAACAACTCCGCAATCTCATCACGCAGGATCTCACGAATCCTCGTGTCCAACTCGCTCGTGCTCATCTGACCGATAACCTCGGGCGGCACCGATTCGCCCGGAACTCTCTCTCCAGCTCCCGATCCTGACCCGGATCCACTCTCATCATGCCTCGGAATCTCCATACTGAAAAGAAACACCACACAAAATCTCAGACTCTTCCCACACCCTGGGATCCAACTCTATCTCTCTCAACCCACCCTAGAGATCATGGTTTCCCTGATACGCGTATGGGTCCTGTGCTTTCAGTAGTACGGGCCCATACTACCTTCCACACCTACCCACATTTGTATGAAGTACTACCACAATACCCTAGAGAACATGCATAACAACGATCAACCCTCACCACTAGAGAAACACTGAGAATCTCCCATAAGGGACCCTAGGCTACAGGCATCACAAATCAGGCAACATATCATGAAATCCTGAAGATCCCTAGGCTAACACTAGCATGCTGTTCTATCAAAGCTCAAAAACAAATAACATGCATGGTATTTTGGGGTTACTTACTAGCTCCGGCTGATCGTACCTCCGCGTCCTCCTTTACTCATTTTGAAAACCATTTTTAAATACTCTTTTGAAAACTCTCCTCGATTTGAGACTGGAGTCACACGAGTGTTTCTCCAATTCACTCAAACCAAGGCTCTGATACCAACTTGTAACGACCCAAAAATACAACCAATTTTAAATTTTTCAAAAACATCTCGATTCCAATAATTCTTTACAAAAAGGTTTTCAATACAAAACATTTATCGTATTCCCAGAATCATAACACCACAAAATCATGAGGAGCGGTACGATCACGCCTTCGCCTTGCCACGATCTCCTGAAGAACCTGAAAACATGAAACCACAACCGTAAGCCCGAAGGCTTAGTGAAATACCCCCAAAATACCAACCACAAATACCATACACGCATAACATGCCATAACATATCCGATCACAGAACAGCCATGCTCTTCGAGTCTGCAGTGTGATTGGTCCGCCTGTTCCCGGGCCTTCAATCCACCAGGTCCATTCTCTGAGTCTACAGTATGACTGGTTCGCCCGCACCGGGCCTTCAGTCTGTCTGGTCCACTCTCCGAGCCTTCGGCACGTCTGGTCCGCCCTAACGGGACCTACAGCCTATCCGGACCGCTCGCTGGGCCTACGGGACAACCGGTCCGCCCTGGGTATCTTGGCCTACTGCACACAGCAGGACCCGCCTCAACCCAACTCCAGTCCAAACATCCATGTGCACATATACATACAATCATCTAACAATTCACAGTCAATAAACAGATCAACAGATCACATAACATACCACCATCCTAACCAGGATACCGACCTAACAGGTCACTAACATAGCATCTCCCTATCTCTCAGGATACCGATCTCAATCAGGTCTCTAGCATATACCATCCTAACTCACAGGATGCAAACATGTCAAAGCAGTAACATAATAACAACTACCCGGATCTCAATCCGATAAGGGCCGGCTTTGGTGCCTTAGACCCCGTTGATATAGTGAGGATAACTCACCTCGAAGCTGCCGACTGAACAGATAATCCAAGCTACTCCGATCACTGATACGATCTCCACCACTGGTCAACCACCAATGCGCTGAACTCAAAACAATAAACAATAATGACCAAAATGCCCCTGGACACCATTGGTCAACCCTTGGACAAAGACAAGGTCAAAGTCAACTCCTGACTGACCCTACTCGCCGATTCAACCCTATGACTCGCCGAGTCCCATACTCAGACTTCACTCCATCCGCGACCTAACTCGCCAAGTCAACCCGAGACTCGCCGAGTCCAACAACTCAGAGTCCACTCGCATACAACTCACCGAGTCATCCCTTGACTCACCGATTCTCAACTCAACCAGAGAATATTGGAACTCTTCGACAAAATTCGCCGAGTCCAAGAACAGACTCGCCGAGTCTAAAGCTATCATCAACCTACTCGCCGAGTTGTTCATACAACTCGCCGAGTTCCAGGCTGTCTTCATCCGACTCGCCGAGTTGTTCTTCCAACTCGTCGAGTCCCAGCTCATCTTCAAGCAACTCGTCGAGTTCACCCATGTGACTCGCCGAGTACCACCGATCTGAATCCATTCAGAAGCATTCCAGGCCATGAAAATGATCCAAAACATAGATCTAGCCTTATTCAACTCATCCATCACGTAAAGTGGCAAACTTTACGTGAATCCCAGGAGATCTAGGCCTTATTCACTTATAACTAGGGTTTGGGACTTGCAGGCTTCACTAAACACTCCAACACAGGGACTTTCATGCTCTCTGATTCTCCTCCCTTCCAGATCTGAGGTAGCAACCTCAGATCTAACCTTTAGACTTCCATTTACATCCTTAGACAAGATCCCACAAACCCCAAATTGAAGAAACAACATACAATCAGACCAAGAACGAGATATTACCTCCAATGGACGCCCCCAACTGCAATGAAGTTGATTCCAAGCAAAGCCCCTTGCCCCAAGCCTTCAATTCCCACAAAATTCCTTCAACAAACTTCTCCAATGCTCCAATCCACTCAACAATGGAGCTCCTCTGCGATTTAGGGTTTCTGGAACTCAAGAGGGAAATAAAGAGGCCGGGGAAGGAACATAATGTTCCTTATATAGGGCTCAACCCCGAGAATTAGGGTTTTCTCCACCCAGCGCCTACTCGCCGAGTCCATCTCATCGACTCGCCGAGTCGGCTACTTAACATGCGACCAAGTCGCGACTCTACTCGCCGAGTCCAGCCATGGACTCGCCGAGTCACTCTTTCCCAATTAACAATTTTAGCCCTTCAACTCTACTCTTGCTATTTTGGGATGTTACAGATCTATATTGGATTGATGATCCTACACCTTGCTGCTAGCTACAGCGGGACCTGTAGGTCTGTGGGTGCCAAACGTCATACCTTTTTACGACCATTCTTATGTCGTTGTTACCAGTCAATAGTATGGTACAATTAATCACATGATGCCTTAATATAAATCCGGTTTAAGGTAGTGAGTACAGCAGTAGTTCCTATAATACAACACTACAGTACTACATCAATTTTCCCTGTACATATATTTAGTGATCTTTTCACTTAAACTTTAAATGTAAAAACTATATTTTGTTAATGATAGTTACACTTGGGAAAATCACACCCTTTTACAAGAAACGAACATTTAGAACAGTTAAGTCTTGGTAGAAGACTACATTGAGAACAGTTAGGTCTTGGTAGAAGACACCATTATATAATAGTAGGAATCATAGGGATTTCTAGAGTTTTTCAAACGTTTATAGTTGTTTTACAAACATTTTTATACTTACAATTCATTTACATTTTCCATACTTAGAGTTCATAAACTTACAAATTCTTACATACAAATTAAGACACTAAAATACTTATGATCTCACCAGCTTCAAAGCTGATACTCGCTTTTAATATTACTTGTATCCTCAGGTCATCATAGACAGGTACCGATGCAAGGTTTAGAGAAGATGGAGCTCGTTCAAGACTCATCTTTCATTTTGATTTATGCTTTAGTGTTTATCAAAATTTGACAGAACACACTTGTATAATAATTATATTATTAATGCAATGGATGATGTTGTTGCTTGTTTACTACTTTACATTGTTGTGATACTATACATGACGTCCTCCGCCCCAGAACGTTTCCTCCGTTCTTGGTTTTGGGGTGTGACAAATTGGTATCAGAGCATTGTTTATACTGAATTAAGTATATCAACCCATAAAAGATATACTAACTATAAATACATATGGGATTAAAAATACTCTGACCAAGAGTTTATACTTTAAATAATAAAATATTTAAGTAAGTATACGTGCCTGCATTCATACTAAAATCAGTGTCACTAGGACAGTACAAAAGAATTACGGTTATTGGGCAACACAAGTGGGCTTAGAGACAAATGGTCAAAACTGGGAAGATATAGCCTGATCACCTATATTATCCGAGGGTTGACTAGCATGTGCCTAAGTGTAGTTGTGTGGTTGCAACAAATCTAAAATCTTACCAACACTACCACAATGAGAACAATAGAACATAACATTAAACTTAAAATACTACAGGAGTATTTGGTGTCACTATAAGTACGTTATACTTGAGAACTAAAACGGGATCTTCATTACTAAGTTGATAGTTGATAAGTGGATACACTAAGGATATATGTAATTAGGATGTTATAGACTTAGAATCTGTGAAATTTTACTTCACCCCTATTCTGTGTGAATATGGAGTTAAGGTCACATATTCGAAGGCCTATCCTGTTTCGATTACATATAACTGGTATGCACTTCACAAATAGCAATGTAACTAATGAAGATTTTCTAAATAATTATCTAGATAGTTCGTCTAATAATTATTTTTACCCCAATTCTCGCATAGATAACATGGCTGGACTCCATCCCCACGGCAACCAGTATCTTCTGAACGAAGTCATAGCTGGTTGGTTTGGAGAAGAACAGAGAATGATCATCCTATCCCCGTGAATGATCACCATGATGAAAAACTTTCGGACGATGCTAACTCCGAAGTAGAGGTTGAGAATCTACCCCAAGCAGCTCCCTTTCTAATTCCTAACCCTCGTCCGGCTTTTCATGGCCCGACGCCTGAGTGGGTGGAATGCTTGGAAACATGGAGCCAAGGACAAGATCAGCCCATGCCATTTAATGGTGACCGAAGCTTTTATGACCTAAGCAACGGGGGCTCAACAGACAGAACCTTTCCAATCTTGGTCCGCAGAGTGGCCCAAAATGAGATTCAAGGCAGGACAACCCTACATCAGATTACCGAAGTTGTCGCCGATGCGAGAATGCATACCCACCGCACCATTCGTCTAGAAGATGCTCGCGAGAGATCAGAGAGAAACCATGAAACCTTGCTGCAAGCACTAGCTGAATCACGAGCCGAAGTCATAGAGCTCCGCGTAGGCCAGAAGGTGTACGAAAGACACCTACTTGACGTGGAACGTCAATTGGCTGAACCAAGAGTTCATCAGAGGGATGACCGTCACCAGTAGTAGATGTTTTACTTTATTGTCCTTGTTAGAAGGAATCATTTTTCTATCTTTGCCCGATGTGGCATTTTCTATTAAATTACCTTGTACTGTAAGTACATTTGGTTAGGTCTTCATGCTGTTAAGAACTATCTTCTCTGGATATGATGTAAGACCTTTACAAGGTCATTTTCCCGAACTTTTACGTCTTGAATATCAAAGATTTTGTCAGTCGGCTAACTTTTGTTTCATTTCCTTTATTCAAGTACTCTCATCATACTTTCATTGGAGTCTATCTGAAACTTGCTTTAGTCAAGTCATTGGACTATAGTAATTTAGCTGCGGAGACATTTCCAAGTCTCTTTTAGTTGTTGGATCTTGTTATTCACAAACGAACGATACCTCGGCTTGAACAAAAACGTCTTGAGACCATTCTACGAACTTACTTCGACCCGTTATTAGGACTGCATCATAGGGATGCAGGTCAACCCTTCATAAACACACCTCCACTCAGTACTAGGACTGGATCGTAGAGATGTAGGTCAAACCTTCGCGAACATACTTCCATTCCGTGCTAGGACTGCATCATAGGGATGTAGGTCAAACTTTCGAGAACATACTCTTACCCTTTTCTTGAGAAATTGCAGTACATCTAGGGTCTACCAGAATCGCTCACAAAATCCTTATCTTTCGTACTAACAGTATCATGTCGTCATCAAGAAACAATCAGCTTCATACGTACATCTCTCTCTTCTAGATTGCTTTTCCAGCAAAGTCATTATATCAGAACACCGAAGTACTCATGCATGGAGTACCTCATAGTTCTTTTCTTTTCCAAAGAAATCCCCGAAGTACCACGCATGCAGTACGTCGAGTTCAATCCAAGGATTCATATGATTGACCTATCACTGAGGAATGTATACATAAGAGTGATATATAATCAAGGTTCTACAGGTTTAGAATTGATGATTCCACTTTAACTTCTTTTTCATCGATGGGATGTGAGCTTAAAGAGGAATAAGTTATCCGACTACCTTTTCAATCTTAATTATATACGACTCGTATACACGAGATTGTAATTGTGAAAACATGTATGAATTCTATTATGAACTTCAGGACGGAGAACTGCCTAAGCCTACGAGTAATCGCATCGTCATGTGAACAAACTTAGAACCCAGTATGACTCCTTTAAACAGATCGCCCTATAGCCTAAACACCTACGGAGATACCAGAACAGCCCAGACAACTTAGCAAACTACACAGAAATAGAACTAGAAGGCTAGGCTTCTCACCCCGGAGAACTCCGGTCTTATTCTTCCAGAGATCGACAGATTGCATCGTATGTACCTCGGATATCGAGGACTCCGTCAAGATTTTTCATTAGAAATCGTTATCTCTGCCTCGCATAGATGAAATGGTTGAGCAAACGCAAGGAAAGAATCACTTTCAGAAATGGATCTGAGATCCGAATATCACCAGTTCGAGTGTTAGGGAAGGATGTCCGAAAGACTATCTTCCGAACTCGATGCGGACACTTCGAGTCCGTAGTGATACCCTTCGGATAGGACCAATACGCCCATAGTTTTCATGAGCTAAATGAGTAGGGTACGTCTTTCTTACTTGGATCAGTTCATCATTTCTCCATGTAATGACTTACTTATCTACCCTCGTAGTAAGAAGAAACCCATGGAAACATTTTCCTTCAGAGGAACTTTTCGTGCTAGGCGCGAGTTTTGAAATTGAAGAGTCAAATTTCTATGACACACTGTTAGTAATGTGGGAAATTTTGAATACTCTTACAATTTGTCAAAACCGTTGAGAATTTGTTGACACCAGAGACGCCGACAGTCATTCACTAAATTCTAGGTCTTACAGACCTACTGTCATAGTTCATCCAGAACCCCTCGCAAATCACAGAAACCATTTCGACCTTGACCCAACAAGGAGTGGCCCTTGACTGGGAAGTTAAACAAGAAAACGAAACTTTGGAGATTCCAAGTGAGTGACCAAGTTCTTTAGGAGAACTCACTCTGGGAATGGCTTAAGTCGCTTCGTATCGCGTGGAAAGCTAAATCCAAGATAGATAGGACCTCCAAGATTCTTACCAGAATCAGTCCTGTATCTCGCAAACTAGACCTACTCCGCGAACTCAGTAGCGTACATTCTACTCTTAGCGTCTCGATCGTGAAACCATACCTTTCCGTTAGGACTCTTGTAAGTCCACTCGTCGAGATCCTCACCTTCGTATTAGAACCATAGTGACCCTCGACCGAGTGGTCAAGCGGACGAAGCAACACCTTCGCCCATTAGTGAAGGTTCGTTGGGATACCAACCGAGAACCAGATTTCACTTAGGAGCGCTAGAACCAATCGATTAGGAAGTTTCCTCCTCACGACTCGATCATTCGTACCTACTTCCTTACCTAAATTCTAAATTCGGGATGAAATTCCCTTCAACAGGGGGATGATGTGACAACCCGAAATTTTCATTCTGAACAAACCATATCAAGCCAATAGAAGTTAGAACAGCTACAGTGAAATTCTAGACTTCGGGTATAAGTTTGGCAGTTTTTCAGGATTTACACTTAAGGAGATATCAGGAGAGTGGATGCACTAGGGTTTTATGCAACACTGTTATTCCAATACTCTAGGATATTAGAGTTCATTCCGGGAATAAAAATATTTTCTGCCAAAAATCTCAGGACTACATATAGAAATCTGAACCAAATAATTCATTAGTTACATTTCCAATTAGAGAAAAGCCAAATTCTCTCTCACGGATCTTCGGGTTTTTATCCCAAATTGTGAGTACTTCAATCTAATTATATTATATAGCTTAGATTGTGTTTAGAAACATCAAAATCATGCCAAAACCCCAAGATTTGGGAGTTTACCGCCCAAGAACACTTGGGGAGTAAACTCCATTTTAAGGGCCAAAAGTGTCCCAATGTCCCTCAAAGCCTTGGAACTCAAACTAGAAGCCACCATTTCATGTTTAGGACACAAAAGCAATTAGAAACAAAGGGTGAAAGTGACTTAACGGCCAAGGAAGTTCTTGGGCCGTGAACTCCATTTTTATGTGCCAAAGTGCCCTAAAAACCCTCCTTAAGCTAAGAGACTAATTTGGGCATGTACCTAAATGAGTTTACGACTAGCTAACACACTTAGAACACCAAGAGTAAGGTGTTCATGGCCCAAAAGGTTCTAGGGCCGTGAACTCCATAAAATGGTGCCATAAACTCTTCTAAAGCCAAGTACAAAAGCCTAGTTTAGTTCCTAGTTAATTTAGAGACTTGAAAACACCATAAACATCCTCCCAAGGGAGATTACGGCCGTAATCTCCAAGGGAATATGGTCCCAGGGCCGTAAACTCCTAAAAGGAGTTATATTATGCCCTAAACTCTTCCATAGATCAAGCCATTAAGTAGAAATGCTTATTAGGGCCTTATAGAGCATCAAATATCAAATGGACACATAAGTATGAGTTCACGGCCGTAAACTCATGATTTTACGACCATAAACTCATTTAGTAGTGTCTTTAGGGTCGTGAACTCCCTTATGGAGTTTTCCTTGAGCCCTATACACAATAGCTTCCCCTACAAACACTTAGATGCAATCCTAGAGGCTAATAACACTTGATAAAGGTGTTTAGCATGCCCTAGGGTGTCTTGACTTGTTTATTAGTTGTTTATAGACTAATTTGTTACATATATGTGAAATTATATGTTAACTAGGATCATAGAGTATGTTCAAGACTTCACTTGACACCTAGCGGTCCTACCTCTTCACTTCATCCGTATCACCCACAACAGGTGAGTTCATACCCCCTTAATCAATGTTTTAAACTGTTTTTGAATGTTTTATGGGGGGATACAAGTAGAATTATGCTACTTATTATATCAATCACATGTGATTAATAAGCAGTATTCAAATGATTGGCTACTCATTAGCCGTTTTACCAAACAGTTTCCTTCAAATATTTTTCATAAACACTTTATGTGTTTTAAACTCTTTATTACACTGTACATTTTACTCTATATATTACACTTCAAACTTATTTACAATTGTGTTTCAAACAGATGTTTCTTTATATTAAACTGTTTTATCAAACCCATGCCTTCAAAACCGTTTTATAGATCGACATCAAGTCAATATTTTCTTAGAAAATATTTATGTTCAAAGTTTTTACAAATCTTATTTTACGCTTTTATATTATAAATTGCATGCCTATATATGTATATTTATATAAGAAATGTTTAAAGGACTTAGGAAGGCTATCCACCCTGTTTCCTTTTCCTCGATTTGGATGTGGTCTGGTGGGATATCGGGTACCCGTCCGAAGGTCGTCTAAATATTAATTATATATCATGTGTACATATATAGTCATAAAGGTCCTCCTAGTTCATTCAATGCCCTTGGGTAGCAAGCGTATACATCCATGTTCATACATACCAGTTAGATTACTAGTAAACTACCATAGGGGTGGTTTAGGAAGTTACTAGAACTAGTACTAGAACACAACATCATACTATGAGTCAATTCATTCATGAGTCAATACTTACTACTATGAGAGCATATATACAACTATACTAGAGAAGAACATATACAACTATACTAGAGTAGAACATATACAACTATACTAGAGAAGAACATATACAACTATACTAGAGAAGAACGTATACAACTATACCAGAAGGAGAACATATACAACTATACTAGAGAAGAACATATACAACTATACTAGAGAAGAACGTATACAACTATACTAGAGAAGAACATATACAACTATACTAGAAGGAGAACATATACAACTATACTAGAACAGTTCATTACATTACATATACATGAATACGTTAATTATTGTGATATGAATCGGAGCATGACTTAAATGTCATGGCCCGAGTTGTAGCCAGAGTCTCTTGAAGGGAGACCTCGAGTTTGCGTATAGATCTATACTGGATTGACTATCCTACACCTTGCTGCTAGCTACAGCGGGACCTACAGGTCTGCGGGTGCCAAACGTCATACCTTTTTACGACCATTCTTATGTCGTTGTTACCAGTAAATAGTATGGTACAATTAATCACATGCCTTAATATAAATCCGGTTTAAGGTAGTTAGTACAACAGTAGTTCCTATAATACAACACTACAGTACTACATTAATTTTCCCTGTACATATATTTAGTGATCTTTTCACTTAAACTTTAAATGTAAAAACTATATTTTGTTAATGATAGTTACACTTGGGAAAATTATACACTTTTACAAGAAACGAACGTTTAGAACAGTTAAGTCTTGGTAGAAGACTACATTGAGAACAGTTAGGTCTTGGTAGAAGACACCATTATATAATAGTAGGAATCATAGGGATTTCTAGAGTTTTTCAAACGTTTACAGTTGTTTTACAAACATTTTTATACTTACAATTCATTTACATTTTCCATACTTACAGTTCATAAACTTACAAATTCTTACATACAAATTAAGACGCTAAAATACTTATGATCTCACCAGCTTCAAAGCTGATACACGCTTTCAAAATTACTTGTATCCTCAGGTCATCATAGACAGGTACCGATGCAAGGTTTAGAGAAGATGGAGCTCGTTCAAGACTCATCTTTCATTTTGATTTATGCTTTAGTGTTTATCAAAATTTGACAGAACACACTTGTATAATAATTATATTATTAATGCAATGGATGATGTTGTTGCTTGTTTACTACTTTACATTGTTGTGATACTGTACATGACGTCCTCCGCCCCAGAACGTTTCCGCCGTTCTTGGTTTTGGGGTGTGACACTTACCAATTCTCAATTGCCTTAATTTTGGAAGGGTCCACGTGGATTCTCTCTTCGTTGACCACGTGACCTAGGAATTCGACTCTCCGAATCCAAAATTCAGACTTTGAGAACTTCGCATAAAGCTTTTCTGCTGGTAGTGTTTCCAAGATCTGTCGTAAGTGTTGACTATGTTCCTCCTTACTGCGATAGTAGATAAGTATGTCGTCAATGAATACTATCACACACTTATCTAAGTAAGGATGGCACACCCTGTTCATTAAATCTATAAACACTATGGGTGCATTAGTTAATCCGAAAGGCATCACTACAAACTCTTAGTGACCATAACAAGTTCAGAAAGCTGTTTTGGGAACATCTTCCTCTAAAATTCGTAACTGGTGATACCCTGATCTTAAGTCAATCTTTGAAAAGTAGTTCACTCCTTGAAGTTGGTCGAACAAGTCGTATATCTGCGGTAGAGGGTATCAGTTCTTAATGGTCAGTTTGTTTAGCTCGCGGTAATCGATGCACATACAGAACGATCCATCATTCTTCTTCATGAATAAGACCGGTGCTACCCCGGGTGAGAAGCTCGGTCTGATGAATCCCTTGCTGAGCAGTTCGTTCAGTTGACTGGATAGTTCCTACATCTCTGGTGGTGCCATACGGTAAGGCGATTTGGCTATAGGGGTAGCTCCAGGAATCAAGTCGATTCTGAACTCGACTTGGCGTTCTGGTGGTACCCCAGGAAGATCTTCGGGAAAGATGTCTACAAAATCATGGATGTCAGGAATGCTCTTTATGTCTTTCACTTCCTGAGTCCCATCAACCACGTGAGCTAAGAACGCATGGTATTCCTTTCGTAAGTACTTCTGGGCTTGGATGCGCGATATGATTCGAAGGTTCGTGCCTGGTTTGTCGCCATAAACGACTAAGGTTTCACCACTCAGAAGGCTAAGGCGAACGACTTTCTCATAACATAGGATGTCTGCACGATGGGGACTCAACCAATCCATGCCGATGACGACGTCGAAACTTTTTATTGAGACCAACATAAGGTCGATTTGGAAAGAATAGCTATCTAGAGTGAGGGTGCATCTTATATATTAATTGTTAGTGCTCTCAGTCTTGCCGTTAGCCATTTCTATGACAAACATTTATGTTAGTGTTTGAGTTTGTTGTTTGATTAAGTGTTTAAATTTGTGGCTCACGAAACTCCTCTCTGCTCCACTATCAAAGAGTACGCATGCATAAGATTTATTGAGGAGAAACGTACCCATGACCACCGTGGGATCTTCCACATCTTCTTCAAGGCCTATCGCCAAAAATCTTCCTACTCCACCAATATTCCCATCCTTTGGATAGTTCCTCATGAAGTGCTGACCCTGTTCATGACTCCACCCCTTTAAGTTTACAACCCACTGAGGTGTCGGACCTTGAAAGTTCTGTCGGGGATTGGGATTTTAGGCACATTGAGGTGGATCATAGACTTTTGGTTCCAAGTCAGACTCTTCTTGAATATCCTCTTCATCTTCTTCCTCACAGTCTTCTTCTATTGGAGCCACAGGGTCGTCCTCTGGTTCCTCTTCGAGCCATCCTCCATTCCCCTAATTGGGAAAGTACGAGTCTCCCAGCAGATGAAATCTAACGATTATATCTACACGATAATAGGGGTGTAAGAGAAATTTATAAATCTATAGATTGTGTTATCGTTCTATAAATACTCTTATAATATTTAAATTTATGTTAAGCTCTAGTTCTCCTTTGTAGTGAGAGTTGGTAAGTTTTTAGACTTGTTACAACACCACGACCATTCCTAGGCATATGCCAATCACCTCTCGAATAGATATAGTTGATCAAGCTATATCAATCCCAGGCCTGATTATATATGTCCCAAGGTCTACTCGTGCTGTTCAACAATCATAATACTTTTGTTTTGTTCTAGTTATAAAACTGATCTTGTTTGTATGCATATATGTTACTATACGTTTTTATAAAAATACTTAGATTTTAAAAGTATACTTTTAGTCAGAGCGCTTTAGCCCCATAGCATTTATAGTTGTATATCTTTTTATGGTTTGATATACTTAGTTCACTATAAACAATGCTCTGATACCAATCTGTCACACCCCCAAACCGGAACGGCGGAAACGTTCGGGGGCGGAGGACGTCATGTACAATATCATAACAATTGCATAATAGTAAAACAAGCAACAACATCCATTGCATTTAAAATAGTTAATACATGTTTGTTCTGTGTATTGTTTATAAGACACCAAAAATGTATAGCAAAATAAAAGCAGAGTCTTGAATAAGTTCCATTTTCTCAAAAACTTGGATGTGTGTACCTGACTACTACTTTCCTGAGAATACAAGTTATTTTCAAAAAGAGAGTATCAACATTTAAGTTGGTGAGTTCGTAAGATTTTAGTATTTGAAAATGCATTTGTTCCCTAAAAATGTTAGTATGTTCTAGAGAAAATCCCATATTTTCTCTATTTAAATGAAAAGCAGTCTTAGGCCTTAAGATCAAAATGTTTCTACGTTATCATACACTGAAATAGTATAAGTGTATGTTTTCCATAAATGTATGTTTTTCCTTGATAGAAAAATAGTGTACTGCACTTGTATGAACTTTATAATGTATTAGTTCTGGAAAATAATGATAAGTAGTCCTATTACATAAAATAAAACCACTAAAGTAATGTTTGTTTTGTAAACCAAAATGTTTAGATAATACTTAATGTGAATGAGATTATAACCATGCTAAACTGACTAGTATCCTACACGATGTTCTTCAGGCGTCGAAAAGTTATGACATTTGTCACTTGTAGACCTGCCGGTCCCAACTGTAGCTAACAGTCGAGGTGCGGGATTGATAGTCCCGTATAGATCTATACACAAATTCACGCTGTCTCTCCAGGAGACTCTAGTTATAAAACAAGAATTAGCAAGAACCTCAGTAAGTACTCTGAAGTTGTATCTCACATTCTAGTATTAACTCGTTTACGTATAGTGTGTATATGTTTTCTTGTTGTTGTAAATGAATAAGGTACTTGTAATGAAAAGTAATTCGAACTTATGTATTGATTCATGTAATGTATTATTGAAATAGATAATAGTGTGAATGGATCTCAAAACTATACCTATTATTGTTTCCAAATGTGATGTTTGTACTGAAATGATTGACAACGTTATTGAAATAAGTTTAATATTCATATATATATATATATATACACTTGGTATGTATAATTAAGGTTTGACTGACAGTCGGACAGGAGATCCTACCCTAAGCCCACAACCAAACAAGGAACATGAGTCAAGGCAAAAGCAGTAGTCCTAAGTCTGTTAAATCCTAATTATACATATAGATATATATATATATATATATATATATATATATATGAATATAGTTTGATACAAACAACAATTTAAGAGTTTGAAAAACAGTTTAAAAATAGTTTAATAGGTTTATAAAAGCATTAATATCTTAAAAATAGTTTGTAATCGCATGTAAGTGTTAGCACAACTATTTTGTGTTTTGCCTGTATTCTCCCCCTAAAGCATTTAAAAATGGAAAACATAGGGGTATGAACTCACCTTATGTGAGTGTTCGAATGAAGATACAGTGTAATAGATTAATTTCCACAAGTTAAATCCCGTAACAAAACCGAGACCTAATAGCATTTCACACAATATATATATTTATATAATTAGTGAAAATAGTGGTAAATATGATATGGAATAGCCTAAAAAGTAAGAATCACTTATAATTAGGGGTTTTAGAATGAAACCGTGAGGGTGATAGGTGATTTCGGTCACCTTTGTGTTTTCGGTCACTTGATGATTCAAGTGGTGTTCTTGGTGAACACAAGAAGATATGAGTGTTTTCGGTCCAAGGTATGAAGATCAGAAGGTGTTTTCGGATGGTACTTGAGAGAGAAGTAAGGTTCTCGGCTTGAGTTCTTAAGATAAAAAGGTTGTTTTCGGATGGAAGGTGTTAGAATGAAGGGATGATTTCGGTCCCCCTTATATATAAGGCCGAAATCATGATGGGACACCTTGGTTGGGATATGGAAAAGGCCTTGAATCTCGTGAAGTGGATAGAATTTAGGGGTTCTCGGTCAGGAACTCTATCCGAGAAGTAGTTTTCGGCCGAGAATGGGTACCATGCGAGGTTTGCGGTCCGAAGGGTTTACTGTCGGGAACTCGTTTGCGGTCCATAATAGTAGTCTCTGGCAGGTTTGTGGCCGGAAAGGATTTTCGGTGCAAGGGAAGGGGGCCAATCCGAGGGTTTTCGGTGGGAAGGCTCCTATGCGAGACTTCTTAGTTTGAGTGTCTTAAAATTCAAATTTTTACAACACTATTAATAAAAGGTTTATGCATAACTAGACTATTAATTTAACTTTAATAAATTAACAAAACAACAAATTTGACTTTTATTTGACATGTTTTACTTAAAAATAACAGATTGTCACATCATCCCCCCGTTAAAGGGAATTTCGTCCCAAAATTAAGACTAAAGCGATACACATGTACTAGGGAAAAAGATGTGGGTACTTTTGTTTCATTTGATCTTCCCACTCCCAAGTGAATTCAGGTCCCTGCTTGGCATTCCAGCGAACATTCACTATGGGTATATGACTTAGTTTGGTTTGTTTGACTTCCTTATCCATGATTTCTACTGGTTCTTCCACGAAGTTGAGGCTTTCATAGATCACGATTTCATCGTGTGGGATCACAAGAGTCTCATCAGATAGACACTTCTTTAGGTGAGATATGTGGAAGGTAGGGTGTACGTTGCTAACTTCTTGGGGTAGTTTGAGTTTGTAAGCTATTGGGCCGATTCTAGCAATAACTACGAAGGGCCCAATGTACATTGGATTCAGTTTTCCATGCTTTCCGAAGCATATCATACCCTTCCAGGGTGATACCTTTAATAACACGTAGTCACCAACTTGGAATTCTAAGGGTTTTCGTCTTTTGTCTGCGTAGCTCTTCTGTCTATTCCTAGAGGCTTTCAGTCATTCACGGATTTGAACGATCTTTTCAATCGTCTCTCTGATGATTTCTGGGCCAGTGAGAGTGCTGTCAGGAACTTGTCCTTTAGCTAGCTACGTATCACCCACATCAACCCAGCACAGAGGTGATCTGCACTTTCGACCATAAAGGGCTTCGAATGGGGTAACTTTCATACTACTATGGTAGTTGTTGTTGTATGAAAACTCGACCAATGGTAAATAGATATCCCACACTTTACCAAACTCGATCGCACAAGCTCTCAGCATGTCTTCTAATGTTTGAATCGTTCTCTCACTTTGCCCATCAGTTTGTGGGTGGTAGGCTGTACTCATGTCCAACCTAGTTCCTAGGGATTTTTGTAGTGAATGCCAGAATCTTGAGGTGAATCTACTGTCTCTATCAGAGATAATAGATATGGGCACACCATGCATTCGTACGATCTCTCTAATGTATGTCCTGGTTACTTTCTCCATTTTTTCAGTCTCTTTAATTGGTAGGAAGTGTGCAGACTTGGTTAACCTGTCAACGATAACCCAAATGGTATCGCGGCCACTGGTTCTCTTGGGTAACTTGTTTATGAAATCCATTGTAATCCGCTCCCACTTCCACTCAGGTATCTCCGATTATTGTAGTAAACCTGAGGGATTTTGGTATTCTACCTTAACCTTGGCGCAAGTAAGACACTTGCCCACAAAGGTAGCAGTTTCTGCTTTCATGTTTGGCCACCAATATAACATCTTGAGGTCCAGATAGATCTTGTACAAACCTGGATGAATGGAGTATTGAGTACCATGTGCTTCGTTCATGAAAACGTCTCTGAACCCAACGAACTTCGGTGTTTAGATCCGATTCATGAGATAACGGACTCCATCACCCTTGAATTCTAAATCTTATCCATCCCTCTTAAGGCTTCACCTGACACATTCTCTGATTTCAAGGCTTCTTGTTGAGCCTCTTTGATTTGTGTGGATAGATGTGAATGGATTTTCATAGTCAATGCTTTGACTCTACGACCTGAGTACGCCTTCCGACTAAGGGTGTCATCTACTACATTGGATTTACCGGGATGATAATGAATTTCACATTCGTAGTCATTTAGTAGCTCGACCCACCGTCGATGTCTCATGTTGAGCTCCGTCTGCTTGAATATATGTTGAAGACTTTTGTGGTCTATAAAGATAGTGCTCTTCGTACCATACAGGTAGTGTCTCCAAATCTTCAGAGCAAATAGTACTTCTCCTAGCTCAAGATCATGAGTAGTGTAGTTGACATCATGTTTCTTAAGTTGTCTTGAGGCATAGGCGATGAACTTTCACTGTTGCATAAGAACACAACCTAGTCCTTGGTTGGATACATCATAGTTTACTACGAAATCTTCTGTCCCTTTTGGAAGGAACAATATTGGTGCGCTGCATAGGGCCTGCTTTAGCGTGTGAAACACATTTTCTTGTTTCTCTTCCCAGTCGAAGGTTACGCCCTTCTAGGTCAAGGTGGTAAGGGGTTTAGCGATCTTTGAGAAGTTCTGTATGAACCTGCAATAGTAGCTATCAATGCCTAGGAATGGATGGATTTCCATAGGCGTTCTTGGTGCTGACCAGTTCTCAATTACCTTAATTTTGGAAGGTTCCACATTAATTTCCTCTTCGCCGACCACATGACACAGGAATTCGACTCTCCAAATCCAAAATGCACACTTTGAGAACTTCGCATATAGCTTTTTTGCTCATAGTATTTCCAAGATCTATCGTAAGTGTTGACTATGTTCCTCCTTACTGCGAGAGTAGATAAGTATGTCGTCAATGAATACTATCACAAACTTATCTAAGTAAGTACGACACACTCTGTTCATTAAATCTATAGACACTGTGGGTGCATTGGTTAATCCGAAAGGAATCACTACAAACTCGTAGTGACCATAACGAGTTTGGAAGGCTATTTTAGGAACCTCTTCCTCTAAAACTCGTAACTGGTGATACCCAGATCTTAAGTCAATCTTTAAAAAGTAGCTCACTACTTAAAGTTGGTGGACAAGTCGTCTATCTGTGATAAAGGGTATCGGTTCTTAATGGTCAGTTTGTTTAGCTCGCGGTAATCGATGAACATACGGAACGATCCATCCTTCTTCTTCACGAATAAGACCGGTGCTCCCCAAGGTGAGAAGCTCGGTCTGATGAATCCCTTGCTGAGCAGTTCATTCAGTTGACTAAATAGTTCCTGCATCTCTACTGGTGCTAGACGGTAAGGCGATTTGGCTACAGGGGTAGATCCAAGAATCAAGTCGATTTTGAACTCGACTTGGCGTTCTGGTGGTACCCCAGGAAGATCTTCGGGAAAGATATCGGGAAAATCATGGACGTCAGGAATGCTCTTTATGTCTTTCGCTTCATGAGTCCCGTCAACCACGTGAGCTAAGAATGCATGGTATTCCTTTCGTAAGTACTTCTGGGCTTGGATGCACGATATGATTCGAAGGTTCGTGCCTGGTTTGTCGCCATAAACGACTAAGGTTTCACCACTCGACAGGCTAAGGAGAACGACTTTCTCATAAGATAGGATGTATGCACGATGTGGACTCAACCGTTCCATACCGATGATAACTTTGAAACTTTTTATTGAGACCGGCATAAGGTCGATTTGGAAAGAAGCTATCTAGAGTGAGGGTGCATCATATATATTTATTGTTGGTGCTCTCAATCTTGCCGTTAGCCATTTCTCCGACAAACATTTATGTTAGTGTTTGAGGTTTTTGTTTGAGTATGTGTTTAAATTTGTGGCTCACGAAACTCCTCTCCGCTCCACTATCAAAGAGTATGCATGCATAAGAGTTATTGAGGAGAAACGTACCAGTGACCACCTTGGGATCTGCCACAATGATAGGTCATAGATTTGTGGTTTGGGCTAGGAAATTATCTGTATATGTCTTGGTAGGGTGTTGATCATGTTTAAGATGTTTTGTAGCTTGTTGTAATGTGTTTACGGCTAAGTTTGTGTTCACGACCGTAAACAGGTTTACGGCTGTAAACCTGTTTACGACTAGTCACTTCCTATATATATATATATATATATATATATATATATATATATATATATATATATATATATATATATATATATATCGTATGTATCAGGGTCTGTCAGAAAGTGACGAATCACTAAATTTTACGGTCAGTGTGTGGGTTCTTCATGGTGTACTAAAATTTTTTGTGAATGAACGTGTGCATTGCTTGATTATCTTGTTGTTCTACTCATTCTTGCTTTTCTTTGTTTCGATCACTGGTTTGGATCTTGTAATTGGGACCTTACAATTGATATCAGAGCAAATCTAGTGTGAAAACAACTTTAATGGACTTTACGGTTTAAAGGATTTGCAGTCTCACGTTTTTCTAGATTCTCTTCAGGCCACTACTCAGAAGAATGTTCAAACGGTGAATGCTTCAGTTGACAATCTTACCCAATCCCTTCAAGATGAGAAGAAGCACTTTTAAGAGGCACGCCAAAACACCAAGTCTGACTACAAAGAGTTTCAAACATCCATCCATGCTCGTCTTGATAAACTTCAGGCTGATCTTGTCATGGAAAACAACGTTGGTGATCTTCACTCTCTTCTCTCCAATCTGCTGGAAGTTCACGATTCGGTCTTTACTATCACCATTCGACGGTACTTGGCCGAAAAGCTAAGACCAACTCTTGACATGATGAGCCATATTGAAGGCGTTTCGGAGTCTGTTGTCCCTCCGAAACAAGGGGGAGAAGAAGGTTAGGGTCAACAACGACAACCTCCATCAAGCAAACCTCCAACAAGCAAACCTTCTTCGCAACCGAAAGTCACCACTGAACCGAAGGGTAATGAAGCTTCGGTTTCTAGTGTGATGGACAAAGGCAAGAATATTATTGGTGAAAATGATGAAGAAGGAACCGAAGAAGAAATTGAAATCGGTGATGATGATGAAGGGAAGATCGAAGGAAATGACCTTAAAAGAAAGCAAAATAATCAAGATCTTGAGGAAAAGCTTCGCAGAGCAGAAGAAGACACAGAGAGGGAAAGAAAAGTGAAAGAAGTGAACGATGCATTGGAATGTAGAAAATCTCTATTTCCTCTGTTGTCATTGGATAAACTGATAAAAGAAGCAATCGAGTCTCCCAGCACACACATTGGCTCGAACCTGTCCTCTCATTTGATCGTGAGAATTCCAAGGACTCTCAATTCGACATGCCGATTACCCGAAAGGCATTTATCTTTCATTGCTTTGAGTCAACGGTTGCTATCCCCTCTCCTGACCCGAAGGTTGATTGAGATCTGATTGAATACTATCTTGCGTTCTCTCAACCGCAATACTTGACTTGGAGTAAACAAAATATCACAACAGTCAAAGTTGTTGATAAAGATAGGTTCGTGTTATGTTTATCCAAAGTTGTTGATAAAGATTCTTTTTAAATATTTAGAAGCAAATCATCCTAAAGCTATTATTACCGCCCATAAAAACATTTCAGTATGCTATTTTATTATTATCTAAAGTCGGGGTCTCAAATTACGGTGTTTGGGTCTCCTAGTTATGATAGCTGATTCTACACTTCCCATGACAATCCAGTCGCTTCGAATTTTTTTCATTTTGATTTTTCTTTTTCCCACTTCATGGAGCTATTGAATGTAAAGATTGTCTTCTTCTCATATTAAATTTATTTTTATTATTATTATTATTATTATTATTATTATTATTATTATCATTATCATTATTATTATTATTATTATTATTATTATTATTATTATTATTATAAGTTTTTTTATAAATGCATGAAAATGAGATAAAAAAGCCTTAAAACTAGAACAAAGAGGAAAAAAATATTTTTGGGTTTCATAGATTTTAAAATGCAGAATGCAAGAGAAAAAATGAAAATAAGAGGGTTAAAATCATTTTGAATTATGTTTTTAATTTTTTATGCATGAATAATATGAACATGAAAATGCATGGGTGAACCTAATGTACAACTCTACCCCTCCCCAAGCTTAAAGATAAGCATCGTCCCCGATGCTTGGAGAGGGCGGAACAACCTATTGCGGAGGAGGAGGCGGCGGGTGGTACCCGGTTGGGAAAGAGTCCAAAGCATTCACAACTGCACACACATTGAATTTTAAGCAAAATATGGAGGAGTAAAGATATGGAAAGAATTTACCGAATGGATTTGGAGTCTTGCAGTTGATGGTGAGAACCTCTTCTTCAACCTCCCTAAACTTGCCTACATAAAGTATCAAGCCCAAAATCACAAAAAAAAAATTTTGTGAAAGTTTCAGACCTAGGGGTTCTTGGAAGAGAGAAATTGTTTTGGGCGTGAGTTATGGGTGACTGGGGTGATAAAAACCGTATTTGAAACTGAACTCAATCTTTTTTTTGTTGAGTGAACACGACCTGTATTGATTTGTACTAAACTGACACAGCCTATGTTCAGCAAAAAGCTTGAAAATGACATTGGACTTTTAACACGACCCGTGTTGATTTCAAGCCAAAATGGGTCCGATCCGTGTTCGCATCTACATGCAAATGCCAAATTTTGAACCCCCGAAATCCCAAATCGTCTGGAAAAATGATTTTTCGCCCCGAGATTCATTGTAAAGGTTTAAAAACATGTTTTGACACATTTGGAACATTAAAAACTAAAAACTTCAAAGAAAAAAAAATGTTTATGTGGGCCTCTTCAACACATCAACCTTCTCGCCACCTCCTTCAATGGAACATTCATCCTTCCTTTGACTTTCTTTTTACGCACAAACAAAAAAGGACTTAAACCCTTAATATCGGAGATTGTCCACTTAGTCCTTTTTTGTATTTATTTAGCAGTGTTATCAACTCCTTTTCTTCTTTCTTTTTAAAGTTTGTTTGAGTTGATGACCGTTTGAGTGCTCTCCTTCTCGATATGTATATTCTTTAAAGGGTTCGGTGGAGTTTTTGATCCCTAATCTCTTGCTTGCTCCACCGGTGGAAGGAGATTGGGTTTGGTTGTAGGTGGCTTGGCTTTCATTTCTTCAATCCTCATATGCTTCTTGTCATCAATAAACTCCAAAATCTCGAGCACCTCATTATTTATATCGAACTCCTTTGCAAGTTCATCGGCTTTGTCCCTGTCTAGTTTTCATGACAAAACTAACTCTAGAAATTCATTGTTAGACAAATTTAAAACTTTTTTAGTTGAGGGACGGATCATATTCACAAGATTAGCAGATTGAACATTGGAAGGAACCTTTTTTTTTCATGAATATTGAAGTTGATAACTTCACCATCAAATTCCATAGTTAAAGTTCCATTGTAGACATCAATTTTTGTTTTAGAAGTTTTTAGAAAAGATCTACCCAAAAGTATGGAACTTGACCTTAGAGGGTCATCATCTCCCATATCTAGAACATAAAAATCAGTTGGGAAAACAAATTCATTGACTTGGACTAACACGTCCCCTAGTACACCTTTTGGGTGTACTATTGACCGGTCGGCAAGTTGGATGATCACACCGCATCTGTTCAATGTTTCTTCACGAAATATTTATTTAAAAATAGAATATGGTAGGACATTTATGGATGCACCTAGATCAAGCATGGATCGAGGTACATGAAGATTCCCCAATTTGCAGGGCACGGTAATGACACCGGGATCCTTGCACTTTGGGGGCATCCTCTTTTGCAAAACCGCGGATACATTTTCCCCAACTGTTATAGTTTGGTTTCCTTTTATTTTCATTTTAGATACACAAAGATCCTTAAGGAACCTTGCATATCTAGGTACCTGCTTGATGGCCTCAAGGAGTGGGATGTTGATTTGAACCCTTCGAAACATTTGCATAATTTCACTCTCCTCCCGTTCTTTCTTCGTGCTCTTTAATCTTTCTGGAAATGGAACATATGTGGCTTTAGATTCAGTGACAAAGGGCTTCTTTTCGATTGTTTTATCTTCCTTTTTCTCTTCTTCGGTTTCCTCTTCAACTATTATTTCTTCTTATTCTTCCTCTTGATCAATTGACATTACTGGACCATTGTAACACTATATGCCTCTCAATGTGATGGCACACTCATTGTGCCTTTGGTTCGTTTCAGTTTGGGCGGGCAACTTTCCTTGAGATTCTATTTTGCTCACGGAAGTAGGCAGCTGTGAAACTTGTCGCTCTAAGCTCTTTATGCTTTCTTCTGTTTCTTGTTGGAAAGCTTGTGTACTAGTTTCCAAACTTTTAACTATGTCTTCCAAAGACATACTTGATGAACCCACTTTTGAGGTGGTTGTTGTGGCTGCATTGGTTGAAAATTTTGAGGTTGAAATAACGATCTTTGTTGATAACCCCCATTTTGATTTCCTCCTCATCCTTGGTTGTTGTTCCACCTTTGGTCAAATCGTGGCTGCTCGTATCCTCTTTGATTTGATCTGGAATAGCCTCCCAAGGCTTTTGCTTCTTCATAATCTTGTTCTTGAAGTTGTGGGCACATATCGATTGGGTGTCCCACTTGTTTTCTAATACCGCAAGGGTGGGGTGTTGGTTGCACACCTTTGTCTTTAGCTAGCATCATTACCATTTTTGTCAGCTCGGACAATTGAGCTTCAATTTGAGGAGTGTGGACTTCTTTTACACCTCGGGGTGTATCCGTGTACCATTCTTCATCATGAATTGAATGTTTAGAGTCTTCAGCCATGTCCTTGACTGCATTTTCCAACTGAAATGAAATATGACTACTGAAATTGAATTGTACGTCCAGAATAGTCCTAAGAAAACATGGTCCCAAGCTGATACTTGACATGTCCCCCCCCTTCCAGGCCCATCACAAGGAAAACGAAAACCAAGATTTGCTTTATCCGGTATCAAACGGGAGCTACGAGCAAATAGAACACCTTTTAGAAGTATCAATACCGTCACATGAATCATAAATGCATGAATGTGATGTACCAAAAAATCCGTCGTTCCTAATGGAATAGGTAACAAAGCTACCTTGATTAGGTTGTGGATTTCAGTTGGCGTCTTGTCGGGTAAAGACTCGCCACTTGAGGCATTGAGCAGCCTTTTATCCATTGGATTCATGCCTTCAATAACGTATTGGAGGAGCTGGTATTCGGTGATTCCATGCTTTGGACATCGGGCACAAAGTTCATTGAATCTCTCCCAATACGTATGAAAGGTTCCTCTTTTATGCTGCTTGATTCCAATTATTTCCCTCTGTAGGGCTGAAGCTTTCATCTCGGGAAAATAGTTGTCCAAAAAGAGGCGTGCAAGATCTACCCCAAGTAGTAACCGTCCCTGGTGGGAGGTCATAGAGCCAATCTTTTGCTCCATCTTGCACCGTAAAGGGAAATGCCCTAAGCTTGATTTGATCCTCCGTGACATTGTGTGGTTTCATGTCCACACACATAACATGGAATTCAGTTAGAAACTTGTGGAGATCTTCATTTTCTAGGCCTCCAAAGGTTGGCAGTAAGTGGATGAGTCCGGAATTTAGTTCAAGGTTTGTGGCTGTTAGGTAGGTGATGCAAAGAGGTTGTTGAGTAACCTCTTGCCTTGCCCATTAGCGAAGAGTTTGTTCAGGTGGTGGGTTTGGAGGTGGATTCCATCCATGGTTATCTCCCATTGTGTGAGTAGGGATTGAAGTTTCTGCGGGTGTGGAGTTTGGGATATTATGAATAGGTGAAGAGGGTGGGGTGATAATTTTGCGTGAGGATGGTTGTGGTGATAGCGAGAGAGTTTCTATTTTCGATGAAGATACACTTGAAAGGGGTATATCCTCCCAAATGTAAATGACCGGAGGGATGGATGATGAAGAATTCATGGAATCTGGTCGCCTCTTATGAAGCTTGGCTTGCTTCCGTAACCTCTTTACAGTCTTCTCTATCTTTGAGTAGATTGGCAGTGGTGTACCTGTACGGGAAGATCTAAGCATAAACAATTAGTAACACCGTGCCCCGGAAACGACGTCAATTTGTTAGGCATGTCAAACCAAACAAATAAAGGGGTACGATATACTTCAAAAGAACACTACTATATTGCACTAAAAGGTAGTATAGGGCAAGTAGGGTCGATCCACAAAGACACGGGACAATTAGTCTATACCTCTTTGCGCAAGGTACTTTGGTCACCAACAGTAAAGAGGGGAGATTTTGAATGCAGTGATTAAAACAAACAATTAAAGACATAAGAATCAGCCAAATGAATGAACTAAATTCAAAAATTGAAAGGACTCCAACTCAATGGATGACAAGTTAGCAATGTGATTCAAAGATTATGACTCCAACTCAATGGATGACAACTTAGCAATGTGATTCAAAGATTATTAGATACTTGCTCAATTGTATCTAAGTTGATATTTGAATGTGTTAACAAGCTCTAACACCTCTTATTGACCACATTAATTAACCAAAACAAGCTCTTTGATTAACCTTAACCTTACTAACCTAATCTAAACAAGCTCTTAGAATTAGATTAAAAGATTGCATTAAACTTTATGTGAATGTTCCCAACAACACCTAATACTCTTCACAAGCTTGGGATTGGAAGAATGTGTGAATAAGATTTACACTAAATTCATTCAATGGAAATTAGTTTAGTCCTTCTTACTTAGTCCAATTCACAAAACAATTACGGATTTTTCAATTAGATAACTTGAATGACCTAACCCTAATTCAAATGGCCAATAAGAATCATAATTAGAATCAAACATTTTATTAAAGCAAAATCAAATTCACTAGATAGAATCAAAAGCAAATATCAAGTCATATGATTGAAATCACAACAAAAAAATCAAAATATAAAGTTGGAGAAACTAGGGTTCTAGCCACACATGGCTAGAACAGAATCACAAGTCAAAAGATGGAAATAGTATGCAATTACAACTTACAAATAAGAGAAATAAGGTTTCAAAATGACAAATGATCAAACCCTTGAAAAAACCTTCGTAATTCTCTAACCAATAGTGCTATGATATGATGTGTGTGTGTGTAAAAATGACCCTAATCTCGTAATACGAAAGATAGGAAAAACTGTCAAAAGACAGTTTTTGGGTCGGACACGGCCCGTGTAGAAATAGGCTAAATTGACGCGGGTTGTGTTTAGCATGGCCAACAGCTCCTTTTTGGTCAAACACGCCCGTGTCCATTTTTCAGTGCAAATCGAACACGCCCCGTGTACGCTTCTGCTTCGAAGTCCAATCTTGATTTTCCAACTTTTCCGTTTTGCATCCAATCATGTCCGAATCTTCACCCGTGCTTCCTGGCACCTCCCAAAACGCGTTTCAAGCTCTGGTTTACCTGAGAAGCCCATAAAAGCTGCAAATAAGTTTTTTTCTAGAGACTAACATGACTTTGATGAAATGCAAGAAAAGTGAAAGACAACTATGCTAAATGGATGCACAAAAGGGACTAAAAGGTGTGCAAAAATGTGCAAAAAATGCACCTAACACTTCTAAATACCTCAAAGTGACTGAAAGGACAGCTTAAATGAATTGGAGTAGCTTATACTCAAAATAACCAAATAATGGGACCAAAAGGGCACAAATTCCACGACTAACTTAGATCTATGCATAAAATCATCAAGTTCATTACTTTATACCTCAAAATGGATCTTGAATGCAAGGTGTTCCTGGATCTAGAAGGTCTTCATCTTCCAAGATGATGCTTCTTTCTTCACCTTGCTTAAGAGGCACCATAAACACACACTTTTGAGGTCAAAGGATCACACACAAGAGATTAGGGTTGCAAAGGACAAAATAAAGGTTGGAGGCTGGAGAGGGAATGAGGAATGAAGAGTTAATGATGCGTGTATATGGGTCAAAACCTAAAAATTAGGGTCTGAGGATCCTTCTTGTACACCCTGCATATACGGTGTACACCCAATGTACTAAGATCCGCACATGTATGTCCATCGTACTAAGTCTTGGCTTGAATTTACAAAAATGCCACTATGGGCCATTTTGCATGTTTTCATATACCCAAAGCCGAAAAATTAAAAACCTTCATACTTAAGAGTAAATTATGAAAATACCTCATGCCGGGATGTTACAATTCCCCCCCCCCCCCCACTTGAACTTGACTTCGTCCTCAAAGGATGCTGTTGCGAATAACTCCGGGTAATGCTCCCACTTCTCCGACTCTGGTTCCCATGTCCATTCGGGACCCTTCCAATGTTGCCACTGAACCTTTACCAAAGATACCACCTTGTTGCGCAAGGCCTTTGTCTTCTGATATAAAATCGCTACTGGTCTCTCAATGTAATTCAGGATATCAACAACCTGAACATCATCCAAAGGAGTAACCAAAGAATCATCAGCCACACACTTCCACAACTGCAAAACATGGAAGGTGTTGTGGATCTGGCTAAGCTCCTCGGGCAGATTCAACCTATAAGCTACCTTGCCAACCCTGACAATCACCCGAAATGGCCCGATATACTGATGCCCCAAATTGGCCCTCTTCCTGAAGCATATTACACCCTTCAAGGGTGATACCTTCAGCAAAACCATGTCACCGACTTGAAACTGCAACTCAAATCGACGCTTGTCGGCATAACTCTTCTGCCGACTCTGAGCTATCTGCAATCTTTGCCTAATTTACTGGATGAGCTCTAACGTCTGAAGGACTACCTCAGTCCTTCCCACTACTCTTTGACTAATATCTCCCAACAAACTAGGGTACAAAACTTCCTCCCATAATGAAGCTTGAAAGGCGGTGCACCGATACTGGAGTGATAGTTGTTGTAAGAATACTAATTTTTTGGATGAGCTCTAACGTCTGAAGGACTACGTCAGTCCTTACCACTACTTTTTTGACTAATCTCTCCCAACAAACTAGGATATAAAACTTCTCCCATAATGAAGCTTGAAAGGTGGCGTACCGATACTGGAGTGATAGTTGTTGTAAGAAACCTCAGTTAAGGACTGGAAGGTCAGGTGCGCCATGAACCTTCTTTTGCTGGGCGCAAAAGACTGGTGGAGGCTAGTGACCGGTTCTTATAACCCTGAGCAGAAGGCTGTTGTTACTTAGGAGCAGTTCTTAGAGATTATAACATCTTGATTTCCAAGTATGTTAAAATTTAACCATTGGTTTGATTTTGGTTTGCAATTTAGTCCCAAGGGGCATTTTTGTAATTTTTAGACAAGGCTCGCGTACGTTAGGCAGGTTGAAACCCTGTATTTTAGGGTGTGGACCATATTTAGGAATCATTATAGCCGCATACCCATTCTTAGCTTCAGCCTCCATCCCTATCTCAAAACCCTAAAGTGTGTGAGTGTGTTTCGAAGCTTGGAGAGCCATTTTGGTGTCGTTTTATTTCTCTTGGTGGTGAAGGAGGAACCTAGAAGTTGTGGTGTTTCACTCAATGCTTTGGATCCAACAACTACTCTTTGTTGTGCATCTTGTAGACGTATAAAGCTCAAACCTTGATGAATTTTTCATTAAGATCTAGTTTAGCTTAAAGTTAGCAACTTTTTGTCCCAAATCTTGATCCTTCTGAGTATGTAGTACTCCAAGATGTTTGAGTTGTCCTTTCAGATGTTATAGGATGTGTTAAGTCATAAAAATATGATCTTTGACATTAGTTTTTTCCCATGCATGATCTAGGTTGTCTTAATGGGTCAAGAGACTAGGGTTTTTGGTAATAAGGTCTTATTAGCCATGCAAAAACATAAAGTTCGAATCTTTATGGTTAAGAACACTTTTTAGGTTCTAGATCTGGATTTTGGATGTAAGTGCTTATGGATCAAGCACTTAATGGATTGAGTGGGTAGCAACCACGAATGTTGGGCATAGTAAAGGGTACATTGTGCGTTCATGGTCAGCCCTTCGACATTTGGTCAAGCAAGCAGTAAGCCCCTCGTACTCACCAAGTTAACTCGGTTGAGTTTGACCTGGATTTTGACCAGGGGTTGACCGAGTGGTATTTTACGTATTTTGACCTATATTCATAGTTTTGGTCATTGTTTGTGTAAAGTGAACTGGTAGAATTGATTTCGAAGCAGTGTGCTATTTTTGTTTTCTCATTTGTGTGTGTGGTGAGTTTTCTCACTATATACAGGCACCATGCCGGCCAATTATTTCGGTTATATAGAATGCTAGCTACTATGTGATGTATACTTGTTTGTACGATCAGGTTGAAATATACCCAATGGCGGAGCCGATTATGGTATGCCGATTTGAAATATACCCCAGGGATGGCGTGTTCGGGTTGAAATATACCCCAGGGTGAGGCCCTAGGGCGGGGCCCATATCTTTTTATTGGGTTGAAATACACCCTAGTGCGGGGTCCATATTTGTATGTTTTGTATGTGGTATTTTAGGGGACTCGCTAAGCTTTGTGCTTACAGTTATGTTTCTGGTTTTACGTATTTCCGGTACTAAAGGGAAGGTCTTGTCATGATGGCATAACATCCTGCCCTCATGCTTTTCTACACTTTTTTGGATATTATTACTCTGATGATTTGATATTGTGTATTATGAATGTTTGGAACAATTCGATGTTTGAAATTGTTGGTTTTAAAAATGAAAAATTTTACAGATGTTTTGGGATGTTATAGAGATATTCCACATTGAGTATGTTCCCCTAGTGGAGAGGGAGAGATTAGCTTAGGAGAATCTGTTGTTGTGGTAGACGAAAAAGTCAGTGACGGAGATCACTAAGCTGTTTATGAAGAGAACTCTTTTCTGCACTGTGTATTCTGCTTTGGAGCAGGCCCGAGTGTTACGATACATGAGCATGCTCAAGGCTAGATTCGGGAGTTCGTGTCTACCCAACGATATCGTACCTTCTCTAAGCTTCAGGATGTAGCACAGAAGCGTGATATTTAGATCGAGACCTAGATGAGGGAGTAGAGATAGGATCCATTCAGTCGTAGCCTGTAGCAAAGCGGTTCAAGTCTGTTGATTCAGGATTTAGAGGTAAGAGGGGCCACACTTGTGGAAAGTGTGGCAATATTCATGAGGGCAAATGTCGATTAGCTACTAGGTGCCATAACTGTGGAAAGGACGGGCCTTTTTCAAGTGGTTGTCGTTGTTGGAATAGTGTCTAAGCCCGTAACTATATTTGGTATGTACTTGACGCAGTTGCGCGTGGTCCTTTTGGATTGCCTTCTCCAAAGCAACTTGACAAGTTAATTTAAGGAGAAAGAGAGAATATTATGGTTTATTAATATACTATTAGAATAATATATTAAAGGAGAAATCATATTTATTTAATTAGTATTAGGTATAAATTAATTAGGAATTAATTTGGTGAATAAAAAAGATTAATTAAATAAAGGGGTGTAAACTGTCAAATGCATGATAGTTGAGTTTTGGGCTGGAGAACCTAATGGACTAAGGGGGAACGAAATTATGATGGGGATCCATCATATATTCGTCCAAGGGCCCTAATCTAGAAGGTTCTGTGGGCTGCTTGGTGATTAAGTTGTCCATTAGGGTTTAGGCTGAAACCCTAGCAGCTAGCAATATAAATAAGACCCCTAGGCTATGGAAATCGGTTAACACTTGATTCTAAGAGAACCCTAGGCCGATTTCAGCACCTCTCTCACCCTATCTCATATTGCCTTCTTGGTTGTGGGGTTTGTGATCCATTAGAGGAGTTACATTTGTGACTCTAAGCTCAAGATCAAGAAGATTACAAGGATTCAAGCTAATTGAAAGAGGTAAACCACGTAGATCTGTTTTCTTTATGATAATTTTGAATTATATATGATAGATCAAGGTTTGTAAGTCTTGGAATCAAACCATGTACAATAGAGAAACCTAGATCCAAGCATTAGGGTTTGTATGAGCACATAGGAATGTTTCTTATGCATAAAACCCACCAGTGGTATCAGAGCCATGATTGGTTTCAATTGTATGTGATGCTTAACTGTTTTGCTTGCTGAAAATCAAGTTTTTTTGCCTCTGCCCGACTCAACTCGGCGAGTTAGTATCTGGACTCTGTGAGTTGGCCCTACTCGGCGAGTTCAGAGCTGACTCGGCGAGTTTGTGCGTCAGACAGAGGGTACTTAGGGATTTAGTTGCTGTTTTAACTTGTATTTGATGCCTAAATCGTTTTTTGAAGTTAGAATCTGAATTTTATCCGAATTAAATGATTATCCTTGCCAAAACAATAGATAATTTCAAATCTTTTGAATATTGGTTGTTTATATGATAAATATGGATTATTTAAAATTATTTGGTATTTATCTAATGACTAAAATAAGATTAGGTCAAATATAGATAATTATGAAATTAATTCTTTAATTTAAATTATTTGTTATTTGATCCCTTATGTTTTGAAAAGCTCAAAACTTGCCCTCAAGTTTTGAAATTTGAATTTTGTGATTAAAAGTTTAATTTTGAATAATTTAAATTTTCAAACCCTTAGAATTTTACAAGTTTAAAATTCAACCTATACTATTATATATTATTACAAGCTTTATATATATATATATATATATATATATATATATATATATATGTGTGTGTGTGTGTGTGTGTGTGTATGTATAACTTAAAATGCTAGTCTTATCGTTAGTAGGCCTCATTCACGAAACTAGTCTATAAGGTGGGTATAAGGTTGCTACCTATAAAATGGCGCTTAATGGATGGGTGTACACTCACACCTACCGCTTCCTTGACTGGTGGAGGGTCGTTAGCCGAACGGGTAGGATAGGGAAAACCTCTCCTCATTAAAAGTATAATGTAAGATACAAAGTAACTACATGTGTTACAAATTCCCAATCTTAGTTACTTCAGTGTAAAATGCGAAAATGATGTTAATCCATGGAATTACACTTCGTACCCTTGTCAAATCGTGATGGAGCGCGCGTGGTTAACCGGCACATCAATTTGGGGATGACATTGGTAGCGAAGGGTGACTCGATGTTTGTCATAGATCAATGGAGCGTGTGTGGTTTACCGGCACATTGATTAGGTTATAGAGACATTAAGTGCACCATGTTGATTCACATGGTTATTCACAATTTGTTTGCGATCCTCGGTATCCCAGTCACAAATTTGAAATGCATATCGAGATTTAAACATGCCATTGAAAAGTTTCACTGAATCTCAAAGATCTAGGAGTTTTCAATACATTTAAAACCTAAATGTCTTTTTCGTTTTTCATGGTGAGAATTTGTGAATCGTCATTCACTTACCTTCAAATTATTTACTTTTAGAGTACGGCATCCCTTTCTAAGTTGTAAATAATGTTGTTGGATCCTAGCCCTAGTTTCTCATTTGGGTGTTTAATTAGAGATTCATTTCTAATCAAACTTTGTTCCTTTCTTTTTCAGATGTCTGCAAACAACAACAACAACACTTTCGGGTCATTCTCGTTGATGAACGTGTGTCAGAAAGTGACATTTGATGGGTCAAACTTCAACGAGTGGATGAGGTATATTCTCATGATCACACGCTACAAGGACAAAGAATATGTCCTCGATGAAAAGCTTCAAAGATCATCCCAGATATTGCTACTCCTGAAGAGTTGGCCGCCTTTAAGGCCCACGAGCGTGATGCTATGAAAGTTCATTGCGTCATGCTGGCCACCATGAACCTCGAACTCCAAAACTCCTATGAGGACATGTATCCGTATGAAATGCATCAGGATTTGCTGGACAGGTATCACCAGAGCGCGAGGCAAGAGCGCTATGAGATCATTACTAACATGATCACCGCTAAGATGGGGAGTGGAGAATCCATAACCTCTCATTTGCAAAAAATGAAGAGGTATGTTGATCGTCTTCTCAAACTTAATGTTAAGTTTGATGAGGATTTGGCTATTGACATAATCCTCCACTCCTTGCCCTCCTGATACAACCAGTTTAGGATGAACTACCACATGAACAAAGAGGATGTCTACTTGAGCAAGCTCCAAGGACTCTTCAGGACTGCTAAGAGCAACCTCAGCACAAATCCGTTGCACCATCCCCTGTTGTGGCCGCTCCTGTGACGCCAATAAGTCAAGGAAAGGATAAAAAGAGGAAGGATCCTTATAAGAGCCACCATAAGGGGAAGCCTCGTGATGGTTCGTCCTCAAGTTGGACCAAAGCAGGCCCTGCTAAACTTTCATCTGATCCCAAGGAAGCAGAGGGCTTCTATTGTCCACAAAAAGGCCACTGGAAAGGAAGCTGCCCTCAGTATCTGCAAGATATAACGGATTGGAAGATTAAGCCCACCTTTGCAGGTATGTATTCTATTAAATCTAATAACTCATCATTTGCTACTTCATGGGTTCTTGATACAGGGTGTGGTTACCACTTTTGTTCTGATATGCAGGGCCTAAAAAGAAGTAAGGAGGTGGAACATGGAAAAATGAACCTGATTATGGGAAACAGAAGATCAACGCATGTGACCAAAGTCGGTGTTTATTCTTTAGTGTTGAGTAATGGGTTCGGGATAGATTTAAACTATTGTTGTTATTCGCCAGATATGGCAAGAAACATTATTTCATTTCATGGGTTGTTTAGACAAGGTTTCAGATATTCTTTTGATAATATTAATGGTTCTATTAATGTTTATTTGAATGGTGTCTTTTATTTCAATGCATTACCTTGTAATGGGATTTATGAATCTGTGATGGTTGTTGATAATTTAGGAAATAATGTTTTGAATATTGATTCGTCTACTAGTCTAGACAAAGCATGCTTGTGGCATTGTCGCCATGGCCATGTCAATAAGAAACGTATAGCCCAACTCCAAAAGGATGGAATGTTGGAGTCATTCGACCTTAGGGATGATGACACGTGTGAATCGTGTTTACTTGGGAAGATGACGAGGTCACCCTTTACTGGCACTTGTGAAAGGGGTGAGGGTTTATTGGATCTCATACACACCGATGTGTGTGGGCCCTTTAGATCCACCACAAGGGATGCTTGCCGCTTCTACATGACTTTTACAGATGATTATAGCAGATATGGATATATCTACTTAATCAAGAAAAAGTCGGAAACCTTTGAAAAATTCAAAGAGTTTAAGAATGAAGTGGAGAATCAGCTGGGCAGGAAAATCAAGATGCTTCGGTCAGACCGAGGAGGAGAGTAGCTAAGTCTTGAGTTTCACGATTATCTAAAGGAATGCGGAATTGTTTCGCAATTGACGCCTCCGAGGACGCCACAATTGAATGGTGTGGCTGAGAGACGTAATCGGTCCTTGTTGGACATGGTTCGTTCTATGATAAGTCGGACTTCGTTACCAATAACTTTCTGGGGGTATGCCATAGAGACTGCCGCCCATATCCTTAACTTAGTTCCCACCAAGAAGGTTTCCAAAACTCCTCACCAGATGTGGATAGGGAAGGCTCCCTCGTTAGCACATATTTAGGTTTGGGGTTGCGAGGCTTTCGTAAGACGAGAGACTCACGACAAGCTCGAACCTCATAGTGAGAAGTGTTATTTCATCGGCTACCACAGAAGTCTTTTGGCTATCTTTTCTATAGACCGAGTGACAATGTTGTCTCCGTTGCTAGAAGAGGAGTTTTCCGAGAAAGGGAATTGATAAGCTAAGAAGGCAGTGGCAGGAAAATTTAACTTGAAGAGATTCAAGATCAAAGCGATGAAGGATCCTCTAACACTGGCACTCAACTTGAGGAGGAAACTCCTGTTGAACCTGTTGACGACTCCTTACCTCTTTGACGTTCTACTAGGGCTAGTGTTCCACCCCAGTTGTATGGATTTCATATTACTACTAAAGGGGATACATTTATTAGTGATAGTACACTAGTAAATTTGGACGAACCTAGCAGCTACAAGGAATCCATGGTAGGCCCGGAGTCTACGAAATGGAAAGAGGCGATGGACAGCGAGATTCAGTCCATGTATGACAACCAAGTTTGGGATTTGGTTGATAATGTACCGGGTCGTAAGACAGTTGGGTGCAAGTGGATATTTAAGAAGAAGACGGACATGGATGGAAAAGGCATACTTATAAAGCGCGATTGGTTGCGAAGGGCTTTACTTAAACTCCCAGAGTTGACTATGATGAGACCTTCTCGTCAGTTGCAAAGATAAAGTCTATTAGGGTAATGCTTACAATAGTTGTGTTTCATGATTATGAAATATGGCAGATGGACCTGAAAACTGCTTTCCTTAATGGAAAGTTGGCTGAGGATTTTTGCATGAATCAGCCAGAGGGTTTTCTTGATGCGAAGCATCCAAACAGAGTATGCAAGCTTGAGAAATCCATTTATAGATTGAAACAAGCGTCTCGCGGATGGAATCTTTGTTTGACGAGAAGGTTAAAGAGTTTAGCTTTCTGCGAAGCATAGATGAATCATGTGTGTATGTAAAAGCCAGTGGGAGTATAGTGAGCTTCCTCAAATTGTATGTGGACGACATACTACTCATAGGAAACGATGTCCCAACCTTACAGGAGGTCAAGTCTTGGCTTGGGAAATGTTTCGATATGAAGGACCTCGGAGAGGCTGCTTATATTTTGGGAATAAGGATAGTAAGAAATAGAGAAAAGAGACTGATAGGACTCAATCAGGATACATACTTGGACAAGGTACTAAAGAGTTTTAGTATGGAAAATTCCAAGAAAAGGGAGTTGCCAATCCAAAGCAATACCAAGCTGACTAAGACTCAGAACCCGAGTACAGAGGCAGAGATAGCTGGTATGAGCCGAGTACCTTACGCTTCCGCAGTAGGCTCTATCATGTACGCTATGACTTGTACTCCCCCTGATGTGGCCTTCGCTTTGAGCATGGTCAGCAGATATCAGGGGAACCTTGGTAGAGCCCATTGGATTGCAGTTAAGAATATTCTTAAGTACCCACGAAGGACCAAGGAATGGTTTCTAGTCCTCGGTGGGAGTGATGACTTAAGGGTACGAGGGTAAAATGATGCTAGTTTTCAGACGGATCGGGATAATTTCCGATCATAGTCGGGCTGGGTCTTTACCCTAAATGGAGGGCCAGTGACTTGGAAAAGTTCCAAGCAGAAGACCGTAGCTGATTCAACGTGCGAATCAAAGTACATTGCGGCGAGCGAAGCGTCAAAGGAGGCTATATGGTTGAAGAACTCCATTGGAGACCTTGGAGTTGTTCCATCCATAAAGGAGCCAATGAAAATTTTCTAAGATAATGAAGGAGTAGTTGCATTAACCAAGGAACCGAGAGATCATGGTAGATCTCGATATATCGACAAAAAATACCATTTTATCAGACATCGGGTAGAAGAGGGACTCCTTGTTGTGAAGAGGGTATCATCAGAATAAAACCCAACAAATCCCCTTACGAAGGGACTGAGTAGGGTTAGACACTTGCAGCATGCTAGGAGCATTGGGCTGAAGGACTATATAAGTTTGGATTAGATAGGAAACGTGTAATAGATAGTTTGTACTTGACATTTGATGAATAAATAAAATAGTATTATTTATGAGTAAAGCTACTATCTTATGTTGGTTATTTATCTATTGTTTGAATTTTGCATGTTTTGACTTCCTGAATGATAGGATTGTTCAAACAGTCCACAGTCGGTCATATTTTGGAAGTAGATATGAATGCAGACTGTCATGAATTGTTTGTAGATTGTCTAAAAGGTTTTGGGCATAGCAAAGCTGTGCTGCAAAGTTCATGAGTGCTTATGAATATGATTTGAGCATTGGAATAAACTCGCATTTGCTGGTATCACTTCGTGGTGTTTTTCCTTAAGTGATCGTAAAGCGATAATATCATATAGTCTTAAAACATAGAGATATGGTTGTTGTTTGCTGGTTGGTTATGCATTGATGATGTGTAAATGCATCAGTAACTTGATGTTATAAAACGCATTGTTGTGCATGATTCAATTAGTGAATAATAGATGCATATGAGTCGAAGTTGATATGTTCCTTTTATTCTATGAGAATAAAAGTGATATCTTGGCCACTTGATGATTTGGTTTGACTTATGTACCGGGCCTAGTCAGAATGAGGTTAATGTGTTCAACTGAATTTTATGTCAAACAAATCAGAAATCGAGTAACAAATGCTGGACGATAAGCATTGTCAGCATGATATCTAGAACGGAGGATTATACGATCCCTTATCTGAAGGGCAAGTTGATCAGAGTTGACAACGAAGTATAAGAGCTAAGATTGATTATCGGATTTTGAAGTCATATGTGAGATATAGTTACTAGATTTATCAAAGTGGGAGACTATTGGAATAGTGTCTAAGCCCGTAACTATATTTGGTATGTACTTGACCTGGTTGTGCATGGTCCTTTTCGGTTGCCTTCTCCAAAGCAGCTTGACAAGGTAATTTAAGGAGAAAGAGAGAATGTTATGGTTTATTAATATATTATTAGAATAATATATTAAAGTAGAAATCATATTTATTTAATTAGTATTAGTCATAAATTAATTAGGAATTAATTTGGTGACTAAAAGAGATTAATTAAATAAAAGGCACATAAACTGTCAAATGTTTCATAGTTGAGTTTTGGGCTGGGAAACCAAATGGACTAAGGGGGGAACGAAATTATGATGGGTATCCATCATATTTTCTTCCAAGGCCCTAATCTAGAAGGTTCCTTGGGCTGCTTGGTGATTAAGTTGTCCATTAGGGTTTAGACTGAAACCCTAGCAGCCTGCAATGTAAATAAGACCCCTAGGTTATGAAGATCGGCTACACTTGATTCCAAGAGAACTCTAGGGCCGATTTTAGCATCTCTTACCCTCTCTCATATTGCCTTCTTGCTTGTGGGGTTTGTGAACTATTAGAAGAGTTACAATTGTGACTCTAAGCTCAAGATCAAGAAGTCTACAAGGATTTCAAGCTGCTTGAAAGAGGTAAACATTTAGATATGTTCTTATGATTTTATTTTCGAATTATATATGATAGATCTAGGGTTGAAAGTCTTGGATTCAAAGCATGTACAATAGACAAACCTAGATCCAAGCATTAGGGTTTGTATGAGCACATAGGATTGTTCGTAAGCTTAAAACCCATCAGTGGTATAAGAGATTTGATTGGTTTCAATTGTATGTGATGCTTTTACTGTTTGCTTGCTAAAAATCGTTTTTTATGCCAACTGCTTGATGAACTCGATGAGTTCCATGAGGAACTCGACGAGTTCCAAAGTGGACTCGACGAGTTTAAACGTCAGACAGAAAGATTTCCGGGATTTTATTGATGTTTTGTCCTGGGATTAATGCCTAAATCATTTTTGAAAGATAAAATCCGAATTTTATATTATTTGCATGATTATCCCGGCCAAAACAATAGATAATTTCAAATCTTTTGAATATTAGTTGATATATGATAAATATGGATTATTTAAATTATTTGGTAATTATCTTATGACTAAAAAAGGATTAGGTCAAATATAGATAATTATGAAATTAATTTTTTAATTTAAATTATTTGTTATTTGATCCCTTTTGTTTTGATAAGTTCAAAACTTGTCCTCAAGTTTTGAAATTTGCATTTTGTGATTAAAAGTTTAATCTTGAATAATTTAAATTTCAAACCCTTAGAATTTACTTGTTTAAAATTCAAACCTATACTATTATATTAATACAAGCTTAATTAATATATATATATATATATATATATATATATATATATATATATAACTTAAAATGCTAGTCTTACCATTAGTAGGCCTCACTCACGAAGCCAGTCTATAAGGTGGGTATAAGGTTGCTGCCTATAAAATGGCGCTTAGTGGGTGTACACTCACACCCACCGCTTGCTTGACTGGTGGAGGGTCGTTAGCCGAATGGGTAGGATAAGTCAATCCTCTCCTCATTCAAAGTATAATGTAAGATACAAAGTAACTACATGTTTTTCAAATTCCCAATCTTAGTTACTTTAGGGTAAAATGTGAAAAATGATGCTAATCCATGGAATTGCACTTTGTACCCTTGTTAATCGTTGGTGGAGCATGTGTGATTAACCAACACACTAATTTGGGAATGACATTGCTAGCGAAGGGTGACTTGATGTTTGTCATAGATCAATGGAGCGAGTGTGGTTTACCGGCACATTGATTAGGTGATAGAGGCATTGAGTGCACCATGTTGATTCGCATGGTTATTCACATCTTTTTTGAGATCCTCGGTATCCCAGTCGCAAATTTGAAGTGCATATCGAGATTTAAACATGCCATTGAAAAGTTCAATGAATCTCAAAGATCTAGGAGTTTTCAATACATTTAAAACCTAAATCTCTTTTTCGTTTTTCATGGTGAGAATTAGTGAATCGTCATTCCCTTACCTTCAAATTATTTACTTTTAGAGTACGGGATCCCTTTCTAAGTTGTAAATAATGTTGTTGGATCCTAGCCCTAATTTCTCATTTGGGTGTTTAATTAGGAATTCATTTCTAATCAAACTTTGTTCATTTCATTTTCCGATGTCTACAACCAACAACAACAACAACAACGCTTCTGCGTCGTTCTCGTTGATGAGCCTATGTCAAAAGGTGACATTTGATGGGTCAAACTTCAACGAGTGGATGAGGTACATTCGCATGATCACACCCTACGAGGACAAAGAATATGTTGTTGATGAAAAGCTTGAGAAGATCATCGTAGATGTTGCTACTCCTGAAGAGTTGGCCGTCTTTGAGGCTCATGAGCGTGATGCTACGAAAGTTCATTGCATCATGCTGGCCACCATGAACCTCGAACTCCAAAAGTACTATGAGGACATGTATCCGTATGAAATGCATCAGGATTTGCTGGACTTGTATCACCAGAGCGCTATAAGATCATTACTAACATGATCACTGCTAAGATGGGGAGTGAAGAATCCCTAACCTCTCATTTGCAGAAAATGAAGAGGTATGTTGATCGTCTTCTCAAACTTAATGTTAAGTTTGATGAGGATTTGGCTATCGACATAATCCTCCACTCCTTGCCATCTTGCTACAACCAGTTCATAATGACCTACCTCATGAACAAGGAGGAGGTCTCCTTGAGCAAGCTCCAAGGACTCTTGAGGACTGTTGAGAGCAACCTTAGCGACAAATCCGTTGCACAATCCCCTGTTGTGGCGGTCCTGTGATGCCAATAAGTCAAGGAAAGGGTAAAAAGAGGAAGGTTCCATATAAGGGCCACCAAAAAGGGAAGCCCCGTGATGGTTCATCCTCAAGTGGGACCAAAGCAGGCCCCGCTAAACCCTCCTCCTTTCCCAAGGAAGCAGAGTGCTTCAATTGTCACGAAAAGGGCCACTGGAAATGAAGCTGCCTGAAGTATCTGCATGATATAAGGGATGGGAAGATTAAGCCCACCTTTTCAGGTATATATTCTATTAAATCTAAAAACTCATCATTTGCTACTTGATGGTGTAACAACCCGAAGTTGTTCATCGCCGAAACCCCGTTCTACCCGTATAACTCGTCGTATATCGAAACGTTCCGATGTTGTTTTTGGGTTAAGTTAATTAAACTTATACGTTTAATTGATGCTAATGAGTGTCCAAACCCCTTAGGAACTCATGAAATTAGCCAAAATATTTATTTCATAAATTTTAGAAACGTCCCCGCCGGGTCTCGGAAACTTAATCGGGTGCGACAAAAAGCACCGTTTAATGCCGGTATCGGTTAGAATTTCACCGCGTCCAAGTTTTGTGACCTATATAAACGTGTTAAACCTTTCATTTGAAGCTTTTTCTTCCTCTCACTACTCTCTCTCTAACCTCTCTCCTAAATTCAAGTTTAAGGGTCCAAAATCTCAAATTTAAGGCTTCTAATCACCAAGGTACCTTCCCTAACTTGTTGTACAGTGTGACAACCCGAAATTTCCATTTGTACGAACATTATCTATTCAATAGAAGCTAGTCCAGTTTCAGTGAATTTCATACTTTTCCGAATAAGTTTGTGTACATTAGGGTTTACGTTTAAGGAGATATCATGAGAGTGGATGCTCCTGGGTTTGTGAAATTTGAACATTCCAAGTTTCATAATGTTATAGTCCAATTTCCAGAATAAAAATATTTTTTGTCAAAATATTTCAGGACTATAAATAGATTTCTGAATTAAATTAATTCATTATTCACATTTCCAAATAGAGAAAAGCCATTTTCTCTCTCACGGATCTTCGGATTTTCATCCCAGATTGTGAGTCTACTTTCCTAGATGTGTTTTAATACTAGTTATATGCTTTATAACATTGATTACATGTCTAAAATGCAAGATCCGGGAGTTTACCGCCCAAGAACGTTCTTGGGGAGTAAACTCCAAAATGGAGCTTTAAGGCTACCTAGTCCCATTTCATTGTTAGATAATGAGTTAAGGACTTTATGTATGAACATTAGAGGCTAGAAATCAATCAAGATCACCTAGTTTTAGGAGTTTACGGCCAATGATATGCTCTTGGGCCGTAAACACCTTTTTCAAGGGCTTAGAGTGCCCTAAACACCCCTAAGGCTTTAAGACAATTACCCTCAAATACTTGTAACTTGAATGGGGGAGTAAATTACATCAAAAACATCCCTTAAAGGGAGTTTACGGCCAAGGAACATCTCTTGGGCCGTAAACTCCAAGTGAAGGCACAAATGTGTGCCTAGTATCGCCTTTAGCCTTAAACAAAAACCTAGAAGCTATCCTTTATGTGCAAGTGACTTAAAAGAATTAAAACCAACACCCCATAGGAGTTTACGGCCGTAAACTCTAGGGGATATGGTCTTTAGGCCGTAAACTCCTCTATGGAGCATTCTAGGGCCTTAAACTACTTCAAGGATTATTCCACAAATGCTAGGCATATTCTAGGGTTAGTATAGCACCTTAAAACACCCAAAACCACCAAGTGTGGAGTTCACGACCGTAAACTCAAGGGTTTATGACCGTAAACTCCAAGGGTGGGGTTTGTTGGGTGGTAAACACTTATTCAAGGTTCTTGGAAGCTTTTCAACCCTTTTGCCTTGTCCCATATCAACTTAGATGCAACCGCTAGGACCTATAACACTTATACAAAGTGTTTACATGTTCCTAAGTGTCCCAACTTATTTTGTTAAGTTATTATTTGGCTAATTAGTTATATATATGCTCATTATATGATAACTAGGCTCGTGCGTGTGAACAAGTCTCCGTTTGCCACCTAGCACGGTATCCAATACTACAATCCAATCTACTCACCACAAGTGAGTTCATACCCCTTTAATCAACCTTTGAAATGCTTTTAAATGTTTTAAATACTTTATGGGGGGGATACAAGTTAAATACTTATAGTTATTGCATGAATCACATATGATTGCATTAATCACATGTGATTAATAACTAGAAAACCAATGATTTATTCACTGTTACAACTGTTTATCAAACTGTTTCACTTCAAAATGTTTTACAAACTCTTTTACTTAACAAATGCTTTTATTAAACTTTAGTTTATCCCTTATAAATTGCATGCCCATATATGTATAGATATATAAGCAATGTTTAAAGGGCTTAGGAAGGCCATCCGCCCTATTTCCTGTTTCTCGATTTGGATGTGGTCTGGTGGGATTTCAGGTGACCATCCGAAGGTCGTTTCAATATTAATTATATATCATATATACGTATATAGACATAAAAGTACTTCCATATTCATACTTATTAGTACATCATTAGTAAGTTACCATCAGGGTAACACAGGAACATATACAACTATACTAGAAGGAGAACATAGAAGGAGAACATATACAACTATACCAGAAACAGAACATATACAACTATACTAGAAGGAGAACATATACAACTATACTAGAAACAGAACATATACAACTATACTAGAAGGAGAACATATACAACTATACTAGAAATAGAACATATACAACTATACTAGAAACAGAACATATACAACTATACTAGAACGAGAAACATTACATATACATGATCACGTTAACAATTGTGATCCACTGTGTCGGAGCATGCCTTAAATGTCATGGCCCGAGTTGTAGCCAGAATTCTCTTGGAGGGAGAGCGTGAGTTTGCGTATAGATCTATACTGGATTGACTATCCTACACCTTGCTGCTAGCTACAGTCGGACCTGTAGGTCTGCGAGTGCCAAACGTCATTCTGTTATTACGACCATTCATTATGTCGTTGTTACCAGTCGATAGCATGGTGCAATTTATCACATTATACCTTAATATAAATCCGGTTTAAGGTAGTTAGTACAGCAGTAGTTCCTATTATACAAAACTACAGTACTACAATGATTTACCTATTACATATTTTAGTGATAACCTCACTTAAGCATTAATGTACAAACTATATTTTATTAAATGATAGTTACACTTGGGAAATTACACACTTTTACAACCAACGAGCATACAAAACAGTTAGGCCTTGGTAGAAGGGTACTTTAATAGAAAATATAGGTTTTTCTAAGAGATTCAAACTTTTACAAACACTTACTTACATTTTACAAACTTATACTTAAGACAGGTTCAAACGTTTTTGATAACAAACATTGACAATAAAATACTTATGAACTCACCAGCTTAATGCTGATAAACTCTTTCAAAATAACTTGTATTCTCAGGTCATCAGTAGACAGGTACCGATGCCAGCTTTTGAGAAGATGGAGCGCATTCCAGACTCTTATTATTTTGATTTACATTATTGTGGTGTCTATAACTGTACAGAACACGCTTGTATTAAAATTATATATTTAATGCAATGGATGATGTTGTTTGCTTATTTACATTTACTGTGTTGTGATACTATACATGACGTCCTCCGCCCCAGAACGTTTCCGCCGTTCTTGGTTTTGGGGTGTGACATACAGCCTCATTAGCCTTCAAATCCGAACTTAAACTTTGTTTTTGGACCTCAAACATGAGTTTACGGCCAAGGAGCATGCTCGGGCCGTAAACTCATAATAAGAGGGTTTTTATGCCTTTAAACCCCTCCTAAACAATTTTGGGACTTAGATTCGACTATATGGCTTACCAATTCAGACTTAGAACACCCTAATCATAATTTTTGAAGAGTAAACATGAGTTTACTGCCCAAGAGCAAGCTTGGGCCGTAAACTCCATATCATGGAGAGTAAACACATATTAAAGGGGTTTTTAAGCCCTTAAACCCTTCCAAAACACCAACAAGGCTTAGATACGACTTGTAGAATTATGGAATTGGCCTTGGAACACCTTGAACATAAATTTAGAGGAGTAAACTTGAGTTTACTGCCCAATAATCTGCTTGGGCCGTAAACACATTGTTCTTGGAGAGTAAACTCCTCTAAATGTGTTAAAATGCCACTTTAACACACCTAAAGCCTTGGGATAAATTCTAGAAGTGTTTACAAACAAGTATTGGACCTTAAAAATATTATTTTCCCCATCTAAGGAGTTCATGGCCATGAGGGTGTTCATGGGCCGTAAACTCCAAAATCTAGGCCAAAAGTCCCTTAAAAACCCATACAAGGCTAGGAAAAATCATTAGAATCACATGTGATTGAGTAAAGGACCAAAACATTAAGGATTTGATGTGAGGGGGGAGTTTACGGCTGTCAACTCCATGTTTACAGCCGTAAACTCCAATAAATAGTCCTTAATTATGTTAAATCCATTCCAAGGCCCTAGAATTGATCCTAGCAAATTTCCCCAAGTAGAATAAGGCCATTTTGCTTCATTAAACAGCCCACCATGAGTTTACGGCCGTAAACTCATGCGTAAGTGGTCATTAGGGCCGAAATCTCCTCTATGAGTTTACTCATGAAGAGTAAACTCCATATCCAAGCCTTATGTGACTTTAAACGCCACTCGGGTCCCTTCAAACACTTGTAATGGGGTGTTTCCGCGACTAAAAGTGTTTGTCCCTAACAGTTAAATAATCTAAGTCCTAATTAGATACACATGTGTATCTTTGCATTATACTTAGGCACCTCGTGCGTTTGCAAGCCCCGAACCAACGTTTAGCACCCGAAATCGTCACGTTTCTCGTCCGGTGAATTCATACCCCAACGCTTTTTCCGTGTTTTTCAATGTTTTCAGGGGGGGATACAAGCAAACTATAACTGTTTTTGAGTTATAACATTGATATGTTTCAAATAATATCTGGCAAACTTATAAACACTTTAGCCCCTTATGTATTATGCTGAGCATAAGGGATGATTTATCAACTACAACTAAATGGATTTTAGTTAAGAAAATAACCAAACTAATCAAATTATTATGGGAATAATTTGGGGTACTTTAGTGTTCGTTTTATCATGTACTGATATGTATATAAAGTTATTAGATAAACTATGTCTGATTCGGTTTATCTCCGTTTCATTTGAATATATTGCCAGATAGCTTCATTGTATGTATCTATATTCACTGTATTATGTTTCATAATCTTTTGTATGTTTGATATCGTATGAGAACCCTGTGAATAGTTTAGTACTAGCTTGTGAGTTCGTCACTACCCTTTATGGATGATCAGTAAATCCTCCCCGGAAGTGTAACCAGAGTCTCCTGGAGGGAGAGCGAGGAATTTGTGAATAGATCTATTCGGGACTGACAATCCCACACCTTAACTGCTAGCTACAGTTAGGCGGGCACGCCTGGGGTGACAAATTCTGGATATCGTCCGACGTCTGACAAGCGTCAAGGAGGTTTCGTTGTCGTATCAGCATGGTTACCCGACTCACAATACGTATTAATATAAGTTTATTCACGGCTTTGGTTTTGGATTTGATTTTATATCAAACTTCTATCTTTAGATCTTATATCTAGTACGGGACGGTAATCTCATGATTTTTAGTCTATAGGGTTCATATCTATTTCAGGATGTTATTCCTATGGTTAGAATCTATATCTAGTTCGGGATAGTGATCCCATGGTTTTATCAAACTATCTTATATCTAGTTCGGGATAGGGATCCCATGGTTTTATCAAACTATCTTATATCTAGTTCGGGATAGTGATCCCATGGTTTTATCAAACAATCTTATATCTAGTTCGGGATAGTAATCCCATGGTTTTATCAAACTATCTTATATCTAGTTCGGGATAGTAATCCCATGGTTTTTAATAAACTATTTTGTATCTAGTCCGAGACGATAGTTCCATGGTTTTCAGTCTATATTTTTAAGTATATCAAACCATCTTGTATCTAGTCCGGGATGATAGTCCCATGGTATTAAATCTATATATATAGTACGGGATGTTAGTCCCAAGGTTTTCAAACTACTTTCCATCTACAGTTCACGTATAACCAAAGTATTTCATACCTAATTCGGGATAGTAATCCCATGATTCTCAATATATAGTTTTGTGTATTAAACTATACTCTGTGATATTCAATCAGTCTTACATGTAGGAAAATATGGGATTTTCCTGGGGTATCGTATAACGCGTAATTGAACTGTAATGAAAGATAACTAAACTGTTTTACATAAGAAAATACGGGATTTTCTTGGATAACAAACCTTTTCGGAAAACTAACGGAAACTGGCACATTTTTTAGAAAACAAACATCTTATGAACTCACCAGCTTTATGCTGATTTTCAAACCGCTTGTATTCTCAGGTCCACGTTAGACAGGTACCCGACGATATCTTTTGATGAAGACGGAGTGCTCAGAAGACTCGTCTGAACTTTTGTTCATATGATATGTGTATAACACTTGTACAATTTACTTTTGAAACAAATGTAAACTTTCAAATATATGTAATGTAATGGTTGTTTACTGTGATTACTATGTACATTGGATTTGGTACTCAACGTGGAGTCAACCCCGAAAATGTTTTCGCCTTCGGTTTTCGGGGTGTGAAAGATTGGTATCAGAGCCCTTGTTTATAGTGAACGGAGTATACCTAACCTTACATGGTATAAAACTATAAACAGTAAAGGGCCTCAGTGCTCTGAATTAAAAGTATCTTCAAACTATAAGTATTTTCAAAAGTATACAGGTATACCGAACCGTTGATATCCGTAACTACAAGTAGAACAGAACATAAGTAAATGGGTGTTGTACGTTGCGGTTAAACCTGGGCAGTTATATAGTCGTGTCTAGGATCAATATAGCCTGGCCAACTATATTCATTCGAGACACGGCCAACATGTGCTTGGGAGTGACTGTGGTACGCAGCATACCTAAAACTTACCCAATACCCCAAACAACGAGTCATCGTTGCAGCGAATCATGAAATACTATCGGAGTATTTCTCTAGCCGATCCTTGGTAGAAATTCCTCGTATACGCATTGTTACTTGATCGTTCCTCTAGCGATAATTTTTTTTGTCTTGATAACTCTTTCCTGCTTTATCGCTTAATATGGTGCTATATATGTCCTGATGAGATATCCCCTGATCCATATCTCTTGATTCAATTCAGAGGACTTATGATCCTCTCTTTCTTGATCTTTTTAGATCAAGATGCCTCCAAGAACGAGACCCCGCTCAAAGAACAACAACAATCCTCCTCCGCCACCACCTCCTCCTCAATTTGATCTTGCATCGCTTCAGACAGTTCTGACTGCTGCAATGGTAGCAGCCATGTCACAAATGAACCCCGGTAACTCAGGAGGTGGTCCCCAGCCCCAAAACCCAGAAGATAGCCAGGGACACCGAAAAGAGGGTTCCTATAAAGACTTCACGAACGCGAAACCCACATCCTTCGATGGCACTGGAGGTGTCATTTCCCTAACTCGCTGGTTCGAGAAAATCGAATCAATCTTTGAAATATGTCCCTGTTCGGAGTTTGATAAAGTAAAGTTCGCCGCCTGCACCTTCCTTGACAAAGCCCTGACTTGGTGGAACGGCCGAGTCAAATCCTTAACTCTACCTGTAGCAAATGTTATGGGTTGGGAAGCTATGAAGGAGCTTCTACTCGCAGAGTATTGCCCTTGGGGCGAAATTCAGAAGTTAGAACACGAACTCTGGAACCTTAAGATGAAGGGTTCCGACATAACCGCTTATACTTCAAGATTTGATGATCTGGCGTTACTCTTTCCGGGAATGGTTACCCCGGAGAGTAAAAATATTGAGAGGTTCATCTGGGGGTTGACCCAGCCAACCAAAGGGAATGTCTTAGCTGTGAAGCCAGACACCTATGACAGCGCTAAATGTCTTGAGAAAATCTTGATCGATCACGAAGACAACTCTGATGAAGAGCTACCACCCCTGAGCCAGTCACAAGTGGAGGTGGAAGCAAAAAGAAATTCTGGAACAAGCAGAAGGCCCAGAGTACGCAAGGGTCTTCTAAGAAACAGCAAATAGTAGCAGTCCATGCTGCTACTGCCCCTATTGCTGTTTCGGCTGTCGGTTCCACAGCCCAAACTCCCACCAGTGGATACACCGGTACCCTTCCTTGGTGTGGTAAATGCAGCTACCATCACCGCATTCCTGGTCCATGTCGCGAAAGGATCTGTGACAACTGTGGCAAGAAGGGCCATCTTGCTCGAACCTGCAGAAAACCAGCCAAATCAACGAACCAATCATCCGGAGCGGGAATCAGTCCAGCCTGCTACAATTGTGGCGAAGTAAGGCACTTCAAAAGAAATTACCCCAAAGCAGCTACAACCGCTGATCCCACTGTCGCCACAGGTATACTCCTCTTTGACAATTCTTATACCTGCAACTCTTTTCGATTCTAGTACCAGAAGGGAAACTTGTTATCTATCCATCCGAGCAATTTCTAAACTTAATCCTTTGTTTGTAATCGAAATTGAGTACAATCGAGACGACTAACCAGTGAGATAGAGAACACTAACTTCGTACCTATAGATTGTATCCTCAGTCCGGAGGATTATTCTGTTCCATTCGATTTAAATGGGGGAAACTTTTCACAAAATACTTTGATGCTATGTTTGACATGAAATGACCGAGTCTCATTCATGTTGTTACCTTTGGTTTCGAAAGGGTCGCTTGTCTAGATCTTTTCCCCAGCCCGACTCTCGTGATCTTCGGCATCAAATCTTCGTATCATTCCATGCCTTAAAGCTCAAAAGTTTTTCCCGATATGAATTACCACGCATCCCTCGTTTCTGTGATCATTAAGAATGGGAAGTCAGCAGCTCTTTCCCCTAAATATCTTTCCCGAAGAATTCCTGAGAATTCCTTTCGAACGTTTAGCTTAGTTCCGCATCGGCCTAACCTCGTGACCGAACCTCAGTGAGAATGATGTGTTCAAAATGGTGACCAAGAACTGATATGATCACTACGGATTAGTAGTGGTATCCTTTCGGTCAAATCTCTTTCCCTCGATCATGTAGCCAAGCAAAGTAGTCGTAACCGTGTACTTTTCCAACGTCTAAGGCGATAGGGAATTTTTCGGCACTGAAAATACCCATAGAAACCTGTCGATTCTTGGGTCCCATCGACTAATATCGCAGTCTTACCCATAAATTCCTTCTAAAGCCATCAAACCCTTAGCTACCCAACTCCATGAAGACGTGCCTTCCTGTTGGAGCGTGTATCCTATTGAAGGCTTTATCCCAGAAAATCATGATATGCTTTGAGAAGTGTAAAATACTTCCCTCGTGATACATTAGACCCTTCGTGATCCTCATAGAATCGATTTCGTAACCTTCAAACCTCGGCCGCCCTTAGAACTTAGTAACATCCATCCGGTACTTCACGTCTCGAATCCTTAGAAGTATCTACCCAATGAAACCATAATGATTCCTTTGAGGAGACCGAAGTCATCAAGGGTCGGAACCTCCATGGGAGAACCGATTGAGATCTTGGATTGAGAGAGTCAATGTTCGAAACAAAGACGCGTCCTGATAGTGAGGGTTCAATGGAACGCCCAACAGAGACCTGATTCCACTTGTGAACGTGAAGATCGGAAGCAACAAATCCATTCGTGTCTCATTCTAATTCATGACCTATATCTTATTCTTTGAATTTTGGGACGAAATTCACTCTAACGGGGGGATAATGTAACAACCCGAAGTTGTTCATCGCCGAAACCCCGTTCTACCCGTATAACTCGTCGTATATCGAAATGTTCCGATGTCGTTTTTGGGTTAACTTAATTAAACTTATACGTTTAATTGATGCTAATGAGTCTCCAAACCCCTTACGAACTCATGAAATTAGCCCAAAATATTTATTTCATAAATTTTAGAAACGTCGCCGCCGGGTCTCGGAAACTTAATCGGGTGCGACCAAAAGCCCCGTTTAATGCCGATATCGGGTAGAATTCCACCGCGTCCAAGTTTTGTGACCTATATAAACGTGATAAACCTTTCATTTGAAGCTTTTTCTTCCTCTCACTAATCTCTCTCTAACCTCGCTCCTAAATTCAAGTTTAAGGGTCCAAAATCTCAAATTTAAGGCTTCTAATCACCAAGGTACCTTCCCTAACTTGTTGTACAGCCTCATTAGCCTTCAAATCCGAACTTAAACTTTGTTTTTGGACCTCAAACATGATTTTATGACCAAGGAGCATGCTTGGGCCATAAACTCATAATAAGAGGGTTTTTATGCCTTTAAACCCCTCCTAAACAATTTTGGGACTTAGATTCGACTATATGGCTTACCAATTCGGACTTAAAACACCCTAATCATAATTTTTGAAGAGTAAACATGAGTTTACTGCCCAAGAACAAGCTTGGGCCGTAAACTCCATATCATGGAGAGTAAACACATATTAAAGGGGTTTTTAAGCCCTTAAACCCTTCCAAAACACCAACAAGGCTTAGATACGACTTGTAGAATTATGGAATTGGCCTTGGAACACCATGAACATAAATTTAGAGGAGTAAACTTGAGTTTACTGTCCCAGAACATGCTTGGGCCGTAAAATCATTGTTCTTGGAGAGTAAACACCTCTAAATGTGTTAAAATGCCACTTTAACACACCTAAAGCCTTAGGATAAATTCTAGAAGTGTTTACAAACCAGTACTGGACCTTAAAACATATTATTTTCCCCATCTAAGGAGTTCACGGCCATGAGGGTGTTCATGGGCCGTAAACGCCAAAATCTAGGCCAAAAGTCCCTTAAAACCCATACATGGCTAGGAAAAATCATTAGAATCACATGTGATTGAGTAAAGGACCAAAACATTAAGGATTTGATATGAGGGGGAGTTTACGGCTGTCAACTCCATGTTTACAGCCGTAAACTCCAATAAATAGTCCTTAATTATGTTAAATCCATTCCAAGGCCCTAGAATTGATCCTAGCAAATTTCCCCAAGTAGAATAAGGCCATTTTGCTCCATTAAACAGCCCACCATGAGTTTACGGCCGTAAACTCATGCGTAAGTGGTCATTAGGGCCGAAATCTCCTCTATGAGTTTACTCATGAAGAGTAACCTCCATATCCAAGCCTTACGTGACTTTAAACGCCACTCGGGTCCCTCCAAACACTTGTAATGGGGTGTTTCCGCGACTAAAAGTGTTTGTCCCTAACAGTTAAATAATCTAAGTCCTAATTAGATACACATGTGTATCTTTGCATTATACTTAGGCACCTCGTGCGTTTGCAAGCCCCGAACCAACGTTTAGCACCCGAAATCGTCACGTTTCTCGTCCGGTGAGTTCATACCCCTACGCTTTTTCCATGTTTTTCAATGTTTTCAGGGGGGGGGGGGAATACAAGCAAACTATAATTGCTTTTGAGTTATAACATTGATATGTTTCAAATAATATCTGGCAAACTTATAAACACTTTAGCCCTTTATGTATTATGCTGAGCATAAGGGATGATTTATCAACTACAACTAAATGGATTTTAGTTAAGAAAATAACCAAACTAATCAAATTATTATGGGAATAATTTGGGGTTCTTTAGTGTTCGTTTTATCATGTACTGATATGTATATAAAGTTATTAGATGAACTATGTCTGATTCGGTTTATCTCCGTTTCATTTGAATATATTGCCAGATAGCTTCATTGTATGTATCTATATTCACTGTATTATGTTTCATAATCTTTTGTATGTTTGATATCGTATGAGAACCCTGTGAATAGTTTAGTACTAGCTTGTGAGTTCGTCACTACCCTTTATGGATGATCAGTAAATCCTCCCCGGAAGTGTAACCAGAGTCTCCTGGAGGGAGAGCGAGGAATTTGTGAATAGATCTATTCGGGACTGACAATCCCACACCTTAACTGCTAGCTACAGTTAGGCGGGCACGCCTGGGGTGACAAATTCTGGATATCGTCCGACGTCTGACAAGCGTCAAGGAGGTCTCGTTGTCGTATCAGCATGGTTACCCGACTCACAATACGTATTAATATAAGTTTATTCACGGCTTTGGTTTTGGATTTGATTTTATATCAAACTTCTATCTTTAGATCTTATATCTAGTACGGGACGGTAATCTCATGATTTTTAGTCTATAGGGTTCATATCTATTTCAGGATGTTATTCCTATGGTTAGAATCTATATCTAGTTCGGGATAGTGATCCCATGGTTTTATCAAACTATCTTATATCTAGTTCGGGATAGGGATCCCATGGTTTTATCAAACTATCTTATATCTATTTCGGGATAGTGATCCCATGGTTTTATCAAACAATCTTATATCTAGTTCGGGATAGTAATCCCATGGTTTTATCAAACTATCTTATATCTAGTTCGGGATAGTAATCCCATGGTTTTTAATAAACTATTTTGTATCTAGTCCGAGACGATAGTTCCATGGTTTTCAGTCTATATTTTTAAGTATATCAAACCATCTTGTATCTAGTCCGGGATGATAGTCCCAGGGTAAGGTTTTCAAACTACTTTCCATCTACAGTTCACGTATAACCAAAGTATTTTATACCTAATTCGGGATAGTAATCCCATGATTCTCAATATATAGTTTTTTGTATTAAACTATACTCTGTGATATTCAATCAGTCTTACATGTAGGAAAATATGGGATTTTCCTGGGGTTTCGTATAACGCGTAATTGAACTGTAATGAAAGATAACTAAACTATTTTACATAAGAAAATATGGGATTTTCTTGGATAACAAACCTTTTCGGAAAACTAAAGGAAACTGGCACATTTTTTAGAAAACAAACATCTTATGAACTCACCAGCTTTATGCTGATTTTCAAACCGCTTGTATTCTCAGGTCCACGTTAGACAGGTACCCGACGATATCTTTTGGTGAAGACGGAGTGCTCAGAAGACTCGTCTCAACTTTTTTTCATATGATATGTGTATAACACTTGTACAATTTACTTTTGAAACAAATGTAAACTTTCAAATATATGTAATGTAATGGTTGTTTACTGTGATTACTATGTACATTGGATTTGATACTCAACATGGAGTCAACCCCGGAAATGTTTCCGCCTTCGGTTTTCGGGGTGTGACAGATGGGTTCTTGATATAGGGTATGGATTCCACATCTGTTCTGATATGCAGGGCCTAAAAAGAAGTAGGGAAGTAGAACATGGAAAGATTAACCTGATTATGGGAAATAGAATATCGTCGCTTGTGACCAAAGTCGGAGTTTATTCTTTAGTGTTGAGTAATGGGTTAGGGCTAGATTTAAATAATTGTTGTTATTCGCCAGATATGGCAAGAAACATTATTTCATTTCATGGATTGTTTAGACAAAGTTTCAAATATTCTTTTGATAATATCAATGGTTCTATTAATGTTTATTTGAATGGTGTCTTTTATTTCAATGAATTACCTTGTAATGGGATTTATGAATCTGTGATGATTGTTGATAATTTAGGAAATGATGTTTTGAATATTGATTCGTCTACTAGCCTAGACAATGCATGCTTGTCGCATTGTCACCTTGGCCATGTCAGCAAGAAACACATAGCCCAACTCCACAAGGATGGAGTGTTGGAGTCATTCGACCTTAGGGACGATGACACGTGTGAATCTTGTTACTTGGGAAGATGACCAAGTCACCATTTACTGGCACTTGTGAAAGGGGTGAGGGTCTATTGGATCTCATACACACCGATGGCCCTTTAGATCCACCACAAGGGATGCTTGTTGCTTCTACGTGACTTTTATGGATGATTATAGCAGATATGGATATATCTACTTAATCAAGAAAAAGTCAGAAACCTTTGAAATGTTCAAAGAGTTTAAGAATGAAGTGGAGAATCAGCTGGGCAGGAAAATCAAGATGCTTCAGTCAGACCGAGGAAGAGAGTACCTTAGTCTTGAGTTCCACGACTATCTAAAAGAATGAAGAATGGTTTCGCAATTGACGCCTCTAAGAACGCCACAATCGAATGGTATGGCTGAGAGACGTAATCGGACCTTGTTGGACATGGTTTGTTCTATGACGAGTCGGAGTTCGTTTCCAATAGCTTTCTGGGGATATGCCTTAGAAACTACCGTGCATATCCTTAACTTAGTTCCCACCAAGAAGGTTGCCAAGACTCCTCACGAGATGTGGACAGGGAAAGCTCCCTCGTTGGCACATATTAAGGTTCGGGGTTACGAGGATTTCGTAAGACGATAGACTAACGACAAGCTCGAACCTCATCGTGAGAAGTGTTATTTCATCGGCTATCTGCAAAAGTCTTTTGGCTATCTTTTCTATAGACCGAGTGACATTGTTGTCTTCGTTGCTAGAAGAGGAGTTTTCCGAGAAAGGGAATTGATTAGCCAAGAAGATAGTGGGAGGCAAATTGAACTTGAAGAGATTCAAGATCAAAGCGATGAAGGAACCTCTGACACTGGCACTCAACCCGAGGAGAAAACTCCTGTTGAGCCCGTTGACGAGTCCTTACCTCTTAGACGTACTAGTAGGGTTAGTGTTTAACCCCAGTTTTATGGTTTTCATATTACCAGTGAAGGGGATACGTTTATTAGTGATGAAACACTAATAAATTTGGACGAACCTAGCAGCTACAAGGAAGCCATGGCAGGCCCGGAGTCTGCTAAATGGAATGGGGCAATGGGCAGCGAGATTCAGTCCATGTACGACAACCAGGTTTAGAATTTGGTTGATAATGTACCGGCTCAGAAGACAGTCGGGTGCAAGTGGATCTTGAAGAAGAAGATGGACATGGATGGGAAAGTGCCTACTTATAAAGCGCGATTGATTGCGAAGGGATTTACTCAAACTCCCGGAGTGGACTATGATGAGACCTTCTCCCCAGTTGCGAAGATAAAGTCTATTAGGGTAATGCTCGCAATAGCTGCGTTTCATGATTATGAAATATGGCAAATGGACATGAAAACCGCTTTCCTTAATGGAAAGTTGGCTGAGGATGTTTACATGAATCAGCCAAAGTTTTTTTTCGATGCGAAGCTGTTGGGTTTTGAGCATTCTAACACTCCTATGGTGTACATGCAACCCTATAAACCTTGTATCTATGTTTTCTCTATTATACATGCAAATAAGAACTTTCCAAAGCTTTAATCCTAACTAGCATATTATGAAATTCTTATACTACAAAGTACTAGTTAGATGACATACCTTTTGATGAAGCTTGATGTCTTCAAGCTTTAAGAGCTTAGCCCCAATAGTGTGGAAGCCTCAAGTGGAATCACAAATCACCAAAACACCTTGGAAGACTTTAGAGAATATGGATACTTGGTTCTCTCTAGTGAAATCGGCTAGCCCTTCATAGTGTACCCACACTAGTGCCCATATCACCAACAAAGGACATCTTTATATAGTATGGAAACTAGGTTAAACCCATGACCTTTCATCATATGATCCATGGGTTAAACACTCCATGGACTATCCATGAAAGCTTAGCCCAACCTAAATGAATTTGGCCCATTCCATATATATAAGAGTCCATATTTAATTAGTTCATTTTGATCACTCAATTAATTATAAATTAATTCTTGATCAATACTAATTAAATAATATGATAATATATTAATATATTAGAACTTATAATATATTAATATAAATCATAAATATACTATTCTCAAAAGACTATCCATATAAATTGTGTCGGTGAAGTGCAACCCAAATGGACCATGCCGGGTCGGGTCAAGTACATACCAAATATAGTTATGGACTTAGACATTAATCCAACAGTCTCCCACTTGGATAAGTCTAAAACTATTATTGAGTATGACTTCAAAACCTAACTGGCAATCGTAGCTCTTAAAGCCGCTATCGAACTCTGATCTTGTAAACGAACTTGTCCATTAGATATGGGATCATATATTCCTCCATTCTAGATATAATTTGGACTGAGACATGGATTATAATCATTCTCTCTGTCCATTTGTTGTTTCCTGATTTCCGATTCATGACGACTGACTGATTGAACAAATCAAATCAGTCCTGGATTGGCCAAGCACTCACATGTGTCATCACTAAATCATCGAGGGGCCCACAGATATCGCTTTTATCCCGAAGGTAAAAGGAATGGATAAACTTCGACTCATATGGCTTGTTCTGCTACTTGTTGAATCCTACACAAAGGCACGTTTTATAACACCGAGTTACCGAATGCGTTTTCATGCAATCAATGTACAACCAACTCATAGTGGCAACTCATATCTCTAGGTTTGAAGAATATAAGATATTATCGTCTCATGATCACTCGTGATAAAATCCATGAAGTGATTCCAATGAGTTCGGGGTTAATCCAATACTCAGAACTTATGAGCACTCGTGAGTGTTGTATCCCTTTGTCCAACATCTTAGACCTCTACAAGCCAACCCATGACAGTCTTAATTCATATCTACTTCCAACATATGACCGACTGTGGATGGTTTGAATAACTTAGTCATTCCAGAAGAATAACCTAGTTTATTCTGGAAGTCAAAACATGCAAAGTGAAACACAAGAATAAATGAATCAAATATGGTATCAAACGCTATGAATATAAATAAACACTTTTATTTATCACCATACTGATTACTCATTATTCATTGTTTCAGTTTTATCAACCTTATACTTGAATTTAAAACAATAGTTGTCCCATGCTCCAAGCATGTACACTATGTTTTCTAAACACTAGTCATGCCATACACAAAGTATGCATACTATATTTGTCTATGATCTTTACTTTGTGAAATAGATCAATTGAGCATAACTCCAATGATCATCTTTTCACAGTCCCAAACCCTTACTGCAAATGCAAGAATTCCAAATTCATGCCATTTACTGAAATCTGTTAGATTCTAAACTTTTATGCCTTGATCCTCTTGTAATGATTATACACAAATTCAACCAGACTTGGCAACAATCATTACAGAGTATTCCAACGGAGATCAACTCCTTGGAAACATCCTTCTTGCATTAAGTTTCCTAATCTTACAGATTGAATACTTTCTAACTTTCAACCATTTCCATATTCCATTTTGACTATCACTTCCGAACAAGAGTTGCCTCTTTTCAGACTATGTCAATATGGTCCTTCCAAAGTCAACACTATACTTCCAACTGTCCTTGAGCAACCAATCCTTGGTAAACCTTAGATTGTCCTCAACAATTGCTTAATCATTTTAGTCATATCCAATTCTAGACCTTTTCCCTTCTTAATGCCCCAGGCATTTGGAAAATTTTAGAAAGGATGAATATAGCACATGTAATCGATCCTATATCCGAAGCATATGGGACACGATCCATGATGTCTCACATAAAGACTAAACCAGTCTTTTGCTATAATATTTCCATTTCTATTTGCCAAGTTCTCATAATTCTGATTATGAAAAGGGATACCGTAATCATAATCGAATTTTAGAACGCAAATAATGAACCCATACATAGAATTTCCTTATGTTGAGCCATTCCAACATGAAATTCATATATATTCTTGACTAAATATGATTAAGACCTCAATCTAAGCTTTAGACTTCAGATGAAGTATAATTTCCTCTCCCTCAATTATAGCAAAACAACTTTTTCCCAATTGATACCTTTTGTTTTTCTATAACTAACATTGCTAACTTGCAACCTTTATCATAATTATCATGCTCCCACTAACATAATGATTAGTAGCATAATACTTATGCTCCCACTAGCTTTGACATGTACTCAGAAATCAGCTGGACTTCTAGAAATCAATACTTCATTGACTTTCTTACCAAAGTTCAGATTTCTGATACTAGATTGTTTTGATAAAACTTTATCAAAATCATACACCTTCCCTTAGATAGCACACTTGTGTATCTAAACAATTATGAAGAGGGTTGCCGTAATCATAATGGTTAGACCTTTATGCCACTTCTCACAAGTCCAAGTTAGTGTGCCAGTAAACCACACACGCTCCACTAACGACTAGGAGAATGCAAATATCACAATTGCTATCTAGCTAAAAATCTACTTAGTGAAAGTGTTTGCTCACCATCATTTTCATGAGTCGGAGAGAAACCTTATGACACTTAGATTTAATGGTGTATGTGTTCTTATCCATGTGAATTTTCAAAACCATAGTCACAAGACAAGGATAATGACAAATCCAAACTCATATGGACTGAACTCAATCTAATTTCTTGCCATCTGGCAGCTCAAGGGCCTGCCATTGCTTCCAAGTTGTTATGCACCTAATTGAGAACTCTAAGGACTCATATGCAAAGCCAACTTTAACTGGAATGGGCACAGAATATGTCAACACGATAGGTTATGAACCTCAAGTCGTGTGCTAGTGAGGAACTTCAGGTATCATTCTTGATTAGTTCTTGAGACTTTCAAGACCTTTAAGACTCCCATTGTCCTCTTGACATATAAGACTTTCTTGTCAGATATTCAAGAGATAGTGTGGATTCTAATCAAGACAAACACTTCACACAATTGACCTTAGTTGGTCTTTTTTTTTATCAAAAACATCACAACTTACCAATTTCAAATGTACAAGAGTAGAAAACTTTTACTCTTACATTTGACATGTGTTTTAAACCTTCTCTAAGACATGTCACTCAAGTTACAATCTTGGAGTACGACTCTAAGAATTGTGTTTGAACGAAGTATGACTCATCTTCTTGATTTAACCATTTCAACAATTCAAGTTCCTCTTCTTAGTCATAAGATATCCTTAGAGAACTAATTTTGATATGGTTTCTTAATCATTAAGATGATCACAAACATGATACTAAAGTACTCTCCCATCTTTTCAGATTTGAGAAACTTTTATCTTCCTGCCTAAATTGATTTTTCTTATTCGATCTGTCATACATTGGAATCTTTTCCAATGTCTCAGAATTACACTTAACCATATTTACTGAGCTTTTGTAAACTATGACGAATAGTTTTATCGATCTTTTGTGGTGGACTTGACCAGTGCACAAGAATGTGTACTCGATCCCTTAGTCCTTCACTTGACTCACACATCCAAGTGAACAAGTAATTAGTCTTAATTTTCCAATACTTGAAAGTTCCCATTCATCATGCTATACAACTTGCATGATTCCAAGTTCCGGTTCAATTGAAACTTGGGTGATGAGAATCTTTCCTTATTTGGTAAATTTAGACATTACCACAAATGAAAGAATCAATCTCATATTTCCACTCTTGCTATTAATGGAATCATATAAGCAACAATTTTTCATCAAATGCCATTGTAAGGATATTTTAAAATAAATAAAATCAAAAATTTTCTTTTCTTTTAAAACTTTGTGGAAAAACTTATCCTGACAATCCATATAAAAACCTGTTGTTATCTATTCCTAAGCAATATCTCACAACTCCTAAGAAGTAGCTCAAGAATCCGATCTTCAAACTATGCGATAGAAATCCATCTACGTGATCAGATTAAGCATATTCTTTCTTTATGTTTCTTCACTTTTCTTTGATTCTTAAAACATCACCATGTGACCCAGTCACATCATGTATCAAGAATCTCAGAATAGAAACTTAGCAGAGTTAGATAGTGGACTTTACCTGGAGTAGAGTCAAAATTATTGACTTTAACATCCTTAGGTAAATCTGGCAGCTTCGCAACTAATGACCCTTCCTTTGGCAATATAAACATATGGACCCTTTGATAATGGTACACGGGACTATCTCAGACTTAGCCTTTCTCTTTACCATTTGGTCAACCAAGTTGACTATGGCCAATCCCTTTCCATTGGGAAGAGAATGCATTTCTGGATTTCCTATGTCACTATTGTCCTTGTCCATAAAGTTTTGGGAAGTTGATCTCCTAATCAAATTTGTTTTACTAGTACACTAAATCATTTCTGATTTAGCAGCACCAAGCAAATAGATAAGATCATTAAGGGTCTTGTCATAGTCTATTTCATAGGAGTCCCAAAGGAACTCACTATGTGACTTAGAAAGTGATTGAACCACTAACTTTCTCAAGACTTTGACACCCAACTCTCCCGGCTTGTCAGCATGTGACTTCATCTCCAAGATGTGATCACACCTAGACCTTGCCTTGCCAATAGGGCTTGAGTGACCTTCAACTTGTGGGTTAGGGAGAATAATTAGAGGAGGTGAAGGAAGTGAAGTTCCAATATATTTGGGAAGATCATAGATGTCTGAACTTGACATCTCTTGGGAGATATTCAAGATATTTGATTTAAAGTCCTTAATATAACACCCAACATGGAATATTAAGGCTAGGACCCAACACAATATTTTATAACTTGGAAGAGGGATGCCGTAATCCAAGCTATCAAATATTTGAAGGTAGGTGAATGACGATTCACCAATTTCCACCAAGATAAACGAAATGTATTATTAGGTTTTAATTGGATTTGAAACTCCTAGATCTTTGAGATTCATTGAACTGTTCAATGGCATGTTTCAATCTCGAGTGTGCCCTTCAGGTTTTGTGACTGGGATGCAGAGGATCACAAAACAAGGTGTGAAGTAACCATGCAAATTACTTGGTACCCTTTAGTGTTTACCCCTCAATCGATGTGCCGGTTAACCACACACGCTCCATCGATACTATGATAAACATTAAGTTACCCTTTGCCTACCTTGTTAAATACGAGTTAGTGTGCCGGTTAACCACACACGCTCCACTAACCGACTTAAGCAAAGTGCAAAGTGTAATTTCATGGATTAGCACCTTGTTCACATTTTCCTAAGTAACTAAGATTGGGTATTTATAAAAGGTTTAGTTACTTAGTATTTATCATTAATACTTTTAATGAAGGGAGAATTATAGTCTTGTCAAACCCGTTCGGCTAACGACCCTCCACCAGTCAAGGAAGCGGTGGGTGAGAGTGGACACCCATTAAACTGCCATTTTATAGGCAGTAACCTTATACCCCCCCCCCCTTCTTATAGACCGACTTCGTGAATGAGGCCTACTAACGGTAAGACTGACTTTACTCTTATACATACATACATATATATATATATATATATATATATATATATATATATATATATATATATATTATTAACTTATAATATTATAAAGTATAAGGGTTGAATTTTAACTTTTAAAATTCTAAGGGCTAAACTTGGAATTAAAGTATTCATAAGAGAAGACTTTTCAAATTCCAAAACTTGAGGGCAAGTTTTGTAACTTTCAAAACTTTTCTATTCCATAACTTATGTGTTTAAAGTAGTTTTAATTAAAAAACTCTTCAAGTTCCATAACTTGAGGACAAGTTATGGAAGACTTTAAACTAATAAAAGAATTAACTTTTCTTTATTTTATAACTTATGGAATTAATTAAGGTTACATATTTTATTACTTAATGAAGTGACTCTTGAACTTCCATAACTTGAGGACAAGTTATGGAGTCATAAAACTATTCAATGAGACAAGACTCTTCATTTTTTGTAACCATTGCCAACTTTTATGAGTTTTATAAAACTTAAATGTGACCTTTCATGTAACTTGAGGACAAGTTACACAAACACAGTTTAGAATCATCTCTTAGATTAAAATGGATTGAAAACAACTATTCAATTAACTTATCTATTAAACTAAGCAACTCATAAGAACAAGATAATTCAAATCAAACTTTTTCATGTAATTAGTCTAAACCTTAAACTAATACAAAACATGAATCTATTGACAATTATCTTTGAAATTGGATTAGCATGAACATTACCACATCAAAAACAAGTTTATAAGTCCAAAAACATCTTAGGGTAATATTCCTAGTCCAATTCCAGCCAAAAAGGTCGAATATATGTTGTCTGGGGGTCCAACTCGTCAAGTGCACGAACCAACTCGGCGAGTTGGATGCATTTTGCCTTGGACTCGGCGAGTCCATTCATGGACTCGGCGAGTCTGCTGGGCAGACAGCAACAAACCTCGATTTTTTCAGCTTCTATTGCAAGTATAATAAGAAAACAAGCCTAGGCTCTGATACCACTGTTGGGTTTTGAGCATTCTAACACTCCTATGGTGTACATGCAACCCTATAAACCTTGGATCTATGTTTTCTCTATTATACATGCAAATAAGAACTTTCCAAGGCTTTAATCCTAACTAGCATATTATGAAGTTCTTATACTACAAAGTACTAGTTAGATGACATACCTTTTGATGTAGCTTGATGTCTTCAAGCTTTAAGAGCTTAGCCCCAATAGTGTGGAAGCCTCAAGTGGAATCACAAATCACCAAAACACCTTGGAAGACTTTAGAGAATATGGATACTTGGTTCTCTCTAGTGAAATCGGCTAGCCCTTCATAGTGTACCCACACTAGTGCTCATTTCACCATCCAAGGACATCTTTATATAGTATGGAAACTAGGGTTAAACCCATGACCTTTCATCATATGATCCATGGGTTAAACACTCCATGGACTATCCATGAAAGCTTAGCCCAACCTAAATGAATTTGGCCTATTCCATATATATAAGAGTCCATATTTAATTAGTTCATTTTGCTCACTCAATTAATTATAAATTAATTCTTGATCAATACTAATTAAATAATATGATTATATATTAATATATTAGAACTTATAATATATTAATATAAATCATAAATATACTATTCTCAAAAGACTATCCATATAAATTGTGTCGGTGAAGTGCAACCCAAATGGACCATGCCGGGTCGGGTCAAGTACATACCAAATATAGTTATGGACTTAGACATTAATCCAACAGAAGCATCCAAAGAGAGTGTGCAAGCTTGAGAAATCCATTTATGGATTGAAACAAGCATCTCGCAGATGGAATCTTTGTTTTGACGAGAAGGTTAAAGAGTTTGGCTTTCTGCGAAGCGAAGATGAATCTTGTGTATATGTCAAAGCCAGTGGGAGTATAGTGAGCTTCCTCGTATTGTATGTCGATGACATACTGCTCATAGGAAACGACGTCCCAACCTTGCAGGAGGTCAAGTCCTGGCATGGGAAATGTTTCGCTATGAAGGACCTCGAAGAAGCTGCTTATATTCTGGGAATAAGGATAGTAAGAAACAGGGAAAAGAGACTGATAGGACTCAGTCATGATATATACTTGGATAAGGTACTAAAGCGTTTTAGTATGGAAAATTCCAAGAAAGGGGAGTTTCCAATCCAAAGCAATACCAAGCTGAGTAAGAATCACAGCCCGAGTACAAAGACAGAGATAGATGATATGAGCCGAGTACCTTACGCTTCGGCAGTAGGCTCTATCATGTACACTATGACTTGTACTCGCCCTGATGTGGCCATCGCTTTGAGCATGGTCAGCAGATATCAAGGGAACCCTGGTAGAGCTCATTGGATTGCAATAAAGAATATTCTTAAGTACCTGTGAAGGACCAAAGAATGGTTTCTAGTCCTCGGTGGGAGTGATGACTTAAAGGTACGAGGGTATAGTGACGCTAGTTTTTAGACGGATCAGGATAATTACCGATCGCAGTTGGGCTGGGTCTTTACCCTAAATGGAGGAGCAGTGACTTGGAAAAGTTCCAAGTAAGAGACCGTAGCTGATTCAACATACGAATCAGAGTACATTGCGGCGAGTGAAGTGTCAAAGGAGGCTATAGGGTTGAAGAACTTCATTAGAGACCTTGGAGTTAGCCATTCATAAAGGAGCCGGTGGAAATTTTCTATGATAATGAAGGATAGGTTGCCTTAACCAAGGAACCAAGAGATCATGGTGGATCTCGACATATCGACAGAAAATACCATTTTATTAGATATCGGGTAGAAGATGGACTCCTCGTTGTGAAGAGGGCATCATCAGAAGAAAACCCAGCAGATCCCCTTACGAAGGGACTGAGTAGGGTTAGACACTTGCAGCACGCTAGGAGAATTGGGCTGAAGGATGATATATAAGTTTGGATTAGATAGGAAACGTGTAATAGATATTTTGTACTTAACATTTGGTGAATAAATAAAGTTGTGTTATTTATAAGTTAAGCTACTATCTTGTGTTGGTTATTTATCTATTGTTTCAATTTTGCATGTTTCGACTTCCTGAATGATAGGATTATTCAAACAGTCCATAGTCGTTCATATTTTGGAAGTAGATATGAATGAAGACTGTCATGAATTGTTTGTAGATTGTCCAAAAGGTTTTGGGCATAGCAAAGGTTTGCTGCAAAGTTCATGAGTGCTTATGAATATGATTTGAGCATTGGAATAAACCCGTGTTTGCTAGAATCACTTCATGGTATTTTACCTTAAGTGATCGCAAAGCGATAATATCATATAGTCTTAAAACATAGAGATATGGTTATTGTTTGTTGTTTGGTTATGCATTAATAATGTGTAAACGCATTAGTAACTTGATGTTATAAAACACATTATTGTGCACGATTTAATTAGTAAATAATAAATGCATATAAGTCGAAGTTAATATGTTCCTTTTATTCTATGAGAATAAAGGCGATGTCTTGGCCACTCGCTGATTTGGTTTGACTTATATGTCGGGCCCGGTCAGAATGAAGTTGATGTGTTCAACTAAAATTCTATGTCAAACAAATCAGAGATCGAGGAACAAATGCTGGACAATAAGCATTTTCAGCATGATATCTAGAACAGAGGATTATGCAATCCCTTATCTAAAGGACAAATTGTTGATCAGAGTTGACAGCGAAGTATAAGAGCTACGATTGCTAATCGGATTCTGAAGACGTATATGAGATATAGTTACTAGACTTATCCAAGTGGGAGACTTTTGAATTAGTGTCTAAGCCCGTAACTATATTTGGTATGTACTTGACCCGGTTATGCATGGTCCTTTTGGGTTGCCTTCTCCAAAACAACTTGACAAGGTAATTTAAGGAGAGAGAGAGAGAGAGAGAGAGAGAGAGAAAGAAAGAGAGAGAGAGAAAATATTATGGTTTATTAATATATTATAAGAATAATATATTAAAGGAGAAATCATATTTATTTAATTAGTAATAGTCATAAATTAATTAGGAATTAATTTAGTGACTAAAAGAGATTAATTGAATAAAAGGGGCATAAACTGTCAAATGTATGATTGTTGAGTTTTGGGCTGGGAAACCTAATGGACTAAGGGGGAACCAAATTATGATAGGGGTCCATCATATTTTCGTCCAAGGCCCTAATCTAGAAGGTTCATTGGGCTGCTTGGTGATTAAGTTGTCCATTAGGGTTTAGACTAAAACCCTAGCAGCTTGCAGTATAAATAAGACCCCTAGGCTATGAAAATCGGCTACACTTGATTCCAAGAGAACCCTAGGGCCGATTTTAGAATCTCTTACCCTTTCTCATATTGCCTTCTTGCTTGTGGGGTTTGTGAACTATTAGAGGAGTTACAATTGTGACTCTAAGCTCAAGATCAAGAAGTCTACAAGGATTTTAAGCTGCTTGAAAGAGGTAAACATTTAGATATGTTCTTATGATGTTATTTTCGAATTATATATGATAGATCTAGGGTTGTATGTCTTGGATCAAAGCATGTACAATAGAGAAACCTATATCCAAGCATTAGGGTTTGTATGAGCACATAGGATTGTTCTTATGCTTAAAACCCATCAATTATCAGAGGTTTATTCAACATTTCTCCAATATTGTTGTACCCCTCACTCGTTTGACAAGGAAGGGAGTAGATATTTATTGGGGGCCTGAGTAGCAGGCTGCGTTCGAGACACTGAGACATAAATTATGTAAGACCCTGATGTTGACCCTTCCAGAGGGCATCGAGGATTTTGTTGTATATTGTGATGCTTCTATCATTGGTTTGGGGGTAGTAATCATGAAGTAAGGGATGGTTATTGCGTATGCTTCTAGACGACTGAAGCCACATGAGGTTCGGTACCTGCCGCATGATCTGTATTTGGGGGCAGTGATGTTTGCCCTCAAGAAATGGCGACATTATCTGTATAGGGTCAGATGTACCATTTACACAGATCATGAGAGTTTGAGATACCTCATGGATCAGCCAAATCTAACACATGCGATAGATGGCTTGGCGTGATCATGGATTATGACTGCGAAATTCTTTATCACCCCGGGAAGGCCAATGTGATCGCCGACGACTTGAACCGCAAGGCGGTTAGTACTCTTGCTCGAGGACATTGTTTGAGGATGACCATCGACTCCCCACTTCTAAATTTGATCAGGGAGACTCAGGTAGAGGGGGTCATGAAGAAAAATTGGAAGCAAGAGAGGATCATGGGTGAGATTGACATGTTTTCTATCGACAGTCGTGGGCTTTTGACCCGGAGCGGTTGGGTTTGGGTTCCATTCTCTGGTGGAGTCCAACAAATAGTATTGGAGGACACTCATAAGTCCAAGTTCTCGATTCACCCTGGAGCTACGAAGATGTATCAGGATTTGAGACTTAGTTATTGGTGGCACTGCATGAAGCGGGAGATAGCATGGTACGTAGAGAGATACTTGACCTGCCGGATGGTCAAGACTGAGCACCAGAGGCCCATGGTAAGTTACAGCCCTTCAAGGTTCGCATGTGGAAATAGGAATAGATCACTATAGATTTCATCACCAAGCTACCGAGGAAGGCCAGGGGATTTGATGCGATTTGGGTCATTATCAACCGGTTGACCAAGAGTGCCCTCTTTCTTGCCATTCAGGAGAGTTCTTTGACCGAGAAGTTGAACGACGTATATGTGTGTGAGATTTTGGTCACCACCGGGTGCCAGTTTCTATCGTCTTTGACCATGATCTACGGTTTACTTCTCGGTTTTGGCAGAAGTTTCACAAGGAGCTCGGTACTAGACTGCTTTTCAGCATGGCCTATCACCGTAGTCTGAAATCCTAAGAAGTAAGAACATTATTGACATGGAAAATACCAGTACTAAAACTCAAAAAGTTTACCAAAGATGAATCACATTAGAGAGAGCATAATTCGTTGTAATTTTAGGAATATCTTTTAAATCATTTTGATAAACAGCCAAAAATTTATCATATCCATTAATTCTAAAATATAATAGTGGTCATTTTTGTAAATATCTCACTAATATATGTATTGTAATATTTCTGCATGACGTTGAGTTGAAGGTTCAGGGATCTTTATCAATATGTTTCTAATTAAAGATATATTTTGAAATATTAACACATTGTAATGACATCCCATTATCTTATCAGTATTTTATTAAATATGAAGCGCTTGTCCGCTAAGTTATTGGGATTAGTTGGAGGGACGTCAAGGTATATTTTTCTCTTATTGCTTATTTAGTTTTCTATTTTATTTCGTGTTGTGTCTTTAGTCACACTCCATGCACGTGTCCTTCCACTCCAAACTCAGCTAAATTTTATGAAAAACGAAAACTTATTATATCAATAATCATATAAGTTTGTATCTTTATTGCACAAATTACATAGAAATTTTGACATGAGCCGATCCTTACTTGATAAACCAATTAAATTATTAATTTATGGGTTTGATTGAATTTATCATGTGTATTCCAAATGATCATCTATCGTCGACATGGTATGTTGTACGCAAATTAAAATAAACCAGGAATTTATCTTAATAAACTAGAAATTTGATGCGCGTTGCAGTTGTGCCATCCGTTTTATAAATTGAATTCTGACGATTTTGTAAATAAAAGTTAAGTACTGTTGTATTTGTTGGTAGATAAATATATAAAGTCGGTATCATTGTCTAACTTCAATATATAACATCGAATTACACCGTAAAAATGGATTTTCAAAAATAAAAGATGAAAGTGTCATTCTTGAAAGTAAAAAGTAAAAATCCACTGGCATTGCAAATTAATATAAGATAAATTAAATTTTCAAATTACTTTTTTTTTCGATATATATAAAAATATTATAATTTACTTTTTACGGTTTAACTATTATATATTTATTTTTGTCAATTAAAGTCATCTATTTTTCAAAGAATTATCCACTACATACCAGTATGATCTATGTTTAACAAGTGTTAAAACTAACAATATTTGTCGTTACCTACATGAGATCATATGTATTCTATAGAATAACACCTTGCTTCTTCAAATGAGTTATTATTTGTTTGTTAATACATACAATATATGTAAATGAAAAGTCATTTTAAAACGTTAGATGCATTTTAAGTACACATTGTGTCAAGTAGGTTAATTAGAAATCATGTTTGGTTTAATCATTATATAAATTATAAATAGGTGATTTTTATTGACCGAAATAAAATATAATGATTAAACCATAAAAATAACTAAACATAATGCATTTTTTGTATATTGCCCAACTTTTCTTCTCTTAATTAATTGAATATATGATATTTTAACAAATAACACAACTAAAATAATGCATAACGATCTAAATGTCCAATTATTATGATTATTTTAGTAACAGAACGTTATTTGTTCATTTTCCCCAATGGAAAGTTCATTTCTGTTTGAATGATTCTAAAATTTCATTATGGCATCTATTACAGTTGATAAAGTGATTATTTAATGTCACATAATTAACTTCAATTTACACGTCCATTATCCAAACATGCTTTTAGATTTTTCGATGTTGCGTAATTAAATATCAAAACACGAATAAAATTTAAATATCAACATATAAATTTTAAATCTTAATATTTATGAACATGTGTAACAAACCAAAATTTGTAAGGATAGCCAAATAATAAAACGCTAACACGATATTGGAACTTGGAAAGCCAACTTTTACATTATAAACGTATGCAATTTTATTTATTACATTTATCACTGACATCGTTTCTAATTGTTTGAGAATAGTATATATATATAAGCGATACTCTTCAATATTTAAATATCTGTAAGATAATCTTAGGTATTTAAAGATGCAAAATCCAAATAATAATATAAAAAATATAATATAACATTATTTTATTTTGTTTGTGGATGTGGAAAAAAAACTAGTTATTTTTTAATCATGGAGTTAAGAAAGAAGATAACATTAAATAAAGGCTGCAATAACTTAATTGGTGGGTCTGAATTAGGGTTCTTGTATTAATGGAAGAATTAAAACGCACGTTTTTTTTTTGAACGGCAATTAAAACTCACGTATTATTGTAAATAGGGTCTATCAAGTATCAACCTTTAACATAAGATGAAAGTCAAATTAACCCTCCTAATAACATGTTTGGTTAAAAACCTTCCACATCTCACCTACGTAGTTCATTGCTATTTGCAAAAACCAACACTCTAAATAGCAATAACATGTTTGGTTAAAAAACCTTCCACATCTCACCTACGTAGTTCATTGCTATTTGCGAAAACCAACCCTAAATCCCAAAAAGCTTTGGCGTGTGCCCTTTTTAGCAAAATCGTCCAAGATATGGAAGTCAACTTCGACATGACTGTCAGACAGAAAGCAATCTTTGAGTATTTGCGCGCACCTCATGCTCAGGATTTTCTGTTAACTATCCCTATTGATGGTCTTGGCCAGCATATGTCTCATGTGGAGTACTGAACTATCCTTCGTTGCCGCCTCATGATTCCCATATACCCAATTGACGAGATATGCCCAGTTTGCCGCAAGGCATGTTAGCATACCTTCGGGGAACACACGGTTCATTGTAGAGAGCTCCCTGGTTTCAAGTACAAACATGATGTGGTTCGGGATGTTCTCTTTGATGTTTATCGGTGTGCTGGTATTTCTGTGAAGAAAGAAGCGCCAGTGAACTTTTTGACGGACCCGCAGGATGGAAGGTGCACACTTAGACCGGTTGACATTTTGGTCTTTGGATGGATAGGAAGGAAACATGCGTGCGTGGATCTTACTGGGGTTACTCCTCTCGTTGGTTTGGGGAGCGGGGGTTTCACAACAGGGCATGCCGCTTTGAAAGCAGTTGCGTGCAAAGTAGTAAAGCACGAGAATGCATGTATAAAAAAGCAACATGTGTTTGTACCGTTTGCATTTGATACATTTGGGTTTCTTGCACCAGAGGCGGTAGAACTCCTCAATAGAGTCCAACGGGTTATGCATTCTAATGTCATATATCTTAGATCCACAAATGTTGTTTTCAAAAGAATTGGTTTTGTCATCCAGAAAGGGCTAGCGGCGCAGCTTGTTGCCTGTTTACCTTCAATCGATATGTATTGAACTTTATAAATTGTTCAATATCATATATTTTATGAAAGATTAAATGTGATAAACCCAAGAAAAAAGTCAAAACGATAAATAACACGAAAGGAATTAAAACGCTAGGAAAAAAGTGACGGTTACCACAAACACTAGAATGCTAGGTTTTTGTTTTAGCTTATTTTTCAGGTTTTTTAGCTTATGAGCTTATATTTTTGCTTATGAAAAAATTAGTGTTTGGGTTATCTTATTAGCTTAAGCTTATAAATTTATTTTACCAAAAAAATAAGCCAATTTTCATAAGTCATTTTAATTCAGTTTTTTTTCATTTTTTTTTATTTTCAACGCATGACCTTATTTACGTATATTTGCGTCTATATCCTTATTCTTCTTTCCCCAAAACACCATAACTCTCTTCCCTAATTGTGTAATGTAAGCATGTCCATTTTTGTCATTTTACAAAAAATAAACTAACCCAAATACTATTTTGAAAAGAGCTTATTAGCTTATAAGTCATAAGCTAATCCAAAAACCTTTTTACTTTATAAGCTAATAAGCTCATTAGTGATGGGTTTTGAGCATTCTAACACTTGCTAAGTGTACATGCAACCCTAATAACCTTGAATCTATGTTTTCTCTATATACATGCAAAATTCTTTTTCAAGGTTACTTCCTAACTAGCATGGCATGGGGATTACATAAAACATAAAAACTAGTAGAAATACATACCTTGTTGTTGCTTGGATTCCTTCAAAACTTTGTGAGCCTAGCACCCCAAATTTTGCACCTCAAATGCTTCACACAACACTGCAAACTTGGAATAACTTGAGAGAATGTTACTTAGCCTAAAAAATCGGTTATGCCCTCTTATGAATACCCTAGTGCTGATTTTGCATGCTATAGGGTTTCTTTTATAGTGTGTCATAATTAAGAGTTACAAATGTAAACCCTAATTGTCATGACTCTTCATTTCTCATGACCCATGGGTTTATAACTCCCATGGACTATCCATGGAGCTCCATATGGTTATAACCAAACCTATAAACCATGGATCATTAATCCACCATAAAAGAATTGATGATTGTCATAATCTACCTTATATATTTAATTAGTCTCACTTTGATCACCAAATTAATACTAGATTAATACTTGATCAATACTAATTAAATAATACTATTATTAATATATTAGAACTTATAATATATTAATAATCATGAGTGCCTTATTCTCTCATCTAGTATATCCAAGTATTGCAATGCCATGCAACCCAAATGGACCATGCCGGGTCGGGTCAAGTAGATACCAAATAAAGTTACGGACTTAGACACTATATCCAACAGTCTCCCACTTGGATAAGTCTAATAACTATATTTGCAAATATGACTTCAAAATCCGACTAGCAATCGTCGCTCTTTCAAAGTCTCTCGGAACTGAGATGATGATGATACGCCATTAAAGATAAGTGATCATATAATCCTCTGTTCTCATGATATCAGCCGGAAAAACACATGGAACATGGTCTTACTTATTGTACAACATTTGTTTCTCGATCTCTGATTTGTTTCGACATAGAACTAAATTAAACACATCAATTAGGTTCTAATCGGGCCCGGTACATAGATCAAAACCAAATCATCGAGGGGCCCAGATATCGCTTCTATATCTAGAAGGAACAGATAAACTTTAACTGATATGCTTGTACTAACTACTTGTTGAATTATTCACAAAGGCACATTTTATAACATCGAGTTACCAATGCGTTTTCGTACAATCAATGAATAACCAACTCATAGTCAACAACTCATATCTCTAGGTTTGAAGATTCATATGATATTACCGTCTCATGATCACTCGAGATAAATTCCATGAAGTGATGCAAGTGAGCGTGGGTTGGATCCAATACTCAGCCCTTATCAGTACTCATGAATATTGTAGCAGCCATTGCATTGTCCAAAGCACTTTAGACAAATCATACAAGCCAAATTCATGATAGTCTTAAATCAATACTTACTTCCAAAGTTTGACTGACTGTGGATGGTTTGAATAATAACATAATTATTTTGGAACTAAAAACATGCAAAATTGAAACATAGTAAACAATCAACAAAAGATAGTAACACCTTACTCATAAATAAATAACAACTTTTATTTATCATCAAATGTCAATTACATTTTACAAGTTTGATCAGGAATCTAATTATTGAAACTAATATCATCCTTCAGCCCAATGCGCCCCGCATGCTGTAAATGCTTAACCTTGCTCAGTCCCTTCATGAGGGGATCTGTCGGGTTCTCATCTGATGATACCCTCTTTGCCATGAGGAGTCCTTCTTCTATTCTATGTCTGATGAAATGGTATTTCCTATCAATGTGCCTAGATCTCCCGTGATCTCTTGGTCTGTTAGCCAAAGCAACCGCACTTTCACTGTCACAGAAAATTTCCATTGGCTCCTTTATAGCTGGTACAACTCCAAGGTCTCCGATGAAGTTGTTTAGCCATATCACCTCTTTTGTTGCCTCGCTTGCTGCTATGTACTTTGATTCACAAGTTGAATCAGCTACTGTCTCCTACTTGGAACTTTTCCAAGTAATTGCTCCTCCATTTAGGATAAATACCCAGCCTGAATGAGAGCGGAAATTATCCCTATCAGTCTGAAAGCTAGCATCACTATATCCTTCTACTCTCAGGTCATCACTGCCTCCGAGGGTAAGGACCTAGTCCTTAGTCCTCCGCAGATACTTGAGAATGTTCTTTGCCGCTGTCCAGTGTGCCTTGCTAGGGTTCCCTTGATATCTACTGACCATGCTCAAATCAAAGGCCACATCAGGGCGAGTACAAGTCATAGCATACATGATCGAGCCCACAGCGGAAGCATATGGTATATGAATCATTTCAGCTATCTCAGCCTCTGTACTCGGACTCTGAGTCTTACTCAGTTTGGCATTACTCTGGATTGGTAATTCTCCTATCTTGGAATCTTGCATACTGAACCTCTTCAGTACCTTATCCACATAAGTACTCTGACTAAGTCCAATTAGTCTCTTACTCCTATCTCTCAATATCCTTATCCCTAGGATATAGGCAGCTTCCCCAAGGTCCTTCTTAGCAAAACATTTCCCAAGCCAGGACTTAACCTCCTGCAAAGTTGGGACGTCGTTTCCTATGAGAAGTATGTCATCCACATACAACACCAAGAAGCTAACTATGCTCCCACTAGCCCTGACATACACACAAGACTCATCCTCACTCCTAGAAAAGCCAAACTCTTTGACTTTCTCATCAAAGCAAAGATTCCATCTGCGAGATGCTTGTTTCAATCCATAAATGGATTTCTCAAGCTTACACACTCTATTAGGGTATTTTGGATCAACAAAAACCTCTAGCTGAGCCATGTAAACATCCTCAACGAACTTCCCATTATGGAAAGTGGTTTTGACATCCATTTGCCATATTTCATAATCATGAAATGCAGCTATGGCTAACAACACTCTAATAGACTTAATCTTAGCTACTGTTGAGAAGGTCTCATCATAGTCAACTCCCGAAGTTTGAGTAAATCCCTTCGCAACCAGTCGCTCGTTATAAGTGTGTGCTTTCCCATCCATGTCAGTCTTCTTCTTGAAGATCCATTTGCACCCAACTGTCTTACGACCTGGTACATTGTCAACCAAGTTCCACACTTGATTGTCATACATGGACTGAATTTCGCTATCCATAGCCTCCTTCCATTTAGCAGACTCAGGGCCTGCCATGGCTTCCTTATAATTATTAGGTTCATCCAAATCTATCAATGTACTATCACTGATAAATGTATCACCTTTAGTGGTGATGTGATAACCATAATAAAATTCAGGTGCGTTCCTCACCCTAGTGGAACGTCTTGGAGGTATAGGCTCATCTATCGGCTCAACATGAGTTTCCTCCTCAGGTTGGCTGACAACATTTGAGGTTCCTTCACCACTTGACTCTTGAAGCTCTTCAAGGTCAATTTGCCTCCCATTGTCCCCTTGGCTTATGAATTCTCTCTCACGAAAGACTCATCTTCTAGCTACAAAGACTACATTATCACTGGGTCTGTAGAAGAGGTAACCAAAGGATCTCTGTGGGTAGCTGATGAAAATACACCTCTCTCTTCGGGGTTCAAGCTTTTCATGAGTCTCACGCCTCACAAAAGCTTCACAACCCCAAATCTTGATGTGGTCCAAATTGGGTACTTTCCCAGTCCACATCTCGTGAGGTGTTTTGGCAACCTTTTTAGTAAGGACTATATTAAGGATATGGGTGGCAGTCTCTAAAGCATACCCCCAGAAAGAGATTGGTAACGAAGCTCGACTCATCATGGAACGAACCATATCCAACAAGGTTCGATTGCGCCTCTCAGCTACACCATTCAACTGTGGTGTCCTGGAAGGTGTCAATTGCGAGACAATCCCACATTCCTTAAGATAGTCAAGGAACTCAATGCTAAGATACTCTCCTCCCCGATCGGATCGGAGCATCTTGATGTTCCTGCCCAATTGGTTCTCAACTTCCTGCTTCAACTCTTTGAACTTTTCAAAGGTTTCTGACTTATGCTTGATTAAGTAAATATATCCATATCTACTGTAATCATCAGTAAAAGTCACATAATAGCGATTAGCATCCCTTGTAGCAACTCTGAAGGGCCCACACATATCCGTGTGAACAAGGTCCAACAAACCTTCACCCCTATCACAAGTACCTGTGAAGGGTGACTTTGTCATTTTTCCAAGTAAACAAGACTCGCAACTATCATCTGACTTGAGGTCAAATGATTCCAAGACTCCAGCCTTTTGGAGTTGGCCTATGCGCTTCTTGTTAACATGTCCAAGACGATAATGCCACAAGGATGCTTTATCCAAGCTATCTGAAGAATCAATATACAACACATTATTTCCTAGATTGTCTACAACATTCACAACATCATATACACCATCACAAGGTAATGCTTTAAAGTAAAATACATCATTATAATAAACATTAATAGCACCATCTTTATTATCAAAGGAAAATGAAAAACCTTGTTTGTACAAGCCATGAAAAGAAATAATATTTCTCGCCACTTCGGGTGAGTAACAACACTTATTCAAATCTAACATTAACCCGTTATTAAGCAATAAAGAATAAACTCCTATCTTGGTAATAGGTGATGCTTTCCTGTTGCCCATGACTAAGTTTATCTTCCCGTGCTCCACTTGCTCGCTTCTTTTTAGTGTCTGCAAATCAGTACAAATGTGAATACCACAACCTGTATCAAGCACCCAATAATTAGCATTAGATGAGTTGTTAGACAATATCGTGTAAATACCTGCATGGGTGGGTTTAACCTTCCCATCCTTTACATCTTGCAGATATTTGGGGCAGCTTCGCTTGAAGTGTCCCTTATCCTGGCAATAGAAGCACTGTGCTTCCTTTGGGTTTGAAGAAGGAGTAATGGGACCTTTCTTTGTCCCACTTGAAGAGGAACCATCAAGAGTCTTACCCTTGGTACCCTTCGAAGGGCTTTTTCTCTTCTTACCCTTTCCCTGCCCAATAGCCAGAACAGGGGTTGTTGAAGGAGTAGAAGTAGCAACCGCTTTACCCTTAAGGCCATTTTCAGCTGTCCTTAAGAGTCCTTGAAGTTTTCTAAGTGTGACTTCCTCCTTGTTCATGCGATAAGTCATACGAAACTAATCATAACTTGGAGGTAAGGAATGGAGAATGATGTCAATCGCCATTTCCTCAGGGAAGTCAACATTTAGCTTCAGCAACCGGTCAACGAACCTTTGCATCTTCTGCAAGTGACCGGTGATGGGTTCACCATCCTTCATCCTTGCGGTTATCATGGAGGAAATGATTTCATACCTCTCATGATGCGCGCTCTGATGGTACCTTTCCATTAGATCCTGGTGCATCTCATAGGGGTAGAAATCTTCATAAGACTTTTGGAGTTCTGGAGTCATTGTGGCCACCATGATGCAGAACACCTTAGTAGCATCCTTCTCATGTGCAATGAACTCTGCAAACTCTTCAGGAGTAGTAGTGGCTTCATTAGCAACCTTAAGCTCCCTGTCAAAGACATATTCTTTGTCCTTATAGCGGGTAATCATTCTGATGTTTCTGATCCGCTCATTGAAATTGGATCCATTAAAGATGACCTTACCACACAAGTTCATTAAGGAAAAAGAGCATGTAGGGTTTGAGCCAGCAGCGTTATTGGAAGACATCCGAAAGAAGGACAAGTTTCATTAGATTAAGAGTCCTTAATAAGTCACCCAAATGAAATATTAAGGCTAGGATCCAACAAACTATTTATAGTTGGAAGAGGCATGCCGTAATCCACACTATAAAATATTTGAAGGTATGTAAATGACGATTTACCAATTTCCACCATAACAACAAAATATTTTATTATTAGGTTTTATTGATTTTGAAACTCTTAGATCTTTTGAGATACATTGAACTTTTCAATGGCATGTTTGAATCTCGATTGTGCCCTCTCAAGTTTGTGACTGGGATGCCGAGGATCACAAACAAGGTGTGAATAACCATACAAATTGACTTGGTACCCTCAACAATATTACCTAATTGATGTGCCGGTTAACCACACACGCTCCACCGATCTATAATAAAGTCAAGTTACCCTTTTCCACTCTTACTAGTCCATGTTAGTGTGCCGGTTAACCACACACGCTCCACTAACGACTTGGTAAGGTACAATGTGTAATTTTATAGGCTAGCACCAATTTCACATTTTCTTAATGTAACTAAGATTGAAAATTTATAATTTATAGTTACTTTATAATTCATTATACTTTTAATGAGTATTTAAAGTCATATCCTACCCGTTCGGCTAACGACCCTCCACCGATCAAGGAAGCGGTGGGTGAGAGTGGACACCCATTAAGTCACCATTTTATAGGTAACAACCTTATACCCCTCTTATAGACCGGCTTCGTGAATGAGGCCTACTAACGGTAAGAATGACATATTCTTATACATATCTATATAATAAAATTATAATAATAGTATAAGTGTTGATTTTTAAACTTTTTAAAAATCTAAGGTTTAATTTGGAATTAAAGTATTAAAGTGTAAGACTTTTCAAATTCCAAAACTTGAGGGCAAGATTTGAAACTATTCCAAGTCTCTTCAATTTGTAACTTATGAGTTTTAATGGTTCATAAAAAATAAGACTCTTCATTTTATGAAACCTCTTTAGTTCTTTAATCACAATTTAAAGAAGTGACTTTTGGTTATCCATAACTTGAGGACAAGTTATGGACACCGTCATTTCCATTAAGATCATTAATTAATCAACCATGCAACTTACAAACAATTCCTATGATCTTCTAAAATTCATAAGAACAAATATTCATATCAACAATTTCAAGAATCATAAATAAACCATATCAAACTTGAAATTTTGATAATAACCATTTATTTGGATGAGAATAAAGATTACCATAACACCAAAATCAAGTTTTAAGAACAAAAACACTTTGTGGTAATGATTCTAATCCAAAACAGGCCAAAAACAAATTTTTTTTTCACTGAACAGTCACCACCTCATGGTAAACTGGTAGATTCCAAAAAACGATTTTTCTTGCAAATTGCATCAAGTATACAGAAAACAATCCTAGTCTTTGATACCACTGATGCGTTTTGAGCTCTCTAACACTTCCTAAGTGTACATGCAACCCTAATAACCTTGAATCTATGTTTTCTCTATATACATGCAAATTTTTTTTCAAGGTTATTTCCTAACTAGGATGGCTTGGGGATTACATAAAACATAAAAACTAGTAGAAATACATACCTTGTTGTTGCTTAGATTCCTTCAAGACTTTGTGAGCCTAGCACCCCAAATGTTGTGCCTCAAATGCTTTACACAACACTACAAATTTGGAATAACTTGAGAGAATGTCACTTAGCCTCAAAAATCGGTTATGCCCTCTTATGAATACCCTAGTACCGATTTTACATGCTATAGGGTTTCTTTTATAGTGTTTCATAATTAGGAGTTACAAATGTAAACCCTAATTGTCATGACTCTTCATTTCTCATGACCCATGGGTTTGTAACTCCCATGGACTATCCATGGAGCTCCATATGGTTATAACCAAACCCATAAACCATGGATCATTAATCCACCATAAAAGAATTGATGATTGTCATAATCAACCCTATATATTTAATTAGTCTCACTTTGATCACCAAATTAATACTAGATTAATACTTGATCAATACTAATTAAATAATACTATTATTAATATATTAGAACTTATAATATATTAATAATCATGAGTGCCTTATTCTCTCATCTAGTCTATCCAAGTATTGCAATGTCATGCAACCCAAATGGACCATGTCGAGTCGGGTCAAGTACATACCAAATAAAGTTATGGACTTAGACACTATATCCAACAAACATTCCGAGTTGACTCAACTCGTCGAGTTACTCTTCAACTCGTCGAGTTTCCATGAACCACATAATCAAGATATTACGATCCAACTTGTCGAGTTTCTCCTACAACTCGTCAAGTCCTTCTTTTTCCAACAGAGTCGAGACACTTCCAGAACAACTCATCGAGTTATCTTATGAACTCGTCGAGTTCTTTAATCTGTCAACCTTCTTAATGCATTAAGTCCCTATTCTTCAAACCAAGACCCTATCTTCTGGATCCAAGCTGGAAATACGTCTAGAAGGGTAAAGTTTCCAACTTTACCCATTAAGGACCTCTCCCAAACACATAAAACTCAAACCCTAACCCGAAAAGGCTTAGATCCAACTCCAAAAGCCATCACAACTTCAAGATAGACCATGAAGTCATAGATATGGACTCAATGGACAGATTGGTCACGTAAAGTTCCCATCCTTCTCGCATGCATGACCTAATGGGGCTTAGAAGGCCGAAATGATGGTCCAAAGGTTGCATGGGACTTCCATGGCCGTAAAGTTGTCACCTTTATGCCATGAAGTCCCCTCATGACCCTAGATCTGAAGGGTTTGCCCAACTGGGACATCCAAATCCCAACAACCAATATACTTGGACAAAAACATGAAAGAAAGCATCCTAAAACTACATCTAAGCATGCCATGGATAATGTTGAAGCTTTATACCTCAATTGAATCAGAAATGAAGCCTAACTTTTGGATCTACTCTCCTCCCACACGTTCTTGCTCCTTATTCAAGCTTCTTGTTCTTCTTCAAACTCACCAAGAATGCACAAAATTAGCTTACAATCACCAAATAATGGCATAGGGTTTCGAGATTAGGGTTATGGATAATGGAGGCTAGAAATGAGGCCAACACCTTAGAGTTAAGGTGTTTAAATAGGGTGAAAAACCCCAGAATTAAGGTTTCTTTTCTACCAGCCTACTCATCGAGTTGAGGCCTCCCAACTCGTCGAGTAGGTTTCCAAAACTCGTGGTCCAATTTATCTCTACTTGACGAGTTTGGGGCCTCCAACTCGTCGACTTTCTATATAAAAGTGAATAGTTATAAGTTAAATACATACTAGGAACCAAACGTTACATTTTGGGGTGTTACAAAATAGGCTACCCTAAGGGTCCTATTTATAGGTGATGGGAAAAACCCTAGATACCCCAATTTGGAATATAATAATAACATTTCAAATCCAGGTGGTTATCTTCAGGAGGCTTCCAGAATGCCCTATTTGGGCATCCCCAAAATCGTCCACAAGGGAAGGTTCTGGAACTCTTCTCTTGTTCAACTTTTGAAGAATTACAAATTATGTCATTGCACCTCTAATTAATGCTAATTAATCCAAAATTTAATTTATAAATAATTATTAATTAATTATTAATATTTCCAATTAATATATTAATTGTATAATAATTAATAAATCATTTATTTCGGTTTCCAATTAATTTATTATTTATATAATAAACTAGTGAATTATATTCTCTCTCTAAATATTATTATGTTATGTTTCCAGTTTATGAGGACAACTCAAAAAGAAATTTGTTTTTAATTACAAGTATATATATCAATCTAGTTATTAGTTTGGACACCTTAATCCAACAAATATATGTATCTGCAATATCTATTGTTATTCCCATTTGGTGAAGATGGATGGTCACCCTGTCTTTAGTTAATAGGTGGGTGGTACGGTTCCAAGATATAAGGCCTACAATTAATATGTATTGTAGATATTAGTTTATAACCCGTGAGAACCACGGTTATAAAATTAATTAAACTTTCATAGTAAAAATTTAAAAGACAAAACTGCAAAAATGGTCCCTGTGGTATGCATTTTTTTGGGGTTTTAGTCCAAACCACGGCTTTTTGGATTTGTAGTCCTTTTGAGCTAGTTTGTACGTGGAAAAGGTCCCTCCTCAAATTGAAAAGATTAAAATACCCTTAATATATTTATTTTTCATTTTTCTTTCTTTTTTTTAACTATTTTATAATTAATAAATAAATACAAAAATTGACTCTCTCTCTCTCTCTTCCAATTTTTCTGTAAGTTCACCCCCTACCAGATCGGAATTACCATCTCCGTCGAGACCAAGCATCTACCTTTGATGGAGCCTCCACCGGTAACAAGTTTCGCTCCTCTCCACCATTTTTTCTTCCTCTGCCTAATCTAAAACTTTGATCTCCACCATTTGACCAGGGGCACCGAGAACCAGATAACGATGATAAAGAATTACACGCAAATTGGTGGTGGGTATGGCGGTTCATATGGAACAAATCAATTATTCATCAATAAGATGCGTTTGCATCAAGGATTAATCTGCTAATGACGCTAAAAAGAAGAATCGATCAAAACATGTTGCAAATTCTTGATTCTGTGTGCTCATCGATGATGGAGGGTTGTCGTTGCTTCTTCTTCCCTGGTGAATGAAGAATACCATATCGGAATCCACAAAACTCAAACACAATGCATCAAATTTCAAACCCAAACTCACCTCTGTTCCTATTCTCCGGTTATAAATCCAAGCAGCCTCCCTCACCACCACAGACGGTTGCCACCGCCTCCACCTCCTTTTCTCATTCACAATTTGCTACCTCCCTCACCACCATAAACAAGAACATAATCAAACAATTAATTAAACACAGATAAATCAATCAAATTTATGTTCTAATCGGACTGAACGAGAATAAGACCCACAATCAAGAACTTAATTTAACCTTCTGCCCTAATTTCACATGAAAACACAAACAAAATCAATGTTATACCATCAATAAATGTGGATCTAGACTAGAAATAATTAGTTACATATCCAATACAATGTCAATTTTGGATATCTATCAGATGAGAAGATGAATGAGAAGGACATCAAAGATGGTGGTGGTAGTCGGTGGAAAGAAGGTTGCAGAAATCGATCTCTCAGATTGAAGTGGCGATGGTCATCAAAGAGGAAGAAGGCAACAAAGGTGGTCATCGATGTAAGGGAAATCAGTGGTTGTTGGTGTCGTAATATGGAGGTTTGGCATAGGGTCTTGGTGATCGGAGGTGGTGGGAGGCGAGGTCTTTCAAGAAGCTGTGGACTTTGATGGTAGGGGTGACGGTATGGAAAGAGAGAGAGAGAGAGAGAGAGAGAGAGAGAGAGAGAGAGAGAGAGAGAGAAAGAGAAAGAGAAGGAGGGTGTATGTGGGTCCAATATAATTATTTATTTTCTTTTTCATTAAAATAAAATAGAAAAAACATAAAAAAAATATCAGAAGGGTATTACAGTCATTTCAATTTACTGAGGGACTAAAAACGCAACGAAACTAGCTCAAAAGGACCACCTATCCAAAAAAGTTGCGGTTTGGACTAAAACCCCAAAAAATGCATACCACATGGACCATTTTTGTAATTTTGTCAATTTAAAATTATTAATCAATTATTTCAAATAAATTTTTTTAAATAAATTATTAATTAAGAAATATTTTTTAGTTATATAAAATTATAATCGTTGATTTAAATAAATACATAAATTTATATCACTTTATAATATATCTTGATTTTATTTTATTTTTTATTCTAATGTTATTAATTTAATGTAATTAGAGTGTGAAATTTAAATTTTAAAATTTTAAAATGAAGAATCAATTATTAATTTAATGTAATTAGAGTAAGAAATTTAAAATTTAAAATTTAAAATGGATAATTAATAAATTGGCATGTGACATGATATGTGATATATAATACTAATAAAGATTTCTAATATTATAACATTTGTTAATACGAGAATAAAATTATTTATTTATTAGAATAGAAAACTAGCGGGTTTTAATGTTAGAGTTGGCATCTATTCTCTTATGCTACATGGTGGTCATCTTTTTTCCTTCTCTTTTTTTTTCAAAATATTAACATAAATCCTTCAAAATATTTAAATTAGGTTATAAATATTTTTTACATGTAACTTGTTGCAATAATGTATCCTCGGCTCTGACATCAATAAATTATTTTATAAAATAGCTCTAAACAATATAAACCAAAAATTTAAATTAATTATATGTATTCTTTTTCTTTCATATACCATAATGGCATTGTTTATGCAAAAATGTAAGGTTTGAAGAAGAAGCAAACAACTCGAAAGTGATTTTCACTTATGAAGAGTTAAGATGATAAGATCACCGTACATTAGATTGACTAAATTATCTCAAACTAAACCAAATTGATAAAGTTATGCCCACCATTACAAGATTTGTAAAACCAAAATATATCTCACTAACTTTAGTATTTATGATATATAAAATATTTGTTGGATATAGAAAAATATCATCACATGGTCATAATACAGCTGCTCTTTACAGAGCCTTAACAAAACAAATTTAAAAGCCATGTAGGCTTTATTCTTTTAGATGGTGCAATTTATAAAGACTATTTTTTTTATTTTAATATAATATTAATTAAATAATGTATTTATTATATTAGTTTATTATTATATATTTATATATTAGATAACGTTTAATTTTAATTTTAATTAACTAATATTTATATTATAAAATAAAGTAATAAAAATATACTTTAAACGTCTTGATAAATACATAAACATAACATATTTTCACCTATAAAGAATAACATGCATAAAACAATAGCATTAGGTTTTGTTTATTAGTTATTTTGTTATTAAATTATAAATAATTTTGTTCATATTAATATATGATTTTATTATTATTTAGTTTAAGTAATTAAGATATATATTAAAAATATAAAATAATTGTTCATGTTTGTATGGAGACCATTTCAAAAAAATATTAGTATATTTAATTATGGGTATGTAAGTGATTTGTGATAATCAAAGACTTTATTACAAATTTAAATTTCAGTTGAATTTATAACATTTTTTTCTATTTCGCTCGTATAAAAATAATAATACAACCTTACATGATATACTAAAAGTGTTAACAACATTACATTGATAATGATAAATTAACAATCTAAATGAAATTGATACTTTGTTAGAACATAAATGCAATTTAAACAAGGTTAAACGGTCTCCTAACACCCTTATCAACCGTAATCCTTTGTGTCATCTATTACAGGCAGTCAAAACCACACCGCTCCCTCCTTTTAACCTGTGGTATAATGCCGATGTTGGAAGCTCACCGGTGTCAAAAATCACATTTTTGTGAGTTATATATAGGTTTTACAAGTGGCAATCTAAATTACCACACCATTATCATTTTTAAAAATATAAAATTTTAAAAAATGCCCCTTTCAATCTATGTGGCAATCGGAAAAAAGGTTTAGAACACCGTTTAACTTAACATATTAAAAATCTTATTTTATAAAGCTCACAAAGCCATTTTTACAATCAATTGTATCATGTCAATGTCATGATGACATATCGTTAAAGAGTAAAAATACAAAAAATGGAAATACATGATTGAGAAATAAGACACGTAAAGTTGGTAGTTAAGGGTGAGTGGGATGGAACAATCAACCTCATTATATGCACGTTTTTAAATATTAATGTAAACGTGTCCTATTTTCCACTTGTAATCCGTGATATTGTACTTTACTATCATATTTTAAAATTTTACTTAATATTTTGGACAAATAATATAGCGTAAGAAGGTCTTGTGAGTTAAATGGTTCAGTGCATGTCCAGATTGACTTGAAACTCAGTCAGCTGGCTAAGATGGTTATATATCACAATCAAGCTGAATCAAAAAGCATCTTTATTCCAATAAAAAAAACTACTTTTTTTTTTTTGATGACATGTGGTACTTATTTAGATATGGTTAGTAATATATCACTCGCTAGTTAAGTTTTTTGTTTCTACCGATTAATATTTTGCCAAGTATGACTATATTTCTTCTCCAATCTACATATATCACGGCTAAGTACATATATACCACTAAATTTATGCATAGATTTTTTTTTTTTTTTTTTTTTTTTTTTTTTTTTTTGTAATTATACCCAATTACATAAAAAAAGTTGCATTTTTTATCTTCAAAATAAATTTCAAATATTTATTTAAATCAACGATTATAATATTATATAACTAAAACAAATATATATCTTAATTAATAACTTATTTAAAATAATTTATTAGTAATTATCAATTTTTCTATGAAAACTTAATTAATTTTTTAACCATCGTTCCACTGGCTATAACTAATTTGTTGATATAAGAGAAAACATAGACAAGGTCCCTATGGTTTAATCGAATTCAAAGTTTTGGTCCCAAAGTTTAAAATTTTGATATTAGATTCCTTTGTTTTGTGAATATTATCATGCACGTATTTACTCCATATAAAAAGGTCAAAGTATTATTTCATTTTGTCATTTACTATATATATATATATATATATATATATATATATATATATATATATATATATATATATATATATATATATATTAGTGCTTTTTCATTTAACATCAAAATAATTATATGTTTTGTATAATTATTTATGAAAAAAACCAAAGTAAAACTATTCAATCAAATATATATATATATATATATATATATATATATATATATATATATATATATATATATATATAGTTAAAAGAAAAAGAAAAAACAAACATTAAATAATTTTGTTGAAACACTAATAGTTATCCGGGTTTTTGTTTTAATTTGTTATCGAAAAAAATGTAAAAAAAATCATTATATACTTTAAATGAACAAAACGTTGAAAAAAACATTATTAAAGAATATATTCAAATAAAACATTTGAATATTAAAAGTTTTTAAACCATAAAAACAAAGATAAATAAATAAAGCAAAAATACATTATAATAATAATAATAATAATAATAATAATATGATTTTATATAATTTATATAATTGATTAAAAAAATAAAAATAGTTTTATAAATAATCTATATTAATTATATTAAAATAAAGATAAAAAAACAATGATACATATACATATATATATATATATATATATATATATATATATATATATATATATATATATATATATATATAATCCGTTAAAAGAAAAAGAAAGAAAGAAAGAAAGAAAGAAAGGGTAATTTGATCATTTTATATCGAGCAAGGACCTGCCGTGCAATATTCACAAACCACAGGGATGTAATCTATCAGATTTTAAAATTAATGACCAAAACTATGAATTCGATCAAACCACAATGATCATTTCTATAATTTACTTTTAATATAATGAAAGTCCCCAATCTGATTGTGTATCAATTAGATCTGTTCGATGGTGCGGAATCCCAATGAAACGGATGATGCCAGATCAAATTAGAAGAGAAAGAAAAGAAGAATAATATGAATCTTGTTGAATTGATGATATGAATGAAGTTCCCTTACAAGATTCACACACACTTAGACACACTTATGCTCATTTCTCTTTCTTTTCGTATGTCCTCTACTCTCAGCCGTAAACCCACATGCACTCCTCACCATATATATATATATATATATATATATATATATATATATATATATATATATATATATATATATGCGACATGGGCAGGTTCACGGCCGTGAACAGGTTCACGGCCGTGAACTGTTTACGGCCGTAGACACAAGCACAAACACATATAACATTACAGAAAAATACAATTGTCTAGAAAAGCAAAGTATAAACCATATTTTTTACTCAACAATCTCCCATTTGGTTTATAGCTTTCTTTTCTAATTGACCCAACATGCTCCCCCTAAAAAGTAGCTGGCTTTTCTTGTCAATATTCATTTGGAGCTTGGCTTCAACTTTAATCTTCAATTTCTTCACAACTTCAAGATGAAGTTGATGAATCTTCAATGAATGACTTCATCTTGAACAGTTGGGCTTTTCTTCAAAATTTGACATTGAACGCACATTGGTTGAGGAGGTTTGATGTACTGATTCATAAAAGATAGCGCTTTCAGCTTGAGAATCTTCAGAGAGATAGAGATATCAAATCGTCTAGATCACTTCAGCAGGTACAAGATAATAATAAATTGATTGAGGAGGCTTTAATGCAATTTGTCACATAACTTTCAAGTGCAGCTTCACCTTGCTTCTAGGGTTGAAGGATTGAATGTTCAAAGAATAATCTTCATTTCTTGCTCCTTCGAATGAGAATTCTTCAATGATCACGGATGAAGCCTTAGCTCAGAAATTCTCCAATACAGTCTCCATAATTTTTATCTACATCTGAATTCACTTTTCAAGACAAAAAAAAACTAAAAGAAAACTTAGCACACAATATTTTTGAATTTTTCATATTTTCTAGAAAAATAAAAAATAGAAACCAAAATATTTTTGGATTTTTTATTTTTCTGAACAAGAAATAAAACAAAATATAATACTATTTTTGGATTTTTAATTTTCTTATTTTTTTTATTTTTGATTATTTTTTATTATTGTTTTTATTTTTGATATTTTTAGTTCTCCCTTTAAATTTGTGCATAGAGGAAAACTATGAACTAATTTAACAAAAACAAAAATAATTGGGATCAAAGTTGTGAGACAGTCTTAACTTTGTTTATCAGTAACTTCACATTCATGAATAGATCTGGTCAATTGTTGGTATTGTGGTCCACTTAAACACGAACAATATCGACAAAATTTTCCAAATATATCATTTAGCTGACGACGACCACGGGTATTGTTGTCCACTTAAATTTAGCAGCGAGATCTACAGACAACCTCTAAATGGTTTAATTTTAGGTGCACTAGAACGTGTTCCCTACTTCCGGATATAGCCTGGTTATCAAGAACTTCCTAAGGATTCCTTACTTTAGGTGAGTAAACAATTATTAAGGAGGAAGACAAATTTAGAGATAGATGCATATGTTGTGTCTCAGGTCGGATCTCTTTCAATCATGCAGAGGGGACAACATATGGCTAACTAAGATAGAGGGATTGAGAGGTAGAATATTGCATATGTTGTGTTCCAGGTCGGATCATTTCAATCACGCAGAGGAGACAGCATATGGCTAACATATAGGAAGAATTGCACAGATAAAGAAGATGCATAGAAATAGAGTTGCATATGTTGCAGTCCAGGTCGGATATGTTCCAATCACATACCAAGGCCCAAATCCAAACTAACCCAAGTGTCCAAAAGGCGTTCCAAGTCCCATATGGGCCCAAATCCATAATGTCATAGCTAAAAAAACTTGTGATCCAACAAGGGTCCAAAACCCTAAAGTCCAAGATGGCCCGAAACTAAAAGCCCCAAAACCCCTTCCATGAGTACGCTTAACGTACCCTCAGTATGTCCGGCGTACTCAGACGCTTCACCAGATCGAGACCTCAGTCACATACCCCCAGTTTACATTTGCGTACGCCCGTTGTACAACCCAATTGGCTAATTCCTACTTTTAAGGCCATACTTAGTTAATACCTAAAACCTAATTTTAGATCTAAACTTATTAAAATGTATTAATCCATAAAGTTGCAAACTTTATGCTTTTCCATGTTTTAGTGGGAGTCAAACCATGGATTTAGCCTTCTATCTCCCTTAATTGGTCACCAACTAATGTATGGTTGAGTTCTAACCTCCAAGATCCGATTTTTATGACTCTATCCGCTCCTAAGTGTTCAAAAGGACAACTCAAATGGTCTGGAGTAGTCCATACTCCATAGACCAAAGTTATGGGGCCAAAACTTCTAAATCTACCCACGAAAAGATATATAGGAAATGAACCATCAAGGTAAGAACTTTTTACCTCCAAAAGCTTGCAATGAAGGAGATACCCCTATATCTTGAAGCTGTAACTCCAAGAATGCTCCACTACTAAGTTCCTTCTTCTTCAAGATCACAAAAGAACACCCAAAAACTATAAATAAGCTTAAGAACACTCTCAATATGGGTAGGGTTTTGAGATTAGCTCAAAAAGGAAATGGGGGATGATAAGCTGAGGGGTTTAAATGACTTAATGAGCTTAAAGAGGGTGCAGACCTGAAAAATTATGGTTTGCCCCAGACTTGCATACGCATGGGTACACTTAGCATATGTAGGGGACACCCCACCTAATGCAACCATTGGAGTACGCCCGACATACCATATGTACGCAAGCGTACTCGAGCCCAAAAGTCCAAACGAAGGAAATAATTACTAAGAGTTTTACCTGACGAGTCTGGCATCATAGCAGGAGGATGTTTACGATCACGCCTTTGCCTTGCCCCGATCATCCAATGTACCTGAAAACTTTGAAACCAACAACCGCAAGCCAAATCTTAGCGAGTTTCCCCCAAAATACCCCACATGACAATACATATACAAGCATGCCCACTGGGTTCACAGTCATCAGATTGGATTAACCTCAGGCCTACAGTCGTCAGAATGAATTACCCCCACCCCATAGTCATCAGACTGGATTGTCCCCGGGTTGGTTGGCTTATAACACAGAGCAGTAAAGCCTCAATCCAACAACACTATGTTGACATATGCAACAAATACACAATAACAAGTAAATACAGGGAATCATACAGATATACCATTCTAACAAATCACTATAGCATGGCAACATCCTATAAACAAGGATATATGTAACATAATATAATGGGCTGGAATGGGTGCCCCACGAGTATAGTGATAAAACTCACCTCGTAGTCTAGAAGATAAATGAAATGATCACCAATCTAAATAACGGCTCTACAGGTCACATATACAACAAACAGGGACCAAGTCTCTAACTACAACTCAAAATCATCCATTTAACCTAAAGTCAAAATTGGTCAAATTTAATTGTCAAATTTCAATTGGCCTACGCTCAGGGTAGCAGCTCTACGCCTTGTGTAGAGCCTAAGGTGGCAAGGACGGGGAAAATCAAGGCTATACCCAGCGTAAAGGATTTTACATCCTGCGTAGCTCCATAATGACTTATCTTAATCATTAATTCATCAAAACAAAAGATCAACCCTCCATACTTCCAAGTGTATACTACATGAACGTATTAATGGATAAAGTCTCTAACTTTATCCATTTTCATGCATACAAAGAGCACTAATCCAAACCCTAGGTCCATAAAGCTTTCTATAGCTCAAAAGCTCATGCATGGATGAATGAGAGTGACCAAGATCTCATTCTTATGACTTAACAAGACTAAAAACGTCTGGAAATGGTACTCGAATGGTCTGGAGTATCTTTTACTCATATACACCATGGGTATGGGGAAAAGACATGAACTTATTAAGCATAACTCGATCTATCATAAAACAACAACAATGAAAGAACTTAATACCTTCTCAAGATGCATGAGTGGATTCAAATCTCATATCTATACTGATTTGAGCTCCCAAGTGGATACATAATGCTCTTATTTCTTCATAAATGAACACAAAACACTCCAAAGGCTAAAAACTTACAAATGGGGATTAGGGTTTCTAAGGAGGTTGTTCGGGAGGATAGAGGCTGAGAATGGAAGGGCCTCAACGGGTTAGAGCCTTTAAAAAAGGCTCATAACCCCAAGAATTAGGGTTTTGGTTCTGGGATCCTACGTCATGAGTATCCTTATCTACGCCTTGTGTAGATCTTTTATGTCTCGTGTCCAAGCTTACCTCCTACACGCTGTGTAGGAGACTACCCTACGCCCTGCCTACGACCAAACTTCCCAACACTTAAACTTTTAAAAAAATAAAGAAAATAAATATACATGCAAGGACCTGGTGTTACAATATATATTAGAAAGTTCTTATCGTTCTTATATACAACATTCAAAAGGGACCATTTTTTCTTTTCCGTGTAATTGTTTTAGGCTCTTAGCGACTTCTTTTTTTGTCCACTATATATAATGTACGCTACACATACTATTTGTTTAAATTTGTTTCAAATAGATATTTTCATATTGTAGTTATTTGTCTAAACTTTATCAAAACAAGAAGTTTCCTAGATGAATTTTCGATGCATAACTAAGCTTGAGGTTGTATACGTTTATTGAATTCTCTCTAATCTTGGAAGTTTTTGTTTTCTTTACCGTTTGTATGAACTAATTTATATTGTGTAAGATAGATACCATAAAGTAGCTCAAGTAGAACAATTTGGTAAAGTCATTAGAACCATGAAGTATCTCTTCATAAATCATTAATTTTTTTTATTAATTTATGGTGACTATGAACATCATTAAAAGACATGTAAGAATCTCTCACCTCAAGGTTTTGATCAGATGAAACATTAACTTCAAAAATAAGGAAAGAAACAAGTGTTTGCGATTATTGATTATTTTTAAAGGTTGCTTTGTGTTTATAATGAATTGAATTTGAATATGTCAATACAAAATAAGACACACACACAGCCATATATATATATATATATATATATATATATATATATATATACATATATATATATATATATATATATATATATATATATATATATATATCCACGGGAAAGCCAAAAGACAAAAATAAATGACAAAAACTGATAATCTACAAATGAGGCAGAATAATATCCCCCTTCAAGAAAGATGGTGGTGGACCAAGGCGAAGCCGATCCCGAAAGATCTCAAACTGGGGTTTTGGGGGACTGTTCGTAAATATGTCTGCCACTTGAAGCTTCGTAGGTATGAAATGAGTGTGAAGCTTTCCGGACGATACAAGTTCATGTATAATTCACGTAGAAGGGTTGGACGTTCAGGTTGAAGCGAGTGTGAAGCTTCATAGGTATGAAGCGAGTGGGATTCTGAGCGAGAAAAAAGATGATTACGATTGTCACTAAGAAGGGTTGAAAGTTTAGGTGGTAGAGCATGTAATTCACGTAGAAGGTTCGTAACCCAAATGATGTCAGTAGTGGTTTTGGCCATAGCTCGATATTTAAATTCATAACCGGAGCGAGAGACCATAGGTTGCTTCTTAGCCCTCCAAGAGACACGGTTACCCCCTAGGAATATCGAGTAACCATATGTGGATCGACGAGTTTCAAAACAACGAGTTTAATCAGCATTTAAATAACCAAAGAGAGAGGAATTCAAAGGACGAGAGAAGTGAAGAACAAATGCAAGGGTAACCTTAAGGTAGCAAAAAATCCGCTTGACTTCTTCATAGTGATTGTCCGTAGGAACGTGAAGGAATTAACTAAATTGATTCACAACATAGGAGATGTCATGTCTGTTTATGGTCAAATATGGGAGAGAACCAACACTAGACTGATAGTGAGTGATGTCTGAATAAGGAGCACTAGAAACAGTAAACAAGACATTACGAGATAGCAGAGTAGGGGCCGGTTTGTCATCTAGCATCTTGGCACGTTCAAGAATTTCTCAAGTATACTTGGATTGATTCAAGAAGAGCCCATCAGTCGTATAAGAAACTTGAAGCCCAAGAAAGTAGTTGATATCCCCTAAATCCTTGATAACAAACTCCTTGTTTAGGTGAGAGATAAAAGTTGTGAGAACATGCTCATTATTATTGGTAAAGATCAAGTCATCTACATAGACCAGTAAATACATAACACACAAATTGCATTTGAAAATAAACAAAGAGGTATTGGCTCGACTGCTAGTACATCCATTTTCCACCAGAAAAATGATCAAGCGATGAAACCATGCCTAGGGGGCTTGTTTGAGTTCGTATAAAGCTTTGTTTAATTTGCAAACATGATTGGGGAACTGAGGGCTAATAAAACTCAGGGGTTAATCCATGTAGACAGATTCATTTAGATAACCTTGTAAAAAGGCATTATTGACATCGAGTTGATGTAGATGCCAATTATTGAGAACCGGTAAGGATAATATGATACAAACCGTAAATGCTTTCACAACTAGGTTAGAGGTATAAGAGTAGTTAAGACCCCATGTTTTAATGAAGCCTTGAGCCATAATATGTGCCTTGTGGCATTCAATAGACCCATCCGAGTGAAACTTGGTGCAATAAATACACTTGGAACCAAAAAGATGAAGGTTTGTGGGAAGAGGAACTAGGGACCACGTGTTGCTTTTTATATAAAGCATCAATTTCACAATTCATAGCGGCAAACCATTCGTGATCTTTGATAGCAGTCTTGAAACTCTCCTGGTCATTTGAGGCTTAATGAGTCATGTTGGATAAGTCAATGATATGATGAGATTTCAAAATGCTAACTCGAGCTCTAGTAACCATAGGGTAAATAGGTAAAGGAGTTGGTGGTGTATGATTGATGTTGTTTAATGGTGGTGAGGTAGGTGGAGTAGATAGAGGTGTAGATGTAGGTGGCAGCAAGGGAGGTGAAGGTGGTGGAGGGTTTTTGGGAGAAGTATTTAACGGTAGATAGGTGTCCATATAGAGATGGCACAGAGGCATGGGGTAGGAGTCAGGGTGGTCGTGGATGGTGAAGTTGATGAATTTGAAGGTGTATGAGGGGGTATAACAATAGGAGTGGTGTCCAAGAATGTGACAGGTTGGAGTTGGGAGACCGGGTTGAGTTTAAGTGCAGTTGGCAAAGGGAAAGCTAGTCTCATCAAATCTGGAATGTATGGAGATATACACTCGAGAGGTAATTGGGACAAGACATCGATACCCTTTATATTTGGGACTATAACCAATAAAGATGCATGGTAAGCTTTATGGAGATAACATGCGCTTTGAATAGTCACGAAAGTAAAGGAATACACAACAGCTAAATGACCGAAAGGTGTGATTGTTTGGTGTTTGTAAATATAAGAGATCAAAAGGTGATTTTCCCTGCATAGTTGGGGTTGGAAAGTGATTGATGCTATATATTGCAGAGGAGAAGGCATCCACCTAATATGAAGATGGAAAATGGGCATTAAACATCATAGCCAAGCCTGTTTTAACAACATGTATATGTTTCCGTTTAGCTCGTCCATTTTGTTTGGGGTATATGGACAAGATATCCTATAAAGAGTGTCATTGGACTCAAATAAATTCCTAACACGATGATTTAGGAATTAAGTTCCACCATTACTTTGAAAAACATTTATTTTTTACGAAAATTGAGTTTGAAAAAAGTTCAGAAAAACCTTCAATGCATTGTATACTTCAGACTTTTGTTTTAGTGGGTAAAGCCACTTAAATCGAGAGAAACCAACAATGAAGATGACATAATAACAGTAGTTATCAATAGAAAAAACCAAGGAAGGTCCCCACACATCACAATAAATAAGATCTAAAGGATGCAAAGCTCGTTTTGGGTTATGATCAAAAGGAAGTCGTTGGCTCTTGGCCATTTGATATGATAAACAAACATCTGGTTTAGGCAAATGTAACATCCTGATGTTAAGGTAATTTCAATCTTAAACCTATGTATGAAGAAATATTGCAATTTGGTCCTTGTGCATGTGAAAGAGTGTAAAATGGCCCATAGTGGCATTTTGATAATTTTGGGCCGAGACTTAGTATTCTTTGTATGCAAGGCATACACGCGAAGAGCTTAGTATGCTAGGTGTACATCGCGTATGTAGGGCATATGTGCGAGGGTTTCAAACGCTAAATTTTAGGGTTTGGATCCTATTTAAGCAAACTTATAACCCCAAGACCTTCACCCTAAACAACCTCCACCTGAAAATAGTCCCTCTAGAAACCCTAAGTGAGGATAGTGCATTTTGAGCTCATTTGTGTGTTTTGGTGGTGATCTCGAAGAAGAAGAAGTTGGTAAAAGGACTTTAGAGCTTAGGAGAAGCTTGGATATGGGATTCTCCACTTGCTAGCAACCTCCAGGAGGTAAAAAGTTTCTAGCTTGAACATCTTATCTTATAGATCTCACCATTTCTTCATTTACGACGTTTTTTTGTCCCAAATATGGTGATTCTTGAGCATGGCATGGTCTTAACCAAATAAATCTTCCTTTCAGAAGTTAAGTTGGTTGGTATTAAGAACTACGTTAAGAAGTTAAGTTGGTTGGTATTAAGAGGTCTTCATGCTTAGTTCTTCCCCATGCATACTCTATAATGGTCTTTAGGTGTTAAGAAGTTAAGTTGGTTGGTATTAAGAGCTACGTGGGCATGCAAAGTCATAAAGTTGGAAACTTTATGACTCTCAATAATATTCTAGCCTTGGATCTATATTTAGACATAATAACTCGAAGTAAAAAACTCTTAATAGGTTAAGAAGAAATTGATGCGTAAGTTGGGCGTATTAAATGCTACGCTGCACATATGCAGATTTGGCCTCAACGTCTCGGACCACGAGTACGCCCCGTGTAAGAGCCTTGAGTTGACTCGGCTACGTTGGCTCGGCTGACTTGTTGATTTTGACAAGTTTTGAATAAGGGTATTTTTGGAAAAATTCATTAATTTAATTAGAAATGTTCTGATACTTAGGAGTCGGGTTGAGTCAGTTATTGGAGCAGAGATTTATTTAGACTATGAGGTGAGTTCTTCCTTACAGTACACGTGGGTCGAAGGCACCAATGTCGGCCTACTAGATTGTTTATCCTAGTTAGGATATTATTATGTTACTTTGTGGCTGATTAGTAGATTTTCATGAATATCTGTATTTTTTGGTCTATGTTATTTTTATTTATTTCATATATCGACAGATTGGGTTGGGTGGAGGTTGTACTGCTTTGTGATGTAGCCAACAAACCCGTGAGCATTCTAGATATGAGCTGAGGGCCTGAATGGCATGCCAGAATCATAGTGAGGGCTCGAGAGCATTCCAGGTATGAGATGAGGGTCCGAATGGCATGCCAGACTCATACTGAGGGATCGGGGGCAATCCATACCTATGTTGAGGAACTTGTAGGGGTATTCCAGACATAGGATATGAACCCAGTATATGTTATTATATGTGTTCTTGTGTTGTTACTTTGGGGGAACTCATTAAGCTTTGTGTTACAGTTTTTAGTTTATGGTTTCAGGTACTTCAGAGGATTGTGGGAAGGTAAAGGCATGATGTTGGGGTCGAAATTATTGTAAGGTGTCGAAGAGTCCTTTGTTTTGTATTGGTATCGAAGTTGTCTTGTATGTTTGTATAAAGGTATATTGTAATGTCGAAGCGTGAATGTATAAGACCTTATTTATTTTTTGTATGTTTATGTAATACCTATAAATAGGTGAAAGATACTAGAGTTAGAGTAATTTTTAAAGCCTTCGCTACTTTACTCTGTATTTTCTCTATATCTTTCAGAAACATAAATCGATCCATACAGATTCTATTTACTTTATGTGTTCATATTTCAATCAAAACTCTGATTATGTTCAAACACTCGATTAATAACAACTACATTTGGTATCAGAGCAGGATTCATATAGTTGATCTCTGATTTTCTCTTGTTATCTATAGTTTTTAAGTCTAGTTCCATATTCAAAATATTCCTCACTTTTGATTCTGAAAAACTTTTCAGATCTTCTATATTCATTCAATTCTTCTTTTAGTTTGTTAAATCGAGTATTATGTGTGTGATTTCTCAATGCTTCATCTATCTGATCTTAATTTCTGAAGTTTTTTTTTAAAAACTCATTCGTATAACAATGGCGAATTTCAATATGAACACATTGACTTCTTATTCACATCTTCTTGGTTCTTCAACCTAAATCCTTATGTTGATCCCTGAGTACTATGATTAATGGGCGAATAAGATGGAAGACTATTTGAATGGAATTGATGAAGATCTATGGAAATGTATCACTGGTGATATCCGATCTTTGAGTTCGTTACAAATTATTGGATCTGCTGCTTCCAGTCCAGGAGTTTCTAACCAAACAGAGAGAAAGAAGAGGAATGAGAAGTAATTCTTGTGTGAATTGAGAGGTGCTCTTCCACATGTAGTGTACAACTATGACCGTGGTTGTTCTACTGCTAAGGAAATTTTGGGTACACTGAAATAGAAGTATCAAGGAAGCGAGAAAACCAAGAAGAGTTTTGTTAAGCAATGTTTGCTTGAGTTAGGTGAACTCAAGCAGAAAGAAGGTGAGAAAATGAAGCTCTATTACGATCGTCTGAATGATTTAATCCTCAAGTGTAGCAGATATCGAGTCAACAAATCAACAATGGAGTATAATGTGACTTTTCTTATGGGGCTTCGTAAGGAGTGGCGTAATGTTGGTCTGATGATAAAAATTTAACAATGTTTCGACAATCTCTCTCTCTCTCTCTTAGTGATATTTGTAATGAGTTGAAGGCTCATGAATGGGAAGTAAATGAGATTGTTGAGGAAACAAGAATCAGTTTGGGTGGTTGACTAGCCTTGATGTCTAAGGTGACAAACAAATAAGTTGAGATTGAGTCTGCTAAGAATGAAGGATCGAAAGATGAAATACTGATTGTGAATTCTGATGATTAAGCAATAGCATTTTATTCAAACAATAAAGTCAAAAAGTGTTTCAAGAAGCCTTTCAATTCGAAGCCTAAAACAAGTGATTTAAAATATAGTTCTGATGGGATTAAAACAACTTTTAATCTAAGAAGATCGATTAGATCTTGAACAAGTATATGAATTTAAAACAGTAAAAACGCAATAATAAGAACAAACAGCTTGAATCAAACGTGTCGAATGATTAAATAAAATCCTTAGAAGAGCTCGATTAAGAACATCAACTGTAAAGGATTAGAGGATTACAAGAACGATTACAGAAAAAATATTAGTGCTCTTGATCAATCGCTATTTCGATAATCTCTAGAATCTTAACCTAATATGCATGCAAGCATTTAACTTATATACAATACATAAAAGGCTCTCGGTTGGACAGGCCCAAACCGGAGAATACAAGGCTAATCAACGAGCCCAAACGACGCAACATCAAAACTCTTTTCAGCCCAACAATCTCCCCCTTTGCGTCAATTTGGAGCGAGACCTTCACTTCCTACTTGGGCCGGCGGCTGAAGCTGGTACCTTCTTCTTCACGGTACTAAACAGACACTTGGTTATGGAAAGGATGGTCTGTCTAAACCGGATGTACCAATTGATCATATCATTGAAGTACTTGATATCATCAGCCGAATTGTCTTTACACTGCTTGATGATGAATAAGATGTGCTCCAAGCAAGTTGTAGTGTAAAGATGTTTGTCAGCTAAAGCGAAGAGACATTTCTGTCCTTCGGCTCTAGTGAACATCACAGAGTTTCGCCTCGAATCTATCTTGCCCATTTGCATTTGATTCAGATCACTGGCCGATCCCACAGGTTTGACTTTCGGTTTCTTCTTAAAAACTGTGGCAACCTCCTGATCCATTAGGGCCACCTCCATGATATAGCATGCCAGCATCCTTTTGACATGGTCTAAGATGGGACCATATTCAGATTCATTTGTCAGCAGGATGTTGTACAAGACTATCCAATCATGAGGGTTCAGATTGGGCAGATCCGCCAGAGAGATCATGTGAGCAGTTCTTGCAGATCCTCGGATAAGCTTGAACTTGACGTTTGTGAATCTCCCCACGGCATAAGGCTTCATCACCCGAACGTTGACGATCTTCTGGGCACTCCATGTAAGGCACTGGGGGCGGGTGGCCTCCAGGTAGAAGTCAATGAGCTCCCTGTCAAGCTCATCGTTCGGATGCGGGACTTCAGAAATATTAGAGAAGGCGTGGAAGATGAACGCCTTTCGAGTTAGCGGCATATCAAACTGCGAATCAATAGTGTTGTTGCAGTCGAAAGATATCACCGGCTCGAGCCACAGTATGCTTGGAGTCTCTATGGCCTCTTTTATCAAACGATCCCTGGTCCAGGCAGGGAAGAGCAACATTCGGCTCTCAAGGAGATCGTGGGCTTCTTTTTGCTTTCGTTCGGCTTCTTCAGCCTCACGCGCCACACGACTGGCATCGTCTTCAGCATTGCGACTGTTCTTTCTTTTTAACATGTCCGCAATGGTCTCCTTGTCTTCATCTTCATCTTCATCCTCTGCTATGTGTTTACCCTTGTTCTTCACACCCGAACCCGAGGCATGACCAGTTGGGGGTGGTTCGGTTGTGTGAGTAGCTTTGGAGGACGGAGGTGGTTTCGATCCTTTCTTCTCTTCTCCCCCTTGTTTCGGAATGGACACGAAACTGGGTAGGCCTTCAATTTTGCTCAAAAGGTCCATGGCCAGAGATAGCTTTTCAGTAAGGGTACGCCTCACTGAGTGATTAAGGATGGGATCGTGTGCCTCAAGGATGTTTGAAAGAGCTGCGTGGACATCCGAAACACACGTCTTTATGACCTCCCTCTCGGATCGAAGAGCTTCCAATTGTTGTTCGGAGTTGGAAAGCTGCGTGCTCTTGACCTTTAGGGCGGTAGTCTTGCTCGCCAAGGCGTCCATCAGTGAGTTTTCTGCTGCAAGATCGTCTTGTAGCTTTGCCAAACGGGCATCGATGGAGGCACGAAGTGCCGAGTTGTCGTCGCTAAGATTTTGTCTGAGTGTAGCGAACGAAGACAGCTCTGTCATTACAAACTCGGCCAATTGATGAACAACTGGTTCCAGAGTTGTTTTTGTGGCTTCGGCGCTTTCCTGCAAAGACTGCAGCAGGACAGAAGCGTCATTGAATAGTTTATCGACTTTTTCGGTCGCTGCCTCACAGGCTCAGGTGGAGGCGTCTTTACCAGCAGTAGCTGAGGCCACGGAATCATGTTGAGCCCTGGAGAAGGCGTCAACGATCTTCTGAAGGGCAGCTTCAGACATAGATGACTGCTGGTTGGAAGAGGAGGCGAGAAGCTGATCAACCTTCTCGTTAAGCTCACGAAGATGTTTCTTTGTCACTGGAGCATCATCCTCCTCATCACTCTGAACTTGAAACGGACTATAGTAGACCGAATCGAAGTTCATGTGATCACCACCAAGATATTGATCACCGCCATCGGAGGCGTCTTCCGGAGATTGAGGTGGTGGTGAAGTTGGGGGTGTTATGGGTTTGGTTGGTTCGGGTTGAGTGGGTGGGGGGTTAGTTTCGGGTGGTGGTGGTGTATGAGTTTCGGTTTGTGGAGGTTGGGTTACTGGAGGGGTTTCGGTAACAGGTGGTGTTTCGGTTGATGTGGTGAATATGGGTGGAGGGATAGGAATGGAGTTTGGGGGAATAGTGGGGTTTATGGTGGGAATGGAAATAGGTATTGTGGGTGGAGGAGAAGGAACTGGGGATTGATGAAGTTCCATGTCCGGGGTTGGGGACCGAGGGGGTGTGTTGCCTCGTTGAGGAGATTCGTCTCCTTGGGATCCCTCAGAGTCCGAACTCCCACCTTCGGATTCGCTTGATGAGGAGGGAAGGACGAGCTTTCGCTTCTGTTGGGTCTTCCTCCTTTTCGGTTGAGGGGATGAAGCAGCCTTCGGTTGTTTGCGCTTCTTGGGCGAAGGTCCTTTTGGGGCTTTGGATGGTTTCTTCCCTTTTTCTACCTTTTTACCCCTGGCCACCGGTTTATCGGCATCATTAATCGAACGCAGCATGTCCGATGTCAGTTCCCTCGGACCAGATGGCCCAGACTCCTTGATCGTTCGGATCAGTTGGCTGTCAGATGGCACATTCCCATACATTGACTCCGGGATAGAGCCAATGAAAGAGAACTTTGATGCATCGGATACGATGATCGTCTTGGTATGAAAAGTACCAATAGAAGACATCGATGCACCATCTTCTGTTGGAACGTCGAACTTGTCCATGGCCCATCTTGTGATCAAGATCCAGAACCGGGCGAATGACACCTCAGAGTGTCGAGAAGAAGAAGAGAGGCTCTGAAGCAGCTGTTGCCAGAGGACAAACCCATAATCCAGGTTGATCCCATTTTACACTCCGTACATTACAGAAAGGAACAGACGACTTGCCCCGTCAGATCCGGAGCTCCTCTCTGACAATCCCTTGAAGAGAACTGTAAATAACTCATTCCACTGGGGCGGTAGGCAGGACTTCTTGAACCTGGAGACGGAGGTGAGAACCTCTGTGTAGCCCATGTTATAAAACATGTTGTAGAACATCCCCACCGGAATCGTATCCGGGTGAACTCGTGAAGAGTCAGCAGCAAACCCTAACAGCGTGCAGACACGGGGACGAGAAATTGAAGCCTTGTGGTCACCAACTTCAAAAAATACCCGGTCGACGGCCCTGTCGTAGTAAGCCGTTGCATAGACCTGAGAGAGGGTAACCATCGGCACCGTTTCAATTCTGGACAGTGCAGGAGCCAGCTGGGAATACTTGAGGCATTCGATGACCGGCGACATGTAGGGATCATACGCCAGTGGGTTTAGATCAATGACTAAGCTTTGCTGGGGTCGGATGGGAAGAATCTGAGAAGTTGCATGAACAGATGAAGATTCAGCCATTGTTGCAGGTTTGGAGAACGGGAGAGTATTTGGGAGTATTTTTGCTTTGGGAAATATGGGGGCAGTAAAGAGGTAAAAGGTGGTGTTGATGGCTTTTTATAGTCGGTGAAGAGAGAGAAAAATCGTTTCAAATCTCTTATGGAAATATGGAAGGGTTTTTGAGTGACTGATTGGTGACAGTTGGGACGTGCGATGATCACGTAGGAGAGAGAGTGTCAGATTCCTAGGATTACGCCGCCCAATAAGTGCCGGTTCAGAGAAAGAAATCGTTTCCATTTCCACACGCGCCTGTAACTTCAAAGATATGACGCTTCGACATTGTACACGCGTCCTCAAGTGTCAGAAAAAAGCGCGGCCGTTTCAAATTCACGCGCCCTCCTTTTTACCGTCGTTTGAATTTCTATCCATTTAACTCCCGCCGAGTCAGCAACTTTTTGTCTTTTCCCCTTTTTAATCAGCTGTATTCAATTTAGGACCCACGTGGCTGATTTTTGGCCTCAACTTCATTAGTAACGCTTCAGTAATAATCCAGCCTGTAAAGTAATTAGTAACGGAATTTTTGAAAATCTAGGATTTTCGTGCAAAGAGTGTAAAAGAAAAAGAAATAAAGCAACTCTTTTTAGGATAATCTGTGATGTCCATAAGGACACGAAACTGATGATCCCGGGCACGAATCTCTTCCTTCAAGGTTAAGAAGAACCTCAAAGTGTTAATGTGGAATCCCGTTGAATTACGATCAAACATTTATTAAGAAATGTTGAAAGGCTTCTTTTAATTAGGCTAAGAAATGGTGGGTTTGCTTTGATTCAACAATGCAATTCTTGATATAAGAACGAATGTGAACAAAGTACTTGTGAGACCGGTGTAGTCTGTTGAACAAGTAGGTTGGAGTTGATTTTGAAGTGGCTTGGATTAATATGAAATCTCAGATAAAAAAAATTTAAAACTAGATCCCTTGGGAAGAAATGTTATGGTGTGTAACAATTTCATTGGAATCATGCAAAGAAAAAAAAATTGAGACTCCATGAAGGTACATTCGTCAATTCATTGGTGAAAACTTGATCAAATTAATTTGTCACCGTCAATTCTTTGGTGTTGAATTTTGGGTTTCACTTAGCTCGTAGTGGCACGAAACTAAGATCATAAACTCAGATGTTGTGTAACCATAAACCTCAGTGGTAGTTTCTGAGAGTCTCAAGGGTTACAGTGAGGAAACGAATGTAATGGAGAAGAGTTATAGGGATGGTGTAAGGAAACATAGTACCTCTGCTGCGAAAATAAGGGCCAAGCAGGAGACTCTTAACTCATGTGAGAAAAGAGTGAGGTAGCTCACGATTAGAATAAATATGTTAGCCTTATTGGGAAGACAAGGTTTGTGTATACCAGGTCATGAAGGCTATTATTCAAAATCTTTTGAGGCTTGGGACACATACAGCAGCATGCTTCTAGGGACACTTAAGTAAGAGATCAAATATATTCCCATAAACGAATAAGCACACGAAAGAAGAAAAAAAATATTTTTGGATTTGTGATAGATAATAAAAATAAAAGAGTGAAAAGAAAGAAAAAAAAACTTTGGTAAAAAAGAAAAACCGAACCCGAACGTTCGGTTGGAATTGGTTGTAGAAAATTTTGGAAAACCGAACCCGAACGTTCGGTTGGTTTTGGTTGCACAAAATTTTGAAAAACCGAACCCGAACCTTCGGTTGGTGTCGGTTCCACAAAATTTTGAAAAACCGAACCCGAACCTTCGGTTGGTTTCGGTTCCACAAAATTTTGAAAAACCAAGGATTTTAGATATACAAGATATAAATACTTTTAACGCAAAGGAAAACAAGATTGTACAGGAAATATACAACATAGAAAAACTACCTTTGAAGTAATGAGCGAGTCAGATGGTTGAACCGAACCCGAACGTTCGGTTGGTTTCGCTTCTTACGGTTGAGTTTGAGAGGTAGTGTGAGGTACTGACTCTGATTCCATCATACCTAGCCCTTGCAATATTTTATTGAATGATGCTTCAGGAAGAGCTTTAGTAACGACATCAGCCAGTTGATCAGTGGTTCTTACGAAGTGAACTTCGACATTTCCATCTTCCACATGATCTTTGATGAAGTGATACCTCAGTGCTATGTGTTTGGTTTTAGAGTGTTGCACTGGGTTATGACAGATCCTAATTGCACTTTCAGAGTCACAATATAGTGGGATCTTCTTCATATTGAGTCCATAGTCTCGGAGTTGACTCTGGATCCAAATCACTTGTGATGTGCAGGATGCCGCGGCAATGTATTCCGCTTCGGCAGTAGACAGTGACACACATGTTTGTTTCTTGGATTGCCAACTGACCAATTTCCCATCAAGAAATTGACAGCCACCTGTTGTGCTTTTACGGTCGAGTCCACATCCTCCAAGGTCAGCATCAGAATAGGCTTGAACGAAGAAGCCTGAGTTGGATGGATACCACAGACCTAAGGAGGTGGTTCGCTTGAGATAGCGTAGGATGTTCTTTACTGCCAGCATGTGAGGTTCACGTGGGTTAGCCTGAAATCGGGCACAATAACATACAGAAAACATGATATCAGGCCTGCTAGCAGTTAGATACATCAGTGAGCCTATCATTTGACGATAGAGCGTGATGTCGACAGCCGGTTTGTCTAGAGAAGGGGTAAGCTTGGTGTCGAATGCCATTGGGACTTTGACTTTTGAGTCTCCCATCATGCCAAACTTCGCTAGGAGAGTCTTTGTGTAAGCTTCCTGATTAATAAAGATGCCTTCGGGTCCCTGTCTTATGTTTAAACCAAGAAAAAAGTTAATAGGACCCATTGAGCTCATTTCAAACTTCGTTTCCATCAACTTTCTGAATTCAGCCGTTAAGCTGGGATTCGTGGAGCCAAAGATGATGTCATCAACGTAAATTTGAACTATCATAAGGTGGTTACCTTCCTTTTTGCGAAAGAAGGTTGGGTCAACCGAACCTTGTTTAAATTTGGACATCTTTAAGAATTTAGAAAGCGTTTTATACCAGGCTCTCGGAGCTTGTTTGAGACCGTACACAGCTTTATCCAGAATATAGCAATGATTTGGATGCTTTTCGTTCACGAACCCAGGAGGTTGCTCCACATACACAGTTTCTTCGAGTTCTCCATTGAGAAATGCACACTTGACGTCCATTTGGAAAACCTCAAAGTTTTTGTGAGCAGCATAGGCCAGAAATATTCTAACAGATTCTAGTCTAGCTACTGGAGCGAACGTTTCTTCGTAATCTATTCCTTCCTCCTGACAGTATCCCTTGACTACCAGACGAGCCTTGTTCCTAATGACATTACCTTCCTTGTCCATTTTGTTTCTAAAAACCCATTTAAGACCAACAACCGAAGCATCTGGAGGAGTGGGAATGAGGCACCAGACTTTGTTCCTTTCAAACTCGTTCAGTTCGTCTTGCATTGCTTGAACCCAATCAGAGTGATCGAGGGCAGTGTTCACTGTCTTCGGTTCAACTTTTGATACGAATGAGTTAAACATACAAAACTCTACCTTTGAGAATAAAGATGTCTGTTTTGCCTTCAGTTGAGATCGGGTCAAGACCTTATCAGATACATCACCAACTACTTGAGAGATAGGATGATCTCTGGTCCATTTGGTAAGAGGAGGGTAATTCGGGTCGAAGGTTGGATCTAGTTCAGCATTGATCATCTCTTCGGGCTCAGATTGGCTATCGTCATCAAGCGTCATATCATCATGCTCCCCCTCAAATAATGAGTCTTGAGAAACATGAGGCTCAGGATTTTGTTGTGGTGCTGGATTTTCAGACGTTGAAGCACCTTCGTATGGAGGGGCATCTTCGGTTGGAGAGGCACCTTCGGTTGGTGAAGGACCTTCGGTTGAAGTAGTAGAGCTTGGCTCCCCCTGGACTTGTGAGCTTGAATCGTTTGTTGAGATAGGACCTGTTCTGTGTATAACAAGCAGCAGAAATAGCATCAGCCCGAAAATAAAGAGGTAATGAAGCGAAACTTAACATAGTTCGGGCAGCTTCACACAAGGATCGGTTTCGTCTTTCGACTATTCCGTTCTGTTGTGGTGTGTAAGGAGCTGAGAAATTATGACTAATTCCCTTTTCTGCAAGATACTCTTCAAACTCCTTGTTCTTGAATTCGAGACCATTGTCGCTCCTGATGTTTCGAACGACCTTCTTGAGTTGGACTTCAATCTGCTTGATAAACACTTTTAGCTTTTGAGTCGCTTCAGATTTGAGTTTAAGAAAGAACACCCATGTAAATCGAGAGAAATCATCAACGATGACAAGAATATACTTGCTACCACCGATGCTTTCGATAGATGAAGGACCACACAAATCGATATGAAGTAATTCGAGTGGTTCAACAACTTTTGTGTTAATTACGGATGGGTGACTTTGACAACTCTGCTTTCCCATTTCGCATGCAACACATAGATGCTCTCTGTCAAACTTGAGCAATGGAAGGCCCCTAACATGACCTCCAGTGACAAGTCGGTTGATGTCTTTGAAATTGAGATGAGAGAGTCTTCGGTGCCACAACCAGCTTTCGTCGGATTGAGCTTTTGATAGCAGACATATGGCTGGGTTTCCTTTGATGGGTTTCATGTTCAGAGGAAACATTTCACCCTTTCGCTCTGACTTCAGAATGACTTTCTTTGTCTTTTTCTCTATGATTTCAGAACCTTCATCATCGAATGAAACTTTGAGACCTGTACCTCCAACAAGCTGAGATACACTGATGAGGTTGTGTTGAAGTCCTTCCACATACGCCACTTTCCTTATTGTAAAGTCACCGTTCGTTATCATCCCGTATCCCTTTATGGTGCCGAAGGAGTTATTTCCAAACTTAACGTTGCCACCATTAGCAAGAGATCTGTATTCCCTGAGCTCCTCTTTCCTCCCTGTCATGTGACGCGAGCAGCCACTGTCGATGTACCATTCTTCGTCGAACTCCTCGTCACTCATAACCTGCAAAAGTTAAGCAGATTTAGGAACCCAAAGTTTCTTGGGTCCATGTGAGCTTTTCATGGGAACAGGAATAGTAAGAGAGATGTCAACTAGATATGTTCGTTTTATTAGAGTTGTTTCATCTTTCTTTTTAATGGTAAATACTTTTATTTTATTGATATTAGGGATGTTCGTTTTGGACTCAGGTTTGGATTCATCGACCTTCTGATTTCCCTTCTGTTCAGCAGATGGATGAGGTTTTTGAGAACCAACGGAATTAGCGTTAGAGCAAGATGGAGATGAATGGTTGGAAGTAGAAGAGCGAGAAGAATTAGGAAGAGAGGATTTGGATTTGGATGGAGATGTCTTCCTTGCTGATGACTCTAGGTGACCCTTTTGCTTTTGATCGTTGGTGGGGTTAACCTTCGAGTCTTGTTCTTTTTTGATTTCGGAGCCGAACCTCTGTGTTTGGTTGGAGTTGTTCTTGGAACCGAACCTTTGGTTTCGGTCGAAGTCCTTTTCAGAACCGAACCTTGGCTTTCGGTTGGTGTTTTCTTGTGAACCGAACCTTGGCTTTCGGTTGGTATTTTCTTGCGAACCGAACCTTGGCTTTCGGTTGGAGGAACTTTCAGGCTTTCGTACAGGATTGTTTTCATATTTCAGATTCTTGTCCTTGTGTGTATAGTATGCGTTCTGGGAGTGCCAGAATTGTTTCCTTTCAGAAAGATTTTTCCTGTATCTTTGGTTCCTCTCTATCTTCTTATCCCTCATCTGCTTAGGTTGATGATGAACGTTCGCTCTTGTTTTTGCTGTCACTTTGACTGATTCCTTTTGAACTTCAGGAGTTTTTCTTTGAGCAGAGGGAACAGATGGAATATCTGAAGAAGATTCAGTTTGCCCTGAGGAAGTGGAAGGAGTATCTGATGAAGTTTCGCTTCGAGCTGTAGGTGTTGAAGGAATGTCTTCTTTTGCTAAACGATCATCCTCTTGAGGAATTTCTTTCGTACCACTGGTGCTTGGTTCACTGAAATTATCGGGCTTGTTCAAGGGTTCAGGTATATATCTCCCTTTTCTCATCCAAGAGGTTCTTTCAGATAGGCCGACGGTTTCGTTTCCATTATCAATAGGAGCTTCCCAGAAATACTCATCACAGCCATCAGCATTGTCTTCGTTAACAATAGCTGTGAGTTCAGCTGTTTGATGTTCGGTTACTCCAGTCACCTTGTATACTTGATTTGGAGTGGTCCTGACCTTTTGATACACAACAGCCTTTTCTACTAATTTCGGGGACTTTTGTTGGGACAATCTAGCGAATTCCACAGAGTTTTCAGAAATAAGATTTTTGTGGTTTTCAGTTTCGCTTTTAACAAATTCTGAGCAGTCAACCGTATCCTCCACAGAAATTTCACTCATGTTTTCGTCCTCGTTAAGCTCAGATGCATTTTCAACATCGATTTTGTTTTCTGAGCTTACGTTGGCGTTTAGAGAGTCAAATTTTTGCATGGTTTCGGTTCTCAGTTTAAGTCGGTCATTTTCGTCCAAAAGGTTTTTGAGCATGTCCTTGTGGTCTTTGGACTTAATGAAGGACTCAATTTTGTCCAGTCCATACATATAGGTCGGATTGACATCATCAGACGATATCACACTCTCACAATTGTAGGCTTCGGCATCGATTTCATCCTCCTTAAATTCTAGAAATGGCAAAATCATGCGATGGATCTTTTGGCCTATCTCACAATCCAAGTGAAGTTGAGTAATATTGGAATATAAACGTTTAGCTATTAAACAAAAAACATTTCGTTGTTTTAAAAATTTCAAATTGTCTCTCTGCAAATAAATGTTTTCGTCTTTAACTTTAATTAATTCCGACTCTTTTAACTCAATCCACATTCGCCGCTCCTCACTCTTCGACGCCGCCCTGCTTAATTGATCAGTCAGGTTAGAATTGGTGACTCGAGTTTGAGTTAGGCTACTATCTAAATGAGAAATTCTTGTATTAATATTTTTTAGTTCTTTCTCGTAAGAGGATGGTGGTACTTTAGATGAAATAAAAGCAGATTGTACCTTCTTTATCAGTTCATCGAGTTCATTGAACTGCTGGCTGAGTGGTTTGGCCGTAAAGCACATATCCTCCTGCACCTTCGGTCCATTGCTTCCTCCATCGGTGTTGTATCCCCTCATTTGAGACACTTCAGTCACCATGAAGCATTTTCCACCACTGCTTTCCTCCTTAGCCACATATGCCTTTCCATGAGTAGGCTTCCTCACTTCTTCGTCTTCTGAGTCAGTAGACCAAACTTCAGTGCTACCGAACTCATCGTCATTGACCGAACCCTGCACAATAAGAGCATTAATAGAAGGGTTAGCGGTAGATTTCTTCTTTCTCAACTCATCCAATCTCTTCTGCAGCACAGCTTCCTCATCATTTCCATTGTCCTTTTCAGCCATCTTCTTAAGAACACAGTCCTTAGCGTAGTGGTTCTTGCCACCACAATAGAAACAGCTTACTCCGGAATCGCCATCTGCTTTCGGTTCCTTTTTGGGCTCCTCAGCTTTCGGTTCATTGTTCGCTTTTTCCGAGCTGTAACTCCCCTGCCAGTTTCGGTTTTTGTTGCTGGGGAATCTCTTCTTTATGAACCTCTTAGGATTGGATACCATCATGGCATAATCCTCAGTTGAGAGGTCATATTCTTCCAAGTTGAGCTCTTCATCCTCCACCACAGCTTTACTTTTAGATAGGAGGGCCAACGAACCAAGACTGGAGACAACATTCTTCTCTTGAACCACAATCTTCTCTTGGGACTTTAGAATACCCACCAGTTTCGCCAAAGAATATGATTTAAACTGTTCATGGGCTTTGACTGTGGAAACAACTGCTCTCCATTCAGATCGCAGTCCGTTCAAGAAAGTAACCTTTTGTTCGATGAGCTTCCTTTCAATGTTGTGTTTGATCATCTTGCTGAGAAGATGATTGAAGCGATCAAACGTCTGGGTCACAGTTTCTTCGGCCCCTTGCCTGAATTCACCAAATTCAGATAGAAGCAAGGTTTGGATGGAATGTTCAAGATCTTCGTCTGTGGAATACAGTTCGCGAAGTCTATCCCACACTTCCTTCGCCGTAGTGCATGAGCTGACCAGCCTGAATGTGTCGGACTGAAGGGCGAATCTGATCAACCTAAGTGCCTTAATATTGCACTGGAGTTTGTCTTTTTCATCTTGCGCGATATTCGTCACGTCCTTGAGCAGATCATTGTACTCTTTTTGCGTCTTAATGATTCTGGACGTCGTAGAATGAGAAAACGGTCCACTGATGATGGCTTCCCATATGAGATAACCATTGTCCTCCGATCCAATCACATAATCTTCGAAATGATGCGCCCATACTTCATAGTCATGGGTGTACAAGATTGGAATCTTTGTCGTCGAACCGATGTTGTTGGAAATATTAATAGGGTTTGATTGCGTTGCGTCCATAATGATCGTAAAAACCTGTTCAAAGATCAGACTTGTAATAAAGCAGATTAGGGCAAAATAATAAATACTAAGATACGTCAATTAAGATGACGGCTCAATAAATATCAATGATTGCGGAAAAACCCTAATGGAAATCTTTTTCACAGAAAAGATGTGTATCGATTACACAGCCTCCTGCTCTGATACCAATTGATGGGATTAAAACAACTTTTAATCTAAGAAGATCGATTAGATCTTGAACAAGTATATGAATTTAAAACAGTAAAAACGCAATAATAAGAACAAACAGCTTGAATCAAACGTGTCGAATGATTAAATAAAATCCTTAGAAGAGCTCGATTAAGAACATCAACTGTAAAGGATTAGAGGATTACAAGAACGATTACAGAAAAAATATTAGTGCTCTTGATCAATCGCTATTTCGATAATCTCTAGAATCTTAACCTAATATGCATGCAAGCATTTAACTTATATACAATACATAAAAGGCTCTCGGTTGGACAGGCCCAAACCGGAGAATACAAGGCTAATCAACGAGCCCAAACGACGCAACATCAAAACTCTTTTCAGCCCAACAAGTTCATTTATGAAGGGTGTAAGAGAGGAGAAAAAAGTGGAGAAGAAGGAAGTTAGGAATGAGGATGCGAAGATCGAGAAAAAGCTGAAGGGTGACTCTGGGTTTGACTGCCATTATTGGAATGGTGCAAACCACATGGCTGGTGATTGTATGTTGAAGAAGAATAAGATAAAAGATAGAGCCTATTATGTAGAGAGGCTCGAAGAGGTAAGGGAAAAGACAAAAGTTTTGTCGTTGTTAGCCAAAGGAAGTTATGATGAAGAAGGCACATATCAGATCTGGTCTTTTGGATCTGACAATGAAGAGATGTGTAATCCAACGCATGGAGCCATGTTTGCTGAGTTCAAAGAAGGAATTGAGGGTGAAGAGAGAGTGATAGGAAAGTGCTTCGTCGCTATTGGTAAAGACAAATCTCCCATGATGTCTAAGGTACGTACTCTTCTCGAATCCTTTAATATTCCTTCTAGTTTTGATCGTTCAATCTTATCTGTGTTTGATAGAGATGTTACATATGTTAATAATTTGATTATCTCTTCTAGTAGTGATGCTGAAAGGTCCAAAACATTATTGCTAGAAACTCAAAAGATTTTGGAGTTCAAGAAGTCTAAGATAGAAAGTTTAGATTTAGAATTGACAAATGTGATTTGTGAAAGAGACAATATTCGAACTGATAATAGAGTTTTGTTATCACAACGAAATATCTATTGTAATACTGCAAAGCGACTTTATGCCAAATTGACTGCTTTGCATCATTCATCAGACATTAGCAAAGAACAGTATAGGAAGCTTTTACCCTTTTTAGCTTTCGGAAGGGTAAAAACTGATTCGACTTCCTATGATTGTGAGAAGAAAATATTTGAGTTTGATAAGGCCCCAAATGACTCATATGCATATAGTATAGTTAAAATTGATGAATGTTTAGATGTAAATGATCTTGTTGATATTGTAAATAAGACCTTGACCAAAAACGAACAAATACAAATTTTGAATAAACTGAGAATTCGACATCTGACTTACAAACTAATTTTGCTGATATTGAAGATGGTTCTGATAATATCAGTGAAACTGAGGAGGAGGAAGTTGTTGACTGTTCGAAGTTATCTGTCATTAATGTTACTTAAATAAACAAGGGTAAAGAAAAATGTGATGAATATTTGGTTAAGAATTACACTGACCAACCCTCAACTTCAAAAGTTCATAACCATGACCATGTAATTGTCGAGGACAATCAGAATCATAGTGATGATGATGACGAAGGTAAATCCGGTGACACAACTATTTGAAGGGTTGTTGTTGACCAGGTTTATGAGGAATTGGAAAAGTTCAAAAAAGTAATGAAAGAAAAAGGTCCTCATTATCTTGAGTCGAATTCGGTGGTATATCCAAACATCAAATGCATTGATAACTTGGTATTTCCGAATGAAGTGTTTGTTACGACAGGAAATGGAGAAAAGGTCAACCCTAAGACCAACAAAATTGTTGTTGAGGACAACAAAGAAGCATCGAAATAAGGATTTTTCTCGAAGCAAAGCACCGAAAAAAACAATCTTAACAAAAATTCTTTCACATTTCAAAGATCAAATCAAAGAGAGTTTGGGAGGTTAAGAAAGAAAAAATAGTTGATGAAAAACTTTCAAATGAATCTTGTTCTCCAACACAAACCACAAAATCAAAAATGTTTTATGAACAAATTCAAAAGATTCAAAAGATGAGGGAATTTCAATTAATAAAGCAAGGAAAAAGGTTTATTGGCAAACTTTTGAATCACGAAAGAAAGAAAGTGTTTTATTGCCAAAATTATCTGAAAAGAAAAATGTTGAGCAAGTTAAGGCTTCTTCTAATAATAAGGCTTTTGTTCAGAATAAACCCGCTAATTCAAAAAGAATTTTCAAAAAGTAAATAAAATTTTCAAAAGTCAATTCAAAAACCAAATGTTTAAAAATCTATAAATGAAAATTTTGTTAAAAACCAACAAAAAAGGAATTTTGTTCCTAATCAACAAATTGCAAGGTTTTCACAAAATAATTTTCATGGAAAAGGTTTCACTCAAAATCAAAAAAGATCTTTTCCTCAAGTACAAACTCAAAGAAGGTTTTCACAAACACAAGTTTTTAATCAAACAAGTGTCGGTTATAAGAAACGTTTTCAAAGTCGTTACCAATCACTTGCAAAACCAACGTTTCTAAAAATAAATTTTAAAAAATTGAAAGTTAATGGAAAGAAAAATGAACCATTCAAACCTATTCAACCTCATTTTCCCAATCCTGATTCGAAGCAAAAACTCGAAGCTTCATTTGTCAAAGGTAGAACTGATATACATAAATCATTAGCTTGAAGGAAAAGGGAAAGTGTTTCAGTCAGGGAAGTTCTCACAAGAGGAAATTAAGTATGCTTTTGAAAGCTACTTAAACGAATCGCAAACTAGGAGTTCATCATCTAAGGAATCGAATCCATCGGTTTGGAAGTGGAGAGCTATTTTGAAACCAAGAGTTGCAGTCAAATGAACCATTGAAGAAAAAAAAGGGAAAGTCAATGTTGATTCTAAACCTATAGATGATTTCATTTCAATTCCTATGTCTATTGATATTGACCTAATTAATAGTTTGAAATCAAAAGTTCGAAATTGGGTTTTAGGATCTTCATTTCACAATGCATTTACATCTAATCACCAAGGACTGAAAAATCCTTGGGGACCTAAAACCTTTCACTGATTGCAGGTTTTGTCTGATGGGCAATATGATGAAAAAAGGTACATCGATAGTGGTTGCTCTCGTCATATGACTGGAAGGAAGGAAAATTTGCGAGATTATCGAACTTACGAAATGTTGGTGTAGTGAAATTTGGAAACAATCACAAATGTCAAGTCAAATTATGGGAAAGTCACAAATGGGAAGTTCACAGTGAATGGAGTAGCATATGCCGAAGGTATTCAACACAAGTTGATAAGTGTTTCGCAAATTGTTGTGGTCACTGGTAATCAGGTTGTCTTCGATGAAGAAGGAGGTGTGATTTCGAACAAAGAAACAAAGAAGGTTGTACTCAAATCAAAGAAGAAAGGCGAAATGTTTACCCTTGACATCAAACCAATTGTTGGTGTTCCCTCAATCTATTTACTTTTGAAAGCATCATCTAATATGAGTTGGCTATGGCATAGAAGACTTTCTCACTTGAATTTAAAGAATCTAAATAAATTGGTGACAAATGATCTTGTTTGAGGTTTACCTATGTTAAAATTTGATAGTGATTCTTTATGTGTAGCCTGCGAACAAGGGAAGCAACATCGACAAGGTCATCCAATTGTTATAGATTCAAAGATCATTGAACCTTTGGAACTTCTTCATATTGATATGTGTGGACCTTCGACAGTTGAAACTCTAAACAAGAAGATGTACATATTGGTCATTGTTGATGATTTTTCAAAGTTTACTTGGGTGTACTTTCTTCGATTGCAGTCTGAAACAGATCAAGTAATGATTGATTGTATCAAGCATATCGAACTGAGTTTGAGGAAGAAGGTTCATAAGATCAAGAGTGATAATGGCTCAGAGTTCAAGAACAATGTTCCTTATTCATTTTTAGCTGATCTGGAATTTCACATAATTTTTCATCTCCTTACACACCTCAACAAAATGGTGTTGTTGAAAGAGAGAATCAGTCTCTTTGCGAGGCAGCAAGAACAATGCTGATATATGCAAATCTTCCATGGTATCTATGGGACAAAGCTGTTTCGACGGCTTGCTTTGCTCAAAATAGATCTTTTATTCATCGTCGTTTTAACATCACCCCATATGAAATCATTAAGAATTGGAAACCAAATGTCAATTTTTTCAAAGTTTTTGGTTGTAGGTGCTTTATCATGAATCTTAAAGATCACCTTTTGAAATTTCAGTCAAAGGATGATGAAGGGATATTCTTGTGATATTCACACAATTCTGTTGCATATAGGGTGTTGAACAAGTTGTTGGAATAGTGTCTAAGGCTGCAACTATATTAGGCAAGTATTTGACCCGGTTGTGCATGGTCCTTTTGGGTTGCCTTCACCATAGCAACTTGATAGGATGATTTATTAAGAGAGAGTAAATATTATTAATATATTATGAGAATAATATAATGAATAATATATTTGTTATTTGATTAATATAAGTCATAGAATTAATTAGAATTAATTTGGTGACTTAAAGAGATTAATTAAATAAAGGGGTATAAACTGTCAATTGTTTGATAGTTAAACTTTAGACTGTAAATCCATTGGGATATGCTTTGGACGAATTCTAAGAGTGTTAGGATAGCCAAAATCGTCCAAAGGCTTATCTATGGAATGGATTTGGATAGCCTTAAGAGAAGATTATCCAATTAGGGTTTAGGTTGTAACCCTTAAGGAGTCTACAAGTATAAATAGACCCCATGGCATAGGGAATTCGACACATCTCATAAAGTAAGAGAACCCTGGCCGAATTCCTCCCCTCTCCTCTCTCCTAAATCATTCTTCTTGCTATTGGTGTTTGTAAGCCATTAGAGGAGTGACATTTGTGACTCTAGAAGCTCCAAGACCTCAAGATCAACAAGGAACTCAAAGGTATGATTCTAGATCTGTTTCAATGTTGTTATTTAACCTAATTAGTCATTAGAAGACTTGGATTCAAAGCATGTTTATTAGAAAGCCTAGATCCAAGCATTAGGGTTTTGCATGTGCACATAGGAAAGTTATTATGGCTAAAACCCATCAGTGGTATCAGAGCCTAGCTTGGTTTTCTTTAAATTGTTGCTTGATTAACTGAAACAAACCTGCAAAATTCGATTTTTAGGTTTCTGAGTCACTGACTCGGCGAGTCCCAAGGTGGACTCGGCGAGTAGGCCTGACTCGGCGAGTCCCCTTGTGCACTCGGCGAGTCCAGGCGTCAGGAATGGTCAGATTCGGGATTTTTTCATAATTATCTTATGGAAACTTACCTTAATCATAATAGATCAATCTAAATCCGATTTTTTGATATATATGACTATTATCTTGATCTAGTTAAAGGTATTTATCAACTAATAAAATATTTAATTTCCTTATATGATAATTAATTAATTATTTTAATTATTTTGGTAATTATCTTGAATAAAATCAAATATAGATAATTAGGATATTAATTGTTAATTGGAATTATTTGTTATTTGATCCTCCATGTTTTAAATGTTTAAAACCTACCCTCAAGTTTTGAAATTTATATTTGTGATTAAAAGTTTTAATTTAGACAACTTAAATTTCAAACCCTAGATTTTAAAAGTTTTAAAATACAACCCTATACTAATATGATATTACTAGAATAATATATATATGTATAACTAAATGCTAGTCTTACCGTTAGTAGGCCTCATTCACGAAGCCGATCTATAAGGTGGGTATAAGGTTGCGGCCTATAAAATGGCGCTTAATGGGTGTACACTCACACCCACTGCTTGCTTGATTGGTGGAGGGTCGTTAGCCGAACGGGTAGGATAGGGCAACCTCATCCTCTCATTAAAAGTATAATAAGAAATACAAAGTAACTACACATTTTTTTAAAATTTCCCAATCCTAGTTACTTTAGGAAAAGTGAATTGATGCAATCCCATGAAATTACACTTTGCACCTTGCTAAGATGTTGGTTTACCGGCACACTAATTGGTTCTAAGCGAAGGTGGCAAAGGGTGATTCATTGTTTATCATAGTTCGATGGAGCGTGTGTGGTTTACCGACACATCGAATAGGTGATCGTTACAATGAAGGCACCATGTGAATTTGCATGGTAATTCACACCCGCTTTGTGATCCTCGGCATCCCAGTCACAAACGAGAGGGGCATATCGAGATTTAAACATGCCATTGAATAGTTTCAATGAATCTCATCCGAACCTAGGAATTCTAAAAAAAACACTTAGGACTAATTTGATGAAGGGCTTAGGATAGAATCCGGTATTCGACCGTCTATAGGATCCGGTGTTATGTATGATTAGCATACACGAGTGTTTTAGGGTTGGTGGAAGTTTCATGGATAAGTTATGTGAGGTGATCCGACCAGTTGTGGAATGTCTAGCCTTCCTCTAGGAAGTGATAATAGGATGTATGCATATTCTAGGGTGTGTTGTTAGGGTTGTTGTGACAATCTTCTGAGACAAATACGAGTAGGTGTGGAAGGTAGTATAGGCCCTTACTATTGCAAACACAGGACCGGTATGCATGGCAGGGAAGTCACAAACCCTAGGATTTTGTTGTTTGGAATAGCTCATTTGGTATGAAATACGCCTCGTTAGATATTTTATGCTTTATTTTTAGTATGGTGGTTATGAGGAGATTCGAGTCAGGAGTTGGATCGAGTGGTCAGGAGTTGGATCGAGTGGTCAGGATAGGTCATGGCTTACTTAGGAGGAGATTAGGGAATTGATTTATGTTGAGGTTGTGACTCCTTTCCGGGGACAGATACCAGAGTTGTTTAGGTCTATGAAGACCATCATGATTGAGTACTATGGTGACAGTTACCCTGCTCTCGCTGAGACTGCCATTGATGCCGCTACTGCAGTCGTCGTTGCTGTAGGGATTGGCGGGGGAGAAGCTTCCAGTACTGGGACTTCGACAATACGAAGCCCCCGGTGTTTGATGGGGTTCAGGATCCGATTATTGTTTTGAGGTGGTTGGCAGATGTTGAGGGATGTTTCTTTACTTGCTCCTACCCAGCTGACTAGAAGATCAAGTGCTCTATGAACCTTCTTCAGTCTGGAGCAAAGCATTGGTAGAGATTGGTCACTAGCTCTTACACTTCGAAGCAGAGGATTGCTGTTTCCTGGGAAAAGTTCCCTAATATGCTCCACACGATATATGTCCCATTGGTTGAGAGGGAAAGACTAGCCCAAAGGTATTTGGATCTGAGGAAGGGGACCGAGTCGATGACGGAGATCACCAAGTTGTTCACTGAGAGAGTGTTGTTTTGCCCTAAGTTTACTGCTTCTGAGCAAGCTTAGATGACCCGGTACTTGAGCATGCTTAAGACGTAGATCTGTCAATTTGTGTCTACTTAGCATTATGGTACACTTATGGAGTTGCAAGAGGCCACTAAGATGCGGGAGATTAAGTTGGAGCTACATATGAGGGAGCAGAGGCAAGCTCTGGTTCAGTCATAGGTTGCATCGAAGCCATTTAAGGCCGTTGATGTGAGATCTGGTAGTCATAGGGGCCGCACTTGTGGCAAGTGCGCCAAGGTTCATGAGGGTGCTTGTCGATCTTCATTTGGGTGCCAAAAATGTGGCAAGGATGGGCATTATGCCAAGAATTGTCGCAAGCAGGTTCCCGCACCGACCACCATGATATGTTATCACTGTGAGCAGGTGTGGCTCCGATTTCCAAGGCGTTGTATTGTTTCGCACCAACTGAGAGGCAGGAGTTTTCCTCTTCCCTTTAGGAGCTATTAGGCAAGCAGTCATCTAGCCGAGCGGTTCGTAGTGGGGCGCGTCGATATTTTTCGTCAAGAAGAAGGATGGTTCACATCGGATGTGCATTGATTACCGGGAGTTGAACAAGTTGACGGTGAAGAACCGTTATCCCCTTCCACAAAGTGATGACCTATTCGATCTGTTGCACAGTGAATAACCGTTATCCCCTTCCACTGAGTGAGGTCAGTATAGCATTAGGTGAGGGTTAGAGAGGAGAACATGGAGAAGACTGCATTTCAGACTCGTTACGGGCATTACAAGTATGTGGTGATGCCATTTGGGCTCACCGATGTGACTGCGGTGTTTATGGATTTGATGAATCGGGTCTGCAGACTGATGCTCGATCGATTGTTTACAGTTTTATTGATGACATTTTGGTGTATTCTAAGATCAGAGAGAAACTTGAGGAGCACCTTCGAGAGCTTTTGGGAGTGGTGAGGCAAGAATGACTGTATGCCAAGTTCTCGAAGTTTGAGTTTTTGTTACGAAAGGTCTAGTTCCTGGGACATCTCATTAACCAGAACGGGATTTTAGTCACCCCGACCATGATTGAGGCTATGATGCAGTGGGAGTTTCTGAATTATCCCTCAGAGATCACGAGTTTCTTGCGCTTAGTAGGATATTACCCGATATTTATCCAGGATTTCTCTAAGCTTGTTGTACCCGTCACTCGTCTGACGAGGAATGGCATAGATTTCTGTTAGGGCCCGGAGCAGCAGAAGATGTTTGAGATGTTGCGACCGAAGTTATGTGAGGCCCCAATGTTGACTCTTCCGGAGGGGGTCGAGGAATTCATGGTATTTTGTGATGCATCGATCACTGATTTGGTGGTGGTTCTTATGCAGAGGGGTGAGTGAATACGTATGCTTCTCGGCAGATGAAGCCGCATGAGACATGATATCCTACTCATGATCTGGAGTTGGGAGCGGTAGTGTTTTCTCTGAAGATTTGGCGACACTACTTGTATGGGTCCAGTGTACTATCTACACGGATCACAAGAGTGTACGATATATTATAGACCAGCCAAACCTGAACATGAGGCAGCGTAAGTGGCTTGACGTGGTCAAGGATTATGACTGTGAGATCCTTTACCATCCAAGTAAAGCGAATGTTGTCACGGATGTTTTGAGCTACAATTCTGTTGGATTTTTAGATGGGGATATGTGTATGAGGATATCCATTGATTCTCTAATTTTGGATTTGATCAGAAGGGAGAGGCAAAAGGAGTCAAGAAGGAGAACTGCAAATAGGAGATGATGAGGGGCAAGATCGATAGATTTATCATCGATAGTCGGGATTGTTGACCCAGTGCGGTCGGGTATGGGTTCCAGTTTCTGGTGGGATCAGACAGATAGTTTTGGAGGAGGCACATAAGTCTTGCTTTTTGATACACCCGGGAGCCACCAATATGTATCGGGATTTTAGAATAAGTTATCGGTAGCCATGTATGAAGAGAAAGATAGTCTAGTACACTGAGAGGTGGTTTACCTATAGGATGGTCAAGGTCGAGCATCAGAGACTACATGGCAAGCTGCAACCATTGGAAGTTCCCATGTGGAAGTGGGAACAAATCACCATGGATTTTATCACCAAGCTACCAAAGATTGCCAAGGGATTTGATGCTATCTGGGTCATCGTGGATCGATTGACCAAGAGTGCCCGCTTTTTGGCCATCCGAGAGAGCTCCTCGGCCGAGAACTTGGCCGATGTTTATATCCGAGAGATTGTTGCTCGTCATGGGGTTCTGGTTTCCATTATTTTAAATTGAGATGTTCAGTTTACTTCATGTTTCTGGTAGAAGTTCCACGAGGAACCGGGTACGAGACTGCGTTTCAACACTGCTTATCATCCACAGTCTATCGGCCAGAGTGAGCACCTAATTATTTGGGGGTGTGCAGAACTTGTGTACGAGGGAAGGGTGTTTACCAACTTCGCCGTCCCGGGGGATGACGTAGTAATCACTGATGAAAATGTCACGACCTATTACAAGGAGTCCCTTGACCTCCTGTAGGTGGTTATTTCAAAAGAGAAATCACTAATATCAAGAAGTGGGTCCGCGGAATTCGCAAATAACTTTAGGGTTCGATATTTGACAATCGATCTCCCCCTGATATCCATTAAAAGCGTTATTAAACAGTGGACCATCCAGACACTTGAGGATATGCTACGGGCTTGTGTCATATATTTGGGCGGGAGTTGGCATTCCTACCTACCTCTTATGGAGTTTTTGTACAATAACAACTATCACTCCAGCATTGGTGCCCCGCCTTTCGAGCTCCTGTATGGATGGAGATGTCGTACCCCAGTTTGTTAGTGGGAGTTTGGTCACAAATTCATAAGAAGGACTGAAGTATTCCTCTTGTAACACTTGAATCTTGGTATGTTTCTTTGTTGCCCTTGTTAGTATAAAAGTTGCATTTTTCGTCCTTAGGCAGTACACGGGGCGTATCAGATGGTACGCTTAGCGTACAAGCTGTGAAGCAAGCACAGGGGCGTACCATATGGTATACTTAGCGTACTGATGTGAGATGGGGACGGGACTCAGGACATGTATGTTGGGTGTACATTTATGTACGTTGGGCGTACGTGAGACATATTGAAACCCTAATTTAGGGTTCTGAACCATATATAAACACATTAGACCCTAGGGATGGCGTCTTTACCAGTCCCCAAACCTCCTAAAACCCTAAATCGTCTCTTAAGATTTCTTAGTGGTGTTCTTGAGCCCTTAAGAGGATTTTAGTGATTGTTTTACTCATTGTGAAGGAACCTTTAAAGATTGAAGGTTCTTTGCTTGGAAGGAATGTCATAGATACAAAATCATCTCACTTGTTGCAATCTCTTTGAGCTTGAGGGTTCGTTGGACCAGCAGTCAGGGCTTATGAATGTGATTCAGCAGACCAAGGTTACCTTCCTCACCATTTTTAGCGGGTCGAAGGCACCAATGCGAATCATGACCTGTTATGTTAGAATACTCGTCGTTTGTGTGCACTAGTATGTGTATGTCCTTGTATGCTTAACGATCAGGGCTCGTTATGCGGGTTAGGGCAGGGCCCGTTATACTCATTGGGGGGTCATTATCTGAGTAAGGGTGGGGCCCGTTATACTCTTTAGGCAGGGCCCGTTATGTATTATATGTTTGGTATGCGGTATCTTGGGGAACTCACTAAGCTTTGTGCTTACGATTTTAGTTTATGTTTCAGGTACTTCTTTCCAAGGGGAAGGGCTTGAGATGATTGCGGAGCACACACCATCTCATTCCTCTTTTTTTGTTTTACTTTGATTGTTATGATGTTTGACACATTATTTTGTTTGGCTTGTATCGATGATGTTTTGGAGATACCAGTTTTACTAAATTTAAAAACGAAATTTGCGGGTCTTATTTTTGGGACGTTTCAAGTTGGTATCAAATCCTTAGCTTGAGGGATTCGGACATGCTCTGGGATGTTTCTGAACTCAAACTCAGGATTTGGTAAAGTTTTTCTAAAAGAAAATATAATTTTAAGAAAAGAGTTTTTCTAAGATAAGAGAGGGTGTGGTGCATGCAATCAACTGAGATCAAGTAAGTTTTCCTAAAATACCAATACATGTTAACTGATAAGATTTGATTTGTGAATCTCTGAATTACATGCTAGTTAGGGCTAAGGATCTGCTCTGTTTTTGCATGATAGATTGTTATGAGGGATGCAATTTGTATGCCTATTGTATGAGCTTGTAGACTTGTATGCTAGTACTGTTCAATCAGTGATAGGGTGGCCTGATTAGGTGATACTTAATTCTGGTTACTTTATCCCCCAATGTTGCTTGCTTTGTGCTTTATAGGATTTCTAACAAGCTTTAGCTAACTAGTAAGCGAATATGGTAAGTTACATATTATAAAAACTAAATAATTTTAGAAGGTTAGGTTTTAACTCTATTGCGCAGCTCTTGTCTGAGTCCAACCGTTGTAGTGTGAGACCAATCATATGAAGAATTATCTGGTTTTAGTAATATGTAGTTGTATTCGTAAGCTAGATAAAAGAGGTTAGCGGGAGTTCTTTGTGCGACTGATGGCAGAGAGTAGTGTGGAGTTTGCCCTAGGAAAACCTAGGATGAGATTTAGTGCTAGCAACCTTAACTGTGAGGGGAAATTCTATGGAGATAAGGTGACTTGGTGGAGTCAAAGCAATCCTTGTGGAAAGTATGGGTAGATGTGGAAGGTAGTATGGGCCCATACTACTGGAAGCATAAGATCCATACTCGATTCAATGATAGTTACAATGAAACCAGGAAGCTTGTGAGTTTGTGATCCATTGATGTATATATTTTGATGTGTATTCAGATGGTTTACATGGTATATTTTTAGTATGGTGACATTGCGAGGCAAACCTGTTGGCAGTTCTGGTGCTGGAGAGGGCTTTGGATCAGTATATGGATCTGGGCAGCTAGATGACCAAACAAAGGAGTTTATCTCGTCTGAGATTACACGCAATATCCTTTACCAATCTCCTATGTTCTTTGGCATGGTTAGAGAGGGACATTCAGCAGTTTATGAGCCTATCCAACAGCAAGACGCTGGAGGATATGATAGCGAGGGCTAGAGAGAGAGATTGATCTTGAGATGGAGACGAAGAGGAAGCCAGATGAGGTTCAGGTATTAGGAGGTTCAGGAAAGAGGCACAAGGTTGTTGATACCTGAGGTAAGGGCCAGCAGGGCCGAGGCCGATGTGGTAATTGCGGCAGGTCGCACGAGGGGGCGTGCAGCATGGGTGGTTCTAGATGCTTCTAGTGCGGCCGGACTCGTCATATTAGCAGGGGTCGTATTGTTAGTACCGCCACCACCCCGATATCTGATCTAATTTGCTTTCATTGCAATCAAAGGGGCCACAAGAAGGCCCATTTTCTGAGTTTGGTTGCAGTAGGACCGGTATCAGCACCCGTTCCTACAACTCTTTGGATTACCCATGGCCTCCAGGACCGGGCAGACGCACCTGAGGTGAAGAGCAGGGCTTTCTAGTAGACAGTTGAGGAGGCACGTGCAGCTCCCGACGTGCTGACGATGTGTATCTTCTCATCATCTCTTTATTTATGTTGAATTGCTTGCTTATGTTTATGTGTTTTATTTTAGGATCGTTCCTTATGAACATTATTTCTGCATTGGTATTGTTTGATTCGGGGGCTACCTGATCTTTTGTAGCGCTTACACTGAGAAAGAGAGTTTTTGGAGCTGGATTGTCCTCTAAATTTCGAGATTGCTGATGATAGGTCTATTTGGGATGCGAGGGTTCATCAGGGTTGTACTCTCTAGTTATTTAGCAAGCAGTATCTGATTGATTTGGTTCCCATTGCTCTGTGTGGGAACAAGGTTATCGTGGGTATGGATTGGTTGAGCCCTAATGGGGCGGTGATCGACTGTAAGCAACAGTTGGCTCGGGTTTGGACCCCTAGAGGGGGAGAGATAGTAGTTCTTGGGGAAAGATCTCAGTATTGGTCGATTTTCTGTTCAACAGGGAGGGCCAGACTCTATCTACAGCAGGGTTGTTTTGGTTATGCGCCTATGTTATGGATAATCGAGATAAGGGTAAGGCAACCGTGGATGATGTGCCGATTGTGTGGGATTACCCGGATGCATTCCCAGGGGATTTTCTTGGGGTGCCTTCGGAGAGGTAGGTTGAGTTCGAGATTGATCGGGTTCTATGTCTGGCTCTAATAGCCAAAGCACCATATGGGTTGGCTGTTCCTAAGATGTAGGAGTTGTCTACACGGCTAAAAGATATGTTAGACAAGGGATTTATTCGATCGATTAGTTTTCCTTGAGTAGCACCGATTTTGTTTGTGAAGAAGAATGATGGGTCTCACCATATGTTTATCGACTACCAGGAGCTGAATAAGATAACAGTAGAGAACCGTTATCTACTCCCGAGGATTGATGATCTTTTTGACCAGTTTCAGGGTGCATCTTGGTTCTCTAAGATTGATTTGCGACCGGGTTATCATCATATGCGGGTCAGCATGAGGGTGTGCAAAATACTACCTTCCAGACTCGTTATGGTCATTACGAGTTCATGGTGATGCCTTTTGAGCTCACCAATACTCCAGCCGCGTTCATGGATCTCATGAACCGCGTGTGCAGACCAATGTTGGATCAGTCTGTGATAGTATTCATTGATGATATCTTGATTTATTCCAAGACTCAAGAGCAGCCCGAGTAGAACCTGAGGGAAGAGCTAGAGTCGTTGAGGAGGGAGAGAAGTTTCACAAAGTTCTCCAAGTGTGAGTTTTGGTTGCACAAGGTGCAGTTTCTGGGGCACCTTGTCAACCATAATGGTATCCTGGTCGATCCGGCTAAGGTTGATTATGTGATGCAATGGGTTGTTCTGAGGTCTCCATCTGAGATTCAGAGCTTTCTAGGTTTGGCGGTTTACTTTTTGAGATTCATCCAGGATTTCTTCAAGATCGATGCTCCTTTGACCCAATTGACAAAGAAGATAGTTACATTTCAATGGGGGCCTGATCAGCGGGTAGCTTTTGAGACTCTTAGACAGTGGTTATGTGAGGCACCGATTCTGACCCTGCTTGAGGGTGTTGATGACTTCGTGGTTTTATTATGATGCTTCAATCACGGGATTGGGGGCAGTGCTGATGTAGAGGGGTCGTGTGATTACTTACACTTCGAGGCAGCTGAAGCCTCATGAGGTCAATTATCCGATGCATGATTTGGAGTTGTGGGTCGTGGTTTTCGCCCTCAAGATTTGGCAACAATATATCTATGGGGTCCGTTGTACTATTTACACGGATCACAAGAGCATGAGGTATCTGATGGATCAGCCAAATTTGAATATGTGGTAGCACCGGTGATTAGATATGGTACAGGATTATGATTGTAAAATCCTTTATCACCCAGGGAAGGCCAATGTGGTGGCTGACGCTCCTAGCCGCAAGGCGGTCGTGGCTTCGATCATAGACATATGTTTCAGGATGACCGTGATTACTCCATTGTTGGAATGGATTCGTGAGGCACAGATTGGGGATATGAAGGAAGAGCACCAAAAGAGTGAGTGTATTGTAGGTCGGGTGGCTTCCTTCGATTATGATAGCCATGGATTGTTGACTCTGCATCGACGAATTTGGGTTCTATATTGGGGTGGTGTGCATCAGATTCTGATGGATGAGGCTCACAAATCAAGGTTCTCCATTCATCCTGGGGCAACGATGATGTATAGGGATCTTCGTCCTGATGATTGGAGACCCTACATGAAGTTGGATGTGGCTTGATACGTGGAGCGGTGCTTGACTTGCAGGAAAGTCAAGGCCGAGCATCAACGTCCTCATGGCAAGATGCAACCATTGGAGATTCTCGTATGGAAATGGGGGGATATCACTATGGATTCCATCACAAAGCTTCTCAGGACTACGCGCAGAGTGGATTCGATTTGGGTCATCGTGGATCATGTGACCAAGAGCGCCCATTTCATTCCAATTCAGGAGAGTATTTCTGCAGAGAAGTTGGATGAGATTTATATCCGGGAAGTAGTGACACATCATGGGGTGCCGATATCAGTTGTTTCTGATAGAGATGACCAGTTCACTTCTAGGTTTTGGAAGAGGTTTCATGAGGAATTGGGTACTCGTCTCCATTTCAGCACAACTTTCATTCGCAGACCAATGGTCAGAGTGCGTGGACTATTCAGACTCTCGAGGATATGTTGAGGGCGTGTGTTTTGGATTTCGGTGGGAGTTTGGATGTGTATCTTATCTTAGAGGAATTTCATATAACAACAGTTATCACGCGAGTATCGATCGACCTCCTTTTGAGATGCTCTATGGGAGGAAGTGCAGGACCCCGATTTATTAGGGCGAGGTCAGCCAACGGGTTATAGGGAGTACGAAGGTGGTACTCAAGACCACGGAGCTGATTCAGCAGGTTCGGAGCAGGCTCCAGACAGCTCAGAGTCGGCAGAAGAGTTATGCCGACAGACGTTGGACAGACTTAGAGTTTCAGGTGGGAGATATGGTTCTCCTGAAGGTGTCACCTTGGAAAGGTGTCATCCGGTTCAAGAAGCGGAGCAAGACGGGCCCCATATATATTGTTCCTTTCAGGGTTTTGGCTCGGGTGGTCCAGGTTGCATATCAATTAGATCTTTTAGCCGATCTTAGTCAGATTCATAGCATGTTCCACATCTCTCAACTGCGGAAATGCTTATTGGATGACTCTACAGTGGTACCTTTGGAGGATATTTAGGTGGATGAGCGCATGAATTATATTGAGAGACCGGTGGCAATTCTAGGTCGGAGAACGAAAACCTAGAGGAACAAGGTTGTCGAGTTTGTGAAGGTGCAATGGCAACACAGCAAGGGTTCTGAGCGGACTTAGGAGCCCGACGATGAGATGATGGAGCACTATCCGGTGTTATTCGGGGTCGTAGACTTCGAGGATGAAGTTTCATTCAAGTGGGAGAGAATCGTAACACTTGAATCATTGTATGTTTATTTATTGTCTGTGTTATTATAAAAGTTTCATTTTAGTCCTTGGGCACTACGCAGGACGTACCACATGGTACGCTTAGCATACAATTTGTGAAGCGAGTACGCGGGGCGTACCACATGGTATGCTTAGCGTACTGATGTGAGGTGGGGACAGGACTTCAGACATGTATGTTGGGCATACATGAGACATATTGAAACCCTAATTTAGGGTGTTGCAACCTATATAAACACCTTAAGACCCTAGGGTTGGCCTTTTTACCAGCTCCCAAAGCTCCTAAAACCCTAAATCATCCCTTAAGCTTTCTTTGTGGTGTTCTTGAGCCCTTGATAGGATTTTAGTGGTCGTTTTACTCATTGTGAAGGAAGCTTTGAAGATTGAAGGTGCTTTGCTTGCAAGGAAGTTCATAGATCCAGAATCCTCTCACTTGCTGCAATCTCTTTGAGCTCGGGGATTCGATGGACCAGCAACCAGGGCTTATCAGTGTGATTCAGCAACCCGAGGTGAGTTTCCTCACCATGTTTAGTGGGTCGCAGGCACCAATGCCAACCCATGATCTATTATGTTACAATACTCATTATCTGTGTGACACTAGTATGTGTATGTGCTTGTATGTTTATTGGGCGGGGCCTGATGATTATTTCGTATGTTATTACTTGATATGTAGTATGAATTGTATGTGGGCGGGGCCCGTTATGTGAGTTAGGTAGGGGCTTGTTATACTCATTAGGTGGGGCCCGTTATGCGATTTAGGGCGGGACCCATTAAATACTCATTGGGTAGGGCCCGTTATGCGAGTAAAGGTAGGGCCCATTATGCTCTTTAGGCGGGGCCCGTTATGTGTTATAGGTTTGGTATGTGGTATCTTGGGGAACTCAATAAGCTTTGTGTTTACGGTTTTTAGTTTATGTTTCAGGTACTTCAAGTTCCAAGCAGAAGGGCTTGGGATGATTGCAGAGCACACACCACCTTGCTCCGCTTTTTGTGTTTTACTTTGATTGTTATGATGTTTGACACATTATTTTGTTTTGCTTGTATCGATGATGTTTTGGAGATACTGGTTTTACTAAATTTATAAATGAAATTGTCGAGTCTTATTTTTGGAACATTTCACCTCTAGACCACAGAGCTTATCCAACAGATCAGGCAGAGTCTGCAGACAGCTCAGAGTCGGTAGAAGCGTTATGCTGACCGACATCAATCAGAGTTGGAGTTTCAGGTCGACGATATGGTGCTACTGAAGGTATCACCCTAAAAGCATGTGATACGCTTCAGGAAGAGGGGGAAATGGGTCCCCGGTATATTGGTTCATTCTGTGTGGTCGCCATGGTAGGCAGGGTGGCCTATCGGTTGGATTTGCCAAATGAGCTCAATCAAATCCACAACACTTTTGATGTTTCGAAGTTACGGAAGTGCGTGTTAGACTAGGTGGCAGTAGTCCCTTTGGATGATATTCAATTCAAGGAGCGCCTGAATTATATTGAGAAGCCAGTAGCAATAATGGAGAGAAAGATGAAGGTTGTGCACAAAAAGAAGATACCTTTGGTAAAGGTTCATGGCAGCATCGAAAAGGATCCGAGTGCACCTAGGAGCTGGAGTTGGAGATGCGTGAGCATTATCCTGAGCTATTTGAAGCATTGGACTTCGAGGACGAAGTCTAGTTCAAGTGGGTGAGAAATGTAACATCTCGATGTTGAGGTAATTTCAATCTTAACCCTATGTATGAAGAAATATTGCATTTTGGTCCTTATGCATGAGAAAGAGTGCAAAATGGCCCATAGTGGAATTTTGGTAATTTTGGGCTGAGACTTAGTACGTTGAGCGTACGCTTTGTATGCAAGGTGTACACGCGAAGAGCTTAGTATGTGGGGCGTACATTTCGTACGTAGGGCATACACATGAGGGTTTCAAACCATATATTTTAGGGTGTGGACCCTATTTAAGCAAACTTATGACCCCAAGACCTTCACCCTAAACAACCTTCACCTGAAAATCATCCCTCAAGCAACCCTAAGTGAGAATAATGCATTTTGAGCTCATTTGTGTGTTTTAGTGGTGTTCTTAAAGAAGAAGAAGTTGGTAGAAGAACTTTGGAGCTCGAGAGAAGCTTGGATATGGGATTATCCACTTGATAGTAACCTCCGGGAGGTAAAAACCTTCTAACTTGATCATCTTATCTTGTAGATCTAGTAATTTCTTCATTTAGGGCATTTTTGATCCCAAATATGGTGATTCTTGAGCATGTCATGCTCTTAACCAAATAAGTCGTCCTTTCAGACCTAATGAAGGGACTTGAGTAACAAAAATGAGGTCTCGATGCTTAGTTCTTCCCCATGCATGCTCTAGAATGGTCTTTAGGTGTTAAGAAGTTAATTTGGTTGGTATTAAGAACTTAGTGGGCATGCAAATTCATAAAGTTGGAAAATTATGACTCTTAATGATACTTTTGCCTTGGATCTACATTTGGACGTAATAAGTCGAAGTAATAATCTCTTAATTGGTTAAAAAGGAAAACTGTTGCGTATGCTAGGCGTACCAAATGGTACAATGCACATATGTAGATTTGGCCCCGACGTCTCGAAACCCGAGTACGCCCCGCGTACGAACATTGAGTTGACTCGGCTGGGTTAACTCAATTGACATGTTGATTTTGACCAGTTTTGACCAAGGGTATTTTTGGAAGAATGTTATAAATTTAATTGGAAATGTTATGATATTTAGGAGTTGGGTTGAGTCGGTTATCAGAGCAGGGACCCATTCAGACTACATTCAAATTATGAGGTGAGTTCTTCCTCACTGTACCTGTGGGTCGAAGGCACCAATGTTGGCCCACTAGATTGTTTATCCTGGTTAGGATAATATTATGTTAGTTTGTGGCTGATTAGTAGATCTGCATGATCATTTGTATTTGTTGGTTCTGTGTTATGTTTATTTGTTACATATGTCGACATATTAGTTTGGGTTGAGGTTGTACTGCTTTGTGCTATAGCCAACAAACCCATTAGCATTACAAATATGATCTGAGGGCCTGAATGGCATGCCAGACTCATACTAAGGGCTCAGGAGCATTCAAGATATGAGCTGAGGGCCTGAATGGCATGCCAAACTCCTATTGAGGGCTCGGGAGTAATCCAGACATATGTTGAGGACCTTGTAAGGGTATTCCAGACATTGGTTGTGAACCTAATATATGTTTTTATATGTATTCGTGTGTTGGTACTTTGGGGGAACTCACTAAGCTTTGTCTTATAGTTTTTAGTTTATGGTTTCAGGTACTTCATACTTCATAGGACCGTGGGAAGGCGAAGGCGTGATTGTACACAACTTCTTGTTTTATGTTACTAGGTCTTGGAAAAAACTCTGATTTGAAATAATTCTTTTGAAACAATGACCATTTTGTAAACAATGTTGATTAATGGTTAATTTTGAACGTTTTAAATTTATTATGATTTTTTTGTTACAGTAAAAGTAAACTACAAATAAGTGTCCCAGTTTATTTAAGTTAACAAGAGTATCAAATGAAATGTGACTCAAACAGGAATGCCAAACTTCAAAAGAGGCTTTAGGTGGTGCAGAGGAAGCAAAAAAAGCATGAGCACTTGGTTGCAAGATGTAATGCCTGTCATCACATTTCGCTTGGGCGAAGAACTGTTGAGTTTGGCGATCCTAAACAAAAAAATGAGAGTGAGATAGAAGTACATCAACTTGGTTATCTTTGGTGAGTTTGATAATAGACAAAAGATTTTTGGTGATATGTGGGACAACCAAGACATCCTTTAATAACAAGTTTGGAAAAAGAGAGAGAGAGAGAGAGAGAGAGAGAGAGAGAGAGAGAGAGAGAGAGAGAAGAGAGAGAGAGAGAGAGAGAGAGAGGCATGAACTTTATGTGAAATCGAGAGGCGATGACCATTCCTAAAGGTCACTGAGTCAGTACCTGGGGTGGAGGAAGCATTAGAGATAGTATCATAAAAGTAGTCATGTGGTTTGTGGCATTGAAATCGATAAACCAGTCAGCACATTTAGAAGAATCATGGCATTGAGATAAGAAGGCGGTAAGTAGAACATCATCAATGGAGCTCGCTTACGAGTCATAAGAATCAAGCTTATGGCAAACAGAGGCATAATGTCCATTAGTACAACAGAGTTGGCAATGGCGTGGCCAACGACCACAACCGCATCTGCGAGAGGGGGTTGAACCACATGAGGATAAGTGACCCCCTTTCCCCGAGTGCTTGGCGAGGTTTCAGCACAAAAAGCTATACTGGTTGTTGAGGGGCCATGAAGGTCCTATAAAAAGAGAGCATAACTTTCTGCCACGGTAAGCAAATCAGCAAAGGATGGAGCAGGGCAAGAGGAATGGACATCAATAGAAAAAGTTTCAAACGATGGCTCGAGGCTACAAAGAAACTAGTGAAGTTAATCCTTAGCATCAACCAAGTGGCCGATTGTTGACAGTTTGTCACATAAGCCCTTGAAAAATGGCCCATGTCCAGCCACATATTTGGATCCTTTGAGAGATTGGCAAACTTGATCATGGAGGTTGTGAATGTTGGATTAGGGTGTCTAAGCTAATAACTAAATTGGTATATTCTTGAATTAGAAGCAGAGTCGTTTTTAGGTTGCCCTCAGAACTAGAAACTAAGAACGGTTACATTTGGAAAGAGAGGGTAATCTGTTAGTTTATTATATGAATAATAAATTAATTTGAAATTGGAATAAATGATTTATTAATATATTATATGATTAATATATCAATTAGAAATTATAATTATTAATATAGCATTAATCAAAATTAATTGGAATTAATTAGAATTAATTAAGGTGCAAGGGGTCTAGCTGACAATGTTCAAAATAAGAACAAGGGAAGGGTTCCAAAACCCTCCCTTGTGAACGGTTTTGGAGTGCCCTTATGGAGAATTCTAAAAGCCTCTATGATATAAGGATGCTAGACCCCCTTATGGAGAATTTTAAAAGCCTCTATGACCGGTTTTGGATTAAATATATTATTATTTTGTTCCAGATTAGGGTTTTCAGGGTTATCCTATCAACTATAAATAAGACCCCCTTAGGTTCCCAATTTCGTCCAACCTACCTATAATCAGAAGAGAAAAATTTCTACTCCCCTCTCCTCTCTCCACTTGTTCTTGATGTTAGGGTTTGGGTGCAAACCAAGATGCATCATCTCTTTGGTGTTAGGCTTTCCAAGTTCAATAACTACAAGGATTGGTGTGATTTGTTTGCAATAACAAATCAAAAGGTATGTAACCCTAAACTTGATTGTTTTGGAGATTCATTATGTTTATGTTAGGTATAGTTGTTCATTATATGTTGCTTTTAAGGTGTATGACATATACCCTTTGTAGGATGCATGTACCCTATTAATTGTTAAATGTTTTTCGCATACTACATGTTTTATTTTATACAAAACCCATCAGTGAACATGTTCAACCAAGGAATTGCTGAAGTCAGACTCCAACGCCGATCAGATTGTGCGAGTCGAGGAGAGACCGACAACCATAGTGACAACTTCTTCGGTTAAGGAGGCATGAAGGATGATGGTGGTTTTTTGATCATCAGTGACCCACGAGACATAGTCAGTCTTTTCAATAGACTTCCCATCGGGTTGAGATAGAAGAGAGGGACGGGCGACAGTAGATCCATCAACATGACAAAGAAGATTTTGGTTATATAGGATGGGCAGCATATAATTTTTCCATAGCAGGTAGTTTGAGGAGGATAGTTTGATAGTGAGCATGTGGAGGAGGGTATTGAGAGGCATGGCTCCACCAGGTTGGGAAGAAGACGCCATGGAGAAGGAGAGATACAAGGGAAATTTGAAGGAGAAAAGGGAAGGGAGATCAACCAATTAGGTTGATACCATATAATGAATTAAATATGAATATGCCAATACAAAATAAGATACATGTATATATAGGCACAACATAAGAAAGCCAAAAGACAAAAATGAATGACAAAAACTGATATAAATGAGGTAGAGTAATATAGTTAAACTATTCACTTTTGAATACCGTAACTAATTGGTGTTAAATTGAACATTTCTTTATCAAACTAAAATTGACTTTGTTTTCTTTATTTATTAATTTATAGATTATAAAATGTTTTATTGTTTTGGGTTATTTTTTGTATGTTTGGTATTTCATATGGGTCTTGCAGGTAATTAGGTGTTCCAGCTCGCGCGTTAAGTTCGGGTCATGGGTTATCCTTGGATTGCTCATTTGGATCATATATATTGTTTGTTTATGCTTATTAGGAGATTATTCATACATGAAATATATCAGCTACCTTTTCTCTCGTTATTAGGGTTCCTGTATTCTTAGTGTTCTTGGTGTATAATCAGTTATCCATCTATTCTTGATCACCTTGATTATAAGTGTAGTATAGAAGAGAGTAATATAGGTTATTGTAGTAAGGTTTCTATTGTAAAAGTTGTCAAACGAACTGATCTATCATCAAGAATAGGTTGTTCATGTTGGGAAATCGATCCTGTCAAATCGTTGATTGTATTAGAGCAAGGTGTCGACGTATAAATGACTCCGATTAACTCTTTTATACACCAGAACTTAGAAGTTCTGAATAACTCTGAAGAGAACGAAAGTGATCTTGTTGCCAATTAACTCTTTTGGAGAACGGAACCTAGAAGTTTTGAAATAACTCCAAAGAGAACGAAATTATGCCTTGATCCATATCTCGATCTGAAAAAATGATTTCCGAATCGATATTCCTTGTGATTTTATGGGTATGTGTTTCTGAAAGTTGTGGATTCTTCATTGTTGTTGTTCAAGATTTCGTTCTATCACTGTAAGTCATCTTGTTCCCTTCTCTGTCCTCGGTATCTGTATTCAGGTCCACTGTAAGCATCTTCTACTTACTCTTTCTTTATTGCTCCTGTTCCTTTATCGAGCAAGGTGTCGACGTATAAATGACTCCGATTACTCTTTCTTTATTGCTCCTGTTCCTGAGACCCGGGTTCTTAAGTTTTTTGTTTTTTTTTTTTTGGTGTGTTCATTCTCTTCTTGTTGTGTTGTTTGATTTACTATGAATATTGGGAAGACTCATGGTGTATCAGGGACTAAGTCCATTGAAACACCAGATGTTGATGATCTTTTGTGATGGAACTATTATATTTTTTTAAACTGCATGGAACTGAAAATTTCAGAATTTGGAAAAGCTCTATGACTAGAGCATTAAAAGCTAAAAACAAACTTGGTTTTGTTGAAGGAACTGTTACTAAAGTTGAGAATGATCCCATTAAGTCTCTTAAATGCGAAATAGCCAATGTTGCTGTGTGTTCTTGGCTTCTTGGATCCATCGATGAGACCATTTACGCAGGACATGGTGGTTCTGAAATAGCAATTGACATTTGGAATAATTAAATGAAACTTACTTTAACTATGATGGTTCTATTGTCTTTAATATTCATCAGAAAATTAATTCGTTAACTCAAAATGGATTATATGTTTCAGATTATTATTATAATAAGACTGATTTATTATGGAACAAATTTGATGGTTTAACAAACTTAACTGAATGTGTATGTCCTGCTTCCATCCGATTTAATAATCACTCAAAACTTATGAAACTTATACAATTTTTAAGTGGTCTTGATGACTGTTATAATCAGGTCAAAAGCCATATTCTCTTAACTGGTCCCTTACTTAATGTCAGAACTGTTTTTGCTATTATATTAACAAAATTGTCTTTTTATAAAAATAGTTCCATGTCTAATACTTCTAATAAATCTCAAACCTCAACTGTCTTTAATAGTAAATTTAATGATAATAAAAGGAATAAAGGTCCAAATCAAGGTCTTCAGTGTAAACATTGTGGTATTAACGGAAACGTTTTGATCCATCCATTGATATATAAGTTCAATGACAATTATACCTTTATTTTAATTTTACCTTTTTTTTTTGCCAAACCTGGACCCAACAGTCTGTGTGATAAAACATAGATCTAAGTGTGTGTATCAGTCTTTACTCCCAACCATCTCTTAGTACCACTTCTTCACTTCCACAAAATCATACATTCTAAATGTTTACATTCAACTCTATTAGAATCAATGGAAAACTGGAATACGAAAGTAATAGTATCTCAATTTCTAAAATCAAAAGTGGACTAACAGTTTCCATTCATACCCTTTTATGATCAATACAAATGAAATAAGAAATAGCTACAACGTGAACCAAGCAACAAAATAATCGTTTCAGCAGCCAAACAAGAATATGATTGAGAAAGAACGAGAAATTAAAATCTAAAAACGGGTTGACCTGAACGACGTTCACCACGTCTGTCAAAGACCGTATGAAACAAATGGAGCAAGTTTAGAGATATTAAAAGTAATAGCAATGGATTCAGGTTTGTCATATCAACGATTCCATTCACGAAAAAACCCCACTAATAGGGACGTCAATGGTGTAAACGGAGCTGATGGGTTGTTTCCTTTCCCTTGACTCCCTTCCATTGCTCTATTGCTTTGAGGTGGATATCAGAATTGTAGAATCCGACAATACATGATGGTGGTGTTTTGATCGGAGATGGAGTTTATAGACAAACTCATCTAGGTTATCCATGGCTTAAGTAAACCCATAACATTTCAAATCGTGAAGGAGGACATCAATTTTAGAATATTTATAGTTATCGTTGTTTGATCGAATAAGAAAATGAAGGATTTTTTTTACAGTGATTTGAATCTTAATGCACAAAGATATCTATGTATGTAAGTGTGTGTGAAAGAAAGAGAGAGGGAGAGGAGTGAACTGTGGACGAGGTTTGAAAAAAATGGATGGATATTTCTGTTACTTCGATTACTATAATTAAAAAGGGCATAACTGTAAACACACACACACACACACACACATATATATATATATATATATATATATATATATATATATATATATATATATATTTCCGTGGATATATAAAAAAGTGGAGTGGAAAAATCAGCTCCTTATTGAAAAATATTATAAACTTGTTGGTTATCCAAAAGATTTTAAGCCTAGAAATGGAATTAATAGATCTTCTAATAACTATAACAACAACAATCTTTCTAATCACAATTTTTCAAAGAGATCCTTCTCCGGGAACAATGTTGTTTCTTCTAGTACTAACCAACGTTCTTCTAGTGTTAATAATTCTGATTTTAGATCTCTCACTCAAGAACAATTCTCCAAGCTTCTTCAGCTTATTGGTGATAAAAAATCAATGGATGAAGTAACTTCCAGTGGAAATATTGCAAGTACTTCTTGTAATTCTTTTCTTTTTTTTAAATTCTCTTAAATCTAATAAGTGGTTTATGGACTCAGGAGCTAATCAAAATATGACCTCTTCCGAGTCAAATTTAAATGATCTTGTTAATGTATCTAATTTTAATCTCAGAGTAGATCATCCCAATGGGTCTACTGTTAAAATTCATAAAATTGGAAATATGAATTAATCCAATAAACTTAATATGCCTGATGTCTTTGGTGTGCCTCATTTCAATGTTTATCTGCTTTCTGTTCATAAATTATGTAAGGATAGTAAATTTAAAGTCCTTTTGAAAAATAAAAATGTAAGGTGTAGGACTTACAGTCCATGGAGACTGGTAATGAGGGAGGGGGGGCTTTACTATCTCAATAGTACTCCTTCAGGCAAATCCTCATGCAACTCTAGTGTTGTTAAGTGTTTTGTATCCAAACTAACTTGGCGCAACAGACTTGGTCATCCCTCTGACCAAGCTCTCTCTTCCTTAAAAGAAATATTAAATTTTAATAATAACTCTTTGCCTCCTTGTGAAGTTTTTCACAAAGCTAAGCAAACTAGAGAGCCCTTTCCCACTAGTCTTCATTCTTTAAGAAAACATGGGGATCTTGTTCATTTTGATGTTTGGGGTCTATATAAAGTTCCTTTTACTGAAGGTTTTAAGTATTTTCTAACTATTGTAGATAATTTTACTAGAGGTACTTGGTTTATCTGTTAAAGTCTAAGGATGAGGTTTTTTCTTGTGTTTCAAATTTCTTGAATCATGTTGAGAATTAGTTTTCTGTTAAAATTAAAATGGTTAGATCTGATAATTGAACTAAATTTATAAATAACAGAATAAAGTATTTATTTGAATTAAAAGGGATTGTTCATCAAACCTCTTGCATTTACACTCCACAACAAAATGGTGTTGTGGAGAGAAAACAAATACATATTTTAAATGTGTCTAGGTCTTTACTTTTAGAATCTAGGTTACCAGTTAGGTTTTAGGGAGATGTTGTTATGACTACTGTTTTCTTAACAAATCACATTCCTACTTCTGTTTTAATGGCTTATCTCCTTTTGAGAAATTTACAATTACTCTCCAAAATTTGACAATTTAAGAGTTTTTTGTTGCGTTTGTTTTGCAACAAAGTTAAATGTTATTGACAAGTCTTCTCCTAGGTCTAAGAAATGTGTTTTAATTGGTTTTTCTAATGAAAAAAGGGTTATAAAATTGTATGTCTTGATACTAGTCTTGATTTCTTTTCCACGGATGTAAAATTTTATGAAACTGTCTTTCCTTTTAAGATGAAGTCATCCCCTGCTTCTTCAAAAGTTTTTGTCCAAAATGGTCAACATCCATCCACCTTTTTTGATCCATTTTCCAATGATGGGTATGATATATCCGATTCTGTGATTAATAACTCGAGTTCAGATGACTTGGGAGTGACCCATCAAACTAATGGTGGAAATGTTTCTCAGTCTTATAATGATATAGATAAAAAATAATTTAACAGATGATACATTTGTTCCTTGGTTTTGTGAGGATGTTCCCAGTATATTTGATCAGACCGAGGAAAATATATATTTGTCTTCTTCTACTCCTAGTCATTCTAATAGACCTTTAAGAACTCCTAAAATGCCCACTAAATTTAATCATTATATTGTAGAAGGTAAGTACAAGTATTGGGTTGAGAAATTTGTTAACTATTCAAGTCTTGACACTGAAACCAAATGCTTTGTTTATAACTTGAATAAAACTCTTCAACCTCAAACTTATCATGAAGCTTGTAATGATCCTAATTGGATCAAAGAAATGAATGAGGAAATGAAGGCATTATACAGGAATAACACTTAGGATATAACTAAATTACCTGGAATTAGGAAACTTTTGGTTGCAGGTGGATTTATAAAATAAAATACAAGTCAATTGGAGAAAATGATAGATATAAGGCTAGACTTGTAGCTAAAGACTATAATCAAAGGGAAGGTCTTGAAGGTTTGTATCGATCGGATACACTCAAGTATGAACAAAAAAGAACAAACTAACAAAGCTAAGATTAAGGAAAAAAAAGAACATGTTTGATCACAAAGATACTTTCACTAAGAAAGAGTGTTCTCATAAATAGAACGAGGTCACAGAGACGACACAAAGCTCTATTAGTGTTTGACCCTAATAGTACATTATATATGATTACAATAACAAAGATCCCACTATTTAGGGGATATATACTAATCAATGTAAAGGTCTGATCCTAATCACAAAGATTACAGATCATACATCTATTCTATATATACAACGTATAACTGCCTAATATACATATGATCACCAAGATCATTAAGCTCACACTGATGATGATCATACTGAAGCTGGTGTTGGCGCTGATGCTGGAGTTGGTGGCCAGCGTGTAGTGTTTGACTCATCAGATCATAAGTGTGACCTTACAATCTCCCCTTATATAATGATGTCAAAACTAATCTTCAAGGGAGTCATCATAATCATCATTGGAGAATTTTTCAGCTTCTGTTAGAATCTCAGGTTTAATCCACTTAAAGTCATCAAGATGAAGATCGGTCAAACGCTTACTGAGTTCAAGAGAGATTAGCACATGGTAGCCTCTTTCCAGTTCTTTATGTTGAATGATATCCAAATGAAGAATGAATAGATGCCCAATGGATGCAGTAGGATGCATTGAAAGGACATTTGATTATGACTATCAAGATAGAAGATACCATGTTCTGGTTCCCAAACGAACACGTGTTAACTGACTCAACACCCACTGGCAGCTTGTTGTTTATGTAGACAGTGCCATATGGAAGGAGGAACTTAGTATATTTAGACATCCTGAGCTTGCTTTGTCTATCTAAGGTAAATGGCTGAGATTGACCAGCTGAAGGCACCAAGTTCAGCTTCTTGACTTTGTTGATAAAATGTTGAATTGCCAATTTTACCTCTGGAGCATGAACACCTTTATGTTTTGAAATTATCTCTTGAATTTGAATCCAATTGTTGTAGCCATATTTAACCAACTCATGAGCAAAGACAACTTCAATGTATTCATACTCTGCCTTCTTCCTAAGTAGATGCACTTTAGGGGATTCTTCCTTGGGTTTGGAGCACCAAAGATTTATGATGGGATCAGGTTGATATCTTCGAGCTAGAACGTCTCCAAATTTCTTCTTGTTGTTTCGATAATTTAGTTCAGAGACCTAGTTTTGTTTGGCAATATGAATATTGAAACGTTGAATGTTAATCTCTTGAACATTGATCCGTTCATCAGTAGAGGCAAGGATTTGAGTAAGTTTGATGGATCGACGTTCATCTCTTCTTTTTCGAAATTATGCATTATGCTTCAGCATGAAATCTCTGACCTCATCAATGGCCATTTTCCAGTTCTTCCAAATTAACTGTTAACTTGATTTTCTTGGAAGGAGGAGGAGTTGGAGCTGAAAAACTATCAGCGGCTAAGGAACTTCCAGCTTCAACGTCATTTGCTCTCCTTGAGAAGGAGGCCTTTCTTTTTCTAGGATTAAGCTAATCATCATTAAACTCAATGTCACTATGATTTCCTTGGGGAATCTCTCCCTCTGAATATGTATCGGGGTGAACAACACTTAGAGTAACAACATTTTGTGCCATCAAATCCAAATCAAGAAACCCTTCATACTTATTAGTCTCAGGTTGATCATCAGCATCTGGAATAGGTTGATCATCATCCATTGTTTCAGACTGAAAGGCAACCATTTTTCCTTGATTATCGTCCCTTACTGATTCAGACGGAACATTCTGTAATGGAGCTGCCATTTTTCCTTGATTATCCTCCCTTCTTGATACAGACGGGTCATGTTGTAATGGAGTTACAGTCTTCATCACTAGTTCTTGACTATTCTCCAACTTTTTGGCATCGTCAGTTTTGGGAGGAGTGTCACGGGGTGGACTGGGAGTGCGAGGAGGAGGATTCGTTAAAGGTGGAGGAGGGTTATTTCTAGGTAGAGGAGGAGGTGGCTGATTATTTCCAGATGGTGATGGGTGTGATTATTCCTAGGTGGTGGAGGAGGAGGTGGTTGATCATCTCCTAGACAGCTAGGAGGAGTGTCTTCAATCATCATATCAGCATCATCATCAACCAAAGCCATTTTGTGTTTGATGTCAGCCACATCATTCTATGCTTTGGTCAATCTTTCTCTAAGAGATTGAGTCATCTGAACTAATAGGGAGAGTTGGGAGAGCACAATCGTTTGAAAGTTTGGACTATGCTCCCCTTGAAAGGTAGTGGAAGTCTATATAGGAATTTGCATTGGGGGAACAGTTGCAACTTGAGGAGAAGGAGACGTTGATCTTGGAGAATGCACATATTGAATTAGTGGATTAGTAGTTTCCACTTGGGGTGGAGATGATCCTTTCTGTATTATATCTTCTGCAGAATGAACTGATGATGAAGTAGAAGTCAAGGACAAGAGAATATGTTGGTTCAATCTTGGAGGATAATTAGTCATTCCTTAAACAGAGGATTCCCCTATATTAATGTCTATTTCATCTTCTTCATCACCAGCGTCTTCTTCATTATTTTCCTCATCATCCTCTTTTTCATGATTGAAATTATAACCCTCTTTAGTACGAACGAAAATTAGTTCAAGCCAACGATGATAAGGAACATATGTTGGCTTCTTGATCCCAGTGACACACCCAACTAATTGATCAAAAAGAGTTTAGAAAAATCCGGTCTTTTGTTGCAAGTCATGGCATAGAAGATTTGTTTCTCAAATAGGTTAACTGATCTAAGCTTCCAATCTTATGTCCAAGACATTTTCCAATCACCCCTGATAAGTACTTCCACCCTACATAATAGCATTGACTGAGGATGTATTTGGTCGTGTCACGAGTAGTACCCTGAGGAGAGAAGTTCTACCCTAATCTTGAATAAAGAGACTTGCAGAAGAGGTTTCAGAATAGTTTTCTAATCGAGGAAGACGAAGAGCAGTTTGAAAATATGTTTCATTAATAATAGCCCTAGAGTGACCGTCTCCAATGGTTCTAGTAATGGTTTGAGAATTAGAGTCGACTGATAAAGAATAGTAGAACTCACATACTTTCTTAGGGTAGAATGGATCTAAGAAATCACAGAATGCATAGAAAAGAGGACAGCTGTTGAAGTAGTTGACAAAGTCTCCAATCCATGAGTTCTTGTACTGATTTAGGATAATATCAGAGAATGCAACGTTGTTTTCTTGAATGACAATGGGAGTATCGGGAGCATACGGGCCTATGACCACATTAGCATCAGGAACAAATACATAAAGAACCTTCGACATGATGAAAACTTGAGGAAGTTGATGTTCAAGAGAGCTTTTTAAGAGAGAAATTTGATTGCTTGAATAGGTTGTAAAAGTGACATAGGAGAGAGAGTTATCCTAATTTATCCGTGAATTTTCTTTCCTTTTACGTAATCATGATTGGAGAAAGCGGCGCCATAAAAGTCTCGTATTCCAAGATATTGTTACATAGTCTAATGGTTATCCAAAATTTACCATTGAGGTAAGTGTATAAGGGAGACATAAGCGGAAGCGGTTAGCATATCACAGTTACATTATCAGCAGACCAAGGTTACAGCTGACAATCGAGTGAGATTAAGATGTCTCCTGATAGCATGGGTTTGAACTATCATTCACTGACATAGTATTGCAAGGTCTCATCAACGTATGGTTTTATACGCTGAATCATCAACTTCTTTTCTTAGAAGAATAAAAGGCGAGAATGGAATGATGTGTGTGATACATTCTGGTACAGAATGTACCCATCAGTAAAGAGTGTCGAAATTTTATCAGTGTATGGACAACACAATGAATCATCAACTTCTTCAATAGAAGATTTGTTGGGAGAAAATAGGTTGGTGAGTGTAATACATCACGGGAAGTGATATACCCATCGGCACAGAGTTTTCGAATTCTCATCAACATTTGGTTTCATACACTAAATCATAGAATTCTAAAGAAGAATGTATAACTAGAGTGGATTGGAGCGTGTGATAAGCTAAGGTACATAACCTGACATCAACACATATTTTTCAACCTCTCATCAGTGTATAATATGTTACGCTGAATCATAAAGGTTTTAAGAAGAATTTAAGGGCAAGAAGGGATTGGTAAATGTTATAGCCTACGACACATAGACTAACCATCAACGCAAAGTTTCAAACATTTATCAGTTTGTAGATTATCACAGTGAATCTTTAAGTTTTATGAAGAAGACATTAATAGAGAGAATGGAATGTTTCAATCATGCTGAGGTGGAATCAACGTGATTCATAAACAGCATAAACTTGTCAATGAGAAATGGTTTATCTTCTGTATCATGAAGTTAAGTTTCATTCAAGAATTTAGAATTCACCATCAATTCATTTAATATGGTAAAAGGTAATAAAATAATAAAGAATACAAAATTAATAAGAGAATAAAACAAAAGAGTTAGTCAATCAAGGAAGTTTTCTAAAAGCAAAATTTGAGCAACTTTTTCATTAATGAGATAAAGATCTGATTCAACAACTCTTTTAATTTGAAAGGCCATAAATGAGTTTCCTTTCTCCAAGATATATTCCCCTCAACACTATCTATAAAAGAATACAGAAGAAAGATCAAATACATTAACACAATTCACAACAAAACAAGACATAAGATGCCTTTAATCGTTGAAGTATTGCAAATAGATTCCAAGTTTCATGTTCACCAAGAACAAGGGAAGAACAAGAACCAGTCTTTATAACCAACGAGTTAATATGATCCAATCTTTTGTAACCTTCGAGTTATGAGAGTCACCAAGACAAAACTCAAAGGTTCCATTCTTTGTGATATGTTATAGAAGAGATCAGGAGCACTGTCTTGTTGAAGAGGTCTTTGGATCTCAAGTGGGAATCGGTGTAGCATTGAGAGCGTCTATGTAAATTAGACATGCCACGTTAGCTAGCTTCACTTTAGACATAATTCTCCCTTTTTTTTACTCGTCAGTAGTATACTTCATGTCCATCAGTGTGATCATTAACTTCAGGGAGAGAGTAGTTGGTGCTGAATAAAAGATACTGAGCCAGCTTCAACCAGCTCTACTCAGAAAATGCTACACCAAAGGAATGATACATCGATCCTTTCCAAAGGAAAAAATCAATTAAGATCATTCTCGAGATGAAGGCAGAAGATCCTCAGACTTAGAGAGTGAAAGAGAAGAACATACATAGGAAATATTAGTAGTACAATATACAATGTATACTCCTTTGGTAAAATAAAAGTTATAAATAATTGTTGAAGCATAAAAGTTTTATAGTAAAATAAAAAACAGAAGTGTATGTTCAAAAATTTAAGATGGCAAAAAGTAATGTAAAGTCATAAATCAACATTGTCCAACAAAAATATAATTAAAGCATGTAAATTATATTGTCCTGGAGTGCAATGAGCACATTTGTATTCTTTGAGTCAATGACCTTTCCTTCATTGTAGTCGAAAAGAACTTTGTAGCCAGCGTCACATAGTTGACTGATAGAGATGAGATTATTTTGAAGTAACATATCTATTTTAAATCCCAACTCTAGTTACTTTAAGAAAAGTGAAAAGTGTGCTAATCCATGAAAACGCACATCATTATTTATTAGAAGTTAGTGGAGCGTGTGTAGTTAACCGGCAAACTAATTTGGGACTATAAAGTTGACAAAGTGGCCCAAATCAAAAATTATCATTGTTAATGGAGAGCATGTCAAGCGTGTTTGAATGGTTATTCACATCTTGTTTATGATCTGCGGTATCCCAGGCACAAATAGAAGAGCATAATTTGAGATTAAACATGTCATTAATAAGATCCAATGAATCTCAAAGGATCTAGGAATTTCATAAATTGAAATTGGTGAATTGTTTTACCTACCTTCATAAATTCGCAAAAAGACTACGACATCCCTCTTCTTAATTGTGAAATGTATTTTGGATCCTAGCCTTGAATATTTATTTTGGGTTAAAATATTAAGGATTTATGTCAACTAACTAAAACTATCTCTCTTATATAGATGTATACTCCTGGAGATGCCTCGGTTACTCAATCTTCCACCAACAACTCGAACTTCACTCTACTATTGATCCTCTCATAAGAGAAATTAGTTGGTCCAAACTACATGAACTCTATGCAAAATCTCAAAATGAATCTTCGATACGAGGGCAAAGTATATGTCCTCGATAAACCTCTACTCGATGTCGATGAGTCAACTGCTACTCTAGAGGCACAATATGCCTACAAATAACACTATGACGATGCAACAAAGGTTGCTTGCATCATGGTTACAACCATGGTACCTGATTTGAAAAGTTCAATGAGGACTATTGGCCATACGATATGTGTTTGGATCTTGCAAAAAAGTTTCACAAGAAAGCACGTCAAGAGAGTTATATGGTCTTCAAGGCTTTGATGGTGAGTAAGTTGAAGGAAGGAGAAGTTATATGTAATCATGTGCAGAGAATGCAAATATATGTGGAGAAGTTGGAGAAGCTCAGTGTGTCTTTTGACAAGGAATTGGCCATAGACATGGTCCTAAATTCCTTGCCTCCCAGTTATGATCAGCTCATCTTAACTTATCATTTGAACAACACAGAGACCACATTGACCCAACTCCACAACCTGTTACAGATAGCTGAATCAACGATGATGAAGAATCAGTTCCCTTCTACTACTAATGCTCATGTCCTTGCCATTGGGAAAAATAGAGGAAAGAAGAGTAAGGCTAATCCTCAATCGAATTGTAAGAGAAATGCCCATGTTAGACCATCTGGCAATGGGTCAGAGACAGAGCCCGATTCTAATATTCTTGTTGTTAGTGACCCCAAATGGGCCACTTGCTACTACCGTAATGAAAAAGGGGCATTGGATCGAAATGAAGTTGTCCTAAATACTTTCAAGATTTGAAGGATAGAAAAGTTAAGCCATCTTCAGCACGTATATACAGCTTTTTCTTGGGTCCTTGACACAGAATGTGGTTTCCATATTTGTTCTGATTTGCAGAGGCTAAGAGAAATTTAGGAGGTGTAGCATGGAAGAATAAATCTGATCATGGGGAATAGGCGACCTTCACCTGTTACCAATATTGGAACTTATGGTCTTGTGCCTAGTGGTGATTTTAGGATAGATTTGATTAATTGTTGCTATTCGTTAGAAACAACGCGAAACATGATTTCTTTTCTTGCATTGTACAGACAAGGTTTTTGATATTCTTTTGATGATATGAATGGTTCGATTTTTGGCTTATAAAAATGATGTTTTTATGTTTAAAGCTTTACCTTTTAGTAGTGTGTACAAAACTGTGATTTGTGTTTATAGCTTAGGAAATAATGTATTTCACATTGACTCATCTAATGGTGTAAACAAAGTATGCTTGTGGCATTGTCGTCTTGGGTACATCAACAAGAAATGCATCGCCCAACTCCAAAAGAATGGAATGTTGGAATCATTTGACTTATTGTCAGATGATGAATGGGAGTCTTGTCTTTTAAGGAAGATGACAAAATCACCTTACACTAGAACATGTGAAAGAGGTGAAGGATTGTTGGACCTTATCCATACTAATGTATGTAGGCCCTTCGGATCTACTACAAGGGGTGAAAATCGATACTACGTGAGCTTTACGGATGATTATAGTAGATATGGGTATATCTACTTAATCAAACATAAATCAGATTCCTTTGAAAAGTTCAAAGAGTTTAGACACAAGGTCGAGAATCAATTGGGAAGGAAGATAAAAATGCTTCGATATAATAGAGGCGGAGAGTATCTTAGTATAGAGTTCCATGACGACCTCATGGAATGTGGAATAGCTTCACAATTGACTCATCCTACGACACCACATATTAATGGTGTGGATGAGAGGAGAAATCGAACCTTGTTAAACATGGTCATTCCATGATGAGTCGAGCTTCACTTCCTATTTCTTTCTGAGGGTATGCCTTAGAGACAACCACACATATCCTAAATCTTGTTCCTACTAAGAAGGTTTTCAAAACTCCTCTCGATATCTGGATAGCAAAATCTCTTTCGCTGGCACATGTCAATGTCTGGGGTTTTGAGGCTCTCGTGAGACGAGAAACTCATAGCAAACTAGAACGCAAAGTCGAGAGGTGTATTTTCATTGGCTATCCACATAACACGTTTGGATACTTGTTCTACATACCTAGTGAGTACGTGGATTGAAAAAAGCATATCGCAGCTAGGATCTTTGCTTTCATGAGAAAGTTAAAGAGTTTGATTTCTCTAGGAGTGAGGATGAGTCCTGTGTATATGTCAAAGCTATTGGGAATATAGTGACTTTCATAGTATTGTATATTAATGACATACTCCCTATAAGAGCCGACATTCTGACCTTCTAACAAGTAAAATCTTGGCTTGGAGAGTGTTTTCCCATGAAGGACTTAGGGGAAGCAACCTATATTCTTAGAATAAGGATTCTGAGGGATAGAATGAAAAGATTTATTGGCCTTATTCAGAGTACATACTTGGATAAAATACTAAAATGTTTTAGTATGGTGAATTCAAAGAAAAGGGATTTACCCATCCATCATACTGTTAAATTGAGTAAGAATCAGAGCCCCAATACTGATGAGGAAATAGTTGACATGAGTGGGGTACCATATATTTTAGTTGTAGGTTCGATCATGTATGTCATGACATGTACTCGGCCTAATGTGTCTTATGCTTTGAGCATTGTTAGTCGATTTCAGATCAATAATGGTAGAGCTCATTAGATTGTAGTCAAAAAAATTCTTAAGTATCTGCAAAGGATGAAGGATATGGTTCTAGCCTTGGTGGCAGTGATACGTTAAGAGCGTGTAACGATTTGTTTTCTGTTCAATTATTTTGAAATAGGGTTTAAGAAATAAAATAAATAACTATATAATTAGGATTATATTTTAAACTTGGGTTAAGTAAATTAAATGAGCAAATGCATCATAACGATCTAAAGAGATGTGTTAATCATTCTAATAAAATGGCATGATTAATCATCATGATCAATTGAACGGCTTAAATGAGTTAATAAAATATTTTATGGGAATTAACGTAAATAAAAAGGACTAAAATAATAATAGTAATATTTATTATAGCATTAACAGGATGGAATATAAGACTAGGGGCTAAAAAGTAACCCATAAAACATCTATTTTGTTAAGAATTCGGGTCTAGGGTAGATTATGCCAACTTACCCCAACACTAGGGATTGTTTCTGCCTAATGCGAAATTAGTTATCCTCATTTCCCCGTGTCACGACACAGGAAGCTGGAGACCTTCTCCTCCTTATTTTTCCTATTTAATACCCATGTGATTGTACTCCTTAAACCCATTAACCCTAAATTTTCTTCCAATTGGTGTGAGCTGCCAGTAATATGGGTTCTAGGGAGGTGCTTGGTCGATTTGTTCATACCCAGTGTTCTAAAAGGCGCGCCATGGCGTGCGCCAAGGCGTGCCATGGCGTGAGGCGTGGCTTTGCCGTTACGAAAAGCTTCATAACGTTGTTGCTAGGCGTGGCGTGTGGTAAGGCGTGATATGGTGTGCCATGGCGCGTTATGGCGTGTTATGGCACATGTTTTTTCGTTTGAGACAGTTTTTTGCTTTTTGTTATGTCTTTTCAAATCGTAGATACAAGTATTGTGGTTTTTGTTAACTTTTGGTTGTCAGTTATTGATCTAACACTTCTAAAAAGTAGTTATATTTATTATAAATTTATATTTATGTGGTAATATAATTTTAAATTAATACAAAATCGCCGCCTTACATCACGCCTTGAAAAACGTCATGACTCGCCATAGCTCGTTAAGCTTGAGGCTTGGCCTTGCCGCCACGCCACGCCTCACGCCATTTAGAACCTTGTTCATACCGAAGGAGTGAGGAGGATAATCGTCGTCGTTTCCATTTCTACCACCAGAAACAGTCGCCTCTTGTTTTTTGTAATTCGTCGAAGAGAAAGAGAGAGAGAGAGAGAGAGAGAGAGAGAGAGAGAGTGAGTGAAGCAACAAAGGATTATTTTGGAACATTGAAGAAGCCCTTGTGGTGTTCCATTGGCTGGAATAGAGTGGGAATCGAGGCCTTCCACCATCGGTAATCACCATGTACCGCCAGAAACTAGTCGCCGGATATTGGAGGAGGGGAAAATAGGAGTGGTTTGTCACTTGGTTCACTTTGTGGTATAACTGTTTTTCATTTTTAGCATCCTTCTTTTTCTTTCTTTTTAGATACACTTCACACAACCACCACTAACCATCATCTTCGGGGGTGGATGCTGTTGTAAAACGTCCCTGCCACCACTTTAAAGCTCAATGGGTGGTGGTGAGGTCATTAATATGCCGTGTGTTAAGCACCTAATAAGTTTGGTTTGAAAACCAAACTCATAAATCTCTTCTAATGAGCTTAATATGAAGAAGTGGGTTTATATGTTAATTGTTTGAATAAGTTCTTAATTCATTAAGTCATTTACTATTTGGTATTGAAAATAGTTGGTTTAAGTTCACCTTTAATTGTTTTGGTTGTTTGTAGGTTTAACCATGAAGGACTTAATGAGACAAGTGGATTGTAAGCTCAAACTCAATTGTTTTGTAATATTCTGAAATTGTCCTCGGTCTTTGAAAAATCATATAAAATCAGTGGTTGATCCAAATTAAGAAATAAATATATCCCTGGAAAGGTATGAATATCTAGTTTCACCCATATCAATGAATAACCTGACTTTAAGTTCAATTGTACAGTTTTCATTTTGAACACACGTTGGTCCAGAAATTTCACTTATCACTTTGGTCGTTTTATAAAAATCCTAACTAAATCAAGGAAGCTCCATTTTTAATGTGGTTTTTCCTTAAATGTTAATATTTATGTTTTTTTTTCAGTGATAAATTGGGCTTGGTCTGGTTCTATTCCTAAGTTATATGGAATTGGCATTTCTTGCAGGTTGGTTAAGAAAAATATTGTTTTTCAGACATTTTGAAAAATACGTAATTAAATCTACAAAAATCTAAAATGCATAAACTCAAAGGTTGAGTTTAGATGGAAGGGTCTAGTTTGTCACATAACTTCTCAATGGAAGGATTCCCATCCCTTCTAGGGTGTTCATAACCATTTTTCTAATTGATCCAATCAGGGGACAACTCTTATAACCAACTTGTGAAATCTTTAGAGTTTAATAGAAATCTAACTAGCGAATGTGTCCTACATTATGAAATGCTAAGGAAATGTATTAAAAGAAGTAATATCAACCTTCAAGGGTTTGGGGGTTGAGCGAGGTTTAATTTCCGACAGAACCAATTTCCACAACGATAATAAAAGTGAATAAGAAGTATATTATGAAGTATCTATAGGTAACATGTGTGATATGGGCTAAGTAAGGATTATTGATGTCATTGTAGGTGTGTTAAGAGCTAGAAACCAATCTTAGCTACCTATGTCGCTTTATTCTATGTAACTGCTTCTAATGAGTCTTCTCACTGTACTCGTGGGTCGAAGACACCAATCTCGGACCACTAGATTGTGTTGTGTAAAATGATAATTGTCTTTTTGACTTTACATGCATGTCTGTTTGGGTTGAAATACACCCCATGGATGGGTCCACTCTTGTATGTTTGGGTTGAAATACACCCTAAGGTTGGGCGTACTATCTTATGTTCGAGTTGAATATACCCCAAGGCTGGGCCCTTCGATATGTATTTGGTTGAAATATACCCCAAGACTGGGCCCATTGATGTGTATTGGGTTGAAACACACCCCAGGGTTGGGCTTACCGATTTCTATGGTATGTGGTATTTTTGGAATTCACTAAGCTTTGTGCTTACGGTTTCATGTTTAAAATGTTTCAAGTTTTCTTATATTGAAGGAAGATCACGACTTGATTGCATCGCAATCATTGGAGATTTCCACACTTAATAACTCTTATTCTATATTGTGATACATGTTTGAACCAAATGGTTTTATTTATATCTTTGAAGTTGTAATTGGTACAAATTCTTTTATTTCTAAATGAAAAAAAATAGGTTGAAATTCAGGACATTACAAGTTGATTGCAGGACATTACAAGTTTGAGGGATTCGGGCACATTCTCGGGTGTTTCAGAACTTAAACTGAGGAATTATTAATCGTTTTGAAAGAGAATAAAATTTTCTAAATATACTTTTTCAAAGAAAGGGGTGCAATGTCTGCAATCAACCAAGCTCAAGTAAGTATTTCCCAAAATACCCATACATGTTGATATGTTATATGTTTTAAAATATTTGCATGCTAAGATAAGGCCAGGGATACCTTCAAGGACTGCATGATAGAATGGCCTGATTACTGATGCCTTGTATCCTAGGAGGATTTGGATTTTATGCCTCATTTGGAATCTATGTGGAATTATTTGCTAAGTGTATGGTTTAAAATTATATATGGTTAGGATCATATAACCCTAGAATGGTTGATTTAGCCTTATTTCCTGTTCGGCGTCTGGTTGTGGGCTTAGGGTAGAATCATTTATTCGACAGTCTATTTGACTCCATATTGTGTATAATTTGCATGCACAAGGCAAACGAAAATGTTGGTAGAAGTTCTTAGCATCGCATAAGTTAGTGAGTTAGTGGATGCCTTTTAGGTTTTGTGGCCTATTGAGTTCTATTTCTTGAATGTTGCTTGCTTTGTGCTTTATAGGACTCATATTGATGTGAGTTAAGTATTGTCAGAATATGTTAAGTTGCATGTTGTAAAGGTTAAATAATCTTAGAGTGATTGATTCTGCCTAATTACATAACTCTCGTCTGAGTCTAACTGTTGTAGGGTTGGGTCTTTTAGTCAAAAGATTATTTAAGTTTTGTTGCATGTAATTTTATTCATGAAGTAGTTAACTAACATTAGTAGGAGTTCTTCAGTAGATGGTAGGGTGAGGTGGGGAGCATAGGAGAGCCTAGGAAGTGCTCTAGTGAGAATAGTGCATTGTTTAGCGGATTTTGGGAATGCCAGTTTGAGAAGATGACTTAAAGGACTCAAGATGATTCTTGACGAAAGTAAGGATATGTGTGGAAGGTAGTATTGGTCATGTACTACTGAAAGCACAGAACCCATACTCGAATCAAGGAAATTCATGAAGATTCTAAGAAGCCTGCAGGATGAGGATTCTTTGGGTATGTTCTGATCATTTATGAGGTTCCCTTTCAGTATGGTGATGAGTACTCGTGGAGGAGGTTTTGGTTCAGGTTCAGCCTCTGGTGCTGCGCCGATTGATGAGAGCATACACAAGTTTGTTATGTCAAAGATCACTCACGGTATTTTGGATGCGACTCTTGTGGTGCTTGGTACCATCAAGGAGGGGATCATGGAGTTGTTGGATGAGCAGCTTGGGAATTTTCATGCAGAGTTTGCGGCTGGTTAGATTGGAGCATGGATATTCTCTTTTCAGGAATTCAGGGCTTCTAGAGCCCCGGAGTTCTTCGAGGATAAGGACCCCATGAGTAGTAGACAGTGGATTGTTGACATTGAGAATGCTCAGCGGACTAGTTCCTAGTTTGAGGAATCGAATTTGGAATTTGCATCCTGCTTTCATAGGGATGGAACCTCTGACTGGATTATCATTGAGGTTTCACAGAACCTACAAGAGGAATTGTCTGGCATTATTGGTCATATCACTGACAGGTTGGTTGCCATGTTCAAGGAATATATTACATCCGTTCAGACAGTTAATGGGATTATTGAGGTGAATTAGGAGCGGGAGCTTGGTTTGGAGACGCACCGAGGAAAGAGGAAGCGGACTCATGAACCGAATCTGCTAATAACATCTAAGAAGCTTGATGTTAGAGGGGCCATAACATTGTTGCTAAGGGTGTAGGAACCCACGAGCATGTGTGCTGCAATTCCAAATTAGGCAGGTACGGACGGAAAGGACATGTTCACCAAGATTGCACACTGGGGTAGAATTATGTCATCATTGTCATCATCCAGGTCACATTAGGACAAATTTCCCACTCTTGTCGATTGGGGTGGCTCAGACCCCATCATATGTGGTCTTTCGAGAAGCAGAGTCAAGACCTCAAGATCTCGCGAACATCAGTCGGTGGTAGTTGGATCCCTAAGTGGGGGAAATTGGGTATTCATCTTGGACGCTCATCAGTTTGTTCAATATTTGTGATTTCAATATGATGAGTCGGAGGAATCTACAGTTCAAGTATGCGAGGTTTTTGTTTAGGTTTATTAATGCATAAATGAAGGAATATAGACTACCATTGAAGTGCTCGTGGTTAGGAAATTTCCTCATTCCTTTTCTCAAGGATCCGGTGGAGTCCTTCATGATCTGAAGGAATTTAAAAATTGGTCAAATCAGGGGTGCAGAGCAAGTTGCCAATGAATTTATGTCTTCAGGAATGCATGGGTTTTCCTCGCATTCGGAAGTTGTTGGGCAAGGAGCTTGTTGTGGCCAGTAGTTTCTTTCGGGAACACCAAGTGTTAGGTTAAGAAGCGTTTGGGCCACTCAGATTGGGTATCGATTATTGAGATTGGTTAGCTCATAATATAGATCTCTATTTATGGTCTAGGATGGGCAATTGTCAATTAATGATCAGTTTTACAAGTGGGGATGTGCATTTTCTTCATTACAAGTTTTGTCGAATATCAACATAAGTGTGGGAGTAATTGAGTGTTTAAGGACAGTTTTCATATTAAGAGTAGCCGTAAGGGTATGTAGTGGTGCAATTTGAGGTTTGCTAGTGCACCAACGGTAATTGTGAGGTTTATTGATCGAGATTGTTTGCACAATGGTGGATCAGTCGGTTTTAGTGTTTATCACGGACATCTGCAGTTATTTGAAGGGCTTGGCATGGGTTAATAAATGTCAGGAACGACGTTTTGTCAAATCTCCATGCATAGCTTTGATTTTACATGAAGTTCAGTTATGGGATGTTGTGCTGGTGTGGATGGTAATTGGGTCGATCCAGCCAGGGTTTAGTCAACATTATTATAGGTGATTATAGAATCTCCTTGAGATTGAGAGTTTCTATGATCTAGTAGGGTTTTATCGTAGGACCGTTCAAATTTTATCAAGTTCTGGAATCTTATTCCAAATGTGTAATCGAGTAATGTTGCTAATGAGTTGGTATGCTTCAGTTAGTTTGATATGGGGATAAAAACGATGAGGTTATCAGTTTGCAAGTTCCTTCACTCTTTGAATTGAGTTGTACAATAGAAAAAATGTAGTGGATCGGAGGCGGCTTGTATGCCCTCTTTGTTGTTATGTGAATCTTGGTAGTAAATTTAAGGCGGCTAGTGTGTTCTCTTTGTGGGTTATTTTTGGTAATGTATTATACTTGTGCTGGAGATGGAATTGGTATTGAAGGCTATGGTCAGACCGTAATAATTATACAAAGAGTACAGATGGATATTAGCACATATAGGCACGCCACTCGGTCCAGCAATAAATCACTCGTAAATTTATGAAAATGTAATAAAATGTTTCATGGGGCATATGGTGAGGTTGTGTCATGGACCTCAGAACCATTAACAATTGTAGCTTGGTGACTCAGTATTTTTTCAGAAGTAAGATTCAAGATCATCAATTTCGAGGACGGAATTCTAATAAGTGGGGGAGAATTGTATCGTTTTGTTTTCTGTTTAATTATTTCGAAATAGGGGTTAAGAAAATAAATTAATAACTATATATTTAGTATTATATTTTGAATTTGGTTTAAGTGCATTAAATGAGAAAATGCATCATATGGATCAGAGATGAGTTAATAATTATAATAAAATGGCATGATAATCATCGTGATTAATTGAACGACTTGAATGAGTTAATAAAATATTTTATGGGAATTAAAGTAAATAAAAATGACTAAAATAATAAAATAATAATAGTAATAATTATTATAACATTAATAGGAGGGAATATAGGTCTAGGGATAAAAAGTAATTGAGAAAACATCTATTTTGTTAAGAATTCAGGTCTATGGTAGATTGTGCCAACTTGCCCCAACTCCAGGGACTGTTTCTGCCAAATTCGAAATTAGTTGTATTCTTTTCCCCATGTTACGACACAGGGAGCTGGAGACCTTCTCCTCCCCATTTTTCTTGTTTAATACCCCTGCCTGCGATCGTACTCCTCAAGCCTATTAACCCTAAATCTTCTTCCAGTTGGTGTGAGCCGCCGGTGATAAGGGTTCTAAGGAGGTGCTTGGTCGATTTGTTCATACAGAGAGAGTGAGGAGGATAGCTGCCGTCGTTGCCATTTATGCCGCCAGAAACAGCTGCCTTCGGTTGTTTGTAAATCGTTGGAGAGAGAGAGAGAGAGAGAGAGAGAGAGAGAGAGAGAGAGAGAGAGAGAGAAAAGGAAGGAAGGAAGAAGTGAAGCGACAGAGGATTGTTTGGGAACATTGAAGAATCCCTTGTGGTGTTACCTTGGCTGGAATAGAGTGAGAATCGAGGGCTGCCACCGCTGGTAACCACCGTGCACCGCCAGAAACCGGCCGCCAGATATGGGAGGATAGGAATGGTTTGTCATTTGGTACACTTTGTGGTATAACTCTTTCTCATTTTTAGCTTCCTTCTTTTTCTTTCTTTTGAGATACACTTCACACAACCACCACTAGCCATCACCTCCGGGGGGTGGCGGCTGCCGGAAACGCCCCTGCCACCACCTTAAATTTCAATGGGTGGTGGTGAGGGCATTAATAGGTACAAGTTCCATGGCTAGGTTGTTTATTTTTGCAATTCTTTCCTTTCAAGTTCTAGTTGCAATTTGGTCCGGTGCGAGGGTTTTGAACACCCTAGGATAACCATGACTCCACCACTTCATGGTGGTTCAATGGTATTGTGTTTTTATGATTAATATGTTGTGTGTTAAGCACCTAATGAGTTTGGTTTGAAAACCAAACTCATAAATCTCTTCTAATGAGCTTGATGTGAAGAAGTGGGTTTATATGTTAATTGCTTGAATAAGTTCTTAATTCATTAAGTCATTTACTATTTGGTATTGAAAATAGTTGGTACCTTTAACTGTTTTGGTTGTTTGTGGGGTTATCCATTAAGGACTTAAGTGATGTTAAAAAAACATAAACAGTTTCAAAATGTCAAGTTTTACATGTTTATTAAAAAATATTTTTGAAGTTTATGAAAAAACTATTTTGAAAAGTGTTTTTGAGTTTGCTAGACACTTTTTTTGACTTATTAGTTTTTCAAAAAGTCAATAACCTGTTTTGAAAAGCAATCCCAAACACCTCCTTAATGAGATAAGTAGATCGTAAGTTCAAACTCAATTATTTTGTAAAAGTCTGAAATTGTCCCCGATCATTGAAAAATCATATAAAATCATTGGTTGATCCAAATTGTGAAAGAAATATATCCTTGGAAATATATGAATGCCTAGTTTCACCCATATTAATGGAATAACCTGATATTAAAATCAATTGTACATATTTCACTTTGAACACATGTTTGTCCAGAAATTTCACGGAGACAATATAAAGTCAAACTATTTTTCACAGAAAGTGACAATACACAATCTATCAAAGTATTCAAATTAGATTTGATCATCAGTTTACCATGTTTCCTACCTAAATTTTTAACCCCCAAAAACAATCTCGCATAACAATTAGAAACATTAGTGTTCAAAGGACACTCCTCTCCATAAATATTTTAAATGTCAAGGATCCATAAAGCCTCTTAAGTTATTAAGGAAATGCAACTTCTGCCTATATAAAAGAGCTCTATTGAGCATATAAAGACTATGTGAATAAATACAATTTTAAACCATGTTAACTGTTCCACAACTAACACAATTCCAACAAACTTCACAATTATATAATATTTATAATACATTTATTTCAACACTTAATAGAAAACAAGTAGTCTTAAGCTGCTTCAGCAAATCCAACTTGTAAATTACCATAATCGAATACCGTATGGTACTTACCCATAAATACATCTCCCAAAATCCTACACCAAAATACAAATATGTCACGTATTAAATTTAAATTAAAAAAAAAAATTATGGGAAATGTAATTATACCATAGAGGTCCACGAGGAGGTGGCACATCTAGAGCACTAAATCCACTGATGCATTGTGTTTTTGCTCCCTCACCAAATTTCAAAACATACTGATCCATAAAAAATAATTATTAGTAATTGCCAAAATTATAGTATTATAATAATATATAAATTAAAAAATACACAAATAAAGTTACCTGTTGAGGAGAGAGTTGAAAAGTTTTACCACCAATAGTAAAAGCAATATTCGGCATGGAAGAAAGACCTTTACAGTCAACTGTAGATTGTCCCCCGGGACTTGGCAAATTCTCACACAGCTGAAATTTATAAAACAAAATTTTGAAATTTGGAAAGTTATTATTATTATTTTTTTTAATTTAGATTTATATTTGTTTGACCTTGTCGGCATAATTAATTATGGAATCCTCGGTCTTGTTTTTCTTGAGCTCCTTTTGCATCCAAAAAACCACCATCTCACAGAAAGTACACATTTCATCGTTTACACCAGAAGATTTTCCATTATCTTTATCAACCACACTTTCAATTATTATACTATAAGAAAAAACATAATTGTTAGATATGAAATAATATGAATAAATAAAATAAATATAATTGTAAAGGAAGTGTGAAATTGACCTAGTTTCATGAGAGCCTTCAAACATGCATAACTTCATTTGGGAGCATATTTTTTCAGGTTTTGCCTACAAGGCAAAAAAAAACATATTTATTATTTACCAAATGTTTTTTAATTTTGTAATTAAAAATGAAAAATATACCTCGGATAAGAGCATATCAATTATAGACTTTCCATATTGCTCGACCAAAGTCTTGCATTCTTGGCTCATTAATCCATGAGCACCAATAGCTTGATTGATTTGAGTGACAACAGCCTAAAAACGATTGGATTTGAGAATGTTTTTTTTAATAATAAATGTCTTTTCTATGTATTTTTAGTTTCAATTGATACAATGTTTTCCAAAAGGGGGTAATTACAGGAAGAAAAAAAACATTATATTTTGGGCAATCAAACAATAAAAATTTGATATTTTTTAAATTAACCATTTTATGTTTTTAACATGTCGAAATTCAAAATGGTTAATTTAATAATTTATAACAAAATTACCTATGAAACTGCTATGACTTTTATTGCTTGATTAGATAAAATGAAATTACCCAAAATATAATGTTCTTTTTTGTAATTTTCCCTTTATTTAAAACTAATATACATGTCTGAATGTGTATAAATGTCTATTTTACCCTTAGAAATAATAAACTATATATACCGTTGGACCAGCCAACAAAGAGGTTCCAGAATCAACAATTGCTGCACAACCATTGGTGCAAAATCCTAATAAAATCAAATCAAATAAAAAAGGAGAGAAATTCTGAGATCATAAACCATGAAAACACAATTTAAATATTAGAAAGGAATCAAGGGTAAAAGAATGCCATAAAATTACCAGTTGGTTCGTTACCAATGAATACATCATTCATTTCAAACTATAAACAAGTAAAACAACTGAATGAGTAATAAATTTTATAAAAAATAAAAATTAAAAAAATAAAAATAAAAAATGAATATAAGAATATAAGAATAATAACCTGCCAGTAGCCTTTTTGAGTGACAGGGACATAAATGTGTTCACCTCTGAAATGATTAGTATCAACACCACCAAACACAAGTTCACCTCCTTCATTATCTTTAGTATTTCGATTAAGCCAAAATGAAAACACAGGTTCATGAACAAGACCTTGGTCAACCATGTTGTACCTAATATGGTCAATTATCAAACATTAACAAAAAAAAAATTACGTTTTTGGTCCCTAACTTTGTTTAAAATTGTAGTTTTGGTCTCAGGTAGTTTCCTCTTACAATTGAACAGAGGCACCAACATTGCAGAAGAGAACTATCTGGAACCAAAACTAAAACCTTTGAATAGAGTCACGGGGTAAAAATGTAATTTACTCCAAGAAAAAGTTTGGAAAGTGAGTGAAGTACCAAACAGGAAGAGCACCCCCAACAGAGATTTCTTGAAACCCAAGGCCAAGAATACCATCAAACTTTGCTGCAACAAAAGTGATACCGGGCTCTTTGGTTGCTTCTATGAAATCCTGAAAAGGGGTAATTTAGTAATTGTGAAAATGAACAAATTTTAATAAAAAAAAAATGCATAATTTTTTAATCTTTAGTTTTTACCTGTTCCTTGATAGAAAAATCACCAAGTCTTATAGAATCTTGGCTAAAGAAACCAGAGATAGCACCAGTTCCATATCGAATTGCAGCAGATTTCCCTAGATGTAGAAAAAACAAAAAACAAAAAATAATAATAAATGCCACATCAGCACCAACTCAACAAACCTAAAAAGCTCAACATATATCTATTTTACGTACACAAAAAAGCACTTTTTATTTGTGATTAATAAACTAAAAGAATAGAAGGTCAAAAAAATATGCAAAAAGTTATTTGGTCAAGTTTATAACTGAAAACATATGGAAAAGCTATTCCATTGAAAAAACAAACTCCACGATAGGAGATTTGCTTCTTCAAATTATTTGACCCAAAAAGCTTATGAATAAGCTCCTATTTTAGATGCTATAAGCATTTGAAGGCATCAAAGAACAAGAACATGACATCATACCATTTTTCTTATAGGTACTTGATTGGCTAGACTTATATTTTGAGTGGAAAAGACAAGCAACCTGCATCCATATCAACAGTAATCAACATCTATTGAATCAAAAGAGACAAAAAGATTGTATTATGAATCCTTAATAACTAGAAAAGATTGTAAATCCTTAATAACTAGAAAAGATTCACTCACTGAGAAGTAGCACTTTGTAGAAGGCACCCAAAGATTAGAACTTCCAGTGTCAAAAATGACAGTGAACTTTTGAGGTGGAGTGCCAATACCAATTTCACCATAATACTGAGCATCCATATAGTTTTTTAGAGAAATTATATCAGTGTCTGAATCCCTGAAGTTGCCATGGAGACCAAAGTTTCTTCTAGAATCCTCTTCATTTGATGCATCATGTTGGTTTAATTGGTTGATTTTTCTCTTTTTGAGTCCAATTCTAACCAATCCACCATTAGAAGCTGAATATGCAGGAGGTGAGATAAGAAACAACAGGAATGACAAGAGCAAGCTTGCTTTTAATATGGTACCCATGTGTAGCTCTGCAATTAGATATCATCATATTTCGTTTCAGAAACAAAATCTCATAGTAAAATAGATCAAAGTTTCATTCTAATATCACTTTTTTGAGTACATAATCTGTAAAAATCTTTATGAAATTCTAATACTTGAGAGCTTTCACATTCATATGATGACATCAATTTCTAATTTCTTAAGCAATTTAGCCAATTGAGAATCAATCACTCTCATAATTACTTTCTAAAACTATAAAATTGTAACCATGATTTACCAAAGTCAATCATCAACCACTATCCAAATCATAATGTGAGAGTGCTAGAAGAGAATCTGAATGATCATCAAGGCAACAAACCAAAAAAAACCTTAATCCAACAATTTAGAGCCTATTCCTTTTAAACGTAAGTTTAACCGATAGCCAATATCCTTACATTCACTCAAAATAACAAAAACCCCATAGTACTGACGAAATTCTCAAATGAACTTCAATTGTACACTGAACGAAATCTATTAACAACTTAATTCCTAAATCGAAATTAAGTATGATCGTATGAAACCCGAAGCGCAAAGTACGTACCCTGAGTTTACAACGGCGATCAAAATGATGACTGAGAATTAGTTGAAATAAAACAAAGAAGCAATTATAACAATATAATACATGAAATTCAATCAACGCAGATGAAATCGAGTGATCAGAGACGATTGATAACAACGAATTAAAAGAGGCCTAACCTGCGTGACTACCTCCAAAAGAAACAATGTGGAAAGCGTGAATATAGAGCAATATGGGACAGGAAAAACAGAATGAGACACTTCCAACACTACACAATGGAGTTGTCCCTCTTTATATATCACATAAAGGCCATTTTGTTATAATTATATTATATTATATTAATTATTAAATATTAAATATTAAATATTAAATATAAAAAATGTCCATAATAGCCCATTTTTAAAGTATTTTACCATAAAATAGCCAATAGCCACAAAAATAAATAAAATAATCCAATAGTCCATGCTTTTTGCAGTTAACCTGAAAATCTAATTCACTAAGAAAAAATTGTTTTTTTTTTTATTTTTTTTTTTAGATTTTCACAGGTCATGTCTGCACATGACAGTCAAAAAGTTTTTTTTTTCATTTTTTAATCGCCCATTGCTAAAATTCGGTTGATTACGAAAAACTATTTTCTTCTTCATATGTTTGTATTTCATCATTGTGATTGGACGAACCCAAATGATATAAATGATATGATGATTGTTACGAAGTTTTATGCGAACTATGAAGTTTTTTTCATCGAATAATCTATCTCTAGAGTTAGAAAAATATGATTTCCCCACATCCAATTTGAGAGTTTAAGATGCCTATTGAAAGCCTTTGTTACAAAAGAATATAATTGATAAAAAGTTTAGCACAATCGGAGTTCATATGAAACCAATGTTTTAAAACCCGAGTTTTAGTTGACCAGGTGTGATGACCGGTTCACGGGTCAACCGATTGAACCGTCGGTTCAACCCGATTTATGGTAGTTTTCTATTTTTATATATTTTTACTTTCCTACATAATACATAAACATATAAAACCAATAATTTGATGTCCAATAAGCGGTCGAACCGCGGTTTAGGGGAAACTCAGCCGGTTCGATCTGGTCCATATTTTTATAAAAAACCATTCTCAATTGACCCGCATTCTACCCCGGGTCACGGTCCAACCGGTTGAACCGGTCGGGTCAACTCGGGTTTTAAAACATTGTATGAAACAGTTATAAAGGTTTGAAGTTGAGTTTTTTTTTTTTTTTTTTTCACCAACTAATGTACTCTGAAACTAAAAAAGAAAAACTTTTCGACATCCAAATTTGGAATGTAATATATTCATGGAAAAACCTTATTACAAAGAACACAACAAAAAAAATCAGCTAAAACAAAGTTTGTGTGAAAGAGTTATTAATGTTCGAAGTTTGCAAAAAAAAAAAAAAAAAAAAAAAAAATCGTAGCCAACTACATAAATCTACATTTTAACGTCCCGCCAAATTGTGAATATTATGGCTATTTTTGGCATTTTTTTTTGGCTATTTTATAGTAAAAAGTTTTTAAAAATAACTATTACGGTTATTTTCTTATATCATATTATATTATATTATGGTTCTAATGAAACAACTCATAAATGTATACGATAGCCAGTCTAACCTAAACGGAGAGCTAAGCGATTAAATCCATATTTCTAAGAATATTTTCAATAGTTAATCTTTAAAAAAATTATATTGTGTCATTAGTTTTCTGATAACATTTATTTAATAAAAACATTACAAACACTCTCCAAATGGTTAACCTTTTCAATTGTTCATATTTGGCTTTTATCTCATTGCAACATTTTATGATATCCAAGTTGGTTTTTCATATTATGAGTTATAAATCTTTTTTCTTTGATATTTTTTAAGACTTAAACGAATCTTTCATTCCTTCACGTATTCAGTTACTTGGCCTACGAGACATACGAAGAGAGTTCGTTTTGTTTTTGTGAGAATTTGTTTTTAGACATCAAATGGCATGCTTTTATAAACATAATGCTACAAATATACAAACTAAACAAAATAACTATGTAAACAAATCAATGGTTCAAAGACTTACTTTTCACTCAACCAGTAAAACGTACCAATCCTAATAACAAACAAACTCTAAACAAAAGCCTATAAGATGGGAAAGGATAAAAGGAAACAAATCATAGTAATCTAGCTACGATAAGATAAAATATATAAAAGATGATAAACATAAAATAAAAACAACAAAATAATATGTGACCACCAAGTGCTATAATATTAAATTTTTTATTTTATTTTAAAGTTTGTAAATGATTTGACTATATTTATGTCTTTAAAAGGTTTTTTCTTCCTCTCACCCATTACCCAAATATGTTTAGACGGGTGAGTGAGAGGAGTTAGTAGACCCTAGTTCCCCTGCTCTATGACATCATATAAATATAGAGGTGATCATTTAATCTTTTTCTTTTTCTTCGTTCCTTTGCTTCTCAAATTTGAATCCTTTATTTCTAAATGAAAAGGTAGAAAAAAGAAGTTTGAATAGGTGTCAGATTCATGATCAAAGTAAAAGAGTATTCCCGACAAGTAAAGGGGTATCCACGACAAAATAAAAAAAAAAGTGTAATACAGAATAAGAAAAAAGAATTCAGAAAAAAATTACACTACTAAATTTTTTTTGAAGGGTATCTCGGGATATATACTAAATCTGTCAATGGTTTGAATTTGGGAGGTTTAGTTTCGGTTTTTGTGATTAAACACAACATGTATCTAGGAAAGTTTATGGTTTATAATTGTGTATATATGTGTTCATTTACTTCCAATGCACCCAGTTCCAATTCTTGATTTATGGTTGTTATTTTGTACTTCTCTCCAAGAATCCATCTCCTACTTGTGCAAATGATCCTCTTAAAGGTAAAATTTTAGTAGTTTTCCGTAATGGGTCCGTATATTTTATAGAATTTGTTGTATCCTTTTGCTATTTTTTTTATGGTGGTTTTTGTTGATTCCAGGTTCTATCTTCTCATTCACTCGATAAAAGAGTATTTATACATCAATAGATCCAAACAGATAGATAGGACATGCTAGATTCGTACTGAGGGCTCATGAGCATTCCAGATACAAGTTGGGGGTCGGGTAGGACATGCCAGACTCGTACTGAGGGTTTGATGGAATTCAGTCCAAGGACTGATCTAGTCGTGGAGCAAGTCAAACATAAGTTGTGGGCTCCGAGGGCAAGCTAGACTTATGTTGTGGGCTCACAGGTAATCCATACTTGTAGTTGTGGACCCATTGCATGCTGTTATTGTATGTTTATGTTATTTGGATATGTGTTGGTATTTTTGGGGAACTCACTAAGCGTTGGCTTATTGTTTTGGGTTATGTTTAAAGTAATTCAGATGACCATGGGAAGGCGAAGGCGTGACCGACTGACCGTATACATTCTCATGTTTTGGACTTATGATTTTTGGAACTCTGATGTTGAAATGCTTTTGAAATTATGTTTGTAAACAATTTATGAAGTTGGTTGGTTTTTAAAAGTTTAAATTTATCATGATTTTTATGGGTATTACACTTAGATGCCGGAAAAACCAATATGACAAATGTAATATCACGCTCTCCAGTCTTAGGAGTATAAAATATTATAAAGGAGGCTTCTTAGGGTTTCAATAGTCCTTATAGCCTATTATATGATGCCTTAGGTGTACCAACATTCTTGGCTAAGTAAAATAGGTCGAGTATATCCCTATAGTCTACTAACTAGTTGCCTAACAATTTTTTGAAAATTAATCCATGTGTTTATTTTTACTCGTTGTAACAAAACTTATTGCCTATTTTCTTTTTGTGTGACCAATCAGGCTCAGATAATGTTGGTTGTGACATGAATGTGGGATGTAGGGTGCATATAACTCAACACATACCACATTGGAAAACTACCTCTTTTTCCTTTTATTGATAGATAGTGTTAATTGTATTTCACCTTTTACATTCCACATTCTGATGTTTGAGTTCCTTCACCACATCTAACAATGGGGTTTAGATACTGTAACATCCTAAAATTCAAGGCCAAAAATTTCATTTTTAAATAAGTTATTATAAAACCATAAGTATAAAAACATCCATAATAACATCTCATGTCAAAACCAATGTGTCAATAGTCAAACATGTTATCATAAAAATAATATCAGAGTGTAATCCCAAAGATCTCATGGGCGGAAAACATAGTGTGATGCGCTGCGATCGAGCCGGCTTCTTTCCTTTGAAAACGAAGTACCTAAAACCAAAACTGAAAACCGTAAGCACGAAGCTTAGTGAGTTCCCCCATCATACCACATACTATACCAAACACTTACTGTCATACAATTATGGGGTGCCCGACCTACCCTGCCAGGTAATTCTGGGGTGCCCGACCTACCCATCTCAAGCATTTATGGGGTGTTCGACCTACCATGTTAGTCCATTATGGGGTGCCCGACCTACCATGTCTGGAAAATCTAGGGCGCCAAGCTACCCTTCGGTTGATCGCAACCAGCTACGGGAACTATTTCACCCCTACTACTACCACATAATAACATAGCATAAACATACTATAAGGAATATATGGGGTGTCTGACCTACCCTTCGGTCCTTACGACCGTAACATGCAAACTATTCCCCTCCTACTACCACTATCACATAACAACATATCATAAACATACTATCAAGCATATATGGGGTGCCTGACCTACCCTGTCGGTCCTTACAACCGATATCAATGTCTATCCTACCCCTCCAACCACTATCACATAAAACATAGCATACGAGCACATAACACATAACTGATAGTGGCATACCAGACAATTATCACAAAGACAATCATCTCAACTATAATCGACTACTAGTGGGCCGACATTGGTGCTTTCGACCCACTTCTAAGGTCCAACCATTTAGTCGAGTCCAACATTTGGCATTTCTAGTGGCCCAATATCTCATAATCATGAAGGCCCAATTATGGCCCACCTATGGCAAATTTTCCAAATTGCGATCAACCCCTCAAATGGGCCTTACCCTAAAGCCCATCCAATTATTCTAGTCCATATGATTGTTCTTGAATGACCCATTATTGGCCCAATCACCAAAGCCCAATAGAAAGGCCCAAGTTAAATTAGGGTTTTCACATAAAATGACGATTAGGGTTAAGTGTTTCTTACTTAACCCATTAATGAATTAATCCATTAAGTCCAATATTACCTTAGATTAATTGCAAATGATTATTAATTAATTATTTTAAGTTTAGAAAATAATTCTAGTGCGGGTCCCGATCAACCCCAAAATTAGGGTTTCATGACATTAGGGTTTTTCAAACCCTAATTAGGGTTACCAACCCAAATACTGCCCCATTAGTCACATGGTTAAGCTTTTAGATTACTTTGGGCTTCCTTGGGCCCATTAGGGTTTCATTAGTCGGGCACCACCCACTACCACCTCGGGTAGTGGTGGTCAACGACGGCTCACCGTGGCGGCCACCACCTCACGGTGGTGGTTAGGGTTCTAGTCCAATCGGGTCCAAGCACCCCAAAAGTAATCCAAACACACGTAAAGCACACCGCCACCCAGCACGGCGGCCGATGGCGGCAGCCACCACCCTATGGTGGTGGTTTTGAGTTTTCTTTTCATTATTCCGACACTATTACAGTTTACAACTTAAACTTCAATAACACACACACACACATCTACCTTAGTGGTGGTCGGCAATGGTACATGGCGGCAACCACCACCTCACAGTGGTGGTGGTGGCGATTTTTGCCAAGAATTCCACACACTAGACCCTATATAAACAGTCCACGCCAAACACACACATACATATGTGAACACAACCACCTAACGTGGTGGTTGGCAATGGCAGGGGTGGCAATCACCACCTCACGGCAGTGGTGATGGCCTTTCTTAGGTTTCAGGCCGAGATGCACTCAAACAACCTCCTGGATGCTTAAAGACAACTCAAACACGTTCCCTTCACACACACCCATCACGTTATAGCAACAAACACCCACCTGATGGCAAAAAATCGAACACAATCATCCTTCACGGTGGCATGCGACGGTCTTAATGATAGGCAGCGCTTCACAGCGAAAGGTGGTCGGAGTAGCTCCGACGAATTTCGTGAAACATCTAAGGATGGCGGTAGAAGGCGGGAGAAGAAGAAGACATGGAGGGACGGTGGCAGCGGAACAACATTGCTAGAACGGCACTTATGGTGACTTAGTCATCACCGGTTGCAGCGCAGCGGCGGTAGAAGAAACGTCGGGACTGGATGGTTGAAGGCTCCCATTGATGGCAACGCCATAGGCCGGAATCAGCTGTCATTTGGCAGCCATGTATGGTCGGAATGTAAGTGAAATCGATGGTGGTAGCTGGAGGATCATACCTGACGGCTGTGAATAAGAACAAGGTTTAGGGTTTTAGCATGGTAACGAGTTTATATACCCGGTCTTCATTCCAAACTTATTGCCATAATACTATCTTTGCTCCCTCCCTTCCCTTTTTCTTTCAAAGTGAGTCCGTAATTTACCTTTTTAACCCCATTCATCCAAAAACCCTTCAACTTAAGTCCCAATAATTACCATGCAACCCCTCCTCTACAAAACCTTTTCAACTTAGGTCCATAATTTAATCTTTAGCCCTTGCTTCCATAAATCCTTTCATATTAGGCCCAAATGATACCAAACACCCCTTGTCTTCTAAAAATCTTTACAAAATAAATCCCGGAACTTACACTTTTAACCCCCAACTTCTAAAACTGTGACAGTTAACTCCTCGAGACCAACACCTTGCTATATAATTATTGATTTTAGGGCTACTATTTGTTGATTTATTTATTTATTTATTTATTAAATAAACAAGGTGTTACAACTGTTGGGTTTTGAGCATTCTAACACTCCTAAGTGTACATGCAACCCTAAATACCTTGGATCTATGTTTTCTCTATTATACATACAAATACAAATATCCAAGGTATTATCCTAACTAGCATAACAAAAACATTGATACTAGGATAACAAAACATATAAAATACATACCTTGTAGTTGTTGCTTGACTCCATGAAGCTTGAGTGCCTAGTGCCCCAAGTGTGACACCTCAAATGGTTCACACAACACCATGAACACTTGGAATAACCTTGAGAATAAGGATACTTTGGTTTTTCTCTAGTGAAATCGGCCTTGCCCTTTTGTGTAGACACAATAGTCCAATTTCACCAACCAAGGACATCTTTATATAATGTGGAGATTAGGGTTAAACCCATGACCCTTCATTTCATATGATCCATGGGTTAAACACTCCATGGACTATCCATGAAAGCTTAGCCCAACCTAAATGAACTTGGCCCATCACACATATATATCTAAGAGTCCATATTTAATTAGTTCCTTTTGATCACTTAATTAATTCTTGATCAATACTAATTAAATAATATGATTATATATTAATATATTAGAACTTATAATATATTAATATAAATCACCAGTATCCTTTTTTCCCTCATTTTGTCTATCCAATTGTCCCGATGTCATGCAACCCAAATGGACCATGCCGGGTCGGGTCAAGTACATGGCAAATATAGTTATGGACTTAGACATTAATCCAACAGTCTCCCACTTGGATAAGTCTAAAACTATTATTGAGTATGACTTCAAAACCCGACTAGCAATTTGTCAAACTCTGACGTGTTAACTGAACTCTGATATTGTCAATGACTTGTCCATTAGATAAGGGATCATATATTCCTCCATTCTAGATATCATATGGACTGAGACATGGATTATAATCATTCTCTCTGTCCATCTGTTGTTTCCCAATTTCCGATTCATGATGACTGACTGATTGAATAGATCAAATTAGTCCTGGCTTGGCCAAGCACTCACATGTGTCATCATTAAATCATCGAGGGGCCAACAGATATTGCTTTTATCCCAAAGTTAAAAGGAATGGATAAACTTCGACTCATATGGCTTGTTCTACTACTCGTTGAATCATACACAAAGGCACGTTTTATGACATCGAGTTACCATTGTGGTTTCGTGCAATCAATGTATAACCAACTCATATCTCTAGGTTTGAAGAATATAAGATATTATCGTCTCATGATCACTCGTGATTAAAATCCATGAAGTGATTCCAATGAGCACGGGTTGAATCCAATACCCATAACTTATGAGCACTCATGAGTGTTGTAGCACCACTTTGTCCAACATCTTAGACCTCTACAATCCAACCCATGACAGTCTTGATTCATATCTACATCCAACATATGACAGACTGTGGATGGTTTGAATAACTTAGTCATTCTGGAAGAATAACCTAGTTATTATGGAAGTCAAAACATGCAAAGTGAAACACAAGAATAAATGAATCAAATATGGTATCAAACCCTATGAATATAAATAGACCACTTTTATTTATCACCATATTGATTACTCATTATTCATTGTTTCGGTTTTATCAAATTTATACTTGAATTAAAAAACACTAGTTGTCCCATGCTCCAAGCATGTACATTATGTTTTTTTAAACAATAGCTTTGCCATACACCAAGTATGCACTCTATGTTTGTCTATGACCGTTACTTTGTGAAATAAACCAATTGACCAAACTTTCAATGATTCTAATTTCACACTCCCAAATCGAAATCTTGTTAGATTTTAAACTTAAATGCACTACCCTCTTGCAATGAATGTGTACAAAGTCACAAAGACTTGTCAACAACCATTACAGGGTATTCCAATGAAGACCTACTCCATGGACACAAAGCCTTATGTTCAAAGTATGCATTGCTTTGAACATATTTCTTGCACTATGTTTTTCCTAATCTTACACGGATTGCTTCTATCTATGGAGACAACTCTATATTCCCATTTTGACTACCACTTCTGAACAAGAGTTGCCTCTTTTCATACTATGTCAATATGGCCCTTCCAAAATTCACACTATACTTCCAACTGTCCTTGAGCAACCAATCTTTGGTAAACCTTAGATTGTCCTTGACAATTGCTTAATCACTTTAGTCATATCCAATTCTAGACATTTTTCCCCTTAATGCCCCAGGCATTTGGAAAAATTCAGAAAGGATAATTATTATAGCACATGTAATCGATCTTGTACCCAAAGTAAATGGGACACAATTCATGATGTTTCACATAAAGACATGGTTCTAGACCAGTCTTTTGCCATAATTATTTTTTGTTTTGCCATATTCTCAAATTTTGACTATGAAAAGGGATGCCGTAATCATAATCGAATTTTGAGAACACAATATATATAATTTTCTTAAGTTGAACCAAACCAACATAAAATTCATATATATATATATATATATATTCTTGACTAAGATGATTAAAATCTTAATCTAAGCCTTTTAGAATTGAAATGAAGTATAGTTTCCTCTCCCTCAATTATAGCAAAACAACTTTTTCAACCCCTGCAACCTCACAAATTGAAACTTTTGTTTTCTATAATTAACATTGCTAACTTGCAATACTTATCATAATTATCATGCTCTCACTAACATGATGATTATTAGCATAACACTTATGCTCTCACTAGCTTTGACATGTATCCAGAAAACAAATGGACTTCTAGAAGTCAATACTTTATTGACATTCTTACTAAAGTTCAGATTTTTGATACTAGATTGCTTTGATAAGGCTTTATCAAAATCATACACCTTATCTTAGATAGATCACAGGTGTGTCTAAACAATTTTAGAACTATGAAAATGGATGTCGTAATCATAGTCTCAATTGTTTAGACCTTTGCTATCTGCTTCAAATCTACTTGGTGGAAGTGTTTCCTCACCATCATTTTCATGAATCAGAGAGAAACCTTATGACCCTTAGATTTTATGGTATATGTGTTCCTTTCCATGTGAATTTTTGTCAAAACCATAATCACAAGACAAGATTAGTGACAATTCCAAATTCATATGGACTGAACTTGTGCAATCTTAAATTCTTGCCACCTGGCAGCTCAAGGGCCTGCCATTGCTTCCAAGTTGATATGAAACCAATTGAGAACTCTAAGAACTCATATGCAAAGCCAACTTTAACTAGAATGGGCACAAAATAGAAATATGTCAACTACAGGTTTTTTTATTATTGATTAGATCTTGAAATTCTTTTTAGGATCTTTAGGACTCCCACTATCCTCTTGATATATAAGACTATCTTGCCAAATATTCAAGAGATAGTGCGGATTCTTTATCAAGACAAACACTTCACACAATTGGCCTATGTTGGTCTTTGTTTTATTCAAAACATCACAACTTACCAATTTCAAATGTACAAGAGTAGGACACTTTTACTCTTACATTTGACAAGTGTTTTAAACCTTTCTTTAAGATATGTCACTCAACTTACAGTCTTGGAGTATGACTCTAAGACTTGTTTTAGAACGAAGTATGACTCATCTTCTTGATTTGACCACTTCAACAATTCATAACTCCTCTTCTTAGCTATCAGAATGCACTTAGAGAATGAATTGTGATAAGGTCTCTTAATCATTAAGATGATCATATAACATGATACTAAAGTACTCTCCCGTCTTTTCAGATTTGATAAACTTTTATCCTTCTGCCTAATTTGATTCTTCTCATTCATTCTGCCATACATCGAAAATTTTCCAATGTATCAGAATTACACTTAAGCCTGTAAGTATAACCATATTTACTAAATTTTAGTAAATCATGAAGAATAGTCTTATCGATTATTTGTGGTGGGCTTGATCAGTGCACAAGAATGTGTACTCGATCCCTTAGTCCTTTACTTGACTCACACATCCATGCGAACAAGTAATTAGTCTTAATTTTCCAAAGCTGAAAATTCTCATTCATCATACTGTACAACTTGTATGATTCCATGTTTCTATCCAACTGAAAACTTGGGTGATGAGAATCTTTCCTTATTTGGTAAATTTAGACACTACCACAAATGAAAGAATCAAATTCATATTTCCACTCTTGCTATTAATGGAATCATATAAGCAACAATTTTTCGCAAATGCCATTGTAAGGATATTTTAAAATAAATAAAAACAAAAAAATTTCCTTTTATTTTAAAACTTTGCGGAAAAACTTATCCTTACAGTGCAAAAGCATATGAAAAATTTGTTGTTATCTATTCCTAAGCAATATATCATAACTCCTAAGCAACAGCTCAAATTCTGATCACCGAACCATGCGATCGAAATTCGTCTTCGCGATCAGAATCAACATATACTCCTTTAAGTTTCTTCCCTTTTCTTTGATTCTTAAAACATCACCATGTGACTCAGTCACATTATGTAATAAGAATCTCCAAATAGGAGCTTAACAGAGTTAGACAATGGACTTTACCTGAAGTAGAGTCAAACTTATTGACTTTTACATCCTTAGGTAAATTTGGTAGCTTCGCAAACAGTGCCCCTTCCTTTGGCAATTCTAACAAATGGACCCTTTGGTAATGGTACATGGGACTATCACAGACTTAGCTTTTCTCTTTACCATTTGGTAAACCGAATTGACTATGGCCGATCCCTTTCCATTGGGAAGAGAATGTTTTTTCTGGATTTCCAGTGTCACCATTGTCAATGTCCATAATGTTTTGGGAAGTCGATTTTCTAATCAAATTTTCTTTACTAGCCTTCCAAATCATTGTTGATTCAGCAGTACAAGCAAATAGATAAGATCATTAAGGGTCTTGTCATAGTCTGTTTCATAGGAGTCCCAAAGGAAATCACTATGTGACTTAGAAAGTGATTGAACCACCAACTTTCTCAAGACTTTGACACCCAACTCTCCCGGCTTGTCAATATGTGACTTCATCTCCAAGATGTGATCACACTAGACCTTGCCTTGCCAATAGGGCTTGAGTGACCTTGAACTTGTGGGTTAGGGAGAATAATTGGAGGAGGTGGAGGAAGTGAAGTTCCAAGAGATTTGGGAAGATCATAGATGTATGAGCTAGACATCTTTTGGGAGATATTCAAGTTTAGTTGATTTAAAGTCCTTTCTATAACACCCAATATGAAAGATTAAGGCTAAGGCCCAACAACCTATTTATAACTGGAAGAGGGATGCCGTAATCCAAGTTATAAATAGTTGAAGGTAGGTAAATGACGATTTACCAATTTCCACTATGAAAAAACGAAATATAATTAAGTTTTAATTGGATTTGAAACTCCTAGATCTTTTGAGATACATTGAACTTTCAATGGCATGTTTGAATCTCGATTGTGCCCTCTCAAGTTTGTAACTGGGATGTCGAGGATCACAAACAAGGTGTGAATAACCATGCAAATTGACTTGGTACCCTTAATTTTATCACCCAATCAATGTGCCAGTTAACCACACACGCTCCACCGATCTATCATAAAACTTAAGTCACCCTTTGCCACACATTTTCAGTCCCATGTTAGTGTGCCGGTTAACCACACACGCTCCACTAACAACTTAACAAGGGTGTAAAGTGTAATTTCATGGGTTAGCACCAAATTCACATTTTCCTAAGTAACTAAGACTGGGAATTTATAAGTGTTTAGTTACTTAGTATTTATCATTAATACTTTGAATGAATGGAGAATTATAGTCATTGTCCTACCTGTTCCGCTAACGACCCTCCACCAGTCCAGGAAGCAGTGGGTGAGAGTGGACACCCATTAAACTACCTTTTTATAGGCAATAACCTTATACCCCCCTTACAGACCGACTTCGTGTGTAACACCGTAAATTTCAAAATAATTTTTCACAATTTATAAAAACATTTCCCATTAAATTTTCATAAAAACATCAAGTTTAAATCTCAATTCACATTATACAAAATCCCAAGATCATAAGTATAACAAAATCCCATGCGTGTGTACGGATCAAGCCGGCGCCTTCCCACGGTCATCGCTAGTACCTGAAACAACAACACTAACACTGTAAGCACAAAGCTTAGTGATTTCCCCAAAATACCACACATAAAACACATATTAGCCACTCGAGACTATAACTCTATGGGTCCGTGCACCCAAACTCTGTGAACCCTCAGGTTCTAACTCTAGGAACCTTCCGGTTCCAACTCTGTAAACATGCACAGCATAATCACATAGAAATAATGCAGTACAACATATAGCATACATAACATACAATACTCTGTCACATAACTCTGGTTACCTACTCAAGGTAAAGTATAGTGAGAAGACTCACCTCGCGTATCTCGATGACTCACAAATCCTGAAATCCCTCGTGCCCGATCCTCCGAGCTATAATCCTCCTATAACATCATATGACTCTAATTAACACTTTTTTATCTCTAAGGTTGACTATTCCTAAGAAGTCAACACAGGTCAACTCTGGTCAACGGTCAACGGTCAACTTTGACCGGACTCGGCGAGTGCACAAGGGCAACTCGGCGAGTCTAGACGTTTTCACCAACTCTCTAGGATTCCCTTCTTACACGTCGAGTACTCCCTCTGACTCGATGAGTTCCACCTGGAAGAATCGCGGGGCCACCCCGACTCAACTCGCCGAGTCTCAAGAACAACTCGGCGAGTCCCAGCTCGACTCAGTCCACTCGACCACCCTTCCCTAACTCGCCCTGACTCACTGAGTCAACCCATGACTCGATTGGACCTCTCACTGGCCGATCCAAGCCAATCTTCAAGCTACTCGCCGAGTCTGCTCATCGGACTCGACGAGTCCATGCCATGCAATCACTCAAACTCGCTTCTAAGGTCAGATCTGTTCCATCAATTCATAGATCTGGCCTTCCTAGACTGATTCACCACGTAAAGCCCCAAACTTGGTGTACATACAACCTCTATATGTCCATATATGAAGAATTATCAACAAATATCACAACTCAAGGTCATAACCTCCATTGTTCTTCATAAAGCTTGATGAATGAGGCTCTCTGGGCCTCTATGGATCCAGATCCAAAGCCTCATCACTAGCAAGGGACTATTTGGCCATTAAATCAACCCAACAAAGGCCACAAGAAACCCTAAATCCAAATATACTTCACAAAACAGAAGATGAGCCGAAATCATACCTTTAGATCGATGATCTAAGCTTCCAAACCACAGAATAACAACCTCCTTTGCTTCCTCTTGGCTAGAACCTCCCTCTTCTTTGCTAAACAACACACAAAGGTCAAGAAATGCTTCCTTTCTCTCTCAAATCGCTAAAGCACTCTAGGGTTTCTCTCTATGGACTGCTGGGTACAAATGACGGCCATAAGGCCCCTTTAAATAGGTCCCAAACCCGAGAAATTAGGGTTTCATTAAACAGCGCGGACTCGCCGAGTCCATATCCTGGACTCGCCGAGTCCAGGCGAGTCCCGCGTCCAGAATCACGACCCTACTCGGCGAGTCTGAGCTCCAACTCGCCGAGTCCCCTCACAAAACACCAAAATCATAAACAATAAAGATACCTGGAAATCCGGGCTGTTACATCGTGAATGAGACCTACTAATGGTAAGACGACTTGCTCTTATAAATATATATATAAATATTATTAACTTAGAATATTATAAAGTATAAGGGTTGAATTTTATCTTTTAAAATTCTAAGGGCTTAACTTGGAATTAAAGTATTCATTAGAGAAAACTTTTGAAATTCCAAAACTTGAGGGCAAGTTTTGAAACTATTCAAAACTTTTGGATTTTCATAACTTATGAGTTTTAATTAAAGCTTTAAAACTTTTAATGAAGAGACTCTTGGACATCCATAACTTGAGGACAAGTTATGGAGCCATAAAGACTATTTATAAGAAAAAACTCTTCATTTTTTTTGTAACCTAAGGCATTTTTATGAGTTTTTAGATTCATAAATGTGACCTTTTATGTAACTTGAGGACAAGTTAAAAAAAACACATTTTATGAACTACCTCTAGATTAATTAGGATTGAAAACAACTAAGACACAAAAAAATTCCATTAATCTAAACTAACTCATAAATCAAGGAAACATAAAACTTTTGGTAATCCATAACTTATGGAGTTAAATGCGTGTTTTATGATGAAACTTTTCATGTTCCATAACTTAAGAATAAGTTATGGAATTCTTTAAAACATTAATACAAAATTTTGTAACTCTATAAAAACTTTGAATCAATTTTTTTTAAAACCGTTTCATATCCATAACTTATGGAGGTTTCAAAACACTTAAGATCACAACTTAAAAAAAAAAAAACTTTTGAGCTCCAAAATTTTATGACAAAATTTGTAACTCCTTAAAAATTTAGATCAATCTTTTAAAACTAATAAAATAATCATATCATTTTATCTTTTACTAAATTTGACCTAATTCAACTCATATAGAAAATGATTCAAATTTTACAAATAATTAGTTTTTCACAAAATAAGTAATTATCTTAAAATTTGACAAACTTCATGTTTTTTTTTTCTTTTTTTTTCAACTTTGAAAATCAAACATTTGCATGAATATAACAGAAAACTAACCATGGCTCTGATACCACTGTTGGATTTTGAGCATTCTAACACTCCTAAGTGTACATGCAACCCTAAATACCTTGGATCTATGTGTTCTCTATTATACATACAAATATGAATATCCAAGGTATTATCCTAACTAGCATACCAAAAACATTGATACCAGGATAACAAAACTTATAAAATACATACCTTGTAGTTGTTGCTTGACTCCATGAAGCTTGAGTGTCTAGTGCCCCAAGTGTGACATCTCAAATGGTTCACACAACACCATGAACACTTGGCATAACCTTGAGAATAAGGATACTTTGGTTTTTCTCTAGTGAAATCGGCCTTGCCCTTTTGTGTACACACACTAGTCCAATTTCACCAACCAAGGACATCTTTATATAGTGTGGAGATTAGGGTTAAACCCATGACCCTTCATTTCATATGATCCATGTGTTAAACACTCCATGGACTATCCATGAAAGATTAGCCCAACCTAAAAGAACTTGGCCCATCACACATATATATCTAAGAGTCCATATTTAATTAGTTTCTTTTGATCACTTAATTATTTATAAATTAATTCTTGATCAATACTAATTAAATAATATGATTATATATTAATATATTAAAACTTATAATATATTAATATAAATCACAAGTATCCTTTTTTTTCCTCATCTTGTCTATCCAATTGTCCCGATGCCATGCAACCCCAATGGACCATGTCGGGTCGGGTCAAGTACATGTCAAATATAGTTATGGACTTAGACATTAATCCAACAACAACTCTCTCCTACTTAAATTAGATTTGGTCCTCAAAATCATTCCTTACCATTTCTTATGCGCCAAACCACTCAAGTAACATGGTCACCATCTTGGACACACACTATCCTTACCAGGGTAGCCGTAACCAATCTTCGCAAAGCCCTAAAATCCGCAGGTGAACAGATTCCTCGCAACAAGATCACGTCTACTCCGTCTGAAATCTGCTGTCTCGAGATGGTCTGAATCCTTGACAGACCACTGATACTGAATCATTATTGTTGTACCCAGTCTACTTACCCTTAACTGACCCCTCAAATTCTGATAACTCGAGGATCCCACTATCTAACAGGATCACAGACCCAGTTATCCCTGCAGCTCATTTATACTTGGCCAAGGCTTAGGTAATCCTGCTGTGAGTGTCTTATCACTTACCAACCAATCAGTTTCTTCGTCCGCACATGCAAACCTGAAACACCGATATTGCCAAAACACTAAAACTGCCCGAAGCACTGAACTGCCCAAAATAGCATGTTGCTACATGGTTGCTTTCCAAAATCTACCAAGACCTTCCTGGTCTCAATTCATTCGTCAGTCATCTATAATACCAAGTTCTGGCCCGGGTGCGGAGCCAAAGGACTCCCACTTAGTCGTCTCACACAACTTCTGAACGAAATCCATCGCTGGAAATAGTTGCCACTAGTTATCATGCCACTGTGGCTCTAACAATCTTCTGATCTAACCGATTGGGTCCATGCGTCAAATCCTGACATCACCAATCCAAGGCTAAAAGTGATTGCCACATGACCTAATGGTAGCCTGATATCACAAACGACCTTAAGCAGTCCATTGCTTCCCTAATCTTATAAACGTAGTGGTGTTCCTACAGTCTTATCACTGTCTCAACCAGGTCTAATACCTCTAGGGAAATCCATAAACCAATCCGTGGATTTTCCACATCCTCACTGCTACACCCGACTGGTGGGTACTACTGTTCCTTCCAGGTCTTAGCAACGTGCTCATGCTATCTACCAACCTAGTTAATGCTATGGCTACACTCACAGACTTACATCACTCTATCACTATCTGACCACTACTGAATGCTACGAATACCCCCACAGTCTTACAACACTTTCCATGCTAATTAACTGTTAGTGAATGCTACGGATACCCCCGTAGTCTTACAACACTTTCCATACTATCTGACTGTTAGTGAATGCTACGACTACCCCTGTAGTCTTACAACACTTTCCAAACCGGTAGAACAGGCACTCGATCTAAAACTCATCTGAACTTGAATTCTAATTGGACCTCTAAACTAGTTCCCTAAACCTGTTACCCGATGCCAAGAAAAAACACGAACTAATCATTGGAACGTTTTCTGAACTCCCAACTCATCTAATACTCAACCTATATGGCCACTCGACCGCCTTTCTGTTCTGATGAGGATGTGAAACGCATCCTAGCTTCACACCTATTACTTCTCCTAAGTACCTAGTCAATTATCCTCCACTTAGATTCGACTAAGTCTTCACGGCACGTGAGAGTTGAAGGATTCCCAATCCTTCTTGCTTTCTAGTAATCCGCTGTTGACAACCTGTGCTTACCAATGCTAACGACCAATTACCAATCAAACCTTAAGATCTTTCATCCTATGAATCTTGAAGTATTCTTGAAATTTGGTCCAATCTGTCACCTCAATCCATCTCCCATGCTGACAACTAGAGACCTTAATCTTCACCTTCGTTAATGAGTCCTCGTTCCCACTTCCAATCTTGCAGCACCACTGAACTCTAACCAAACACAGCCCATGTGAAAATACAATTCTCTTGAACATCCAATGACCAACCACTTATGTATCTAACACCGACAACTGACACTTCCATCTTCATGCTATCATTCCTGTCCTAGAAACAGTAGTGCCTTGAAATCCAAAGTTCTTCCATAGGCAATTGTCAACCATACCCGAACAAATGATAGAACCATTGAACTCTGACTTCACTGGATAACTATCGCTCTAATTCTAACCTAATATCCTCTAAATAGTACTCCTGCACAGATCCTGATAAAGATCCGGAATGATAACAGTACACGCGGAACCCACTCCGCAAGATACGTCCCTCTGTAGGTTCATTAAGGATTCTTCAGCATGTAGGATGGCATATATGATCCTTGATAACCCAGACACTAGCAAAAAACTGACCCGAGATCAAACTTATCCAAACTCACTCAAAAATCCAAAGTGGTAGGTATTCCCAACATCCACCTAGTAGCAGTAGAAGATGACATACCCTAAAATCTGAGTTATAACGAAAAAGATAACACCAGCAAAAATTAGGTCAAAAATAAATTTTTTCAGTAACCATAATTGAGTATACTAAGTGGTAGATATCATAACAAGGTTTTCAAAAATATAAAGGACACTAAAATCCGAGTTATAACGAAGAAGTTATGACCAATCAAAGATCCACGACAATACCGGCAAAACACTGTTAAGCAGAAAATACGAAATTCCAATAAAATGTTTTTTAACCTTAGGTATCTAAATGAAAGTCATAGATATTCCAAAACCATAAACATACATAAAAAGAACGCCCAAATCTGACTTCATATGAGGAAGTTATGATTTTACGAAGTTTCGAACATAGCGGTAGACAGCTAAAAACTCGAAATAGAGATCGAGCGACTTTTAGCCAACACGACCTAAATGAGAATCGAAGATCTCGTCAATGGTAATACAACGGTAAAAATACTGAAAAAAACGAGCATCGTATGAAGAAGTTATGAATTTTTAACGGATTTTTCCAGTCCCGGCCTGTTAAAAATATATTACTAAAAATAAAGCCAAAATTAGCCGACGGAGTCTAAATGAGAGTTGTAGAGCATTTTATCACATACACGTGGATATAAATAGAGCTCGTACGCAAAAGTTACAGAATTTCAAAGAACTAGGCACATAACTCGAGGTTGGTCTGAAGGGAACGCCCTGCGTTCCCTACAGAACGCCCCACGTTCGCAGATCAGAACCGAGTCCCATCGCCATCCAATCTGAGGTTCCTAAGCAGTGACGCACTAGGCTCCGAAACACGCTGCGTACGAGGGAACGCCCCGCATACCTCGCAGGAACACCCCGCGTTCGAGGCCTCTTCCAACCTTATAAAAAGGATGCGAAGGCTCCGGGTTTTGGTTGCTAATTCTCAACTTTCTCTCCCAAATTTCATACTTCTACCCTCTCGAGACTATCCCGGCATCCCAGTTTCATATCTGAGCTCTTACGGAAGTTCGAAGCCCCGATATTTCCGAGAAATCGACTTCTTTCCGGTCGAAGTGCTACCCAAGCAAAGTATCGTTTTCATCAAATCGCCACTTCTACCAAGTGAGTTCATACCCCTACAAACACATTTTAAATACGTTTTTAACTGCTTTTAAATATTTTTAGGGGGAATATAGGTAAACACACGGTCAAAATCGTGTGAAAAACATCAATATTTTGCTATACTTTTCATTATATAATCAATCATATGTGATTTGTAACTATCATACGAAAACATTAGCATGCAAAACATCTCACGATACCATTTTTCCCTTGAGGAATAAAACATGTTTATATATATATATATATATATATATATATATACATATTATATATATATATATATATATATATATATATATATATATATATATATATATATATATATATATATATATATATATATATATATATATATATAACAAACTATGTTTCATTTATATGTTCATATAACATATCATAAACACGGGTAACCATTTCAACTATAACATTATGCTTTTATAAGCAAATTCAACTCATTAGTACGCCTTTGTTAACACGGTAGAAAAGGAAATCATTTCATACAAAAGATTTTTCAACATATTACTCGTGAACTCGTTGTTAGCATTCATGTGAGGCATATGGCTTTGCTTAGTATCAAAGAAAGCCCTCATCTATAACTAGAGTCTCCTGGAGGGAGAGCGTGAATTTTTTGTATAGATCTATACGGGGCTTACGACTCAGCACCATGACTGTTAGCTACAGTCCAAGGGGTGACAAATGTCAACATTGGTACTACCGTTTAGTATGGTTATGAGAGACTCGCATGCAGAAACAATGACTCATGCACGTAGTAATACACTTCTCGAACACCGACATGGAATAGTATCTTTATGATTGCTTTTATATAACTAGGTTGTATTAAGTAATCATAGTAGGATATTATTGTCACGTTCACGATCGGATTTAAACACATCATTAGAGATTTTATTATTTTAATAATAAAACTATACATTCCCAGTTTAAGTATGGCATATTTACCTACATTCATGGTCTTGGTTCACATAAGACTACACCTCACTTTTAGGAAAATATAGGATTTTGTTGGTTCAAATATATTCATTTTGTACAATAACGATTTACAACATCATTCTTAAGAAAATATCAGATTTTCTAGAAACAAACGCGGACTTTTCAAATGACATTCATCTACACAAATAACAGCTTATGAACTCACCGACTTAAATGTTGACACTTTTTCTTTGAAATAACTTGTATTCTCAGGAAACCGCTAAATCAAGTTAGCAACTGCTTTTGAAGACTTACGCTCAGGCGTTAGTTTAATTTTGTAACACCCAAATTTTCAAATAATTTTTCACATTTATAAAAAAACATTTTCATTCATAATTGTCATAAAACATCATTGTATCACATAATCAATTCATAAAATCACGTCCCAAGATCAAAATATGTAAAAGCTCCTCGAGTGTGTACTGATCAAGCCGGCGCCTTCCCGCGATCCTAACTGGTACCTGAAACACATAACACAACACTGTAATCATAATTGCTTAGTGAGTTCCCCAAAATACCACACACAATACACATTAGCCACTCGAGGCTATAACTCTGTTTGACCCTCTGGTCAATGTGACTCAGTGGGACCCTCCAGTCCCATAACTCCGTGGGCCCTCTGGCCCTAACTCTGTGGACCTTCTAGTCCTAACTTTGAAAACTCTGGAACATATGTAGCATAAATAACATATAAATCACATCATGCAAAACCATACAAAATACTCTGTCACATAACTCTAATTACCACTTTAGGTAAAGTATAATGAGAAGACTCACCTCGGGTAACTCGGTAAAATCTCAACTCTGAAAAATCCGATCTACCCTCCGCCTAATCATATGAAATAAACACTCTAAATCAATACATCCCTTAAGGCTAGGCTATTCCCTCTCTTAGTACTCTCAGAAGGGTAAAAGACCATTTTACCCCTCCCATGGCTCAAAGACTCTAAAGTTGACCAAACCCTAAAAGTCAACCCTCTGGGTTACGCTGCGCATACCAAACATGTACGTTGGGCGTACCTGGCGTCCACACAGAAACGGGGTACACGACCCCTTATGCGGCGCGTACTAGGATTACGCCCCGCATAAACCCCAGTTTCAGACTCTAAGCTCTTGAGGTGTTAAACAGTTAAGACCCACGTCTAACTTTTAGATCTGACCATTTGTAAGCCTCTTAATCCATAAAGTTGGTGACTTTAAGCCTTTGCATGGATGGACAAGTCACTAACACCCATAACATTCCATTTCCCAACTCTAGAAAGCTCATAACACAAACATGACCTCATAACAACGACCAAGATGGAAACTTTATAGATCTACAACACAAATATCACTGAAATGGGACAGATCTAGGTCTATGGAGTACATTACACTCATAAAGTCTCCACCTTTGGGACTTTTAACCCTAGAGATGGTCCATGCACTCATCAAACCAAATGAAGAGGAAGGTTTTGAACTTTATACCTCTAGATGAAGCTCCTTTCTCGGTAGATCTCAGATCCAAACTTGCACTTCAAGCCTTAGCCTCCACAAGCTCTTCTCCTTCTTCTTCACTAACACACCAAGACACTTTTAGCTCCAAAACACACACACTCAGGCTAAGAATGATTGAAGGCTCTCTCTTAGGGTTTCACTCACTGCTATGGAGGCTGGGAAATGAACCTTAGCATCCTTTAAATAGTGCACAAGCCAAACATTTAAGGTTTGCATCTAGACCCTTTACGCCCAGCGTACCCAGGCGAGTCCGCGTCTAAATTAAGCGCATGAGTACGCGCAGCGTACCCCGGTGCACCCAGCATACTCATGTGCTACAAGAACTCACTCAAGGACTAGTCTTGACCACTTTTGACAAGTTGACAAAATGGAAGGATATAATAGCTTTACGTGGATTTAGGGATGTTACAATGCTCCCCCATTAGAACCAGACTTCGCCCTCGAAGTCTCATGCCGTAAACAACTCCGGATACTGCTCCCGCATCTCTGACTCCGGTTCCCAAGTCAGCTCGGACCCTTTCCGATGCTGCCACTGGACCTGAACCAGTGACACCTCCTTGTTCCTCAGAACCTTGACCTTCCGGTCCAGGATCGCGATCGGTCTCTCAACATAATTCAGACCCATGTCCACCTGGATATCCTCCAATGGCACCACTGCCGACTCATCGGCTATACACTTCCTCAGCTAAGACACGTGGAAGGTATCATGAATCTGGCTCAACTCCGTAGGTAGCTCCAATCAATATGCTACGCTGCCCACCGTCGCGATCACCCTAAACAGTCCAATGTACTGGGGCCCCAACTTGCCCCTTTTCTTGAATCGGATCACTTCTTTCGAAGGAGACACTTTCAGGAGTACAAAATCACCAACCTGAAACTCAAGCTTGGATCGACGCTTATCCGCGTAACTCTTCTGGTGACTTTGGGCCGTCAGCAATCTCTGTCTAACCTGTTGTATCTGCTCTGTCGTCTGAAGCACTATCTCAACGCTACCCATCACCCACTGCCCTACCTCTCCCCAACAGATGGGAGTCCGACACCTCCTCCCATACAACAACTCAAAGGGAGGCATACCAATGCTCAAATGGTGGCTGTTGTTATAGGAAAACTCAGCCAAAGGCAGATACGAGTCCCAACTCCCTCCGAAGTCCAACACACATGCCCGAAGCATGTCCTCGAGCATCTGAATTGTCTGCTCACTCTGTCCATCCGTTTGCGGGTGGTAAGCGGTACTGAAATACAACCTAGTACCCAACTCCTCATGGAACTTCTTCCAGAACCTGGAAGTGAAACGCACTTCTCGATCTGACACAAACAAGATTGGCACACCATGCCACGATACCACCTCTCTCACATACACTTTTGCCAGCCTCTCTGCGGAAGAGCTCTCACTGATAGCAAGAAAATGAGCGCTCTTTTTCAGTCGGTCGATGATCACCCAGATTGCATCAACGTCTCTCGCAATCCTCAGCAATTTGGTGATAAAATCCACGGAAATCTGTTCCTACTTCCACTGGGGAACCTCAAGCAGCTGCAACTTGCCATGCAGACACTAGTGCTCAGCCTTAACCCTGCAACAGGTCAAGCACCTGTCTACAAACCACGCCACATCCCTCTTCATATAGGGCCACCGATAATCTCTTTTTAGGTCCAAATACATCTTAGTGGCCCCGGGATGGATCGAAAACCTCGACCTGTGCACCTCCTCCATCAAAATGGCACGTGCCCCACCCTCGAATGGCACCCAAATCCGGCCCTGGAAGGTCATAAGCCCCCGACTATCGGTAATGAACTCTGATATCTGACCAATCACTCGCTCTCGCTTGCGGTTCTCCGGTATCACGGCCTCCACCTGGGCCTCCTGAATGGTGTCCAACACCGGAGTCATCACTGTCAACCTCATACAAACATCTCGCAAGGGGGCACTCTCTGCCCTGCGACTCAAGGCATTAGCTACCACGTTAGCCTTTCCCGGGTGGTACATGATCTCACACTCATAATCCTTTACCACGTCAAACCATCTCCTCTAACGCATGTTCAGGTTGGGCTAATCCATCAGATACTTCAAGATCTTACGGTCCGTGTATATGGTACACCGAACTCCATACAAATAGTGACGCCAAATCTTGAGGGCGAACACCACAGCCCCCAACTCCAGATCGAGTAAGATACCTCGTCTCATGAGGCTTCAGCTACCTCGATGCATATGCTATCACATGCCCTCTCTGCATCAGCACTGCACCCAGTCCCGATATCGACGCGTCACAGTATACCACAAAGTCCTCCATTCCCTCCGTGAAACATCCAGGTGATCACAGTAACAGACTCAGTACCCTGCTTGAGGGTCAAGAACTCCTAGGCCAAACGCTCCCTTTCCACCGGGGGAACGTACTCATCACGAAACATAGCGGTGAACCTCTCCTAGGTCACCGCAGCATGTTCTGCAGAAGAATAGTGCGCTGTCAAAAACTTCCTCCAGTCCTTCGCCCCCAAGCGAAGCTGGTTTAGCGCGAACCGAACTCTCAGATGCTCCAGACATGAACATGTGTAGAAGCACCCCTCAATGTCAGAGATCCACCTTATCGTGGCTATTGGGTCCTGAGTCCCATCAAAATCTGGTGGCTTCGTGTTGCTGAACTCCCGGTACAGCAACGCGTCACCCCCCATGCGGCCTAGCAGAAGCAACGGCTGCAGTGGCTGCAGCAACAACAGCATCAGAAAGAGCAGCATACCGCTCATCAAAAGTCTCAATCAATGTGGTCTTGAAAGACCCGAACATCTCTAGAATCTCAGCGCAGATGGCAGCAGCCACCTCATCATGAATCATCTGGCAGAGCTCCTTATCGCTCACCCCCCCCCCTCGCTAGTCCCTGGCATATGGCGTGTCCCAACCATGATGTCTCTCTCTGAAATACAACACAAGATATCAGAGACCTGCTCGAGCGTACACACACTCGATATCCTAATCCTACTTGATCCCTGGTACCCTAAGGATTCTTACATGGGCTGCGCATTGATCCGGTGCCTTCGGTAGTACGGGCCCAATACTACCGTCCGCACCGCATCACTATTTATCCCAATTCCTCCTCCTAGGATCCCAAATCCCAAGTACTCTACTCTCCCTCTATGCATAGTCTACTCTCAAGCAGATCTCTCATAAGCTCCTCGCTGCTATCTATTCACTCTCAAGTATCTCCTAGCAGCAAAATCCCTAGGCTAAGGCATCACAAATCAAGCCACTCTAGTCCTAATAAGAATACCTAGCCTACTCTAGCATCATATCATATCATAACATATCTCATAAATCATAATGTAAGGGTATTTTGGGAAATCATCGTTCGGGCGCTGGCTGATCGTCCACACTGCTCTGCTCTGCTCTTTCAAAAACTCTTTTTTACTCTTGAGAAAAATTTTGTGAATTTTATTTTGAAAATCTCTCAAATCCTTAGTTTGAGTTCAGATACGCCCGAAGGTGCACCCGAATCCCTCAAACCAAGGCTCTGATACCAACTTGTAACACCCAAATTTTCAAATAATTTTTCACATTTATAAAACTACATTTTCATTCATAATTGTCATAAAACATCATTGTATCACATAATCAATTCATAACATCACGTCCCAAGATCAAAATATGTAAAGCTCCTTGAGTGTATACTGATCAAGCCGGTGCCTTCCAGCGATCCTCACTGGTACTTGAAACACATAACACAACACTATAAGCATAATTGCTTAGTGAGTTCCCAAAAATACCACACACAATACATATTAGCCACTCGAGGCTATAACTCTGTGGGCCCTCTGGCCCTAACTTTGTGGACCTTCCGGTCCTAACTCTGAAAACTCTGGCACATACATAGCATAAATCACATATAAATCACATCATGTAAAAGCATACAAAATACTCTGTCACATAACTCTAATTACCACTCTCGGTAAAGTATAGTGAGAAGACTCACCTCGGGTAACTCGGTAAAATCTCAACTCTGAAAAATCCGATCTAGCCTTCGCCTAATCATATGAAATAAACACTCTAAATCAATACATCCCTTAAGGCTAGGCTATTCCCTCTCTTAGTACTCTCAGAAGGGTAAAAGACCATTTTACCCCTCCTATGGCTCAAAGACTCTAAAGTTGAACAAACCCTAAAAGTCAACCCTCCGGGTTACGCTGCGCGTACCAAACATGTACGCTGGGCCTACCCGGCGTCCACACAGAAACGGGGTGCGCGACCCCTTACGCCGTGCGTACTGGGATTACACCCCGCGTAAACCCCCGTTTCAGACTCTAAGCTCTTGAGGTCTTAAACAGTTTAGACCCACGTCCAACTTTTAGATCTGACCATTTCTAAGCCTCTTAATCCATAAAGTTGGTGACTTTAAGCCTTTGCATGGTTGGACAAGTCACTAACACCCATAACATTCCATTTCCCAACTCTAAAAAGCTCATAATTCAAACATGACCTCATAACAACGACCAAGATGGAAACTTTATGGATCTACAACACAAATATCACTGAGATGGGATAGATCTAGGTCTATGGAGTACATTACACTCATAAAGTCTCCACCTTTGGGACTTTTAACCCTAGAGATGGTCCATGCACTCATCAAACCAAATGAAGAGGAAGGTTTTGAACTTTATACCTCTAGATGAAGCTCCTTTCTCGGTAGATCTCAGATCCAAACTTGCACTTCAAGCCTTAGCCTCCACAAGCTCTTCTCCTTCTTCTTCACTAACACACCAAGACACTTTTAGCTCCAAAACACACACACTCAAGCTAAGAACGATTGAAGGCTCTCTCTTAGGGTTTCACTCACTGATATGGAGGCTGGGAAATGAACCTTAGCATCCTTTAAATAGTGCACAAGCTAAACATTTAAGGTTTGCATCTTGACCCTTTACGCCCAGCATACCCAGGCGAATCCACATCCAAATTAAGCGCATGAGTACACACAGCGTACTCATGTGCTACAAGAACTCACTCAAGTACTAGTCTTGACCACTTTTGACAATTTGTAAAAATGGAAGGATATAATAGCTTTACCTGGATTTCAGGATGTTACAAATCTTTTGGACATCATATTGTAATTGACTTTTGCAAACATGCAATACTACAATCATGTAAACTTTTCAATTATGTATATGATGGTCGTGTGTACTTTCTTCAGTATTCATGCAATACTACGTCCTCCGCCCCCGAATGTTTCTGTTGTTCTAGTTTGGGGGTGTGACAGATTGGTATCAGAGCATTGTTTATAGTGAACTAAGTATATCAAAGCCATTTTTGATATACAACTATAAACACAATTGGGCAAAAACACTTTGACTAAGAGTTATACTTTTTAAAATAAATCTTTTACAAAAGTATACGTGCATGCATTATATAACAGGGTCAGTATCATAATGAAAACAATATAGAAATATTATAGATGAGTTGTGCAATACAGGTATGCCTTGGAATATGGAATCGGGACTAGGATGAATATAGCCTGATCAACTATATTTGTCCGAGAGCCGACCAGCATATGCCAGGGGATAGCTATAGTGGACAACAAGTCTAAAACTCACCAAACTTTTAAACCTTAGAATTAAACATAACATTTAGAATACTATAGGAGTATTTTATGCATACCATAGTTTAACTTTAATGTTCAACCTTATGTGCCTTAGTTCTAGACAATTCTTATATCCCTATTCTCGTATAGACGCAATGGCCGGATTCCATCTACTAGGGGATCCCTACTACCCGAACCAAGACAGTGGAGGAGGGATAGAGAATGATCCGGAAGAAGAATTCAAAGAAGAAATGCACAAAGACTCCGACCCCTAAACCAATAACTTACCCTTAGTGACTCCGATCCAAAATCCTAATCCTCGATCAGGATTTCAGGGCCCAACACCTCTGTGGGCAGTGAACCTGAATAAGTGGAGCAACGAACAAGGTCAATCCCCTCCGTACCATGGAGATCGGAACTTCTACAATCTGAGTGAGGGAGGCTCATCATATAGAGTCCTTCCAATATTGGTTTGCCGGATTGCCCGTAATGATGAGCAAGGAAGGGCAACTATCCAACGAACCAAGGAGAATGATGCGAAAACCGGAGTCAATACAGTTCGCATCCGAAAGTTAGGATTAGCTCATGGTAGAGTCATAAACCAAAATGAAGCTTGGTAGAGAGAGCTAACTGCAACTCAAACTGAAGTCAAGGGGATCTGTGCTAACTCTAGAGTCAACACAGTTCGTCTTCGTCATCTAATCGAGGACCAGGACTTTGAAAGGTCTCGTATTGACGCCTTACAAGTGGAGTCGGATGCCTGTCGATCTGAGACTAAGGATCTTTGTCAGAACCAGGTGGCACTGCAAAGACGCGTATGGGAAGTGGAACAGCAGCTGGCTAAAGCCAGGGCTGAATCAAGTACCAATCACAACAATTCCCCTTGCAAGTAGAGTCTACTCTACTCTGCCTTTTGGATATAATTTAGGTCTTTATATAGACTCTAGTATTAACTTTTTGTACTGTAGACCTATAGATAAGGTCAAATTTTCCCAACATTTCGATGTATCCACGATATATATATATACTAACGCATTTGCGTTGCGTGTAAAATTTCTTGGCTATCACTCCAATTCATAAATTTATCTATTAATATATAAACTCTCATTATGAATCAAACTCAAAACCTTGTTTAGGTCAAATCCAATTCATGAAATGTTTAAAATAGCTAACTCATTAACACGCGACTTTCAATCATTAAATACTTATTGTCTTCATTGTTACTTCTTTAGCAGCATGATGCCGCCTCGCAGATCTGCATGTCGCGTCAACAATGCAACACCTACGCCACCGCCACCACCTCCACAATATGATCCTGTCATGGTACAGGCTGCTACACTACAGCAGTAGCAGCTGCTCTTACGCAAATAAATACTAACGGAGCTAGTGGAACTAGAAGCAGTACCAACCACTTTAATCATGGAACTAGCCATGGTCATATCAGAGAATGCAAATACAAGGAATTTTCGAATACGAAGCAAAAGACTTTCAACGGGGTAGGAGGATTCATTGCACTTATGCAATGGTTCAAGAAGACCGAAACGGTCTTCAAGATCTGTGCATGCCCGAAGACCAGCAAAGTCAAGTTTGCCGCTTGCACTTTCTCTGATCGATCCCTCACCTGGTGGAAGGACCATGTAAAAGCCCTATCCCTCCTAGTTGCTAATTCCATGAGCTGGGAAAATCTCAAAATCTTGATGCTGGAAGAATATTGCCCGAGGGGTGAAATCCAAAAGTTAGAGCATGAGCTATGGAACCTAAGGATGACCGGATCGAACCAAGTCGCTTACACGGCCAGGTTCAGTGATTTGTCAGCCTTGTGCCCAGGTATGGTAAACCTGAAATCGAAGAAGGTGGAGAGGTACATTTGGGGATTATCACCCCAGATCCAGGGGCATGTCCTGGCCTCTAACCCAATCACGATTGACAGCACGAAGCGCTTGGCTCAATGATTGATTGATCATGGTGTTAAACAGGGTACTATTACCGCTGTATCGGAGCCAACGAAGGAGTCTCGTGATTCACAAATTTAAAAATCTATTCAAACAAACACCCCAATCATTAAGCAAAACCTTCATAGTAGTAATAACAAAGATAGATAAAAAAAAAACTAAAAACACATGTGTAGAACACACTATCATGCTAATGAACACTCTTCCCATCGACTTCACACCTATTACGATAAGAAGTTCCCAAATAGCTACTAGAAAAGGATTGGCTTGGTCTTCACCAAGCCAATTGCATGTGCTATGAAAAGACCCTTCACTTTCATCATTAGCTAACGAAACTCTATCGATTTATAACGACAAACCCGACACAACTCCCAAATCGTTTCTAGTTTCAAAATTCCGTAGCACTCATGTGAAGAGTACTATATCCTTTGCAACCTTCCCGAAGTATTACCGACAGACTATTTAGGAATAGCACACGTACGACGAGTCAAGTTCAAACGCAGAGGCTAGGAATGATTACGGTTAACCTATCACTACAAATGTGTATGCAACTTGTATACACAAGGCGGTGATAAGCGGGCCATGTAAGAATTTAACCATGAACTTCAAAACAAAACGAATTGTATTACGAGTGAACAATGCTAACATTTAGATGAACATAGTCAAACAAACCCAAATCTACGCGACCTCTACCGGTCGAAGCAATGGACGGAGTAATGAAGGTCTGCAGGAACACCCACGCTAGGATCTGGGCTCACTAAAGAACAAGAAAATTCAAATGGAATAGAAGTACACACATCTTTCCTCAACAATTGAAGTCCCAGTCAAAATGCGAATTTCGGGACGAAATTCTCTCTAACGGGGGGATAATGTAACACCAGCAAAAATTAGGTCAAAAATAAATTTGTTCAGTAACCATAATTGATTATACTAGGTGATAGATATTGTAACAAGGTTTCCAAAAATATAAAGAACACAAAAATCCGAGTTATAACGAAGAAGTTATGACCAATCGAAGATCCGCGAAAACACCGGTAAAACACTGTTTAGCACAAAACGCGAAATTCCAATAAAATCCTTTTTAACCTTAGGTATCTAAATGAAAGTTCTATATATCCCAAAACCATAAACATACATAAAAATAACGCCCAAATCTGACTTCATATGAGAAAGTTATGATTTTACGATGTTTTAGACATAGCGATAGACAACTAAAAACTCGAAATAGAGATCGAGCAACTTTTAGCCAACACGACCTAAACGAGAATCGAAGATCTCGTCAATGTTAATACAACGGTAAAAAGACTGACAAAAACGGACATCAGATGAAGAAGTTATGGATTTTTAACGGACTTTTCCAGTCCCGGCCTGTTAAAAATATATTATTAAAAATAAAGTCAGAATTAGCCGACAGAGTCTAAACGAGAGTTGTAGAGCATTTCCTCACCTACACGTAGATATAAAGAACGTCAAAAACGGAGCTTGTACGCAAAAGTTACTGAATTTCAAAGAACCGAGCACACATCTCGAGGCTGGTTAGAAGGGAATGCCCTGCGTTCCCTAAGGAACGCCCCACGTTCGCAGATCAGAACGGAGTCCCATCGCTATCCAATCTGAGGTTCGTAAGCAGTGACGCACTAGGCTCCAGAACATGTTGCGTACGAGGGAACGCCCCGCGTACCTCGCAGGAGCCCCCCGCATTCGAGGCCTCATCCAACCTTATAAAAAGGATGTGAAGGCTCCGGGTTTTGGTTGCTAATTCTCAACTTTCTCTCCCAAATTTCATACTTCTACCCTATCGAGACTATCCCGACATCCCGGTTTCATATCTAAGCTCTTACGGAAGTTCGAAGCCCCGAGATTTCCGAGAAATCGACTTCTTTCCGGTCGAAGTGTTGCCCGAGCAAAGTATCGTTTTATCAAATCGTCACTTCTACCAAGTGAGTTCATACCCCTATAAACACACTTTAAATACGTTTTTAATTGCTTTTAAGTACTTTTAGGGGGGGGGGATACAAGTAAACACACGGTCAAAATCGTGTGAAAAACATCAATCTTTTGCTATACTTTTCATTATATAATCAATCATATGTGATTTATAACTATCATATGAAAACATTAGCATGAAAAACATCTCACGATACCATTTTGCCCTTGTGGAATAAAACATGTATATATATATATATATATATATATATATATATATATATATATATATATATATATATATATATAACAAACTATGTTTCATTTATATGTTCATATAACATATCATAAACACGGGTAACCATTTCAACTATAACATTATGCTTTTACAAGAAAAAATTCAACTCATTAGTACACCTTTGTTAACATGGTAGAAAAGGAAATCATTTCATACAAAATATTTTTCAACATATTACTTGTGAACTCATTGTTAGCAACCATGTGAGGCATATGGCTTTGCTTAGTATCAAAGAAAGCCCTCATCTATAACCAGAGTCTCCTGGAGGAGAGCGTGAATTTGTGTATAGATCTATACGGGGCTTACGACTCCGCACCCTAACTGTAGCTACAGTCCAAGGTGTGACAAATGTCAACATTGGTACTACCGTCTAGTATAGTTATGAGAGACTCGCACGCGGAAACAATGACTCATGCACGTAGTAGTACACTTCTCGAACACCACCATGGAATAGTATCTTTATGATTGCTTTTATATAACTCGTTTGTATTAAGTAATCATAGTAGGATATTATTGTCACGTTCATGATTAGATTTAAACACATCATTAGTGACTTTATTATTTAATAACAAAACTACACATTCTCAGTTTAAGTATGGCATATTTACTTACATTCAAGGTCTTGGTTAACATAAGACTACACCTCACTTTTAGGAAAATATAGGATTTTCCTGGTTCAAATACATTCATTTTGTACAATAACGATTTACAACATCATTTTTAAGAAAATATTGGATTTTATGGAAACAAACGCGGACTTTTCAAATGACATTCATCTAGACAAATAACAGATTATGAACTCACCAACTTAAATGTTGACTTGTATTCTCAGGAAATCGCTAAATCGCTAAATCAGGTTAGCAACTGCTTTTGAAGACTTACGCTCAGGCATTAGTTTAATATTTTCACATCATATTGTAATTGACTTTTGCAAACATGTAATACTACAATCATGTAAACTTTTCAATTATGTATATGATGGTCGTGTGTATTTTCTTCACTATTCATTTGTTATGATAATGTACATGACGTCCTCCGCCCCCGAATGTTTTCGCCGTTCTGGTTTGGGGTGTGACAATTATTGACCAATGTTAATTAAACAAATATAATTTCTCTTTTAATATATTAGTCTTATAATATATTAATAAACCATAATCACCTCTTTCTATATTATTCCTCCATTCAAGTTGCTTTGGTTAAGGCAACCCAAAAGGACCATGCACAATCGGGTCAAGTACATACCAAATATAGTTATGGACTTAGACACTAATCCAACAGTCTCCCACTTGGATAAGTCTAATAACTATAAATGCAAATGCACCTTCTGGATCCGATTAGCAATCACAGTTCTCAAAACTCTTGATCTTATCAATAACCTGTCCTTAAGATAAGGGATCATATAATCCTTTGTTCTAGATATCATGTGGACAATTACATGGGACATCGTCATACTTATTGTCCAGCAGTTTGTTTCTCGATCTTAGATTCATTTGACATAGAACTTAATTGAACACATCAATTCAGTCCTGACTGGGCCCGACACATAAGTCAAACCAAATCATCGAGGGGCCCTGATATTGCTTTTACCCTCTTAGGATAAAAGGAATAGATAAATTCCGACTTATATGCATTTACTATCCACTAATCAAATAATACACAACAATGCGTTTTATAACATCAAGTTACTAATGCGTTTTCGCATTATCAATGCATAATCAATTAGCAAACAATAACCCATATATCTAGGTTTTAAGACCATATGATATTAGCGTCTTGCGATGTAACATCCCGAGATTCAGGTGCATTTCTTTCACCCTTATTCTTTGTCAATTGGTCATGATTAGTCCTTGAGTGGAGGGAAACTAGCAAGTGAGTACGCTGGGCGTACCAGAGGGGTACGTTGTGTGTACTCATGCACTTAGTTTAGACGCGGAGTCGCCAAGGTACGCTGGGCGTACCCAGAGTTACGCCGGGCGTACCCAGACCAGGAGCAAAAACCCTAATCCGTCTTGTGCACTATTTAAAGGGTGCTAAGACTCATTTCTCAGCCTCCATATCAGTGAGTGAAACCCTAAGAGAGAGCCTCCCATCGTCCTTAGTGTGTGTGAGTGTTGTTGGAGCTAATTGTGTTTTAGTGGCTTAGTGAAGAAGAAGGAAAGGAGCTCTTGGAAGCTAAAGCTTGAAGTGCCAATTTGGATTTGAGATCTACAAAGAAAGGGGCTACACTTAGAGGTATAAAGTTCAAAACTTTCCTCTTCTTTTGGTTGTTGTTGCATGTGCCATTTCTAGGGTTAAAAACCACAAAGGTGGAGACTTTATGAGTATAAGGTGCTCCATGGTCCAAGATCTGTCCCTTTTCAGTGGTACTAGTGATTTAGAACCGTAATGTTTCCATCTTGGCTGTTAGTTTGAGGTCATGCTTGATTATTAAGCCTTCTAGAGTTAGAGGATGGAATATTATGGGAGTTGGTGGCTTGTTCAGCCATGCAAAGGCTTAAAGTCATCAACTTTATGGATTAAGAGGCTTAGATGTGGTCAGATCTAGAAATTGGACGTGGGTCTTAACTGTTTAAGACCTCAAGAGCTAAGGGGCTGAAGCTGGGGAGTATGCCGGGCGTAATCCCAGTACGCGCCGCGTGCTGGGTGGCGTTCCCTGATTCTGAGAGGCAGCCGAGTACGCTCAGCGTACACATTTGGTACGCGCAGCGTAACCCGGAAAGTTGACTTTTAGGGTATGGTCTATTGAGGGGCCTTTTGAGTTATGAGAGGGGTAAAATGGTCTTTTACCCTTCTGAGAGTGTCATAAGAGGACATAGTCTAGCCTTTGTGAGTTATATTAAATACAGTATTTATTTCATATGATTAGGCGGAGACTAGGCCAGCGTTTACCGAGACAGATATTTACCGAGATACCAGAGGTGAGTCTTCTCACTATACTTTACCTAGTGTGGTAACAGAGTCATATGACAGTATAATTTAGAGCTGTGTGCTAGTGTATTTGCATGTTATTTATGTGTTATGATTTATTGTGATATGAGATATGCATGATTCATAGTTTATAGAGTAGGACCAGTGGGTCCATAGAGTTAGGGCCTTTGGGTCCATAGAGTTAGGGTTAGAGGGCCCACAGAGAGTTGGGGATGGAGGGTCCCATTGAGACACATTGACCAGAGGGTCAACAGAGTTATAGCCTCGAGTGGCTAATATATGTTAGAGTGGTATTTTGGGGAACTCAATAAGCTTTATTCTTACAGTGTTATGTGTTATGTGTTTCAGGTACCAGTGATGACCGTGGGAAGGTGCCAGCATGATTCGTACACACACACACATGGGTTTTAGCCATAAGAACTTTCCTATGTGCACATGCAAAACCCTAATGCTTGGATCTAGGATTTCTAATTAAACATGCTTTGAATCCATGACTTCTAATGACTAATTAGGTATAAGAACAATACTAAATCAGATCTAGAATCATACCTTTGAATCTCTTGTTTGATCTTGTTGTCTTGGAGCTCTAGAGTCACAATTGTCACTCCTCTAATGCCTTACAAACACCAAATAGCAAGGAGGATGATTTGAGAGAGAGGAGAGGGGAGGAATTCGGCTAGGGGTTCTCTACTTTAGATCAAGTTCCGATTTCCCTTTGCCATAGGGTCTATTTATACTTGTAGACTCCTTAAGGGTTACAACTTAAACCCTAATTGGATAATCTTTTCTTAAAGCAATCCAAATCCATTCCTTAGATAGCCTTGGACGATTTTAAGCTATCCTTAGCTTCTAGAATTCGTCCAACCATTATCCAATATGGATTTACAGTCTAAAGTTTAACTATCAAACAATTGACAGTTTATACCCTCTTATTTAATTAATCTCTTTAAGTTACCAAATTAATTCTAATTAATTCTATGACTTATATTAATCAAATAAAAATATTATTATTCTTTATATTATTCTCATAATATATTAATAATATTTATTCTGTCTTAATAAATCATCCTATCAAGTTGCTATGGTGAAGGCAACCCAAAAGGACCATGCACAACCGGGTCAAATACTTGCCTAATATAGTTGCAGCCTTAGACATTATTCCAATAGTCTCCCACTTGGATAAGTCTAGTAACTATATGCACAAGTACAATTCGATTTGCAATCGTAGCTCTCGAAGACATTGTCAAACTCTAATCTAATCAATTTTGTCCTTTAGATAAGGGATCGTACAGTCCTCTGTTAGATATCATGCTGACAATTCTATGGAATGATTAGTCAAGCATTTAGGTTTCTCGATCTCAGATTTATTTGACATAGAACTTAATCGAACACATCAATTCAATTCTGACCGGGCCCGGCACATAAGTCAAATCAAATCATCGAGCGGCCGAGATATCGCTTTCACCCTCTTGGGATAAAAGTTACAGATAAACTTCGACTTATATGCATTTACTTATTCATTAATCAACTATACACAACAATGTGTTTTATGACACCGAGTTACTGATGCGTTTTCACATTATCAATGTACAATCAATTAACAAATAACAAACCATATATCTAGGTTTTAAGACTATATGATATTATCGTCATGCAATCACCCTTTTATATCATATTCCATAAGGTGATTCCAGCAAGCACGGGTTTGTTCCAATGCTCAAAACCAGTTCATAAGCACTCATGAACGTCGCAGCAATCTTTTGCTATGTCTAATACCATTTAGACAATCTACGCACCGATTCATGACAATCTTCATTCCTATCTACTTCCAACATATGAACGATTGTGGACAATTTGAATAATTTGATTATTCTTAATAAACTCAATTATTCTGGAAGTCAAAACATGCAAAATGAAACAATAGTTAAATGATCAACATAAGATAGTAACATTACTCAAAAATAAAACTTTGTTATTTAATCATCAAATATTAATTACATTTATTTATTACACGTTTCTAATACTATCTAATTTATGCTAATATCATCCTTCAGCCCAATACTCCTAGCATGCTGCAAGTGCTTAACCCTACTCAGTCCCTTCGTAAGCGGATCTGCTAGGTTATCTTATCTTCCGATGACATCCTCTTCACTATGAGTTGTCCTTCTTCTACACGATGTCTAATAAAGTGATATTTTATGTCGATATGTCTTGATCTACCATGATCCCTCAGTTCCTTGGTCAAGGCAACCGCTCCTTCATTATCACAGAAAATCTCCATGGGCTCCTTTATGGCAGGTACAACTCCAAGATCACCAATGAAGTTCTTCAGCCATATTGCCTCCTTCAACGCTTCGCTCGCTGCAATGTACTCTAATTCGCACGTTGAATCAGCTACGGTTTCTTGCTTGGAACTTTTCCAAGTCACTGCTCCTCCATTCAGGGTAAAGACCCAGCTCGACTGCGAACGGTAGTTGTCCCTGTCGGTCTGAAAACTGGCGTCACTATACCCTCGCACCTTCAATTCATCACTCCCTCCGAGGACTAAGAACCATTCCTTCGTCCTCCGAAGGTACTTAAGGATATTCTTCACCGCAATCCAATGGGCTCTGCCAGGATTCCCTTGATATCTGCTAACCATGCTCAAAGCGAAGGCTACATCAGGGCGAGTACAAGTCATAGCGTACATGATTGAGCCAACTGCGGAAGCGTATGGGACTCAGCTCATTTCTGCTATTTCAGCTTCGGTACTCGGACTTTGAGTCTTACTCAACTTGGCATTACTTTGTATCAGTAATTCTCCATTCTTCGAGTTTTCCAAACTAAAACGTTTTAGTACCTTCTCTAAGTAAGTGTTCTGACTAAGTCCAATTAGTCTCTTACTTCTTTTTCTTACTATCCTCATTCCCAAAATGTAAGAAGCCTCTCCGAGGTCCTTCATAGCGAAGCACTTCCCGAACCAGGACTTAACCTCCTGCAGAGTCGGGATGTCGTTTCCTATGAGTAATATGTCATCGACATATAGAACGAGGAAGCTAACTATACTCCCATTGGCTTTGACATATACACATGATTCATCTTCGCTTCGTACAAATCCAAACTCTTTGACTTTCTCATCGAAGCAAAGATTCCATCTGCGAGACGCTTGCTTAAGTCCATAAATGGACTTCTCAAGTTTACACACTCTATTTGGATGCTTCGGATCCACAAAGCCCTCTGGCTGAGCCATGTAAACATCCTCAGCCAACTTTCCGTTAAGGAAAGCGGTCTTGACATCCATTTGCCAAATCTCATAATTATGAAATGCGGCAATGGCTAGCATCACTCTAATAGATTTTATCTTCGCAACTGGTGATAAGGTCTCATCATAGTCAACTCCGGGAGTTTGAGTAAAGCCCTTCGCGACCAATCGCGCTTTATATGTGTGTAAGTTTCCATCCACGTCGGTCTTCTTCTTGAAGATCCATTTGCACCCAACGGTCTTACATCTGGACACATTATCAACCAAATTCCAAACTTGGTTATCATACATGGATTGGATCTCGCTATCCATTGCCTCTTTCCATTTTGCAGACTTCGGGCCTGCCACGGCTTCCTTATAGCTATTAGGTTCATCAAGGTTTATTAGTGTACCGTCACTAATATACGTATCCCCTTCGGTAGTAATATGAAAACCATAAAATTGGGGTAGAACTCTAACTCTATCAGAATGTCTAAGAGGTAAGGATTCGTCAATCGGTTCAACCGGAGTTTCCTCCTCGGGTTGAGTGCCAGCGGTAGAGGTTCCTTCATCTATCGACTCTTGAATCTCTTCAAGCTCGATTTGCCTCCCACTGTCCTCTTGGCCTATGAGTTCTCGCTCTCGGAAAACTCCTCTCCTCGCAACAAAGACAACATTGTCCTTCGGTCTATAGAAGAGATATCCTAAGGATTTCTACGGGTAGCCGATGAAAATACATTGCTCACTTCGAGGTTCCAGTTTGTCGTGAGTGTCTAGTCTTACGAAAGCCTCGCAACCCCAAACCTTGATATGTGCCAACGAAGGAGCTTTCCCCGTCCACATCTCGTGAGGTGTTTTGGCAACCTTCTTAGTAGGGAATCGGTTAAGGATATGGGCGGCAGTCTCTAAGGCAAACCCCCAAAAAGAGATAGGTAGTGAAGCACGACTCATCATAGAGCGAACCATGTCTAACAAGGTTCGATTACGCCTTTCTGCCACACCATTCAATTGTAGTGTCCTAGGTGGCGTCAATTGTGAAACTATTCCACACTCCTTGAGACAACCGTGGAATTCAAGACTTAGGTACTCTCCTCCTCAATCGGATCGAAGCATCTTGATTTTCCTATCCAATTGATTCTCCACTTCATTTTTGAATTCTTTGAACTTTTCAAAGGTTTCTGACTTTTGCTTGATTAAATAGATATACCCATATCTACTATAATCATCGGTAAAAGTCACGTAGAAGCGGTTCCCATCCTTCGTGGTTGATCTAAACGGTCCACATACATCGGTATGTATTAGGGCCAATAGACCCTCACCCCTTTCACACGTGCTTGTGAAGGGTGATTTAGTTATCTTTCCAAGAAAACAAGACTCGTACGTGTCATCTTCCCTAAGGTCGAATGACTCCAACACTCCATCCTTTTGGAGTTGGGCTATGCGTTTCTTGTTGACATGTCCAAGACGACAATGCCACAAGGATGCTTTATCCATACTAGTGGAAGAATTTATGTTCAAAACATCATTTCCCAAGTTATCAACAATCATAACAGTTTCATAAATTCCATTACATGGTATAGCTTCAAAGTAAAAGACACCATTTAGATAAGCCAAAATAGAACCATTCTCATTATTAAAAGAAAATCTAAAACCTTGTCTAAACAAACCATGAAATGAAATGATGTTTCTAGCCATTTCTGGCGAATAGCAAAAATTGTTCAAATCTAAACATAAATTATTCCTAAGCACTAAAGAATACACTCCAATCTTGGTCACAGGCAACGATCTTCTGTTCCCCATGATTAGATTGATCCTTCCTTGCTCCACATCCCTACTTCTTCTTAGTCCCTGCACATTAGAACAAATGTGGTAACCACAACCGGTATCAAGAACCCAAGAAATAGCATGATTAGAATCGTTAGATTTAATTGTGTATATACCTGCGAAAGATGGCTTGATCTTTCCTTCTTTGATTGCTTGCAGGTACTCTGGGCAGCTTCTCTTCCAATGTCCTATCTTGTGGCAGTGGTGGCACTCTGCCTCCTTCGGGTTAGGACAGGGCTTAGCAGGATCAACTTTGGTCCCACTAGAAGAGGCACCATCTCGAGCTTTGACCTTGCGATAGTTCTTCGATGAAGCCTTCCTCTTCTTTCCCTTTCCTTGACAAATAGCCAAGACAGGAGCAGCGGGTGGATTGGGAGTTGGTGCAACAGACTTGTCTTTGAAGTTGCTCTCAGCAACCCTCAAGAGACCTTGGAGTTTGCTTAGGGTGACCTCTTCTTTGTTCATGTGGTAGGTCATCCTAAATTGGTTGTACATCGGAGGCAAAGAGTGAAGCACCATGTCGATCGCCAAGTCTTCCCCAAAGTCAACATTTAACTTGCGAAGGCGGTCGACATACCTTTGCATCTTTTGCAGGTGCATGGTAAGAGATTTTTCATGACCCATCTTAGCGGAAATCATGTTAGTGAAAATCTCATAACGCTCTTGTCTCGCGTTGTGGTGGTATCTCTCCAATAAGTCTTGATGCATCTCGTACGCGTACATGTCCTCGTAGGACTTTTGGAATTCGGAGTTCATGGTGGCAATCATGATGCAATGTACCTTCGTTGAATCTCCCTCAGGAGTCTCAAAAGCGGTGATTTCAGCCGGAGTAGCGATTTCAGGGTTGATTTTCTCGAGCTTCTCATCGAGGACATACTCCTTATCCTCATAGCGAGCAATGGTGCGAATGTATCTTATCCATTCGCTAAAGTTCGTTCCATCGAAGGTGACCTTTTGGCAAAGGCTCATCAACGTGAAATAACTAGCAGCAGCGTTGTTTGCGTTCGACATCTACAAAAGAAAAAGGACAAAGATAGATTAGAACAAGAATCCCTAATTATCACGCAATAAGAAAAATTAGGGCTAGGATCCAACAATAACATTTACATACTAGAAAAGGGATGCCGTAATCTAACATGCAAATAAATTGAAGGTAAGTGAATGATGATTCACTAATTCTCCATCACAAAAACTTAACTATTAGTCCTAAGTGTATTGAGAATTCCTAGGTTCGGATGAGATTCATTGAAACTATTCAATGGCATGTTTAAATCTCGATATGCCCCTCTTGTTTGTGACTGGGATACCGAGGATCACAAAGCAGGTGTGAATTACCATGCAAATTCACATGGTGCCTTCATTGTAACGATCACCTATTCGACGTGCCGGTAAACCACACACGCTCCATCGAACTATGATAAACAATGAATCACCCTTTGCCACCTTTGCTTAGTACCAATTAGTGTGCCGGTAAACCACACACGCTTCACTAACTTCTTAGCAAGGGTGCAAAGTGTAATTTCATGGGATTGCATCAATTCACTTTTCCTAAAGTAACTAAGATTGGGAAATTTAAAATATGTGTAGTTACTTTGTATTTCCTATTATACTTTTAATGAGAGGATGAGGTTTCCCTATCCTACCCATTCGGCTAACGACCCTCCACCGATCAAGCAAGCGGTGGGTGTGAGTGTACACCCATTAAGCGCCATTTTATAGGCTGCAACCTTATACCCACCTTATAGATCGGCTTCGTGAATGAGGCCTACTAACGGTAAGACTAGCATTTTAGTTATACATACATATATATATATATATATATATATATTAATCTTGTAATATTATATTAGTATAGGGTTGTATTTTAAACCTTTTAAAATCTAGGGTTTGAAATTTAAATTGTCTAAATTAAAACTTTTAATCACAAAATATAAATTTCAAGACTTGAGGACAAGTTTTAAACATTTAAAACATGGAGGATCAAATAACAAATAATTCTAATTAACAATTAATTTCCTAATTATCTATATTTGATTTATTCAAGATTTCTTGCAATATAATTATCAATTTAATCAAAATAATTAATTAATTATCATATAAGGAAATTAAATATTTTATTTGTTGATAAATATCTTTAATTAGATCAAGATTATAGTCATACATATCAAAAAATCGGATTAGGGTTGATCTAATATGATTAAGGTAAGTTTCTATAAGATAATCATGAAGAAATCCCGAATCTGGCCATTCCTGACGCTTGGACTCGCCGAGTGCACCAAGGGACTCGCCGAGTCAGCTCAACTCGCTGAGTCCATGACTCAGAAACACAAAAATCGAATTTTGTAGTTAAGTTTCAAGCAAATAAGCAACAATTTAATGAAAACCAAGCTAGGCTCTGATACCACTGATGGGTTTTAGCCATAAGAACTTTCCTATGTGCGCATGTAAAACCCTAATGCTTGGATCTAGGATTTCTAATTAAACATGCTTTGAATCCAAGACTTCTAATGACTAATTAGGTATAAGAACAATACTAAATCAGATCTAGAATCATACCTTTGAATCTCTTGTTTGATCTTGTTGTCTTGGAGCTCTAGAGTCACAATTGTCACTCCTCTAATGCCTTACAAACACCAAATAGCAAGGAGGATGATTTGAGAGAGAGGAAAGGGGAGGAATTCGGCCAGGGGTTCTCTACTTTAGATCAAGTTCCGATTTCCCTTTGCCATAGGGTTTATTTATACTTGTAGACTCCTTAAGGGTTACAGCTTAAACCCTAATTGGATAATCTTTTCTTAAAGCAATCCAAATCCATTCCTTAGATAGCCTTGGACGATTTTAAGCTATCCTTAGCTTCTAGAATTCGTCCAACCATTATCCAATATGGATTTACAGTCTAAAGTTTAACTATCAAACAATTGACAGTTTATACCCTCTTATTTAATTAATCTCTTTAAGTCACCAAATTAATTCTAATTAATTCTATGACTTATATTAATCAAATAACAATATTATTATTCTTTATATTATTCTCATAATATATTAATAATATTTATTCTCTCTTAATAAATCATCCTATCAAGTTGCTATGGTGAAGGCAACCCAAAAGGACCATGCACAACCGGGTCAAATACTTGCCTAATATAGTTGCAGCCTTAGACACTATTCCAACAGTCTCCCAATTGGATAAGTCTAGTAACTATATGCACAAGTACAATTCGATTTGCAATCGTAGCTCTCGAAGACGCTGTCAAACTCTAATCTAATCAATTTTGTCCTTTAGATAAGGGATCGTACAATCCTCTGTTAGATATCATGCTGACAATTCTATGGAATGATTAGTCAAGCATTTAGGTTTCTCGATCTCAGATTTATTTGACATAGAACTTAATCGAACACATCAATTCAATTCTGACCGGGCCCGGCACATAAGTCAAATCAAATCATCGAGCGGCCGAGATATCGCTTTCACCCTCTTGGGATAAAAGTTACAGATAAACTTCGACTTATATGCATTTACTTATTCATTAATCAACTATACACAACAATGCGTTTTATGACACCGAGTTACTGATGCGCTTTCACATTATCAATGTACAATCAATTAACAAATAACAAACCATATATCTAGGTTTTAAGACTATATGATATTATCGTCATGCAATCACCCTTTTATATCATATTCCATAAGGTGATTCCAGCAAACACAGGTTTGTACCAATGCTCAAAACCAGTTCATAAGCACTCATGAACGTCGCAACAATCTTTTGCTATGTCTAATACCATTTAGACAATCTACGCACCGATTCATGACAATCTTCATTCCTATCTACTTCCAACATATGAACGATTGTGGACAATTTGAATAATTCGATTATTCTTAATAAACTCAATTATTCTGGAAGTCAAAACATGCAAAATGAAACAATAGTTAAATGATCAACATAAGATACTAACATTACTCATAAATAAAACTCCGTTATTTAATCATCAAATATTAATTACATTTATTTATTACACGTTTCTAATACTATCTAATCTATGCTAATATCATCCTTCAGCCCAATACTCCTAGCATGCTGCAAGTGCTGGAGACCCAGGCTAGGGAAGAGGCTGAGTCTCAGGGGTGGGATCGGCGACCGGTGCAGTCTCAGCCAGTAGCCAAGCGGGCCAAGCCCACTGATTCGAGACTAGGGAGTCAGAGGGGCCGCACTTGTGGCAAGTGCGGCAAGAGCCACGATGGGGTGTGCAGAGCAGGGTCTTTCTACAAATGTGGCAAGGAGGGGCATATGGCCAAGGATTGACCCAAGGGGTTTGCAGTATGTTTTCATTGCAACTACACCAGACACCGGAAGACAGAGTATCCATAGCCGCGGGGATCAGCACAGGGAGCATCTCAAGGATCTGCCCCTGCTGCTATCAGAGCTACTGAGAGCCGGTCAGTGAAGGTCGAGGCACCGAAGGCACGAGGGATAGCCTTTCAGTTGACCGCGGAGGAGGTCCGCGCAGCGCTCGATGTCGTGGCTGGTATGTATTCTTTCGTGTATTTATTTTGATGTTGATATATTGTGCTTATATTATGTTATGCGTAGGTACTTTTCTTGTGAGTTCTGTACCTGCCTTGGTGTTATTTGACTCGGGTGCGAGTCAGTCTTTTGTATCTTTGGCTTTTAGTCAGCACACCAGTGTTAGTCGTGAGGCGTTGAGTAGACGCCTGAGAGTTTCCATAGCTGACGAGAGGGCGGTGTATGCTACAGAGGTGATCCGAGGGTGTGTACTCGAGATTTTCGGTTTTGAATTCCCGATTGATTTAGTTCCTATTGCGATGGGGGATGTATGTGTCATCGTGGGCATGGACTGGTTGAGCAGATTCGGAGCGGTTATCGACTGCGAGCGACAGCTGGTGACCATACGAGACCCTAGTGGGGGAGTTCTTACGGTGTACGGCGAGGGTACACGTTCTGGGTCAGCATTTTGTTCGGCCGCTAGAGCGAGACAGTGTATACAGCAGGGCTGTAGGGGCTTTGTAGCGTATGTGATGGATACGAGGGTTGATTCAGAGAGACCAAGGTCAGTTGATGAGGTTCCGATAGTGCGTGAGTTCCCGGAGGAGTTTCCAGGTGTGCCTCCCGTGAGGCAGGTGGAGTTCAGTATCGATTTGGTTCCGGGGGCTGCACCTATCGCCAAGGTGCCCTATCGCCTTGCGCCTCCAGAGATGCAGGAGTTATCCTCGCAACTTCAGGAGTTGCTGGGGAAGGGGTTTATTCGGCTGATCAACTAGTCGTGGGGAGCGCCTATCCTTTTTGTCAAGAAAAAGGATGGTTCACACCGGATGTGAATTGATTACCGGGAGTTGAACAAGCTGATGGTCAAGAACCGTTACCCGTTGCCGAGGATCGACGATTTGTTCGATCAGTTGCGGGGAGCATCTTGGTTCTCCAAGATCGACTTGAGGTCTGGGTATCATCAGGTGAGGGTGCGAGATGAGGACATCCAGAAGACAGCGTTCGAGACTCGTTATGGGCATTACGAGTTTGTGGTGATGCCTTTCGGACTCACCAATGCACCGGCGGTGTTCATGGATCTCATGAACAGAGTGTGCAGGCCGATGTTGGATCACTCGGTGATCGTATTCATCGATGATATTTTGGTGTATTCGAGATCCGGAGAGCAGCATGAGAAGCATTTGAGGGAGATCCTTGGAGTTCTGAGATCGAAGAGGCTTTATGTCAAATTCTCCAAGTGTGATTTCTGGTTGCGAGAGGTCCGGTTCCTAGGGCACCTCGTCAACCAGAAAGGGATATTGGTCGACCCGGACAAGATTGAGGCAGTGATGAGTTGGGAGGTGCCGAGGTCACCCACCGAGATCAGGAGTTTCTTAGGGCTGGTAGGCTATTATCGGAGATTTATTAGGGATTTCTCCAAGATCGCCGTGTCACTCACCAGGTTGACCTGGAAGGGTGTTGCATTTTCATGGGGCCCAGAGCAGCAGGCCTCCTTCGAGACACTTCGCCAGAGACTGTGCGAAGCCCCAGTTTTAGCCCTTCCGGAGGGGGTGGAGGACTTTGTGGTGTATTGTGACTCGTCGATATCAGGGTTGGGAGCGATACTGATGCAGAGGGGGCATGTGATAGCATACGCATCGAGGCAGCTGAAGCCTCATGAGACGAGGTATCCCACCCACGATCTAGAGTTGGGGGCAGTGGTGTTCGCCCTCAAGATCTGGCGTCATTATCTGTATAGGGTTCGGTGTACCATATACACTGACCACAAGAGCTTGAAGCACTTGATGGATCATCCCAACCTGAATATGCGACAAAGGAGATGGTTGGATGTGGTAAAGGATTATGACTGTGAGATCCTGTACCACCCGGGTAAGGCTAATGTTGTAGCCGATGCACTGAGCCGAAGGGCGGAGAGTGCCCCGATACGAGATGTTTGTTTGAGGTTGACAGTGATGACTCCAGTGTTGGACACCATTCGTGGGGCCTAGGCTGAGGCCGTGAGATCAGAAAACCAGAAGATAGAACGAGTTGTCGGGTTGGTATCGGAGTTCGTTACCGATAGCCGGGGGCTTATGATATTCCAGGGTCGTATCTGGGTACCGTTTGTGGGCGGGACGCGTACCATTTTGATGGAAGAGGCTCATCGATCGAAGTTCTCGATTTATCCTGGGGCCACTAAGATGTATTTGGACCTAAAGAGAGAGTATTAGTGGCCCTGTATGAAGAGGGATGTCGCGTGGTTTGTTGAGAGGTGCTTAACCTGTCGTAAGGTTAAGGCCGAGCACTAGAGACCGCATGGTAAGTTGCAGCCGCTATAGGTTCCCGAGTGGAAGTGGGAACAGATTACCATGGATTTTATCACCAAATTGTCGAGGACTACTAGGGGAGTTGATGCAATTTGGGTGATTGTGGACAGGTTGACGAAGAGCGTCCACTTCCTTGCTATCAGTGAGAGCTCTTCCGCTGAGAGGTTGGCAGAGTTGTACGTGAGAGAGGTGGTATCGCGGCATGGAGTGCCGATCTCGATCGTCTCAGATCGAGATGTGCGTTTCATTTCCAGATTCTGGAAGAAATTTCATGAGGAATTGGGTACGAGGCTGCATTTTAGTACCGCATACCACCCACAAACTGACGGGCAGAGCGAGCGGACGATTCAGACGCTCGAGGACATGCTTCAGGCATGTGTATATGGACTTCGAAGGGAGTTGGGACACGTACCTACCTTTGGTAGAATTTTCCTATAACAACAGCCATCATTCGAGCATCGGTATGCCGCCTTTTGAGCTGTTGTATGGGAGGAGGTGTCGGACTCCCATCTGCTGGGGAGAGGTAGGGGAACGTGTGATGGGTAGTACGGAGATAGTACTTCAGACGACGGAGCATATTTAGCAAGTCAGACATAGGTTGTTGACCGCTCAGAGTCACCAGAAGAGTTATGTGGATAGGCGTCGGTCGGAGCTTGAGTTTCAGGTTGGAGATTTTGTGCTCCTGAAGGTATCTCCTTGGAAAGGAGTGATCCGGTTCAGGAAGAGATGCAAGCTAGGGCCCCGGTATATTGGTCCGTTTAGAGTGATCGCAAGGGTGGTCAGGGTAGCATATTGTTTGGAGCTACCTGAGGAGTTGGGGTAGATTCATGACACTTTCCACATGTCGCAGTTGCGGAAATGTATAGCCGATGAGTCGGCAGTGGTGCCATTAGAGGATATTCAGGTGGATGTGAGCATGGATTATGCTGAGAGACCGGTGGCGATCAGGGATCGGAAGATCAAGGTTTTGAGGAACAAGGAAGTGCCTCTGGTTTTGGTTTAGTGGCAACATCGGAAGGGGTCCGAGATGACTTGGGATTCAGAGTCGGAGATGCGAGGGCAGCACCCAGAGTTGTTCGAGGAATGAGACTTCGGGGGCGAAGTCTGGTTCTAGTGGGGGAGAATTGTAACACCCTGAGATTCAGGTGCATTTCTTTCACCCTTATTCTTTGTCAATTGGTCATGATTAGTCCTTGAGTGGAGCGAAACTAGCAAGTGAGTACGTTGGGCGTACCAGAGGGGTACGTTGCGCGTACTCATGTGCTTAGTTTGGACGCAGAGTCGCCAAGGTACGTTGGGTGTACCCAAAGTTACGCCGGGCGTAGCCGACCCAGGAGCAAAAACCCTAATCCGTCTTGTGCACTATTTAAAGGGTGCTAAGGCTCATTTCTCAGCCTCCATATCAGTGAGTGAAACCCTAAGAGAGAGCCTCCCATCGTCCTTATTGTGTGTAAGTGGTATTGGAGCTAATTGTATTTTGGTGGCTTAGTGGAGAAGAAGGAAAGGAGCTCTTGGAAGCTAAAGCTTGAAGTGCCAATTTGGATCTGAGATCTACAGAGAAAGGGGCTACACTTAGAGGTATAAAGTTCAAAACTTTCCTCTTCTTTTGTTTGTTGTTGCATGTGCCATTTCTAGGGCTAAAAACCCCAAAGGTGGAGCCTTTATGAGTATAAGGTGCTCCATGGTCCGAGATCTGTCCCTTTTCAGTGGTATTAGTGATTTAGAACCATAAAGTTTCCATCTTGGCTGTTAGTTTGAGGTCATGATTGAGTATTAAGCCTTCTAGAGTTAGCGGATGGAATATTATGGGAGTTGGTGGCTTGTTCAGCCATGCAAAGGCTTAAAGTCATCAACTTTATGGATTAAGAGGCTTAGATGTGGTCAGATCTAGAAATTGGACGTGGGTCTTAGCTGTTTAAGACCTCAAGAGCTAAGGGGCGGAAGCTGGGGAGTACGCCGGGCGTAATCCCAGTACGCGCCGCATACTGGGTGGCGTTCCCCGATTCTGAGAGGCAGCCGGGTACGCTCAGCGTACACATCTGGTACGCGCAGCGTAACCGGGAAAGTTGAATTTTGGTTGACTTTTAGGGTATGATCTATTGAGGGGCCTTTTGAGTTATGAGAGGGGTAAAATGGTCTTTTACCCTTCTGAGAGTGTCATAAGAGGACATAGTCTAGCCTTTGAGAGTTATATTAAATAGAGTATTTATTTCATATGATTAGGCGGAGGCTTGGCCAGCGTTTACCGAGACAGAGATTTACCGAGATACCAGAGGTGAGTCTTCTCACTATACTTTACCTAGTGTGGTAACAAAGTCGTATGACAGTATAATTTAGAGTTGTATGCTAGTGTATTTGCATGTTATTTATGTGTTGTGATTTATTGTGATACATGATATGCATGATTCAGAGTTGATAGAGTAGGACCAGTGGATCCATAGAGTTAGGGCCTTTGGGTCCATAGAGTTAGGGTTAGAGGGCCCACAGAGAGTTGGGGCTGGAGGGTCCCACTGAGACACATTGACCAGAGGGTCAACAGAGTTATAGCTTCGAGTGGCTAATATATGTTAGAGTGGTATTTTGGGGAACTCACTAAGCTTTATGCTTACAGTGTTATGTGTTATGTGTTTCAGGTACCAATGATGACCGTGGGAAGGCGCCGGCATGATTCGTACACACACACATGGGATTTTATGTATTTCGATCTTGGGGGATGTTTTGTGAAACAAGGATATGATACAATGACATTTTATTAATAAATGTGTTTGGAAAATGTGTTTTGAAAATGCAAAAAATTGTTTTAATTTTTATGGTGTTACATGCGATCACGCGTGATAAATTCCATGAGGTCATTCTAGCAAGCGTGGGTTTATTCCAATGCTCAAAACTTGTTCATAAGCACTCATGAACGTTGTAGCAAACTTTTGCTATGTCTAATACACTTTAGACAATGTACACACCAATTCATGACAATCTTCATTCATACCTACTTCCAACTTCAGGAAGTCAAAACATGCAAAATGAAACAATAGGTAAACAATTAACATAAGACAATAACATTACTAATAAATAATACACTTTTATTTAATCATCAAATGTTAATTACAATTTATCTATTACACGTTTCTAAACTATCTAATCTAAACTAATATCGTCCTTCAGCTCGATGCTCCTAGCGTGCTGCAAGTTCTTATCCCTACTCAATCCCTTCGTAAGCGGATCTGATGGGTTATCCTCTGACGATACCCTCTTCACTACGAGGATTCCTTCTTCCACCTGATGTCGAATAAAGTGATATTTTATGTCGATATGTCGAGATCTACCATGATCCCTCGGTTTGGTCAAGGCAACCGCTCCTTCATTATCACAGAAAATTTCCATAGGCTCCTGTATGGCCGGCACAACTCCAAGGTCTCCAATGAAGTTCTTCAACCATATTGCCTCCATTGACGCTTCGCTCGCTGCAATGTACTCTGATTCGCATGCTGAATAAGCTATGGTCTCCTGCTTGGAACTTTTCCAAGTCACTACTTCCCCATTAAGGGTAAAGACCCAGCCCGACTGCAAACCGTAGTTGTCCCTGTCTGTCTGAAAATTGGCGTCATTGTACCCTCACACCTTTAATTCATCACTCCCACCGATGACTAGAAACCATTCCTTGGTCCTTCGAAGGTACTTAAGAAGAATGTTCTTTACTGTGGTCCAATCTCCTTTGCCAAGGTTCCATTGATATCTACTGACCATGCTAAAAAAGAAGGCCACATTAGGGCAAGTACAATTCATAGCGTACATGATCGAGCCAACTGCGGAAGCGTAAGGTACTCGGCTCATCTTTTCTATCTCGACTTCGGTACTCGGACTTTGAGTCTTACTCAACTTGGCATTACTTAGGATTGGTAATTCCCCTTTCTTGGAATTGTCCATACTAAAACGTTTTAGTACCTTGTCCAAGTAAGTATTCTGACTAAGTCCTATTAGTCTTTTACTTTTGTTTCTAACTATTCTTATTCCCAAAATATAGGCAGCCTCTCTGAGGTCCTTCATAGCGAAGCACTTCCCAAGCCAGGAGTTTACTTCCTGCAGCGTTGGGATGTCATTTCCTATGAGTAGTATATCATCGACATACAATACGAGGAAGCTTAGTATACTCCCACTGGCTTTGACATATACACATGATTCATCCTCTCTTCGTAGAAAACCAAACTGTTTGACTTTCTCATCAAAAAAAAGATTCCATATGCGAGACACTTGCTTAAATCCATAAATGGACTTCTCAAGTTTACACAGTTTATTGGGATGCTTCGCAATGACAAAACCCTCTGGCTGAGCCAAGTAAACATCCTCAACCAACTTCCCATTAAGAAAAGCGGTTTTGACATCCATTTGCCATATTTCGTAATCATGAAATGCAACAATGGCCAACATCACCCTAATAAACTTTATCTTCGTAACCGGTGAGAAGGTTTCATCATAGTCAACTCCGAGAGTTTGAGCGAAACCCTTCGCGACCAATCGCTCCTTATAGGTGTGCACATTCCCATCCATGTCGGTCTTCTTCTTGAAGATTCATTTGCACCCGACCGTCTTATGACTTGATACGCTGTCAACCAAATTCCAAACTTGGTTGTCATACATGGACTGAATCTCATTGCCCATTGCCTCTTTCCACTTCACAGACTCCAAGCCTGCCATGGCTTCCTTATAGTTGTTAGGTTTATCCAAATTTATTAGTGTACTATCACTAATATACATATCCCCTTCTGTAGTAATATGAAAACCATATAACTGGGGTAGAAACCTAACTCTTTCAGAACGTTCAAGAGGTAAGGACTCGTCAATCGGTTCAACCGGAGTTTCCTCCTCAGGTTGAGCGCCAGCGTCAGAGGTTCCTTCATCACTCGACTCTTGAATCTCTTTAAGATCGATTTGCCTCCCAATGTCCCCTTGGCTTATGAGTTCTCGTTCTTGGAAAATCCCTCTCCTCACAACGGAGACAACATTGTCACTCGGTCTATAGAAGAGATATTCAAAGGACTTCTGCAGGTAGCCGATGAAAATACATCGCTCACTACGAGGTTTGAGATTGTCGTGAGTCTCTCATCTTACGAAAGCCTCGCAACCCCAAACCTTGATATGTGCTAATGAGGGAGGCTTCCTTGTCCACATCTCGTGAGGTGTTTTGGCAACCTTCTTCGTAGGGACTAAGTTAAGGATATGGGCGGCAGTCTCTGAGGCATTCCCCCAGAATGAGATAGGTAGTGAAGCACGACTCATCTTGGAACGAACCATGTCTAGCAAGGTTCGATTACGCCTCTCAGCCACACCATTCAACTGCGGTGTCCTAGGTGGCGTCAATTGCAAGACGATTCTGCATTCCTTGAAGTAGTCGTGGAATTCAAGACTTAGGTACTCTCCTCCTCGATCGGATCGAAGCATCTTGATTTTCCTGCCCAATTGATTCTCCACTTCTTCTTTAAACTCTTTGAACATTTCAAAGGTTTTTGACTTCTGCTTGATTAAGTAAATATACCCATATCTGCTATAATCATCAACAAAAGTCACATAGAAGTGGCTCGCGTCCTTTGTGGTGGATCTAAAGGGCCCACACACATCGGTGTGTATGAGATCCAATAAACCCTCACCCCTTTCACAAGTGCCAGTAAAGGGTGACTTGGTCATCTTTCCAAGTAAACAAGACTCGCACACGTCATCGTCCCTAAGGTCGAATGACTCCAGCACTCCATCCTTTTGGATTTGTGCTATGTGTTTCTTGTTGACATGTCCAAGACGACAATGCTACAAGCATGCTTTATCCATACCATTGGAAGAATTAACACACAACACATCATTTCCTAAGTTATCTACAACCATCACAATTTCATATATTCCATTACAAGGCAATGCTTCAAAATATAAAACACTATTAAGATAAGCATAAATAGAACCCTTTTCATTATCAAATGAATATCTAAATCCTTGTCTATATAAACCATGAAATGAAATGATGTTTCTTTCCATATCTGGCGAATAAAAACAATTATTTAAATCTAAACATAATCCATTACTACGTACTAACGAATAAACTCCAATCTTGGTTACAGGCGACGATCTTCTGTTTCCCATGATTAGGTTTATCCTTCCATGCTCCACATCTCTGTTTCTTCTTAGTCCCTGCAAATCAGAACATATGTGAAAACCACATCCTGTATCAAGAACCCAAGAAATAGCATGCGATGAATCATTAGATTTAATAGTGTAAATACCTGTGAAGGATGGCTTGATCTTCCCATCCTTAATAGCTTGCAGGTATTTTGGGCAACTTCTTTTCCAATGCCATATCTTGTGGAAGTGGTGACACTCTGCCTCCTTTGGGTTAGAGTTGGGTTTAGCAGAACCAACCTTGGTTCCACTAGAAGAGGTACCATCTTGGGACTTTCCCTTGTTTTTGCTCTTTGAGGGAGCCTTCCTCTTCTTACCCTTCCCTTGCCCTATTGCCAAGACAAGGGCAACAGCGAGAGTAGGAGTCGATGCAACAGACTTATCCTTGAGATTGCTCTCAGCAGTCCTTAACAAGCCTTGAAGCTTTCTCAAGGTCACCTCTTCCTTATTCATTTGGTAGGTCATGCGGAACTGGTTGTAGCAGGGAGGCAAGTGTAGAGACCCATTTTTATAACGAACGGTGAGTGCGGAAGTAAGATATCTCGAGATTAATCGTGTTTTTGGAAGTATGAACATGAAGAACATATTATGAGTTCATAAAAAGATTAAGAACAAAGAGAGAATAATATTGATATTCATGAGAACATGGTGGGAGAGAAACTCTCCCTAGGTGGGAGAACCCACCAACTTTCTCTCTCTAGATTACATTGTGAGAAGTAAAGTAATCTCTAAGAAAAGTAAAGTGAGCTAGCTAAAAGAATAAATGACCAACTCTCCTTTTATATAGGGGGAGAGTATTTACACCACAAAATACAATAAAGGGAAAATACAACCTAATAATCACTCATTATTTGTGGAGCATTTACATGCACCAACATTCTATCCCTAAATGCTTACAAATGATGAGAGATATAATAAGTGATACAAGGCTATAATACAGTAATCCGACTAGCAACTATGGTAATAAAATGAAATCAAGTGTTGAAATGTCTCTAAAACTCTGAAGTGTCTGTGAAGTCTGAAACTGGCCATGAATCTCTAACAATGAAGGTCTCCGGCTTCAAAGCACAACAAATGAAGTAGAAAAAATAAGATCCAAATCTTCATACCAGTCATAATCACCCGAAGAAGGAGGTCACCATGAACAAGTAGAAGATCCAATAAAAGAAACACTTCGGCTTCAAAAGTCTAAAAAACATCCCGAGTTCTCGAATCATAATACACCGAAATTCTTCAAAGAATAACCTGCTAAAAATGTGAAGCATTCATAAAATGAAGTCCGGATAAAAATAATGTGAGTCCAAAAACATGGTCCAACAATGCCAAAAATTTGATCCAAGGATCAAAAATAAGTGCCACGTCATATCGTCAAAATAATCTTCGTCTTCAACATATCACAAATCCAAACTCGTGAAACCATAAGATCTGAACCGGATGCGAACACAAAATCATCATGTGGTAGAGTTCGAATAATAAATAATTTGAATCGGAAAACATTGAGTAATGCCAAAAATTTGATCCGTAAAGACCAAAAATAAGTGCCACATCGCATCACTAAATAAATAATCGTCTTCAGAAGTCTTCAAAAATCAAAACTCAAACAATCATAATAACCAAACCCGGATGATATTCTCTCCCTGTTTTTGATAACCAATGATCGAATATCAAAAATCAACAAATCATCGGATGGAGAGTGTCGGATGCCAAGAGCTAAGAGAGCTCTCCCTAGATGTATGAAGGGTCTCGATAAGAAACGAGACAGAGTAAAAGAGATACTCTTGCGGTCATGAGGAGACAGGTGACAAAGTTGTTGAAGCTGTGCTGAGAAAATCATCTGTTTTGCCAAAAATAATATCCAAATATCCAAACTGTGGTGCCGAAACACTTGAAGTGGCTTCAAAGAAAATAAAGTCCACTTGCTTAAAATAAGCAACCAAGTCATAAAAATCTCATAATGTGAAGAATGCGAAACAACTTTGTTGATCAATCGCCGTTGCGGGCAAACATCATAAAAAAAATATGAAGTCCGACTCCGGTAGGAGTATTCTTCCAAAAATAATAAATGGCATGAAGTAAACCAATGTGACCATCCAAGGTTCGGTTGTAGCAAAAATTGGGGTTAAAAAAATTGGTTTTAATAAAAAAAATTGGTTATAATAAAAAAAATGGATAAATAAAATAAAATTGGTGTTAAAAAAATAATTGGCTAAATTAAAAAATGGCTGAAAAAAAATTAATTAAAAAAATAATGTAGAAAAAAAATTGAATAATAAAAAAATAAAGTCTAGAAAAAAAAGGTTTTAAAAAAAAGGAGGGGAGAGGAGGAAAAAAGAAGGAAGAAAGGAGGGGGAGGAGGAGGAAGGGAGGGCTGAAGGAAGAAGGTGAAGGGGAAGGGTTGAAGGAGGGAAGGAGATCCAAAGTTGGAGGGTGAACCGGAGTCTTGGGTGGTTGCGGGTCTAGGCTGAGTGCGGATGGCGAAGGCTGTTGATGAAGGGGTGCTGATGATGGCGTGATTTGGGTGCGGACGAGAAGGTGTTGGCTGCGGTCCGAACCGAAGTGAAATGCCTGCGGTGCGAGGACCTCCATCCGAGGCGAGATGCAGGACTACGGTAGACCGAGGCTTCGGTCCGAGGAAGCATCAATCAGCAGTCAATGATGGACTTCGGTTCATCAACAAGGGGGGGGGGGGTAGGCTGTGGTCAAGAGACTTCGGATCAAGGCTTGAGAGGGGTTGCGGGGAGGCTTCTAAGGGGACTCCGGTTGGCAGTTTTTGACTGTGGTCCGGGGGGGCTGAGAAGGGCTGAACAGATGACGAAAAATGCTATTTTTCCATGAAAATGGTACCGTAAAGGCCATTTATTCATATTTTAATGAGGGAATCTTTTTATAAAGCATTCTAAGTCAAAGGTGGGTCTTGGGAAGGCAAAAGAAGAGTGTGCAGGGGGGTTTTTAGGGGACAAAAGGTGATGGGATTGGACAATGTCACATGGGTTTTGCTTGGGAAGGCAAATATAAGTGGTATACTCTTTACCCAAAAGAGTAAAAAGGATAGAGTGCTTTATGCAAACAACAACTTACGTCCAAACACTTCAAATTAAAGATTCACAGCAACTAAAGTGTGAAGAATGGATGCTTCATACCTCAATATGATGAAAGTTGCTGGGAAAAAATCTTCAAGATAAAGTGCTTTTCTCCACTTTCTTCAAGAATAATAAGCCCATTAAATTTGTGTCTTCTTATTTCCAAGAACAAATACCTCCTGGAAGAAATTCTTCAACATTTTGGAGACCACAAAAATAATTTCTTCTCCCATTTTTCTTCATTTCTTCAACAGCAACAATAATAATCTTTTAAGAACATCTTTTTCCAGCAACAAATAGAACGAGCAGCAGCAACAACATTTTGTTTTTACTAAGATAGAATCACCCAGAAGATAGAACTAAGAACAAACTTCATAAAAAAATTCCGGTTTGAAACCCGAAAATTTTTCTTGCAGAAACACGGAAAAATCACAAGATAATCATCGAACGGGAGTCGTTCCCTTGAACTAATCATGAGATCTTCAAGGTACGGCTCTGATACCAATTGTAGAGACCCATTTTTATAACGAACGGTAAGTACAGAAGGAAGATATCTCGAGATTAATCGTGTTTTTGGAAGTATGAACACGAAGAACATATTATGAGTTCATAAAAAGAATAAGAACAAAGAGAGAATAATATTGATATTCATGAAGAACATGGCGGGAGAGAAACTCTCCCTGGGTGGGAGAACCCACCAACTTTCTCTCTCTAGATTACATTGTGAGAAGTAAAGTAATCTCTAAGAAAAGTAAAGTGAGCTAGCTAAAAGAGTAAATGACCAACTCTCCCTTTATATAGGAGGGATAGTATTTACACCACAAAATACAATAAAGGGAAAATACAACCTAATAATCACTCATTATTTGTGAAGCATTTACATGCACCAACAGCAAGGAGTGAAGGATGATGTTGATTGTCAGCTCTTCATTGAAGTTAACATTTAACTTCAGCAGGCGATCAACATATCTCTGCATCTTTTACATATGAGCGGTAAGGGACTCTCCATTACCCATTTTGGTAGTGATCATCGAAGTGATGATTTCGTACCTTTCTTGCATCGCGCTTTGGTGGTACCGTCCAGCAAGTCTTGATGCATTTCATAAGGATACATGTCCTCATAGGAATTTTGGAGTTCTGCAGTCATAATCGTTAGCATGATGCAATGGACTTTCATGGCATCACGCTTATGGGCCTCAGAGGCAGCGATCTCATCAGCAGTAGCAGTGTTGAGGTTGATCTCCTTCAGCTTTTCATCTAGGACATTCTCTTTGTCTTCATAACGAGTGACCATTCGGATGTTGCGGATCCAATCATTGAAATTGGACCAGTCAAAGATCACTCTCCCACACAAGTTCATGAGTGAGAATGAGCCGGAGGAGTTTGAGTTGGAAGCATTATTGACGTTCGACATCTGAAAAGGAAACAGAACAAAGTTTGATTAGAAATCAATCCCTAATTAAACACCTAAATGAGAAATTAGGGCTAGGATCCAACAACATTATTTACAAGTTAGAAAAGGGATGTCGTAATCTAACATGCAAATAATTTGAAGGTAAGTGAATGACGATTCACTAATTCTCCACCATGAAAAACAAAAACGAGATTAAGTTTTAAATGTATTGAAAAACTCCTAGATCCTTTGAGATTCATTGAAATTTTCAATGGCATGTTTAAATCTCGATATGACCCTCTAGTTTGTGACTGGGATGCCGAGGATCATAAAGCGGGTGTGAATAACCATGCAAATATACATGGTGCCCTCATTGTTATAGTCACCTATTCGATGTACCGGTTAACCACACACGCTCCATCAAACTATGATAAACAATGAGTCACCCTTTGTCACCTTTGCTTAGAACCCAATTAGTGTGCCGGTTAACAACACACACTCCACTAACGCCTTAGCAAGGGTACCAAGTGTAATTTCATGGAATTGCATCAATTTCACTTTTGCCTAAAGTAACTAAGATTGGGAATTTTGGAAAAACATTTAGTTACTTTTATAATTCATTATACTTATTAATGAGGAAATAGTTGTCTTATCCTACCCATTCGGCTAACGACCCTCCATCAATCAACGAAGTGGTGGGTGAGAGTGGACACCCATTGAACGACCATTTTATAGGCCATAAACTTATACCCCCTTATAGATCGGCTTCGTAAATGAGGTCTACTAACGGTAAGACTAGCATTTAAGTTATATATATATATATATATATATATATATATATATATATATATATATATATATATATATATATCAATCTTATAATATTATAAAATATAAGGTTGAATTTTAAACTTGTAAAATTATAGGGTTTGAAATTTAAATAGTTCAAATTAAACTTTTAATCATAAAATTTAAATTCAAAACTTGAGGACAAGTTTTAAACTTTTCAAAACACAAAGGATCAAATAGCAAATAATTTAAATTAAACAATTAATTTAATGATTATCTAAATTTGACCTAATCAATATTATTTACAAAATAATTCAACAATTAATTCAAATAATCAAATATTATCAAATAATGAATCTATTATTCAAACAATTGGTAATTATCTTTTGATTTGGTAAAGATAATCATATATCAGTAATAAAATTCAGATTTTATTAGTCAAAAACGATTTAGGTAATTATCTTTAAGCAAAACAACAAGAAATCCCGAAAATCTCTTTGTCTGACAGCTAAACTCGTTGAGTTCACATTGGAACTCGTCGAGTTCATCAGATAGAAAGCCCAAAATTCGATTTTAAATCATGAATGAACATACAAGGCATCAATACAATAGAAACCAAACAAAGCTTTGATACCACTGATGGGTTTGAGCCAAAAGAACATCCTATGTGCTCATGCAAACCCTAATGCTTGGATCTAGGTTTCTCTATTGTACATGCAATTCATCCAAGACATTCTAACCCTAGATCTAGTGTATATAATCGAAATTAACATAACAAAGCAGGTCTAAATGTTTACCTTGTTGTTGATTGAAGATCTTGAAGCCTTGAGAACTTTAGCACCTCAAGTGTTATGCCTCTAATGAATCACAAACACCAATAGCAATTGGAGGAAACAAGAGAGAGAGGGGAGAGGAGAATTTCGGCTTCCCATGCCCAAGGGTCCTTTATATATGTGTAGGAATTAGGATTTCAGCTTCCCATCCCTATCATGGACAAATTTCTAAGGCTTTATCCCTAGAATTCGTCCACCTTATCTATTAGGGTTTCCTTGCCCAACTTTGTAACTATCACATAATTATAGTTCATCCCCTTAAGTTCAATTAACTTCTTTTGATCACAAAACTAATTCTTAATTAATTCTTGACCAATGTTAATTAAACAAATATGATTTCTCTTTTAATATATTAGTCTTATAATATATTAATAAACCATAATCACCTCTTTCTATATTATTCCTCCAGTCAAGTTGCTTTGGTGAAAGCAACCCAAAAGGACCATGCACAATCGGGTCAAGTACATACCAAATATATTTATGAACTTAGACACTAATCCAACAATAATAACATAGCATAAACATACTGTCAGACATATCTGGGGTGCATGACCTACCCTTCGGTCCTTAAGACCGTAACACGGGGACTATTCCCCTCCTACTACCACTATCACATAACAACATATCATAAACATACTGTCAGACATATCTAGGGTGCCTGACCTACCCTATCGGTCCTTACAACCGATATTGGGGTCTATCCTACCCCTCCTACCACTATCACATAAAACATAGCATACTAGCACATAACACATAACAGATAGTGGTATATACCAGAAAACTATCACAAAGACAATCATCTCAACTATAATCGACTACTAGTGGGCCGACATTGGTGCCTTCGGCCCACTTCTATTAGAAGGTAACTCACCTCACACTGTTGAAGTCTCGTAGACAAAACTCTAGTTGCTGGATGACATGTTCCCTAACTGTCAAACATCAAAATAACACCCAGTCAGTAATTGGGTTCCAACATATACCCATAAATCCAGGCTTAGGGTAAAAGACTGCTTTACCCCTATCTTAGCTTGATTCAAGCCCAAGGCCTAATCCAAAGGTCCAAAAGTCAATTATGAGTCAAAGCCCAACATATGGCCCAATTTTCCAAATTAGGCGCAAACCTTTACATGATCTTATTCTAAGGCCCAACCATTTAGTCCAGTCCAACATTTGGCATTTCTAATGGCCCAATATCTCATAATCATGAAGGCCCAATTATGGCTCACCTATGGCCCAATTTTCCAAATTAGGCTCAACCCCTCATATGGGCCTTACCCTAAAGCCCATCCAATTATTCTAGTCCAATGATTGTTCTTGAATGGCCCATTATTGGACCAATCACTAAAGCCGAATAGAAAGGACCAATTTAAGGCCCAAGTGAAATTAGGGTTTTCACATAAAATGACGATTAGGGTTAAGTGTTTCTTACTTAATCCATTAAGGACTTAATCCATTAAGTCCAATATTACCTTAGATTAATTGCAAATGATTATTAATTAATTTTTTGAAGTTTAGCAAATAATTCTAGTGCAGGTCCCGATCAATCCCGAAAATTAGGTTTTCATGACATTAGGGTTTTCTAACCCAAATACTAGTCCATTAGTCACATGGTTAAGATTTTAGATCACTTTGGGCTTCATTGGGCCCATTAGGGTTTCATAAGACCATTAGGTTTTCATTAGTCGGGAACCACCCACTACCACCTCGGGTAGTGGTGGTCAACGGCGACTCATGGCGGCGGCTACCACCTCACGGTGGTTGTTAAGGTTCTAGTCCAATCGGGTCCAAGCATCAAAAAAATAATCCAAACACATGCAAAGCATACTGCCACTCAACACGGAGGCCGATGACAGCAGCCACGACCCTACGGTGGTGGTTTTGAGTTTTCTTTTCATTATTCCGACACTATTACAGTTTACAACACAAATTCCAATAACACACACTCACTAACATAAACACACACACACACACACATCCACCCCTAATGGTGGTCGGCGGTGGTACATGGCGGCTGCCACCACCTCACGGTGGTCGTGGTGGTGGTGATTTTTGCCAAGAATTCCACACATTAGACCCTACATAAATAGTCCACGCCAAAACACACATACACATATGAACACAACCACCTAACGTGGTGGTTGGTGGTGGCAGGGGGTGGCAATCAGCACCTCACGGCGGTGGTGATGGCCTTTTTTAGGTTTCAGGCCAAGATACACTCAAACAATCTCCTGGATGCTAAAACACAACTCAAACACGTTCCCTTGACACTTACCCATCACGTTACATCAACAAACACCCACCTGATGGCGAAAAACTGAACACAATCATCCTTCACAGTGGCATGTGACGGTCCCGGCGATAGGCAGTAGTTCACAGCGAAAGGTGGTCAGAGTAGCTCTGACAACTGTTGTGAAACATCTAAGGATGGCGGCAGAAGGCGGAAGAAGAAGAAGACACGGAGGGACGGTGGCAACGGAACAACAACGCTAGAACGGCGCTTATGGCGACCGAGTCCTCACTAGTTGCAGCGCAGCGGTGGTAGAAGAAACGTCGAAATTGGATGGTTAAAGGCTCCCGTTGATGGCAGCGCCATAGGCCGAGATCAGCTGTCGTTTGGCGGCCATGGATGGTCAGAAAGTGAGCGAAATCAGTGGTGGCGGCTGGGGGATCATACCCGACGGCTGTGAATAAGAACTAGGTTTAGGGTTTTAACATGGTAACGGGTTTATATACTCGGTCTTCATTCCAAACTTATTGCCATAATACCATCTTTGGTCCCTCCCTTCCCTTTTTCTTTCAAAGTGAGTCCGTAATTTACCTTTTTAACCCCATCCATCCAAAAACCCTTCTACTTAAGTCCCAATAATTACCATGCAGCCCCTCCTCTACAAAACCTTTTCAAATCAGGTCAAGAATTTACTCTTTAGCCCTTGCTTCTATAAATCCTTTCATATTTGGTACAAATGATACCAAACACCCCCTGTCTTCTAAAAATCTTTACAAAATAAATCCCGGAACTTACACTTTTAACCCCCAACTTCTAAAACTGTGACAGTTAACTCCTTGAGACCAACACATTGCTATATAATTATTGGTTTAAGGGCTACTGTTAGTTTATTAATTTGTTTATTTATTTATTAAATAAACGGGATGTTACAGATACCTTCTTGTTTTCCTATGATCACACTCATTGTGTTGTTTAAGGACATCTTGAGAGAATCTCTACACCAACATTTTGAAATAATAATTTTAGACCACTTCACTACTTCATATGGCTAGAGGTGCTTGCGTGGGTTAAGGTATCATGTCAAGTATCCTCTAATCTCATTTCACATGCAAGACTAACTAACTGTAAGATCTCTATACACTACTTGATCTAGAATTTCGTCTCACTTCTAATGATGTTCTACTTTGATATGATCATAAGCTCAATCATCAGTACGTGGAATCTCTAGTTTATCTTATTGTCACTCGCATCGATATGGCCTTTGTAATTCATATTGCTAGTCAGTTCATGACAGCTCCTCAAACTTCTTAATATACTGATATTTTGAAGATTTTAAGATACATCAGATGAACTATGTTTCATGGGTTATACTCCCTTTTGTTATCTCTCGAGCTGCATGACTTTTTTATGCCGGCTAAAACTGGTCATATCACTTGTTAACATTCGAATTTAGACTATTGTTCAATGACTCACCAAATCATGGCGTATAAGAAGCAATCCTTCACTCATAAGCCCATTGCAAGAAGCAATCATTCACTCAAAAGTCCACCATTGAATGTAAGTATCATGCTCTTGCCAAAAATACTTAGGAACTATTATTGTCACAATGGCTTCTTTTTTATATGGGTGCCACTTAGTCATCTCCTATTGTTCTTTGGTGTGACAATTGTAGTGCGATGCATATTCCTGATAATGAGGTTTTTACAAGTGCATAATTCACATTGTAATCGATGACCATTTTATTCGCCAAAATGTTGTCAGTCACTCGGTTGGCTTTATTTTAGTCTTCTCTAATGATTGGATTGTGATATTTTTTCCAAGTATCTCTTTATCGAACCTTTCTCAAACCGTGTGGACAACCTTTTTTTTGGTGGGGGGGGGGGGGGGGGGGGAATAGTATTATTTGGATTTATGTATAGTTGAGGGACCAATATTGACAATTGTCGATTAGGTACTCTAGGGTTATATTGTCCTCTTCCTTTGTTCTACACATACACGCACACGCTCATGAAATCATGGGGTGACTTTTTTATTATCTAAGCATGGATCGGTTCCATTATCTTCTCCTCGTCTTAGTGAATCGAAGTCACGCACTGAATAAAATAATGCCTGAATATATTCAAACTCGAAACCACTTGAGCTCACGTTCGCTATTAGGTGAGAACGACAATAATGGCGTTGAATTTCGTTGACTTCTCTTTTTGTCTCACATGCATAATGATTTATTATGCTTCCTATTAATTATTTTACCATACAATATTTATTTATCTCTCATTAAACCACTAGTTAATAAATTATGCTTATTATTATTATGTTTATGTTTATCATGTTTATTATTGTTGTTATCTCTAAAGATAAGATTATATAGAAACAATGAATGCAATCAGTAATAATTAAAAACGATTTAAAACATGTGAATATTAAATATTTTGTGCTTATATATATGTATGATTTGACTATTGCTTCAAAGAAAATCAAGATAAATAATTACAAAAAATCAAAGAAACAGTAGAGTAAATTTCTAATTTTTCTCTCTATATATAATTATTGAGTAATGATAATTAAAAAAGAGTCTGCCTTATTCAAACCACAAAGAATGAAAAAATCTATTACTAAAAACAAAGAAAAAAAATGTGTGTATAAATTAATGACTGAATAATTTAAAAAAAAAAAGGACAAAAAAAAACTAAATCCTTTTAATTGTAATGAATTAATTGCCTTTATTGTTTCCATGGCTAATATTATTACTAGTAGTTGCACTGCCATTGTTATTGCTGTTGGTGGTAGTGACGTTTCCATTATTAGTATTGCCACCGTTGTTGGGCTGAGCGCCACCGCCAAAAACAGATGAAATCGCCGCCGCTAGAGCTGCAGAGAAGTTTGGGTCAGCAGTGAGGGCGGTGACAGTGTCAGCCAAAGCTGCCGGTGACGCCCCTTGGTGGTGCAACGGCGGCAGACCGAGCTGGGAGCTGGCTCCAGCCGCCTGATCCATATCCTGCGACATTTGTAGACCGGAAAACTTCGACTGGTTGTATAAAGCCTGCCCGAATATCTGGGGGAGGAGGGCGGCGTTTGCTCCGGTGAAGTTCGGTTGTTGGGGGTTGGAGAAAGGTACCTGAAACTGACCTGGGCTACGTAACTGTAACGGGTTCGGAGTTTGAGTCAGGTCTAATGACACCGTCGGGAAGGGGGCGGAGGCGGAGATAGTGGCCATGCTTGAAGAGCAAGAAAGGAACGTTCTTGCTAGGAAATTGGAGTTCATGAGGCCGTCGGAGCTCGGCATGGAACCGGAGAGTAGCATTCTAGCGGCGGAAGAGGTGGTGGAAGCCATAGCCATCGCCGCCGGTGGTAATGGGTGGTTGTGGTTGCCTTCGTAGGTGGTGATCAGGATTGTTCTATCTTCTGCACATCGTTGTACCTGAAATTAATCATATATAATCAATTATTTACTTTAATTAATATAACAAAATCTCAGTCAAATAATTAAATACTGTTCTTGAAATAAACAATCGTACTTGTTTCCTAACTGGGCAACCAGCTGCCATGGTGCATCGATAATACGCTCGAGGACAAGGATTTCCTTTTGCCATTTTTTGTCCGTATTTCCTCCATTGACACCCATCTGCAATCTAAAAAGCTTACGAAATTAACTTTGATTTCATATTAACGAAATTAATCAAGTTCAATCGCGATTATCAACAGTTATATACCATGGGAGCTTCTGATCGAGCTCGAACGGAAACCCTAGCTTTTCTAATTGTTGCTTCAGTAGCTTGATCGATGTTAGTAGTGTTGTTATTCTTCGAAGAACTCAACCTTGGAACCTTATTAGAATTACCAGCTCTAATCACTTGCTGATCTGGGCTCTCTTCCCTTTGATCGATGTTACTGTTAGTATGAAGTGGTGGTGATCTTGAATGTTCATCAGATGATGACTGTGAAATTTCTTCAGTTTCAGCTGCAGTCGGAGCTGCTAAACCTAGATCCATAAACGGTCTCGGAACCATCGTAGCTGCTTCACTTCCTCCACCTTCGTTACTGGCAATTTTATGATCTTCATTAGATTGTTCTTCGTGACTTCGTTTTTGTTGCATCATCGTTACTAGATGTGTTTGAAGCGTGTTGTAATTCATCGTCACTTGATCCAACACTTCTCTCAATCGTTGATTCTCCGTGTTCATCCTCTCTAGCTCAGCTTGAACCACTGCTAACTACATATATTTCAAATTTTAGTTTTCAATACGATTCAGTATGAACATGTAAAATTTAGGTCAAAATTTTAAATTCAGACCTCATTCTTAGCTCGTTTATCCTCGGAATTGGGAGAGATTCCGTCATCAACTACCGACTGATCACTACTTGTGTTTCCGGTTACGAGATGTAAACCAGTCTGTAGTACGCATCATCAACAAACAAATTCAATCAACAAACACGAGAAATTAATCAAAAAAATGGATTAATTTGATTAATCTGGTAATTACGTACGTTGATATTAAAATTCAATTCGGTGACAGGAGGCGGTGGATCGGAGGAGGAGACAGGCTGCAACCTGGAACGATCTTCTTCTTCTTCTTCTACATCATGTGTTTTGTCGGAAAAGAAATCCATTTCGTTTATCTGTTTGTGAGGATGATGATGATGATGATGCTGGTCATGGAGGTTGCAGTTGAGGTTGAGTGGGAATTGGATGGTGGTAGGCGGTGGCGGTGGTGGTGAAGATGAGGAGGTGTTGACGTTGCTGGTGGCGGTGGCAGCCTCCATGGGTCTCCACGTGGTGGAGCGGTGGTCCGGGAAGGAGTTGATGGCGGTGAGTTTGTGTGGAAATAGTAATCTGATGGGATCTGAATCAAAGGAGAGTCCACTTGATCGTTTGGCCATTTATGAAGAGAGAAACAGAAATCAAGTCTCAAAGAGGCAGTGGACTCGGCAATAAAAAGGGGAAGTTGAGACTCAAGACTTAATATACTAAATACTAAAAAAGAATATACAAATAAAAACAATTTACTTTCGTCTTAAAAATCTTTTATTCACATATTTATCTAATTAAAAATGGTCAATAACTCAACGTCATTAATAAAATTATTTAAATAAAAAATATATAATCAAACAAAAAAGTATTTTGTTAACCAAATTTTATTTTGAATAATCAATATTTTATTTTATTTTAAATTTTAAATTGTAATTAAGACTTTATTCGAATAAATTTGAATTATTTTTATTGACAAATAGAATTATTGATTTTTTTCTTCGCCAGAAACTTATGGGATTTGATTTTGTTTTTATTCTTTTATTGGAAATTTCTTGTTATTTAAGTAAGCAATAGACCACAAAATTCAATTCAATAATACATAAATTTGAAAATGTAAGGAAATAATGGAGAAAGAAAAGGGCTCAAGAATGAAAATTGACCACACAACTTGGATGTAATCGTTTTATTCAACGCGATGGCCAATAGGAACGGAAAATTGTTGTGGTTTATTCTCAATTAATTAATTAATTATATGGGCCAAAAGATTATTAATTATATTTGTTTTTCGATTTTTAATGGCAACCTTTATGTAGTTTTCATGATTTAAGACATTTGTTACACAATTAATTACTTAAGTATATTTTTTTTATATTTAGATATTTATTTTATAACAAAACGATTCTCATATTTGTGTTATTCTGTATATGCTATGCTTGTTATAATTTTCCTACGTAGCTATCTATTTACCATCAAAAAATAAACATATTTATGTAACTTTAACAATCGAGAACAACTAGTAAATATTAACTTGATTTCAATTTTGGTTTAGTGATAATATTTAATCTTAATTAAACATTAACTTGATTTCAATTATGATCTTAAAAATAAAAATAAAAACCTATAAATTGAATTGAATGATATTCTTAACTAAAATTATTTTAATGAAATTTATTTGAATATTTTAACGAAAAAAAAAAAAAGAACAAGTGAGAAGATTGTGACAGGTGGCATGTGGGACCCACAGGAGTTACGAAAGTGACATTGATTGCGTCTGAGATTTGTCAAAGATGAGATTGACGCGTTCCCAAAAAATTCACCGCCCCAAGCGGTCCGGCACTTCCTCGTGACGACGGGTTACTTCTATAAATTTTCATTTTAAACCCTAAACATTTTGCTATTTACACTTTTAACTCCCTACTCTTCTAGATAGTCTTTAGCTTAATTATAATATTAGAACAAAAATATAATACTATTTGCAAAGTAGAGAAAAAGTCAAGGGTTGTAAGACGTGATCTTTTTTTTAATTATACTATTATAGTAATTAATATAAATAGTTAAACTTATTATTAAAATCGTTAATTAAATGTATTTTCTTCTTCTTCTTCAACAAGTTTTATGCCTTTTGGATATTCTATGCACGTATGTCAAACTAGACCTTTGAACACATTTCTTTTGTGTATTTCAACTCATTTTAGCACCTACTTGGTAATAAAAATGTGAAAGTTTCAAAAAAAAAAAAAACGAAAGATAAATGCTTATTATTATTTTACATTAATTTATTTGAAAAAAAAATATTATAAAAAAAACATAACAAAAAACTAATCGGGAGATACAAGATACAAGAAATTAAATTACGTTCTTTTAAGTCAATGATACCACAAGCCAAAAACTTATTATAACAAGATGAACTAAAAAAAATATATATATATGATCATAAAATAAAGGATTCAAAAGTTACTCCAAACATATTAAAGAAATCAACATAACTTATTAAATATTTATTTTGTTTTCTAATTATATTTTATTAGCACATTTGTAAAGTTATTTTAGGTGGAAAAAAGTACGAAAAGCCAAAAGTATAGGGAGTGAAAAGGAAATTGACTCATGGGGAAAACAGAAAAGAGATATTAACTCTTCTTGCAGGATAGTACCCACAAGTCAACGAATTTCGTGGACCGGAGAGGACCGGCTCGATCCGATAAGTGGGGCCCAGTGACGACTTTGCGGGCCATGTGTATCCTTTTTCCTTTTACGACCTTGCCACGTAAGACTATTCACCGCCTCTTCCTCTTCAAGCGGTCGTAGAGTGACTTCGTTGACTCGCTCTCCATTTGGACCGGGTTCCTTGCTCAAAAGCTAGATATAGAAAGTAAAAACACAATTTTTTTTAACTATTATTATTATTATTATTTCTATTATTAAACAACTTAGTTATCACAGTATAACAAGTGAGAAGACAAATTGGCAACAAATTATGTCGCTCTATCATATACTGCGGTTGTTGATTTAGCGCCGCAGTATGTGGAGAACATAACTCCGACCCTCTCCCCTCCCCCCCCCCCCTCTCTACCACAACTTAAAACTGTATTGCATGTGATGACATTACCGCACCATTTTTCTTTCTTTTTCACTGTTGGAGTATGTATGTGTGTGTTGTATGCTGCGGTATGACACACATTTTGTTTTGTAAGATGAGAAGAAAAATAATGTGATGTCGACGTGACAATGCAGTATTGTGGCGAGCAGGGACGAAGCTTCATAATATGATTTTTTTTATTTTTGGGGAGGGGGGGTGGGGAATGGGGCGAAAATATAATATGTATAAAAATCGAAGAACAGTGGGGGCCACAAATTTTATATTCTTTGGTATAATATGTATCAAATTAAAGTATAAGAGCTATTTGTAACAAAAAAATCAGAAGAAGGGGGGGGGGGGGGGGGGGTACAACCCCCCTCCCCCTAACAAAGCTCCACCCATGGTAGTGAGTGTGGTATGACACCTATGAAAGTCTTTTTGTATGGTAAATACAATTCTTTTTTAAGATGGGATAAATTACTATAGCAATCACTAAGAAATTATCATTAAAAAAGTGTTTCTTTTAAACTATTGTGTTTATTTGTCGTGTAAACTTATATATATATATATATATATATATATATATATATATATATATATATATATATATATATATATATATATATATATATATATATATATATATATATAATACAACGTTTTTTTTGCTGAAGAAATAATATAACGTTTTTTTTAATTACATAAACCAACACTTTTTGAAAAGATTTTGATAAGTCTATTATTATTTTTTGCTTGCTAAAGATTAGTACAACGAGTGAGAAGACAAATTGACAACAAGTTGCGCCACCCTCTACCACATATTGCGGTTGTTGATTTGGCGTCGTAGTGTGCGGCGAATACAACTCTGACCCTCCCCCCCCCCCCTCTCTACCACAACCTTATCGCATGTGATATTACAATATCATTTTTCTTTCTTTTCACTGTTAGAGTGTGTATGTGTATGTTGTATGGTGTGGTATGATATCCTTTGGTTTTGTAAGATGAGAAGAAAAATAATGTGGTGTCGACGTGACACTGTAGTATTGTGGTGAGCAGGGGCGGAGCTTCATAATATAATTTGGGGGGCCGAAAATATAATATGTATAAAAATCAATGAGGAGTGGCGGCGACGGCAAAAATTTTATAATTTTTGGTCTAATATGTTTAAAATTAAAATATATAGGGTATTTGTAACAAAAAAAATCAAGGGGGGCACCCCCTCCCCCCAATAAAACTCCGGCCATGGTGATGAGTATGGTATGACACCTTATGATAGCCTTTTTGTATGGTAAATACAATTCTTTTTGAAGATGAGATAAATTACTATAGCATTACTAGGAAATTATCATTAAAAGAACGTTTCTTTTAAACTATTATGTTTATCTGTCGTATAAACTTTAGAGAATGATTACTTTATTGAAGAAAAATACAACATTTTTTTTAATTACATAAACCAACACTTTTTGAAAAGATTTTAACAAGTCTATTATTATTTTTTGCTTGCTGATGATTAATACATTAAATTGACAATTTTGACTGTAGTCCAAAATTTTCAGTTATTTATTTATTTATTGAAGAATATATTGTGTTGTGTTTTAAAAATTCTTGGTGCACGACATCTATTGGCAATTCAGGGAAATTGGATTAATCTTTTTTTTAACGACAAATATACTTTTTTTTTATTGTAGTAAAAAAAATTTAGATATTTATTTATTTATTGAAGAATATAGTATGTTGTTTTTTAAGAATTCCTGGTCCACCACATGTATTGGCAATTCAGGGAATTGGATGAATCTTTTTTTTAAAGATAAATATCTTAAACTATATCTAAATTATTCCACTTATCCACTATGAGAATTGAACCTTCAACCTAAAAGAAGAGGATAACATCGAATACCGTTGGGCTAAAAACCTTTTAGTTGAATAGGATGAATCAATTGATGTTGTTATAGTAGAAAATGACACGCTCATTTAGGGGTGTAAACGAGCCGAGCCGAGCCCGAGCCTGACCAAGCTCGAGCTCGGCTCGTTTAATTTGAGGAAGCTCGAGCTCGAGCTCGAGCTCGATTCGAGCCTTAAAATGAAGCTCGAGCTCGGCTCATGAACAACTTAGTGGGCTCGCGAGCCTAATCGAGCCTAAACGAGCCTCTATGTGTGTGTGTGTGTGTGTATATATATATATATATATATGTGTGTGTGTGTGTGTGTGTGTATATATATATATATATATATATATATATATATATATGCTCGTTTAGGCTCGCGAGCCCATTAATTGAAGCTCGGCTCGAGCTCGTTTAATAAACGAGCCTCATATTTAGACTCAGGCTCGTTTAATTCGATCTCGAGTCGAGCTTTTAATAAGTCGATCTCGAGTAGCTCGGCTCACTTACACCCCTACGCTCATTCTTTTATTTTCCTATTTCGGGCTAATACGATAGTTTTGGTGATTGGTGTGCAAAATGTTTTGAAAAAAATTAAATATATCAATGGAATTGAGATCTAATTTTATAATAATATGTGGTTTGTTTGTTATGACAACAAATGCAATGGAATTAATTTGATAATAAAAATTGCATCATTTTTAAAGTTTCACCTATTGTTAAATATTTAATTTTTATTTATTGTAATATATATAATAATGATGTTTTGGCCGTTTAGTATATAAAAGAAGAAGGGAAAATAATTTAATAATAAAAAAATAAAATATGAGGAAATTCGAATAAGAAATTATAATTTGTCATGTATTTGGTTGGAATTGGAATAAGAAATTATAATTTGTCAGTATTTGGTTGATTGAATAAAAATAACATAATTTGTAAAGTTTTGTTTATTAAAATTTTAATTATTTATCTATTCCGCTAAAGAATGTGCTACACAATGGGTGTCCCTACATTTTTTGCTATAGAGAATTGTTACCGAATTGTATTTTGTAGCTAAATTCTTAATAGCTACAAAACTTTGTTTCATAATGAATAAGTTTATTAATTGACAAATTTTTCCACAAAATAGTCTAAATTAAACTTTATAAACATAATATAATATCAAGCATAGTAAACAAATAAAAAACTGACTAAACTCTATTAAAGTGTTTATAGACCTATTCAAGTTCCAACTTCTAACTAAACTATTATTTTTGTCAACTACAAGAATTGAACCCTTGCCTTTTAAGGAATTACATCTTTTCAAACACCTTGATACTATTAAAACAACATGCCTTTAAATAGTTAGCAAGTAACTAATTAGCAAAAAAAAAAAAAAAAAAAAAAAAAAAAAAAAAAGCAAAAAACAAAAAAAAAAACCACAAGGATATTGTTTAAGTGATCCAGGTGTTCGATTGTGTGGGTGTTATGGTCTAAGTGATCCAGGTGTTCGATTGTGTCTTTGGAGGTCAAGGGTATAATCGTAATTTATTATTTCGGGTCTTTTATGGTTTTTAGGTTTTGTTTGGAAGGTTTTAAGGCTTGAGTGTGTTGTTAGAAGCGAAGGGCTCTCGCCACCTTCCGGGGATATAAGGTTCATTGGAAACGGACCTAAGATGAGAAAGTTATGACATTGTAAAGATTTTAGCAGAAATGGACCTTATTGGAAAGCGTTTGCAATTAAATACCATGCGTGCATGGCGAGGTAGGCACGTGCTTGGGTGAGTACGCCCAGCGTAAGCTGGGGGTACGTCCAACGTAATGGCCAGAGTGCCAAACCTTATTTTTTAGGGTGTAGGCACTATATAAACAGCTATATGAGCTTAAGGCTCTTTCCTTTCTCAGAATCCATTGCATTTGTAACAACGTAAATTTTCAAACAAATTTTTCATTTCAAAATAAAGTATTTTCATTCAAAACAAGGCATAAACATTCCAAGTGTCATGTCAGAATACAAATCATATGAATCCCAAGATCACAAAACATCTATCAGTGTGTACAGATCACGCCGGCGCCTTCCCACGGTCCTCGCTAGTACCTGAAACACATACACAACAACTGTAAGCATAAATGCTTAGTGAGTTCCCCAAAATACAACTTACGCACATACGCCTTTCCAAGCCCTGACCTTCCGGTCCATGTGTCTCAGGGGACTTCCGTCCCTGCTGGGTAAACCTTCTGGTCCTACTCACGCCAACCTTACGGTCCAGATTACACGCCTTCCGGCCCATAACATAATGCCTTCCGGCCCACATAAACATACATAGCACGCATAACAATTATCTTATCACATATAGCACATATATCACATATCATATCCGACCTTCCGGTCACACAGTCAAACCCTTCCGGGTACGGTATAGTGAGAAGACTCACCTCGTGAATATCGAAAGCTAGCAAATCCCGAAGTCACTCGTGCTCGATCCGCCGAGCTACAATCTCCCTATAACATCATACATCTCTTATTAACACTTTTATCTTCTAAGTTTGACTATCCCTAAGAAGTCAAACATAGGTCAACTCTGGTCAACGGTCAACGGTCAACGATCAACTTGACCAGACTCGGCGAGCGCTAAGGCGACTCGGCGAGTCTAGACGTCCTCACCAATTCTCTAAGATTCCCTTTCTACACGTCGAGTATCTCCCCTGACTCGACGAGTTCCTCCTGGAAGAATCGCGGGGCCACCCCGACTCAACTCGCCGAGTCTGAAGAACAACTCGGCGAGTCCCAGTTCGACTCAGACCACCTGTTAACCCTCTCTAACTCGCCCTGACTCACCGATCCAACCCATAACCCGGACAGGACCATTCTAAGGCAATCTTCAAGCTACTCGCCGAGTCTGTTCATCGGACTCGGCGAGTCCATGCCATGCAACCGCTCAAACTGCTTTCTAAGGTCAGATCTACTCCGGTAATTCATAGGTCTGGCCTTCCTAGACTGGTTCATCACGTAAAGTCCTTATTTCGGTGCTCATAATACACCCCATGACTCATAATTGACGTTTTGACCTAAGGCATAAGGATTCCAATCCAAAACCTCCATTGATTCCCGAAAAGCTCAGGCATGGGACACTCTGGACTTCCAAGGGTCCCAATATAGGGTTCCAATCGCTTGGGGGACTAAGGAAACACTCAATCTAGCCACAAAAGGGTTCAATAAACCCTAAATCCATATACACATCAACATAGAAGGGATCAACTCGAAAATATTACCTGAATAACGTTGCTCTGTGTCCCCAACCCTCAGAATATGGCTTCTCCTGTTGTTCCCTTAACCAAGCCTCCTCCTCCTTGCAAAATAACACTTCCAAGATCAATAATGGTCTTCTACCTTGCTCCAGATGCTCACAATCGAATTAGGGTTTCACTCAAAGGACTAGGGTGAACAATGACGGCCATAAGGCCCCTTATATATGTCCCAAACCTAGGAAGTTAGGGTTTTGCTAAACAGCGCGGACTCGCCGAGTCCAGTCGCAAACCCGCGACCAGATCCGCGATCCTACTCGGCGAGTCTGAGCTCCAACTCGCCGAGTCCCCTCTTAAAACACCCAAAATCATAAATATAACAATACCTGGAATTCCGGGCTGTTACAACATTCTAGTCTCATTTCGGAAACCCTAATCCCATTTTGAGTGTTTGAGTGATCTAAGTGTGCTTATTGGTGTGTTCTTGCTCATTTTCCATGAAGTGGGTATTGTGCTATCTTGTGGATTCAAAGGAGGACGCTTAGATCCAGACTTTTGGCTTCAATTCCAGCTCATTCAAGGTAAAAAGTTCTTACCTTTACTTCTTCTTATGTTAGTTTGACTTTAGGGCAAGATTAAGGGTTTTATGGCTTATTATGTTCTCCTTGTGAGTTTAAGCAACTCCAGGAGCTTAGAGTGATAGATCTTGCCTCTTCTGATGTTTCTAGTCTATAAAAATGCTTGCTTGATGCTTAAGAATGACCGATGCATGTTCTACTTGGATTAAGTTGGGTCTTAATGGATTAAAATGGTCATTGGGTCCCACTGAGCCATGTAGATGCATAAAGGTGCCGACTTTATGCATTCAGAGCTTTATTTTGAGGTCCCCTGAAGTTTGGATGCAAAGTACTTAATCGATTAACTCAGAAATCGAGTTTGGGTTAAGCCAGGTTACGCCACGCGTAATTGGCTGTACGCTCAGCGTACTAAATTAAGATCGCGACCAGAATTCCTTGAGTACGCCCAACGTAAGTTGAGCGTATGCCCCGCGTTCATTGCCAGATGGGTTTTTGGGCTTGTTGCGTTATGGGCTTCTTATCTTTGGGCCACTTTATTGGACTTGCTATTTGGGCCTTTGGGCCATTTGAGATTATTGTTGGACTGAATAAAGCTTTGGGCTTAGGATAAGACCATATGGGGTTGGGCCCAATTTGGAAAATTGGGCCATCAGTGGGCCTTTGCGGATATTGTAGTTTTGGGCTTGAGTGTTTGAGTTATTTATGGGCCATCAGAACACTAAGTGTTTTGGACTAGAAAGAATGGTTGGGCCATAAGGTAAGGCCTGTATACGGGTTTTGGGCCCAATTTGGAAAATTGGTGATTGGTTTATTGGCCTTTGGGCCTTTCAGATTGTAGTTTGCGTCATAGATTTGGACAAGGCTAGATTAGAGGTAACATAGTCTTTTTACCCCATATATGGATTTGTGGTTATGGAACTCAATTGTTAATTGGGTGTTGTTTTGTTATTGGTAGTATGAGGATCTGTCAGCTAGCAGCCAAGGGTATTCTGTATGATTCAGTAGTGCGAGGTGAGTCTTCTCACTATATCCATGGGTCGAAGGAACCAATGTCGGCTCATTATATGTTATGTGGTATGCTAGTTGTCTCTATGATAGTTGCATGGAAGACCTCGGGGGGGGGGGGGGGAGCCCGTGGTAATTGGATGTCAAACCATGGGGGAAAAGCCCATGGGTAACTAGGTAAAGACCATGGGGTGAGCCCATGGCAATATAGATAAAGACCATGGGGGAGCCCACGACATCTATATGTATGTGCATGATAATCTGTGTTTGTATGCGGTAGGGTATTTTGGGGAAACTCACTAAGCTTTGTGTTTACGGTTTTCAGTTTATGTTTCAGGTACTCCAGTTTTCAAATGGAAGAGCTCGGGATGATTGCAGAGCACACACCACATGTTTCTACATTCTATGAACTACTCTGGTTAAATGATGTTTTGCTAAATATTGGTTACTTTGGTTGTATGGAAACAATCTGTATTAACGATTTATTAATCTAAAACGAAATTGTTATGTTGTGATTTTCGGGTCGTTACAAGTTGGTATCAGAGCCTTGGTTTGAGGGATTTGGACATACTATCGGGTGTGTCTAAAATCAAACTGAGGATTGGCAAAGTTTTCAAAAGAAAAAATATTTTCAAGAGTTTTCTAACACAAGAGAAGCGTGTAGTGCATGCAATCAACCGAACTTAAGTAAGCTTTCCAAGAATACCCATACATGTTATCTGTTACGAATTGATTTATGAATCTATGAATTGCATGCTAGTTAGGGATAAGGATTTGCTTAGTTCTTACATGATAGAATTCTAGGAAAGATGCCTTTGTATGTATATTATATAAGCTGGTAGGCTTGCATGCTAGTGTTGATTAGTTGGTAGTATCTTGATCTGATAAGTGATACTTTGTTGCATTGGGGATATCTATTGGAATAAAAAATTGCTAAGTGCATGCTTTAAAAATTGTATACAGTTAGGATCTTATAGCCATAGAATAATTGATTTGGCCTTATTGTTGGAATAGTGTCTAAGGCTGCAATTATATTAGGCAAGTATTTGACCCGATTGTGCATGGTCCTTTTGGGTTGCCTTCACCATAGCAACTTGACAGGATGATTTATTATGAGAGAATAAATATTATTAATATATTATGAGAATAATATAAGGAATAATAATATTGTTATTTTATTAATATAAGTCATAAATTAATTAGAATTAATTTGGTGACTTAAAGAGATTAATTAAATAAGAGGGTATAAACTGTCAATTGTTTGATAGTTAAACTTTGGGCTGTAAATCTTTCATGGATAGGTTTGGACGATTTCTAGGGCTTGGGATAAGCCACAAATCGTCCAAGGGCTTATCATGGAAAGAATTTGGATTGCTTTGAGTAAAGATTATCCAACTAGGGTTTAAGGGTGAAACCCTAGGAGCCTTACAAGTATAAATAGACCCTTGGGGCAAGGGAAATCGGCACCTCTGCTAAAGCAAAGAAACCCTGGCCGATTTCTATTCCCTCTCCTCTCTCTCAAATCATCCTCTTGCTAGTTGGTGTTTGTAAGCCATTAGAGGAGTGACATTTGTGACTCTAAAGCTCCAAGAACAAGAAGATCAAACAAGTGTTTCAAGGTAAGCTTCTAACTCTGATTTTGTATTGTTCTTATACTCTATTAGCTATTAGAAGTCTTGGATCCAATGCATGTTTAATTAGAGAAACCTAGATCCAAGCATTAGGGTTTGTATGTGCACATAGGAATGTTCATATGGCCAAAACCCATCAGTGGTATAAGAGCCTAGATTGGTTTCTATTAAATTGATGCATGATTGTTTGTTTCTTGCTTGCAAAATTCGAATTTTGTGTTTCTGAGTCATGGACTCGGCGAGTCCCATTGTGGACTCGGCGAGTTGGCCTGACTCGGCGAGTCCAGTTGGGCACTCGGCGAGTCCGAGCGTCAGGAAGGGCCAAAATCGGGATTTTTTGATATTTATCTTATGGAAACTTGCCTTTATCATATCAGATCAACCCTAATCCGATTTTTTGATATATATGACTATAATCTTGATCTAATTAAAGATATTTATCAATTAATAAAATATTTAATTTCCTTATGTGATAATTAATTAATTATTTTGATTAAATTGGTAAATTATTTTGCAAGAAATCATTAAATAAATCAAATATGGATAATTATGGAATTAATTGTTAATTAAGATTATTTGTTATTTGATCCTCCATGTTTTAAATGTTTAAAACTTGCCCTCAAGTTTTGAAATTTATGTTTTGTGATTAAAAGTTTAATTTAGACAAATTAAATTTCAAACCCTAGATTTTTTACAAGTTTAAAATCCAACCCTATACTAATTTAATATTACAAGATTTATATATATATATATATATATAAAATTAAAATGCTAGTCTTACCGTTAGTAGGCCTTATTCACGAAGCCGATCTATAAAGTGGGTATAAGGTCGCGGCCTATAAAATGGCGCTTAATGGGTGTACACTCACACCTACCGCTTGCTTGATCGGTGGAGGGTCGTTAGCCGAATGGGTAGGATAGGGCAACCTCATCCTCTCACTAAAAGTATAATATGAAATACAAAGTAACTACATGTTTTTTAAAATTTCCCAATCTTAGTTACTTTAGGAAAAGTGAATTGATGCAATCCCATGAAATTACACTTTGCACCATTGCTAAGAAGTTAGTGGAGCGTGTGTGGTTTACCGGCACACTAATTGGTTCTAAGCAAAGGTGGCAAAGGGTGATTCATTATTTATCATAGTTCTATGGAGCGTGCGTGGTTTACCGGCACATCGAATAGATGATCGTTACAATGAAGGCACCATGTGAATTTGCATGGTAATTCACACCCGCTTTGTGATCCTCGGTATCCCAATCACAAACAAGAAGGGCATATCGAGATTTAAACATGTCGTTGAAAAGTTTCAATGAATCTCATCTAAACCTAGGAATTCTCAATACATTTAGAACTTAAAGTTATGTTTTGTGGTGGAAAATTAGTGAATCGTCATTCACTTACCTTCAAATTGTTTGCATGTTCGATTACGGCATCCCTTTTCTAATATGTAAATATTGTTGTTAGATCCTAGCCCTAATTTTCTTATTGGGTGATAATTAGGAATTCATATTCTAATCTATCTTTGTCCTTTCTATTTGTAGATGTCAAACGCAAACAACGCTGCTGCTAGTTCATTCACATTGATGAGCCTTTGTCAAAAGGTCACTTTTGATGGGACGAACTTTAGCGAATGGATAAGATACATTCGCACTATTGCTCGCTATGAGGACAAGGAGTATGTCCTCGATGAGAAACTCGAGAAAATCAACCCCGAAATCGCTACTCCGGCTGAAATGACCGCTTTTGAAACTCACGAGCGTGATGCAACGAAGGTACATTGCATCATGATAGCCACTATGAACTCCGAATTCCAAAAGTCCTATGAGGACATGTACCCGTACGAGATGCACCAAGACTTGTTGGAGAGATACCACCAAAACGCGAGACAAGAGCGTTATGAGATTTTCACTAACATGATTTCCGCTAAAATGGGTCATGGAGAGTCTTTTACCGTGCACCTGCAAAAGATGCAAAGGTATGTCGACCGTCTTCGCAAGTTGAATGTTGACTTTGGGGAAGACTTGGCGATCGACATGGTGCTTCACTCTTTGCCTCCAAGTTACAATCAATTTAGGATGACCTACCACATGAAAAAAGAAGAGGTCACCCTAAGCAAACTCCAAGGTCTCTTAAGGGTCGCTGAGAGCAACTTCAAGGACAAGTCTGTTGCACCAACTCCCAATCCACCTGCTGCTCCTGTGTTGGCTATTGGACAAGGAAGGGGAAAGAAGAGGAAGGCTTCGTCTAAGAACCATCGCAAGGTTAAGCCCCGAGATGGTGCCTCTTCTAGTGGGACCAAAGTTGATGCTTCTAAACCCTGCCCTAACCCAAAGGAGGCAGAGTGCCACCACTGCCACAAGATAGGACATTGGAAGAGAAGCTGCCCAGAGTACCTGCAAGCCATCAAGGAAGGAAAGATCAAGCCGTCTTTCGCAGGTATATACACAATTAAATCTAACGATTCATCTCATGATATTTCTTGGGTTCTTGATACCAGTTGTGGTTACCACATTTGTTCTAATGTGCAGGGACTAAGAAGAAATAGAGACGTGGAGCATGGAAGAATAAATCTAATCATGGGGAATAGAAGATCGTCGCCTGTGACCAAGATTGGAGTGTATTCTTTAGTGCTTAGGAATGGTTTATCTTTAGATTTGAACAATTGTTGCTATTCGCCAGAAATGGCTAGAAACATCATTTCATTTCATGGTTTGTTTAGACAAGGTTTTAGATTTTCTTTTAATAATGAGAATGGTTCTATTTTGGCTTATCTAAATGGTGTCTTTTATTTTGAATCTATACCATGTAATGGAATTTATGAAACCGTTATGATTGTAGATAACTTAGGAAATGATGTTTTATGCATGGGTTCTTCCAATAGTATGGATAAAGCATCCTTATGGCATTGTCGTCTTGGACATGTCAACAAGAAACGCATAGCCCAACTCCAAAAGGATGGAGTGTTGGAGTCATTCGAACTTAGGGAAGATGACACGTGCGAATCTTGTTTGCTTGGAAAGATGACTAAGTCACCCTTCACAAGTACATGTGAAAGGGGTGAGGGTCTATTGGACCTAATACATACCGATGTATGTGGACCGTTTAGATCAACCACGAAGGATGGGAACCGCTTCTATGTGACTTTTACCGATGACTATAGTAGATATGGGTATATCTACTTAATCAAGCAAAAGTCAGAAACTTTTGAAAAGTTCAAAGAGTTCAAGAATGAAGTGGAGAATCAATTGGGCAGGAAAATCAAGATGCTTCGATCCGATCGAGGAGGAGAGTACCTAAGTCTTGAATTCCACGATTATCTCAAGGAGTGTGGAATAGTTTCACAATTAACGCCACCTAGGACACCGCGGTTGAATGGTGTGGCAGAAAGGCGTAATCGAACCTTGTTAGACATGGTTCGCTCTATGATGAGTCGTGCTTCACTGCCTATCTCTTTTTGGGGGTATGCCTTAGAGACTGCCGCCCATATCCTTAACCGAGTCCCTACTAAGAAGGTTGCCAAAACACCTCACGAGATGTGGACCGGGAAAGCTCCCTCGTTGTCACATGTCAAGATTTGGGGTTGCGAGGCTTTCGTAAGACGAGATACTTACGACAAGCTCGAACCTCGTAGTGAGCGATGTATTTTCATCGGCTACCCGCAAAAATCCTTTGGATATCTATTCTATAGACCGAAGGACAATGTTGACTTTGTTGCGAGGAGAGGAGTTTTCCGAGAGCGAGAACTCATAAGCCTAGGAGACAGTGGGAGGCAAATCGAGCTTGAAGAGATTCAAGAAACGATAGATGAAGGTACCTATACCGCTGGCACTCAACCCGAGGAGGAAACTCCGGTTGAACCAATTGACGAATCCTTACCTCTTAGACGTTCCGAAAGAGTTGGAGTTCAACCCCAGTTTTCTAGTTTTCATATTACTACCGAAGGGGACATGTATATTAGTGATGGTACACTAATAAACCTTGATGAACCTAATAGCTATAAGGAAGCCATGGCAGGCCCGGAGTCTGTGAAATGGAAAGAGGCAATGGATAGCGAGATCCAATCCATGTATGATAACCAAGTTTGGAATTTGGTTGATAATGTGCCCGGACGTAAGACCATTGGGTGCAAATGAATCTTCAAGAAGAATACCGATGTGGATGGAGAAGTACACACGTATAAGGCATGATTGGTCGCGAAGGGCTTTACTCAAACTCCCGGAGTTGACTATGATGAGACCTTCTCACCAGTTGCGAAGATAAAGTTTATAAGAGTGATGTTAGCTGTTGCCGCATTTCATGATTATGAGATTTGGCAAATGGATGTCAAGACCGCTTTCCTTAATGGGAAGTTGGCTGAGGATGTTTACATGGCTCAGCCAGAGGGGTTTGTGGATCCAAAGCATCCGAATAGAGTGTGTAAGCTTGAGAAGTCCATTTATGGACTTAAGCAAGCATCTCGCAGATGTATATATAGTAGTCAAATTAGGGTTTCCTAGTTGAAAACCCTAATAGCCTACATGTATATATAGTACCCTTAAGCCCTAAAAAACGTGGCTAAGAGTTCCACTAGGGTTTCTGGACGTTTTGGGCAGCCTCCTCTCTCCTTATTCTTCATCCTCTTGCTCTTGGTGTTTGTGAGCCATTAGAGGAGCGACAATTGTGACTCTAAGATTTCTAAAGTATCATATCTTTATGTAAGACATTATGGCAAAAGATTGATAAAGTATCATATCTTTATGTAAAACATTATGCATAGTATCCCATATGCTTCGGGTATAGGATTGATTGCTAGTGCTATTATATTTGACCATTCTAAAATTTTCCAAATGTCTAGCGCATTTAGAGGGAAAAAGGACTAGAATCGGTTTTGACTAAAATAATTAAACAACTATCAAAGGACGATCCAAAGCTCGCTGAGAATTGGTCGCTTGTGAGTAGTTGGAAGTATGGTATTGGATGGACCATATCGACATTATTATGAATAGATAAGATTCTATTAAGAATAAGTTGTCGTATGGAAAAATATGGAAATGTTTCCATATTGGGAGTTGGATATTGAGAATCTATGTCTAGATTAGAAACTTTTATGCAAGAAGGATGTTCAAAGGAATGTACTTTGAATGAGAGACATCATATCTATAGAATTGCTTCTGATAGAGAATGGCCAAGTCTTGATTATTTTGAGCTATGAATTTATGAAAGGATCATTGCATAAAATGTTAGAATCTAGCATATTTTATAAGTGGCAAGAATTTGATATTCATATACTTATGATAAGGATTGGGAGTTGTGAAATGAGTATGATTGGAAATGTGTTCATTTGATCTATTTCACAAAGTAAGGACCGTAGGTAAACATTGTGTGCATGCTAAGAGCATGGGACAATTGTTGTTATAATTCAAGTAAGAAGTATATTACCCGAAACAACAAATAATGAGTAATCAATATGGTGATTAAATAAAATGTTTTATTTATACCCAGAGTTTGGGGCCATACGGGATTAGTATTATTCTTGTGTTTCACTTTGCATGTTTTGACTTCCTGAATAATTAAATTGATTCAGAACAATCAAATTATTCAAACGGACCACAGTCATTCATATGTTGGAAGTAGGTATGAATGAAGACTGTCGTGAATTGGTGTGTGGATTGTCTAAAGTGTATTAGACATAAGCAAATGTATGATGTGACGTTCATGAGTGCTTATGAATATGATTTGAGCATTGGATTAAACCCACGCTCACTTGGATCACTTCATAGATTTTATCACGAGTGATTGGCGAGATGATAACATCTTATATTCTTAAAACCGAGATGTGTTAGTTGTATCTTGCGAGTCGGTTACACATTGATAATATGTAAACGCACCAGTAACTTGGTGTTATAAAACATATTATTATGTGTGATTCGGTGAGTGAGTGCAAGCAAGCATTGAATCAAACTTTATCCGTTCCTTTTATCCAAAGTATGATGAAAGTGATATATGTGGGCCCCTCGATGATTTAGTGATGACACTAAGTGCTTGGCCAAGCCGGGACTAATTTGATGTGTTCAATTGTAGTTTGTTGTCAGTCGTCATAAATTGGAAATCGAGAAACAACACATAGACAGAGAGAATGATTTAAATCCATGTCTCAGTCTATACAATATCTAGAATGGAGGAATATATGATCCCTTATCTAAAGGACGCGTATCTGATAAGATCAGAGTTGACAGCGATTTTTGAAAGCTACGATTGCATATCAGGATCTGAAGTCATACACATAATAGTTATTAGACTTATCCAAGTGGGAGACTGTTGGATTAGTGTCTAAGTCCATAACTATTTTGGTATGTACTTGACCCGATGGTGCATGGTCCTTTTGGGTTGCCTTCACCAAAGCAACTTGATAGGATGAATTATGGAGAAAGAAGATTAATTATGATTTATTAATATATTATGAGAATAATATATTAAAGGAGAAATCATATTGTTTAATTAATATTAGTCAAGAATTAATTGATAATTAATTTTGTGGCTAAAAGAGATTAATTAAACTTAAGAGACTGGAACTGTAATTATAAGATAATTGCATTTGGGCTATGGATTACCTTGGAATAATAGGTTAGACGAATTCTATGGGGAAACCCATTAGAAATCATCCAAGGGATATTCTAAAAGAGTCCATGGGCTGCTTAGGGCTTAAGCAGTCAAATTAGGGTTTCCTAGTTGAAAACCTTAATTGCCTACATGTATATATAGTACCCTTAAGCCCCAAAAACGTGGCCAAGAGTTCCACTAGGGTTTCTGGACGTTTTGGGCAGCCTCCTCTCTCCTTATTCTTCATCCTCTTGCTCTTGGTGTTTGTGAGCCATTAGAGGAGTGACAATTGCGACTCTAAGATTTCTAAAGTCATTACAAGGAGGATTTGAGATTGTTATTGCTACATAACAATCAAAGGTAATTCTCTAAACCCTAATTTCAGTTTATAATCTGTTAGATCTAAGATTGTAAGTCTTGGATACGTTACATGTACAATAGAGAAACCTAGATCCAAGCATTAGAGTTTGCATGAGCACATAGGATGTTCTTATAGCTAAAACCTATCAGTGGTATCAGAGCCAGGTTGGTTTCTGTTGTATGTGATGCTATGTTGAATTATTAACTGAAAATCGAATTCTGGCCTTCTATTCGAACTGACTCGGCGAGTCACTAGATGGACTCGGTGAGTCTGCCCTACTCGGTGAGTTCCAATGTGTGACTCGACGAGTCGGAGCGTCAGACAGAGGGAATTTCGGATTTTATTGTTGTTTTGCTTAAGGATAATTACCATATTCGTTTTAAACTTATAAAATACGATTTTTAATGTTTCTAAAAGATTATCCTTGCCAAAACACAAGATAATTACCAATTGATTAGATAATAACTTCCTTATATGATTAAAGATTGATTATTTGTATTAATTGGGTAACTTATCTTGCAAGAAATTGAAATTAGGTCAAATATAGATAATGACAAAATTAATTGTTTAATTTCTATTATTTGTTATTTGATCCTTGTGTTGTGAAAAAGTTTCATTTGTGCCCATGTAAGTTTTATGGTTTAAATTTGAACTTAAAGGTTTTCTTTGAAATATAAATAGTTGAAACCCTAATGTTTTGAAATGTTTCAAAACTTGCCTTAAGTTTTGGAATTTAAAAGTTGATTAAAAGTTTAATTTAGAAATGTTAAATTCTAAAACCCTAGTATTGTTTTGAAAAGTTCAAATCACACCCTTATGGTTTTATTAATTAATTAAAGTGTGTAATTATTAAATTTGACCACCTAGTATTTTAAAAAGTGTAAAGTACACCCTATACTATATATAACATTAAAAGTCTAATATATATATGTATGAGTAAAAGTCAGTCTTACCGTTAGTAGGCCTCATTCACGAAGCTGGTCTATAAGGGGTGTTTAAGGAAATTGCCTATAAAATGGCGATTGAATGCGTATCCACTCTTACCCACCGCACTCTTGACTAGTGGAGGGTCATTAGCCGAACGGTTAGGATAAGACAGAAACCTTCCATTATAAGTATAATGAAGTAAAAAAGTAACTAAATGCTTTTACAAATTCTCAATCTTAGTTACTTTAGGCAAAAGTGAATTGATGTAATTCCATGAAATTACACTTTGTGCCCTTGCAAAGATGTTAGTGGAGCGTGTGTGGTTAACCGACACACTAAATGGTTCTAAGCAAAGGTAGCAAAGGGTGACTCAATGTTTGTCATAGTTCAGTGGAGCGTGTGTGGTTGACCGGCACATCAAATAGGTGACTGTAACATGTGGGGGCACCATGTAAGTCTGCATGGTTATTCACACCCGCTTTGTGATCCTCGGTATCCCAGTCACAAACTAGAGGGGCATATCGAGATTTAAACATGCCATTGAAAAGTTCAATGAATCTCAAAAGATCTAGGAATTTTCAATAGATTTAAAACTTAAATTTCTTTTTCGTTTTTCATGGTGGAAATTAGTGAATCGTCATTCACTTACCTTCAAATATTCTGCAACTGGATTACGGCATCCCTTTTCTAGGTTGTAGAGTATTGTGTTGGGTCCTAGCCTTAATATCTCATTTGGGTGATTTATTAAGGACTCGATCAATCAACTAACTTGAATTTAATTTTTTCTCCCGTTTTGTAGATGTCAAAGTATGACAACTATGGTCTTCCCAAATCCTGTGGAACAAGCTTTTCACATGAAGATGATATTCCACGATTCGATCGAGGAACACGAGATCATGCTTCACTTCCTCCACCTCATCCTATTATTCTCCCTAACCCACAAGTTCAAAAGATTGAAAAGTTCAAACTCACTCAAGCCTTTTTGGCAAGTAAACATGAAGAAGGAAAAGTCAGTGTGTGCACATATCCTAGAGATGAAGTCACACATTGATAAGTTAAGAATGTTGGGGTCTGTTGTCTGTGAGGAGCTGGCTGTTGACTGGGTTCTTCAGTCACTTCCTGACTTATATAGTGAGTTCGTAAGAGAGTACTATATGATGAACCACGACGTAACCCTCATTGATCTCACCTATATGCTTATTGCTGCTGAATCAGCAATGATTTGGCGCACTGGAAAAAGCAAAGTTGATTGGTGGATCTGCCTTCTAGACCTTTATGGATATAGGCAACGAAAGGCATGCCATGATCGAAGGGTTTGATCATAAGAGAAAGGCAAAGTCTGAAGTAGTTCCATGCGCTGTTCCAAAAGAGTCAATTTGCTTTTATTGCCAAGAGAAGGGGCATTGGAGACGAAGCTGCCCTATTTACCTAAGAGATCTAAGAGATGGGAGAGTCAAAACGTATGGCTCTGCTTTAGGTAAAATCCATTAACTAACTCTTTTAAGTTCCAATTCTAGATTCTTGATACATGATGTGATAAGATTACAATTGATGTTTTGTAGGATCGAAGAAAGGAAAGGAAACTTAAGGGAAGAAGTGAGCAGAATCTAATCGTGAAGAAATGGATTTCGATCGCATTGCTTGAAGATTGGATTCTTGAGCTACTACTTAGAGTTAGAATAGATTGCTAAGAAATATGTATTAACATAGTTTTTCAATGAATTGCATTGTAAGGACAAATTTTTCCGCAATAAAATAGATTTTGATTTTATATTTATCCTTGCAATGGCATGTACGAAAAAAAATGTTGTTTGAATGTTTCTGTTATTGGCAATAATGGATTTGTTTCTTAATTATGTTATTTGTGGAAATGTCAAGAATTTACCAAATAGGGAAAGTTTCTCATCGCCCAAGTTTCAATTGGACAGAAACTTGGAATCATACAACTTGGTTGCATGATGAATGAGAAATTTCATATTTAGAAATTAGACTAATTCATTGACAAAGTGTCAAATGAAGGACTGGGAGATTGAGTACACAAGATTGTGTGTTGATCAATTCCACCACAAGAGTAACAAAGATATTCGTCATGATTTACTAAGGTTAAGTAAATATGATTATACTTATGAGATTAAGTGTAATTCTCAGTTGATTGAAAGAGTTTCATTAAATAGCAGAACGAATAAAGAAGAATCAAGTAGGCAGAAAGATAAAAGTGTCTCTATTCTAAGAAGAAGGGAGAGTACCTTTTATTATGTTTTATGATAGGTCTTAATGATTAAGAACCGTATCTCAATTGATCCTCTAAGTGAGTCTTAGTGCAATTGTATGTCTGAGAAGAGGAATCAAGAATTGAAGAAATGGTTAAATCAAGAAGTCAATCATACTTCGTTCCAAAACCAAGTCTTAGAGTTAAGATTGTGACATTGAGTGAAAAGTCTTAAGAAGGTTTATAACATTCATCAAATGTGGAAATTTTGATGTCTTGGATAACACAAAGACCAACTAGGACCAATTTTGTGAAGTCTTTTGTCTTGATAAAAGCTACACTAACTCTTGAATATTTGTTTGTCGAGAAATGTTTATTAACAAGAGAATCTTATATGTCAAGGAGCCAGTGGGAGTCTTAATGGTCTCAAAAAGTTTCAAGAACTAATAAAGAATAAACCTTATCGATCATCACTAGCACACGAGTTGAGGTTTACAACCTATCGTGTTGACACTATCTTGTTTTTGTGCGGTTCCAGTTGAGTTAATTATGCATGTGAGTTCTATGAGTTCTCATTTGAACGCAGAAAAGGCAAGCACTTTGATCACTGAAAAGTACATTGATAGCAAAGGGTGAGCTGCTTAACTACTTGGAAGACATCGTGGGCAGCCGTGTTACCATAAGGCAAGAAATCAAGATTGAGAAGGTTCGATCCATATGAGTTTGGGTTTGTCGCAAACTTTGGTTTTGACAAATTCGCATGGATAGGAACACATACACCATTAAAATCTAAGTGTCATAAGATTCCCTCCTTCATGAAAATGATTGTGAGGAAATGCTTTCACTAAGAGAGATTTTAAGAAGATATTGATTGTGAAAATTGTATTCTCGAATTCGATTATGGTTACGGTATCCCTTTCCATGATTCGAATTGTGAGATTTGCCAATTAGTCTGAATTGTTTAGATACACATATGAGCTATCTAAGGCAAAGGTGTATAAGTTTGAGAAGCTTAGATAAAGGATTATCAAAGCATTAGGTATTATAAATATGAACTTGAGAAATTCAATAGGCATTGTTTTTCTGGAAGTTAAGCTGTTTTCTGAATACATGTCAAAGCTAGTGGGAGCATAAGTGTTATGCTTATATGATAATAATCATCATGATAGTGGGAGCATAAATGTTATGCTTGTATGATTATTAAGGCAAGTATTGCAAGTTAGCAATATTAATTATAGAAAACAAGAGTTATACTTTGCAAAGTCGTAAGGGTTGAAAATTTGTTTTGCTATAATTAAGGGAGAGAATATTATGCTTCATTTCAAATCTAAAGGTTTAGGTTGTGGAATGTTAATAAATTTAGTCAAGGATACATAGTGTTATGGCATTGTTCGAATTGTGAGAACGTGATACATTAAATATTATGGCAGAAGATTGATAAAGTATCATATCTTTATGTAAGACATTATGCATAGTATCCCATACGCTTCGGGTATATGATTGATTGCTAGTGCTATTATATTTGACCATTCTAAATTTTTCCAAATGTCTAGCGCATTTAGAGGGAAAAAGGACTAGAATCGGTTTTGACTAAAATAATTAAACAACTATCAAAGGACGATCCAAAGCTCGCTGAGAATTGGTCGCTTGTGAGTAGTTGGAAGTATGGTATTGGATGGACCATATCGACATTATTATGAATGGATAAGATTCTATTAAGAATAAGTTGTCGTATGGCAAAATATGGAAATGTTTCCATATTGAGAGTTGGATATTGAGAATCTATGTCTAGATTAGAAACTTTTATGCAAGAAGGATGTTCAAAGGAATGTACTTTGAATGAGAGACATCATATCTATAGAATTGCTTCTGATAGAGAATGGCCAAGTCTTGATGATTTTGAGCTATGAATTTACGAAAGGATCATTGCATAAAATGTTAGAATCTAGCATATTCTATAAGTGGCAAGAATTTGATATTCATATACTTATGATAAGGATTGGGAGTTGTGAAATGAGTATGATTGGAAATGTGTTCATTTGATCTATTTCACAAAGTAAGGACCATAGGTAAACATTGTGTGCATGCTAAGAGCATGGGACAATTGTTGTTATAATTCAAGTAAGAAGTTGATTACTCGAAATAACAAATAATGAGTAATCAATATGGTGATTAAATAAAATGTTTTATTTATACCCAGAGTTTGGGGCCATACGGGATTAGTATTATTCTTGTGTTTTTCACTGTGCATGTTTTGACTTCCTAAATAATTAAATTGATTCAGAACAATCAAATTATTCGAATGGACCACAGTCGTTCATATGTTGGAAGTAGGTATGAATGAAGACTGTCGTGAATTGGTGTGTGGATTGTCTAAAGTGTATTAGACATAAGCAAATGTATGATGTGACGTTCATGAGTGCTTATGAATATGATTTGAGCATTGGATTAAACCCACGCTCACTTGGATCACTTCATGGATTTTATCACGAGTGATTGGCGAGACGATAACATCTTATATTCTTGAAACCGAGATGTGTTAGTTGTATCTTGTGAGTCGGTTACACATTGATAATATGTAAATGCACCAGTAACTTGGTGTTATAAAACATATTATTATGTGTGATTCGGTGAGTGAGTGCAAGCAAGCATTGAATCAAGCTACAACAAAGAGGTATGTAATTCTACTATAATTTATATTATATGTTCTTCATATTATGCTAGTTAGAATAATACCTTGGAAAAATTGATATTTGCATGTATAATAGAGAAAACATAGATCCAAGGTATTTAGGGTAGTATGTGCACCATAGGATGTTGTATTATACCAAAAACCCAACAATATAGTCACTTCAGAGCCCTTGTCAAGAATCGACACCCTACTGTCATAAAATGCTTTCAATGTGATTTGGGGTGTGAATTTACCTCCAATGATTTTAAACACCAATTTGCATGTGATGGAACTGTGTGTCAGTCATCATGTACAAACACCCCCATCATAATGGTGTTGCAGAAAGAAAACATCTACATCTCCTAGAAACTGCAAGATCCTTGCTACTTTTTGATCAAGTTCCCAATATGTTTTAAGGAGAAGCTATTCTTACCGCCACTTTCATTAGTAATCGCATTCCTACTGCGCATACTTTATGGAAGTCTCCTTATGAAATGTTGTTTGGACAAATTCCAGATTATTCTTCATCAGGACCCCCCCTCCATCGAGGCCTTATTGTAATATGAAGTCCACAAAGCTTCATGGATTTTTCTATTCCTCTAACTCACCAGTGTTTGAATCCTTTATTGATAATGTACATCTTCTCTTTAAGACAATATCCTACAAAGAGGTTGTCTCTGATCCCTTTTGGCAGATTGCTATGGTTGATGAACTTGTAGCTCCTCATCAGACTCATAAATGGGATCTGGTTCCACTTATGTCCGAAAAGCACACGACTAGTTGTCATTGGGTATATATAATCAAAAAAAAGTTTGATTGATCTGTTGAGCGTTATAAAACCAAAATTGTTGCGAAAGGGTACGTGCAAAAGTATGGTATGGATTATGAGGAGACATTTACTCCTGTTGCAAGAATGATGATTGTTCGCACCTTGATTGTAGTTTCTTCAATTCGCCAATGGAAGATTTATCATATGGACGTTAAGAATGAGTTCTTGAATGGTGATCTTCATGAGGAAGTATACATGTCTCTTCTCCCAGGCATTGCTCACCAACCAGGTGAATGTTTTTGACTATGGAAGGCACTATATGATCTCAAACAAGCTCCTCGTGCTTGGTTTGAGAAATTTATATGGTGATTACTTCGCTTAGTTTTTGACCAAGTAATCTTGATTCGACTCTATTTTTTCGGTGTACAAGTGTAGGTCGGATAACTTTTTCCTTATATTTCGATGACATGATTATTACTGATGATTATCATGGTGGTATAGAGTCTTTAAAGCGTGATTTGGCTCACCATTTTTCTATGAAATACTTGGTCTTGCTGCGTTATTTCTTGGGGATTGAAGTTGCTCAATCTCTGAAGGGTTATCTTTTATCTCAAATGAAGTATATTTCAGATTTGCTTGAACGAGCACGACTCATGGATAATCGAACACTTGATATGCTTATAGAGAGTAATGCAAAGTATTCTCCAACTGATGGTGTCCCCTTATCATATCCAAGCCTTTATCATACCATTATAGTGAGTTTGGTTTACCTCAATGTCACTAGACCAAATATTGCTCATGCAATTCATGTGGTTAGCCAGTTTGTCACTGCTCTTTCTACTGTTCATTGGGGAGCTTTTCTTCGTATTTTGAGATATCTTCGTGGTACTCAGTTCCACACCCTTATGTTGCCATCTATATCCTCTCTTGAGTTGCATGTCTATAATGATGCTATTTACGATAGTGATATTTATGATCGTCAGTTCACTACTGGTTATTTTGTTTTTCTTGGAGATTCGTTGGTATCATGGAATAGTAAGAAACAAGATGTTGTCTTTCGATCTTCTACAAAATCTGAGTACCGAGCCATAATTATCGCCACTTGTGAAACTGTTTGGTTGATATGGCTTCTTTTAGATATAAGTGTTCACATCTCTCAGCCTACCACTTTGTATTGTGACAACGAGAGTGCGATAATGATTGCCAAGCATTCAGTGTTTCATGAGCACACAAAACACATTGAGATTGATTGTCATTTCACACATTATCATCTCCATAAGGGCACCATCTCCCTTCGTTATGTTCCTTCCACTTTTCAGATTGTTGATATTCTTACAAAGACATTGACTGTTGCTCAATTTCATTTTATGTCTGACAGACTCTCAATGTTTATTGTTGTTGCATTGTAAGTTTGAGGGGGGATGCCAGCCTAATAAGATTTTGGGCTTTATGCTGTATCGAATATTATTTTGCCCATTAGCTAGGAAAACCTAATTAACTTGTTATTCCATTTTATTGTAATTGTACTTCTCATTTGATAATAATACGAAACCATAAACCATAGCCGTTCTATGTCTTTTACGTGTTTCTTCACGAATTCCACTCGGCCCAATTACAAAAGTCATTTATTTTTTGATTATGTATAGTTTCGTAACCATGTTTAATACGTTAATTATCTCTCAAGTAAATGTGATGCAAGATGAATCTGATGAAAGCCATTCAAAAAAACTATTTTTTTGCGTCTAGCTACTTACAAACTCATCGAAGTACGAGATAAAAAACACTAGTGGTTACAGTCATAAATGTGGTTGATCGTACAAACCTTTGGTGCTGTTGTAAGTTTCTTGTGACACTCTTTAATACATTTTGTGTGATTCATATTAAAGATATATGAACCCCACCCAATCTTAATGTCTCTAGATTCCTTCATCTCTATCATGTATGCATGTGTTACAACCAATGAAAATGCGACTTCTTGTGAGCCTTGTAGTCCATATTTAACTAGCAAATGTGACTTCCAATAAATGCTAAGAGGTTATGTAACGTAAAAGGTATTGAAATCGTTGAAAAAGTTATTTGGATAATGTATTATATCAAAGATCATTGTTTCTTTACATATGACGTTGGACGATCATGATATATGAGAAAAAGATTTGAATGGTTTCAAAAGAATATGATAAATTTATTGAGATGTATGTTAAGGAGTGCATTCGGTTTTTTTTTTTTTTTTCTAAAGATATCGACTCTTTTTTTCTAGATTCATAGAAAGTTACAGCAAAATATTATGAAATACACTACTGAAAATAGCAAGTGAATTAAGAAAAGTTTAATTTTTGTGCGTTTTGCTATTTGAACTAAAATAAAATAAGAAAAACCTATTTAGATTCTATAAAAGATGGCTAGTTTGAAATCACGGCAAACATGGAGTATGGGCATGATGGCTCGTCATGACCTTTTTGTTTAAATGTATTAGGGATGTTTTTTATTTAATCGGAAAATTTGTTCATTTTATTATCGATAGTTACAGAATAAATTTAGATCTTACGGGCCAAGCTTAGGGATATGACACAGACTGACCGAAAGTACTGAATCGAACGGATACTAAAATTGAACTGGACTGTATGCCCTTCATCAGTTTTATTTAGTTTATACCAAATCAACATTTTGTTTCTCGGAGCTATCAGATACGTTGTATGCATACAGGGGCAGACACAATTTTGAAAGCCCTTTGCAATTAGTACATTTAAGCCCTAAAACAAGTAAATTCTAAAAGACAAAAGTATATTCCATAATATTTATTTCATCTTGTAATGTAAATGACCGTTTTGCCTTCGTTTTCTAATTATTTTGTTCTAGTGGCAAGTTTTACTTGAACCCTAAGGTTCAAAAATAAACTATTGTTACATTTTGGTTGAAATGTAAGGTTTTTGGAAAAAGATGAATATAAGAGTACATTAGTTAATTTCATAAAATTAATAACCCAGGTTGATATCAAAATTCCATTAGAAATACATAAATCACAACTTCGCCTATTTTATAATATGAAATGTTCATGATTTGCCCAACCTCCAACTAGCAATTTTGTTAATGCACCAACTTTCAATACTTAAAGAAAACAAACTCTAAAACCAAAATTGAAACAAGGTCAAGCAAGTAATCATCATAGAAAGGAATGAAATAGACGATTCTAACAAGAACATGAAACATGTTATTTCTAATTTCAAATCACTAATATCAAGTTCACAACTTCATATAACAAATAAATAAATAAATAAAATAACCACATACTAACATAACTACAACTTATTTAAAAGGTATAAACATTAACCACCGGAAAAAAAAACATTGCAATTAAAAAAATTTACCATAGCTACTAGAGCACCTCGTACAAAAACATATTGTGAGATACAAATTGAACATATAAGAAGAGCACATGGTGAACAAATCCACAACACCCACCCAAGTTTTGCTCATATAGTAGACAATTATTATTTTTGAGGGCTGGTGAGCGGAATCATTGAGAGTCGAATTGCAAAAAGTATGAGATGGTTTAGTTTTTATCCTTATCCTGTTCTTTGTGACTTGCATATCATCGAGTCGAGAGCATGATCCGATGTGTACAAAAACAAAACATAAATGACTAAATATGTACAAAAATAAAATATTATTTGTCAGAAAATATACATTAGCCGGTTATAATGGTACTTTGTGAACAATCCAAACAAATTCAATGATATATATACTAACAAACAAAAAAAAAAGTAATAATAAGTGATTAACAAAAATAAAACTATTTATAAATCATTATCCCTATTTAAAAGCCTATATAGCTTTTAATTAAAACCCATCCCAAATTATATATTAGTCGTTTTGATTCAAACTCTTAACTTGTTACCTAACTAATCCGATATCCATTATTTATTCCGCCAAAAACCCACCTATGTATATAACTAGAATCTTTTACTTTGAAACCACAAAAACCAAATATATAATAATAGTATTAAAAGCAATCCTCCCAAACTGGTCACGAAATCTCAGTTGTTACATATTTTCATTATAATATTCATGTTTTGGTGTATGATTAAATACTATAATAATATGGGAGGCAATCAATTTCTACTCGAATCAAATTCAACTGTTAATTTAATTATGACCATTGCATATTTAAATATGTGCATTTTCCTTCACTTTGTTTTTTTTAAACTTGTTAATAGAATTTCTTGGGATTAGGGTATGTGATTTTTATAATCGTTACATTAACGATAAAATAAGTAGAAGATTCAAAATTGAAAACATAAGTATAACATTTATATGAGCGCATTAAGTCAATAATATATACATGGATTAAATGCAGGGCAATGGAGGTCACTGTAATTTATTTGAGTGGAATTCCTCACCTTCACTCGTATATATATATATATATATATATATATATATATATATATATATATATATATATATATATATATATATATATATATATATATATATATATATATATATATATATATATATATATACACACTAAGCGAATGCCCGCACATTGTGTGGGATATAAAAAATATTTTATATTAAAAATAACTAAATCATTGTTATTAACAATTAAATAATAATTTCATAAAAATATAAAAAATGATTTTTAGTATTGCTATTATGTTGAACTATATTATAAGAGATAAGTTTGGAATTTGAAGTTGTTTGGCATATACAAAGTTATATGATTAAAATAGAAATAAAATTAAATTTTAAAAATAAATAAATTGTTATTGTTATCTATTAAATAATAATTTCACATTAAATTAAAACGTTTATATTAAATATTATCATTATGTAGAAAATAGGATAATAGATACATCTTTTTATCTATCTTAAATTTTATCATTCTGTATAATATATGATAATAGAGACAACTTTTTATCTTAAATAATGAAAAAAAAAATGTTTTGTATCATAAATATTACCATAATTATGTAGAACATATGACGATAGTGACGTCTTTTATAAGGTTAAAACTTTAAATTGTATTACATACAAGGTTGTAAAACTTGGCTAACACAACCAAATACTCGACATGTTACTTAAACTCGGCCTCCAATGGAAGCGAGTTTGCCTAACTCAACCAAAAGACACTCGGATCCTTATTAAACTCGATCCAAATCTAAAAGATACGGTCCAAAATCATTTTCAATATTCTGAAATTTAATTGGTTACTTGTCAACAAAGAGAATCTCACCAAAGAATACACTTAACGTCCTACAAAGTTAGATGCAAGGAAGATCTCATGGCTTAGTCCCTTTGAAATATTTCACAACCTTTCCTATTTATAGAGGAGAATACATTCTCTTGTTTACTCTCAGGATCAATGTGGGATGAAGACATTTTAATTAAACTTATTTCTTTATTTGCCAATAATTTCATTTTGTTAAACAAAATATAAAATAATAAAATAAACGTTATCTAGAAAATTTATTGTTCAATAGTTCCATTTTTCAGTAATCTCGTAAGTTGCTATAGAAAATTAAGTTTTTATTGAATAAGTTTTTGTTAAATCCTAAAATCATAAATTCAGTTAGGTACTTAATATAGAAAGTTTGTTTATATGTATTTTTATGATTCAAAATGTCATTATAAAATGAATTCATTTATAAAATATAATCGAGTATATATTTCGTTCTTTTGAATCAAAGTGATTTTTCAAACAATTATAATTTTATGTTTAGGTAGATTTTTTTTTATATTTATATAACATTATGTAACTTATAATATTATTATAAACAATTTGAATAATCATGAGAGTTTCAAATTTATGTGGTGAAAGGAAAATGCTCAATTTATTGGTCCAAATTGATCAAACTCGGACCGATTCAGCTTAATATACCAAACTACATAACTTTTTTTTTTCTATTGAAACCCGATTTGTAAATATTTTGTGTTTTTGAATCAAATTTACTTTTCAAACAATTATAATTTTATGTTTTGGTAACTTATTTATAATATTATTAGAAGCAATTTGAAAAATCATGGGAGTTTCAAATGTATGTGCTGTAAGGAAAATGCTTCCTTTATCGGTCCAAATTGATCAAACTCAAACCGATTCAACTCAATATACCAAACTACATAACAGTTTTTCAACTGAAACTCTGTTTGAACCTAAAAAAATCTTGTTCAAAACCATTTTCGGGATTCTAAAACTTAAATGGATAGTTGCCAATAAAGACAATTTCACCAAAGAATACCTTCAACATCCTAAAAAGGTAGGCATAAGGAAGTTCTCATGGTTTGGTCCATTTGAAACATTTCACAACCTTTCCTATTTATAGAAAAGAAAACGTGCTCTTGTATACTCTCACCATCGATGTGGAATGAAGACATTGTAATAAAACACGCTTTCTTGTTAATAAAACATTATTCAACTTATTTAGTAAAACACCCTTTCTCTTGTTTACCCTTTCTTTATTGTTCAATAGTTCCATTTTTGTACCACCCAGATTCCCAGGTATGATATTTTGTTCCTTTATTTTTGGGTTTTGTGGGGGGAACTCGGCGAGTTGGCGTCTAGACTCGCCGAGTAGGGACGCGGATTCGTATGCGAGTTCACAGCTGGACTCGGCGAGTTCATGAGTGGACTCGGCGAGTCCACGCTGTTTAATGAAACCCGAATTTCCAGGGTTTGAGACCTATTTAAAGGGTCTTATGGCCGTCATTTGCGGCCACCAACTACCAGAGAGAAACCCTAAAGAGATCTAGAGCGTTTGTGAGGAAGGAGAGGCCAATCTTGAACTTTTGTGGGTTTTTTGCAAGAAGGAAGTGTTCAAGGCAAGAGGAGGCTGAGGAGGTGCGATCTTGGTGGTTTTTGAGCTCTTAGAGATTTCATTGAGGTATTATTCTCGGACCTTCTTCAGTTTTGGTGTTGATTCTTAGTGTTAGGGTTTTCTAACCCTTTTAGAGGTTGATTAAGTGGTGTATTTGGTCCCTTCTCGAGTTTGTTTTCTGCATCTGGACCCAAAGAGGTCCAAATACCTTAACCCTTGGAGCTTTATGAGTCATTTTTGGTGTCATGAGCTTGGAATGTCATTTTTGGGGCTAAATCACCATTTTGGACCATTTAGATGTTGTATGTGTGTCAAGGTCCGAACTTTACATGTTTATCATGCTTGGGGAGGCCAGATCTATGATTGTATGGAACAGATCTAACTTCAGAAGTCGTTTTCAGTTTGTGCATGGCATGAACTTGCCGAGTCCGAAAAACAGACTCGGCGAGTAGTATGAAGGTTGCCCGTTAATCACTCAGTGAGTGGACTTGTCGAGTTGGGGGAATGACTCAGTGAGTCAGGGAGAGTCAGGGGTCTGAGTTCAAGTTGGAACTCGCCGAGTTGTTCTTGAGACTCGACGAGTTGAGTTGGGGTGGCCCCGCGATTCATGCCAGGTGGAACTCGTCGAGTCAAGGGGAGTACTCGACATGCCAAGAGAGGATCTAAGAGAGTCAGTGGGCACGTGTAGACTCGCCGAGTCGCCCTAGTGCACTCGACGAGTCGGGTCAAAGTTTGACCGTTGACCTTGTTGACTTTTAGGGTTGAGTACAGTTGTATTTATGAGAGTATTACTTTATGTGATTAGGCAGAGGCTAGATCACACTTCTTCCGAGTCAGATATTTACCGAGACATCGAGGTGAGTCTTCTCACTATATGTTACCTAGAGTGGTACTATGCGATGACCAGAGGGTCTTATGTGTTATGTATGAGATTATGTGATATGTGATATTTGTATGTTGTATGATGATATAGACCGGACCGAAGGGTCCAACAAGCTATGACCGGACCTAAGGGTCCAACGAGCTACGGGACTGGAGGGTCCCGCTGAGACACATCGACTGGAGGTTCGTATTATAGCCTCGAGAGGCGTATGTGCTGTATGTGGTATTTTGGGGAGCTCACTAAGCATTTATGCTTACAGTTGTTGTGTTATGTGTTTCAGGTACTAGTGATGAGCACGGGAAGGCGCCGACATGATTCGTACACACACACATTAGAGTTTTTGTAGAGATTCTGGGGAGATGTTTTGTGATAATAACATTTGATACAATGTGTTTGACATTATTTATGAATGAATGAATGTTTTAAAAATGAAAATTTATTTTGAAAATTCACGTTGTTACAAGTTGGTATCAGAGCCTTGGTTTGAGGGATTTGGATGCATCTTCGGGCGTATTTGGACTCAAACTAAGGATTTGAGGAAAAATCTTGATAATGAAGTAAAACTTTTGAAAAGAGTAAAAAGAGTTTTGAGACAAACAGAGCAGAGCCGTGTGTACGATCAGCCAGCGCCCGAACGGTGAATCCCCAAAAGTACCCTTACATTATGTGTTATGAGATATGTTATGTTATGCATGCTAGAGTAGGCTAGGTATACATATTAGGACTAGTGTGGCCTGATTTGTGATGCCTTAGCCTAGGAGATTTCTGCTGCTAAGATGCTTTGAGAGTAGAGTACTTGTAATCCAAGATCCAAGGAGGAGGACTTGGAGTGAATATTGATGCGGTGTGGTCAGTAGTATTGGGCCCGTACTACTGAAGACACTGAATCAGTAGGCATTCCATGTAAGAATCTTTTGGACAACGGAGGAAAAGTAGGATTGCGTCATCGAGTATGAGTATGCTCGATTGAGTTTCTGATAATTTTTGTTTTATTTCAGAAGCATCATGGTTGGGACTCGACACACACCTGAGAGCAGTGGTGTCAGCGGCGAGGAGATCCGTCGATTGATTCATGAGGAGGTTGCTGCTGCCATCCGAGCTGAGATTCCCGAGATGTTTGGGGACATCAAGACCACGTTGATTGAGACTTTTGATGAGCGGTACGCAACATTGACTGAGGCTGCTGCAGCTGCAGCTACTGCTGCTGTTGCTGCTGCCAGACCTTAGGGAGGTGACTCGTTGTTGTTCCGGGAGTTCAGCAACACGAAGCCACTAGAGTTCGACAAGACGCAAGACCCGATTGCCGCTATGAGGTGGATCTCTAACATCGAGGGATGTTTCTATACGTGCTCTTGTCCGGAGCACTTGAGAGTTCGGTTCTCCTTGAACCAGCTCCGCCTGGGAGCGAAGGATTGGTGGAAGGTCGTGACGGCGAACTTCACTTTGGCTGAGATTTCCGAGGTGACCTGGGAGAGGTTCACCGCCATGTTCAGAGAGGAGTATGTTCCCCTGGTGGAGAGGGAACGGTTGATTTAGGAGTTCTTGACCCTCAAGCAGGGTACTGATTCTGTAGCAGTCATCACCGGGAAGTTTCATGAGAGGGCGATGTTTTGCCCTGAAAATGTATCGTCTGAGCAGGCTCGTATGAGCCGTTATCTAAGTGTGCTGAGGAGAGATATTCGGGAGTTTGTGGCGAACTCAACTTACCGGACATTTGCTGAGCTCCAGGAAAATGCCCAGAAGAGGGAGATCGAGTTGGAGACTCAGGCCAGGGAGGAGGCCGAGTCTCAGAGGATGGATCGACGCCCGACTCAGTCTCAGCCGGCAGCCAAGTGGGCTAGACCCGCTGATTCGAGATCTGGAGGCACGAAGGGCCGCACTTGTGGGAAGTGCGGTAAGAGTCACGAGGGGTCGTGCAGGGCTAGGGTATGCTACAAGTGTGGGAAGGAGGGGCATATCGCGAGAGATTGCCCCAAGGGATTCTCGGTTTGCTTTCATTGCAACCAGACCGGCCATCGGAAGGCCGAATGCCCGAAGCTTCTTCAGGGATCAGCACAGGGATCTGTGCCTGCTGCTAGGACTACCGAGGTTCGGCCAGTGAAGGTCGAGAACCCGAAGGCTCGTGGGAGGGCATTTCAGTTGACCGCGGAGGAGGTCCACGCGGCGACCGATGTTGTGGCTGGTATGTATTCTCTTTTCATCTCTTATTTGAGTTGAATTTTTATGCTTATATGATGATATGCGTAGGTACTTTTCTTGTGAGTTCTGTGCCTGCGTTGGTATTATTTGACTCGGGTGCGAGCCGGTCATTTGTTCCCATAACATTTAGTCAGCATATTAGTGTCCGTCAAGAGGCGTTGGATCGGCCTCTGCGAGTTTCCATAGCTGATGAGGGAGCAGTGTATGCTTCGGATGTGATTCGAGGATGTGTCCTTGAGATCTTCGGTGTGGAGTTCCCGATAGATCTCGTTCCGATCGCGATGGGGGACGTGTGTGTTATAGTGGGTATGGATTGGTTGGGCCGTCATGGAGATGTGATAGACTGCGAGCGTCAGTTGGTGACAATTCGAGACCCTAGTGGGGAGTTCTTACAGTGCATGGCGAAGGTACACGGGCGAGGTCAGCATTTTGTTCGGCCGCCAGAGCGAGACAGAGTCTACAGCAGGGCTGTAGAGGATTTGTGGCATATGTGATGGATGCGAGGGTTGTTTCAGAGAGACCGAAGTCGGTTGATGAGGTTCCGATAGTGCGCGAGTTTCCGGATGTGTTTCCAGAGGAATTGTCGGGTGTGCCTTTGGAGAGGCAGTTAGATTTCGGTATTGAGTTGGTTCCAGGAGCTGCGCCTATCACTAAGGCGCCGTATTGCCTTACGCCTCCGGAGATGCAGGAGTTATCCTCGCAGCTTCAGGAGCTGCTGGGGAAGGGGTTTATCAGGCCGAGCAGTTCACCATGGGGGGCGCCTATCCTTTTTTTCAAGAAGAAGAATGGCTCACTCCGAATGTGCATTGATTATCATGAGCTGAATAAGTTAACGGTTAAGAACCGTTACCCATTGCCGAGGATCGATGATTTGTTTGATCAGTTGCAGGGAGCATCTTGGTTCTCCAAGATCGATTTGAGTTCTGGGTATCATCAGGTGAGGGTGCGGGAGGAGGACGTCTAGAAGACAGCATTCCGGACTCGTTATGGGCATTACGAGTTCGTGGTGATGCCTTTCGGACTCACCAACGCACCGGCGGTGTTCATGGATCTCATGAACAGGGTGTGCAGCCCGATGTTGGATCGCTGAGTGATCGTGTTCATCGACGACATTTTGGTGTATTCGAGATCCAGAGAGCAACATGAGGAGCATCTGAGGGAGATCCTCGGAGTTCTGAGATCGGAGAGGCTTTACGCAAAGTTTTGCAAATGTGAGTTCTGGCTACGAGAGGTTCAGTTTCTGGGTCACCTCGTTAACCAGGATGGGATATTCGTCGATCCGGCCAAGATTGAGGCGGTCATGAGATGGGAGGTGCCGAGGTCACCCACCGAGATCAGGAGTTTTCTGGGTTTGGCCAGCTATTATCGGAGATTTATTAAGGATTTCTCCAAGATCGTCGTGCCACTCACCAAGTTGACCCGGAAGGGTGTTGCGTTTTCTTGGGGTTCGGAGCAGCAGACCTCATTCGAGACACTTCGCCAGAAATTATGCGAAGCACCAGTGTTAGCTCTTCCGGAAGGGATGGAAGATTTTGTGGTTTATTGTGATGCATCGATATCCTGATTGGGAGCGGTGCTTATGTAGAGGGGGCATGTGATTGCTTATGCATCGAGGCAGCTTAAGAGTAGCACCTGGTTCCTGGTATGTAAAATTTATCTTAGTGTTTTTCATTTTTAGCCTTGGACTCGATGAGTTGTAGGTCCGACTCGCTGAGTAGAGACGGGATTCGGAACACGTTTAAGTTGGCGACTCGGCGAGTCCCCGCTGTCTGATGAAACCCTAAATTTCAAGGGTTTGCACCCTATTTAAACCCTTTTATCCGCCCCCAAGCTCGCCCCCTTCACCCTCAGAGCTCTATACTTCGTTCAAGCCTTGTTCCTTGTGAGTTTGAAGCATTTTGGTGTGTTTTCTTGAAGATTTGGAGAGGGAAGGAGAGTAGATCAAGAAGAGAAGAAGGAGGCCAGGCATATTTGTGTTATCTCAGTGATTTCCTTGAGGTATAACTTAGCCTCCCTCTGTTTCCATGCTTATTGTCCCTTGTAGTTCCATGAAATTCCTTCTTGAGCCTTTCCCCAATCTTGTTTGTGTTTTAGGGTTCGTAGTAAGTTGTTTAGCCTCTAGATCTAGGCATGATTGAGCTCCAGGAGCTTGGATCTACTGCCTTTTTGGAGCCAGATTGCATGAAAGCCCTAGATCTACTCTTTTGGTGCATTTTGAGCCCTAAAACCCTCATGGGTGTTTATTTACACGTAAAGTTGGAAACTTTACGTATTAATCAGGCCCTAGAAACCCAGATCTATGAATGGCATGAGCTAGATTCAAGCAGAATCGCGTGTATAGTATTTGCATGTGGCAGAATCGGCGAGTCGATTCGCGAGTCCCCGAGTTTTTCCCCTTTTTCGTGTTGCGGGATGGAGTAGTGAGTCATGGGATGTAACTTAGTGGGTCGGAAGCCAGACTCACTCATGAAGTAACTCGACGAGTCAATGCCATGACTCGGCGAGTTCAAGGCAATTTTCTTGCCTCAAGAACAGACTCGGCGAGTTGTTCATACAGCTCGGCGAGTCTCAGCATAGAGTGTTCTTCGGATGAAGATGAACTCGGCGAGTTGTTCATACAACTCGGCGAGTACAATGAAGGACTATTGGCCTTTAATTTAGAAGGAGAACTCGTCGAGTCAATGCTTAACTCGACGAGTAGAGACGGGTTTATGGTCGGAAAAAGGGATAGGGACTCGGCGAGTTGGCTAGTCAACTCGACGAGTCGGGCCAACTGGTAGTTGACTTTGACTTTGACTCTTGATTGGTAAGGGGTAAATGGTCATTTTACCCTAAGGTCGGTTAGCAGTATTTGACTAAGGGTTTTGTGGGAATTATAGCCGAAGGATTTCCGGAGCGGCAGCAGCAGAAGACAGTCAGTTCCCACACAGACCAACAACTACTTTGAGGTGAGTTACCTTCTAGTAGCAGTGGTTCTACGCCACAATGCCGGCCCACCAGTAGGAGTTGTATGTTAGATGATTGTCTTTGTGATATCATCTAGGTTTGCTACTACCTGATATGTTATATGCTGACATGATATGTATATGTGATAGTAGTAGAGATCGGTTGTTAGGACCGAAGGGTAGATCAGACACCCCAGATATGTCTGACAGTATGTGATGATATGTTTATATGCTGGCATGATATGTTATATGTGATAGTGGTAGTAGGAGGGGAATAGTCCCCAAGTTCGGTCGTTTGGACCGAAGGGTAGATCGGACACCCCAGATAAGTCTGATAATATGTTATGTGATGATATATGTGATAGTAGCAGTAGGGGGTGAAATAGTCCCCGGGGATCGGTTGTTAGGACCGATGGGTAGTCAGCACCCCAGAATGGCTTGACATGGGTAGTCAGTACCCCAGAACGGCTTGACACGGGTAGGTCGGCACCCTAGAATGGCCGTACCGGGTAGGTCGGGCACCCTAGAATTGCCCGACAGTGTGTATGATATATAATTGTATGGTATGTGGTAAGATGGGGGAACTCACTAAGCTTCGTGCTTACAGTTTTCAGTTTTGGTTTCAGGTACCTCTTCTTCGAAGGGGAAGGATCCGGCACGGTAGCGGTACATCACACACATGCTTTGTATTCCGCACTATGGGATCCTCTTGGGGTTTTGTACTCTGATAGTATTATGTTTTACGAAATGGTTTCCAGACAAACAATATCTTTTATGAAATGTCATGATCCGTGAATGTTTTATTTATAATGTTTTGCAAATGGTATGTTTTAAAAATGAAATTTTTGGCTCGTATTTTTGGGATGTTACAAGTTGGTCTCAGAGCCCTGGTTTGAGGGATTCGGACACACCTTCAGGGGTGTTTGAACTCAAATCGAGGGATTAAAAGATTTTAGAAAAAGAAAATGTTTTCTAAAAGGATAAGTAAAGGGTTTTAAGAAAGGACAAACTGTGTGATGTGCGCGACCGGCCGAGCTCAAGTAAGTATTCCCCAAAGTACCCATACAAGCTTATGTTATGTTTATCAGTTTCAGTAGAACAACATGCTAGAATAGGACTAAGGATCTAGGAGTGATGGCTTATGTTCCTGCCTTATGTGCTTCAGTGTATGAAAATTGCATGCTAGAATTGGGTAGACAAAAGTAGGATAGCCTGTTAGGGTTATGCCTGATAGTATGAGTTTAGCATTGTATGCTAGTACAACTGTCCTCTATGAGGACGGAATTGCCTGAGATTGTTCCTTGTGTCTGAATGTTGCTTGCTTTGTGCTTCGAGGGGACTCTGAGTAATGGGAGTTAGACATTAGATGAATACGTCACGTCACATGTGACCAGAGTTGAATAATCTTAGAGTGCTGGATTTGGCCTTACTGCGCGACTTTTGTCTGAGTCTAACCGTGTAAAGCCGAGTCTATTACTCGAAGGATTATCTGAGCCTCACAACATGTGATGGTATTCAGGTAATGGCTAATTGGCATTACAAGGAGGCCTTCAGCAGCTGAGGACCGGGTAGGGTGGAGTTAGAGATTTCCTGGGGCAAGCCTAGGATAAGTTTAGCAGTGATCAACGGTAGTGAAAGGGACCTGGTGGAGTCAAGGCAGTCCTTGGAAAGGGTACATATAGATGTGGAAGGTAGTATGGGCCCGTACTACTGAAAGCAGAGGATCCGTACCCGAACTAAGGAAGGACAAGATAAGACCAGGGAACTTGTAGTAAGTGTGATCCCTCCAGAGGTGTCAATATCGCTAACAATTATTATTTTTGTATTTCAGAATGGTGGTACTACGCTCGAGGCTAGCAGTTGGCAGTTCAGGAGAGGGATCGGGTTCGGGATCAAGTTCCGAGCCAATAGATGAGGGGCTATGCGGGTTCATCGCGTCAGAGATCACCAGAGCCATCCTTGAGTCGACCCCCATTATCTTCGGGTCGATCAAGGAAGGGATATTGGAGTTGATGGAGGACCGCCTCAGGGCATTCAGGAGCGACATGACATCTGGCCAGTCGGGATCTCGCACGCTGTCCTTCAAGGACTTCCGGGGCAGTGGTACACCGGATTTTCACGGGGTAAAGGACCCCATAGCTGCCAGGTGATGGATTGCAGACATTGAGTCTGCACAGATGATTAGCTTCTACCCTGGGGGGTCGAAGGTGAGGTTTGCAGCAGGGTGTTTACGAGATCAAGCTAAGGATTGGTGGGAGTCCATGGGTGACTCGTTGGGAGCCTCGACTGTTGAGGCTATGACTTGGTCGAACTTCGCGACCAGGTTCAGGGCAGAGTTTGCGCCGGCTGTCGAGCTGCCAGGGAGTTCTTGGATATGAGACAGACGACGGAGACTGTGGCGGAGATCACCGCCAAGTTCCGGGAGAGAGCGTTGTTGGTACCCCAGTATGCGGGTGATGAGGATATGAGGAGGACCCGCTATCATGACATGCTACGAGCTGATATTCGGGAGCATGTCAGTTTTTCAGCTTGCCCTACCCTGGACTCTATGATTGCCAGGGCAAGGGAGAGGGAGATAGATCTGGAGCACATCCGGAAGAGGAAGACAGAGGAGGGTCAGGCAGGAGGGGCTTCGGGGAAGAAGCCCAAGGGACCAAATGGTAGGCCGAAAGTCTAGTCAAGACCGAGCCGCTGCAAGAAATGCGGCAGGCCTCATGAGGGGGCATGTAGGTTGGGAGCGTCGGGCTGCTATAAGTGCGGCAAGACGGGACATTTCAGCAGGGATTGTACCGCCCCTGCACCAGTGATTCAGACATCGGAGTTGCTGTGTTGCCACTGCAACCAGAGGGGCCATAAGAAGGCCAATTTCCCCCAGTTGACAACATTAGCGCCGACTAAGGTGCCAGCTCCAGCTACCCTTCAGATTACAGATGGCCGGTAGGTCAAGACAGAGGCTCCAGTGGTGAGGAGCAGGGCATTTCAGCTGACGACAGAGGAGGCACGCGCCGCACCTGATGTGGTGACGGGTATGATTCTTTCCCTCTACTTTATTTTTGCAATGTTATGATATTGATATGTGCTCTGTGTATATGCATTAGGATCATTCCATGTGAACGGTATTCCTGTTCAGGTGTTGTTTGACTTGGGTGCCACCCGATCATTTGTTTCCCTTGCACTTAGCAAGAGGTTTACAGAGTCTTCAGGCATGTTGGATTTCCCTTTAGAGGTAGAGATTTCCGATGATCGATCGGTGCGAGCGTCGGCGGTATTCAGGGATTGTGTCCTAAGGTTATTTTAGGAGCGCTATTTGGTGGATTTGGTTCCCATCCCATTGCGGGGGAACAAGGTGATTATAGGCATGGATTGGTTGAGCCCTTATGGGGCGGTGATAGATTGCGCACAGCTGCTAGTGCGGATCAGGACCCCAAGTGGGAGAGAGTTGGTGATCCACGACGAGAGGCCACAACGTGGACCCACAGTATGTTCAGAAGTGAGAGCTAGGCGCTACCTTCATCAGGGTTGCACGGGATATGTCGCGTATGTTATGGATATCCGGGATGCGGGTAAGACGACGATGAGCGAGGTTCCAGTGGTGCGAGACTACGCTGATGTGTTCCCAAAGGAGCTTCCTGGAATACCTCCGGAGCGTCAGGTAGAGTTTAGGATCGACCTAGTTCCTGGTGCGGCTCCGATATCCAAGGCACCCTATCGGTTGGCTCCTCCCGAGATGCAGGAGTTGTCTACGCAGCTGCAGGAGCTGGTAGACAAGGGATTTATTCGACCAAGCAGTTCACCCTGGGGAGCCCCGATCCTGTTTATGAAGAAGAAGGATGGGTCTCATTGGATGTGTATAGATTACCGGGAGCTGAATAAGGTAACGGTGAAGAACCGTTACCCACTCCCGAGGATTGATGACCTCTTTGATCAGTTACAGGGAGCATCTTGGTTCTCCAAGATCGATTTGCGTTCAGGTTATCATCAGATGAGGGTCAGAGAGGGGGATGTACAGAAGACCACGTTTCGGACGCGTTATGGCCATTATGAGTTCGTGGTGATGCCGTTTGGGCTCACCAATGCTCCTGCCGCGTTCATGGACCTCATGAACCGCGTGTGTGGACCGATGCTGGATCGGTCGATGATAGTTTTCATTGATGACATCTTGGTTTATTCCAAGACGCAGGAGGAGCACGAGGACCATCTGAGAGAGGTTTTGGAGACCTTGAGGAGGGAGAGCTTGTACGCCAAGTTCTCCAAATGTGAGTTTTGGTTGCACGAGGTGTAGTTTCTTGGGCACCTCGTCAACCAGAACGGGATTTTAGTAGACCCAACCAAGGTGGAGGCCGTGATGAGATGGGAGGTTCCGAAGTCTCCATCCAAGATTCGGAGTTTCCTAGGATTAGCAGGCTACTATCGGAGATTCATTCAGGATTTCTCCAAGATAGCCGTACCCCTGACACGGTTGACTAGGAAAGCCGTGGTCTTTCGATGGGGGCCTGAGTAGCAGGCAACGTTCGAGATTCTGAGACAGAGATTGTGCGAGGCACCAATCTTAGCCCTGCCCGAGGGCGTAGAGGATTTTGTGGTATATTGTGATGCGTCCATCTCGGGCTTAGGCGCAGTATTGATGCAGAGGGGTCATGTCATTGCTTATGCCTCGAGGCAGCTGAAGCCTCACGAGGCGAACTACCCGACGCATGATTTAGAGTTGGGGGCGGTGGTCTTCGCCCTCAAGATCCGGCGACATTACCTCTACGGGGTTCGATGTACCATTTACATGGACCACAAGAGTTTGAGGTACCTCATGGATCAGCCAAATCTGAACATGAGGTAGCGTCGGTGGTTCGACGTGGTGAAGGATTATGATTGCGAGATCCTTTATCACCCGGGGAAGGCCAATGTGGTGGCCGATGCGCTTAGCCGTGAGGCGGCACCGATCAGGGATGTGTGTATGAGGATGACGGTGGTGACACCACTATTAGAGCAAATTTGGGAAGCCTACCAGGAGGCTATGAAGGAGGAACATTGGAAGAGTGAGCGAATAGTGGGTCAAGTCACCTCCTTTGATTATGATAGCCGACGGTTACTGACACTACATCGTAGGGTGTGGGTGCCGTATCACGGAGGCGTGCGCCAGATCTTGATGGAGGAGGCGCACAAATCCCGATTCTCTATTCATCCAGGGGCGACAAAGATGTATCGGAATCTTCGTCTAGACTATTGGTGGCCCTGCATGAAGCGGGATGTGGCTTGGTACGTCGAGCGATGTTTGACCTGCAGGAAGGTCAAGGCTGAGCATCAGAGACCGCACGGCAAGATGCAGCCGTTAGATATCCCGTTATGGAAATGGGAATATATTACGATGGATTTTATCACGAAGCTTCCCCGGACGGAGCGAGGAATGGATTCGATTTGAGTCATCGTGGATCGGTTGACCAAGAGCACCCATTTTATTCCGATTCAGGAGAGTGTCTCGGCCGAAAAGTTGGCCGATATCTATATCAGGGAGATAGTGACACGGCATGGGGTGCCAGTGTCAGTGATATCAGATCGTGATGTGCGGTTCACTTCCAGGTTTTGGAAGAGGTTTCATGATGAGTTGGGCACTTGTCTGCATTTTAGCACCGCCTTTCACCCGTAGACAGATGGTCAGAGAGAGCGGACCATCCAGACGTTGGAGGATATGTTGTGGGCATGCGTATTAGACTTCGGTGGTAGTTGGGATACCTATCTTCCCTTGGCTGAGTTCTCATACAACAACAGCTACCACGCAAGTATTGACCGTCCCCCATTCGAGATGTTGTATGGACGGAGGTACAGGACCCCGATTTGCTGGGGTGAAGTTGGCCAGAGGGTCATGGGGAGCACCGAGGTAGTGCTCAAGATGACCGAGAGGATCCAGCAGGTTCGAAGCATGCTTCAGACTACGCAGAGTCGGCAGAAAAGTTACGCCGACAAGCGTCGATCAGACCTGGAATTCTAGGTCGGGGATATGGTTCTCCTGAAAGTGTCGCCTTGGAAAGGCGTCATTCGATTCAGGAAGCGGGGCAAGTTGGGCCCGAGATACATTGTTCCGTTCAGGGTTGTAGCTCGGGTGGGCAAGGTGGCATATAGGCTGGATCTGCCAGCTGCGCTCAATCAGATCCACAGCACCTTCCATGTCTCCCAGCTGCGGAAGTGCCTCGTGGATGATTCAGCGGTGGTGCCGTTAGAGGATATACAGGTTGATGACAGCCTGAATTACATTGAGCGCCCAGTTGTAATCCTCGACCGGAAGTCGAAGGATCTAAGGAACAAGAGGGTGGAATTAGTGAAGGTGCAGTGGCAGCACCGAAAGGGGTTAGAGTGGACTTGGGAGCCAGTGGAAGAAATGATGGAGCATTACCCCAAGCTGTTTCAAGATCGAGCAACAGACTTCGAGGACGAAGTCTAAAATAAGTGGGGGAGATTTGTAGCACCTGGTTCCTGGTACGTAAAATTTATCTTAGTGTTTTTCATTTTTAGCCTTGGACTCGGCGAGTTGTAGGTCCGACTCGCCGAGTAGAGACGGGATCCGGAACACGTTTAAGTTGGCGACTCGGCGAGTCCATATTCTGGACTCGGGGAGTCCCCAATGTCTGATGAAACCATAAATTTCAAGGGTTTGCACCCTATTTAAACCCTCTTATCCGCCCCCAAGCTCGCCTCCTTCACCCTCAGAGCTCTATACTTCGTTCAAGCCTTGTTCCTTGTGAGTTTGAAGCATTTTGGTGTGTTTTCTTGAAGATTTGGAGAGGGAAGGAGAGTACATCAAGAAGAGAAGAAGGAGGCCAGGCATATTTGTGTTATCTCAGTGATTTCCTTGAGGTATAACTTAGCTTCCCTCTATTTCCATGCTTATTGTCCCTTGTAGTTCCATGAAATTCCTTCTTGAGCCTTTCCCCAAGCTTGTTTGTGTTTTAGGGTTCGTAATATATTGTTTAGCCTCTAGATCTAGGCATGAATGAGCTCCAGGAGCTTGTATCTACTGCCTTTTTGGAGCCACATTGCATGAAAGCCCTAGATCTACTCTTTTGGTGCATTTTGAGCCCTAAAACCCTCATGGGTGTTTATTTACACGTAAAGTTGGAAACTTTACGTGTTAATCAGGCCCTAGAAACCCAAATCTATGAATGGCATGAGCTGGATTCAAGCAGAATCGTGTGTATAGTATTTGCATGTGGCAGACTCGACGAGTCGTTCATCTGACTCGGGGAGTCGAGTCGCGAGTCCCCGAGTTTTTCCCCTTTTTCGTGTTGCGGGTTGGAGTAGTGAGTCATGGGATGTGACTTAGTGGGTCGGAAGCCAGACTCACTCATGAAGTAACTCGGTGAGTCAATGCCATGACTCGGCGAGTTCAAGGCAATCTTCTTGCCTCAAGAACAGACTCGGCGAGTTGTTCATACAGCTCGGCGAGTCTCAGCATAGAGTGTTCTTCGGATGAAGATGAACTCGGCGAGTTGTTCATACAACTCGGCGAGTAGGATGAAGGACTATTGGCCTTTAGTTTAGAAGGAGAACTCGTCGAGTCAATGCTTAACTCGACGAGTAGAGACGGGTTTATGGTCGGAAAAAGAGATAGGGACTCGGCGAGTTGGCAAGTCAACTTGGCGAGTCGGGCCAACTGGCAGTTGACTTTGACTTTGACTCTTGATTGGTAAGGGGTAAATGGTCATTTTACCCTTGAGGTCGGTTAGCAGTATTTGACTAAGGGTTTTCTAGGAATTATAGCCGGAGGATTTCCGGAGCGGAAGCAACAGAAGACAGTCAGTTCCCACACAGATCATCAACTACTTTGAGGTGAGTTACCTTCCAGTAGCCGTGGGTCTACGGCCACAATGTCGGCCCACCAGTAGGAGTTGTATGTTAGATGATTGTCTTTGTGATATCATCTAGGTTTGCTACTACCTGATATGTTATATGCTGGCATGATATGTATATGTGATAGTAGTAGAGATCGGTTGTTAGGACCGAAGGGTAGATCAGACACCCCAGATATGTCTGACAGTATGTGATGATATGTTTATATGCTGGCATGATATGTTATATGTGATAGTGGTAGTAGGAGGGGAATAGTCCCCAAGTTCGGTCGTTTGGACCGAAGGGTAGATCGGACACCCCAGATAAGTCTGATAATATGTTATGTGATGATATATGTGATAGTAGCAGTAGGGGGTGAAATAGTCCCCGGGGATCGGTTGTTAGGACCGATGGGTAGTCAGCACCCCAGAATGGCTTGACATGGGTAGTCAGTACCCCAGAACGGCTTGACACGGGTAGGTCGGCACCCTAGAATGGCCGTACCGGGTAGGTCGGGCACCCTAGAATTGCCCGACAGTGTGTATGATATATAATTGTATGGTATGTGGTAAGATGGGGGAACTCACTAAGCTTCGTGCTTACAGTTTTCAGTTTTGGTTTCAGGTACCTCTTCTTCGAAGGGGAAGGAGCCGGCACGATAGCGGTACATCATACACACGCTTTGTATTCCGCACTATGGGATCCTCTTGGGGTTTTGTACTCTGATAGTATTATGTTTTACGAAATGGTTTCCAGACAAACAATATCTTTTATGAAATGTCATGATCCGTGAATGTTTTATTTATAATGTTTTGCAAATGGTATGTTTTAAAAATGAAATTTTTGGCTCGTATTTTTGGGATGTTACATTAAGCCTCATGAGACGAGATATCCCACTCATGATTTGGAGCTGGGAGCGGTGGTATTCGCTCTCAAGATCTGGCGACATTATCTGTATGGGGTTCGGTGTACGATATACACGGACCACAAGAGCTTGAAGCATTTGATGGATCAGCCCAACCTGAATATGCGCCAGAGGAGGTGGTTGGACGTGGTCAAGGATTATGATTGTGAGATCTTGTTCCACTCGGGCAAGGCTAATGTGGTAGCCGATGCTTTGAGTCGTAGGGCGGAGGGCGCCCCAATTCGAGATGTTTTTTTGAGATTGTCAGTGATGACCCCGATTTTGGATGCTATTTGTGGGGACCAGGCTGAGGCTGTGAAACCGGAGAGCCAAAAGAGGGAGCGAGTTGTCGGGCTGGTATCGGAATTTGTTACCGATAGCTGGGGGCTTATGACATTTCAGGGTCGAATATGGGTACCGTATGTGGGTGGAACACGTACCATTTTGATGGAAGAGGCTCATCGATCGAAATTCTCGATCCAACCCGGGGCCACTAAGATGTATTTAGACCTGAAAAAGGATTATTGGTGGGCCTGTATGAAGAGGGATGCCACATGGTTTGTAGAGAGGTGCTTGACCTGTCGCAGGGTGAAGGCCGAGCACCAGCGTCCACATGGTAAGCTGCAGCCATTAGAGATTCCCGAATGGAAATGGGAACATGGATTTCATGACCAAATTGCCAAGGACCGCGAGGGGTGTCGATGCAATTTGGGTGATTGTGGACAGATTGACGAAAAGTTCTCACTTCCTAGCCATCAGTGAGAGCTCTTTCGCGGAGAAGTTGGCAGATATGTACATGAGAGAGGTGGTATTGCGGCATGGAGTGCCGATCTCGATTGTCTCAGATCGAGATGTACGTTTCACTTCCAGATTCTAGAAGAAGTTTCATGAGGAATTGGGTACGAAACTGCATTTTAGTACCGCATACCACCCACAGACTGACGGGCAGAGTGAGCAGACGTTTCAGACGCTCGAGGACATGCTCCGGGCATGTGTGTTGGATTTCAGCGGGAGTTGGGACACGTATTTGCCCTTGGCGGAGTTTTCTTATAACAACAACCACCATTCGAGCATCAGCATGCCGCCCTTTGAGCTGTTGTATGGGAGGAGGTGTCGAACCCCTATTTGCTGGGGAGAAGTAGGGCATCATATGATGGGCAGCACCAAGATTGTGCTTCAGACGATAGAGCAGATCCAGCAGGTCAGACAGAGGTTGCTGACCGCTCAGAGTCGTCAAAAGAGTTATGCGGACAGACGTCGGTCCGAGCTCGAGTTTCAGGTCGGCGACTTCGTGCTCATGAAGGTCTCTCCTTGGAAAGGAGTAATCCGATGTAGGTAGAGGGGCAAGTTGGGGTCCCAATATATTGGTCCTTTCAGGATGATCGCGAGGGTAGGCAGGGTAGCCTATCGTTTGGAGTTGCCAGCAGAGTTGGGTCAGATTCATGACACTTTCCACGTGTCGCAATTGCGAAAGTGTATAGCCGACGAGTCGGCAGTGGTGCCATTGGAAGATATTCAGGTGGATGCGAGCCTGAATTATGCCGAGAGACCGGTAGCGATTAGGGATCGGAAGATCAAGGTTTTGAGGAACAAGGAAGTGCCACTGGTGTAGGTCCAGTGGCAGCATCGGAAAGGGTCAGAGTTGACTTGGGAACCGGAGCGTGAGATACGGGAGCAGCATCCGGAGTTGTTTGCAGAGTGAGACTTCGAGGGCGAAGTCTGATTCTAGTGGGGGAGAATTGTAACACCCGGATTCCCAGGTATGATATTTTGTTCCTTTATTTTTGGGTTTTGTGGGGGAACTCGGCGAGTTGGCGTCTAGACTCGCCAAGTAGGGTCGCGGATTCATATGCGAGTTCACAGCTGGACTCGGCGAGTCCACGCTGTTTAATGAAACCCTAATTTCCAGGGTTTGAGACCTATTTAAAGGGTCTTATGGCCGTCATTTGCGGCCACCAATCCCCAGAGAGAAACCCTAAAGAGATCTAGAGAATTTGTGAGGAAGGAGAGGCCAATCTTGAACTTTTGTGGGTGTTTTTGCAAGAAGGAAGTGTTCAAGGCAAGAGAAGGCTGAGGAGGTACGATCTTGGTGGTTTTTGAGCTCTTAGAGATTTCATTGAGGTATTATTCTCAGTCCTTCTTCAGTTTTGGTGTTGATTCTTAGTGTTAGGGTTTTCTAACCCTTTTAGAGGTTGATTAAGTGGTGTATTTGGTCCCTTCTCGAGTTTGTGTTCTGGATCTGGACCCAAAGAGGTCCAGAGACCTTAACCCTTGGAGCTTTATGAGTCATTTTGGGTGTCATGAGCTTGGAATGTCATTTTTGGGGCTAAATCACCATTTTGGACCATTTAGATGTTGTATGTGTGTCAAGGTCCGAACTTTACGTGTTTATCATGCTTGGGGAGGCCAGATCTATGATTGTATGGAACAGATCTGACCTCAGAAGTCATTTTGAGTTTGTGCATGGCATGAACTCGCCGAGTCCGAAGAACAGACTCGATGAGTAGTATGAAGGTTGCCCGTTAATCACTCAGTGAGTGGACTTGTCGAGTTGGGGGAATGACTCGGTGAGTCAGGGAGAGTCAGGGTTCTGAGTTCAAGTTGGAACTCGCCGAGTTGTTCTTAAGACTCGGCGAGTTGAGTCGGGGTGGCCCCGCGATTCATGCCAGGTGGAACTCGTCGAGTCAAGGGGAGTACTCGACGTGCCAAGAGAGGATCTAAGAGAGTCAGTGGAAACGTGTAGACTCGTCGAGTCGCCCTAGTGCACTCGACGAGTCGGGTCAAAGTTTGACCGTTGACCTTGTTGACTTTTAGGGTTGAGTACAGTTGTATTTATGAGAGTATTACTTTATGTGATTAGGCGGAGGCTAGATCACACTTCTTCCAAGTCAGTTATTTACCGAGACATTGAGGTGAGTCTTCTCACTATACGTTACCTAGAGTGGTACTATGCGATGACCAGAGGGTCTTATGTGTTATGTATGAGATTATGTGATATGTGATATTTGTATGTTGTATGATGATATAGACCGGACCGGAGGGTCCAACGAGCTATGACCGGACCTAAGGGTCCAACGAGCTACGGGATTGGAGGGTCCCGCTGAGACACATCGACCGGAGGGTCGTATTATAGCCTCGAGTGGCGTATGTGCTGTATGTGGTATTTTGGGGAGCTCACTAAGCATTTATGCTTATAATTGTTGTGTTATGTATTTTCAGGTACTAGTGATGAGCACAGGAAGGCGCCGACATGATTCGTACACACACGCATTGGAGTTTTTGTAGAGATTATGGGGAGATGTTTTGTGATAATAACATTTGATACAATGTGTTTGACATTATTTATGAATGAATGAATGTTTTAAAAATGAAAAATTATTTTGAAAATTCACGTTGTTACAATTTTTCTATAATCTCGTAAGTTGCTATCCAAAAAAGTAAGTTTTTATTGAATAACTTTTTGTTGAATTCTAAAATCATAAATTCAGTTAGGTACTTAATATAGAAAGTTTGTTTATATGTATTTTCAAGATTCAAAAGTTCATTATAAAAAGAATTCATTTATAAAATATAATCTGCGTATATATTTCGTGCTTTTGATCAAATCGAATTTTCAAACAATTATAATTTTATGTTTAGGTAGATGTTTTTTTTTTTTTTATATTTATATAACATTATGTAACTTTTTTAAAATATCATTGGAAACAATTTGAAAAATAATGGGAGTTTCAAATGTATGTAGTGAAAGGAAAATGCTTCTTTTATGGTCCAAATAGATCAAACTCGAACCGATTCAACTAAATATAACAAACTACATTTTTTTTTCTAGTGAAACTCGGTTTGTATATATTCTGTGCTTTTGAATCAAAGTGATTTTTCAAATAGTTATAATTTTAGGTTTAGGTAGATGTTTTTTATATTTATATAAAATTATGTAACTTATTTATAATATTATTAGAAATAATTTGAAAAATCATGGGAGTTTCAAATGTTTGTTGTGAAAGGAAAATAATTCCTTTATCGGTCCAAAATGATCCAGCTCCAGTTCAACTCAATATATCCAACTACATAATTTTTTTTTCTAACTGAAACACGGTTTAAACCTGAAAAAATTCAGTTCGAAACTATTTTTGGAATTCTAAAAGTTAACTGGACACTTGTCAATATAGACAATCTCACCAAATAATACTTTCAAAATCCTACAACGGTAGGCATGAGGAGGTTCTCATGGTTTGGTCATTTTGAAACATTTCACAACCTTTCTTATTTCTAAAAGAGGAAACATTCTCTTGTTACTCTCACCATCGATGTGGGATGAAGACATTGTAATAAAACACCCTTTCTTTTATAGAACATTATTTAACTTATTTATAATATTATTGTAAAGAAATTGAAAAGTCATGGGAGTTTCAAATGTATGAGATTCAAGAAAAATGCTAACTTTATAAGTATATATGATGTATATGTTTTTTCGCCTTCGTTCAACTTCTTGCTTGGTGGGGGACTATTAATATTATTGACTGTTTCCAAAAAAAAATAACAAGTTGCATGTGCTTTTTTTTAATCAAATTTTACATAACAGACTTAGAAAATCAAGTTCAAAAAATCTATTATATAAGTCTACAATCAAAAGAGAAACTCAATTATGAAGCTTCAAAATTTACTTCAAATGCCCATTTTTATTTAATTAAGTAACTTGTAACATCAGTCATTAGACGTTGATTTTGAAAGTACATTCCCTGATATAAAAGTCTATTGAAAATATATAAATCGAATGGAAATATATACTTTTAAAGCATCTACAATAAAGCAACTTTTTAGTTGAGTTTTTTTTTCAAGCTGCTTGGAGTGGACTCGAGAATGTACTCGGTGACCTCGATGAACACCAGGCTAAGGCCCCGGCATGCCGAGCTCAGCTCGACAACTCGACGATAGTTCATGATGAGAGAGATTGTTTTTTTTTTTAATTTTATTATTATTATTATTACTCAAACCCCTTTTTCATTCTTCATCCCATTCAAATCCCCTTAATTCTATTCTCTTAACTTTCTTATTTTTTTTCATCATTTTCTACACCTCATCACTAAGAATGGTTATTGTTTGGTCGACTAAAAAAAGATCTTACTTGCTCGTTCAAGGATTGATGTAGCAGAAGATCAACACCACAATGACAACCATGCGACTACTTTTTGGAGTAGAGTTGTCGACATATACAACCGTCACGCCCTTTAGCATCGAAGAAAAGATCTAGGTGTTGTTTGTTTTTTTGAAGTAAAATCCATAAAGTCTACAGACCGCGTCTGCAACCCTCTGCAATAGAAGAGGTGGACCAACCGGTTGCAGACTATAATAAGAAGTATGTATGTTTTTTTAACATCTGCATGTTGCTGCAGGTATTAAAAAATTAAAATAAACTGATTTTATAATCCGAAAATAGTTTTTTAATACCAAAAATTTAATAATGTATGACATTTCCGCAAGAAATTATAATATTTCAGGAAAAAATAATTATATTTTAAGAAAAAATAAAGATATTTTAGCATAAAATAATGATATTTCATCAACCAACTATTATTATTCAATATAAAGAAAAGAAAAAAATTCAACAAGAATAAACGAAAAAAACAAAAAAAAAAAATGAAATAAGATTTCAGGAATATATAATCAATATTTTAGAAAGAAAAAAAAAAGAAGAAGAGGTTGGAAGATGTAGGAAGCGGCAAAACAAGTGCTGAGTCAAGAAGAACACGCGTAAAGGTTTTTTAATCCGAAGACTTCTGAAAAACAAACAGTTGCGAGATGAAAAACGTTGCGTGTGTGCTGCGCCGCGCAACAATAAGAGGTCTGAAGAGTTTTTTTTTCTCCAAAAAACAAACAACACCCTACTCTACGCCAAATGGAGAAACACACAGGCACTCGCAACTTGGTTTATCATTGTGTTCCGTAGGGTGATGCATGAAGCTGAAAATGATGAAAACAAAAATATTTTACTAGAAAATGCTCTTGAGGCTTATCATGTTGAAACAGACAAAGATTTCAAACTTATTGAGTTTTGGCAAATTGTGAGGCAGAGCCACAAATGTCGTCAAATTTGAAATCTTTGTCTTCTAATTTCTAGTGGATTGTGTGTTTGAATTTCTAGTGTGATGTTTCTGAATTTCTAGCGGTATTGTAATGTTTTTTATTTCTATTTTTTTTTGAATTTTTATGTATTTCTTTTTAATTTCTATGTTTTTTAATGGAATTTAAGTTTTTTGAAAAATAATATGTATGCAAAATTAATTAAAAAAAATTAGCATGACAAGTGTGGCAACTCACGTCATGTAAATGACAAGTTTTAGCTAAAGTGTGACAAAATATTGTAGCGTCTACATAGACTGTGACAAGTGTAGTATCACATCCACTAGCCTCATAAAATACGAATAAAACTCTATCTTTTACAATATGAAAGTTTTTTTCATTTTGTTTTTATTAGTTGTTTTTAAATGTTGTTTAGTTACAATTGGTTAAATATCTATGGGTCTCATACAATAAATACAATAAATGAAAAAATTATTGGTTAGAGCTTATTAATTAACAAGTTTACTCAAAAAACTTTAAACTTAAATTATTAAAAAAAAAAACTAATTCACAACAGTGTTTTCATTTTTAAAAGTTTTTTTTAGAAAAAATTATTGAAAAAAATCTTAAAAAGCTCCTATTTTGGATGTTCTTACGAGCAATTTTGTGACAAACAAACTAAAAGAATTATGCAATACATATTAATTAGGTCGATCTTTACTTCTTTTAGGCTGAATTTATTTTCAATATAATTAAAAAAAATCATAACATTGAATATCTTTGATGTTACTAAGTAACTGGTGTCACCTCCTAAGGGCATCTCCAACCCACTCAAACTCCATTTCTTCCCCCATTTTTCTCCGATTCTACCCTATTTTCACATCTATTTTTGGAGATATGAATAATATTCCTCCATATATGGGGGAATACTATTCATATCTCCAAAAATGGAGGTGAAGTTTGGTTGCCAATTTTAGTCTCTTTTATTTTTATTTTATATATATATATTTTTTCATTTTATCTACTAATTATAATTTAAATGAAATATTTGATATTTATAATATCATGTTTATACTAATTTATATTAATTAATCATAAATATAGAGTTTAATTATTAGAGGAGTGTATTTGACAATATATATAAGTTATAAAAATAGAATATTTTATGAATATATTTTTTGGGATAAAAAATAGGATAGAAAATAGAATAGGGTTGGAGATAAAACACTATTTAATCCATTTATGGAGAAAAAAAATAAAGATGAGTTGAAATGGTCTAATAGCATAAATGTTTAAAGTTTGTTTTGGTCTATATGAGAATTGAGGAACACACTTTGCATAGATTTCGTACATAAGTTGAGCCAAAACTCAAATACCCTTTGAAAAAACATTTTTATTGGTATAAAATATATTTAAATCGAATCAGTTTTTTGTTGATTCGATTTAAATCTGAAACGAAGAAAATGAAGCGATAAAATTAAGGAAGAAGAATATGAATGTTGAAAACATTAACCATAGGGTTAAGGGATAAGGTTTTTGACTTTAAGTTTCTTTTTGGCATCATTGTATTTTTCAATAGTTTTTGGTCAAAATATACATTATTGAACACGAGTTTTATGTTATAAAGTATCAGCGTTACATTGATTTGTATAATTTAATTGGTAGTTGAATTTGTGGTTTACTTTAGCCAATTGAATCATATATTAACGAACCTTGTAAAATGCATAGTTCACACTTGTTTAGATTCAACAAACATTGTCATAACATAGCATATGCTAAAAAAATTAATGTTATAAAATAGTCCTTAACAACTGTCATATTTAAATCACTTATATTTTAGTTATGAGATTTTCTAATATGTACACAGATATAAAAATCATTAATTGAAATATTAACTATGTGAAATATTACCATAATTAAATATGATAAACATTAATTAATAACTATATTCTTTATAATTAATGTATTTTATATTTAACTATGGTAATATTGCACATAATTAATGGGTATAATATTTAATTATAGTAATATTTTTTATAATTAATACTTCAATTAATGGTTCTTATATGTACCCTTAGGACACATATTAGAAAATTCTTTTAATTATATCCAACAGAAGAAGAAAAGTTATACGGATCAGCTCCCTTTTGATATTATTATTAAGTTGTCCGAAAAGATTTTAATCGGCTAACTTGGTATTTAATTTTACGTGGCATTTGATATGGATAATTTTATACGTATTGTGTACGTGACGTCCATGTGGATATATCTAAAACTAGGTGTAAAACCCGTGTATTACACGAGTTGATTAAAAAAGAAATTAAATATTAAAATGTAAACAATAAATATTTTTTAAAATAAAATTTTGATATAAAAAATAAAGAAACGTATTAATTGCAATTTAATATCATATTTATGATATTTAATACTTTATATATATATATATATATATATATATATATATATATATATATATATAAATATTATGTGGCTTTTTAATTTTAAAATTTGAAAAACCTAAAAATTAACATGTGGATATTATTTATTTCAAATATTACTCTGTTTCCGTCTTATTGTCACAATGATCATAATATTTAATTTGATTTATTATTATTATCATAATCAATAAAATTTAGGTTTGTTATGAAGACGAGTGAAGGAATCGTTGAATATGATCGTAACAATCATCACTCCGAACTCAGAAGGAAGGAGGCTCTCATCTTTTTTCTGTAGCAACACAAAATCTGACGATGAACCACTATTAGGTTTTCAATTTAACTGTTGCTTATTATAATAATAACAATAAATAATAATGATTACAATCACAATATTAAAATTTAAAAATATACACATGGGCACAAGACGTATAAATTGGTCATATTTGATGTTGCATACAATTAGAAATGGATATATACAGTAAAGTCCTAATATTTTCATCGATTTGGCATGAAAGTCCTAAACTAATTTTTTTACACTAAAGTCTTAATTATCGGCATTTATGGACACGATTGCCCTATTTGTTGTGCAACCGGTTTACTTGGTGATGTGGCACCAAGAGTTTACGTGGACCACTGATTCATTAAATGAGAGGCCTATGTGGAGTTTTCGACCTTACTTAAGCACCATACCTTCAATCCTCCATGAACCCTAGCCCCATATTTTACAAAGGAAAAGATGAGAATGTCGTCTTCTTCATCTATTGGAAGCATGGTAGAAGGTTCAATCCCCCTCAAAGGACACAGTGAAACTGTGGTGACCCTGTTGGATGTTGGACTTCATGGAAGACAGGAAATCCTGGAAGAAGATTCATTGGATGCCCAAATTATAGGGTTAGTTGTTAATGTCGAAATTCTTCATCTTTTAGGTTTTTTTTCTTTCTTTCTTTAATCTTGGATTATCCAGGATTCGAGTAAGGATTGCAAATTCTTTGATTTGGTGGATCTTCCACTCCCTAATAAGTGATACATGGACTTGCTCTTACAATTGCACAATTGTAAAATCCCGGAGTTCAGGTGCTTCTAAATTCATCCCTATAATTATATTTTATGTCAAATTGGTCCGTAAGTCCAAGAATTATGCTTTGAAGTCATAGTGGCAATTTCGCAATTTGGGTAGGAGAAGTACACCAAGCGTACATGTGTGTACGGTGAGCGTACTAGGGCGTGCCCTAGTATGTTGGGCAAATACTTATGTACGCGGGGCATACTAATGTCAGGAGGAAACCCTAAATTTTAGGGTTTGAGGGGTATTTAAGCACCATTATGACTCATTTCTCCCCACCTTTTCAGCCTCCACCTCCTTTGAGACATTTTTTGCAAACCCTAACCTTTGAGTGTGTGTTTTGGAGCTCAAGTGTATGTTTTTGATGTGTTCTTGGTGTATTGAAGAAAGAAGAAGATTCTTTGAGATGCCTTGGTGTGGGAGAAACTTGTGGATATGGGATTCTTACCTTCTTGAGAAGCTCCATAAGCTATAAAGATTTCATCTTGAAATGTATTTCTTTAAGATCTTGCCATGAGGAATTTATGTGTTTTTAGTCCCTTTTCTTGGCTTTAATGAGTATGAGCTACTCTAAGACCAAAGGATCTGTCCTTTCTGAAGACATGAGGTGCATTAAGTCATAAAAATGTTATCTTGGCTCACTTTGTGCATGCATGCAAGTTATAGAGGTCTTAAGAGGTTAAGAAAAACTAGGATCTTAGTTTTGGGACTTAATAAAGCATGCAAAACCATAAAGTTGGAAACATTATGGTTTGGAACACCTTTTTAGGCTAGGATATGAAATTGGACGTTTGGACTTGTTGGATTAAGTACTTAATGGGGATTTTTGGGTGGTGCGATGGTATGCCCCACATAAGAGGAAGTACGCTCCGTGTACTCGGTCAACCATCCTGATAGTGGTCAATGCGAGGCTTGGAGTACGCTAAGCGTACCTTCGGAGTACGTCCCACGTACTCGCATTGGGTCAGCTCGGTGGGTTAACTTGATTGGGTTGATTTGGCTGGGTTGACTCAGTTGACTTAGTGGGTTTAACCTGTTGTAAGTCCTTAATTATGCCTGTGTATCAATTAGATCCGTTTGATGGTGCGGAATCCCAATCAAACGGATGATGTCAGATCAAATAGAAAAGAAGGAGAAGAAGAATAATATGAATCTTTGTAGGAATTGATTAGAATTAAAGTTCCAGATACAAAAGATTCACACACACAAAATGCTCTCTAGTTTCTCTTTTCTCTTGTTCATCAATAAGTTCCTCACACCCTAACACCTATATTTATACAAGGGGAACATGGGTTTGGTGGACATGGGCCGTAAATGGGTTTACGGCCGTAAATTCAACCGTAAACATGACCGTAAACTCCAAAAATATTACAGAAAAATATAATTGCCAGAAAAGCAAAGTATAAACCATATTTTGACCCAACAATCTCCCCCTTGGTTTATAGCTTTCTTTTCTTAATTGACCCAACAAGCTCCCCCTAAAAAGTAGTTGGCTCTTCTTGTTGATCTTCATTGGGAGATTGGCTTCAACATTTATCTTCAAATTCTTCACAACTTCAAGATGAACTTGATGAATCTTCAATGAATGACTTCATCTTGAGCACTTGAACTTTTCTTCAAGATTTGACTTTGAACACACATTGGGTGAGGAGGCTTGACGTACTGATTGTTGAAAGATAGCGCTTTCAGCTTGAGAATCTTCAGAGAGAACTTTAGAGAGAACAAATCTTCTGGATCACTTCAGCAAGTACAACAATAATGGCAGACTGATTGAGGAGGCTTCAATGCAATCCGTCACATAATCTTCAATTTCTGCTTCACCTTGCTTCTGGGGTTGAAGGATTGAATGTTGAAAGAATAATCTTCATTTCTTGCTCCTTTGAATGAAAATTCTTTGATTCTCACGGACGAAGCCTTGGCTTAGAAATCTTCGATACAGTCTCAATGAGTTTCATCTTCACCTAAAATCACTTTTCAAGACAAAACAAAACTAAAAGAAAACTTAGAACAAAAAGTAAAACAGAAATAACACTATTTTTGATTTTGAATTTTTTTGATTTTTGTTTGATATATATATATATATATATATATATATATATATATATATATATATATATATATATATATATATATTTTAAATTTTAATTCGTCCCTAATATTTAAATTAGAAGAACACTATGAACAAACTTAACAAAAACAAAAGTAATAGCTAACTTTAAGAGTGATTTGGGATCAAAGTTGTTGGACAACCTTATTCCACTTGTCGGTACCCTTATCTTCACATTTTCGTCTGATCAATCGCCAGTATTGTAGTCCACTTAAACACGAAACATTTGTGACAAGATTTGGAAAATTTACCAATGACATGATACATGCATATATCTAATTATAACTTTATTATCATGATTGGCCCTAATTCTTAAATAAGTTTTTCTTATTACCATTTAATTGACTACAACCAGGGATATTGTTGTCCACCTAAATCGAGCAGCGAGATCTACAAACAATCTGTATGTGTTCAATTTTAAGTGTACTAGAACGTGTTTCCCACTTCCTGGCATGCCCCAGCCATCAAAAACTTCCAGAGTACTGCTTACACCGGGTGAGCAGACAACCATTCAGAGAGAGGATAGATTCATAATTCTATTACTTATTGTTTCAGAGGGATTGAGAAGTAGAAGGTTGCATATGCTGTGTACCAGGTCGGATTGGAAGTCACGCAAAGGAGACAACATATGGCTAACAGATAAGAGGAATTTCACATATATAACCTGCAGAGAAATAGAGTTGCATATGTTGTGTACCAGGTCGGATTGGAAGTCATGCAAAGGAGACAAAATATGACTAACAGACAGAAAGAAAGAAAACGATTTTCTACAAACCTAATTTATCGAAATTTACCAGTTGCCCCATCCAACCGGAATTAAGGAAAAAATCCGCACATCGAGGAAAAGTGAATCCACAGTTCTAGATACGGGTTATTTAATGTGACCGATATATTCCCATGTATATCTCCCTGCTCAACCTATCTGAGCGTCGTGAAATCAGGTTAAACGGATCTAACTAGGTCAAAGTTTGTCAGGTCCTTAAATTCATTAGGTTCAACTTTCCCTAGTCAAGTCCATTTAAAATCTTTCGTGCCTACCAGCGCATTGAACACAGAGCGTAGACGATTCAACTTAGGTACGTTACGCTGATTCAGATTGCCCGTTATCACTTGCTAATTTCATTTCCCAAAACATCTCCTGCAAGCACATTCCATTAACACCATATTGTTGATTTTTTGATTTTCTAATGTTTTTGGATTTTTTTTAAATTAAAGTTTTAAAATTTTTGTTTTGTTTTTATTTCTCCCCCTAAATTTGTGCATAGGAGAGAAACGAAAGTAAATGAGCAAATTTAAACTATGCTAAAACAAAAATTAGGCTTTAAAGCGAATCAACTTAAGAAAATCTCAGGAGTATAGAGAAGAAAACTCAAACCGTAAGTCACTGATTGAATCTTCATCCTGAAGGTCTGAGAACAGCACGCGTAATCTCAGAACAGATCCGAAAATTCTTCATGTCATTAAGCACTAACCCCATGAGTGATCTCTTCCTTTCTTCCTTTCCCGTAAAAGGACACATACTCTCAAGCAATGTTATGAGTGTTGTATAGTTGAGAGATGTCCCCAATCATATGCCAGGAGCAGCCACCAACAACAAACCGAAGTATGATGATATGCCTCCATAGCTGCTCCGACACAGAGCGGGACCAGTTGGTCTTTGGAACCCAGTCCATTTTGAAACTGGTTCGACCTTTTTCATCATTGCACAATACTCTCTCCCATGACATATCCTGTTTATCACAAACATAAGATGAAGAAATATTAGAGTCATTAGTTGATTTGGGAGAGTGAGCCTTTGGAACCCATTTGTAGTTGGGTTTAACCCATTTCTTTTTCAATCTGATGGGTGGCTCTGATACCAATTGTAAGTCCCTAATTTGCCTGTGTATCAATCAGATCCGTTTGATGGTGTGAAATCCCAATCAAACGGATGATGTCAGATCAAATAGAGGAGGAGAAGAAGAAGGATATGATGAATCTATGTATGAATTGATTATAATTAAAGTTCCAGATACAAAAGATTCACACACACAAAATGCTCTCTAGTTTCTCTTTTCTCTCGTTCATCAATCAGTTCCTCACACCCTAACACCTATATTTATACAAAGGGAACATGGGCTTGGTGGACATGGGCCGTAAATGGGTTTACGGTCCAAGACACAAAAATACATTTTTCTAGAAAAGTAAAGTATAAGCCATATTTTTGACCCAACAATCTCCCCCTTGGTTTATAACTTTCTTTTCTAAATGACCCAACAAGCCCCCCCCCCCTAAAAAGTAGCTAGCTTTTCTTGTTAATCTTCAATGGGAGCTTTGGCTTCAGCTTTAATCTTCAATGACTTCACAGCTTCAAGATGAAGTTGATGAATCTTCAATGAATGACTTCATCTTAAGCAGTTAGGATTTTCTTCAGAATTTGACATTTAACATACATTGGGTGAGAAGGCTTCTTGTAGAGATCCTTGAAAATTGGTGCTTTCAGCTTGAGAATCTTCAGAGAGAACATCAGAGAGAACAAATCTTCTGGATCACTTCAGCAGGTTTAATATAGCAGCAGACTGATTGAGGAGGCTTTAATGCAATCCGTCACATAATCTTCAAGTGCAGCTTCACCTTGCTTCTGGAGTTGACAAATTGAATGTTGAAAGAATAATCTTCAGTTCTTGCTCCTTCGAATGCGAATTCTTCGATGCTTACGGATGAAGCATTGGCTCAAAAATTTTCGACACAATCTCCATGAGTTTTATCTATACCTGAAATCATTTTTCAAGACAAAACAAAACTAAAAGAAAACTTAGCACACAAATTAAAACAAAAACAAAAATAGTTTTGGATTTTTGAATTTTCTGAATAAGAAATAAAACATAAATAAAAATATTTTTGGATTTTGAATTTTCTAATTTTTGTTTGATTTTTGAATTTTTTTTAATGCTCCCCCTTATATTTAAATTAGAAGAACACTATGAACAAACTTAACAAAAACAAAAATAATAGCTAACTTTAAGAGTGATTTGGGAACAAAGTTCTTAGACAGCCTTTATCCGTTTATCAGTACCTCTCCTTTCATGAATAGATCTGGTCAATCGCCGGTATTATGGTCCACTTAAACACGAGAGATTGTGACAAAATTAGGACATACTATAAGTGACAAGACAATGTGATCCTAAGTTCCTAGATAATATTCCTTAAGGACCATTCAGCTGACGACGACCAAAGATATTGTTGTCCACCTAAGTTGAGCAGCGAGATCTACAGACAATCAGTAAGTGTTCAATTTTAATTGTACTAGAACATGTTTCCCGCTTCTTGATTTGCTCCAACCATCAAGGACTTCCAGAATACTCTTTACACCGGGTGAGCAGACAATTATTAAAAGAGAAGATAGATTTAGAATGCATATGCTGTACATCCAGGTCGGATCTCTTCCAATCTCGCAAAGGATGAAACATATGATTAACTGAAGTTTTAGAGGGATTGAGAAGAGAATGGTGCATATACTGTGTACCAGGTCGGATTTTGAGTCACGTAGAGGAGACAGTATATGGCTAACATATAGAAAGAATTGCATAGAGAGAAGATGCAGAGAGATAGAATTGCATATATTACAGTCCAGGTCGGATCTCTCGATCACGCAGAGGAGGCAACATATGGCTAACAGACAGAAAGAAAGAAAATAACCTTCTACATACCTATTTTATTGGAATTCCCCAGTGACCCCATCCAACCGAAATTAAGGACAGAATCCGCACATCGAGTAAAAGTGAATCCACAGTTCTAGATACGGGTTATTTAATGTGACCGGTAGATTCCCATGTATATCTCCATGCTCAACCTATCCGAGCGTCTTGATGTCAGGCTAAACGGATCTAATTAGGTCAAAGTTTGTCAAGTCATTAAATTCATTAGATTCAACTTTCCCTAGTCAAGTCCGTTTAAGAAATTTCGTGCCTACCAGCGCATCGAACATAGAGCCTAGACAATTTAGATTCAGTCCCTTACACAGATTCAGATTGCCTGTTATCACATGATTATATCACTTCCCAAAACATCTCCTGCAAGCACATTCCATTAACACCATATTTTTTATTTTCTAATTTTCTAATGTTTTTGGATTTTTTAAATTAAAATTTTCTAATTTTTATTTTGTTTTTATTTCTCCCCTAAATTTGTGCATAGGAGAGAACTGAAAGTAAATGCGCAAATTTAAACTATCCTAAAACAAAAATTAGTCTTTAAAACGAATCAGCTTAAGAAAAACTCAGGAGTATAGAGAAGAAAACGCAAACCGTAATTCACCGATTGAATCTGCATTTAGAAGGTCTGAGAACAACAAGCATAATCTCAGAAAAGATCCAAAAATTCTTCATATCATTAAGCACTAACCCCATTTGTCATCTCTTCCTTTCTTCCTTTCACGCAAAAGGACAGATACTCTCAACAAAGATCTGAATGTTGTACAGTTGAGAGATGTCCCCAATCATATGCCAGGAGCAGCCACTACCAACAAACCGAAGTCTGATGATATGCCTCCATAGATGCTCCAACACAAAGCGGGATTAGTTGATCTTTGGAACCCAGTCCATTTTGAAACTGGGTCGACCTTTGTCATCAATACACAATACTTTCTCCCATGACATGTCCTGTTTATCACAAACAGAAGATGTAGAAATATTAGAATCATTAGAAGATTTGGGAGTTTTCACCTTTGGTACCCATCTATATTCGGGTTTAACCCATTTCTTATTCGATCCGATGGGTGCCTCGGCACTTGATTTGGAACTTGAAGCCGGCTGCCGAGATGGCTTTGACCTAACCGGTCTTGGCTTCACAGGAGCATCTCTTGAACTAGAATTCTGGGCCAGCATTCCCTTCTTGTTCTTGGGAGTTGGATGCATGGTCTTGGGAGTTGGATGTTTGGCCTTGGGAGTTGAATTCTTGGCCTTCATGGCATTCCAGTCAGCATTGTCTGAACGCGACCTTGAGGGGTTTCTTTTGAAAAATCTCCCTCTTGGTGCGTTCTACCAGCCTTGTGCATAGTAGGGAATGTATGCGCGATTAGGACAATTTCTGGCAATGTGTGCAGGTGTTCCATAGTGAAAACAAGTCTTTTTCGTCACTGGGAAGTTGTTTCTTCCTGCCCCTGGTGGCGTATCCTTGCCTCGTTTCTTGTTGTTCCCACATGCACATTTGCAACAAGCACTCTGTTGCGCTGGAATTGGAGGCCTGTATTTCTCAACGACAGGTTTGTTAGGAGTAAAAGAATTCGAAGCAACAGATTCCGAGTTCAAGGAGTCATTGGTTTGTTCAGTAGCGTTCTCCTTGTTCTCATCTTCTGCTGCTTTACCTGCACATGAAGTAGAAACATTAGTATATTCAACCTGAATACCTCCTGACACAAATCCAGCTGGTTTTCCATATTGAAGATGTGCCTCCCTGTCAATTTCTTCATGTGTCATAGGGATAGATGTGTAGTTATGATTGAAAGGTGGAGGAACACTATCATACCCTAGACCCTTGTTTTGATTATCTTTAAATTTTAATTGAGTTTCAAACAAGGAATCGACTATCTGACTTGACGCAGTATAATTTTTGAAACTGACATCTGTTTTTCCACACTTAATTTTCAACGTGTCAAGTTCTTCAGTTACAGCAGCAAGTTGTCTCTTAATATAGTCATAATTTTCACACTTGTTGCTATACTCTTTCTGAAGTTTCCTAAAGTCCTTGGTTTTTGCTTCTAATTCAGTCTTCAGGGGTTTCTGTCCTTTCCTGAGTTGATATCCTTCATATCTCAGGTCCTCAACTTCTCTTTTTAATAAATCAATTTGTTCCCGAAGAAATTTAATCGTAGTTTCACAAGCTGGAGTACATGTAACTTCAGTGACCGGAACGTTTTCAGAAGTCATTGTTTTTCTACACTTCAAAGCATCAAGTTCTTCAATTACATCATCAAGACTAAGATGATTGAGATCTTTTGTCCTCTTGATGATAGCCACGTTCATATCCCACGATTTCGGAAGTGAATTTAGCAGCTTTTTGTTTATCTCGGACTTAGTCAAGAAGATCCCATCTATATTCATCTCAGTAGTGAGTGTGGTAAATTGTTGCAACTGAGTTTCGAGGGTTTCTCCAGGGATATAATTGAAAATGTTGAAATTTTGTCTTAACATATCCTGACGACTCTCTTTCATGTTTTCAACTCCCTCGTAGACCTTAAAATCAATTAAAAAGCACAACTAGAAGCCAAAATCAAACTTAAAAGTCAAACCCTTTGATTATAAAATTCAAAAGTCAACCTTAAAAGTCAAATTTAAAAAGTTAAACTCAAAAGTCAAACCAAAAAGCTAAATTTGAAAATTTAAAAGTTAAACGAAAAAGTCAAAGTTTAAAGTTAAAGGTCAAACTTAGAAGTCAAAGTCAAAATTTAAGGTGAAAAGTTAAAAAATAAAAGTCAAAAATTAAAATATAATTTTTTTTATTAATTTTAATTTAATTTATTATTTATTTATTTATTTATTTATTTATTATTATTTTTATTATTTTAATTATTTTTTTTTAAATTTTGGATGAAAAAGGAATTTAAAATTAAAAGGAATTGAATTTTGGGTTAAAAGTGTCAAACTTTGAAAGTAGAAACCGAGTATAACGGGTTATAGTTTAAATTTTTAAAGATTGTAACAAGTGATTAGGTAGCCGAGTTGGATAAGGCGCTGAATTGTTGAGCAGGAGGTCGCGGGTTCGAAACCCGACACCTCCAAATGCGCTTCTGATTTTGTTTATATGTGCGAAGTGAGGCTGCTGCTTACAAGGCCGAGAACTCAGAAGCCGGAAATGTGCGAGAACGAGCTGCAAGCTGCTGAGCCGTATACTCCAAGCCGCAAACTCCTCGGAAACCCTAGCTGCTAGCCGCCACCCCCTCGCAGGTTACGACCAAAAACAGTGATTTTTGCCCTTTTTTGCTCCAAAACTCGATCAAAAACCCTTTTTTATGAAAAACACGAAGAACAAACCCCCCTTATTTTTTAGAGATCTATCGAAAAACACAAGAATATTTCGAAAATAAGATCAAATGATGCTTCAAATCTGACAAAATTGACTGGTACAACTTGGCTCTGATACCAATTGTAAGTCCCTAATTATGCCTATGTATCAATCAGATCCGTTTGATGGTGTGGAATCCTAATCAAACGGATGATGTCAGATCAAATAGAAAAGAAGGAGAAGAAGAATAATATGAATCTTTGTATGAATTGATTAGAATTAAAGTTCCAGATACAAAAGATTCACACACACAAAATGCTCTCTAGTTTCTCTTTTCTCTCGTTCATCAATCAGTTCCTCACACCCTAACACCTATATTTATACAAAAGGAACATGGGCTTGGTGGACATGGGCCGTAAATGGGTTTACGGTCCAAGACACAAAAATACATTTTTCTAGAAAAGTAAAGTATAAACCATATTTTTGACCCAACACCTGTTGACTTTGACCAAGTTTGACTAAGTTAGACCTTGGGGGTATTTTGGGATTTTGATGAAATTGGTCATTTGGTGGAAATAGGTATCAGTTTGAGAGCTGAGATTCGGAGTCGTGCCTTATCAGTTTGGTTCAGTTCGCAAAGTGAGTTTTCCTCGTTGTACTTACGGGTTGAAGGCACCAAGGCTGGCCCTTTGGATTTTTATCCTGGTTTATCGTATGATTGTGTATTGTAGTGATCTGTTAGATTTGTATCCTAGTAGATTGGATGATGTTATGCTTAGTGATTTGTAAGATCTGTCTCTTTGTTATTGGTTCGTTATTTGTATGCTTGTTTGTTATATATGTGTGTCGAAACAATGTATGTTTGGTTGGGTTGAGGCGGTCCTGCTTTATGCTAAAGGCAAACAAACCCAGGGCGTCTCAGATAGAATGAAAGCCAGTGGGGCGTACCAGTCAGGCCGAAGGACTGGAGAATGATCCAGATAAGCTAAAGGCTCGGTGTGGCGTACCAGTCATGCTATAGGTTCTGTGGGCATACCAGGTAGACTATAGGGCTGTGGGGTGCTCCCTTCAGACTAAAGGCCCTATATGCATGTTGTTTGCTGTTATTATGATGATTATGTGATGTGTTGGTATTTTGGGGGAACTCACTAAGCTTTGGGCTTACAATTTTGGGTTATGTTTTAGGTACCTTAGATGATCGTTGGAAGGAAAAGGCGTAATCGTGCACCCCCTCGTGTTTTGTTCTATGATTTTGGGATAATTGATATTAAACATGTTTTTGAAAAATACTTTTTGAACAATGATGATTTGTGGATTGGTTTTGAAGAGTTTAAATTTTTTCATGAATTTTATAGATGTTACAACAATGGGGTGGAATGGAGATGTTGTAGAACAAATGGAAGAAGCGGTAGTAGAAGTTGTTCCAGCTCAAGTACGAGGTGCAGGTGGTGTTGTTCCAGGGTGGTCCATGATGTGGTTTATTTGGGGTTTATTTTCTGGTTTGTATTTTAAGATGATGTAAAGGAAATGTAGTCACTATGTACGATGTTGTTGTTTCTTTTGCCATGTAATCAACATTTTACTTAGGTTGTAATAAATTAGGATGAAATCAAAGTACAACCTACTATGAACCAAATATGAACAATAGAACTGTCATTGACCAAGGCTAACCTGCACAACCAAATTTGAACTAAAGTATGACATTAACCAATTTGACCATTGCTTACTTACCAGTAAGTGTTTACAAAATATGAACCAATAGGTGGATATGTACCACCATTTACAAAATATGAACCAAAATCTGATATGCAGTAGTTTACATAATACCACCTTTTACAAAATATGAACCAAAAGATGACATGCAACAATGTTTACATAATATTAACCCAAAGATGAGATGCACCAAATTGATATACCCCTATCCCTAATCTAAAATAAGTACCTTATCTTGAGAAATTCATATACCAAGAGGGTCAACCACCTTCTTTTTCAGCTTCTGAAGAATGATCCTCTCCGAGGGTCTCCTTATTGTTTGTTGCATATTTTCCCAAAATGCCCTTCCTGTGCTGGATCATTCACTAGAACAACTTCAACTCCTTCTCCACCTTCTTCGTTTCCTTGAACATTTTCATCTTCAACTCCTTCCACTTTATCCCTTCTGCATCTGCTTCTCCATCTTCTTCTTCCCCATCTCCATTTCCTTCTCCTTCTTCATTACCTTCTTCTTCCTTCCCCTCTCCTTCTCCTTTTTCTTCTTCATTACCTTGTCTCTCTCCACCCCCTTCCATTCCATCACATTGTCCATCTCCTTCCAGTCCACCTCCTTCTTCATTCCCATGGACATCTTCAACTCCATCTCCTTCCATTCCCTCTCCATGTCCATGTTCAACTCCACCTTCTACTCCATTCCTTGAACTGTTTCACCTTTAACATTGGTAGCCTAAAACATAAAAGAAAAAAAAATAGTAAAAAATACTGAATTATATACATAAACACTAAATGAAACCTTACCACATATCCAAACTCTTCTAAATGAGCTTTTGTAATTCCAAGGCATCTAATAATATCTACATCAGTGTAACCTGATTTCCTCAACCTTGCATTTTTTTGTATAATATTGTCCATATTTTCCATATCCAGTTGATCTCCATCACTCACAACATCTACATCCACCATCTCATCAGATTCATATTCTTCATTGACCTTTTTTTTGGGGTGATACTATATTTGAGGTTTCACCTCTTTCAAACTAGCTATGAAAGCCACCCCACCTTTGGGTACTCCTCCACCACCTCTAGGTTCCCTACCACCTCCTCTATTTCCCCTTCTCCCCCCTCTACCACGTCTTGTCCATTGGGTTAGAATAAGGTCCAATCTTGTCCTGCATATTGTCTTCTTGGGTTTAGGATCTGGTTCAACATGTGGATTTTTGCAGCTTTTCTTGTTGTGTCCCTTTTGTTGACATTTTTGACATTGGACGTTTCTTCCCTTTGAGGACACTTGGGAGAACTTGTCATCCCTGTCTGAGACTACCTTTTCCTCTTCATAGTAGGCTTGCATGGTATCCTCCTCTCTAAGAGAGGGGGGGGGGTAAAGGCTTAATATAAGGAGATTCTTCCCATAAACTAATGCCATTGACATGTAGAATGTTAGAACTATAACTTGAAATGTACATTGCCTTACCAAACCACTTACTGATAAATGTCTTTGGATCCTGGTGAGTTAACATGATAGATTCTTGGGGATAGACACATGGTATCCCTGATACATCCCAAAGTCAACATGCACAAACTATTTTCTCTTTGTTGACTCCATATGATTCAAAGCCATTTCTAACTTCAAATTCATTTTTCCCACTAGGGTGTACCCTCCAAAACCTACAAATAAAAGTTATTATTAGTAAGTTAGCATAAAAGATATTAATAACTTAGCATAAATGTATACAAAACATGGAGAACTTACTTCAAATCTTCACTAAATTCCTCCATTTTCTTAATTGCACATGGACACACATCACATTCCCATTTGGTCTGAAATTACACAATTCCATTGTATACTTTCCTGAAGTTAGCATAGATATGCCTTGCATACTGTCTGTGCTCAACATATGGTAACACCTCCTTTGTTGCCTCAAGCAGACCCTTATGTTGATCTAAAAATACACACATGCCCCTTCCTGCATCCATTCCAAGGTCAACCTCTAACAAATGAAGGAACCACTTCCATTTATACTTATTCTCAATGTCAACCACAACCCAAGCTATGGGTTAAACTTGATTGTTTGGGTCCCTACCTATGGCAGTTAATAATTCTCTCTTACACTGATCTTTCAGAAAAGATCCATCAAGCCCTATCACCATTCTACAACCCATATTCCACCCTTCTTTGATTGACATGAAACATATGTACGTCCTCTTGAAAGTAGTTGTACCATCATTGTTGTCTTCAACAAAAATTTTAATGGTGTTGTCTGGACTGGATCTTAGCAATTCACCACCACACCCTTGCATAGTGATCACTCAATTTTCCCTCAATCATGGACATTGCCATACATATATTCCTATAACTCCTTACCCATGCAATCTTAGTGTGAAATTTGTGTTAAACTTTTTCTTGAATTTCCTTAGCTTTTAGATTAGGTGTCCTAGTCAATTCTCTAAGGAATTGTCTAGCTAACCATGTTGGTCCCATAATTTTCCATTGTTAACATTCTTGACACATATATGATGTCGATACATTTTCTTTATTTGGAATGACTATTTAGTGCTCATCCAAGATGCTTTAATATAATAAGGATAACTGAAGTTCTTAGGATCACTAGCACACACAATGTAGTCTAACACTATCATATTTATTAAACCTAATCTGATAACCTTTATATATGGCATGATTTGTTAAACAGAGTTTAAGTTACTGTGGAGATTCATACCTTTCTCCCTCTTGAGGTTTCATTCTATTCCATTTCACGTTTGGATAATGGGTGGAATATTTAAATTCAGCCTAACTATCATTTGTCTCTTCAACCATTGCTTCATCTACATTTTCTTCCTCTTCCAATTCCTCATCCAAAGTTGCTTCTTCCATATGTGCTTCATCATCTTCAACATTCTCGAATAAAGGGATGAGGAAGTCTTCATCTTCATCGTCAAGACACAGTGAGTTCAATAAATCATTTGTACATCTGCTGCTCTGTTTCTTTAGAAGGTCTTCATCTAGTTCCACGCCTATTGTGCCAACGTCCAACACAGCTTCCATATTCAAGGCTCCAACTCGTATCTTCGTCAGACTCGAACTCGTATCTCCTTCACAGTAAAAATCCAAGATTCGTCGCAGTAGAAAGAGAGGGTTTTCCTTCTCGATTAACCCTTAGTCACCATCCAAGTAAATGTTAGTAGCCACATCAGCTCGATTATCGGCTACTAAATGAGTTACCGGCAAAAAAGGGCAATCTTGTCAATAAATGTCAGTACTTATGACTTTAGTGTAAAAAAATTAGTTTAGGACTTTTGCATCAAATCCATGAAAATATTGGGACTTTACTGTACATATCCCTGATTATAAACCAAATTACTCGGGTAAAATCCACTTAGATGATTAATACCAAAAAATAATTTGTTGTCATATTAAAAAATTAAAAATTAAAAAGACTAGTCACTTAGAGTGATAGTACCCATAGATTTGGCGCGTAACATTTATTTCATTACTGGCATTGGGTAGCGATCATCAATATATTTTGGTTGAAATATGGGCCTTGTGCTCTTCGACCTCTCCGACTTCTAAACCCGGGGCTTCCATCGATCTTAACCAACAAGCGTCTCCTCCAATCTAGTCAAACCATGTTTCAGTCAACCCATGTTCTCCCACTATTTCTTCGTCTTTTTTCTCCTCTGAACGGTCACACACTGTGAATGTCGGAAACAAATTAGGTTTCAAATTGACAAGGGCAATGTTGCGCTTTTAGATGTTGTCAGTGGAAGTGGTGGTAAAAAAACGGTGTCATGAATCTAATTTCCCTTAATATCAGGGGTTTGAGCAGTTATCATAAAATTGAGTGGCTCAAAAGACTTAAAATGGAGCATCGACTCTCTTTCTGTGGAATTCAAGAATCCCGTATGACCTCTTTACCTAATGAATTTGGTGACTAGCCGAGATCTTTAAATGTGGGTTTTGACTTTGTGGAATCTAATGGAAGATCAGGCGGTATCATCAACTTATGGGAGAGAAGCCTATTATAGGAAATTTCCATCATTAAATCTCGCTTCTTCCTAGCGGTTGTTGGTTATTGGAATGGTGTTGCGGGCGAGACGATTATTGTCAATGTGTATGCCGTTAAGCTCTAGTGAATGTGAAAAGTCTTTGGAAAAACCTCATCAATTTGATAAACTCCAGACCCTGTAATTGGGTAATCTTTGGCGACCAGTGTGTTCTAAATAACGCGCCATGGCGCTGATGGGTTTTGAGCATTACATCATTCCTATGGTGCACATGCAACCCAAATTTCTTTGGATCTAGGTTTTTCTCAAGTTATACAATAATTTTCCAAAGCATAACCCTAATCTAGCATACATATTTTTGAAATCAATAACTAAACCAAAGTTAGAAGAATACCTTTTCCTTGTTGATTGGTTGATCTTGACCTTCAAGAGCTTAATTCCTCAATTGTTGCACCTCTAATGGAGTCACAAACACCACAAGCAAAAGATGAACAAGATAGAGAGAGGATGGAGGCTTATTGAAATCGGTTAGGGTTCTCTTAAAAGCATAGGGGCTGAATTCTATAAGCCATGGGGTCTATTTATACTTGTGGCTGCTAGGGTTTTAGGTGGAAACCCAAATTTGATTGCTTAAGCCTTAAGTAACCCATGGACACCTTCTAGAATACTCCTTGGACGAATTCTCTATGAGCTTCCCATAGATTTCGTCCAAACTTATTCCAAGGTGATCCATCAGCCCAATTACAACTATCAGTTATTTGTAATATCAGTCTCCGTTCTTTTAATCATTCTCTTTTGATCACTAAATTAATTCCAAATTAATTTTTGATCAATACTAAGCGAATAATATGATTTCTCAATTAATATATTATTCTTATAATATATTAATAAATCGTTTATCAACCTCTTTCTCTTAATTCATCCTGTCGAGTTGCTATGGTGAAGGCAACCTAAAAGGACCATGCTATTATCGGGTCAAGTACATGCCAGTTATAGTTATGGACTTAGACACCTAATACAATAGTCTCCCACTTGGATAAGTCTAATAACTATAACTGCAAGTACGACTTCAAAATCCAATTAACAATTGTAGCTCTCAAAAGCTGCTGTCGAACTCTGACCTAGTCAATGACGCGTCCTTTAGATAAGTGATCATATAATCCTCCGTTCTGCAAGATATCGTGTGGAAAAAGAGATGGAACATAATCATTCTTAATGTCCAACAATTTGTTTCCTGACTTCTGATTTGTTTGAAATAGAACTTAATTGAACACATCGATTTAGTTCTGACCGGGCCCGGCACATAAGTCAACACAAAATCATCGAGGGTCCTAAGATATCGCTTCTATCCTCCTAGGATAAAAGGAACAAATAAACTTTGACTTATATGCTTGTACTATTTACTCGTCAAACCATACACAACAATACATTTTATAACATCAAGTTACTGATGTGTTTACGCATAATCAATGCACAACCAACTCGTAAACAACAACTCATATATCTTGGTTTAAAGATTATATGATATTATCATCTCATAATCACTCGTGATAAATTCCATGAAATGATTCAAGTGAGCGTGGGTTTAATCCAATACTCAAATCTCATTTCAAGAGTACTCATGAACATTGCAACAAACTTTTTCTATGTCTAAACACTTAGACAATCTACAAACCAATTCATGACAATCTAACCTCATAACTTACTCCCAAAGTATGATCGATCGTGGATAATTTGAATAATCTAATTTTTCTGGAAGTAAAACATGAAAAAGTGAAACAATAGTAAACAATTGACACAAGATAGTAAACTTTACTCATAAATAAATCTCCATTACTTAATCGTCAAATGTCAATTACATTTATCTATTACAAGTTTTAAAACATCTATCTAATCACTAAAACTAATATCGTCCTTCAGACCAATGCTCCTCGCATGCGGTAAGTGCTTAACCCTGCTCAGACCCTTTGTAAGGGGATTTGTTGGGTTCTCCTCTGACGATACCTGACTACGAGGAGTTCCTCTTCTACCCGATGTCTAATGAAGTGGTATTTTCTATCGATGTGTATGGATCTACCATGATCCCTTGGTTCCTTGGTTAAGAAAACCGCTCATTCGTTATCACAGAAAATTTCCATAGGCTCCTCTATGGCTGGTACAACTCCAAGGTGTCCAGTGAAGTTCTTCAACCATATAGCCTCCTTCGATGCTTCGCTTGCTGCTATGTACTCTGATTCACACATTGAATCAGCCACGATATCCTGCTCGGAACTTTTCCAAGTAATCTCTCCTCCATTCAAGTTAAATACCTAGCCCGACTGAGAGCAGAAGTTATCTCTGTTGGTCTGAAAGCTAGCGTCACTGTACCTTGTCACTCTCAAGTCATCACTCCCACCAAGTGTAAGAACCCAGTACTTAGTCCTTCGCATGTACTTAAGAATGTTCTTAACTGCAATCCAATGAGCTCTACACGGGTTCCCTTGATATCGGCTAACCATGCTCAACGCAAAATCCACATCAGGGTGAGTACATGTCATAGCGTACATGATCGAGCCATCGGCGGAAGCATATGACACTCGACTCATTTCCGCTATCTCGACATCTGTACTAGGAATCCGAGTCTTACTCAACTTGGTATTGCTTTGGATTGGCATTTCCCTTTTCTTGGATTTCTCCATGCTAAAACATTTCAGCACCTTGTCCAAGTGTAACAACGTAAATTTCAAAACAATTTTTCACATTTAAAAAAACACACTTTCATTGATAATTGTTATAAAATGTCATTGTATCACATAAAAACTCATAACATCACATCCCGAGATCATAATATGTAAAACTCCTCATGTGTGTGTACTGATCAAGTTGGCGCCTTCCCGCGATCCTCACTGGTACCTGAAACACATCACACAACACTGTAAGCATAAATGCTTAGTGAGTTCCCTAAAATACCACATACAACACATACGCCTTTCCAGGCCATAACTCTATGGAACCTTCCGGTCCAAGTGTCTTAGGGGACTTCCATCCCGAATCCCGGTAGACCTTCCGTTCCTACCCGTATCGACCTTCCGGTCCGTAACCTGCTGACCTTCTGGTCCATGTCCTCTTGACCTTCCGAGTCCATACCATCTTGAACTTCTGGTCCTTATCATACATAGCATACATAACACATACATATCACATATCAGCATATAACACATATATCTCATATCATATAAGACCTTCCGGTCACACATAGGTACCCTTCCAGGTACAATATAGTGAGAAGACTCACCTCGGTATCTCGGATAGTCTCGCACTCGATCAAACTGGTCTAGCCCCCGCCTAAACACATAACAATACTCTCAAATATATAACGTCGCTCAAAGGCTAGATTAAATCCATTCTACAATTTCCATAGAAGGGTAAAAGACCATTTTACCCCTCCCTGACCCAAAAGTCCAAAGTTTGACCAAAACCCTAAAAGTCAACGAAATTCAACAGGAGGCAGTACACAGCGCGTACCTTCTCTGTACGCGGGGCGTACGCTGTCGAACCACAATCGGGGTCTCAACCCCTTACGCTGCGTGTACTGAGAGTTACGCCCAACGTAAGTCTCAGTTTCAGCCATTCCATGGATTTTGGTCTTAAACGGTTAAGACATTCCTTCAACTTCCAGATCTGACCCTCCTAAAGCCTCTTATCCCATAAAGTCGGAACCTTTAAGCCCTTGCATGGCTGTAAAGGTCCCTACACCCTCTAACACCTTTCCTTTCTCCTCCAAAGGTCTAGATCTCATGCATGGCTCAATATTTACGTCCAAGATTGCATTTTTATGAACATACAACTCATATAGTCCTAAAATGTCACACCCCAAAACCAAGAACGGCGGAAACGTTCTGGGGTGGAGGACGTCATGTGAAGTATCATAACAGTGTAAAGTAGTAAACAAGCAACAACGTCATCCATTGCATTAAAAGTAAAGTTTTAATACATGTGTGTTCTTTCATAACGTACAACAATAAAATGAATAATCAAAAGAAGACGAGTCTTGTCTGTGCTTGGTCTTCTCAATACATGGCCATCGTACTTGTCTAACTGATGACCTGAGAATACAAGTTATTTTGAAAGAGAGTATCAGCCTAAAGCTGGTGAATTCATAAGTATTTAAGTGTCATTGTCTTGTTTTGGAAAGCTATTATGAATGCCATGTAAATGTTTAAATGAAACAGTTGATATAAGTATGAAAAACCCTAGAAAATCCCATGTTTCCTACTAGTATGAAATGTAGTCTTCTACTAAGACCCGAATGTTTTGCTATGATAATGATAGTTTTTCCTTCTTTTTGACTATTACAAACAGTACTTAGTCTAACTCATTGTTTATGTGAAAGTATCACAAAATAAAGTAAATAGGAAAAGAATATAATAGTCTTCTACCAAGACCCGAATGTTTTGCTATGATAATGATAGTTTTTCCTTCTTTTTGACTATTACAAATAGTACTTAGTCTAACTCATCGTTTATGTGAATGTGTCACAAAATAAAGTAATAGGAAAAATATAATCATGTAAGTGTTATCCTTTTGTATTAGGATTAACACAACATCGTGGTTTGCGAAATGTATAACCTTTGAACATCCGTAGATTGTTCAATTGTCCTCTGTAGCTACAGCAGGGGGGAGGAAGGGTTAGTCCCGTAATCGATATCCTAATATAAGTATTAACCGTAGACATCCGTAGATGTTCATCAACCTCTGTAGCGAACAGTAGGCTCGAGGAATGGTTAGTCCCGTAAACGTATGCTAATATAAGAATCAACCGTAGGCATCCGTAGATGTTCATCAACCACTGGTGCTAACAGCTGGGCTTTGGAATGGTTAGTCCCGTCTAGATATCCCGTTGAACTGGGATAGGCAGGACAATTTACACAGAAGGTACTAATAAATCATCCTAATGAATCGAGGTACAAGTATCCATGTAAATGTATATAGGAAAATGTATCTACGTAAAGGTACTCAAGTAATGTATTCATGTAAGGTACTCATGTAATGTATTCATGTAAGGTACTCAGGGAATGTATTCATGTAAGGTAATCATGTAATGTATTCATGTAAGGTACTCATGTTATGTATTCATGTAAGGTACTCATGTAATGTATTCATGTAATGTATAGTGTAGACTCATGAATGAACTGACTCTGATGTAATTCCATGTAATAGGAATAATGTTATGTATCTCCTAACTATCCCTATAATAGTTAACTAGAAGGTAATTGATTGTCCAAACAGGTTTACACACCCTTGCTACACAAGAGTGTGGGAAACTGAATGAAGGATGAAAACTATAACATCAATACATATAAAAGAACATAAGTGTAAAGATATAGTTTTGTTCAAGAAGGTAAAAATTGTTTTGTAAGACATCTAAGAGTTTTGAACAATAATTAACAATGACTTGATGTTATTTTAATAAACATTTCAAAACTGATACTTTTACTATCAAGGTATTTTTAAGATATAAAACCATTTCATGCATCACATTTTGTAGTATGTGAAATCTGCTAAATGAAAACACAGTTATAAATACATATGATTAAATTAATAACATGTTGTTTTCTACCTGTATTCCCCCCATTAAAGAATTTAAAATCATTTAAAACATTGATTAAGGGGTATGAACTCACCTGTTGTGAGTGGATCTAACGGGTATCCGTGTAGGGATGAGAGGTTCCACGAATGAAGTCTCGAGACACAATAAGTCCTAAATGACATATAAGGACACATATTGACATGAATATAGTGTTTATAACATCTATATGAAAGGAAACACCTTCCGGGACTAGGAAACACCTTCACCAAGTGTTGGAATCACATGTGATTCAACATAGGAAGGTATAAAGGCACTCACATGAGTTTACTACCATGAGTTCATGGTCCAAGGGAGTTTATGGCCGTAAACTCATGGCTACTCATGTGGGAATGCAAGTTTGAAGGCTAGGGTATGATTTAGGGACATTAACTCTAACCTGTGATGAAGAAAAACTCACTTTCTTTGGAGTTTTAAGGAGTTCACGGCCCTAATGAGTTTACTGCAGTAAACTCATGGCCATTTATGTTTATGAGCGTCCTTAAAGGTCATAAGGAAGCATCCTAATTTGAAGGCTAAGCCTTAGGAAGTGTTTGTGGTATCAAAACACCCTTAATTTGAGTTTACGGCCCATGGACCATTTGGTCATGTGTTTGTGGCCGTAAACACTCATGGGTGTTGGTATTTTCATTGTTTTGGGTCCTAGACACATCAAGGTAAAGTGCTATGTTTTTCTCTTGGATTAATGAAGGAATTTTGGGCATTTTGGCAACCTAAAATGGAGTTCACGGCCCAAGAACATCCTTGGACGTGAACTCACTTTCAACCCTTGATTCTAAATGTTTTGGATGTCTAAACAAGCTATGGGTAGTCTCAAGGTTCATTTTCAAGGTTTGGAGGGACATTGGGCACACTTTGGCCCTCAATTTAGTGTTCACGGTCCAAGAAGATCTTGGGCCGTGAACACCATTTCCTTGGTGTTTTGAGGTTGTTTTCTATCACTAAACTCATTAGTGTACAAGTCCAAACTAGTTTCATGGCTTAAGGAAGGACTAGGCACCATTTGGCCCTTATAAAAGAGTTTACTCTACAAGTGTTCTTGGGCGGTAAACTCTCAAATCTTGGGGTTTTGATCCGATTTTGATGTTATTAAGCACAATCTAAGCTAAATAATACAACTAGATGGAAGTACTCACGATTTGGGATGAAAACCCGAAGATCCGTGAGAGAGAATTCGGCTTTTTTCTAGTTGGAAATGTAACTAATGAATAAATATGGTTCAAATTTCTATATATAGTCCTGGGATTTTTGGCAGAAAATATTTTATTCTCGGATTGAACTCTAATATCATAGAGTTTTGGAATAACAGTGTTGCACTAAACCCTAGTGCATCCACTCTCCTGATATCTCCTTAAGTGTAAATCCTAAAATACTCAAACTTATACCCAAAAGTCTAGAATATCACTGTAACTGTTCTAACTTCTATTGACTTGATATGGTTTGTTCAGAATTGAAATTTCGGGTTGTCACATCATCCCCCTGTTAGAGGGAATTTCGTCCTGAAATTAGAATCTATGTAAGGAAGTAGGTAGAAGTGATCGAGTTGTGAGGTGGAAACTTCCTAATCGATTGGTTCTCGCGCTCATAAGTGAATCCGGGTACTCGGTTGGTATTCCAACGAAGCTTCACTAACGGGCGACGACGTTGCTTCGATCGCTTGACCTCTCGGTCGAGGGTCATTACAGTTGTAATACGAAGGCGAGGATCTCGTTAATCTCGATCTCGTCGAGTGGCTTACGAGAGTCCTAACGGAAAGGTACTGTTTCAAGTTCAAGACGCGAAGAGTAAAATGTACGTTACTGAGTTCGCGGAGTAGGTCTAGTTTGTGTGATACATGAGCTATTCTGCTAAGAATCCCGGAGGTCCTAACAATATTGGATTTAGCTTTCCATGCTTTACGAAGCGTATTAAGCCATTCCCAGAGTGAGACTTCCTAAAGAATATGGTCTCTCACTTGGAATTCCAAAGGTTCCTTCTCTCGCTTAACTTCCCAGTCAAGGGCCACTCCTTGATAGGTCAAAGTCGAAAGGATTTCTGTGATTTGCGAAGAGTTCTGAATGGACTACGATTGTAGGTCTGCACGACCTAGAATTTGGTGAATTTCTGCCGGCGTCTCTGGTGTTGACAAATTTTCAACGGTTTTGACAAATTGAAAGAGTACTCAAAAGTTCCCACAACACTAAGAGTGTGTCTTAGGAATCTAACTCTTCAATTTCAAAACTCGTGTTTAGAGAACTTCGCGAAAGTTCCTCTGAAGGTAAAGTTTCCATGGGTTTTTTATTACTATGAGGGTAGATAAGTAAGTCGTTACATGGAGAAATGACGACCTAATCCCAGTAAGAAAGGCGTACCCTACTCATTTAGCTCATGAATATTATGGGCGTATTGGTCCTATTCGAGGGGTATCACTATGGACTTGAAGTGTCCGCATCGAGTTTGGAGGCTAGTCTTCAGGACATCCTTCCCTAACACTCGAACTGGTGATATTCGGATTTCAGGTCCATTTCTGAAAGTAATTCTTTCCCTGCGTTTGCTAAATCAACTTATCTATGCGAGGTAGACATAACGATTTCTAAAGGAAATCGTAACAGAGTCCCCAATTGCCGAGGTACATATGATGCAATCCGTCGACTTCTGGAAGAATAAGATCAGAGCTCTCAATGGTGAGAAGCCTGGTCTTTCAATTCTATTGCTGAGTAGTTCGTTGAGTTGTCCGGGCTGTTCTTGTATCTCTGTAGGTGTTTAGACTGTAAGGCGATCTGGTTATAAGAGTCTTACTGGGTTCTAAGTTTGTTCTTGTGCCAATGTAATTACTCGTACTCTTGGGCAGTCTCCGTCCTGAAGTTCATATTAGAATTCATACATGGTTCAACGATCACAATCTCGTGTATACGGGTCGTATATAATTAAGATTGAAAAGGTAGTTGAATAACTGATTCTTACTCAAGCTCACATCCCATCAAGGGAAAAGAAGTTAAAGTGGAATCATCAATTCTAAACCTGTAGAACATTGATTATATATCACCCGTATGTATACATTCTTCAGTGATAGATCAACCGTATGAATCTTTGGATTGAACTTGACGTACTGCACGAGTGATACTGCGGGGATTCCTTCGGAAAGGAAAAGAACTATAATGTACTCCATGTATGAGTACTTTAGTGTTCTGATATGACGGCTTCGCTAAAAGACGTTTACTAAGAATGAGATGTACTTATGAAGCAGTTTTTGCGAGGATCGAATTTACTCGAGTCGTATGATAAAGTCGGAATCATACGGAAACTAAAGACATTAGATTTGAACATAATGCGTTACAGAACAAAACACAACAGTGCAATCTCTAACAAAGTTACTGTACTTTTAGATTTACTACAAGACTATAGCTTCGAAAAAGGTATACTAAAAAAGACAAGTATACGCAGCACGAGCATCCCTAAACGGACGAGATCTCGCAAAAGATAAGACTCTGGTTGTACTAGTTTTGGACAGTTTATAAGTCTGTTAAAACGAAACTCCTTAATTACATTAACGTGGATCCGGAGTAGTCTCTCTTGCGGCGGTGGTCGGTAGCATACTTCCGTCTATGCCATCATTTGCTGCCTCTGGGCAGTTCCTTCTGTAGTGACCTACCTTGCCACAACCGTAGCAAGCCTGGTTTACACTGGTGTTGGGCGCTTGGTTGTTCGGCCTTGTTAGGCTCTTGCAGTAATGCTTGGTGCGCCCCTTTCTGTTGCAGTTTGAGCAATGCATCTCCCCACAAGGTCCATGGTGGTGATAACTGCATTGGATGCATTTTGGGAGATTTCCAACATATTGCCTGGCTGGGTTAAGGACAACTGAGATACCCGAAGGGATGGTAGTAGGAGGTACCGATGTCGTGGCTGTGAAGGTTGTTACTGGTGGTTGTTTCCTGTTCGCCCTTCGAAGCGATTTGTCCTTGGATTTAGCCCAAGCCTTCCGTTTGTTACACTTGGTCTTGGGACTCGGGGTGTCATGATAGTTTGCTGTTCGTTGAGGTGCTTGATTGTTACTCGGATTGGAATCTTTGTTAACAATCCCGCTAACATTTGCGTTTTTAGCGTTAAGGTGGGTCAGAATAGCTGACACGGCAGCCGAGACTGCAGCTTGAAAGGTAGCTGAATCAATCTGAAGAGTTGGTGTTTGGTTGAGGGGTTGATTGTTTTTCTTTGGCGACATGATTTTGTTACACGGAAAGAAAATGAATTTGTGAGCGAGAATGGTTGAACCTAGACGTAGTTCGATTGCTCATGTAAAGAATAGAAGTATGTTCTCTAATGTTCGACCTACATCCCTATGATGCAGTCCTAGTACGGAATGGAAGTATGTTCACGAAGGTTTGACCTACATCCCTATGGTGCAACCTTAGTAAAGATCAGAAGTAAGTTCGTATAATGTTCTCAAGATGTTTGTCGTTCTAGCCGAGGTATCGTTGGTTGGTGAATAACATGATCCAACCATTAAAAGAGACTTGGAGATGTCTCCGGAGTCAAATTGCTATAGTCTAATGACTTGACAAGAGCATGTTTCAAATAGACTTTAATGAAAGTATGATAAGAGTATTTGAATAAAGAATGACACAAAAGTTAGCCGACTGTCAATATCTTTGATATTCATGACGTACAAGTTCGGGAAAATGACCTTGTAAAAAGGTCTTACATCATATCCAGAGAAGATAGTTCTTGACAGCATAAAGACCTAACCAAAAGTACTTACAATACAAGATAGTTTCATAGAAAATGCCACATCGGGCATAGACAGAAACACGATTCCTTTCTAACATGGAATATAAAGTAAAGTATCTACTACTAGCGACAGTCATCCCTCTGGTGAACTCTCAGTTCATCCAGTTGGCGTTCCACATCAAGTAGGTGTCTTTCGTACACCCCCTGGCGTACTCGAAGTTCTATGACTTCGGCTCGTGATTCAGCCAGTGCTTGCAGCAGGGCTTGATGGTTCCTCTTAGACCTCTCACGAGCATCTTCTAGACGAATGGTGCGGAGGGTATGCATTCTCGCATCGGCGACAACTTCAGTGATCTGATGTAGGGCTGTCCTGCCTTGAATCTCATTTCGGGCCACTCTGCGGACCAAGATTGACAAGATTCTGTCTGTTGAGCCCCCATTGCTCAGGTCATAGAAGCTTCGGTCAGCATTGAATGGCATGGGTTGATCTTGTCCTTGGCTCCATGTTTCCAAACATTCCACCCACTCAGGCGTCGGGCCATGAAAAGCCGGACGAGGGTTAGGAATTGGAAAGGGAGTTGTCTGGGGTAGGTTCTTAACCTCGTGTTCGGAGTTAGCACCATCATAAAGGTCTTCATCATGGTGATCATTCACAGGGATAGGATGATCATTCTCTGGTTCTTCTTCAAACCATCCAACAATGACCTCGTTCGGAAGGTACGGGTTGCCGTGGGGATGGAGTCCAACCATGTTATCTACGCGAGAATTTGGGTAAGGAAATAATTATTAGACGAACTATCTAGATAATTATTAGAAAAATCTTCATTAGTTATATTTCTATTTGTAAAGTGCATACCAGTTATATGTAATCAACACAGGATCGGCATTCGAATAAGTGACCTTAACTCCAAATTTACAAGGAATAGGGGTAAAGCAAAAATTTCATCGATTCTAAGTCTATAACATCCTAGTTACATACAGCCCTAGTGTATCCACTTAGCAACTATCAACTTAGTAATGAAGACCCGTTTTAGTTCTCAAGTAAGTAACTATGGTAACACAAAACACCCCTATGGTATTTTAAACTTAGGTTCTGTTATAATGTTCTCGTTGTGGTAATGTTGGTAAGTGTTTAGACTTGTTACCATATCACAACCATTCTTGGGCATGTGCTAATCACTCCTCGGAACAGCATAGTTGATCAGGCTATGCCATTCCCAAGACTGACCATACATCCCCGAGCTTACCTGTGATATTCAACAATCGTAATACTTTTGTTCTTGTCATTGTGACACTGATTTTAGTATGAGTGCAGGCACGTATACTTACTTAAATAATTTATTATTTAAAAGTATAACTCTTAGACAAAGTGTTTTAATCCCAATGTATTTATAGTTAGTATATCTATTATGGGTTGATATACTTAATTCACTATAAACAATGCTTTGATACCAATTTGTCACACCGCAAAACCAAGAACGGCGGAAATGTTCCGGGGTGGAGGACGTCATGTGAAGTATCATAACAGTGTAAAGTAGTAAACAAGAATCAACATCATCCATTGCATTAAAAGTAAAGTTTTAATACATGTGTGTTCTTTTATAACGTACAACAATAAAATGAATAATCAAAATAAGACGAGTCTTGTCTGTACTCCGTCTTCTCAATACCTGGCCATCGTACCTGTCTAACTGATGACCTGAGAATACAAGTTATTTTGAAAGAGAGTATCAGCCTAAAGCTGGTGAATTCATAAGTATTTAAGTGTCATTGTCTTGTTTTGGAAAGCTATTATGAATGCCATGTAAATGTTTAAATGAAACAGTTGATATAAGTATGAAGAACCCTAAAAAATCCCATGTTTCCTACTAGTATGAAATGTAGTCTTCTACCAAGACCCGAATGTTTTGCTATGATAATGATAGTTTTTCCTTCTTTTTGACTATTACAAACAGTACTTAGTCTAACTCATCGTTTATGTGAAAGTATCACAAAATAAAGTAACTAGGAAAAGAATATAATAGTCTTCGACCAAGACCCGAATGTTTTGCTATGATAATGATAGTTTTTCCTTATTTTTGACTATTACAAACAGTACTTAGTCTAACGCATTGTTTATGTGAATGTGTCACAAAATAAAGTAATAGGAAAAATATAATCATGTAAGTGTTATCCTTTTGTATTAGGATTAACACGACATCGTGGTTTGCGAAATGTATAACCTTTGAACATCCGTAGATTGTTCAATTGTCCTCTGTAGCTATAGCAGGGGGGAGGAAGGGTTAGTCCCGTAATCGATATCCTAATATAAGTATTAACCGTAGACATCCGTAGATGTTCATCAACCTCTGTAGCGAACAGTAGGCTCGAGGAATGGTTAGTCCCGTAAACGTATGCTAATATAAGAATCAACCGTAGGCATCCGTAGATGTTCATCAACCACTGGTGCTAACAGCTGGGCTTTGGAATGGTTAGTCCCGTCTAGATATCCCGTTGAACTGGGATAGGCAGGACAATTTACACAGAAGGTACTAATAAATCATCCTAATGAATCGAGGTACAAGTATCCATGTAAATGTATATAGGAAAATGTATCTACGTAAAGGTACTCAAGTAATGTATTCATGTAAGGTACTCATGTAATGTATTCATGTAAGGTACTCAGGGAATGTATTCATGTAAGGTAATCATGTAATGTATTCATGTAAGGTACTCATGTTATGTATTCATGTAAGGTACTCATGTAATGTATTCATGTAATGTATAGTGTAGACTCATGAATGAACTGACTCTGATGTAATTCCATGTAATAGGAATAATGTTATGTATCTCCTAACTATCCCTATAATAGTTAACTGGAAGGTAATTGATTGTCCAAACAGGTTTACACACCCTTGCTACACAAGAGTGTGGGAAACTGAATGAAGGATGAAAACTATAACATCAATACATATAAAATAACATAAGTGTAAAGATATAGTTTTGTTCAAGAAGGTAAAAATTTTTTTGTAAGACATCTAAGAGTTTTGAACAATAATTAACAATGACTTGATGTTATTTTAATAAACATTTCAAAACTGATACTTTTACTATCAAGGTATTTTTAAGATATAAAACCATTTCATGCATCACATTTTGTAGTATGTGAAATCTGCTAAATGAAAACACAGTTATAAATACATATGATTAATTTAATAACATGTTGTTTTCTACCTGTATTCCCCCCATTAAAGAATTTAAAATCATTTAAAACATTGATTAAGGGGTATGAACTCACCTGTTGTGAGTGGATCTAACGGGTATCCGTGTAGGGATGAGAGGTTCCACGAATGAAGTCCCGATACACAATAAGTCCTAAATGACATATAAGGACACATATTGACATGAATATAGTGTTTATAACATCTATATGAAAGGAAACACCTTCCGGGACTAGGAAACACCTTGACTAAGTGTTGGAATCACATGTGATTCAACATAGGAAGGTATAAAGGCACTCACATGAGTTTACTACCATGAGTTCATGGCCCAAGGGAGTTTTCGGCCGTAAACTCATGGCTACTCATGTGGGAATGCAAGTTTGAAGGCTAGGGTATGATTTAGGGACATTAACTCTAACCTGTGATGAAGAAAAACTCACTTTCTTTAGAGTTTTAAGGAGTTCACGGCCCTAATGAGTTTACTGTAGTAAACTCATGGCCATTTATGTTTATGAGGGTCCTTAAGGGTCATAAGGAAGCATCCTAATTTGAAGGCTAAGCCTTAGGAAGTGTTTGTGGTATCAAAACACCCTTAATTTGAGTTTACGACCCATGGACCATTTGATCATGTGTTTGCGGCCGTAAACACTCATGGGTGTTGGTATTTTCATTGTTTTGGGTCCTAGACACATCAAGGTAAAGTGCTATGTTTTTCTCTTGGATTAATGAAGGAATTTTGGGCATTTTGGCAACCTAAAATGGAGTTCACGGCCCAAGAACATCCTTGGACGTGAACTCACTTTCAACCCTTGATTCTAAATGTTTTGGATGTCTAAACAAGCTATGGGTAGTCTCAAGGTTCATTTCCAAGGTTTGGAGGGACATTGGGCACACTTTGGCCCTAAATTTAGTGTTCACGGTCCAAGAAGATCTTGGGCCGTGAACACCATTTCCTTGGTGTTTTGAGGTTGTTTTCAATCCCTAAACTCATTAGTGTACAAGTCCAAACTAGTTTCATGGCTTAAGGAAGGACTAGGCACCATTTGGCCCTTATAAAAGAGTTTACTCTCCAAGTGTTCTTGGGTGGTAACCTCTCAAATCTTGGGGTTTTGATCCGATTTTGATGTTGTTAAGCACAATCTAAGCTATATAATACAACTAGATGGAAGTACTCACGATTTGGGATGAAAACCCGAAGATCCATGAGAGAGAATTCGGCTTTTCTCTAGTTGGAAATGTAACTAATGAATAACTATGGTTCAAATTTCTATATATAGTCTTGGGATTTTTGGCAGAAAATATTTTATTCCCGGATTGAACTCTAATATCATAGAGTTTTGGAATAACAGTGTTGCACCAAACCCTAGTGCATCCACTCTCCTGATATCTCCATAAGTGTAAATCCTGAAATACTCAAACTTATACCCAAAAGTCTGGAATTTCACTGTAACTGTTCTAACTTCTATTGACTTGATATGGTTTGTTCAGAATTGAAATTTCGGGTTGTCACATGAAATATGATAGATCTAGGCCAATGTAGACCATTTGCTCATAAAGACTCCATCTTGGGACCAAAAACCCTAGAAATTTGTCCAAAAAGCACACAACACAAAAGACAAGGCAAGCTTTGAGCTTTTTACCTTAGGAAGAAGCTCAAACCTCTGAAAAGCTCGGATCTACTCTTTCCCACAAACTTCTAGCTTCCAAAATGGCCTCTTCTTCTCTTCCACCACCTTGAAATGACACTTAGAAGCTTAGAACACCAACACACTAGCTAGAAACGAAGGAGGACTCTCTTTTAGGGTTTCACTCTCTGGAATAGAGGCTGAGGTCAAGGCCATAGCATTCCTTTTACAGTGCACAAGCCCCAAATTAGGGTTTACACCTGGGCTCGATACGCCCAGCGTAACCCTGGGTACGCCCAATGTACCCAGGCGAGTGCGCGTCCAAATTAAGCGCGCGAGTACGCGCAGTGTACTCCTCAGTCTCCCAGCGTACACACAAGCCTAACATTTTACTTAAGGGACTTAACTTGACAACTTGGGAAAAGGAGAAGGGTTAAATAGCTTTACCTGAATTTCGGGATGTTACACCAAGTAAGTACTTTGACTAACTCCTATTAGTCTCCTACTTCTGTTTCTCAAAATCCTTATCCCAGAATATAAGCAGCTTCTCCTAGATCCTTCATAGGGAAACACTTCCCAAGCCAGGACTTAACCTCCTACAAGGTCGGGATGTCGTTTCCTATGAGCAGTATGTCATCAACATACAAAATGAGAAAGCTAACTAAACTGCCACTAGCCTTTACATACACACGTAACTCATATTCGCTTCTCAAAAATATAAACTCTTTGACTTTCACATCGAAACAAAGATTCCATCCGCGAGACGCTTGATTTAATCCATAAATGGATTTCTCAAGCACACTCTATTGGGATACTTAGAATATACAAAAACCCTCTGGTTGACACATGTAAACATCTTCAGCCAGCTACCCGTTAAAGAAAGCAGTTTTGAGATCCATCTGCCAAATTTCATAATCATGAAACACAATGATAGCTAACATAACCCTAATGGACTTGATCTTGGCCACTGGTGAGAAGGTATCATCGTAGTCAACCCTGGGGTTTGAGTAAAGCCCTTCGCAACCAATCGTGCCTTGAACATATGTACTTTCCCATCCATGTCGGTCTTCTTCTTGAAGATCCACTTGCACCCGACTGTCTTACGACCCAGTAGATTGTCAACCAAGTTCCAAATTTGATTTTTATACAAGGATTGAATCTCATTGTCCATTTATTCTTTCCAATTTGTAGACTCCGGGCCCGCCATGGATTCCTTGTAGTTGTTAGGTTCATCCAAATTTGTCAGTGTACTATCATTGATAAACGTATCAGCTTCAGCAGTTATATGGAAATCATACAACACAGGCGGAACACTAACTCTACTGGAACGTCTTAGAGGTAAGGACTCGTCAACTGGTTCAACAGGAATCTCTTTCTCAAGTTGAGCGCTAGTGTTAGAGGTTCCTTCATCGCTTGACTCTTTAAGCCCTTCAAGATCAATTTGCCTCCCACTGTCCTCTTGGTATACGAGTTCTCTTTGACGTAAAACCCCTCTCCTTTCTATGAAGACCACATTGTTACTAGGTCTGTAGAAAAGATATCCAAAAGACTTTTGTGGGTAGCCAATGAAAATACACCACTCACTGCGAGGTTTAAGCTTGTCGCGAGTCTCTCATCTTACGAAAGCCTCGCAATCCCAAACCTTGATATGTGCCAAAGAGGGAACCATCCCTATCCACATCTCGTGAGGTTTTTTTGCAACCTTCTTAGTTGGGACTAGATTAATGATATGGGCGGCAGTCTCTAACGCATACCCCGATAATGAGATGGATAACGAAGCTCAACTCATCATGAAACGAACCATGTCCAACAAGGTTCGATTGCGCCTGTCAGCCACACCATTGAGCTGCGGTGTTCTAGGTGGCATCAATTGTGAAACAATTCCACATTCCTTTAGATAGTCGTGGAACTCGATACTAAGATACTCACCACCCCTATCGAATATGAGCATCTCTATCTTCCTGCCCAATTGATTCTCCACTTCTTGCTTAAAATCTTTGAACTTTTCAAAGGAATCTGACTTGTGCTTGATTAAGTAGATATATCCATATTTGCTATAATCATCGGTAAACATAACATAGAAGCGGTTAGCATCCCTTGTGGAAGATCTGAATAGCCCACACACATCGGTGTGTATGAGATCCAACAATCCCTCACCTCTTTCACAAGAACCAGTGAAAGATGATTTAGTCATATTTCTAAGTAAACAAGATTCGCTCGTGTCATCCGACTTTAGGTCAAATGACTCCAAGACTCCATCCTTTTGGAGTTGGTCTATGCGTTTCTTGTTGACATGTCCGAGACGATAATGTCACAAGCATGCCTTGTCTAAACCATTAGACGAATCGATGTGCAACACATTATTCCCTAAGTTGTCTACAACCATCACAGTTTCATATACACCATTACAAGGCAATGCTTCAAAATATAAAGTACCATTATAGAAAGCATTAATAGAACCAATTTCATTATTAAATGAAAATCTAAAACCTTGTTTGTACAAACCATGAAAAGAAATAATATTCCTCGTCATATCTGACGAGTAGCAACAATCATTCAAGTCTAATCCTAACCCACTAATAAGAACTAAAGAATAAATATCGATCTTGGTGATAGGCGACGATTTCCTATTCCCCATTATCAGGTTCATCTTCCCATGCTCCACATCCCTACTTCTTCTTAGCCCATGCAAATCAGAACACATGTGAAAACCACATCCCGTATCAAGGACCTAAGAACTAGCATGTGATGATTTATTAAATTGAATAGTATAAATACCTGCAAAGGAGGGCTTTTTCTTCCCATCCTTGATGTCCTGCAAGTATTTTGGACAACTGCGTTTCGAATGCCCCTTCTCGTGACAATAGAAGCACATTGCTTCTTTAGGATCGGATGAGGGAGTGGCAGAACTGGCTTTACCTTTGGATCCATTTGAGGAGGAACCATCATGGGACTTTCCCTTGTGGTTCTTAGAGGCAGTTTTCCTATTCTTCATGTCCTATAGCGAGGACAGGGGCAACAACAGTAGGGGTGGACTTGACAGCTTTGCCTTTCAGTCCACATTCAACAGTTCTCAACAAACCTTGAAGTTTGCTCAAGGTGACTTCCTCCTTGTTCATATGATAAATCATCTTCTGTTGAACATACACAAGGAGGCAAAAAGTGGAGAAAGATATCAATCGCCAACTCTTCTTCATACTTGACATTCAACTTGAGCAATCAATCCACATACCTTTGCATTCTTTGCAAGTGGCTCGTGATGGAGTCTCCATCTTTCATCTTGGTTGTTATCAACGAGGTGACAATCTTGTACCTTTCTTGACACACACTTTGATGGTACTTTCCCATCAAATCTTGGAACATCTCGTAAGGCCACTAGTCCTCGTAGAACCACTAGAGCTCAGGAGTCATAATGGCTACCATTATACACGACATCTTTGTCGCATCTTTTTATGAGCCCTATACTCAACTATTTATTCAACAAAAGCTTTGGTTTCATCTATCTCTTTGAGCTTTTCGTCGAGGACGTATTCTTTGTCCTCATATCGAAGGGCCATGCGAATGTTGCGGATCCAATCATTAAAATTGGACCCATCGAAGGTGGCCCTCCCACAAATGTTCATAAGAGAAAAGGAGCTTGAGGAGTTCGAGCTAGAAGCGTTGTTTAAGCTAGACACCTGAAAAAGAAATGGAACAAAGTTTAGATTAGATAAGCAATCCTTAATATAACACCTAAATGAAATATTAAAGCTAGAAATTTACAATTTGGAAAAGGGATGTCGTAATCCAATTGCAAATTATATGAAGGTAGGTAAATGATGATTTACCAATTCCACCACGAAAAACAAAATGAACAATTAGGTTTTAAATGAAATGAAATTCCTATATTATTTTAAGATTCATTGAACTTTTCAATGGCATGCTTAATCTCGATTCTTCCCTTCAAGTTTGTGACTGGGATACCGAGGATCACAAATAAGCTGTCAATAACCATGCAAATTAGCATGGTACTCTCGTGTCATTTACCACCGAATCATTGTGCCGGTTAACCATAAACGCTCTATTAACCTATGATAATTCTCGAGTACCCTTCTCTAGCCTTGTTAGTCCAGGTTAGTGTGCTAGTTAACTACACACTCTCCATTAACGACTTGACAAGGTGCAAAGTGTATATTCATGGACTAGCATCATTTTCACATTTCCTAAAGTAACTAAGATTGGGAATTTATGAAACACTTAGTTACTTCATAATATTCATTATACTTATTAATGAGGAATTAATGTCTTATCCTACCCGTTCGGCTAACGATTCTCCACCAATCAAGGAAGCGGTGGGTGAGAGTGGACACCCATTCAACTGCCATTTTATAGGAAGTTTCCTTATACCCCCTTATAGATCATCTTCATTAATGAGACCTACTAACGGTAAGGCTGACTCATCTTATACATACATACATACATACATACATACATACATATATACATATATATATATATATATATATATATATATATATATATATATATATATATATATAACCTTTAGTATTATAATTGTATAAGGGTTGTATTTTAAACTTTTAAAATACTAGGGTTTTAGAATTTAATATTTCAAAATTAAAACTTTTAATCAAATTTTAAATTCCAAAACTTGAGGGCAAATTTTGAAACTATTCAAAACTTCTAGATCAAATTTTAAAACAATTAAATAAATCATATAATTTATCTTTATTATAAATTTGACCTAATCTATTTTACTTGGTAAGAAAATTCAAATTAAATTATACAAATAATTAATTTATCAAAAAATCTCATAATTATCTTAAAATTTGACAATTATCTTTCAATTAGACGAGGATATCCATTACCATATCAGAAAATTCGAATTTAATCAGTAAAAACAACTTATGGTAATTATCCAAATCTAATAAATCATTTATCACCCTCTTTCTCATAATTCATCTTGTCAAGTTGTTATGGTGAAGGCAACCCAAAATGACCATGCTACTACGGGTCAAGTACATACCAATTATAGTTTTCGGCTTAGACACCTAATCCAACAGGCGTGAGGCGTGAATGAGTCGTTACGAAAACATGAAAAACGTCTTTGTGAGGCGTGGCGACCAAAAAATGTGGTTAGATGCGCCTTAACACGTTATAGCACGAGTTTTTTCCAAAGTGCGATTTTTTTTTCAGATTATGCATGAAAGAATTGAGTTGTTTACTTTTTCATGTTAAGTGGTGATATAATACTTCTAAAAACTTGTCATATTTGATACAATTCTATAATTTTGTGATTTATCTTTTTCAATCTATGAAAACTTATCATGCCTTGAAAAACTCCATGACTCGTCATGGATTGAGGTTTGACCTTGCCGCCATGTCATGTCTCATGCCATTTAGGACGTTGTTGGCGGCTTTAATGCAGTTAGAAGGCCTAAGGAGAGGTTTAATTCAACGTTTTGTCCAAGCACTGTTGCTGCCTTCAATAAATTCATTAGGGATGCTGGTTTGCTCGATCTCAACATGGGTGTAAACTTAGCAAACTTGATCGCATTTTGAGTTGTTCAAACTTTATGAATGCTTTTCCTTCTGCCTCAGGCACTACTCTCCCTAGAGAATACTTGGATAATCTTCTATTCCGTTTATTTAACTCCTGGCTTTGCAGGGGAGAGTTTGATAATGTTGTTTTTCAGGTCTAGCATGATTTCAAGGGTGGTGGGGCTGCAGATCGATATCTTTCAAACAAACTCAGTTTTGTTAAAGAAGCCATTAAAACTTGGAGTCATGTCGAGTTCGAAAAAGAAAATAAAGAGATTTTTGATTAAAAAAATAAGATTGATGATTTTGATGTTACCGCGGAGATGAGACCGCTTTCAGTTGTGGAAATTGCTACATGGAAAGAAAGTAAAATGAAGTTGTTAGAACTTGAGAAGATGACGAAATTTGATCTCATTCAGAAATCAAGAGTGAAATGGATGAATTAAGTGATGGCGATGAGAATACCTGGTTTTTCCATAACTCAATCAGGATAAAAAAAAAACAGACGAACCAATATAAATGGGCTCATGGTTTATGGAACTTGGATCTCTAACGTGGAGGATATTAAGCAAGAAACTCTTAATTTCTTTGCTGCAAAATTTAGGGAGACTTATCGTTGTTGTCCCCTGCTCATCAATTCCAGTATTAAGCAATTCTCTATTGGTGATAGGAATATTTTGGAGAGCCTATTTGATCTCCATGAAATGAAAGACGCGATTTTGAATTATGGTAGGGAGAAGGCTCGAGGCCCAAATGGATTTACCTTCAAATTCATAAAATATTATTGGCCTATTATGCAACATGACATTATAAGGTGTGTTAGATACTTCGAGGAGCTTGGTGGCATTGCGAGAGGTAATAAATTTCACTTTTATAACACTTTTGCTAAAGGTTATGGATCCTCTCTCCTTAGTAGATTATTGGCTGATAAGCCTCATCGGTTGCATTTATAAAATCATCGCTAAAGCTCTCACTTCAATGCTTAAGAGAGTTATTGGTTTGGTTATTCATGAGGTTCAAACCGTGTTCATCGAGGGTCTTAATATTCTTAACGGACCCATGATTATCAATGAATTATGCACTTGGGCCAACAAAACCAAATCCAAAATATTTCTTTTTAAAGTCGACTTCGACAAAGCGTTCAATTCCATTAGTTCGAAGTACATGGAATCGATTATAATTGAAATGGGCTTTGGGTGTAAATGGATTTTGTGGATCAAAGGTTTCCTTCTCTCTTCAAAAGCTTCGGCTCTTATTAACGGATCCGCCACTAAAGAGTTGTCGACCACTAAAGGTGCCCGAAAAAGTGACCCTCTCTCTTCGTTCTTGTTCATCATCGTCATGAAGGGTCTCAATGTCGTAATGCACTCCGCATGTCAAAGTTCTCTTTTCCAAGGTGTCAAATTTCCCAAAGATGGGTCGTGATCTCTCATTTGTTTTACACGGATGGCACTTTATTTGAGGGGGATTGCTTCAGTTTCAACTTTATCAACTTAGCTAGGATCCTTAGATGTTTCAGAGTGTCTAAGCACGAGGTGACCAATTGTGCAAGAATTATTGGTTGCGAGGCTACCATGATTCTTTTCAATTATTTGGGGGTTCTGTTTGGTGCTAATATGTCGTTCAAACGAAATTGGTTGTCGGTTGTTGAGCGTGTCCGGAACCGGCCATCGTCTTGGAAATCCATGATGTTATCCATTGGAGGTCGTCATATCTTATCTAAATTAGTGTTCGGCATCCTTCCGATTTACTACTTTTCCTTGTTCAAAGCTCCAAAATCCATCCTTTACACTCTTGGAAAATATCGCAAAAGGTTCCTGTAGGGACGTGGTGATGATAAATATAAAATTTGTTTTGTTTCTTAGGATGTCGTTCTTAATTCCAAGGAGAAAGGTGGGCTTGATATTGGATCCTTGTTTGCGTTAAACGAGAATCTTCTTGTTAAATGGATTTGGCGGTACAAAACTCCACCGGAGTCGTTATGGAGTCGTGTGATATGCAACACTTATAACCTGATCAGAAAACCTGCAATGGTTTTAGCTAAAAAATCATTTAAAAGGGTTTGGTATTACATCTATTCCTTGGTCAATGAATTGGAAAAATTGAATATCACTTTTTCTGGTGTGTTCAAACTGCGTTTACGGGTTGGTTCTAACACCTTATTTTGGTACGACAATTAGACGAGCCATGGTGTGCTGGCCAATAAATTTCCGTTGCTTTTCAAGTTGGACAAATGCAAAACATGTTTTGTTTTTGAGAGAATGTAGGTTAATCAACTGAACTGGGTCTGGAAAAGGTCAATTTTGGAAGATTCTGAGATGGCGGAGCTGAACAGTCTAAATGGGTTACTTTCCTCAGTTCTTTTGGCGAATGGACTTGATACGTGGAAATGTAAGCTCTCAAAGGATGGAAAATTTTATGTCAATGATTTGAGCTATCTCATTAACTCTAAGGTGACGAGTTTGATTTTGCAATCCCATGACATGAATTCATTTGGTTCCCTCAAAAGTCATATGTTTAGGCTGGAGGGCTTGTCTTGATCACATTTCTACCTCCACTGCTTTGGCTAAGAGAGGGATTCACACTAGGAATCCTTCTTGTTAATGGTGCACCGTTGGAGTGGATTGGTCTGCCCCTTCGTGCGTGAGGCTCTGTCTTGGATTTGGAATTGGTGCAATATTCCTCCTCTGTCCGTTATCACGGTTGGTGAGTTGGCTCTCTTTGCGGCAAATTGGGGTCGTTTCCCAAAAAAAAAAGATTCTCATTGCTATCATCTATGGTTTCCTTTGGAATGGTTGGAAAGCTAGGAGTAACGAAGTCTTCAGAAAAATTAGGATCTCCCCTTGGCTATGGCGGACAACATTATCACAAAGGTTTTTGGATGGCTCAAATATATGGGTACTTTTGCAAAATGTAATTGGCAGGTTTGGTGTTGTAATCCGTTTCACATTTTGTAATCTCCTTCTTGTACTCTTTTTTTGCATAGCCTTTTTCCTTTTTAGGCTTTGACTTTTTAATATTATCCGCCGGTTCCAAAAATAAATATATATATTTCAATCAATTTTTTATATATCTTTTTGTATAGTTTTTGGGTTTCTAAAACTTTCCAAAATGTTCTCGTGATAGTAAGTGCAAAAGGAGTATGGAAATTCTTTCATACTTTTAAAAACATGTTCACAAATAACATCTTTAAAAATTTCCTATTAATATTCCATCGAATTTAGAAACATAATTACAATATCATATGAGTTAAATAATTTTATGAGCTCGAAAAATTTCCTACATTGACGCAATAAATATTATAGTGATACAATAATAAATCGTTTACTAACCGTTAAATAATAATCTATCATTCTATTTATATCTTATAAAGAATGTCATTCCAATGAATATGCTTTAAGATGTCATTTTCTTGAACCATATTCATTTGAAACTTTAAAGCACTTTACATTATGCTACTTAAATAAATATTTAATTGAAATATTTTGCCTATTGTAACGCCCTATTCCGAATCGTTTCTAATTTGAACCTGGGCGATGTAATTTGGATGATCCGGGTGTTCGTTTTGTATTTTGGAGTCAAGGGGTATTTTGGTAATGTGTCAGTTCGGGTTTTATGGAAATGAGATTCATGTTCGTGTAATTTCATGGCAGTTTTGAGACGAGGAAAGCGTAGAGCTTCTCATTACATTTTCATGGATATAAGAATTGTCGGAATCGGATTTGTAATGAAGAAGTTATGGCCTTCAGAGTGTTTTAGGGTTTAAGAGGAAAATCTAGTATGCCGAGCGTACCTAGGGAGTACGCGGGGAGTATTGGTTTGCGGAGGAGAGTACGCGAGGCGTAATGTGGTGTACGCTGAGCGTAATGCGAAAGGTTAAATTGGAATCTGAGGCCTTGTACACTGGGTGTATGAGGAGTACACGAGGCGTACGATGGGATTTAAGAAACCCTAATTTTAGGTGTTGGACACTATATTTGACAACCCAAAACTTTCCATTCTGTTCAACCATCCACTTCAATATGAGTCAAAACGATTTCTACTAACTTTCAAATTTTTTGGAATAAGTTTGAGCGTTTTAAAGTTAGTGCTTCATAAGATATCAGGAGTTTGGATACCCTAGGGTTTATTATGTAGCAATAAGTGCCCAAAACTTCAAGAGTTTTGAGCTTACCGTCCAAAATGGTATTGGGACCGTAAACCCAAAAGTCTATATAAGTGAGACTTAGTTATTTTATTCACTTTTTCACATTTCCAAAGACTAGGGCCATTTCTCTCTCAAGTATCATCCCGTTTTTCTTCAAGATCTTCAACTAGTAAGTGTTTCTAGCCCTATTATGTTTAAATAAAGTGTTAAACATCAAGAAATCATCAAAATCCCCCAAGAACAAGGTGTTCACGGCCCAAGATCTTCTTGGACCGTGAACACTAAAAGTATGGCTAAGTGCCCCTAAACTCTTGCCAAACCTTAGGAGCAAACATAGAACCTTCCTTTGATGTATTTAGCACAAGAAAGCCACAAAAATGTCCCATATTTAGGTGTTTACGGTTTGGGGAGCTCCCAAAACCGTAAACACCCCAATGAGGGTTTTAATGCCCCATTTGACTATAAACCATATGGGTTTACTACCGTAAACCCAAGGACATATGGTCCAAAAACCGTAAAACCCTATAAAGGGGTGATATGTTGCCATAATCACTTCCTAAGGCTAAGAATTGAAGTTAGGATGCTTCAAAATGACTTCTAGGACTTCACACCACCAAATGGTCAAAGTACCATTTGTTTACGACCGTAAACTCATGGATTTATAACCGTAAACTCAAGTGGAGTTGGTTTCAAAACCGTAAACACCAATTAGTGCCATTTCACTTCCCTTTGTTGAATCACATGTGATTCCGACACCTAGCCAAGGTGTTTCCTAGTCCCGGAAGGTGTTATCTTTCATATAGTTGTTTATAAACACTATATTCATGTCAATATGTGTCCTTATATATCATTTAGACTTATTGTGTCTCGGGACTTCATTCGTGGACTTCTCATCCGTACGCGCATAACCGTTTGAATCACCCATATTAGGTGAGTTCATACCCCGTAATGAATCTTTTAAACTATTTTAACTATTTTAAGGGGGGGGATACAAGTTGAACACAATGATAATTGTGTAAATGTTTGTTATAAACATCTTTCAAAATGTTACTTATGTCATTTATAAGTTTTCAATACATTTCAAAACTCTTTTAAAGGTTATGTTAATTTATAGTTGTACAAAACTCCGTTTTTAAAGTATAAGCATAACTTGGTAGATAAATGAGTCTTTTCAGTAACAGTATAGTTAGAACATTAGTAAACTATTATAGGTATAGTTTAGGAGAATGCCATTCATTACTTCTAGTACAATGAAACACACAAAGAGTCAATTCAAGTCATGAGTCTATACTAGTGGTATACGTTTACATAAATATGTTTACATAAATACTTTTACATGGATACGCTTACATGGAATACATTTAGATAAATACGATATCAATACACGATAACAAAACATAACATAATAAGGTGCTATAGCATGGAACGTTTTCAGGATCTAACTATACCAATGAATCACTTCTACATTTGTGATAGTTATATTGGGTATACGTGATCATAGTAATGTGGATGTTTGTGGCTTGCATTCATGTTGGGGTCGCATGTAGTTCCTAGAATCTCTTGACAAGGGAGCGTCTAGCATAGGATCTAGTCATCACATTATGCCTTAACCGTCAAATAAGGCACAGTAGTACTTAAAGTAGTCACTTATTACAAATACTACAATACTTACACTGTCATCACGACAATTACAGAAGGATATAAAATTCCAGTACAATATTATTAATACCTTTACCATGTGTCTTATTCACATAAACTATAAGGTAAATTAGATTTAATTAATAATAGTCGTACAATTGAGTCTTGGTAGAAGACTGCTTTCAAAACAGTAGAGTCTTGGTAGAAGACTACTTTCAAAACAGTCGAGTCTTGGTAGAAGATTACTTTCAAAACTGTAGAGTCTTGGTAGATGACTACTTTCAAAACAGTCGAGTCTTGGTAGAAGATTACTTTCAAAACTGTAGAGTCTTGGTAGATGACTACTTTCAAAACAGTAGAGTCTTGGTAGAAGACTACTTTCAAAACAGTCGAGTCTTGGTAGAAGACTACTTTGAAAACAGTTGAGTCTTGTTAGAAGGCTACTTTTAAAAGCTAGGACCATAATGCTAACTTTATGATTCCTTAATGTATATGCTATAGGATACATATATGTTAGTAGATTCCAACAGCTAATAGGATGTGTGCTCTTCGCTGTAAGTTCTGTTCCCGTTGGATGTGGGCTTACACCGAGGTCACCCAATCTATTATCTACCCGAATCTATATATATATATATATATATATATATATATATATATATATATCTATGCTTAGTATACATTAAGTCATCATATGGGTACCGGGTATGGATCAGGTCATAGGACACAGAGTCAACGCACGGTTATTCTAGTACAAAACTTACTTTTCAAAGTTAGTACTTTTGGTATACAAAACTAGAAATTTCCCAGTTAAGGGCTTAATCCATTTTATTAAGCCAGTACAGTTTTAAAGACTTTAAGTGAGTTAACTCTATAACACCTCAGTTTATACACCATGTTTATATATAAAACTAATATCCGACGGGTAGCTAAATGTGTGTTTCCCCCCGACGTCCTGTTCCCGTTGGATGTGGGCTTAGGGCAGATTCCCCCAATTAAGTATCTACCCGATATTAGATTATATATAGCAGTATAAACAAAGCTATTATAAAAGTAATCACCGTAGTCAATATTTTACTATAAGAAATATAGGTTTTCTTAAAGGAACACTCCATTAGATATAAAGGAACCATTACAAATAACTCCATGAGTAACAAGTGAATACACCAAGGTTATATATGACAACGATCTAACAACCAATGGAATGTGTGCTATCCGCCTTACTTACTGTTCGCCGTTGGGTTGTGAGTTGAGGGCAGATGCGCACAATCGATTGTTTATTTACTCCAAGTATATATAACTTGTACCCACTTAATATGCATAGAAAGGCTTGTAGTGTCATTTTACTTAACTTCCATTAAAGTAGGAAATATAGGATTTTCTAGAGGAACAGGGAAACTTTTCAAAACAGAACTTACAGCTTACATCACTTGTGCATATACATTTTCAACGACACTTTACAGCTTACTCACATCACTAAAATCTTATGATAAAATTGCATGATAAAATTGCGTGATTATATGATGCCTGCTAGCCTAGGGTTTCCTTCGTATGAAATTGACATCGTTACTGTAGTTATTTAGTGTATGCACACACCGACTCGGCGAGTTGGTCACTTAATTTGCGATCCAAACCCGCTCCGAATCGGCGAGTAAGCATACCTACTCGTCGAGTCCCTTCATTTATTTACCCTTAGCACCTTTCACTTCTTGTTCCGAACTTGGGATGTTACAATTCTCCCCCACTTAAATTAGGCTTCATCCTCGAAGCTTGCGGCAACACAAACTTCCGGATGATACTCCCACAATGCATCCACTGCTCTTAACCAACCCAGATTCCTTCAAACACTGCTGTCGAATCCTTAAAATTCATCTCTTCCCTTGCCGGGTCCTGATGATTGCTTCAAGCTGGCCACCGGCTTCCTTTCTCTGATAACAACACTCATCGACTAAATGCCACCAGAAGACAGTAGCTTACTTCCGACTTACGCATTCATTCGCCACCTGCGAAAACTGAATACCATTTTAAACCACCGGGTCTTGACCCAGTATTAGCTCACTATCTTTCGCCCAACTGGCGCTACCTTTTCAACTTGCACCAATGGAAACTCATCCCGTTTCCTCCCTGGATCAAATCCTTTACCGTGCTGACATGATGAAACCTTTCACAGCTTCCGAGAAACCTTCCCGAACACCCAACTATAAAGTTCATACACATCGTACCTGGCTCAAACAACCTCGGGCTGGAAAACCAGGCACGCCTACGATGGTCTAGCCATCCCTTGGATGGAACACCACTACATTCAGAGCTCATGACCACAACCATACTCGGAACCAAGGACCCTATCCTTGCGTCACCCTCGAACCCTTCGGTTCGATACAACAGAGTGCAACCCACTCACGCTTCCCTATCATGATCTCTAGGTCCTTGACCACTGACTGTAATATCCTTATACAGTCCTCAGCACCGGTCCAGATTACTCCCGAGTCTGTTAACCTGCTCTCTCATCTTCCTCTGTCCTTATCTCCAATCTGGAACCACTAACCTCCTCCTTTTTCAAGGAGATTGAAAACATTCCTGCGCATCATTCAACATTGCCACCACCTCAACGAGCAGCCAACCCGTAGGTGCTTCCATATATCTGGTACAATCCCAGTGCTTACTACCAATAACTGAAGCACTTCAGTCATCCATTTACTCCACTGCCTCCCTTTTCATAGGACCCACACTCCTTCCAGAGGTACATACCATTCCCTTCCAGGAAATCTACTCAACAACCCTTACCGCACCTATAAGTGCCACTAAACCAAATTCCACTCTACACTAACCATGCAGAGCAACTGCTGTTCTCGAACTCCCATATACTCCGAATCCGATCACATAACTAATTAGGCCCACACACGGCCTCCAACCAACTCCATCACCATGATCAATACTTGGGGCCAGACCATATCGATTACCATTGTATAGCGACATAATCACTCATTCTCTTCGTACCGATCCACTAACACATATAGAGTCTTCAACATGACCGGATCGCCTTTTTAGGCCTTTGTTGGGTTTTAGTATACTACAACATCCTATGGTGCACATACAACCCTAAATACCTTGGATCTATGTTTTCTCTATTATACATGCAAATATGAAGTTTCAAAGATATTACCCTATACTAGCATACAAATATCATATACTTGGGTAATAAAATAGATAGAATACATACCTTTTTTTTATGTAACTTGTCTTCATGAAGCTTGAGTGCCTAGTGCCCCAAGTGTGACACCTCAAATGGTTCACACAATACCATGAACACATAGAATAACCTTGAGAATAAGGATACTTTGGTTCTCTCTAGGGAAATCGGAATTGCCCTTTTGTGTACACACACTAGTGGCCGATTTTGGTGAATAATATGATGCTTATATAGTATGTTACAATTAGGGTTACACCATGTAAACCCTAATTGTCATGACCTTTCATTTCCATGACCCATGGGTTATGTAACCTCCATGGAGCATCCTATGGGTTTAACCCAACTTGATTATCCATTGAGCTTTGGCCCACTATATAAGTTATAGATGATTTACACAATCAACCCATATATTTAATTATTCTTCTTTTGATCACATAATTAATTCTTAATCAATACTAATTAAATATTGTTATTCTTATTATTAATATATTATAGCTATTAATATATTAATAACCATAAGTGTCTTATTTCTCTCATTTAGTCTATCCAAGTGCATGATGCCATGCAGCCCAAATGGACCATGCCGGGTCGGGTCAAGTACATACCACATATAGTTATGGACTTAGACATTAATCCAACAGTATCCCACTTGGATAAGTCTAAAACTATTATTGTGTATGACTTCGAAACCCAACTAGCAATCGTAGCTCTCAAAAGCCGTTGTCGAACTCTGACCTTGTAACCGAACTCTGGCCTTGTCAATGACTTGTCCATTAGATAAGGGATCATATATTCCTCCATTCTAGATATCATATGGACTGAGACATGGATTAATAATCATTCTCTCTGTCCATTTTGTTGTTTCCCGATTTCCGATTTATGACGACTGACTGATTGAATAGATCAAATCAGTCCTGGATTGGCCAAGCACTCACATGTGTCATCACTAAATCATCGAGGGGCCCAAAAATATCACTTTTATCCCAAAGGTAAAAGGAATGGATAAACTTCGACTCATATGGCTTGTTCTACTACTTGTTGAGTCATACACAAAGGCACGATTTATAACACCAAGTTACCAATGCGTTTTCGTGCAATCAATGTACTATCAACTCATAGTAACAACTCATATCTCTAGGTTTGAAGAATATAAGATATTATCGTCTCATGATCACTCTCGTGATAAAATCCATGAAGTGATTCAAATGAGCGCGGGTTGAATCCAATACTCAGAACTTATGAGCACTCATGAGTGTTGTAGCACCACTTTGTCCACCAACTTGGACCTCTACAAGCCAACCCATAACAATCTTGATTCATATCTACTTCCAACATATGACCAACTGTGGATGGTTTGAATAACTTAGTCATTCAGGAATAATAACCTAGTTTATTCTGGAAGTCAAAACATGCAAAATGAAACACAAGAATAAATGAATCTAATATGGTATCAAAACTATGAATATAAATAAAACACTTTTTATTTATCACCATACTGATTACTCATTATTCATTGTTTCGGTTTTATCAACTTTTTATTTGAATTTAAAAAACACTAGTTGTCCCATGCTCCAAGCATGTACACTATGTTTTCTAAGCAATAGCTATACCATACACTAAGTATGCACTCTATGTTTGTCTATGATCCTTACTTTGTGAAATAAACCAATTGAACATAATTTCAATGATTCTAATTTCACACTCCCAAATCCTTCTTGCATTAATTTTTCCTAATCTTACACAAATTGAACAACTTTCACCTATGGAATCATTTCCATATGCCCATTTTGACTATCACTTCTGAATAAGAGTTGCCTTTTTTCAGAATATGTCAATATGGTTCTTCCAAAAATTAACACTATACTTCCAACTGTCCCTGAGCAATCAATCTTTGGTAAACCTTAGATTGTCCTCGAAAATTTCTTAATCATTTTAGTCATATCCAATTCTAGACCTTTTCCCTTCTTAATGCTCCAGGAATTTGGAAAATTTTAGAAAGGATGAATATTATAACACATGCAATCAATCCTGTACCCAAAGAAAATGGGACACGATTCATGATGTCTCACATAAAGACATGATTCAAGACCAGTCTTTTGCTACAATATTTTTTATTTGCCATGTTCTCAAAATTTGACTATGAAGAGGGATGTTTTAATCATAATCGAATTTTAAGAACCCAATATATAGAATTTTCTTAAGTTGAACCAAACCAACATAAAATTCATATATATATTCTTGACTAAAGTGTTGGAATAGTGTCTAAGGCTGCAACTATATTATGCAAGTATTTGACCCGGTTATGCATGGTCCTTTTGGGTTGCCTTCACCATAGCAACTTGACTGGATGATTTATAATAAGAGAAGAAATATTATTAATATATTATGAGAATAATATAAGGAATAATAATTATTATTTGATTAATATAAGTCATAAATTAATAGGAATTAATTTGGTGACTTAAAGAGATTAATTGAATAAAGGGGCATAAACTGTCAATTGTATGATAGTTTTACTTTGGGCTATAATCCCTTAAGGATAAGGGGGGACGGTTTTGAGGGCTTTGGATAGACGTTGAAATCGTCCAAGACTTATCATTAGGGTATTGGATTGCTTAGGGCCTAAGTTATCCAATTAGGGTTTAAGGGTGAAACCCTAGGAGCCTTACAAGTATAAATAGACCCAAGGGGTCAAGGAAATCGGCACTCTTGCCTTTGGAAGAACCCTGGCCGATTTCTAGCTCCTCTCTCCTCTCTCTATAATCATCCTCTTGCTAGTTGGTGTTTGTAAGCCATTAGAGGAGTGACAATTGTGACTCTAAAGCTCCAAGGACAAGAAGATTCAAGCAAGTGATTCAAGGTAATCTTCCAAATCTGATTTCTTATGTTATTATACTAGAATTGTCATCAGAAGTCTTGGATTCAATGCATGTTCAATTAGAGAAACCTAGATCCAAGCATTAGGGTTTGTATGTGCACATAGGAATGTTCATATGGCTAAAACCCATCATAAAGATGATTAAAATCTCAATCTAAGCTTTTCGAATTGAAATGAAGTATAATTTCCTCTCCTTTAATGATAGCAAAACAACTTTTGAACCCCTGCAACTCCACGAATTGAAACTTTTGTTTTCTATAATTAACATTGCTAACTTGCAACCTCTATCATAATTATCATGCTCCCACTAACATGATGATTATTAGCATAACACTTATTCTCCCACTAGCTTTGACATGTACTCAGAAATCAGCTGGACTTCTAGAAATCAATACTTTATTGACTTTCTTACCAAAGTTCAGATTTCTGATACTAGATTGCTTGATAAGACTTTATCAAAATCATACACCTTATCTTAGATAGCTTATAGATGTGTCTAAACAATTTTAGAACTATAAAAAGGGATGCCATAATCATAGTCTCAATTGTTTAGATCTTTGCTATCTGCTTCAAATCTACTTGGTGTAAGTGTTTCCTCACCATCATTTTCATGAATCGGAGAGAAACCTTATGACCCTTAGATTTTATGGTGTATGTGTTCTTATCCATGTGAATTTGTCAAACCATAATCACAAGACTAGGTTAGTGACAAATCCTAACTCATATGGATTGAACTTGTGCAATCTTAACTTCTTGCCACCTGTCAGCTCAAGTGTCTGCCATTGCTTCCAAGTAGCTATGCAAACAATTGAGAACATGTAGAACTCAAATGTATAGCCAACTTAACTGGAATGGGCATAGAAATAGGAATATTTCAACACGATAGGTGATAAACCTCAAGTCGTGTACTAGTGATAAACTTCAGGTTTTATTCTTGATTAGTTCTTGAGACTTTCAAGACCTTTAAGACTCCCACTGTCCTCTTGACATATAAGACCCTCTTGCCAAATATTTAAGAGATAGTGCGGATTCTTTATCAATACAAACACTTCACACAATTGGACTAAGTTGATTTTTGTTTTATCCAAAACATCATAACTTACCAATCTCAAATGTACAAGAGTAGAAAACCTTTTACTCTTACATTTCACTAGTGTTAATAAACCTTCTTTAAGATGTGTCACTCAAGTTACATTTGTGGTAGGCTTGATAAGTGCACAAGAATGTGTACTCGATCCATTAGTCCTTTACTTGACTCACACATCCATGTGAACAAGTAATTAGTCTTAATTTTCCAATGCTTGAAAGTTCTCATTCATCATACTATACAACTTGCATGATTCCAAGTTTCTATCCAACTGAAACTTAGGTGATGAGAATCTTTCCTTATTTGGAAAATTTAGACACTACCACAAATGAAAGAATCAATTTCATATTTCCACTCTTTCTATTAATGGAATAATATAAGCTACAATTTTTTTCCTCAAATTCCATTGTAAGGATATTTTAAAATAAATAAAATCATCATTTTTTCCTTTTATTTTAAAAACTTTGTGGAAAAACTATCCTTACAGTGCAAAAGCACATGAAAAACTTTGTTGTTATCTATTCCTAAGCAATATATCATAACTCCTAAGCAACAGCTCAAAATTCTGATCACAAAACCATGCAATCGAGATCCATCTTCGCGATCAGAATTAGCATATACCTCCTTTAAGTTTCTTCACTTTTCTTTGATTCTTACAAACATCAATATGTGACCCAGTCACATCATGTATCAAGAATCTTAGTATAGAAACATAGCAGAGTTAGATAGTGGATTTTACCTGAAGTAGGGTCAAACTTATTGACTTTAACATCCTTAGGTAAAATTGGTAGCTTCGTAACTAATGCCCCTTCCTTTGGCAATATAAACATATGGACCTTTTGGTAATGGTACCGGTACTATCACAGACTTAGCTTTTCTCTTTACCATTTGGTCAACCGAGTTGACTATGGCCGATCCCTTTCCATTAGGAAGAGAATGTTTTTTTCTGGATTTCCAGTGTCTTCATTGTCAATGTCCATAAAGTTTTAGGAAGTTGATCTTAGCAAATAGATAAGATCATTAAGGGTCTTTTCATAGTCTGTTTCATAGGAGTCCCAAAGGAACTCACTATGTGACTTAGAAAGTGATTGAACCACCAACTTTCTCAAGAGTTTGACACCCAACTCTCTCGGCTTGTCAATATGTGACTTCATCTCCAAGATGCGATCACACATAGACCTTTCTTGCCAATAGGGCTTGAGTGACCTTGAATATGTGGGTTAGGGAGAATAATTGGAGGAGGTGGAGGAAGTGAAGTTCCAAGAGATTTGGGAGGATCATAGATGTTTGAACCAGACATCTTTTTGGGAGATATTCAAGATAGTTGGTCTAAAGTCCTTAATATAACACCCAATATGAAATATTAAGGCTAGGACCCAGCAAACTATTTTATAACTTGGAAGAGGGCTGCCGTAATCCAAGCTATAAAATATCTGAAGGTAGGTGAATGACGATTCACCAATTTCCACCAAGATAAACAAAATGTATTATTAGGTTTTAATTGGTTTTGAAACTCCTAGATTCTTTTGAGATTCATTGAACTTTTCAATGGCATGCTTCAATCTCGAGTGTGCCCTTCAGGTTTTGTGACTGGGATGCCGAGGATCACAAAAAAAGGTGTGAAGTAACCATGCAAATATACTTGGTACCCTTAAGTGTTTACCCCTCAATCGATGTGCCGGTTAACCACACACGCTCCACTAACCAACTTAAACAAAGTGCAAAGTGTAATTTCATGGATAAACACCTTATTCACATTTTCCTAAGTAACTACGATTGGGTATTTATAAGATTTTAGTTACTTAGTATTTATCATTAATACTTTTAATGAAGGGAGAATTCTAGTCTTTGTCCTACCCGTTCGGCTAACGACCCTCCACCGGTCAAGGAAGCGGTGGGTGAGAGTGGACACCCATTAAACTGCCATTTTATAGGCAGTAACCTTATACCCCCTTATAGACCGACTTCGTAAATGAGGCCTACTAACGGTAAGACTGACTTTACTCTTATACATATATATAAATATTATTAACTTATAATATTATAAAGTATAAGGGTTGAATTTTAACTTTTAAAATTCTAAGGGCTTAACTTGGAATTAATGTATTCATGGGGAAAACTTTACAAATTCCAAAACTTGAGGGCAAGTTTTGAAACTATTCAAAACTCTTGGATTTTCATAACTTATAAGTTTAATTAAAGTTTTAAAAACTTTAATGAAAAGACTCTTGAACATCCGTAACTTGAGGACAAGTTATGGAGTCATAAAACAATTTAATGAGGAAAAAGACTCTTCATTTTGTAACCTATGACAACTTTTATGAGTTTTAAGATTCATAAATGTGACTTTTAAGTTACATAAACACATTTTATGAACTTCTTTTAGATTAATTTGGATTAAAACCAACTATCACATTTTTTTTTCATTAATCTAAATTCACTCATAAAACAAGGTAACACAAAAAACTTTTGGTGATCCATAACTTATTCTTAAATTATGGAATTCTTTAAAACATTAACACCAAATTTTGTAACTCCACAAAAATTTTGAATCAATTTTTTTTAAAACCTTTTCATATCCATAACTTATGGAGGTTTCAAAAAATAAAACTCTTTAGATCAAACTTTTAAAACTAATAAAATAATCATATCATTTATCTTTTACTAAATTTGACCTAATTCAACTCATATAGTAAATTATTCAAATTTTACAAATAGTTAGTTTTTCATAAGAACAAGTAATTATCTTAAAATTTGACAAACTTCAGGTTTTTTTTTTCCTTTTTTTTTCAACTTTGAAATAAAATATTTGCATCAATATAACAGAAAACAACCTGGCTCTGATACCACTGTTGGGTTTTAGTATACTACAACATCCTATGGTGCACATACAACCCTAAATACCTTAGATTTATGTTTTCTCTATTATACATGCAAATATGAAGTTTCCAATATATTACCCTATACTAGCATACAAATATCATATACTTGGGTAATAAAATAGATAGAATACATACCTTTTTTTGATGTAACTTGTCTTCATGAAGCTTGAGTGCCTAGTGCCCCAAGTGTGACACCTCAAATGGTTCACACAACACCATGAACACTTAGAATAACCTTGAGAATAAGGATACTTTTGTTCTCTCTAGTGAAATCGGCATTGCCCTTTTGTGTACACACACTAGTGGCCGATTGTGGTGAATAATACGATGCTTATATAGTATGTTACAATTAGGGTTACACCATGTAAACCCTAATTGTCATGACCTTTCATTTCCATGACCCATGGGTTATGTAACCTCCATGGAGCATCCTATGGGTTTAACCCAACTTGATTATCCATGGAGCTTTGGCCCACTATATAAGTTATGGATGATTTACACAATCAACCCATATATTTAATTAGTCTTCTTTTGATCACATAATTAATTCTAAATTGATTCTTGATCAATACTAATTAAATATTATTATTCTTATTATTAATATATTAGAGCTTATAACATATTAATAACCATAGGTGTCTTATTTCTCTCATTTAGTCTATCCAAGTGCATGATGCCATGCAACCCAAATGGACCATGCCGGGTCGGGTCAGGTACATACCAAATATAGTTATGGACTTAGACATTAATCCAACAGCCTTCAGCCTATCTGGACCACTCTCCGAACCTTCAGCATGTCTGGGCCGCCCTCTTGGGCCTTCAGCCTGTATTGACCGTTCCCCGAGCCTTCGGCCTGACTGGTACGCCCTCCGGCCTTCAGTCTCTCCAGGCCGCTCGAAACTGCCGTACATTGCCCTGAACCTTTCTTCCTGGGAATCTCTCCCATGCAGTCTGTTCTAGCCCTCTTGGGGTTCCAAACTCCAGTTCCGTTCCCAAAATCCTTTCCCTGGCCTAACCTGGGCCTCACATCGACCAACTACCTTTTCTGAAACCATGGTCTGTTCCCTGTCCCACTTGACTATCACTTGCTCCAATCATGCCACACTCTCGGCTAACAACATTAATAAATCCATACAGCTAACCAACCCTGGATGCTTGTTGTTTCACCGGACAATTTTCCAATTCTCCCCACTTAGTGTACCCGCTACTAACTTCCGGTGACAAACCGACATAACACGATCGACCTTACTTGATAAAGTTTCCCCCTCTTCTCCAAGAACAAAACCCTCCAGAGTGAGCAACCTCCATAGGTCACTCCCCCGACATCGCACATCCATAACTCCAAGGAAGTTCGAATCTCAACTGAACACCTCTCGCAACGCAGTTGCTATTCCAAGCAATGAGATCATATACCTTATCTTTCGACCAAGAATCCTCCTGAACGCTAACCAACTACAACCCCTAACTACTAATATCCCCAATCATACTATGAAGCATACGAAAAGAAGCGAACATATTTACAATACCACATAATCAGCAAATAAAAAAATATCAGAATGGAAACATACCCGCAGCTGCATCCGGCCCTGACCTGACCTCCTCTGCTGTAGAAAGTGCATCCCTAAGCCCTCGGAGGCTCCGCTCCACCCATAATCCTCAAATGGGTTGGTGCTGGAGCCTGCACCGGTCTAGCAACAAGCTGTAGACAGTTGACCCTCAAGTGTCCAACCTAATGACAATGATAAAAATTCCTCATATCCTGAGCCAGGACCGACTGACGACAATCCCTCGCATAATGCCCCTCTTTCCCACACTTGCAACACGCACCACCGGACCTACAAACTCCGGCATGACCCTTCCCACACTTCTCACAAGTGCGGCTGCTCTGACCTCCGACCCTAGAGTCAACGGTTTTGGACCATTTCGGCGCTGGCTGCATTTGCACCGGGGCCTGCCTCTGCTCTCGCAACTGCAACTCCATCTCTAACTCCAGTCGCCTGGCGGCCTCCTGCAACTCTAACAAGGTATCACATCTCGACGTGGACACAAACTGCTTGATGTCCCTCTTGAGCATACTCAGATATCGGGACATCTGAGTCTGCTCCGAAGCAAACCCCGGGCAAAACATCGCCCTCTCAGTGAACATCCTGGTGATCTCCATCACCGACTCTGAATCCTGCTTCAGCTCCAGGAACTCATAATCCAACCTCTCTCTCTCTCTCTCTCAACCCGTGGAACATAACGAGTGTTGAACATCTCCCGGAACTGATCCCAAATAACCGTAGCCCGCTGCGCATCCGAATAAGATCCCATAGTCAACCTCCACCAATCCTTCTCCCCAATCCTCAAAAGGTTCAGAGCACACCTCACCCTCTGATCAGCAGGGCATGAACACGTGATGAAACAGCCTTCCACGTCTGAAAACCATCTCATAGCAACGATCGGATCTTGAACTCCATCGAAAGTAGGGGCTTCGTATTATCGAAGTCTCGATACTGAAAACCTCGACTGGTTCCTCCGCCTACCGCTGTTACAGCCGCTGAATCTGTTGTGACAGCCGCCTCTGCAAGTGCTGCATAACGCTCATTAAAGTACTCAATCATGGCGGTCTTGATCGACCCAAACATCTCCGGCAACCCAGCCTGAAACATAGTAGCAACCTCATCATGCAGGATCTCACGAATCCTGGCATCCAACTCATCCGTACTTATCTGACCAATGACCTCAGGTGGTATTGATCCCTCCTGACCACCCTGTCCTGATCCCGATCCCGAACTGGATCCTGCCCCGAGATGTCTCGTAATCGCCATACTGAAAATACTCTACAAGATATTAGGCATTCCTCATGATAATCTCGAGAACTAGCTCCCAAAAAAACCCTAGGGGTTGTGACTTCCTAGATATGCGTACGGGTCCTGTGCTTTCAGTAGTATGGGCCCATACTACCTTCCACACCTACCCATATTTGTATCGAGTATCACCACAACACCCTAACAATAGCATATACATAACGAACACTCAATCCTCACTCCTAGAGGAGCACCACTATCCCATAACCGACCTACCGGTCTCACGCAACCCTCCCATCCATGAAACTTCCCCCAACCCTGCAGCACTAGTGTATGCTAGTCATACATAACGCTGGACCCTATAGACTTTCGAATATCCAATCCTACCCTAAGCTCCCAATCATACAAGAACAGAACATAAGGCCAAATCAAACATTCTCAGACTATAAGATCTTAATAATGTATAACGATGATGCATACACTAAATAACTACAGTAACGATGTCAATTTCATACGAAGGAAACCCTAGGCTAGCAGGCATCATATAATCACGCAATTTTATCATGCAATTCCTGAAGATCCCTAGCCTAGTGCTAGCATGAAGTTCTAACATATCACATAATCAAATAACTTGTATGGTATTTTGGGGTCTACTTACTGGCTCTGGCTAATCGTACCCTCTGTATCCTCCTTTACTTATTTCAAAAAAACCTTTTGAAAATCCCTCCTTGATTTGAGATTGGATTCACATGAATGTTCCTCCAATTCACTCAAACCATGGCTCTAATACCAACTTGTAACACCCATAAAATTTGAGCCAAATTAAAACATTTTATCTCATTCAAAAACCAATAGGTTCATACATCTCGTTTTCAAAATAGTTTATACATCAGAGTATCCCCCAGAACCATATCACATAAATCATAAACATGAGGAGCGGTACGATCACGCCTTCGCCTTGCCACAATCTCCAGAAGTACCTGAAACAATACACTGAACTGTAAGCCCGAAAGCTTAGTGAGTTACCCCCAAGATACAAACCACACATAAACATACTCATAAAATATCACAAATAGAACAACCATGCACATCGGGTCTACTGTGTGACTGGTCCGCCCGCACTGGGCTTCAGTCCACCTGGTCCACCCTCCGAGTCTAGCCATGTACATCGAGTCTACAGTGTGATTGGTCTGCCCGCATCGGGCCTTCAATCCACCTGGTCCACTCTCTGAGTCTACAGTATGACTTGTCCGCCCACACTGGGCCTTCAGTCGGCCTGGTCCACTCCCTGAGCCTTGGCACGTCTGGTCCGCCCTCTTGGGGCCTTCATCCTATCCGGACCGCTTGTTGGGCCTTCGGAATATCCGGTCCGCCCTGGGTATGTTGGCTTATAGCACAAAGCAGGACCCGCCTCAACCCAACCCCCGTCAATCAACCATGTGCACATAAAACAATTAATCACATAGCAAATCCTTAACCAGACAAATAGTCTAACAGATCACATAGCATACCAGCATCCTAACCAGGATTCCGACCTAACCGGTCTCTAGCATAACATTACCTTATATACCTGGTAATGACCTTAACCAGGTCGGTAACATAACACCATCCTAAATACCAGGAATGCAGATCTAGCAAAGCAATAACATAACAAACAATACCTGGATTTCCATCAGATAAAGGGCCGGCCTTGGTGTCGTAGACCCTGTCGATATAGTGAGGATAACTCACCTGCAATTGCCAACTGAAGAGATAAGACCAAGCTGCTCCACCACATAACACTACCAAAGAACCAATTCCATAAATACCAGAATTACCAAAATACCCTTGGAAGTCAAACTGGTCAACTCTTGGTTAAAGTCAAAGTCAACCTTCCTGGTTGATTCTACTTGCCGAGTCAACCCGTCAACTCGCCGAGTTCCCATTCCCAGAAAACTCTCATTACACAACTTAACTCGCCGAGTCGCCCCAAGACTCACCGAGTCCAACGATCTCTGAGTCCCATCCTGTCCGACTCAGTGAGTCGCCGACCGACTCACTTAATCCAAGGCTTTAACCAAAAGAGGTTGGGGTCTGCGACCAGACTTGCCGAGTCCAAGAATAGAGTCGTCGAGTCCAAGGCAATCTTCAATAGACTCGCCGATTTGTTCTTCCAACTCGCCGAGTCCATGCACATCTTCATACAACTCGTCGAGTACACCCATGCGACTCGCCGAGTCTCTTCAGTTCTCAATCCATTCAGAAGCTTTTCGAGCCATGTAGAGGCTCCAATCCATAGATCCACCCTTCTAAAATCTATCCCTCACATAAAGTTGCAAAATTTACGTGAAATCAAGGAGATATAGGCCCAAAACACACTAGGGCTTGGGTTTTAGACAAAGGGGCTTCACCAATAACCCAAAGACTGAAGCTTTATGACATTCTAGGCCATCATGAGTTTAGATCTGGAGTAGCAACCCCAGATCTAACTCCAAATCCGAGATAGGTCTCAAAACAAGCTAAAGAACTTCCCAAATCAACCACCAAGGATGAACCACAAAGGAAATAGCTTAAGATAAAGGCTCCTTACCTCAGAGATGTGCCCAAATCTGATGTAGATCCCAGATCTATACAAGCCCCTTGATGATAGCTTCCAATTTCTCAAGCTCCTTCCAATAATTTCTTCTTCCAAGCCCCAATCTCCTCAACAATGAAGCCTCACACGAAATTAGGGTTTTCTGGAACTCTTTGGGGAAATAAGAGGTTGGGAGAAGGACATTACGTCCTTTAAATAGGGTGCAAGCTCTAAGATTAGGGTTTTCTCATTCTAGCACCAACTCGTCGAGTCCAGCTTCCGACTCGGCGAGTTGGTCACTTAATACGCGATCCAAACCCGCTCCGACTCGGCAAGTAAGCATACCTACTCGTCGATGAAGGGTCATGTAAATGGTTTGGGCTAGGCTTAGCATGTGATTTGTTTTGGTTCATGTCTGTATTTACATTTGTGTGAGTTTTGTGTTTTGTGGTGTTTACGACCGTAAACACGTTTACGGCCGTAAACGTGTTTACGGCAGCAAACTTGGTTTGCGGTCTTTGTCTAGTATAAATAGTCTACGTATTTGTCTTTTTGTGGGTTGGATGCTCTAGAAGTTTACTGCCAGTCTTTGAGTTGTACTTGACGATTTCTAGTGTTTAATCGTGTGCAAGCTCAATTTATTCATCTTATTGTGTTATTCTCGATTCATGTTTGTTTGATTATCAGTTTTAGATCCAGAATCGGACCTAACAATTGGTATCAGAGTAGTAAACTGATATCAAACTCATCCGATCGAGATTTTGTGTGTTCAAGCTGTTATTCTCACCGTTTGATCGTTAGATTCTACGTTCTAGGCATTGGAGGAACTATTTTCTTCTGGAAAATACGAATTTTAAAGGCTAATTGAGAGTTTACTACCAGCCGTGAACTTTGTTTACTGTCCACTTAAGAACCGTAATCTCTAAATATTCATACACCGTAAACAAGTTTGAAGAACAGTGAACTCATAAACCGCAAACATCTAAACCGTAAATCCCATACCGTAAACTCAGTTTACGGTTGCAATCACTTCAACCGTAAACCTAGTTTGCCTAGTTTACGGCCGTAAACGACTGCCTAGTCATATCAACCATAAACTCCTTTGGAACTGTTAAATCACTTTAAATTTCAAATGGATTCTCAAACTCATTTTCAAGAACTTGATGCTGTTATGGGCACTACTACACGCATTCTGAGGTTGATGTGTGCTGAAGGTTTTCCCGAGTGGAAATACAGAATTGAGAAATACATCAAAATGCAAGATTTCAAGATCTGCAGAAGTATCCTTAGAGGTCTTATCAGAGTCACGATGACAGTTGGAGGTCAGTTGATTGACAATGCCATTGAAAACTACACTGATGAAGAGTTTGAACTGGTTGAAGAACAGGAAAGAGCATTGGCTACTCTAACCATGGCATTATCTCCTGATATTGCTCAAGGTTTTTATGAATACACTTCTGCTAAAGCTCTATGGGAAGCTCTTATTGAGGTCTACAAGGGCAATGAAGATATGAAAGAAAGTCGGTAGGACATGCTAAGACAAAAATTTAACATGTTTAACTACATTCCAAGAGAAACCCTTAAGGCTCAATTGCAAAGGTTCACCGCTCTCACAACTGACATGAACATTTCAGGGATCTTTTTGTCCAAGTTAGAAATCAACAAGAAACTTCTGAATGCACTTCCTCGATCATGGGATATGAATGTTGCTGTAATTAAGAAAACCAAGGACTTGAACCGTCTCACTCTTGCAGAGATCATGGCAGTCATCAAAGCCTGTGACATTGATGACAAACAGAGAGAAATCAACCATATGAATTCATATTCTACTGCAAACCTTGGTGTTTCATCCAACAATGCAGCACTATCATCCTTCATGACTTCCTCAGGTCAATCTTTCGCAGTTCAACAACCTCAGATTCAAACCTTCAATGCTGCAACATCCATCCCTCAACATCAAACTTCAAGTGTGCCATTTCCACAAACTGTTCCTGCTCCCAATATGTCAGCCAAAGTCTCCTCTTCAAACCCCAAAGAATCTGATGAAAATCTGGCTCTAGCCACTGTGCTAGTTAATTGCTACAATGCCTTTGTAGCCGGAGATCTTCCACCTCAGCTATCCTTTGCTGAGTTGGACCAGATACATCCCGAAGATGTGGAGGAAATGGACATTACTTGGCAGATTGCCATGGCTGTCTTCAGAGCCAAACAATTCGCCAAGAAAACAGGGAAAAACAATTGGGCTATGAATGCTGACAAAAAGGTGGGATTCAACAAAACTATGCTGAGATGTTTTAACTGCCACGAGTCGGGTCACTTTGCTCGTGACTGCCCGAAGCCAGATCGCATAGTCAACAACAACCGGCAGATGGTTGCAGTGGGAAACAATCGTGCAGGAGCTACAACCAATGGAGAGACAGCTATGGTTGCTCAATCATTTGATTGGGTGGATCAAATTCAAACCTTAAACATCACAGGGTCATAGAATGCTCATCTAGCTCAAATTGATGATGCTGCTTCAAAGAACAATGATGCTGATCCCGAGGCAGAGATAATGGAACTGCAGCTTGCCCTAATGGTTTCCACCTCTTCCAAGCCCAAGAAGAACGAGGTAAATCTACTGTCATGTTCTTTTGCCTGCAAAGAATATGTTACACTTCTTCGCAATGAAATTCAAACCTTACGTAGAGAAGTAGAGGACCTTAAATATGAGGGTTATCAACTTAGGAAGGGACAGAAACCACTTAAGGCCCAACTAGAAGCGAAAAAAAAAGATTTTAGAAAAATTCAATCAGAATTCACTAAAAAGTGTGAAATTTATGATTATACTAAGAGACAACTTGATGTTATGACCAAAGAACTTAACGAATTAAAAATTAAAAGTGGAAAAACAGATATCAATTTCAAAAATTATTCTGCTTCTAGTAAAACAGTTGAGTCTTTATATGAAACACAATTGAAATTCAAAGAAAATCAAAACAAGGGTTTAGGGCATGATTGTGTTCCTCCTCCTTTTAATCATAACTACACATCAATCCCTTTGACATAGGACGAAACTGACAGGGAGCCACATCTTCGATATGGCAAACCTGCTGGTTTTGTTTCAAGAGGTTTTATTAACATTGAAAGTAATAATGTTTCTACTTCCTCTGCAAATACACCCTTAGATCAGGCCAAGTGTGAAGCTGGAGAATCTGTTTCTGTTTTTAATTCTGATTTTTCTATTGTGAACAAATTTGAGTGTGTTTCTGATGGTAAGACTAAAAAAGCTTCTTGTGTTAGCTCATCATCGGATACTGTTGAATTTAATTTTTTCGATATGTTTGATTAATTGTTTGGTAATTCTGATGCTTGTGATTCTCATGAGGAATCGTCAACTCCACAAGTCAAATCAAATGAGGCACCCTCACTTATTTCTCAATCTAATTCTCATGCATGTTCTTCTAAGAAGAGTAAGAGTGTATGTAAAGAAAATAAATCTAAAAAATGCAATACAAATTCAAATAATAAACAGATTTGTTTTAATTGTGGTGTTGGTGGTCACATAGCTAGGAATTGTCAAAATAGGATCTTTGTAAACTATCTGTCACCAAGAGGGGAGAATGAGTCTCGAGGAAGGTCTTTAATTAGAAAATCCTCAAGAACTCGCTCTCGAAGTAAGGATCAGAAAGATAGTAAGAACAGAAAAAGGGCTGGTTTTCAAACAAATAAAAAGGTTTTACTAACAAAACTCAAAACAGTTTGCCGAAACCGAACAAGGCTCAGCCAAGATCGGTTTCGTCAAAAAGCAATTCTAGATCTTCTACTAATTTTGGTAGAAAATCCAGAAGGTCTATGCAAACTCCTGTGAAGTCTATTTCAAAACCATCAGAGAATGTTGTAAAACCTAAACTTCAATGGAAGCCCAAATCACTTTCAAGTTCATTGTTACCTCCCTCTGAAGTGATTAGAAAAGAAGATCCTAATTTGCAAATTTTAAAATCTAAATCAGAAAAAGTGAAAAGGAAACCCAAGACAGTGATGACCTGGGTTCCTAAGTCTAAATGATTCCGCTCATTTTGCAGGGGCAGTTGCAGAGGAATATCGTTTGTCCTTGGTACGTCAATAGCGGTTGTTCCCGGCATATGACTGGAGACATCTCCCAGCTGAGCGAAATTCATTCTTTTAATGGGGGTTATGTTTCCTTTGCGGGCGGAGACGGTGGAAAGATCACACATCACGGAACTGTTACAAATGGAGTGTTGAGCTTTGAAAACGTCAACTTTGCACCTGAATTAAAGCATACTTTGTTGAGCGTTTCTTAGATATATGAGAAAGGCTACTCAACTCATTTTACTAATAAAGAGTGTATGATTCTCAAGCCTGGCATCGTCATTCCAGAAGAATGGATTCTAGTCAAATCGAAACGGGATGGGAACGTCCACATCATTGATCTGAACAGTAACCTACCTGAACAAGTCACTTGTTTATTCTCAAAGGTTTCCGAACACAATGCAATGTTATGGCATCGAAGACTTGGTCATGCAAATGCGAAAAACCTGAATCGTCTTGCGAAAAATGAGATGGTCCGAGGCCTTCCTGTCAGAGACTTTATCACGTTTGAAAAGTGTGTTTCCTGTTCTCAAGGCAAACATCATCGGAAACCACACTTGCCCAAGCAAATCAGCTCAATCAATCAAGTGCTTCAACTATTGCATATGGACTTATTTGGTCCGGTCAACGTCCTGAGCATCAACAGAAGCTCGTACTGTCTTGTTGTGATTGATGATTTCTCTAGATTTACGTGGGTCTTCTTCTTATCCAACAAAACGGGGTTGCTGATCTGATAAAGAAGTTCGTGGTGATGATTGAGAAGCATTCTAACAATCAAGTGAAGGCGCTTCACACTGATAATGGAACTAAATTCAAGAATTCGATTCTTGACCATTTTTGCGCAGAAAAGGGGATAGTGCATCAATATAGTTCTGCTCACACGCCTCAACAAAACAGTGTTGCTGAACGGAGAAACAGAACATTGAAAGACGCTGCAAGGACAATGCTTTGTGACTCCAAGCTACCTGTCTTCTTTTGGGCCGAGGCGATTAACACTGCTAGCTACGTGTAGAATCATGTTCTAATCAACAAAGCATAGATGAAGACACCATACGAGATTCTTTATGGACACAAGCCTTCCGTAAGCCACTTCCGTGTATTTGGCTGTCCTTGCACCCTTCTTCACTTAGATTCCAACCCTAAATTTAATGCCAAAGCTGATGACTGTTACTTTGTGGGGTATGCTGCACGCACCGCATATAGGGTTTACAACAAAAGGACTAAGCAGGTCATTGAATCTTATGACGTGCGCTGGCTGGAGGAGAATGAAACTGACGCTAGAGTGGGTCCCGACTGGTTATTTGATTACACATCCCTATTCATATCTCTCAATGTGTCTTCGAATAATTCAAGTGGATCTTCCTCTGGTTTGAAGAATGTTCCTGTGATTGAAGACGAAGATGAAGAGGTTGTTTACAGACCCCCAACGGTTGAAAGGGAATCCTCTGCTCCACTTGTGGGGGAGTTCTCTGCTCAATCTGAGGGGGAGTCATCTGTACAACCGACTAGTCCAGTGTCTGAGATTCCAACTGAAACTCCTAATGCTGAAGCTACACCTCTAACACCCATCGAGAGAGAGTTCATGTCTAGAGATGCTTCCGCTGTCAATCCAACATTTATGGGACTCCTCTTTCCTGAAGAAATTGCAAACGAATTTGTAGCAGAGTCTTCTAATCGGACTAATCCAACAGATGATGGAGGTTTCAATATTCACACTTTTCCATTTTCTATCAATGAGATCAGCCAAGACATACCCTCCCGAATTCAGTGCGATCATCTGATCGAAAATGTCATTGGCTGGCTGGGTGATGGAGTTAAAACCAGAAGTCAGAGTGGAGATGTTAATGAATGTCTTTACTCTTGCTTTATATCTCAAGTTGAGCCCAAAAATATTGAAATGGCTTTAAATGATCCCAGCTGGGTAGACGTGATGCATGAAGAGCTAAATCAATTTGAAAAGCTGGGGGTCTAGAAACTGGTTGAGTTACCAAAAGGCAAACGGTCTCTTGACACGCGTTGGGTCTATCGTAATAAGCAAGATGATTCTGGTGTAATCATGCGAAATAAAGCACGATTGGTGGTCCGAGGGTTTCGACAAATCAAGGGTCTTGATTATACTGAGGTGTATGCTCCCGTGGCTCGTCTGGAGGCTATTCGAATCTTACTCGCATATGCTTCCTACAAGAATTTCACGGTCTACCAGATGGTGTCAAGACTGCCTTCCTGTACGGCAAGGTGAAGGAAGAAATTTATTTTGATCAACCCCCTGGGTTTGTTGACTCAAAGCTCCCTAATCATGTCTACAAGTTGGACAACGCATTGTATGGGTTACATCAAGCTCCTCGAGCATGGTATGCAACCCTAACAAAGCACTTACTCAAACATGGCTACTCTCGTGGTACTATTGATCAAACTTTATTCATTAAGCATGTGGGTGATGATCAGATACTGCTTCAGATCTATGTTAACGACATCATTTTTGGGTCGACATGTTCAATGCTTTGCAAAGAGTTTGAAAGCGTGATGAAGAAGCGATTTGAGATGAGTTCTCTAGGTGAAATGACCATGTTTCTGGGGCTTCATGTCAATCAAAATTCAACCGGAATCCTACTACATCAAGCAAAGTATGTTGAATATATTCTTGAGAAGTTTGGATTTTCAGACGCGAAGCCTGCTTCAACTCCCATGGCTGAAAGACCCCTGCTGATTCCAGATATTTACGGTGAACCCGTAGATCAAATTCACAGCAGATCGATGATCGGTTCCTCGATGTATCTCACTGCAAGTCGTCCCAACATCATTTTTGCAGTGTGTCAATGTGCTCGCTATCAGGCTAATCCTAAACTTTCACATCTTATTGTTGTCAAAAGAATCTTTCGGTATATCAAAGGCAGTCGAAAACTGGGTCTTTGGTTTCCGAAAAATTCTGAATTTGATTTATATGCTTTTGCTGACAGTAATTATGGACGCTGTGAGCTTGACAGGAAATCAACATCAGGAGGGTGTCAGTTCCTTGGTGATAGACTGGTATCGTGGCAATGCAAGAAACAGCATACGGTATCTACTTCTACAGCAGAAGCGGAATACGTTGCTGCCTCGGCGTGCTCTTCTCAAGTTATCTGGATCCAACATCAGCTGTTGGATTACGGTCTGAACTATCTAGAAACCCCAATTCATTGTGATAATGAGGCCGCTATACAAATAACTAAAAATCCTGTCCAACATTCCAAAACCAAGCACATTGACATCAAAATTCATTTCATCAGAGACTGTTATGAGCGCTTACTCATCCGGCTAGAACAAGTTCCCATCGCTAGTAATGTGGCGGATCTGTTCACTAAGCCATTTAACAAAGCTCGATTCGATGTGCTTGTGGGATTTTTAAAAGTGATTTGTTTTGAGGATTAATTTTTGTTTTGGGTTAGTTTAAATTTGCGCATTTACTTTCGTTTCTCCTATGCACAAATTTAGGGGGAGAAATAAAAACAAAACAAAAATTTTAAAATTTTAAAAAATCCAAAAACATTAGAAAATCAAAAAATAAAAAAATAAAAAAATAAAAAAATAAAAAAATAAAAAAATAAAAAAAAATGTTGGTTATGAAGTGTGCTTGAGGGAGATGTTTTGGGAAGTGATATTATAAAGTGATAACAGGCAACCTGAGTCTGCGTAACGTACCCGAAGTTAAAGGGTCTATGCTCTGGTTTGATGCGTCGGTAGGCACGAAAAATTTTAAATGGACTTGACTAGGCAGAGTTGAACTTAGGAAATTTATAGACTTGACAAATCTTGACCTAATTAGATCCGTTCAGCCTGACAATACGACGCTCGGATAGGTTGAGCAGGGAGATATATATGGGAATCTACTCGTCACATTAACTGAACCCGTACTTGGAACCGTGGTTTAATTTTTCCTCGATGTGCGGATTTTGTCCTTAATTCCGATTGGATGGAGCAACTGGTAAATTCCGATAAATTAGGTCTGTAGAATATCATTTTCTTTCTTTCCGTCTGTTATTCATATGTTGTCTCCTTTGCGTGACTTCCTATCCGACCTGGTACACAACATATGCAACTCTATTTCTCTGCAGGTTATATATGTGAAAGACTTCTTATCTGTTAGCCATATGATGTCTCCTCTGCACGACTTCTAATCCGACCTGGTACACAGCATATGCAACCTTCTACTTCTCAACCCCTCTGAAGTAATAAGTAATAAGTAATAGAATTCTGAATCTATCCTCTCTCTGAATGGTTGTCTGCTCACCCGGTGTAAGGAGTACTCTGGAAGTTCTTGATGGCTAGGGCATATCAAGAAGCGGGAAACACGTTCTATTACACTTAAAATTGAACACATACAGATTGTCTATAGATCTCGCTGCTCAATTTAGTTGGACAACAATATCCCTGGTCGTCGTCAGATGAATGGTCCTTAAGATATAGTATCTAAGGAATTAGGATCAGATATAAATTTTAGGTTTTTAAGATCACTTTGTCTTGTAACAAATAGTATGTCCTAAATCTGTCATAATTTTTCGTGTTTAAGTGGACCACAAAACCGACGATCGACCAGACAAATATGTGAATATGGAAGGTACCGACAAGTGGATAAAGATTGTCTAACAACTTTGATCCTAGTATCTCAAGATGAAGTTAAAAAGTTTACGCATGTTGTTTAGTTAGAATTTTATTTTTATTTTTATTTTCATTTTATTTTATTTTATTTTTTTATATAAATTTTTTTAACTAATAGACAAATTTTTATTATTTGTTGAAATTAGAATATTTTTATTTTATGTTAATTTTAATTTTTATTTTACTATTAAATTTTTATTTTAATAATCCTCAAAAAGTTTTATTTTTGAAAATTTTGTTTGGAAATTGCACTGACAATCTAACAGTGTATGCGGTTTTGAAAAGTCAAAGGAGTATATATGTGGGAGTTTACTGCGGTAAACTCTCTTAACCGCCTCTCTCATTCAAAAAAAACATAAACTGCCTTTTCTCTCTCTAATCTTCGAAAATCAAAGTGTGAGTTTCCTCAAAAATTGTTTAGTCCTCGTCAAAGGTACGTTAATTCCGACCCTGAACTTGTAACTTGTTGTTCGAATCGACTTAGAATCATAGAAGAATTTTGCATTTGAAGACTGTCGGAGTTTACGGTGTTCGAATGTTCATACACCGTAAACTCATATGCGTAAACTCATAGACCGTAAACTCGTTTTGCTTCATAGACCATAAACCTGTTTTAATTCATGGACCGCAAACCCACTTTGACATTTGTGACCGTAAACGGTCCCTTGGTCTTACGACCGTAAACTAGGTTTGACCTTACAGCCGCAAACTCAGTTTACGGTCCATTGACCTTGCTTGACCGTAAACTCAGTTTACGGTCCGTTGACCTAGTTTGACCGTAAACTATGTTTTCTTACTTGGCTCGTTTAAGTGCAGATAATGGCATATCTTAAGACAGCTGAGATGCACAATCTTGCAATAGTGTTGGATGAGCCACCAGAAGCTCACAAAGATTTCATGTCCATGATGTATCACTTACGAGAATGTTGCTTGGCTTATGCAATCACAGTGAATCCTGTCATTTATGAATGTCTTATTCAAGAGTTCTGGAAATCAGCCAAGATGACCGAGAAGAACAAGGAAGTAATTATTGAAGCTGTGGTGCAAAACTGCAAGATCCAGATTTCAGAGCAATATATCAGAGACACATTGATTCCAAAGATTCTTGAAAGAATGGGATATGAGGGCTCTTATCCTCCTACCGTGAAAAAGCTCTTGCCTCTTTACTGGTGCTTCTTGGCTCACGTGTTCATTAGTTGCGTGTCAGGACGGAGATCGGGAGCGGGTGAGATCTCAATCAGAAACATAGGAACGATTGTATCCCTGGCAGCTGGCAACAAATTCAACTTCTCAAAGTATATCTTTGATGAGTTTCTTGTGAACATTGGTACATTGACTCGGGGAAACAGAGATGCATTTCTGATGTATCCCAGATTCATTCAAACTTTCATTGATGATCAGTTTCCTGACATGGTTAAATCTGGTGATAAGATGGATACTAAGTCCATAGGCCCTCACACCGTTGGGCTTATTAAACAAAACAGAAAGGGTAAAGTGGTATTTCAAGGTCTTCATCCCTTGGTGAAGTTCAGACAATTTGCTGAGATAAATGATTTTTCCGAATCCCATGAAACTTCTGAAAAGACTCTATCAGAACCGACTTCATCAGAAAAAGTGTCCTCTAAGTTTATTATCACTGCTTCCGAACATGAAGATGTTGAGACTCCTGCTCAAGTGATTCAAGTTGATGATGAACCTGAATTGCAATCTGTTCAGGTTCAGAGTGACTATAATGAGGAATCGAGAAAAGGTGACAATGAAGATGAGAACGTTGATTTATCGGGATTTGATCAAGGTGATATTCCATAGAACTTTGGTGGAAATAACGACTTTATGTCTGAGTTGAACCTCGACAGCTTGCTTGACAATGTCAATGAAGTGGCTCCTATGACCACTGAGACAAAGATTGAAGAAGACGTTTTTGTGATCTCTCCTCCTGCTTCAATTCCAACGGCAAAAATAGTAATTCCCACGGTGACAGTGTCAAGGATTCCTCCCCTTGACACTGGCCTACCTACATCATTGCCAATGAAAGAAGATCTTACCACCTCTCATGCCACTCCCCCCCTAACAAACGACGTAGACTTGTACTGAGGTTAGCAACTCAGAGTACAACGACACAAAGTGCTACAGCTCCACCAACAATCACACCAGTCATTGTCTCAACCGAACCCATTAGTGAGGCCCCCAATGTTGTATTTGAAGCTGGTGGTCCCTCATTTCTTGCAGATCCTTCATCCCCTAGACCAAACGGATATGATGTCTCAGTCAAGCTAGCTCATCTGTTAGCTGAGGAATAATTCTCGACACCACCTTCTCGTGGCAAGGGAAATCTCATCGGAGGTGACAACACAAGAGATTGCTCCCTCTCACTCCAGAGCCAGATTGATGCCATCAAACAGAAAAATGTTGAACTTGATCAGAGGAATACTGAGCTGGTCACCAAAGTCGCAGAACTCCATTCTGAGAATACCGAGCTCGGCATTGAAATGGCTGAACTTAAAGAAGAAGATGCTCTGAAGACAAAGCAAATTTCTGATCTTCAGACGCAATATGGTCGTCTGGCTGCAAATTTCCTGGAGTTACAAAAGAAGCTTGAAGACAGGTTTGGTGATAATTTCAAGACAACTGTTGATGAACCTCATATCGATCCCCCTGTTCCAGATGCTCCAAACGATGATGCTCCAATCTCTTCTCAACCAATCAGATCCACGATTGTTGTAGATCGTTTTGAAGTGGACCCAGAACAGGCCTCTAGATCTGCAAAGGCTAAAGGAGCCAAAAGAAAGAAAGCTGATGAGAAGTCGACTGACAAGAACAAATGGTTATTTAAAAGAAGTGTGGATCATAAAGCTCCCTAGGATAGGCCTCGAGTATCTTTCACTGACCTAAGCACTCAAACTTTCAGAGACATATATGGTGATAGGTCAGGAATTATATCGTGGGTATTTCATGATACACTGGATATGTTTATGGTACGAAGGAAGAGTGGGAATAAAGAATTGTATAGGGATGCTCATGATTTCAAATCCTTTACCAAGGTTGATATTATTGAGCTATCTAAAGCTCCCTTCTCAAATCCATCAAAGAATTCAAAGGCTAGCCAATTTAAATCTTTCTTGGAAGATCAAGTGGCTAAGGGTTTTCCATCAATGAAAACTGCGGAGTCTTTTGTTGCAGTTCACAAGCATGTTTTGGATAAAGAAACCAGCGAGCCTATTCAGGCAGTGATGTGGCCTGCCACTGCTCAAGTCAAACATATCCCAGTTCCTCAAAATTGTCCTGATGGATCCCTACACTCTATGCTTTATTGGGTGTATGATGAAACTTCAGATGCTGCAGTTATCAAGCTCAAAGAAGATTGCATTCGCCTGTATGACAAAAGGGATCTACTCCAGTTTGGTGAGCGAGACATTCATCAGCTTTCCAATCATCAGATTATTGATGCTGATGAGTTATTTGAACCTGCTGCAAAGGAATATAAAAGGATGGTGGCTACGATTATCGACAAGAGAATATGGAATGGAGCTATGGGGAGATCCGATGTGCTGGTTGTCGACAAAGACTAAATCCAAGCCTACTCCAAACCAGGGGGGAGATTGAAGGGTCATGTAAATGGTTTGGGCTAGGCTTAGCATGTGATTTGTTTTGGTTCATGTCTGTATTTACATTTGTGTTAGTTTTGTGTTTTGTGGTGTTTACGACCGTAAACACGTTTACGGCCGTAAACGTGTTTACGGCAGCAAACTTCGTTTGCGGTCTTTGTCTAGTATAAATAGTCTACGCATTTGTCTTTTTGGGGGTTGGATGCTCTAGAAGTTTATTGTCAGTCTTTTAGTTGTACCTGACGATTTCTAGTGTTTAATCGTGTGCAAGCTCAATTCATTCATCTTATTGTGTTATTCTCGATTCATGTTTGTTTGATTATCAGTTTTAGATCCAGAATCGGACCTAACAGTCGAGTCCCTTCCTTTATTTACACTTAGCACCCTTCACTTCTTGTTCCGAACTTGGGATATTACACCTACTAGGGTTTCTTTCGGTTGCCTTGGGAAGGTTGTGGTATACTCGGGACTGTGGTTGTGTTACTCAAGTGGTCTCTCATGTCGTGGATGGTAAGGAATGATTTCGAGGATGAAATTTAATTTAAGTGGGGGAGAGTTGTAATGCCCTGTTCTGAATCGTTTCTCATTTAGAGGAGGGTGATGTAATTTGGATGATTCGGGTGTTCAGTTTGTGTTTTGGAGTCAAGGGAATTTCGGTAATGTGTCAGTTCGGGTTTTATGGAAATTGGATTCTTGTTCGAGAAATTTTATGGCAGGCATGAGTTGATGAAATTGCAAAGCTTTTTGTTACCTTTTCATGGATATAAGGATTGTCATAATCGGATTTGTAACGAAGAAGTTATGGCCTTCAGAGTGTTTTAGGGTTTAAGAGGAAACTCTAGTACGCGGGGCGCACCTACGGAGTACGTGGGGTGTACTGCTGTGGTGGAGAGTACTCGAGGCGTAATGTGGTGTACGTTGAGCATAATACGAAGGGTTGAATGGGAATGCAAGGCCTCGTACATGGGGCGTACGAGGAGTATACAGGGCGTACGAAGGGATTTAAGAAAACCGAATTTTAGATGTTCGACACTATATAAACACATTTATGGCTCATGAAACCCTTATTTCTCATCCTCCTCTGACCTTTTAGCCTCATATTCGAAATCCTAAGCCTCTCCTTTGTGTTTTGAGCTCATTGTGTCCATTTTGGATTGTTGTAGTCCATATCCAAGAAGTAAAAGCTTGGTGCAAGGTGGTAGATCAAGGAAATCTCGTGCACGTTGATTATTTGCTTTATTTCCAACTTGTTTGAGGTAAAAAGCTATGAATATGTTTGTTTATGGCTTAGATCTATTATATATATATATATATATATATATATATATATATATATGAGTTTTAGTCCCTTTTTAGCCCATGAATGAGATCTAGTGATTTGATTGATGGGTTTTGTATACTACAACATCATATGGTGCACATACAACCCTAAATACCTTGGATCTATGTTTTCACAAATTATACATGCAAATGGTTTCCAGGGCATTAATCCTATAACTAGCATGCAATTGTCATGTACCATTTAAGATACTAGTTAGAGTAACATACCTTTTATGTAGCTTGAAGTCTTGGTATATTTGGCCTTAAGAGCTTAGCCCCAATAGTGTGGAAGCCTCAAATGAATTCACAACACATCATGGACAAAGGATGAAACTTGAGAGAGAATTCATACACACCAAAACCGTCCATATCCTCCAAGAATACATTAGTCTTGATTTTGGCTATGAAGTAACATATTTATATGTGGAATTCAAAAGGTCATGGGTATAACCCAAATCCATACCCGTGGGTGTTATGATCCATGGTTCATATGGCCCAACTCTTTATGTGTCCATACATAAACTTGGTCCAACATGGATCATAAGCCGAACACATATAAATATAACTAATTACCATAATTAGTCCCCATAGAGTTAATTAGTCTCTTTTGATCACTAAATTAATTCGAACTTAATTCTCTATCAATACTAATTAAAACATATGATTTCATATTAATATATCAGAACTTATAATATATTAGTAAATCATACATAACCTTCTCTTAAGAGTCTATCCTAACAAATTGTCCTGATGATATGTAACCCAAATGGACCACGCTGCTCTCGGGTCAAGTACATACCAATAATAGTTATGGGCTTAGACATCTAATCCAACAGTCTCCCACTTGGATAAGTCTAAAATTATTATTGCAAGTATGACTCAAAAACTCGACTAGCAATCGTAGCTCTTAAAAGCCGCTATCGAACTCTGACCTAGTCAATGACTTGTCCATTAGATAAGGGATCATATATTCCTCCATTCTAGATATCATATGGACTGAGACGTGGATTATAATCATTCTCTCTGTCCATTTGTTGTTTCCTAATTTCCGATTTATGACGACCGACTAATTGAACAAATCAAATCAGTCCAGGCCCGACCGAGCACTTACGTTTGTCATCACTAAATCATCGAGGGACCCACAGATATCGCTTTTATCCCTCCAAGGGTAAAAGGAATGGATAAACTTCAACTCATATGCTTGTACTAACTACTTATTGAATCATACACAAAGGCATGTTTTATAGCATCAAGTTACTGATGTGTTTTCGTACAATCAAGGTACAACCAACTCAAAGTCAACAATTCATATCTCTAGGTTTGAAGAATATAAGATATTATCGTCTCATGATCACTCATGATAAAATCCATGAAGTGAGTCAAATGAGCGTGAGTTTAATCCAATACTCGAATCTCATTCCAAGAGCACTCGTGAATGTTGTAGCAACTTATGCTATGTCTAAACACTTTAGACATCTACAAGCCTAATCCATGACAGTCTTGATTCATACCTACTTCCAAAGTATGATCGACTGTGGGGAGTTTGAATAACCTAGTTATTTAGGAAGTCAAAACATGAAAAGTGAAACACAAGAATAATCGAATCCAATATGGTCTTAGAACTTGTGAATATAAATAAAACACCTTTTATTTATCACCATATCGATTACACATTATTCATTTATCACCATATCGATTACACATTATTCATTTTGAGCTGAAACAATAGTCATGCCATGCTCCAAGCATGCACACTATGTTTGTCCAAACAATAGTTATGCCATACTCCAAGTATGCACACTATGTTTGTCTATGATCCTTACTTTGTGAAATAGACCAATTGAACATGATTCCAATGATGCTCATTTCAGAATCCCAAATCCTTATCGTAAATGTAAGAATACCAAATTCTTGCCATTTACCAAAATCTATTAGATTCTAAACTTGTATGCATTGATCCTCTTGTAATGACTATGCACAAAAGTCACAAAGACTTGGCAACAGACATTTACAAAGTATTCCAATTGAGAGCATTTCCATGGAAACGAAGTCTCACATTTAAAGTACATTCCTTTAAACATCATTCATGCATTAAGTTTTCTAATCTTACATAGATTTAATGAATAACTTCTACTTATGGAAAGATTTCCATATTCCCATTTTGAATATCACTTCTAAACAAGAGTTGCCTCTTTTCAGAATATGTCAATATGGTCCTTCCAAAAATAAACACCATACTTCCAACTGTCCATGAGCAACCAGTCTTTGGCAAACCTCAGATTGTTCTCGACAATTGCTTTATCATTTTAGTCATATTCGGTTCTAGTACTTTTTCCTTCTTAATGCCCTAGGCATTTTGAAAATTTAGAACGGATGAATATTATAGCACATGTAATCGATCCAATACCCGAAGCATATTGAACATGATTCATGATGTCTAACATAAAGACATGATACATGACTAGTCCTTTGCAATAATTTTTCATTTTCCATGTTCTCATAATTCATACTATGAAAAGGGATGTTGTAATCATTATCGAATTTTGAGAACGCAATTAATATTTCCATATATAGAATTTCCTTATGTTTAACCATTCCAACATAACATTCATATATATATATATATATATATATATATATATATATATATATATATATATGACTAAAATTGATCAAAATCTCAATCTAAGCTTTTAGAATTGGGATGAAGTATAATTTCCTCTCCCTTAATTATATCAAAACAACTTTTCAAACCCTGCATCTTTGCAAATTTGAAACTTTGTTTTCTATAATTAACATTGCTAACTTGCAATACTTAACATAATAATCATGCTCCCACTAACATGATAATTATTAGCATAACACTTATGCTCCCACTAGCTTTGACATGTATCCATAAATCAGTTGGACTTCTAGAAATCAATACTTTATTGACTTTCTTACCAAAGTTCAGATTTCTGATACGAGATGGTTTGATAAGAATTTATCAAAATCATACACCTTTTAATAGATAGCTCACATGTGTGTCTAAATTTTTTTGAGAACTATGAAATGGGATGTCGTAATCATAGTCTCAATTGTTTACACCTTTGTCATTTCTCACAAGTATATGTTAGTGTGCCGGTTAACCACACACGCTCCACTAATGACTTCGAGAATGCAAATATCACAATTCCTATCTACTTCAAATCTACTTAGTGAAAGTGTTTCCTCGCCATCATTTTCATGAATCGGAGAGAAAACTTATGACACTTAGTTTTTATGGTGTATGTGTTCCTATCCATGTGAATTTGTCAAAACCATAATCACAAGACAAGGTTAGTGACAAATCCAAACTCATATGGACTAAACTTGTTTAATCTTAACTTCTTGCCACCTGGTAGCACAAGGCCAAACATTGCTTACAGGTAGTTATGCAAACAATTGAGAACTCATAGAACTCATATGCATATACAACTTTAACTGGAATGGGAACATAAATAAGAATATGCCAACACAATAGGTTACAAACCTCAAGTCGTGTGCTGGTGATAAACAACAGTTTTATTCTTGATTAGTTCTTGAAACTTTTCAAGACCTTTAAGACTCCCACTGACCTCTTGACATATAAGATTCTCTTGTCAAGAACCATTCCTTGACAAAACAAATATTCAACAGTTAGTATGGAGACATATCAAGATAAACACTTCACACAATTGGTCTTAGTTGGTCTTTATTTTATCCAAAACATCATAATTTACCAATTTCAAATGTACAAGATTAAGAAAACATTTTACTTTACATTTGACAAGTGTTATAAACCTTCTTGAGATTATGTCACTCAAGTTACAATCTTGGAGTATCACTCTATGACTCAATTTTGGAACGAAGTATGATTTATCCTTTTGATTTAACCAATTCAACAATTCACGATTCCTATTCTTAGTCAAACAAATGCACTAAGATGTCCTTAGAGAATCAAACATGATATGGTTTCATAATCACTAAGACAATCATAAAACAAGATACTCAAGTACTCTCCCATCTTTTCAGATTGGAGAAACCATTATCTTTCTGCCTAATTTGATTCTTCTCATTCGTTCTGTCATACATTGAAACTTTTCCAATGTTTCATAATTACACTTAAACTTGTAAGTATAACCATATTCATTAAATTTTAGTAAATCATGAAAGATATCCTTATCGATCATTGTGGTGTACCTGACCAGCGCACAACCAAGTGTAACCGATCCTATAGTCCTTCACTTGACTCACACGAACATGTGAACAAGGAATTAGTCTTAATTTTCCAAAGATGAAAAATTCTCATTCATCATACAATGCAAGTTGCATGATTCCAAGTTCCTATCCAACTGAAACTTGGGTGATGAGAATCTTTCCTTATTTGGTAAATTATGACACTACCACAAAAGAAAGAATCAAATCCATTTTCCAATATTGCTATCAATGGAATCATATAATAACAATTTTTCACAAATACCATTGTAAGGATATTTAAAACAAATAAAATTAAACCTTTTTCTTTTATTTTAAAACTTATGGAAAAAACTTATCCTTACAATGCAAATGCATATGAAAACAATGTTGTTATTTATTCCTAGGCAATCTATCACAACTCTTAACCAACAACTCAAATTTCTGATCACCAAACCAAGCGATCGAAATCCATCTTCGCGATCAGAATAAGTATATTCTTCCTTTAAGCTTCCTTTTTTTCTTTGATTCTTAAAACATCAAAATGCGACCTAGTCACATCATGTAATAAGAATCTCAAAATAGGAACTTAATAGAGTTAGACAGTGGACTTTACCTGAAGTAGAGTCAAACTTTTTGACTTTACCATCCTTATGATCGTTCAGGTAAATAGGGAAGCTTCACAACCAATGCCCCTTCCTTTGGCAATAGAAACATATTGACTCTTTGGGAATGGTACACAGTACTATCTTAGACTTACCCTTTATCTTTACCATTTGGTCAACCGAGTTGACTATGACCGATCCCTTTTCCATTGGGAAGAGAAGACTTTTCTGGACTTCTAATGTTACCATTGTCAATGTCCATGGAAGTTTGGGAGGTTTATATTCCAATCACATTTGCTTTACTAGTGCTCCAAATCATTGCTGATTCTACAACATCAAACAAATAGGTAAGATCATTAAGGTTCATGTCATGGTCCGCCACACAGTAGTCCTTAAAGAACTCACTATATGACTCAGGAAGTGATTGAAGAACCTAGTTAAGAACCAACTTCCTCAAGACTTTGACACCCGACTCTCCCGGCCTGTCTATATATGACTTCATCTCTAAGATGTGAGCACACACAGACATTGCTTGTCAATAGGGATTGACTGACCTTGAACTTTTCAAGAACTTGTGGGTTAGGGAGAATAATTAGAGGAGGTGGAAGAACAGAAGTATGATTTCCATGATCCAACCACGGAACATCATCTTCATTAGGAAAGCTTGTTCCAAGAGATTTGGGAAGATCATAGTTGTTTGAACCAGACATCTACAATGGGAGAAATTCAATTTAGTTGATTTAAGTCCTTAACATAACACCTAATATGAAATATTAAGGCTAGGGCCCAACACAATATTTTATAACATGGAAGAGGGATGTTGTAATCCAAGCTATAAAATATTTGAAGGTAAGCGAATGACGATTCACCAATTTCCACCATGAAAACCTAATAGGGTATTGGGTTTTAATTGGATTGAAACCTAATAGGGCATGTTTAAATCTCAGTTATTACCTCTCAAGTTTGTGACTGGTATGCCGAGGATCACAAACAATGTGTGAATAACCATGCAAATTAACTTGGTACCCTTAATTTTTATCACCTAATCGATGTTCCAGTTACCACACGCGCTCCACCAATCTATGATAAACATTAAGTTACCCTTTTCCACACTTACTAGTCCATGTTAGTGTGACGGTTACCCACACACGCTCCATAACGACTTGGTAAGGTACAAAGTGTAATTTCATGGGTTAGCACCAAATTTACATTTTCCTAAAGTAACTAAGATTGGGAATTTAATAAGGTTTAGTTACTTTATATTTATCATTATACTTTAATAATGAAAGGAGAATTAATGACCTGTCATACCCATTCGGCTAACAACCCTCCACTAGTCAAGAAAGCGGTGGATGAGAGTGGACACCCATTAAAATGTCATTTTATAGACAGTAACCTTATACCCCCCTTATAGACCAGCTTTGTGAATGAGGCCTACTAACGGTAAGACTGACTTTGTTCTTATACACACACATATATATAAATATTAACTATTAATATTATAATAGTATAAGGGTTGAACTTTAAACTATTTAAAATTCTAAGGGTTTGGAACTAAAGTATACATGGGGGGTAACTTTACAAATTCAAAAACTTGAGGGAAAGTTTTGAACAATTCAAAAAACTTTGGGACTCTATAACATATATGGCTTTTAATGACAAGACTCTTGAAAATCCATAACTTGAGGACAAGTTATGGATGTCATAAAACAATTTATAGGAAAAGACTCTTCAAATACATAACTCTTGAATTTTAAAGACTCATTAACAAGAAAGACTTTTGGTTTTCCATAACTTGAAGACAAATTATGGAATCCATTAAAGGTCATTTAGATCATCTAATAAACAAATAAACATGTCAAGAAAAACTATGATCTAGATTAAACTCATATGAACAAGACAATTCAAATCAAATAATTTTCATGTAATTAGCCTAATCATTAAACTAATACAAAACATGAATCTATTGACAATTGTCTTTTGAAGTGGATAAGAATGATCATTACCACATCAAAAATAGGTTTATAAGTTCAAAAACAGCTTAGGATAATGATTTTAGTCTAATTCCAGCCTTAAAAGTCAAAAATCTGCATTCTAGGCCTCCTACTCATCGAGTGTATGAACCTACTCGACGAGCATGATGAATTTCTTCATGGACTCGACGAGTCCATCAGTGGACTTGGCGAGTCTACAGTCCAGACCACTAGAAAATCGATTTTTTCGGCAATTTGCATCAAGTATAATTGAAAACAAGCCTTGACTTTGATACCACTGATGGGTTTTGTATACTACAACATTCTATGGTGCACATACAACCCTAAATACCTTGGATCTATGTTTTCACAAATTATACATGCAATTGGTTTCCATGGCATTAATCCTATAACTAGCATGCAATTGTCATATACCATTTAAGATACTAGTTAGAATAACATACCTTTTATGTAGCTTGAAGTCTTGATCTATTTGGACATATGAGCTTAGCCCCAATAGTGTGGAAGCCTCAAATGAAGTCATAACACATCATGGACAAATGATGAAACTTGAGAGAGAATTCATACACACCAAAACCGTCCATATCCTCCAAGAATACATTAGTCTTGATTTTGGTTATGAAGTAACATATTTATATGTGGAATTCCAAAGGTCATGGGGTATAACCCAAATCCATACCCATGGGTGTTATGATCCATGGTTCACGTGGCCCAAATCTTTATGTATCCATACATAAACTTGGTCCAACATGGATCATAAGCCCAACACATATAAATATAACTAATTACCATAATTAGTACCCATAAATTTAATTAGTCTCTTTTGATCACTAAATCAGTTCCAAATTAATTCTTGATCAATACTAATTAAAAACATATGATTTCATATTAATATATTAGACCTTATAATATATTAATAAATCATACATAACCTTCTCTCAAGAGTCTATCCTAACAAATTGTACTGATGATATGCAACCCCAAATGGACCATGCTACTCCTGGGTCAAGTATATACCAATAATAGTTATGGGCTTAGACATCTAATCCAACATTGATACCACACCAGAAGCTATGTGTTGCTACTCTTGGTGTTTCTATGGTTCAAGGTCCATAAAGTTGGCACATTTAGGGTTTAGAATCACCCATGTATGAGATTATGTCCATTTATTGAAAGTAAAGTGCTATATCTTGAAGTTGGGTTCTTTTGGGGCATGCAAAGTCACCAAGTCAGTGACTTTATGGTTGTAGACACTTGTTAGGATTCAGATCTATGGTTTGGACTTCTGCTTTTAAGCATTAAGTTCTTAAGGAGGATCTTGGCTTAATGGCTGAGTACGTTGGGCGTACAAGCCAGACACCGTGTACGATTTGCGGAGGCCCACTATAAGATTTGGGCCCAATTTGGAAAATTGGGCCATATTAGGGCCTTTAGTGTTTAATTGGAATTTGGGCTTTTGGATTATTGAATTGGGCCTTGGCTTTGGACCAAGTTATGAAGAGGGTAAAAAGGTCTTTTGCCCAAGTTTGGACACTTAGTGTGGGTCGGATCCGATTATGATGGATGATTAACTAGTGATTGATAGTGCAAAGACTCTTACGGACCAGCAGCCAGAGATTATTTCTATTAGATTCGGCAGTGCAAGGTGAGTTTCCTCACTATGTTTAGCGAGTCGAAGGCACCAATGTCGGCCCATGTTTTGTTATGTAGGGTGCTAGATGTATGCGTGACTCTTTCATGTGTATGTGCTTGTACGCTTATTGGGCGGGCCCTGATGGTTATTTTGTATGTTACTATCTGGTTTTGCATATATGAATTTTATGTGGGCGGGGCTTGATGATTATACGGTATGCTATTATCTTTGTGATTTTCGCATGTATTTGAAAGTTTATGTGATTATATGGTTATATGCTTAGTGGGCGGCCCGCTATACTCGTTGGGCGGGGCCCATTATGCGAGTTAGGGTGGGACCCGTTATACTTATTGGGCGGGGCCCATTATATTCAGTGGGTGGGGCCCGAAATGCGAGTTAGGGCAGGGCCTGTTATTCTCATTGGGCGTGGCATGTTATATGTATGATATGTATGGTATGCGGTATTTTGGGGAACTCACTAAGCTTTGTGCTTACGGTTTTCAGTTTACGTTTTAGGTACTTCAGTTTTCAAATGAAAGAGCTCGGGGTGATTGCAGGGCACACACCACATAGTTCCACCTTTTGTGTTTTACTTTGATTCGAGATGATGTTTGATACACTTCTTGTGATGAGTTTGTATTGATGTTGTGTTTTGAATACTGGTTTTCTTAAATTAAGAATGTACTTTTTGGGTCGTTACACCTATATAAGAAATATTTGCTTCTTTTCTCTTTTCATTTTTTTTTATCTTCTATTTTTATTTTCATTATCTAGAGTTCATGAGATTGAAAAAGTTTCAAATATGTTTGCTTTCTTCTTTCCACATATTTTTTCCTTATAGTTTCTTAAAATTCCATAAAATGTTTTTTGTGTACATGAGCCAATGCAAAAGTTTATGATATTTAGAGATGAAGGAGATTTGTCTCAAGGTTGTATATTTAGATCTAAAAGAAAAATGTCTGTCAATTTTGATATGTAATACCTTGAAAGTGTGTTTGTGAATGAAAAAGGAAGCAAATGATCTCTAGCTCAACTGGGTGATGCACCCAGGTTTTTCCCTTGTGCGGTTTTCTCCTGGAGGTGGTGGGTTTGAGCCTTGCTTGGACGAAAGTGGTGAAATTAATTAATTAGGTGTGGGTGAAAGGGCGGCGATTTTGGGCAACCCGGCTTATGATCTAACGTTCTCGTGTACTCCCGTTTAAATTTAAACTCCACCGTTTCAAAAAAAATGAAAAGGAAGATAGAAACAACCTGAATTTTTTAGTTGAATGTTTTACATTTTGAGCTAAAAGAAAAAGGTTAAGAATTTTGAAGTTTTTGAAATGTGTTTAAATAGTAATTGTGTTTTGATGAGTTCTCTTCACATTAATGAAATAAGTAAGAAAAAACTACGAATGTTAATGTGTTTGAAGTGTGTTTTTGAAAAAAATATATATGTTATCTATGATATTGAGTGTTTGATATAATATTAATAATTCATAAAAACTACCATTAAGATGGTCGAAGTAATGGAAATGATGTTTTTTATTTTACTTGATATTTATAAAAAAAAATGTTTATGAGTAATTTATTATAAATATTTTAAAATAAGGTTTTTAATTAGTTAACTATAATAATACTTAAAAATAAAAATCAATGAAATAAATATTTTTTAAATTAAATAATCATAACATCAATTAAAAATAACATTAAATCAAAAGTTATATTTAATTTTATTCATACATAAACATCAATTAAAAATAACATTAAATCAAAAATTATATTTAATTTTATTCGTGCATAAACCAAATATATAGATCATTATTTAATTTGATTGGTTTTATCGTATCGTTTAAAAAACCTATTTTATACATCAAATTATCTTAATGCGCGAGAATTATGTTCACACACCCACCCCTTTTCTCCCTGGTTATATAACCTGGTCCGACACTTTCAACCTTATTTTATTTCATTTCAAATATTTGATGACGACAATGATATATATTTAAGTTAATGGGGGGGATAAATCACATATATTTAAGTCAAAATAATTATATTTCTTCTTTGACTGTTTATATTTCCAGTATTAATTTATTATTGATGAATTTAAAGATATTTTTAGGATACCGATAAATTTGTTAAATTATGTATTGATCAATTCCGACAAAAAAAAAAAAAAAAAACAATTCACTAGTGATCATGATTAGGACTGTAAACGAACCAAACGAACACGAACAAGGTCTTGTTCATGTTCGTTCGTTTAAGTTAGCCGAACAACAAACGAACACGAACGGATAAACGAACGGGATTTTCTTGTTCATGTTCGTTTGTTTAACAAATTACTTTGTTCATATTCGTTCGTTTATGTTCGTGAACATGCTAAACGAACATAAACGAACAAACATAAACAGACAAAGATAAAAAAAACAAAATTGAACATATATGAACATAAAAGAACATATAATATAAGAATATAATAATTTTTTTTTGAATATAAATGAATATAAATAAACCTAAATGAACGAACATACATGAACATAAATGAATATCATAAACGAATGTTCACGAACATAAATGAACGAACGAGACAACTGTTCATGTTCGTTCATTTTACTAAACGAACGATAATTTTTGTTCATGTTCGTTCGTTTATTGAATAAACGAACATAAACAAACTTCCTGCTGAACAGTTCACGAATGGTTCGTCGAACGTTCAGTTCGTTTTACAGCTCTAATCATGATAAATAATTTTGACTAATTGAAAGATAGCATAATTTTAAATTTTTTATGAGATGTCCTTTATAACTAACTAGGGTTTGGACCCTCCGCACGATGCTGCGGAAACCCGTATGTTGAAAACACAGTGCGATATGGATAAGGTTTCGTGGAAGAAATTTTGTCAACATAGTTTCAACCTTCAAGCGTGTTTGATAGTAGTTTTATTTTTATAAGATTTCGAACCAAAAAAATATGTATGGAGGAGACAGACAAAAATAAACGAAAACTATAAAAAAAATCATATAAATGACCAAAATTATAACTTTAAAATACTGTACGGGACCAAATTACAACTTATAAAATACTAATAATTTGACTTTAAAATTATGAAGATTAAAAACTGTTAGATCAAAACTATTTTAGGAGAAAAAAAATGTAAATATACAAATCTACTTTTACCAGAGTAAAAATTATGAAATTGTGTATGAGTCCAGCTCAAAAATTAACATCGTATTAAAAAGAAATAATTACTTAAAAGATAATATATTTTTTGGTTTTTACATATTTGGTTACTGAGATTTTTTCGTTTATATTACTCTTTCAACTTGTTAAACTGTAAACATTCAATCCTTATAACCGGCTACTCCAGATAAGCCGGTAAAACCTAAAATGTAATATATTTTTTATTTTATACACATTTAATTCTTAATATTTATTTTGCACATTTAGTACTTGATATTTTTTGTTGCAAAATAATATTTTTTTTAATTGTCAGCACTTTATACAGTTCAACTTGAAGGATTCGTATAGTCACAATAGTCAAAACCAAAATTTTCGATTCTGCCAAAAAATCAAACCTATGCGAATAGAACCAGACCGGATTGTAACACGGTTGGGAGAGAACCATTTTTTGATAATTGTGAAATATGACTAGCCCACAATAAAGAAGTCCATTTCTTTTTTTTTTTTTTTTTTTTTTTTTGTGTGTGTGTGTGTCTTAGCCCACAGATGACAGCCAAGGAGAAATAAAAAATGAAATGAACGTAGAAGGCAGAAGAGTTGAAGACATCAACATTTTTAGAGCAATTTTCATATTTTTTTATTGGTTTTAGAATCATGAAAATACATAGAACATTAAATTAATATATTTTCAAATTGAAAAACATAAAACATCATTGTCATCATAATGATTTTCCTCACCTTTTTTTTTTTGTGTGTGTGTGTCTTAACCCACAGTTGAAAGTCAGGGGAAAGCAAAAATGAAATGAAGGTAGAAGGCAGAAGAGTTGAAGGCATCAACATTTTTGGAGCAATTTTCTTTTTCTTATTTTTTTATTGTTTTATAATCATGAAAATACATAAAACATTAAATTAATATATCTTCAAATAGGAAAACATAAAACATCATTGTCATCATAATGGTTTTTTTTATTTTTATTTTTTTTTTTTTATTTTTTTTTTGTGTGTGTGTATCTTAGCCCATGTTAAAATCCAAGGAGAAAGCAGAAATGAAATGAATGTATAAGACAGAAGAGTTGGAGGCATCAACATTTTTGGAGCAATTTTCCTAATTTTTTTTATTGATTTTATGATCATGAAAATACATAAAACATTAAATTAATATATCCTCAAATAGAAAAACATAAAACATCATTGTAATCATAATGGTTTTTCTCATTTTTTTAGTTTTAGTTTTTTTTATTGTTCATAGTCATTGTCGTTTGAATTTAGTCATCCTCGGGCATGTTGCATAATTCCGATTCATATTCAAGCCCTTGTATGGTAACTGGTACCGACATTCTCATCGATATTTCTTGTCTATCGAATTTCTGTTCGACCCTCAACGTTTCTCTTTCAAGCTAGGAAACATTTTGTATTTGTTCCATGCTGTCTAAGTGGTCTTTCAAGCATATGCACACTTCCATTGACAAATGAGTAAGGTGTTGTTTGTTTTTTTTTTTTTTCTAAAAAAACCACTTCTGACCACTTTTTGTTGCGCCGCACAACACTCTTTCTCCTTACAGTCAGACCCACACCTACCAGTGGTGAAGCACCACCATCGCCACTATAATTTTCAGATCACCAACCACCGCCATTGTTGCTCTGTCTCTCTCACAATTATACCTGATATAAGCCTCAACATCATCTGAAAGATGTCATACTCTTGCAAGATATGTAACACCAAGAAGGTCGCCAAGGAGGTACGACGACAAAACCCACCACTGATCCATTACTCACTCAAGTCAACTCAGTCCCACCGCCATTATCGGAATTCGAAATAGAAATGCTCTTGATTTTCCGACCCCATATTGGTTCTCCTTTCTCCGAATCCTTCTTAGATTTCACGAACTGGGTCACGTCGAAACTCGCCGAAATCAAAATCTAAATTGGTAAGCCCAAATCAAAATCTAAAATTGAAACCTAGATTCAAGCTCTGTGTGTAATATTTGACATAATCGAAAGCATCATCTCCATTATCGCCTTCCTCTAAAAGCTCTGCATCTGCAAGCTTCGTCAATACAATCTCACCAGGTTGGGATCTTCCTCCATCGATTTTAATAGGAACCAATCAATGGAGAAGAGGGAAATCTAAGGGAGAAGAAGGAGTACAGACAAGAGAGAGGCGACTTAGGTAGAGTAAATGACGATCCATGGGTTTTTCAATGGGTTCTGGTCGTGTTTCTGAAGGCTCCAGTGACTCCAATGATACTTGGTTGAGGTCTAAATTTAGGGTGATGGCTCCGGCGGTGGGATCGATTGCAAGTATGGTTATAGGAGGTGGTTCAAGGCCAAAGTCAGGTGAATAACAAGATATGGATCTTGTTTGATACCGATCTTCTCTTTTTCTTGTTATACACAAGCTTTACAGTAAAGAAATGGTGGTCCAGATGGTTTAGCTTCTTTGAGAGAGAGAGAGAGAGAGAGAGAGAGAGAGAGGGTGGGACCCCTTGCATATTAAGTATTATTTATTTATTTATTTAAAAAAAAAGTAATTAAAAACCCCATAAATGGTCCCTGTGTATTGAAATGACGAAAATGCTCCTCACTTAACGGTAGAAAGCTGACGGAGTTAGACGGAAGGACCATTTGTTAAAAGTTTTGAAACCACAGGGACCATCTGTGAGGTTTTTTGAACTTAGGGACTAAACTTGATATTTTCAAAAACTACAGGGACCATTTTTGAAGTTTTGTCTATTTGTTATTACTATTATGTAAATATGTTTATAAGCTAAGAATTATTTATTTTATATATGTTATTAATATTTTATAAATTTTGTTTTAAAACAACCTTAAAAAGACATTATGCATCACGAAACGAAAGTGAATATATGTACTTTTTCTTTTACAAAAATATTGTCTAAAACATGGATAATGTTCTAATCTCTATACGAAAAACAAATTAACAGTTTTATTTATTATAAATTAGGTGTAAAACTCATGTATTACATGGGTTCATTTAAAAGAAAAATTAAATATGAAATTCTAAACATTTAAAAGTCTGAAAGAAAAATATTGAATTATTATAATTATCATGTTTTTTTTTCTAATTTGAACAAATAATTTAGATAAATAAACAAAGGAAACTAATAAGGTTTTAATTTAGAAATTTTAAAATTAAAAGGAAAATCAATTAATGAAATTGATATGCATTTATTATTACATTTAAATATTATGTGAAATATGATAAAATGAAAAAAAAAAACACAATGCCATATGGAAAAAATTTAATTAAAAATAACTACAAAATGACATGTGGCCAAATCAATGAGAGTGTGACATGTGCCAAAAAGATTTTCATTTATTAGAGTAGATATGTAATATACATGCTACAAAATATAAATCGATTGATGACGTGCTAGTGGAACAAAAACTAAAAAAATATTGATGTTGTGAGGTTCCGTTGATTTTGAAGGCTACGAAAACTTTAAAAAAATGAAAGAAAAAAAAAACTCTGGATTAGCAATGGATGGGGACAAATTAGTGACACTCCAACTTAGGGACGAATCAACCAAATATAAAACGATAACAACTACCTCTTTCAAAGTTTGGGCAATAGGGTATTTTTACAAAGACCTATTTGTAAGCCCAATGCTAGCACCATCAATAATAATCAATAGTGGCTCGATATAAACATATTTTGTTGTGTTTTATTTAATTCGGGTGTACATCGTTGGGTCATATTTTCTATTGAAATTTGCTATTTTAGGTCAAGGAGCTTGAGAAGTATATTAGCGTTTAATGGGAACCCTAACTAGTAACTCCCACTTTTATTTAAGCTGGTGATGTCTTGCTATATCGAAAGATATATAACTCTCAAGTTATTGATCCTCATCATCAATCAACCCAGAGCCTAAGGAACGTGTTGGTTGAAGAAAATTCGCACAAAAAGGAAACAATTATGTTCGCCACATAATATTTCATGTCAAATATGAAATAAAATAATCCATACATCATTTCTCTAGCATCTTCCTAATTTGGCTATATGGTTTTGATTAGGGATGAGAATTATTTGGTCCGGAACCGAAAACCCGAAAACCAAATTGAACCGAAGTCGATTTCAGACCAAACCATATTCAAATTCGGTTTTTGGTTTGGTCTGAAACCAAACTGAATTGTAAATTTGGTTTTTGGTTCGAATTTCGGTCTTATGAAGTTTAAACCAAACCAAACAAAAAAACCGAATTTTATAAATTAATTAATTTAAAAATATATTATATATTAATATATTAATATATTAAATAAAAATATTAATTATAAAGTAAAAATTATTTTAGCCTATTTACTATTTTACGTAGGGTTAAAATTGGTTAGTTCAAGGCTTCAAGGCAGCCCTCACGAAATTCCAATCGTCAAAACTCAATTTCTCAATTGTCATTCCCGTTCGTTCACTCAAGCTTCACCCTCACGACACACGTAAATCGTAATCGATGATGACACTCTGTCTCTCCAAGAATGTTGTAACTGGAAGGCTATAATCGATGACAATATCGATAGTCCAGCAGCAACAACACCTTGAATTTGCCACTCCAGCAACAATGCAACACCACCTACAATCGATAATTCCATACTCGACTATAGCCAAGAAATCACAGGTAATATCGTAATTCTCTTTAACCTGAAGTCTGTTAGTTTTCGATTTCTATGATTGTAAACAAGAAAAACTTAATTTATGCAGTTTTGATCCATGCTAGAATTCTATTTTTTTTCTTTTTCTGTTAGTTTTAGTTTTCGATTCCATATTAGATTTTTTTTTTCTTTTTCTAGAATTTTCATTGTACAGTTCCAATTTTCGATGATATCTGCAGTGGATTAATTCAGATCAACATGTAAAAAGTTCATTATCTCAGCCTTCTCATTCATCTAGCTCTGGTACTCAAAGGTCTCATGATGTGGGTTTGTCTGGTAATAGTGCTAATGCCATTAGATCACTTCGACATAAAATGTTAGCTGAGGTGAACGGAGGAAGGCAAAATCCAATGTGGCAAACGATTATAAGTCTGAGCTAGAAATATACTTGACAGAGGATATTGAAGAAAATGATGAATATTTTCAGAGTAACAATGTAACATTCGGAAATTCTTGAAAATTTTAAACTTTTTAAATAACCACAAAACCATCACTCATTACAATTTGTTTTCAAAATAAGTTTCACATTAGAGTTTTCCCAGAAATCATAACACAAAACACGAGGATGTGCACGATCAAGCCTTCGCCTTCCCGTGATCATTTGAGGTACATGAAACATAATAAAAAATTGTAAGCCCAAAGATTAGTGAGCCTTCCCCAAAATACCACCACAATATATAATCATAACTATTACATAACAACATGCATACAGAACCTTTAGCATGTCTGGACAGCCACACCAGGCCTTCAACCTGTCTGGATCGTTCTCCAGGCCTTCGGTCTGACTGGTTCGCCTCGCAGGCCTCTAGTCTATTCGGGCCGCCCTGGGTTTGTTGGCCTTCAGCACAAAGCAGGACCGCCTCAACCTAACTACACACATGTCGACATATACACAACTTATAAACACATAATCAATCAACAGACAAGCACAAATCATACATATCAAAAAGCATAGCATCATCATATCTACCAGGATTCAGATATAACAGATCACCACGGTACTTAATCATACGATAATTAGGATAGCAATCCAAAGGGCCATCCTTGGTGCATTCGACCCGTAAGTACAGTGAGGAAAGCTCACCTCACAAGTAGTGCAGAACTGATAAGTTCTGACTCCGAATCTCAGCTCCTGACTCAATGCCTACAACAATCATGACTAACCCATCAAAATCTCGAAATACCCAAAATGACCTCAAAAGTCCAACTTGGTAGACCATGGTCAAAGTCAAAGTCAACGATCAAAGTCAACAGTCCATATTGACCTAACTCGTCGAGTGCAACTCTTGAACTCGTCAAGTTCTACGATACTCAGAAAGTCAGGGAAAACCCTAGCCAACTCGCCGAGTTTTCCCCAGCTTAACACATATAACTGATTCTTCGATTCCAGGGACTCTAAGGCTCAAATCTAAACAACAAATGTGTCTAAAAGGATGAAGTTTCCAACTTTATCGTTTAGGGCTACTCCAAATGCCCAAGAACCCTTCCATAAGGCTTGAGAGGTAGTGGTGTTGTTGTGTGCATCCTTTTGCTCTCCAGATACCTATATCTTAAAAAATCAAAATCAATAATATAAATCATAAGAAAAAAAATCGAAGCAAATTAAAAAACGTAACAATTATCGATTTAAACTTAAATCAAAAAAGTTTTATAGATTGAAACTCCATAGTTGAAACAGAATAAAAGAAACATAATCTAAAATGTAACCAAAATTGATTTAAACTACGATCAAATTAAATTAGAATCCAAAGAAAATTTATCTCTATATCTGTAACGCCTACAGATTTGGGCTAGTCAATTTAGAAATAATAAGTGTTAAAAATTTACTTTTTGATAGAAGATATTATTTAGCATAAATAATCTTAACCAAAATACAGTATATGTCACAAGGATTCCATACATATAAAGAACGCTGAAATCCAACTTATAACGAAGAAGTTATGACCGTCGAAGTTTTGTGACAAACCCGGCACGGCTCCGCGTAACGTAAAAAGTGAAATTTTAACGAAATTTTTTTAGCCTTAGATATCTAAACAAAAATCGTAGTATACGTTAAACTGAGAGCGTGGATATAGAGAACGTCCAAATCTATCTTCATTTGAGGAAGTTATGATTTTTCTAAGATTTAGCATAGCAATATACAACCTGAAAATCGAATTGTAGATCAATCAATTTTTAGCCGAAACAACCTAAATGAGAATTAAAGATCTCGTTAATAGGAGCTCAAAGATATAAAGACAGACAAAAACGGACGTCGGATGATAAAGTAATGAATTTTTAACGGACTGTATTTGTCCAAGCCTGTTAAAATATAACTTTAAAAATAAAGTCAAAATTAGTCGATAGAGTCTAAAGGAAAGTTGTAGATCCCCTCGATTCCTATGCGTGGATATAAAGAACGTCAAAAACTGAGCTTGTATGCGAAAGTTACGTATTTTGTAAGATAATTAATTTTTAGAGTGACCAGCGAGTGACACGTGGCGCGATTCGAGCCACTTCTTCTTCCCTACGCCTTGCCACCAGATGGTGACACTTGGCACTCAACATGACGTGTTGGAGCTCAAAACATGCAGTGTTGGTCAGTTCTCAGCCTATAAATAGAGGAGCAAATCACCCTATTTCTTCACACATTTCTAAGTCTTTTCTCCCAAACCTCCCCAAAGCCTCAAGGCCTTTCTGTAGTCCTTCTTAGGATTTAGTAGCGAGTCCCGGAGCGCCAGAAGGCTCCAAGAAGAAGAGATTTCGGCTTATCGTTAAGTATAACCTATGTTTAAGTTCATTATCGTTATTATGAACCTACAAACAAGATTTATCAGTGGATCCAAGTTGTTATGCCGATTGATCTACTTATGGGGATGATGTCTAGGCTGTGATTTAGTGAGGTGTTTAAAGTGGGATTTCCAAACAGTATACTTCGTATACCAAACTATAACGCCTGGTTCCTAGTACGTATGTAAATTATAATTTATTCATTTTAGTAGAGCAACTCGACGAGTTGGGAGACCCAAACTCGTCGAGTAGAAACCAGAATTGACGCAGGTTTTAAGTAACCTACTCGACGAGTTGAGAGCCCTCAACTTAACGAGTAGGGTTGCCAGAATGAAACCCTAATTTTGGGGTTTTGCACCCTATTTAAATATCCTAATCCCCCACTTGCTGGCCTCATTTCCAGCCTCCAAGTCCCAAACCGTAGATTTAGAAACCCTAATGCATTTGTGAGCTTGTGAGCCATTTGTGAGTGAAACTTTGTGTTTTTTGAAGCTTGTGAAGGAAGGAGAAGCTTGAGGATTCAAGAAGAAGCTAGTAGATACAAAGACTCGGATTCTTCCTCATCATTTTCTAGTAAACAAGTCTCAAAATTGGACGTCCCAAGTGAGTATACCTTCATATTTGGAACCATGGAGGGCTTTCATGGCATAAAGGTGCAAACTTTATGGCCATTGGAGCCCCTTGCAAGCTATAGGATGTCATTTTGGCCTTTTAAGCTCCAAAAGGCCATGCATGGAGTGAAAGGTGGAATCTATACTTGTTCATGTAGTGTTTAGGGTCTAGATCTCTGCTTGTATGCTTTAGTTTGGAGTGTGGATGGCTTGTGGACCAAGATCTAGGTCCTAAAGAGTGAGGGTTTGAGCTAAACACATTAAGTAAAGGTATTAACGGGTAAAGTTGGAACCTTTAACCTTAAAAGGACATTTTCAGTGTATGTGAGAAGCATGAAGCCTAGATCTGAAGAGTAAGGGCTTAATCCATTAAGATGGACCACACAGACTGAAGAACTCGTCGAGTCCGTAGAGGAACCGACGAGTTGAGTCGAATTGTCCCAATTTTGAATAGGGTAGAACTCGACGAGTCTGAGGAGAGGCTTGACGAGTTGAATCACTTTATCACGACTACGAGTAGCAAGAGAACTCGGAGAGTCACGGGGATGGCTCGACGAGTTGGATCGCGATTTCAGGGCTTTTGATTTATGGAACTTGACGATTTGATGGGTAAACTCGGCGAGTTGAGTCAACCTAGAATGTTGACTTTGACCAATGGTAAAATGGTCATTTTACCCCTAAGAAGGATTATTGGATTTTGACTAAGTGTTATTGTGATAATGATAGTCGGGGAGTCGTTGGAGCAGCCGTTAGAGATTCCTCACCACGAGATTTCAGAGTCAACTTTGCAAGGTGAGTTTTCCTCTAGTAGGAACAAGTCGAAGCCACCAATGTCAGCCTGTTTATGTATGTTAGCATATGTCGGACTTAGGTCCGATGCTGGGGTTAGCCCGATGTAGGTTATATGTTTCTGGACTTCGGTCCGATGTCAGGGGAAGCTTGAGGAATGTTTGTATGCTTGATGTCTTTGTGATTCTTGCATGTGTTTTTTATATGTTCCGGTCATCGGTCCGATGCCGGGGTGTAACGCCCGTAGATCCGGGCTAGTCAAATTAGAGGCAATGAGCGTCAAAAATGAGTTTTTGATGGAAGATTATTTATAAGGATTAATCTTAACCCGGTTTTAGTATATGTTACAAGGGTTACGTACATATAAATAACGCCGAAATTCGAGTTATAACCAAGAAGTTATGGTACGTCGAAGTTTTTCGGCAAAACTGGCACGACACCGGGAGACGTAAATAATGAATTTATGATAGAGGAATTTTTGGACTTAGTGATCTAAACAAAAGTTGTAATATACGTTAAACCGAGAGCTTACAAAAAAGAACACCCAAATCTGACTTCGTATGAGGAAGTTATGAATTTTCTAAGATTTGGCATAGCAGTGCACGACCTGAAACTCGAATTTTAGTTCGAGCGGTTTTTGGCCTGTGCGACCTAAATGAGAATTGTATATGTCATTAATAGGAACTCAACGGTAAAAAGACAGACAAAAACGGAGTCCGTATAAAGGAGTTACGAATTTTTCACGATCATTTAACAATAGAATCTCATCCTACTGTTAAATTTAATATCGGTCGAGAATTAGCCAACGTAGTTAAAATGAAAGTTGTAGATCTTATTTTTACCTACGCGTGGATATAAAGAACGTCAAAAACAGAGCTCGTATGTGAAAGTTATAAATTTTTGAAAATCGGCTGATTTCCACCTTGTGTGCGATGCCACGTGTCAGCACCAGGCGAAACCTTGGAGCCTACGCAACTCCACAACGTGGTGAGAGGCACCACGACGTGGTGACGCTCAAGGAAGCCTATAAATAGAGGTGCCGGGTTCCCTTCATTCCTCACACCTTCCAACTTCTTCATCTCTCTGTCTAGAACATCTCTGTAAGCCTTAAAACCCCCCAAAAAGCCTAGGGAACCCCCTAACACGAGGTGGAAGCCCCGGAGCATCCGACAGATCTGGAAAGAAGAGCCTTCGGCTCAGAAACTCTGCTTCAGCGGAGCCCGGTTTTGAGGAAAACCCGTTGTAAGTGAGCTATGCCTACCCTATAATAAATATTTGGGCTATTATTATGAGCTATATAATTGTCGTTACAATGTCTTTTTAACTACTCGCAGTACGGGGAAGCTGGCTTGAAGGCCGCTTGGGTTGCTGGATTCAGAAGTGTTATATGCTGAAATGATCCTACACTCCGGTGTTTCATGTCTGGATCCTGTCTGTACATAGTGGTTGAGAAGTATTGTTTCGTGCTTATATAATAGTAATTATGCTTAGATAAATAATTAGTCTCGGTGAATATTAGACTAAACTCTAGTGGTAATATACTAGGTTTCATCAAGGGAAGTTGTTTTTAAGAAGTGAAGTGCTGCCTCGGTTCGGACTCACCATCTTTACAGGTGAGTGCATAGTTACTTTCATCTTACACATAGATATGAAGTATTTTATATAAATTACGTGCTATGTGTGCATATTATCTGTATACTTGCTATCTATGCTGGATGGACAATTTTATACATGTTTTAAATGATTTAAACTGTATATGTATTTTATATCTACAAAATTTGTTGGGTAAAACATGGGTAGATGTATTAGTTGTTGTTCGATAAAATAAAATAATGAGAGGCCTCAATGTCATTGATGATCCAGTCATCTAGCGGAGTATAGATGACGACCATGGACTATTCTAGACAGTCCAGTGGAACGCTAGCAGGGTCGCAACCTGTAGGTGTTTATTTGAACTGTGTGCTCACCAACAGTACTCCATCCCCCACATGGTTGCCTTATTTCACATGAATTGATGAGGAAGCCCCAAAGCATGTGTTGTCGCCCCGATGAAAGTCCTTAGACTAGGTCCCTTCTGTTAGATGTTTTAGGGACGGAAAGTGAGGATAACGGGAACGGGTAATTGGGTTAACTATTTGATGATTAAACATAATAATTATATTATTGTGGGTTGAAAACCCTATGAACTCACCAGGTTTCCCAACCTGACCCACTCAGTTTATTTATATCACAGGTGTTGATATGAAGTCACATTACACTGAGTGATTAAGGAGATATAAATCACTAGTGATAATGAATGTAAGTTCTGTTTATGCTTATGTTTCTGTATTAACGATGACATCCCAAATGTTTTAAAATAAATAAAAATACTTTTCTTCGGAAATGCTTTGATAATGTATTTATCATGTTTTACTGGGAACAAATTCCGAAACATTTTTATTAAAAGAGTTACTCTGATTTTTATAAAGCATAAACAAAATCGGTCTTTTCTGGCCGTGAAAATGAGGATGTCCCACGGGGAAAGCGCAAGGAATGTTTAGCTTATATGTTCCGGGCTTCGGTCAGATGCCAGGGCAAGCCCGAGGAGTGTTTATATGCTTATGTTATGCGTTTATGTTATTTGCTTTGGTGATATGTTATATGTATACCAGACTTCGGTCCGATATCGGGTGGGGCCAGATGTAGCGGGCAAGGCCCAATGTATGTTATTATGTGATTATGTGTATGGTATGTGGTAGTTTGGGGAGACCCACTAAGCTTCTTGTTTACAGTTTTTATGTTTGGTTTCAGGTACTTCCACTAGTAAGGGGAAGAGTTCGGGATGACTGCATTGCACACACCACAACATTTAGTCTGGGATGATTTACTCTGATATTTGGACATGTGATTTTGATACAATGTTTTGATATGATGTTTTGAGATATTATAACTTATGTTTTTATGAGATGATTTGGGTTACCATGGTTTTATTTATAAATTAAAACGGAATTTTTGGACCGTATTTTTGAGATGTTTCAATTTGGTATCAGAGCCTTTGTTTGAGGGATTCGGGCACACTCTCGCGTGTGTATGGACTCAAACTGAGGACTTGATATGAAAATTTTCAAAAGGAAAATCATTTTTATAAAAAGAACTTTGAAAAGAGAAAGAATTATGAAAAGAGAAAGGAATTTTGGAAAGAGAAAAGGATGTAGTACATGCAATCAATCGATCTCAAGTAAGTACTCCCAATTTACCCATACAAGTTTATGTTATGATATGTTTATGAGAACTGCATGCTAGATTAGGGCTAAGGATGTAGGAAGGATGCCTTATGTGCCTATTATATATATATATCAACTTTATGAACTGCATGCTAGTACGGATTAGTCAGTGATATAATAGCCTGATTTGGATATGCTTGATTATGTGTACTCAATGCTCGAATGCTGCTTGCTTTGTGATTTTAGGAGTTCTAGTTATCTCTAGCTAACTAGTGAATGAATATGTTAAGTTACATATTTCGAGGACTAGATAATTTCAGAAGGTTAGGTCTAGCTCTATTTCGCAGCTCTTGTTTGAGTCCAACCGTTGTAGGGTAGAACCTCCCATTTGAAGAATTATCTAGTCTTAGTGATATGTAATGGTATTTGTGAGCTAGTTAGGGGGAGATAGCAGGGACTTGTTATGTAGCTGATGGAGGAGAGTGGGTTGGTGATTTCCCTAGGGCAAGCCTAGGATGAGATTAGCATGAGAACGACAATAGCAGTAGAAGGGACTTGGTGGATTCAAGATAGTTCTTGAGGAAAGTACGGATATATGTGGAAGGTAGTATGGGCCCGTACTACTGAAAGAAGAGGATCTATACTCGAATCAAGGAAGACTGAGATGAACCCAGGAAACTTGTAGTATGTGAGATCCCTCGAGTTATGATGTTTCTACTGATGTTTTTATGGTGTATTTTCAGTATGGTGAAGCTATGCACTAGGCTAGTTGGAAGTTAAGGTGTCGGTGAGGGATCAGGCTCGGGCTCTAGAGTCAGGCAGCTCGACAAGTAGATGACAGAGTTCATTTTGTCTGAGGTCACGTGAAGTATTTTAGACCAGACTCCTATGATCTTCAGTACGATGAAGGGTATCTTAGAGCTTTTGGATGAGAGACTGAGTGCATTCCGTACCGAGGTGGCGGCCATGATGGGGTCGCGCACGCTGACGTTTGGAGTTCCAAGCTTGTTGAGCTCCAGACTACCGTGGGGCTCGGGACCCCATTGCTAGCAGCAGATGGTTGGCTAATGTTTCGAACTCTTTCCGTAGGATCCGATGTCTCGAGGGGGACAAGGTTCGACTTGCTTCCTGTCTTCTAAAGGATAGAGCACGAGATTGGTAGGAGGAGGTCGGACGTGCCACTGGAGATGCTGCAGTTCTAGATGCGATGACCTGGAGTGATTTTTCGACCAGGTTCAGGGCCGAGTTTGCACCTGTGATCGAGGTGTAACAACTTGCTAGGGAGTTCTAAGATCGGGAGTTCCAGGATCTCCAACAGACGAAGTGGTGATTAAGATCACCGCCATGTTCAGGGAGAGGGCCCTTCTCGTTCCGCAATACGTGGCGGACGAGGATATGAAAAAAGACCGATATCATGAGATGCTGCAGAGTGATATCCACTAGTTTGTGAGCGGATCCAACTTCAAGATGTTGGAGGATATGATTTCTAGGGCGAGAGAGAAAGAGAGAGAGAGAGAGAGAGAGAGAGAGAGAGAGTTGGACTTGGAGATGGAGAAGAAGAGGAAACCCGAGGGGGTTCAGTCAGGGAGTGCGGGCAAGATGCTCAAGGTATCAGACCGCAGATCTAGGAGCCAGCAAAGCGGCAACCATTGTGGAAAATTCAGCAAGTTGCACGAGGGGACGTGTAAGCCAGGGAGTCCGGGCTGCTTTAAGTGTGGCCGAATTGGTCATGTGAGCAGATATTGTACAACTACTACAACCACCACGACAATATCAAATCTGATTTGCTTTCAGTGCAGTCATAGGAGACACAAGTGGTCCTAGTGCCAGAGTTTAGCAACAGCTGGATAGGTGGCAGCAACCGCTCCTGCTACGTTGAGGATTATAGACGGCCGTATGGGCCGGGTAAAGGCACCTGTGGCGAGGAGCAAGGCCTTTCAGTTGACAACAAAGGAGGCACGAGCAATTTCTGACATGGCGATGGGTATGTATATTCTCCTTATCTCTTTACTTATACTGTTTCTTGCTTATGTTTATGTGTTTCATTAGAGGATCGTTCCTTATGAATGGTATATCTGTTGGATTAGTGTCTAAGCCCATAACTATAATTGGTATATACTTGACCTGACCCGACATGGTCCATTTGGGTTGCATGACATCGGGACATTTGGATAGACCTTTTATGAGAAGAGGATATTTGTGACATATTAATATATTATAAATTCTTATATATTAATATGAAATCATATTATTTAATTAGTATTGATCAAGAATTAATTTGGAATTATTTTAGTGATCAAAATAGACTAATTAAATATATGGGGATTGATTGTGTAAATCATTCATTCTTATATATGTGGGCTTATGATCCATGATTCCTTATGTTGGGTTTAACCCATGTGGTGACCCATGGATACTCCATGGAGGTTAAAACCCATGGAGCATAAGGAATGGGTAAAGTCATGGGTTACATGATGTAACCCTAATGTGCACACTATATAAAGACCCCATTGGTTGGTGAAATTGGCACGAGTGTGTACACAAGAGGGCAAGCCGATTTCTAGAGTGAAGTATCTCTTATCATGGTTATTCCAAGTTGTTTTGATGTTGTGTGAAACATTTGAGGTGTCACACTTGGGGCACTAGGCTCTTGAGCTCCATGGAATCAAGCTACAACAAAGAGGTATGTAATTCTACTAGATTTTATATTACGTGTACTTTATATTATGTTAGTTAGAACAATACCTTGGAAAATTGATATTTGTATGCATAATAGAGAAAACATAGATATAATGTATTTAGGGTAGCATGTACACCATAGGAGTGTTAGAATGCTCAAAACCCAACAATGGTATCAGAGCCGAGGCTTGTTTTCAATTATACTTGCTTATATTTGCTGAAAATCGAAGTTTTTGCTGTTCTGGGCTGGGGACTCGCCGAGTCCATTGATGGACTCGACGATTCCATGTGTAAAATCGTCCAACTAGTCAAGTTGGTACATGCACTCAACGATTTGGACCCCCAGACAGCATATCTTCGAGTTTTAAGGCTGGAATTGGTCTAGAATCATTACCTTAAACTGTTTTGGACTTATAAAACCTATTTTTGATGTGGTAATGATTATGGTAAACCAATTTCAAAGTCATTATCAAAGTTTCAAGTTTTATATATGTTTATATGATTCTTGAAAATTGTTGATATGGATCATTCATTCTTATGAGTTTTGGTAGATCATAATCATAAGAATTATATGCAAATTGTTTGTTAGTGTAATTCTTGGTCTTTATGATATTGTATGGACTCCATTACTTGTCCTCAAGTTATGGATTAACCAAAAGTTTTTTGTGTTACCTTGTTTTATAAGTTGATCTAGATTAATGAAAAATTATGTGATAGTTGTTTTCAATCCATATTGATCTAAAAGTGGTTCATAACATGTGTTTTTGTAACTTGTCCTCAAGTTATATAAAAAGTCACATTTATGAATATTAAAACTCATAAAAGTGCCATAGGTTACAAAATGAAGAGTCTTTTTCTCATAAATATTTTTATGGACTTCATAACTTGTCCTCAAGTTATGGATGTTCAAGAGTCTCTTCATTAAAGTCTTTAAAACTTTAATTAAACTCATAAGTTATGAAAATCCAAGAGTTTTGAAAAGTTTCAATACTTTCCCTCAAGTTTTGGAATTTTTAAAGTTTTGCTTATGAATGCTTTAATTTCAAATCAAACCCTAGAATTTTAAAAGTTTAAAATTCAACCCTTATACTATTATTTTAATTTTAATTATATAGATATGTATAAGATAAAGTTAATCTTACCGTCAGTCGACCTCATTCATGAAGCTAGTCTCTAAGGGGGGGTATAAGGTTACTGCCTATAAAATGACAGTTTAATGGGTGTCCACTCTCACACATTGCTTCCTTGACTGGTGGAGGGTCGTTACCCGAACGGGTAGGATAAGGACTATATTATACCTTCATTAAAAGTATAATGATAAATACTAAGTAACTAAACACTTATAAATTCCCAGTCATAGTTACTGAGGAAAATGTGAAATGGTGCTAACCCATGAAATTGCACTTTGCACCTTTGTTAAGTCGTTAGTGGAGCGTGTGTGGTTAACCGGCACACTAACATGGGACTGAAAATGTGTGGCAAAGGATAACTTAATGTTTTTCATAGATTGGTGGAGCACGTGTGGCTAACCGGCACATCAATTAGGTGATAAAGTTAAAGGTACCAAGTAAATTTGCATGGTTATTCACACCTTGTTTGTGATCCTCGGCATCCCAGTCACAAACTTGAGAGGGCACAATCGAGATTCAAACATGCCATTGAAAGTTCAATGTATCTCAAAAGATCTAGGAGTTTCAAATCCAATTAAAACTTAATTATATTTCATTTTCATGGTGGAAATTGGTAAATCGTCATTTACCTACCTTCAAATATTTTATAACTTGGATCACGACATCCCTCTTCCAGTTATAAATTGTTTGTTGGGTCCTAGCCTTAATATTTCATATTGGGTGTTATATTAAGGAATTTAAATCAACTAACTTGAATTTCTCCTATTATAAATGTCTAGTTTAGATAGCTATGGTCTTCCTAAATCTATAGGAACAAGCCTTCCTAATGAAGATGATATCCCACATGGCAATCAAGGTGAAAGGTTAATCCCTTTATTGTGCATTAATGGGACTGGAAATCATGCTTTACTTCCACCTCCTCCAATAATTCTCTCTATCCCACAAGTTTCAAGACTTGAAAAGTTCTAAGTCACTCAATCCCGATTGGCAAGCAAAGACTATATGTGCTTACATCTTGGAGGTTAAGTTACATATTGGAAATCCGGGAGAGTCGGGTGTCGAAGTCTCGAGGTAGCTGGCTGTTGACTTGGTTCTTCAGTCACTCCCTGATGACAGATCATGACATGACCCTTAGTGATCTTACCTATTTGCTTGATGCTGCTAAATAAACAATGATTTGGAGCATTGGTAAAGCAAATTAGATTGGAAGATCTACTTCCCAAACCTATTTGGACATTGACAGTGGTGACATTAGAAGTCCTTGAAAGCTTTCTCTTCCCAATAGAAAGGGATTAGCCATGGTCAAGTCATTTGACCAATGGTAAAGAGAAAGGCTAAGTCTGAGACAATCAAGTGTACCATTTCCAAAGAGTCCATATGTTTCTTTTTCCAAAAGAAGGGGCATTGGTTGCAAAGCTGTCAAATTTACCTGAAAGTTCTTAAGGATGGTAAAAGTCAAAAAGATTGACTTTGCTTCAGGTAAAAGTCCATTATCTAACTCTATTAAGTTCCTATTTGGAGATTCTAAATACATGATGTAATGTAATTACATTTTGATGTTTTGGAGAATCAAAGGAAGCTTAAAGAAAGAATATGCTAATTCTGATAGAAAAAATGGATTTCAATCGCATGGTTCGTTGATCAAAATTTTGAGTTGTTGCTTAAGAGTTATGATAGATTGCTTAAGGAATAGATAACAACATAGTTTTCATATGTATTTGCATTGTAAGGATAAGATTTTCCGCAAGTTAAAAAAAAAGAAAAAAAAGGAGTGTTGATTTATTTATTTTTAGTATCCTTACAATGACATTTGTGAAAAATTGTTGTTTATATGATTTCATTGATAGCAATATTGGAAAATGGATTTGATTCTTTCATTTGTGGTAGTGTCATAATTTACCAAATAAGGAAAGATTCTGATCACCTAAGTTTCAATTGGACCGAAAGTTGGAATCATGCAAGATATATAGTATGATGAATGAGAATTTTCATCTTGGGAAAATTAAGACTAAGTCCTTGTTTATATGTATGTGTGAGTCAAGTGAAGGACTAAAGGATCGGGTACATTTGGTTGTGCGTTGGTCAAGTCCACTACAAAGTCTACTAAGATTATTCATTATGATTTACTAAAGTTTAGTAAATATGGTTATGCTTACAAGTTTAAGTGTAATTCTGAAACATTGGAAAGGTTTCAATGATTGGTAGAATGAATAAGAATAATCAAATTAGGCAGAAAGATAAAAGCTTCTCCAATCTGAAGAGATGGGAGAGTACTTGAGTATCTTGTATTATGATTATCTTAGTGATTATAAAACCATATCGCAATTTGTCCTCTAAGGACACCTTAGTGCATTTTTTTGGCTAAGGAGAGGAATCGTGAATTGTGGAAATGGTCAAACCAAAAGAGAAATCATACTTCGTTCCAAAAACAAGTCTTAGAGTCATACTCCAAGATTGTAACTTGAGTGACATAATCTTTAGAAAGTTTATAATACTTGTCAAATGTAGTGTAAGATGTTTCCTATTCTTGTACATTTGAAGTTGGTTATTTGTGATGCTTTGGATAAAACAAAGACCAACTAAGACCAACTGTGAGAATTGTTTAACTTGTTAAGAATCCGTACTAACTCTTGAATATTTGTTTTGTCAAGAAATGGTTCTTGACAAAGAGAATATCATATGTCAAGAGGTCAGTGGGAGTCTTAAAAGATCTTGAGAAAGTTTCAAGAACTAATCAAGAATGAAACCTATTGTGTAGTCACTAGCACACAACTTAAGGTTGTAAACCTATCGTGTTGACATATTCTTATTTATGTGTCTATTCCAGTTAAAAGTTGACTATGCTTGTGAGTTCTATGAGTTCTCAATTGTTTGCATTACAACCTGGAAGCAATGGTAGGCCCTTGTGCTGCCAGGTGGCAAGAAAATGAGACTAGGCAAGTTCAGTCCATATGAGTTTGGATTTGTCACTAAATTTGTCTTGTGATTATGGTTATGACAAATTCACATGGATAGGAACACTTACGCCATAAAAATCTAAGTGTCATAAGGTTTCTCTTCGATTCATGAAAATGATGGTGAGGAAACGCTTTCACTATTTAGATTTTAACTAGATAGAAATTGTGATATTTGCATTCTCATATTGTTAATGGAGCGTGTGTCGTTAGCCGACACACTAACTAGTGAGAATGGCAAAAGGTCTAAACATTATAATTACGACATCCCTCTTCATAATTATTTAGAACACACATGTGAGCTATCTATGGAAAAGTGTATGGTTTTGATAAAGTCTTATCAAAGCATCTGGTATCAGAAATCTGAACTTTGGTAAGAAAGTCAATAAAGTCTTGATTTCTAAAAGTCCATCTGATTTCTGGGTACATGTCAAATCTAGTGGGAGCATAAGTGTTATGCTAGTAAGATCATAATAATTATGCTAGTGGGAGCATGATTGTTATGATAAAGTGTTGCAAGTTAGCAATATTAATTATAGAAAACAAAAGTTTCAATTCACTTTGAAAAAGTTGTTTTGCTATAATTAAGGGAGAGAATTTTATACTTCATTCCCATTTTACAAGCTTAGATTGAGATTTTAATCAACTTTAGTCAAGGATATATATATATATATATATATATATATATATATATATATATATATATATATATATATATATATGAATGTTATGTTGGAATGGTTCAACATGAGGAAATTCTATATATGTTGCGTTCTCAAAATTCGTTTATGATTACTGCGTCCCTCTTCATAATTCGAATTGTGAGAACATGGAAAATAAAAATTTTATAGCATGAATCGTGTCCCATATGCTTCGGGTATAGGATTGATTACATGTGCTATAATATTTATCCATTCTAAATTTTCCGAATGACTAGGGCATTAAGAGGAAAGAAGGAATAGAACTGGATATGACTAAAATGATTAAACAATTTTCAAGGACAATTTGAGGTTTACCAAAGATTGGTTGCTCATGGACAATTGAAAGTATACAGTTAGGACCATATTGACATATTCTGAAAAGAGGGAACTCTTGTTTAGAAGTGATGGTCAAAATGGAAATATGGAATTGTTTCCTTAGGTAGAAGTTATTCTCTGAATCTGTGTAAGATTAGAAAACTTAATGCAAAGAAGGATGTTCAAAGGAATGTACTTTGAATATGAGACTTAGTTTCCATGGAATTGATCTCCATTGGACTAATTTGAAATGTCTGTTGCCAAGTCTTTGTGACTTTTGTGCATAGTCATTATAAGAGAATCATTGCATTTAAGTTTAGAATCTAACAGATTACAGTAAATGGCAAGAGTTTAGTATTCTTACATTTAAAAAAGGGATTGGGATTGTGAAATGAGCATCATTTGAGTTTTGTTCAATTGATCTATTTCACAAAAGAAAGGACATAGGTAAACATAGTGTGCATGCTTGGAGTATGACAAGACTATTGTTTTAATTCAAGTATTAAGTTGATAATTCAAGACATTACATGAATAATGAGTAGTCAATATGGTGCTTAGATAAAAGGTGTTTTTTATTTACTCTCAAAGTGTTGGGTACATATAGGATTAGTATTATTCTTCTGTTTAACTTTGCATGTTTTGACTTCCCGAATAACTAAGTTATTCAAACCGTCCACAATCAATCATACTTTGGAAGTAGGTATTGAGGCAAGACTGTCATGAATGGGTCTGTAGTCTGTCTAGGTGTCTAGACTTAGGTGTTGTATTCATGAGTGCTCCTGGAATAAGATTCGAGTATTGGATTAAACCCACACTCATTTGAATCACTTCATGGATTTTTTCACCAGTGAATCATGAGACGATAATATATTATATTCTTCAAACCTAGAGATATGATTTAGTGATGACACCCTAAGTGCTTGGCCAAGCCTGGACTGATTTGATTTGTTCAATTAGTCGGTCTTCATAAATCAGAAATCGGGCAACAACAAATGGACAAAAAGAATGATTATAATCCATGTCTCAGTCCACATGATATCTAGAATGGAGGAATATAGGCTCACTTATCTAATGGACACGTCATTGATTTGTTTAGAGTTCGACATCAACTTTTAAGAGCTACGATTGCTGGTCAGGTTGGAGTCATACTTGCAATAACAATTATTAGACTTATCCAAGTGAGAGACTTTTGGATTAGTGTCTAAGCCCATAACTATAATTGATATATACTTGACCCGACCCGGCATGGTCCATTTGGGTTGCATGGCATCGGGACATTTGTATAGAACTTTTGTGAGAAGAGGATATTTGTGACATATTAATATATTATAAGTTCTAATATATTAATACGAAATTATATTATTTAATTAGTATTGATCAAGAATTAATTTGGAATTAATTTAGTGATCAAAAGAGACTAATTAAATATATAGGGATTGATTGTGTATGTAATACTAGTCAAAATAGATCAATAACAATCACATGTGATTAGGCCAATCATGTAATGTGATTAGTAATGTGATGAAATTACTATGTAGTTCATGATAAATTCTAATACAAATATGAACTTTCTTTATAATACAACTCAAAGTATGTCCATATGATTCCAAAGATATAGAGAATGTCTAAATCTAACTTCACGTGAAGAATTTATGATAATCCGAACACTATAAATCACTATAATAAGAGGAATTTACAATAGACTTACAATTAGCTATTCGAGTCTAAAAGAGAGTTGTAGTACTTGTAAATACCTACGCGTGGATATAAAGAACATCAAAAACGGACTGCGTATGTGAAATTTACGACCTTCCAAAGATTCAGCCGTTAGAAACCCTAATCTGACCGAGCTTACGATGTGAGCATAGAAACTCATGACGTGAGAAGTCATTTTGCCACATTTCGGATCTAGAAGGTGCACGATGAGGCTAAGAAAGGATAATTTCTAAGCTCACAACGTGAGCAAGGATATCTCACGACGTGAAGAGTCACATAGCCATCTTCCGAAGCTAGGGATGCAAATGGAAAGTCTACGGGATGATCAGCCATGACTCACGACGTGAGTCTTATAAAACTCACGATGTGAGAGGCCAAAATCCTTCCTATAAATAGAAGATCCAACTTCAGCCATTCTTACACCTAAATTGCTTTATCCTCTCTCCTTTGCTGAAGCCATTTTGCATCCCGAGCCCCGACGACCTCGTACTGCTTAGATTACATAAAATCACGCTACTAGGGTGAGTTTCACGGACCCACTTTCTAATATTTTCGGGGGAAAACACATGTTAATATTGTATACACGATAATATTATGTCTATATGATAGTTTATTGATATAAACATAGACAATTATATTAACCGAGATTTAGTTGTTCTAAATATAATATTTTTAATATATACAACTATTATCAACTTATTAGCTTGTTATTATACAAATGTAGATCTTGAGTTATACTTAGGATTATATATATATATATATATATATATATATATATATATATATATATATATGTTGTGTGCGATATAGTTCCGAACTTATATTCGAAAGTTCTATATGTTAATTTATAAAGTATGTTGTTATGATTAGTTTTATGTCAAGATAAAACTTGGTATAATATATTTTGTTATTGTTAGTTTTATGACAAGATAAAAATTGATATGTTATACGTTGTTGTTGTTATTGGTTTTATGTCAAGATAAAACCTGGTTTTACTTCAAGTTATAGCTGTTATACTGCCTAAATGATATATGAAGTTAGGAGTAATGTTTAAAAGCATAGTCTAGTAACTTAGGGTTTTAGACATGAATATGCCTTTGTTGTTAGAGCTATAGGAAGCTTTCGAAGTCTACATGAGTAATTGTATTCATCAACTAAGATTGGGGATCTTGGTGGAAATCCTATGAACTGTAACCGTTAATCCCGTGTGAGCGAGGATGTTGTGTATAATTAGTATACGGGTTGACCACCCCACTTGTGATTGTTAGCTACAGTCAACCATAAGCAAGTGACGAACTATCATTTTACTTGTTATTGTTACGATGTCGATGAATCATACGACGTTGTTCTCATGGAAATCATGAGTGTATTGTTTCTCATGGAAATCATGAGTGTGTTTTTTAAAAGGTATTGTGTCATAGCAGCGGTTACAGGCTCATGGTAGCAATTTGTTAGAAACATTATACTTTGTCGTATACAAGTATTAATGTTAAGTATAAGTTTCCCCTTACTTATACCCTAGATTCAAGAAAAGTTTAGGTATAACACTTATTTGATAAGTAGAATATTATACCTGATATACATACTAAACGTTGGGGAGTCAAAATGATACTTTCAAAACTATACTTTTGAACTCATAAAAAGTATTATTTTTATATGGAGTCAAAACCTTGAAATATTTTAAAATGCATGTGTTTTCAGGAACTTGAAAAGATGGTATGTATTCAAACAGGAGAAGTTTTACTATTACCTTTCTGTTCATTAAGAAGTATGCTATAGTCGGATATTATGTAATAGGTTCTAGAAAAACAGTTATGTAACATTCAATTATCAATAAAGGTATGTGTTTTCTTTAGTACTGTTTAATGTATGTTATAGAACTGTGATACGAAGAATGACGTTACACCACCCGATGTTTCCGCCGACTGCCGGGGTGTGACAAATTTGGTATTAGAGCTATGGACTATAGTGAACTAGTACTTTCTTAGGAAAGCACGTCTATAGTTTAGGGCCTACTCTATTAGGTTTAGGTATATCCCTTAGCCTATAATAAAAAGTATTATTAATTATTCTACTGAAGTACTACTTACGGGAGTGGTGACAAGGATAGACATGTCAATTTGGGTTGCTGGATTCCAGAACGACTATATGCTAAAATGATCATGCCCTTTCGACTGTCTTGACTGGCCGGTGCCTTATTAGATAGACCTGAAGTAACAAACAATAATTAAAGCGTTAATACAATAAATAAAAATATAGAGTCATATAAAAAGACTCAAATCTGCGATGAGAATACACCTTAATACCCGGAATGTTTTTGATCTCAAGGATTTAGATCAAATATTCCAACTAAAGTTTATATGTGCATAGATCCTATCACAACTATGTGTAGGTGCGCAACTACATTTTATTATGATCAGATCATATGAACAATTTAATTTGGGAATAATATTTGATAGACTAAACTCTTGGTGATCCAAAATGTATAGGAGTTCGACATGGCACATTCACGAGAATGGATAATCATCGAGGAGACGTATGAAGAAGAGGAAGTTTCATTCCCCATGATGGTAGGCGATCCTTACTACCCTATAAATTCAACCACCTTTCATCTGATACCTTCGGAAGATGGAGCACCTTTACCTTCCAACAAATGGGAAGAGAGTGAACCAATGGAAGAGAGTGAACCAATGGAGGAGACAGAATCAGTGGCATCATCTTTACCACCAATGAACAATCTTTACCTTCAAGTTCCAGGAGGAGCAAAGACAAAACGCACAGCACGCAAATCCATACCAATATGGAAAATGATTAAGAAGAATTAGAAGGCGATATCTTCAGGAAGTAATAGAGTTCAAGATGAACCTGCACGGATAGCCCAAACTGTCGTTAGGTGGGTGGCAGAAGAAAGAGCTGCTAAGATGTATGAGACTAGTCAATCATCTTGACCACATCCCCCACATTCTTGTGAAGATAATACCTTATCTCAATTGTTTGAGAAAAGTGTGAAAATTGAAGATAAGATGGAAATTGTCGAAGGTAGGGCTACTCATCTCTCCGGAAGAGTGCGAAGGCTAGAAGGACAAAGGACGCATGATCAGGAATCGGTGATAGATGTCCATCATCGTATAAATTTCGCTTATACAATCAAACCTCAAGAAACGAGGAGCACACAGGAGGTCTTGAGCAGAGAACTCAAGCACTTGAGGAGCAAGTGGTTAATGTCGCTGATGTGCTAGGTCATCACTTGGGTTTCTGGTAGATAAGCTAAAACTAGTGGTTGTGTAAATATAGGAAATCAGACTAGTTAAGGCAACAAGAGTAAAGTTTATAGAAAGGATGTAGAAAACCTTGCAAATTCTATAATGTTTATAGAAACTTTTCTCTTATAAAGCCTAAATAAACCGATGTAACCACAAATAATAATATGAAGCATATATTACAGTAATCATTGTGTTATCCTTATGTTTTACACTTTGAACCCTAACCAACGATCAGCACCATAACAACCACCAGAACCAAACCCCCCAATAAGTACAACACGACTTGAAGAAATGATAGCTCAAAGATTTGCTGCGACTCTATCTAATGTCACAAGAGATGGAGTAAGAAATAAAGGCCATATAGGGACCGCTAGAACGTGTACCTACAAAGATTTTATGAATTGCAGGCCAAAGAGCTTTCATGGAAATGAAGGGGTTGTTAATTTGCCTAGGTGGATAGAAAAGACAGAGTCCTTCTTTCAAATAAGCTTATGTCCAGATGATTGTAAAGTACGATTTGCAGCCTGTACTTTCACTGATGCAACACTTACATGGTGGAACAACCATGTGAATACAATGGGGATTGGTACTGCAAATTCCGTGAAATGGGAAGAGCTAAAAATGATGCTAGTAGAGGAGTATTGTCCTCGAGAGGAAATACATAAGTTGGAACAAAAATTTTGGACCCTAACCATGAAGGGTTCAGAGATAACAGCTTATATAGCTAGATTTAATGATCTTGCAGTAATGTGTCCAACACTTGTAACCCCTGAATATAAGAAAATTGAGCGATATATCTGGGGTTTAGCATCGCAGATCAAATGCATGGTGATTGCATCAAAGCCTACAACCTATGACAGCACCAAGAGAGTAGCTCATCAGCTAACCCTCACAGAGATCCAAGGATCAGTAGTGGTCTCAAAGGCTGAGTCTCCCAAATCTGGAACAAACAAATGCAAGTTTAATAGGAAGAATCCCAAACAGTCATCTGAGAAAAGATAATAAGTGGAAACCAATTATGCAACCACGATAGCAGTACCCACTCAACCAAAATCTTCATGGTGCAATCAGTGCAACCTTCATCACCTAGGTGACTGTTTTGTTTGCACGAAGTGAAAGAAGAAGAGGCATACTGCTAGTTACGGCAGGAGCACAACACCTGCAATAGTCAATCAGCAAACAAGTACTGGAACTGGCCATGGTGAAGAAAGAAAGTGTTATGAGTGTGGAGAGGTTGGACACATCAAGAGAGAATGTCCAAAGTTAAAGAGTCAAGGAGGCTTAGGGTGTGACAGGGCATTTGGGATTGGAATCAAAGAAGCTATCCAGGACCCTTCGGTTGTATCTGGTACGTTTCTCAAGATAATTTATATGCTACCATACTCTTTGACTCTGGTGCAAATAAAAGTTTTATAAATCCGACGTTTCGAAAATTATTAAGTCATAAGTCTAGCAAATTAAAAGAAATCTATGAAGTAGAAATCGCTCACGGTCAAACCGAGAGAGCATATGAAATCCTAGAAAACTGTCTGTTAACTCTTAATAGCTACCTTTTTCACGTCAACCTCATGCCATTGCCTATTGGTAGTTTTGATGTCATAATTGGCATGGATTGGTTATCTTAACACCACGCCAAAATTATATTTTATGAGAAAGCCATATGACTACCCTTACCAAACGGCGAAGCCCTGATTATCTATGGTGATAAATCTGGGAAGATCCTTAAAGTCATCTATTGTACCAAGACCCAGAAATATCTATATAAGAAATGTAGCACATTCTTAACCCACATTATAGATAAGAATAGAAAGACAAAAGAAATCATGGACATACCTAAAGTATGTGATTTCCATAATGTATTTCCTGAAGATCTACTTGGAATACCTCCAGTTCGACAAGTCAAGTTTCAAATCGACTAAATTCCAGGAGTTGCATGAGTAGCGAAATCTTCTTATCGGTTGGCTCCATCCGAAATGCAAGAATTATCTATCCAACTACTAGAACTTCTTGACAAAGGCTTTATTAGGCCAAGGTTTTCACCTTGGGGAGTACCAATCTTGTTTTCAAGAAGAAGGACAGATCCTTTCGAATGTGTATTGATTATCAGGAGCTGAACAAGCTAACGATCAAGAATCGTTATCCGCTTCCAAAATTGATGATCTATTCGATCAACTGCAAGGATCCAGCTATTACTCAAAGATAGATCTTAGATCAGGATACCATCAACTCAGAGTACAAGAAGACGACATTCCAAAAACAACATTTTGAACTCGTTATGGTCATTATGAGTTCTTAGTTATGCCTTTTGGATTGACCAATGCCCCAACAGTGTTTATGGATCTGATGAATCGTGTTTGCAAACCATACTTGGATAAATTCGTGATAGTATTTATCGATGATATATTGATATATTCATGAACCAAGGAAGAACATGGTCAACATCTACAAATAATCTTGGAACTACCAAGAAAACAAAAGTTGTACGCCAAATTCTCAAAATGTGAGTTTTGGATTAGAGAAGTTCAATTTTAGGTCATGTAGTTAGCAACGAAGGAATTCATATTGACCCATCCAAAGTTGAAGAAATCAGGAATTGGGAAGCACCAAAAATGCCAACAGAAGTGCGTCAATTCCTAGGACTTGCTGGCTATTACTGCAGATTCATCGAGAATTTCTCCAAAATAGCCAAGCCGCTTACAACACTAACACAGAAGGATACAAAGTTCAATTGGGAAGACAAACAAGAAGCTACTTTTCAGAAGCTGGAGAAAATGTTGTGTAGTGCACCAATCCTATCCTTTCTAGAGGGGACAGAAGATTTCGTCGTATACTGCGACACATCAAATCAAGGATTGGGATGTGTGTTGATGCAATGAGCAAAGGTTATCGCCTACGCATCACGACAACTTAAGGTGCATGAGAGTAATTACACTACCTATGATCTTTAATTGGGAGCTGTAGTTTTTTCACTAATAATCTGGAGATATTACTTATACGGTACTAAGTGTACTATTTTTACCGACCACAAGAGTCTCCAGCACATCTTCGACCAAAAAGACCTTAATATGAGACAACGAAGATGGGTCGAATTATTGAATGATTACGAATGTGAGATTCGTTATCATCCCGGAAAAGAAAACGTGATAGCAGATGCCTTGAGCCGGAAAGAATATATTAAACCCCATCGAGTACGAGTATTATCCACTACTATCCTTTCTAACTTTACCACACAAATTAGAGAAGCGCAACTTGAGGCTCTAAAAGAAGAAAACATCAAGAAAGAAGCTTTGCGAGGAATGGAAAAGTAACTTGTACAAAAAGATGACGGAACGCAAAACTTTATGAACCGAGTTTGGATGCCTAAGTATGGTGGAGTCAGGGACTTGGTCTTATAAGAGGCCCACAAGTCCAGATATTCCATGCATCCAGGCTCTGACTAAATGTACTTAGACTTAAAAGTACATTATTGGTGGCCAAACATGAAGGTTGAAATTGCTACTTATGTGAAGGCAGAACATCAAAATCCTTTGGGTTTACTCCAACAACCGGAAATACCTGAATGGAAATGGGAGCAGATATCAATGGACTTCATCACTAAGTTACCCAAAGCTCCTAGTGGGTTCGACACTATTTGGGTAATAGTCGATAGATTGACTAAGTCCGCCCATTTCTTACCAATTAAGGAGAATGACAAGATGGAGAAGCTGACTAGAATATATCTTAAGGAAATTGTCAAATTGCATGGAGTTCCAAATTCTATTATTTCTGATCGAGATAATAGATTCACTTCACGATTTTGGCAATCTCTACAAAAATCCTTAGGAGCACGTCTAGATATGAGTACAGCTTACCATCCCCAGACTGATGGTCAAAGTGAGACAACCATTCATACATTAGAAGATGTGCTCCGAGGCTGTGTTATTGACTTTGGAAATGCATGGGATACTCATTTACTGTTAATTGAGTTTTCCTACAACAATAGTCATCACACCAGCATCAAGGTTGCATCGTTTGAGGCTCTTTATGGACGAAAATGCCGTTCCCCAATATGTTGGGCAGAAGTTGGAGATACGCAAATGGCTAGAGAACGTACAGGCGATACCTTACGTACTGGACTAGAAATAATCCACGAGACAACTGAAAAGATCGTGCAAAATAAGGATCGATTAAAGGTTGCACGTGATCGTCAAAAGAGCTATGCCGACGTAAGACGTAAGCCTTTAGAATTCAAAGTTGGAGATAGAGTAATGTTGAAGGTATCTCCTTGTAAATGCGTAATTCAATTCAGGAAACGAGGCAAATTAAACCCACGGTATACAGGACCTTTTGAAATTCTAGCAAGAATTGGTTCTGTCGTATACCAACTCAAGTTGCCTCAAGAGTTAAGTAATGTGCACGATGTTTTTCACGTATCAAATTTGAAAAGATGTCTATCCGATGACACTCTTGTTGTACCTCTCGACGAGATACAAGTCAATACGAAACTCAACTTTGTAGAAGAACTAGTCGAGATCATGGATCGAGAAGTCAAACGATTAAAGGAAAGTCGTATTCCCATAGTGCAAGTTTGATGGAACTCTTTACGAGGACCTTAATTTACTTAGGAACGTGAAGATCAGATGAAAGAAAAATACCCCCAACTGTTTAAATAAAATCCCATCCACAAGATAAATTTCGGGACAAAATTATTCTAACGGGGGGAGAATGTAACACTAGTCAAAATAGGTCAATAACAATCACATGTGATTAGGCCAATCATGTAATGTGATGAAATTACTATGTAGTTCATGATAAATTCTAGGGAAATCTGCGAAAAAGTCCCAATATTTTAGGCCAGTTTACGATTTAGTCCCAAATTAAATTTTGTTTACAAAAAAAGAGAGATTACCGACTAAAACTTCGGATTAACCCTTTGTGGCCGGTTTCACAGATTTAGCCGGTATCTCGTCTTTTTTTCGTTAACTAATCCAAATTTTGGGGTTTTTTCATTAATTAGTCAAAATTTTAGGGCTTTTTCATTATTTTTTACCAATAAACCAAAATATTTGGACTTTTCTGAAAATTACCTTTAAACTAATATATATTATATGATCGAATTTAATATGTACTATTCCATGTCTTCTTTCTTATGCTCTTCTAGGCTCACCGTGTGTTTTTATCAGTGTCGTCAAACCCAACAACAAAAATCTCACTCACAAGCCTCGTTAACTCCATCGATTTTCCAAAATTATCCATTCATAACTCTATGATCATCTTTCAATCTCTAAATAAAGAACGGAGAAAATCCTTGTTGATTACGTGGATGTCCCTATTACCTAACCATGACTTAAACCGTGGTTCCAACACTTGGATGTTCCTGTTACCAAACCATGACTTGAATCCAATTTCGAACCCATATACTATTCACATTGTCCACAATGTTGTTCACAACACAATACGAATCCCACATGGTTTAACTACTGATACCTTAGCTCAAGTCTTACATGACCCTTGTTTCCTTACAATAGGGCCGAAAACCATGAAGAATGAACCATTAAGCTTAAAAAACTCAACATAGGTAAAAAAATCAACTCGATATTATGTACTAAAAACCATGAAGAATGTTAACTCTAATTGTAAAAAAATGTCAACAAGCTATCCATCATAAACTATTAAAATATTAATTTGGTATACCTACGAGCTACGGTTCCAACATTCGGATGTTCCTATTACCTAACCATGACTCGAACCTTATTTCAAACCCATACACTAATGGCATTGTCCATAGTTTTGTTAACAACAAAATACAAACCCCACATGGTTTAACCATTGATACCTTGGCTCAAGTCTTACTTGACCCTTGTTTGCTTACAATAGGTGTAACATCCCGACTCCCAGGTATAGTATTTAATTAATTTATATTCTTATTGTCTGATCAACTTGACGAGTTGGAGGCCCCAACTCGCCGAGTAGATAATGTTAATGGTCGCGTAATTTCTAGAGTCTACTCGACGAGTTGGAGGACCCCAACTCGACGAGTAGGAGCTGAGTGTGAAAACCCTAATTTTTAGGGTTTGTGTCCTATTTAAAGGACCTTAAGCCTTCATTTCCGCCTCCCTTATCATCTTAACACTCTGAGAGAAACCCTAATTGAGATATATGCTTATAGGAGACAAAGAGGGGCTAATATTTCATATTGTAGTGCATTTTTTGGAAGAAGATTGAGGAGAAAAAGGCTTGGGATGAGAAGGAGATCTTGGATCCATCAATAAGATTGTGTTCCGATCTTTATCAAAAAGTTCATCATTTATTGGTTTTTGTCTTGCCAAAAACTAATGCATTCTGGAAGCCCCAAATAGACTAAAATTTAATAATGACAATTGTTGTGATGTTACGTTTAAGTCATAATGACAATTGGTGTGATATTACAATAATTGTCATTATTACGTTTTAGTCTATTTGGGGCTTCCAAAATGCTTTACTTTTTTACAAAAAAAAACAATAAATGATGAATCATGTGGGATTCATCTTACGTTGGGGCTTCTATAGTGTTGTAAGGAAACAAGGGTCAAGTAAGACTTGAGCCAATGTATCAGTGGTTGAACATGTGAGATTCGTCTTCTATTGTTAACAACACTATGGACAATGCCATTAGTGTATGGGTTCAAGTCATGGTTAGGTAATAGGAACATCCAAGTGTTGGAACCATGGTTTAAGTCATGGTTAGGTAATAGGGACATCCACGTAATCAACAAGGATTTTCTCCGTTCTTTATTTGGAGATTGAAAGATGATCATAGAGTTATGAATGGATAATTTTGGAAAATTGATGGAGTTAATGAGGCTTGTGAGTGAAATTTTTGTTGTTGGGTTTGACGACATCGATAAAAACACACGGTGAACCTAGAAGAAGATAAGAAAGAAGACATGGAGTAGTACATATTGAATTAGTTCATATAATATATGTTAGTTTAAAGGTAATCTTTAGAAAAGTCCAAATATTTTGGTTTATTGGTAATAAATAATGAAAAAACCCTAAAATTTTGATTAATTAATGAAAAAGCCCTAAATTTTGGATTAATTAACGAAAAAAGACGAGATATCGGCTAAATCTGTGAAACCGACCACAAAGGGTTAATCTGAAGTTTTAGCCGGTAATATGTCCTTTTTTGTAAACAAAATTTAATTTGGGACTAAATCGTAAATTGGCCTAAAATATTGGGACTTTTTCGCAGATTTCCCTAAATTCTAATACAAATATGAACTTTCTTTATAATACAACTCAAAGTATATGTCCATATGATTCCAAAGATATAGAGAATGTCTAAATCTGACTACGTGTGAAAAACTGATGATAATCTGAACACTATAAATCTCTATAATAAGAGGAATTTAAAATAGACTTAGAATTAGCTATTAGAGTTTAAAATAGAGATGTAGTACTCGTAAATACCTACGATTGGATATAAAGAACGTCAAAAAAGGAGTTTGTATGTGAAAGTTACGACCTTCCGAAGATTCAGCTATCAGAAACCCTAATCTGACTGAGCTCACGAGGTGAGCACAGAAACTCATGACGTGAGAAGTCATTTTGCCATATTTCGGATCTAGAAGGTTCGTGACGAGGCTACAACAAAGGGATAAGTTCTAAGCTCACGATGTAAGCAAGGATATCTCACGACGTGAAGAGTCACATGGCCACCTTCCGAAGCTAGGGACGCAAATGGCAAGTCTACGGGATGATCAGCCACGACTCACGACGTGAGTCTTATAAAACTCACGACGTGAGAGGCCAAAATCTTTCCTATAAATAGCAGGTCCAACTTCAGCCATTCTTACACCTAAATTTCTTTCTCCTCTCTCCTTTGCTGAAGCCATCTTGCATCCCGAGACCCGACGACCTAGTACCGCTGACCGTTTCTGCTTAGATTACATGAAATCACACTACTAGGGTGAGTTTCACGGCCCCACTTTCTAATATTTTCAGGGAAAACGCATGCTAAATATTGTATACACGATAATATTATGTCTATATGATAGTGTATTGATATCAACGTAGACAGTTATATTAACCGGGATATAGTTGTTCTAAATATAATATTTTGAATATATAAATCTATTATCAATTTATTATCATGTTATTATACAAATGTAGATCTTGATTTATACTTAGGATTCTATATATATGTTGTGTGCGATATAGTTCCGAACTTATATTCGGAAGTTCTATATGTTAATTTATAAAGTATGTTGTTATTATTAGTTTTATGTCAAGATAAAACTTGGTATAATATATGTTGTTATTGTTAGTTTTATGACAAGATAAAACTTGATATGTTATATGTTGTTGTTGTTATTGGTTTTATGTCAAGATAAAACCTGGTTTTACTTCAAGTTATAGCTGTTATACTGCCTAAATGATATATGAAGTTAGGAGTAATGTTTAAATGCATAGTCTAGTAACTTAGGGTTTTAGACATGAATATGCTTTTGTTGTTAGAGCTATAGGAAGCTGTCGAAGTCTACATGAGTAATTGTGTTCATCAACTAAGATTGGGATCTTAGTGGAAATCCTCTGAACTATAACCGTTATTCCCGTGTGAGCGAGGAAGTTGTGTATAATTATTATACGGGTTGACCACCTCACTTGTGATTATTAGCTACAGTCAACCATAAGCAAGTGACGAACTATCCTTTTACTTGTTATTGTTCCGACGTCGATGAAGCGTACGGCGTTGTTTTCATGGAAATCAAGAGTGTATTGTTTCTCATGGAAATCATGAGTGTATTGTTTCTCATGGAAATCATGAGTGTGTTTTATCAGAGGTATTGTGTCATAGCAGTAGTTACTGGCTCATGGTAGCAATTTGTAAGAAACATTACACTTTGTCCTATACAAGTATTAATGTTAAGTATAAGTTTCCCCCTATTTATACCCTAGATTCAAGAAACGTTTAGGTATAACACTTATTTGATAAGTAGAATATTATACCTGATATACATACTACACATTGGAGAGTCAAAATGATACTTTCAAAACTATACTTTTGAACTCATAAAAAGTATTATTTTTATATGGAGTCAAAACCTGTGAACTCACCAACTTTATGTTGACGTATTTTAAAATGCATGTGTTTTCAGGAACTTGAAAAGCTGGTATGTATTCGAACAGGAGAAGTTTTACTATTACCTTTCTGTTCATTACGGTATGTAACTTTCAATTATCAATAAAGGTATGTATTTTCTTTAGTATTGTTCAATGTATATTATATATCTGTGTTACGAAGAATGACGTTACACCACCCGGTGTTTCCGCCGATGGCCAGGGTGTAACAGTGTAAATCATTCATTCTTATATATGTGGGCGTATGATCCATGATTCCTTATGTTGGGTTTAACCCATGTGGTGACCCATGGATACTCCATGGAGGTTAAAACCCATGGAGCATAAGGAATGGGTAAAGTCATGGGTTACATGGTGTAACCCAAATGTGCACACTATATTAAGACCCCATTGGTTAGTGAAATTGGCACGAGTGAATACACAAGAGGGCAAGCCGATTTCTAGAGTGAAGTATCTCTTCTCATGGTTATTCCAAGTTGTTTTTGATGTGATGTGAACCATTTGAGGTGTCACACTTAGGGCACTAGGCTCTTGAGCTCCATGGAATCAAGCTACAACAAAGAGATATGTAATTCTACTACATTATATATTACATGTACTTTATATTATGCTAGTTAGAGCAATACCTTGGAAAATTGATATTCACATGTATAATAGAGAAAAAATAGATCCAAGGTATTTAGGGTTGCATGTACACCATATGAGTGTTAGAATGCTCAAAACCCAACAATATCTTCCCTGGTGTTGTTTGATTCGGGGGCTACACGATCTTTTGGGTCACTCGTGCTCAACAAGCGGTTCGTTGGGGATCCGGGGGAGCTGGATTGCTCACTTGACGTGGATATAACAAATGATAGGACTGTCAGGGTTGCGAGGGTTCACCGAGGATGTACACTCTAGTTGTTTGATGAGTAATTTTCTGTTGATCTAGTCCCTATTTGCCTGCGAGGGAATAAGGTTATAATTTGTACGGACCGGTTGAGCCCCAATGGGGTAGTGATCGATTACGAGAAACAACTAGTGAGAGTTCAGACTCCTTGTGGGGGAGGGTTAGTGATTCAGGGAGAGAGGCCGCAAGATGGACCGACTCTATGTTCAGCAACGAGAGCGAGACACTACCGTCAGCATGGTTGCGCGAGGTATGTCGCATATGTTATGGATACCCAGGATAAAGGTAAGGCGACAGTGGACAATGTACCGATCATGCGAGAGTACCCGGACGTATTCCTAGAGGATTTGCCTGGGATACGTCCGGAGAGACAGGTTGAGTTCAGGATTGACCTAGTCCTTGGTGTGGCTCTAATAGCCAATGCACCATATTAGTTGGCTCCTCCCGAGATATAGGAGTTGTTTACACAGCTGCATGAGCTATTAGACAAAGGGATTATTAGGCCGGATAGTTTGCCATGGGGGGCTTTGATCCTGTTTGTGAAGAAGAAGGACGGGTCACATCAGATGTGCATAGACTACCAAGAGATGAATAAGGTAACGGTGAAAAACTGTTATCCCCCCCCCCCCCCCCCAAAGATCGATGATTTGTTTGACCAGCTACAGGGTGCATCTTGGTTCTCCAAGATTGACCTATGATCGGGTTATCACCAGATGCAAGTCAGGGACAGCGATATGTTGAAGATAGCCTTTTGGACTCGCTATGGTCACTATGAGTTCCAGGTGATGCCGTTTGGGATCACCAATGCTCCTGCCGCATTCATGGATCTCATGAACCGCGTGTGCAGACCGATGCTGGACCAGTTTGTGATATTCTTCATCGATAACATCTTGGTTTATTCCAAGACTCAAGAGTAGCATGAGGAGCATCTGAGGGAGGTACTAGAGACATTGAGGAGGGATAAACTTTTCACAAAGTTCTCCAAGTGTGAGTTCTGGTTGTGCGATGTGCAGTTTCTAGGGCACCTTGTCAACCAAAAGGGTATTTTAGTCAAACCGGCCAAGATAGAGTCTGTGATGCAATGGGAGGTTCCGAGGTATCCATCTGAGATTTAGAGTTTTCTTGGTCCAACGGGTTACTATTGGAGATTCATACAAGATTTCTCCATGATCGCTATTCCTCAGACCCGACTGAACAAGAAGTTGATGATATTCCGCTGGGGGCCTGAGCAGCAGGCAGCCTTTGAGACTCTCAGGCAATGGTTATGCGAGGCACCGATTCTGACTTTGCCAGAGGGTGTCGATGACTTTGTAGTTTACTGTGACACTTCGGTCACAGGCATGGGTGCGATATTGATACAACGGGGTCATGTGATAGCATATGCTTCAAGGCAGTTGAAGCCTCATGAGACGAACTACCTGACACACAATTTGGAGCTGGGGGTTGTGGTTTTTAGTCTCAAGATTTGGCGGCACTACCTTTAAGGGGTTCTTTGTACTATTTACATAGACCAAAAGATTTTGAGGTACCTCATGGATCAGCCGAATCTGAACATGAGGTAGCATCGGTGGTTAGATGTGGTGAAGGATTACGACTATAAGATCCTTTCCCACATGGGCAAGGCCAATGTGGTGGCCGATGCTCTTAGCCACAAGGTGGTGGTGGCTCCAATTTGAGACATATGTCTGAGGATGACAGTGATTACTCTACTTCTCGAGTAGATCCGAGAGGCGCAGGTCGGGGGTATGAACGCGGAGCTCCGAAAGTGTGAGAAGATCATTGGCCAGGTGGCCTCATTTGATTATGAAATTCGGGGGTTGTTGACCCTGCATAGGAGGGTCTGGGTTCCGTAATGGGGCGGAGTACGAAAGATTCTGATGGACGAGGCCAACAAATCGAGGTTCTCCAGCCATCCTGGGGTGACGAAGATGTATCGGGATCTTCGCCCTGATTATTGGTGACCTTGCATGAAGCGGGACGTAGCATGGTACGTGGAGTGGTGCTTGACCTGCAGGAAGGTCAAGGCCGAGCACCAGTGACCTCACAACAAGATGCAACCATTGGATATTCCCGTGTGGAAAAGGGAAGACATCATCACCAAGCTTCCCAGGACCACATGTGGAGTAGATTCGATATAGGTCATCGTGGATCGGTTGACCAAGAGTGCTCATTTCATCCTGATCCAGGAGAGTATATCGGCTGAGAAGCTAGACGAGATCTATGTTCACGAGGTGGTGGCACGTAATGTAGTTTCCGTTTCAGTGGTGTCAGACATAGATGTTCGTTTCTGTGACAACCCAAAATTCTTATCTTGTTAAGTCAATCAAATCAATCGAAACTTCAGACTTGTTTCTGTTATATTTTACCGAGTTAAGGGTCATTTTATGAGTTCTAGGCCTAGTACACTTAAGGGATTGTGTGTTAGGAAGTGTTAGAAAGAGATTAGTTGATTGCATTCGAGCCAGAAACACCTTCAAAGGAGGTTCACGGCCGCAAACTAGGTTCACGGCCGTGAACTACCCTCCCCCTATATATGTGGGAGTTAGCCATTTTCCTCTTCATGTCTCATCTTTCAACCATGAACATCTCCTTTCTCTCTCAAGTATCAACCGCAAAGACTCTTCTTTCAACCCAAAAACGTGAGTACCCTATCCCTTTACTTGTTCATACTTGGAAACCCCCTTTGATTCATCACTTTTCATCATCATCCTCAAGATCTTCAAGGTGTTCTGACCGTGAACCCTTCATAGGGCCGTGAACCTTCATCCCTGGCCGTGAACCCTTCAAGTTTGGGCCGTGAACACTCAAGTGTTCAAGGATCGTGATCAAACCAAGGGCCATGAACCCTTCACTCTTGGCCATGATCATCTTTCAGCCTCCCACTTTCAATTCTAACACTTCATTGTAAGTGTTTTCTAGATCCTAAGGTTTTTTCCTTTACATATTAGTTGTTATAAGCCCTAATATCATATATATATATATATATATATATATATATATATATATATATATATATATGTTCATATATGCTAAATAGGATCTATTTGTGCTCGGTACAATACTAGTGATACCAAGCATCCTATATCGAACATTCATCCGAATCACTCACATCAGGTGAGTTCATACCCTTACAAATACACTTTTAAATGCTTTTTTTTGGGGGGGGGGGATACAACTAAACCATAATACTAATATGTTAACCATTTACGTGTGAAAACAGTAAACAAAAGGATTTCTTATACTCAAAAACTTGTTAAAACCCTTTTAAACTAATTTAGACTTCTTTTATTTCAAAATCATATTCGTCTATGTATTTACGTATAAATATGCTTTAACGGACTACAGACTACTGCTAATTACCTTGAGTCCTGTTCCTTGTTTGGTTGTGGGCTTAGGGTAGGATCACTAGTTCGACTATCGGTTAAATCATAGTTATGCTCATTATATACATATATGAATATTTAAATCATTTTGAGGATTAGACTTAACTTAGTTGCTTATGGTGAGTAATTGAGTCTTTTCTACAAATGAGAAACAGTCAAACAATCATGCTAGTAAACTATAATAGGTATAGTTTAGAGGACTACTACTTACTACTTCTAGATTAGTGAAACATACATGAGCCAATTCATACATATTATAAGTAGAACAAGAAGGAACATACATACTATAGCTAGAAGAGGAAGGAACATACATACTATTTTTGGATTAGTGTCTAAGCCCGTAACTATATTTGGTAAGTACATGACCCGGTTGAGCATGGTCCTTTTGGGTTGCCTTCACCAAAGCAACATGATAGGATGATTTATAAATGAAGAGGTTATTATGATTTATTAATATATTATATGATTAATATATTAAAGGAGAAATCATATAGTTTAATTAATATTAGACAAGAATTAATTAAGAATTAATTATGTGGCTAAAAGGGATTAATTAAATAAGGGGACTAGAACTATCAGTTGTTTGATAATTGTTTTTGGGCTGTGGATCCTTATGGATCATGGGGTGGACGAAATTAAGGTGTATGTACTCCTTGAATTCGTCCACGCCCTAGTCTAGAAGGATCCTTGGACTGCTTAAGGCCTAAGTAATCCAATTAGTCTTTCAGGCTGTAACCCTAGCAGCTCTAGTATTTAAAGGACCTAGGGGCTACAGAAATAGGCTACCAGAAACCCTAACGAGTTCCTAGAGCCGATTTTGTGTCCTTAACCTCTCTCCATATCATCCTCTTGCTTCTTGGTGTTTGTAATCCATTATAGGAGTGACAATTGTGACTCTAAGCTCTAACGATAACATGATTCAAGCTTCCAAGAAAGAGGTAATCACATAGATCCACTTTATCTTGTCAATTTCGAATTGTATATCATAGATCTAGGGTTTGCAAGTCTTGGATGAAACGCATGTTCATTAGATAAACCTAGATCCAAGCATTAGGGTTTGTATGTGCACATAGGAATGTTCTTATGGCTCAAACCCATCAGTGGTATCAGAGCCTAGGCTTGGCGTCTCTTGAATTTGATGCTTTGTGTTTTGATTCTTGCTTAAAATCGATTTTTCTTGCTCTCTTCCTGATGAACTCGTCGAGTCCACAATGGGAATTTCGGGATTTCTTCCTGTTTTGCTTAAGGATAATTACCTAAATTGTTTTAGTCTAATAAATTCCGAATTTTATCACCTTTTTATCAATATCCTCATCAAAACAAAAGATAATTGCCAATTATTTAAATAATAATTTCCTTATTTGATAATACTTGATTATTTAAATTAATTGTTGAATTATCTTGCAAGTAATATTGATTAGGTCAAATTTAGATAATTATTAAATTAAATGCTAAATTGAAAATTATTTGCTATTTGATCTTTGTGTTTTGAAAAAGTTCAAAACTTGCCCTCGAGTTTTGAAATTTAAATTTTATGATCAAAATGTTTAATTTGAAATATTTAAATTTCAAACCCTAGAATTTTACAAGTTTAAAATTCAACCTTATACTTTATAATATATATATATATATATATATATATATATATATATATATATATATATATATATATATATATATATAAGTTAAAATGCTAGTCTTACCGTTAGTAGGCCTCATTCACGAAGCCGATCTATAAGGGGGTATAAGGTTATGGCCTATAAAATGGCTATTTAATGGGTGTCCACTCTCACCCACGGCTTCGTTGATTGGTGGAGGGTCGTTAGCCGAACGGGTAGGATAGGGCAATCCTTTCTCATTAATAAGTATAATGAATCTATATAAAGTAACTAAACGTTTTTTTTACAAAATTCTCAATCTTAGTTACTTTAGGCAAAGTGAATTGATGCAATCCCATGAAATTACACTTTGTACCCTTGCTAAGAAGTTAGTGGAGCGTGTGTGGTTAACCGGCACACTAATTGGTTCTAAGCAAAGGCGGCAAAGGGTGACTCATTGTTTGTCATAGTTCGATGGAGCGTGTGTGGTTAACCGGCACATCGAATAGGTGACTGTAACAATGAGGGGACAATGTACATTTTAATGGTTATTCACACCCGCTTGGTGATCCTCGGCATCCCAGTCACAAACTTGAGGGGCATATCGAGATTGAAACATGCCATTGAAAATTTGAATGAATTTCAAAGGAATCTAGGAGTTTTCAATACATTTAAAACTTAATCTTCTTATCATTTTTCATGATGGAGAATTAGTGAATCGTCATTCACATATCTTCAAGTTATTTGCATGCTAGATTACGACATCCCTTTTCTAATATGTAAATAATGTTGTTGGATCCTAGCCCTAATTTCTCATTTTGGGTGTTTAATTCAGGATTCATTTCTAATCAAACTTTATTCTTTTCTTCAGATGTCGAACTCAAACAACAACAAAGCTTCAGGCTCAAACTTATCCAGCTCGTTCTGACTCATGAACTTGTGTGGGAGAGTGATATTTGACGGGTCCAATTTCCATGATTGGATCCGTAACATCCGAATGGTCACTCGTTACGAGGACAAGGAGTATGTCCTTGATAAGGAGCTGAAGAAGGTGAACATCAACACTGTTACTCCCGAAGAAATCGCTACCTTTGAGGCCCATGAGCATGATGCCACAAAAGTCCATTGCATAATGCTAGCAAGCATGACTGATGAACTACAAAAGTTCTATGAGGACTACTATCCCTACGAGATGCATCAAGACTTGGTGGACCGGTACCACCAAAGTGCGAGGCAAGAAAGGTATGAGATCATCACTTTGATGATCACTTCCAAGATAGGTAATGGAGAGTCTCTTACCGCTCATCTGCAAAAGGTGCAAAGATATGTCGATCGCCTGCTGAAGTTAAATGTTAACTTCGATGAAGCGCTGGCAATTGACATTATCCTTCACTCCTTGCCTCGCTGCTACAACCAGTTCCGCATAACCTACCACATGAATAAGGAAGAGGTCACCTTGAGCAAGCTTCAAGGATTGCTAACGACTGCTGAGAGCAATCTCAAGGATAAGTCTGTTGGATCAACTCCCACTCCAAACGCTACTCCTGTTTTGGCCATTGGGCAAGGGAGGGGCAAGAAGAGGTAGGCTCCTTCAAAGAGCCACCACAAGGGAAAATCCCAAGATGGTACCTCTTCTAGCGGAACCAAAGTTGGTTATGCTAAGCCCAAATCTAACCAGAAGGAGGCAGAGTAACACCACTGCCACAAGATAGGGCATTGGAAGAGAGGTTGCCCGAAATATCTGCAAGCCATCAAGGAAGGGAAGATCAAGCCATCTTTCGTAGGTATTTACACAATTAAATCTAATGATTCATCACATGCTATTTCTTGGGTTCATGATTCAGGATATAGTTTTCACATATGTTCTGATTTGCAAGGACTAAGAAGAGATAGGGATGTGGAGCGTGGAAGGATAAATCTAATCATGGGGAACAGAAGATCATCGCCTGTCACCAAGATCAGAGTGTATTCTCTAGCGCTTAGTAATGGATTAGGATTAGATTTAAATAATTGTTGCTATTCGCCAGATATGGCAAGAAACATCATTTCATTTCATGGTTTGTTTAGACAAGGATTTAGATATTCATTTGATAATGAGAAAGGTTCTATTTATGCTTATCTAAATGGTGTTTTAAATTTCGAAGCATTGCCTTGTAATGGAATTTATGAAACTGTTATGGTTGTAGACAACCTAGGAAATGATGTGTTGTGTGTGGATTCTTCAAGTAGTATGGATAAAGCATGCTTGTGGCATTTTCGTCTTGGACATGTCAACAAGAAATGCATAGCCCAACTCCAAAAGGATGGAGTGTTGGAGTCATTCGACCTTAGGGATGATGACGTGGGTGAGTCTTGTTTACTTGGAAAGATGACCAAGTCACCCTTCACTGTCACTTGTGAAAGGGGTGAAGGTCTATTGGATCTTGTACACACCGATGTGTGTGGGCCCTTCAGATCAACCACAAGGGATGTGAACCGCTTCTACGTGACTTTTACCGATGATTATAGCAGATATGGGTATATCTACTTAATCAAACACAAGTCAGAAACCTTTGAAAAGTTCAAAGAGTTTAAACAAGAAGTGGAGAATCAATTGGGCAGGAAAATCAAGACGCTTTGATCCGATCGAGGAGGAGAGTACCCAAGTCTTGAATTCCACGACTACCTCAAGGAATGCAGAATAGTTTCGCAATTGACGCCACCAAGGACACTACAATTGAATGGTGTAGCTGAAAGGCATAGTCGAACCTTGCTAGACATGGTTCATTCCATGATGAGTCGTACTTCACTACCTATCTCATTCTCGGGGTATGCCTTAGAGACTGCCACCTATATCCTTAACTTAGTCCCTACGAAGAAGGTTGCCAAAACACCTCACGAGATGTGGACAGGGAAAGCTCCCTCGTTGGCACATATCAAGGTTTGGGGCTGCGAGGCTTTCGTAAGACGAAACATCACGACAAGCTCGAACCTCGTAGTGAGCGGTGTATTTTCATCGGCTACACGCAGAAATCCTTTGGATATCTATTCTATAGACTGAGTGACAATGTTGTCTTCATTGAGAGGAAATGAGTTTTCCGAGAGCGAGAACTCATAAGCCATGGAGAGAGTGGAGGCAAATCAATCTTGAAGAGATTCAAGAGTTGACGATGAAGGACCTCTAACGCTGACACTCAACCCGAGGAGGAAACTCCGGTTGAAACGATTGACGAGTTATTACCTCTTATACGTTTCGAAAGAGTTAGGGTTCAACCCTAGTTTTATGGTTTTTATATTACTATGGAAGGGGATACGTTCATTAGTGATAGTACACTAGTGAATTTGGACGAAACTAACAGCTATAAAGAAGCCATGGCAGGCCCTGAGTCTACGAAATGGAAAGAGGTGATGGACAGCGAGATTTTGTCCATGTATGACAACCAAGTTTGGAATTTGGTTGACCATGTGCCCGGACGTAAGACGGTCGGGTGCAAGTGGATCTTCAAGAAGAGGACCGACGTGGTGGGAATGTGCAGACATATAAGGCACAATTGGTTACGAAGGGTTTCACTCAAACTCCCAGAGTTGACTATGATGAAACGTTCTCACCAGTTGCCAAAGTAAAGTCCATTAGGGTGATGCTGTCCATTGTTGCATTTCATGATTATAAAATATGGCAGATGGATGTCAAAACCGTTTTCCTTAATGGGAAGTTGGCTGAGGATGTTTACATGGCTCAACCAGAGGGTTTTGTCAATGCAAGCATCCTAATAGAGTGTGCAAGCTTGAGAAGTCCATTTATGGACTTAAGCAAGCATCTCACAGATGGAATCTATGATTCGATGAGAAATTCAAAGAGTTTGGGTTTGTACGAAGCGAGGATGAATCGTGTGTATATGTCAAAGCCAATGGGAGTATAGTTAGCTTCCTCGTATTGTATGTTGATGACATACTGCTATTAGGAAATGACATCCCGACACTACACGAGGTTAAGTCCTGGCTCGGGAAGTGCTTCTCTATGAAGGACCTCGGAGAGTGTGACATCCCCAATTTCACGGACAGAAAAGACCGATTTTGTTTATGCTTTGTTTGAAAATCAGAGTAACATTTTTAAATAAAAGTGTTGTGGAATTTGTCCCAAAACAAAATATAATAAAGATTTATCAAAAGCATTTCCATGGAAATGCATTTCATTAAAAAGACTCGGGATGTCATGTTCAATACAGATCATAAGCATAAACAATACAACATAGGCCTTACTACATTATTCCGTATTTACAGGCCTAAAATTCCTTAATCTCTCATCCCAAGACATCACATCTATGCTCATGCGCCACTACCTGTAATACAAGAAACTGAGTGGGTCAGGCTTGGGAGCCTGGTGAGCACATAGGGTTTTCAACCCACAATAAATAAGTTTATTAACTTTATCAAACCAAACAAACCCGATTGCTCGTTCCCGTTATCCTCACTTTACGTCCCTAAAACATCTAACACAAGGGACCTAGTCTAAGGACTATCATCGGGATGGACACTACTGCTAAGGGGATTCCTTAGCAATAAATGTCCTTAAGGCAACCATGTGGGGGATAGAGTACACCTGGTGAGCACACAATTCAAAAAAACACACAGTTCAAATAAAAACCTACAGGTTGCGAGCCTGCTAGCGTTCCACTGGACTGTCTAGAATAGTCCGTGGTCGTCATCTATACTCCGCTAGATGACTGGATCATCAATAACATCTATAACGAGGCCTCTCATTATTTTATTTTGTCACACATCAACTATTACATCTACCCATGTTTTACCCAACACATTTTGTAGATATAAAATACATATACAGTTTATATCATTTAAAAAAAATGTATAAAATCGTTCATCCAGCATAGATAGCAAGTATACAGATAATATGCACACACAGCACATAATTTATATAAAATACTTCATATCTATGTGTAAGCTGAAAGTAACTATGCACTCACTTGAAAAGGTGGTGAATCCGAACTCAGACAGCGCTTCGCTTCTTAAAAATAATTTTATTCGACGAAACCTAGTATTATTACCGCTAGAGTGTAGTATATTATTTGCCGAGACTAATTAATAGTCTAGCTATTATTACAATTATATAAGCGTCAAACAATACTTATATAACCCATAATAACGTTACTATAATTAAATAAACGATATATTAAAAATAACATAGGCGTAGCTCACTTACAACGGGTTTTATAGAAAATTGGGCTTTGCTTGGAGCAGCATTCCCGAGCTGAAAAGCTCTTCTTCTCGGAGCTGCCGAGCACTCTGGGGCTTCCGCCTCGTGCTAGGGAGGTTCCCTAGGCTTTTCCGGGAGTTTCAGGGCTAGAGAGAGGTTCTAGAGAGAGAATAAAGAGAAGAAAGAATGAGAAAGGTGTGAAGGAAATAAGGGTGGGAGAGGTTCTATTTATAGGGTGAAAATTGGCTGAACTTGGTGCCACATGTCACCATCTAGTGGCAAGACTAGGGGAGAAAGCAATGGCCAAGATTGTGCCACATCACCCATTTTCGCACAGCACACTTCCGACTTCTAAAATCTGTAACTTTCACATACGACTTCTGTTCTTGACGTTCTTTATATCCATGCGTAGGTAAAAATAAGATCTACAACTTTCATTTTGACTCCATCGGCTAGTTCTCGACCGATCTTAAATTTAACAATACAAGGAGATTATACTGTTAAACATCCGCGTAAAATTCATAACTTCTACATACGGACTCTGTTTTCATCTGTATATTTACCGTTGAGTTCCTATTAATGAGATATTCAACTCTCATTTAGGTCGCGTAAGCCAAAAACCGCTCGAACTAAAATTCGAGTTTCGGGTCGTGCACTGCTAAGCCGAATCTTAGAAAAATCATAACTTCCTCATACGAAGTCTGATTTGGGCGTTCTTTTTATGGATATTCTCGGTTTACATATACTAAAACTTTGGTTTAGATCACTAAGGCTAAAAAGTCATCCATCATAAATTCACTATTTACGTCTCCCGGTGTCGTGCCGGTTTTGCCGTAAAACTTCGGCGGGCCATAACGTCTTCGTTATAACTCGGATTTTGGCGTTCTTTATATCCCCGAAATCCTTGTTTCGACCACTACGACTTTATGTAAAGATGTCGGCTTATCTCACACTTTAATTTTGACGCTTATTTTTATTCTTTATTAAATATATATATTTATAATAAAGTAATAAGCACACAAATACACATAATTCACATAGAATTCAAATATTTCATCTTTATTACTTCAAAAAGAGTTACAATAGTTGATCTAGACTATTACATCATCCAAAAATGCTTAGCCCTGAAACCCGGGCGTTACAGAGAGGCTTCCTATATTTAGGGAATAAGGATAGTGAGAGATAGAAGTAAGAGACTAATAGGACTTAGTCAGAATACTTACTTGGACAAGGTACTAAAAAGTTTTAGTATGGAGAATTCAAAGAAGGGAGAGTTACCGATCCAAAGTAATGCCAAGTTGAGTAAGACTCAAGGTCCGAGTACCGAAGCCGAGATAGCAGAGATGAGCCGAGTACCATACGTTTCTGCAGTTGGCTCGATTATATATGATATGACATGTACTCGCCCTGATGTGGCCTTCGCTTTGGAGTTGTGCCTGCCATAACGGAGCCTATGGAAATTTTTTGTGATAATGAAAGAGCGGTTGCCTTGGCCAAGGAACCGAGGGATCATGGTAGATCTCAACATATCAATAGAAAATATCACTTTATTTGACATCGGGTAGAAGAAGGACTCCTCGTAGTGAAGAGGGTATCGTCAGAGGATAACCCAGCAAATTTGCTTACAAAGGGACTGAGTAGGGTTAAGCACTTGCAGCATGCTAGGAGCATTGGGTTGAAGGACGATATTAGTTTAGATTAGATAGTTTAGAAATGTGTAATAGATAAATGTAATTGACATTTGATGATTAAATAAAGTAGTATTATTTATTAGTAAAGTTACTGTCTTATGTTAATTGTTTAACTATTGTTTCACTTTGCATGTTTTGACTTCCTGAGTAAGTGAGTTATTTAAGAATAATCAAATTATTTGAACGGTGCGCAGTCGTTCATATGTTGGAAGTAGGTATGAATGAAGATTGTCATGAATAGGTATGTAGATTGTCTAAAAGGTATTAGACATATCAAAGGTTTGCTACAATGTTCATGAGTGCTTATGAACAAGTTTTGAGCATAGGAATAAACCCATGCTTGCTGGAATCACTTCATGGAATTTATCACGAGTGATCGCAAGACGATAATATCATACGGTCTTAAAACCTAGATATATGGTTAATTGTTTGCTGATTGGTTGTGCATTGATAATACGAAAACGCATCAGTAACTTGATGTCATTAAATGCTTGTTGTGTATGATTTGATTAGTGAATAATAAATGCATATAAGTCGAAGTTTATTTCTTCCTTTTATCCTAAGAAGGTAAAAGCGATATCAGGGCCCCTCGATGATTTGATTTGACTTATGTGTCGGGCCCGGTCAGGACTGAATTGATGTGTTCAATTAAGTTTTATGTCAAATGAATCAGAGATCGAGAAACAAACTGCTGGACAATAAGTATGACTATGTTCCATGTAATTGTCCGCACGATATCTAGAATAGAGGACTATACGTTCCCTTATCTAACGGACAGGTTACTGATAAGATCAGAGTTTGACAGCGTCTTTGAGAGCTACGATTGCTAATCGGAATATGCTTACATTGTAGTTACTCGACTTATCCAAGTAGGAGACTATTAGATTGGTGCCTAAGCCCGTAACTATATTTGGTAAGTACTTGACTCAGTTGTGAATGGTCCTCTTGGGTTGCCTTCACCAAAGCAACATGATAGGATGATTTATAAATAAAGAGGTTATTATTATTTTGTTAATATATTATATGATTAATATATTAAAGGAGAAATCATATGGTTTAATTAATATTAGACAAGAATTAATTAATTATGTGGCTAAAAGGGATTAATTAAATAAAGGGGACTAGAATTGTCAATTGTGTGATAGTTGGTTTTGGGCTGTGGATCCTTATGCATCATGGGGTGGACAAAATTAAGGTGTATGGACTCCTTGAATTCTTCTAAGCCCTAATCTAGAAGGATCCTTGGATTGCTTAAGGCCTAAGTAATCCAATTAGGGTTTCAGGCTGTAACCCTAGCAGCTCTAGTATTTAAAGGACCCAGGGGCTATAGAAATCGACTACCAGAAACCCTAAGGAGTTCCTAGAGCCAATTTTGTGTCCTTAACCTCTCTCCATATCATCCTTTTGCTTCTTGATGTTTGTAAACCATTAGAGGAGTGACAGTTGTGACTCTAAGCTCCAAGGATAACAAGATTCAAGCTTCCAAGAAAGATGTAATCATCTAGATCCACTTTATCTTGTCAATTTCGAATTGTATATCATAGATCTAGGGTTTGCAAGTCTTGGATGAAAAGCATGTTCATTAGAGAAACCTAGATCCAAGCATTAGGGTTTGTATGTGGACATAGGAATGTTCTTATGGCTCAAACCCATCAACTATAACAAGAACATAAAAGAACATATATACTATAACAAGAACATAACAACTAGAATGTGAAACTCTATTTCATGGCATAGCAATATACTTGTTGTGTCATGTTTTGTAACCAGAGTATCCTGGAGGGAGAGCTTGAGTTTATGTATAGATCTATACGGGATTGACCATCCTATACCTTGCTGCTAGCTACAGTGGGACCTGCAGGTCTACGGGTGACAAATGTCATTCCATTTTTGACGTGTTTAGAACGTCGTGTTTTATACTAGTCAATCAAGCATGGTTATAACCTAATCACATTTTGAACCTTAATTAACAAATTGGATTTAAGGTAGTTAGTGCTTCAGTAGAGTATTTTTACACCACACTACTGTACATCTTCATTTTCCATTCATTCATACATGATATCCTCCTATTGAGGAACACAAACTATTTTTCTAGTAAAGATAGTCATAAAGTTGGAAAAGCATACATTTTACAAAAGAACAAGCATACAGAATAGTTGAGTATTGGTGGATGGCTACTTTTCATTTAAGTAGAAAATATAGGATTTTCTGGAAAGATACAAACCTTTTTACTTACATATACAAACCTTTTTGTGAAACTAATGAAAGAAATTGACACAAAAATACTTATGAACTCACCAGCTTAAATGCCGATCCTCTCTTTCAAAATAACTTGTATTCTCAGGTCACCAGTAGACAGGTACAGTTGACCAGGTTTTTGAGAAGACAGAGCATATTCAAGACTCCTCATTATTTTGTTGATTTCATATTTTGGTGTCTTACAAACATTACAACGAACACACTTGTATTAAATATATTATTAATGCAATGGATGATGTTGTTTCTTGTTTTACTATTGTGCATTGTTATGATACTGTACATGACGTCTTCCACCCCCGAACGTTTCCTCCATTCTGTTTTTGGGGTGTGACAGATTGGTATCAGAGCTTTGCTTATAGTGAACTAAGTATATCAACCAATAAAAGATATATAACTATAAACACATCAGGATTAAAACACTCTGACCAAGAGTTTATGCTATTTAAATAATAAAATATTTTACTAAAGTATACATATCTGCGTTTATACTAGGATCAGTGTCATACTAGAACATAACAAAAGTATTGCGGTTGTTGGACAACACAAGTAGGCTTGGGGACATATAATCAGATATGGGAATGATACAGCTGGATCAACTATATCTTTATTAGAAGTGATTAGCATATGCCTAGGAATGGTTGTGGTGTTGCAACAAGTCTAAAAACTTACCAACTCTACTACAATGAAAATCTAGAACATAAAATAAACTTAAAATACTATAGGAGTATTTTGTGCTACCATAATTACTTATGTAAAAACTAAAAGGTCATTACTAGTAGGTCAATAGTTGCTGAGTGGATACGCTAAGGTTCTATGTGACTTAGGTGTTATAGACTTAGAATCTGTGATCTTTGCTTTACTTCTTGTTCCATGTTTGGTTGTGGACTTAGAGTTGGGTTACTTATTCGAAGGTCTATTCTATCTTGGTTATATATGACTGGTATGCACTACACAAGTATTGAAGTAATTGGTAAGGATCATCCTATAATTATCTTTAGTAGTACGTCTATTATATGTTTCTTACACCCATTTTCTCGCTTAGATACCATGGTTGGATTCCATCTACCTGGCGACCTGTAATTTCCTGATCAAGGGAATGGTGGATGGCTTGAAGCGGAGCCTGAAGAAGAGAACCCGGTGGTTCCTGTTGGATTAGTGTCTAACCCCATAACCATATTTGGTAAGTACTTGACCCGGTTGTGCATGGTCCTTTTGGGTTGCCTTCACCAAATCAACTTGACTGGAGAAATAATAGAGAAAGAGGTTATTATGATTTGTTAATATATTATAAGAATAATATATTGAAAGAGAAATCATATTATTTAATTAATATTAGTCATAAATTAATTAAGAATTAATTTGGTGACTAAAAGAAATTAATTGAATAAAGGGACTTAAACTGTCAAATGTGTGATAGTTGGATTTTGGGCTGGGAAACCCAATGGGACAAAGGGATGAACGAAATTATGATGGGAGCCCATCATATTTTCATCCATGGCCTTATTCCAAAAGGTTCCACGGGCTACTTAATGTCTAAGCTGTCCATTAGGGTTTTGGAGGAAACCCTAGCTGCTCACAGTATAAATAAGGCCCCTAGGCTACAGAAATCAATTACTTGCTTCTCTAAGAACCCTAAGGCCGAATTTTGTAGCCTCCTCCCTCTCTCTCTTGCCTCTCCATTTGCTCTTGGTGTTTGTGAGCCATTGGAGGCACTACACTTGTGGTACTTGCTTTCAAGGATAAGGAAACTCAAGATTTAAGTTGTTATTACTACATAACAACAAGAGGTATGTAAACCATCTCTACATATGATTTTCGAAATTCATAGGAGCATGCTAGGGTTCTTCATGTGTTCATAATGTTGTGTATCTAATAGTGAAAACATAGATCCGATTTCTAGGGTTGCATGCACACATAGGATTGTTTGTATAAAACCCATTAGTGGTATCATAGCATATGGTTTTTGTTTTCAATTAGAATTATACAATTGTATGAATTTGACACTTTAGGGTTTATGGCCAATAAACCCTAGGAGGCATGATTTTCGAAATTCGGGTTCTTGAACCTTGATTTTCGAAATTTTGATAAGGGTTTTTCAAACCCTTTCCTTAGTTCAAGATTTTGGAATTCTAGGTTTTGAACACCCTAGGGTTTTCAAATTTGGCCTCCTTCCCCAAGATAAGATCCTAAATTTTAGGGTTTAGGATAATGCCATATCTTGTAATTATCTTTTAAATGTTTAAACATGATAATTAAAGATTTTGAATTATCCCATCCCATATTTTCGAATTTTAGGGGATTAAAGGGATTAGGTTAAATTAATTGTTTAATTTAAAAGATAATCCTTCAAGATTTGATAATTAAAATTAATTGTTTAATTCAAGGATAATTATTAAATCAAGAGTTTTAATATTTAAAATTTTAAAATTTAAAACGATTTAAATTTCAAAATTTTAAATTGAAATTAAAACCCTAGTATTTTGAAATGTTTAAAATACACCCTATACTATTATAATATTACAAGATTAACATATATATATATATATATATATATATATATATATATATATATATATATGTAACTTAAAAATGCTAGTCTTACAGTTACTAGGCCTCATTCACGAAGCCGATCTATAAGGGGGTATAAGGTTATGGCCTATAAAATGGCCGTTTAATGGGTGTCCACTCTCACCCACCGCTTCCTTGATTGGTGGAGAGTCGTTAGCCGAACAGGTAGGATAGGGCAAACCTTTCCTCATTAAAAAGTATAATGAATTATAAAAGTAACTAAATGTTTTATAACAATTCTCAATCTTAGTTACTTTAGGAAAAGTGAAATTGGTGTAATTCCATGAAATTACACTTTGCACCCTTGCTAATACGTTAGTGGAGCGCGTGTGGTTAACCGATACACTAATTCGACTCTTAGCATAGGTGGCAAAGGGTGACTCAATGTTTGTCATAGTTCGATGGAGCGTATGTGGCTAACTGGCACATCGGATAGGTGACTGTAATAATGAGAGCACCATGTACATTTGCATGGTTATTCACACTAGCTTTGTGATCTTCGGCATCCTAGTGGCAGACTAGAGGGGCACATCGAGACTTAAACATGCCATCGAAAAGTTCAAACAATCTCAAAGGATCTAGGAATTTTCAATACATTTAAAACTTAATCTCATTTTCATTTTTCATGGTGGAGCATTAGTGAATTGTCATTCACTTACCTTCAAATTATTTGCATGTTAGATTACGGCATCCCTCTTCTAATTTGTAAATAATGTTGTTGGATCCTAGCCTTAATTTCTCATTTGGGTGTTTAATTGGGGATTCATTTATAATCAAACTTTGCTCTTTTCCTTTTCAGACGTCGAACTTTCAGTCTGTTAGGTTCAAACCCCACTACCTTCGACAGTTCCAAGCGATTGGAACATTGGTTCATCAACCATGGAGTCCGCACACGAACAACAACCCTTCCCGTCCCAAAACCAGCCAAAACAGCCGACAACAAGCGGAAGTTTTGGGACAGGAAGAAGAGCAACGCGACGCAGAACTCTGCCAAGAAGCAACAAATCGTGGCTGTTCATGCCGCGATAGCACCTGCTGCCACTGCGCCGGCAAAACAGTACGCTGGGAATTTGCCAAAGCGTGACAAGTGCAACTTCCACCATAACGGACCTTGCCGGGAAATGTAGTGTGCAAACTGCAACAGGAAGGGGCACACTGCCCGTTTCTGCAAAGCTCCGGCTAGACCAATCACCCAGGTCCCTGGCGTTGGAGTAGACCATGCATGCTACGGGTGTGGTGAGGTTGGTTACTACGAAAGGAGCTGCCCGAAGGCAGGGAATGCTGGCGGAGTGGGAAGGGTTTTAGCGATTGTCCATGAGGAAGCGGTAGTAGAACCTAAAATGGTCACTGGTACGTTTCTCCTCGATAACTCTTATGCATGCATACTATTTGATAGTAGAGCGGAGAGGAATTTTGTGAACCAAAAATTTGAACACTTACTTAAACAACAACCACGAGCACTTAAAGAACCATTCATCGTAGAAATGGCTAACAGAAAGAATGAGAGCACTAGCTATATATACGTAGGATGTACCCTATCTCTAGATAGCTATTCATTTCCAATTGACCTCATGCCACTCTTAGTTAAAAGTTTTGACATCAATATCGACATGGATTGATTGAGTCTTCATCGTGCTAACATCATCTGTTTTGAGAAGGTCGTTCGTCTTAATCTACCATCTAACGAAACCTTAGTTATCTATGGCGAAAAACCAGGCATGAACCTTCGAATCATCTCCAATATACAAGCCCATAAGTACTTACGGAAGGAATGTCATGCATTCCTTGCTCATGCAGTTGATATGAGCCAAGAAACGAAAGATGTCACACCCCCAAACCTGAACGGCGGAAACGTTCGGGGGCGGAGGACGTCATGCTCAGTATCATAACCATAGTGAAGAAAGCAAACACAACCATCATAAATATAATTTAAAAGGTGACATTGTTTCCAAAATACATGTTTCCAAATAAATTACATATGATGTTCACAATATAGAAAAAGAATCTATGCCTTAGTGTCTTGACTTCAGAAATCTTGTGGTTACCTGAATTACTGATTACACGAGAATACAATTTGTTTTGAAAAGAGAGTATCAACATAAAGCCGGTGAGTTCATAAGCAATTTAAAAGTGAAGAATGAATGTAGTTCCTTTAAGTTTGTTACAAGTTTGTTAACAGAAAATCCAATATTTTCAAAAAGGTTTATTGTAGTCTCAATTGAACCGAGACTTAGTATATGTAAGTAAAACTCTTTTGTGAAAAATCTTAGAATTTCCGTGAACTTTATGTTTTGTTAATACCCCATGTGAGATGTTATAACCATACTAAAGACTAGAAGACCTCGTATGTGACGTTCTTCAGGCGTCGAAATGTTATGACACTTGTCACCCCAAAACTGTCAGTCTAGCTGCTGCAAGCAGCTTAGGTGCGGGTTTGTCAGACCCAGTATAGATCTATGCACAAATATCACGTTCTCCCTCCAGTAGATTCTGATTATAACTACATGACTTTCTGTGGTACTTAGGAGTGCCGTGAAGGAGAATGTCTCGAAAGTTTATTCATTAACAAGTTCACGTAGTGTGCAATGAAATATTTGTTTTGTAAGTCGATTGAGTTACCATTTCTTTGTCAAACGAAGTGTTCAAACTATACCTATTATAGTTTATCAAAAGTGTTATGTGTTTCAATGAAACCTTGATATGCAAGTAGTTGTATTTCCATAAAATGACATTTGAAATAATGAGTGTAAACCGTACACACCTTGCTTAGCATGTTACAAGGTGTGGATAACTCTTAAACATGTACTCGACAGTGTTGTAAAAATATCAAGTTTAGGTTGGATAAAACAACCTGTAAATAGGGCACAACTTTGCTGTTGTACGCTGTCAAGTTAAGTTTCATATATATATTTTGGTGTTTTAACTTGTATTCCCCCCCTAAAAACTAAGGAAAATAGGAAAAATGTAGGGGTACGAACTCACCTAGAAAGTGTGGTGATTTGACGAAAACGGGATTTTTCCTCGGGCAGCACTTCGACTGGGAAGTGGTGAGCTTTTCGGGAATCTCAGAGCTTCAGACCTTCGTCGGGGCTTGGATATGAAACCGGGACTTCGGGATATTACTTGCACGCAAAACGAGGTAAAAACCCGAGAGAAGGAGAGAAAATGAGCAACTTTGCCCGGAACCCTCGCACCCTTTATATAGGGGCTGGAAACCCTCAGTACGTGGGGCGTACCTAGCGAAGTACGCGACACGTTTGCATGCGTCACGACTTACCGCATCCTTGGACAAAGCATTCGATGGGAGGGCATGGAGGCGTAGGGGCGACGTGGACGAACCGAGGCCTAGCACCCGAGTATGCTGGGCGTATGAGGGTACACTAGTCGTAAATCGTCTTTGTGTGTGTGCCTCAAACTTGTAAATTCCGTAACTTTCGCATACGAGCTTCGTTTTTGACGTTATTTATATCCACGCGTAGGTGAGAATATACTCTACAACTTTCATTTAGACTTCGTTGGCAAATTTTGAAATTAATTGTAATTATATATTTTTAACAAGCCGGGACAGGATAAATCCGTTAAATGTTCATAACTTCTTCATCCGATGTCCGTTTTCGTCTGTCTTTTTTCTATTGTACTACTATTGTCGAGATCTTCAATTGTCGGTTAGGTTGCGTCGGCTAAAAATCGTTCGATCTTCATTTCGAGCTTTTAGCTATCTACTCCCATTCTTAAACTTATAAAAATCATAGCTTCCTCATACAAAGTCAGATTTGGACGTTCTTTTTATGTATGCTCACGGTCTGTTAATTTCTACGACTTTCGTTTAGATACTTAAGGATAAAAAGTCTTTTATTGAAATTTCACTTTTTACGCTCAACAATGTTTTACCGGTTTAGTCGCAAATCTTTGATCGGTCATAACTACTTCGTTATAACTAGGATTTGAGTGTTCTTTATATTTCTAAAAACCTTGACACAATATCTAACATTTTATGTATCTCAATTGAGACTTTTGAACAGTTCATTTTTGACGTTATTTCTATTGATTCCAAAATAGATTATAATATTTGACTTTTTGAACATTACATTGACTTGGAATATCGGGTTGTCACATCATCCCCCCGTTAGAGGGAATTTCGTCCCAAAATTAATTCTACATTTAGTATTTGTGGACTAAGGAAGAGATGCGGGTGTTTTTGTTTCATTTGATCTTCGTGCTCCCAGGTATATTCAGGTCCTCGCTTGGCATTCCATCGGACCTTCACAATGGGTATGCAAATTTGTTTTGTTCTTTTAGTTTCTCGATCCATGATTTCTACAAGCTCTTCTACGAACCGAAGACTCTCGTTGATTTCATTTTCGTCCAGAGGGATGATGAGAGTCTAATCGGACAGACATTTCTTTAGGTTTCACATGTGAAAGGTAGGATGAACGTGATTGAGTTCCTGGGGTAATCGTAGCTTGTATGCCACCAGGCCAATCCTAGCGAAGATTTCAAATGGTCCGATATACCTTGGATTTAGCTTACCACATTTTCCAAAACATATTAATCCCTTCCAAGGTGATACTTTTAGAAGTACTCGATCCCCAACTTGGAACTCCAAAGGTTTACGTCTCTTATCCGCATAGCTCTTTTGTCGGTCTTGTGAAGCCTTTATTTTTTCTCGAATTTGGACGATCTTCTCGGTTGTTTCCCTTATGATCTCCGGGCCAGTGAGTGCACTGTTAGGAACTTGTCCTTTTGCTAGTTGTGTATCACCCTCCTCAGCCCAGCACAGGGGTGATCTGCACTTATGGCCATAGAGGGCTTCGAACGGAGCGACTTTGATGCTAGTGTGTTAACTATTATTGTATGATAATTCGATAAGGGGTAAATGAGAATCCCAAGATTTACCAAAGTCTATCATACAAGCTCTTAGGATGTCCTCTAATGTCTGAATGGTCCTTTCACTCTGCCCGTCGGTCTGTGGGTGGTAGGCTGTACTCATGTCCAACCTAGTTCCCAAAGCTTTCTATAGGGACTGCCAAAACCGTGACGTGAACCGACTATCTCTATCGGAGATAATGGATATCGGTACCCCGTGAAGTTGCACCACTTATTTAATGTACATCCTTGTTAGATTCTCCATTTTTTATGTCTCTTTTATTGGTAGGAAGTGTGCAGATTTGGTTAATCTGTCGACGATTACCCAAATGGTGTCAAGTCCACCCGTTGACTTGGGTAACTTGGTAATTAAATCCATCGTAATCTACTCCCACTTCCACTCGGGTATCTCTGGCTGCTGAAGGAGTCCCGAGGGCTTCTGATATTCCACCTTTACCTTGCTGCAAGTCAGGCACTTGCCCACAAAGCTAGCTATTTCGGCTTTCATGTTTGGCCACCAATACAACTTCTTGAGGTCTAAATAAATCTTGTCTGATTCAAGATGCACTGAGTAACGAGTTTTATGAGCTTCGTTCATGACAACGTCCCTGAATCCACCAAATTTTGGTGTCCAGATCCATTTCATGAGACAACGAACTCCGTCATCCCTGAGTTCAAGATTTTTGTCCATTCCTCTCAATGCTTCACCTGCCACATTATCTGGTTTTAAAGCTTCTTCCTGTGCTCATTTGATTTGTGCAGATAGGTGTGAATGGATGGTCATGGTTAAAGTATTTACTTGACGGTTCGAGTATTCCTTTCTGCTCAGGGCGTCTGCAACCACGTTGGCTTTTCCGGGGTGATAACGAATCTCGCATTCGTAATCATTTAGTAATTTCACCCATCGTCTTTGCCTCATGTTGAGTTCTTTTTGATTGAGGATATGCTGAAGGTTTTTGTGATCGGTGAAGATAGTGCAATTGGTGCCGTAGAGGTAATGACTCTATATTTTTAGGGTGAAAACTACCGCTCCTAGTTCGAGATCGTGCGTCGTATAGTTTATCTGGTGCGTCTTCAGCTGTCTTGAGGCGTAGGCAATGACCTTTCCTCGCTGCATGAAGACACATCCCAGACCTTGGTTCGATGCATCGCAATAAACCACAAAGTCCTCTGTTCCCTCTGGTAGGGACAAGATCGGAGCACTACATAGGGCTCGTTTCAATGATTGGAACGCAACCTCTTGCTTATCCCCCAGGCGAAGGTCACTCCTTTTTGAGTCAAGGTGGTGAGGGTTTTGCGATTTTTGAGAAGTTTTGGATGAATCTTCGATAGTAACCTGCGATTCCTAAAAATTGACGAATTTTCGTGGGTGTTCTTGGCGCTGCCTAGCTTTCGATTGCCTTGATCTTTGAAGGATCCACATTTATTCCTTCCTTGCTGACTACATGTCTGAGGAAATCCACTTCTCGAATCTAGAACTCGCACTTTGAGAACTTTGCGTACAAATTTTCGCCCTTAGTGTCTCTAGCACTTGACGTAAATGCTGGTTGTGTTCTTCCTTACTTCGGGAGTAGACTAGTATATCATCGATGAAAATAATTACAAACTTGTCTAAGAAAGGTCGGCACAGCTGATTCATCTGGTCCATAAACACTACGGGTGCATTTGTTCACCTGAAAGGAGTCACTACAAACTTGTAGTGACCATAGTGCGTTCTGAAGGTTGTCTTGGGAATGTCCTCCTCTTGAACTCGTAGTTGATGGTACCCTGATCTAAGGTCAATCTTTGAGAAGAAACTTGCTCCTTGTAGCTGGTTGAAGAGGTCATTGATTTGAGGCAAAGGGTATCGGTTTTTAATGGTGAGTTTGTTTAATTCACGGTAGTCGATGCACATGCGGAACGATCCATCCTTTTTCTTGATGAATAAGACTGATGCTCCCCAAGGCGAGAAGCTTGGCCTAATGAAAACTTTGCTTAGCTATTCATTCAATGGACTGGACAATTCCTGCATCTCGGCTAGGGCTAGACGGTATGGCGATCTGGCTACGGGGGTAGCCCCAGGAATTAGGTCGATTCGGAATTCAACTTGTCTAGTAGGAGGCACTCCATGAAGGTCTTCTAGGAATACATCGGGGAAATTATAGACCTCCAGAATGTCCTTGATGTTTTTCACTTCTTGTTTTGTGTGTATGACGTTGGCTAGGAAGGTGTGGTACTCCTTGCGGAGGTACTTTTGGGCCTTGACACATAAAACGATCTGAAAGTTTGAGCTAGGCTTGTCGCCATAGACGACGAGAGTTTCGCCACTTGGCAGATTAAGGCGAACGGCCTTTTCGTGACATAGGATTTCAGCATGGTGAGGGCATAACCAATCCATTCCAATAATGACATCAAAACTTTTTATGGTGACCGACATAATGTCTATTTGGAAAGAGTGATTGTTTAGGGTGAGGGTACACCCGATGTAAATGTCGTTAGTGTTCTCTGTTTTTCTGTTAGCCATTTCTATGGTGAATGTGTCTTTTAGTGTTTGTGGTTTTTCTTTAAGAAAGCGTTTAAATTGATGGCTCACGAAGCTTTTCTCCGCGCCACTATCGAAAAGAATGCATGTGTATGTATTGTTGAGGAGAAACGTACCGGTGACCGCATTTTGATCTGCAACTGCTTCTGTATGACCTATCGCCAGTACTCTGCCTACTTCACCAGGGTTGGGGTTTCTTGCCTTCGGGCAGTTCCGCTTGAAGTGTCCTGCCTCTCCATAACCATAGCAGGATCGACTTGCTACGGCGTTGGTAGCTTGTGCGTTTTATTAGACCGGAGCTTTACAAAATCGAGCGGTGTGCCCCTTTTTGTTACAGTTGATGCAATGCATTTCACAGAAAGCGCCATTGTGGTGAAAGTTGCACTTTGGTAGGTTCCCGGCGTATTGCCTTATCGGAGTTGGGTTGGTAGGAGTTGTGGCGGCGTTCACAGCAACCACTTGCTTCTTTTTGGTAGGGTCTTGATCAGATTGACCCTTCTTCTTGTTCCAGATCTTCCTTTTTTTGTTTCCCCCTTTAGCTTGCTCGGAGGTGGTTGTCACAGTGCCATGGTTGGCTTTATGGTCGATGAGTTGCTGTGCCAGTTCTTTGGCGCTGTCAAAGGTGGCTTTGAGGCAAATACGTTCCCTTGAAGTTGGGAAGATAGTCCCCATATGTATCTCTCCACCTTCTTGCTTTCTGAAGGAACCATCCCTGGGCACATTATTGTTAGATCACTAAACCTTGAGGTTTAAGACAGGATGTCAAAGCCGGTCATTTTGAGACCCTAAAGTTCCTCTTCCAACTTTTGTATCTCGCCCCTTGGGCAGTACTCCTTCATCAACATGGTTTTCAGATCTTTCCATGTTATCGAGTTAGCCACCGGAAGTGTCAATGTCTTAACGTGGCCATTCCACCAGGTGAGTGCCCTTTCATAGAATGTGCATGCTGCAAACTTGACCTTGTTTGCTTCAGGGCATGCACATATTTCAAATACGGATTCGGTTTTCTCGAACCATTATAGCAATTCTGTGACACCTCCACTCCTATTGAAGGTTTTAGGTTTGGCATTAGTAAAGTCTTTGTATGTACACTCTCTCAAGCGTCCCTGACTGTCCCCATTGTTAGAATTTGTGGCACCATTACTCGCACCACCCGCATTATTGGTGCTGATTTGGAACATTACGACTGCTACTGCGGCTGTTACGGCAGCCTGGAACATTACCGGGTCGAACTGAGGGGGTGGTGGAGGTGGTGGTGGCGGTGGTACAGGTCCTGCGGCGCCGCCACGTCTAGGATCTCTACGAGGTGGCATTTTCTTCCATATTAAGAATGAAAAGACAATAAGTCTTCGATAGCGTTCAAGTCGAGAGTTAAGACTAAACATTATTAGTTCTTCATATGCATCATGATTCTGACTTGTAAAGATATTGTATAAATTCATTCATACTATAGGTCTATAGATAATAAAGTATAGGCTTTATGAATGTTGATAGATTTGATTCCCCTGAAATGTCTGTGATAGAATCCATACCGGGCCCATCTATCAATCGTTGGATGTATAATATTTACATATAATTAAGACTAAATAAACTTTTGAATCTAATGAGTCTGCCCTGGGCCCACAACCAAACAAGGAACAGGATCCAAGGCGAAACCACCATTTCTAGGTCGACATGGTCTTAATTATATATAATTTGATACATCAAAAGATCATAAATCGGACACCCGTATATTTAGTCTGGAAACAATTCATGTCATGAACTTGATGTAATAAAGCAAATAGGGTGTCAATTTCATTGATATAACTTGGTATACAATATTGGGAAAAATTTGACCCTACAAGGGGTCTATGTTACATCAATGTATGGCAAAATTTGGCCGCCTAACAGATCCCGAAAGTGTAAACACTTAAGTCGCGAGATCGTACATAAAATACTAGAAAATAATAGTAGTATTTATCTGCAAATTTAGATTAGACTGAAGCGAGCAATACAACACTACTTGTGGGGGTTGAAGCTCTGGGGAGCACGGAGTCAAGACCCAAGGCTCCTCATTTCGGCTCTGAATTTAGCTGCCTGGCGTTCTGCGTCTGTCAGACGTCCTTCTAGAGTGGCTCGGTGTTCTCGGAGTTCTTGCACTTCAGCTCAGGTTGCAGCCATTTCCCGTCGAAGCAGCTCGGTGCGGTCTCGAGTTCGATCGTGATCATCATCCAACCGGTGAATGAAAACGGAGTTGCCTTGGCTAGTTGCTCCAACTTCCATGAGGTGGCGGGTGTTAACTCTTGTTTGCTCCTCGCGGTGTATGACATGGTGAACTATGACGGGAAGGGCTCGGTCAGCTGACCCTCCTCTGTTGAGATCGTAGAAACTTCGTTCCATGCCATAGGGAGTTCGTTGACCTTGCTCTTGGCTCCATTGATGTATAGTTTCGGACCATTGGGGAGTCGGGTCTTGAAATCATTACGGAGGGATAGGGGCAGGGTATGGGTTGTAAACCTTAGGTTCCGATTCAGTTCCATCTAAGTCTTCTTCCTCTTCACCGTCTACGGATTCTTCCTCTTCCATGGGTTCCTCATCATCCATAGGTTCCTCATCTTCCATGGGTTCCTCTTCAGAATCTTCCTCTGGGTCTTCCACAATCCAACCGACATTCCATTGGTTGGGAAAGAAGGGATCACTCGGCAAGTGAAATCCTGCCATCGCGACTGTATGAGAAATAGGGATAAGAAGGATATCACATGGAATTTTGGTATAAGAAATTAGTTATCATAACTATATAATGTGATTATTTGTGCTAAAATACCCTTATAGTATTTTTATGTTTGATTCTCAAGTTTGTTTGTAAGTTGAAGACTTGTTGTTCATCATGGTTCTTCTTCGGCATATGTTGCTCATACCTTGGCCAAATATAGTTGATCAGGCTATATTCATCCAAGATGTGACTTCGTACCCCGAAGCTGGATCATGGTGCCCAACTTGTCTCGATACCTTTATGTTATTTCCATTAGGATACTGAATTTGTGACTGTGATTGTGCGTGTACTTCTATAAAAATACAATTTTTTATTTTTAAAGTACCTTTGAAAAGATAAGTCAGAGAAATTTGGTCCCGTTGTATTTATAGTTTGTATATCTTACGTGGTTCGAAATACTTAGTTCACTATAAACAAAGCTCTGATACCAATCTGTCACACCCCCAAACTTGAACGGCGGAAACGTTCGGGGGCGGAGGACGTCATGCTTAGTATCATAACCATAGTGAAAAAAGCAAACACAACCATCATAAATATAATTTAAAGGTTACGTTGTTTCCAAAATACATGTTTCCAAATAAATTACATATGATGTTCAAAATATGCAAATGAATCTACGCCTAAGCGTCTTGAGTTCAGAAATCTTGTGGTTACCTGAATTACTGATTACTTGAGAATATAAGTTGTTTTGAAAGGAGAGTATCAGCATAAAGCTGGTGAGTTCATAAGAAATTTATAAGTGAAGAATGAATGTAGTTCCTTTAAGCTTGTTACAAGTTTGTTACCAGAAAATCCAATATTTTCAAAAAGGTTTATTGTAGTCTCAACTGAACCGAGACTTAGTATATGTAAGTAAATCATCATACTTATGTATGGTTTTATATTTAAGTAAAACTCTTTTGTGCAAAATCTTAGAATTTCCGTGAACTTTATGTTTTGTTAATACCCCATGTGAGATGTTATAACCATACTGAAGACTAGAAGACCTCGTATGCGATGTTCTTCAGGCGTCGAAATGTTATAACACTTGTCACCCTAGACCTGCCGGTCTAGCTGGTGCAAGAAACTTAGGTGCGGGTTTGTCAGACCCAATATAGATCTATACACAACTATCACGTTCTCCCTCCAGGAGATTCTAATTATAACTACAAGACTTTTCTGTGGTACTTAGGAGTACCCTGAAGGAGAATGTCTCGCAAGTTTATTCATTAACAAGTTCACGTAGTGTGCAATGAAATATTTGTTTTGTAAGTCGATTGAGTTACCATTTCTTTGTCAAACGAAGTGTTCAAACTATACCTATTATATAATTATCAAAAGTGTTGTGTGTTTTTGAATGAAACCTTGATATGCAAGTCATTGTATTTCCATAAAATGACATTTGAAATAATGAGTGTAAACCGTACACACCTTGCTCAGCATGTTACAAGGTGTGGATAACTCTTAAACATGTACTCGACAATTTTGTAAAAATATCAAGTTTAGGTTGGGTAAAATAGCCTGTAAACAGGGTACAACTTTGCTATTGTATGTTGTCAAGTTAAGTTTCAAATATATTTTGGTGATTTAACTTGTATTCCACCACTGAAAACTAAAGAAAACAGGAAAAATGTAGGGTACGAACTCACCGGGAAAGTGTGGTGATTTGACGGAAACAAGATTTTTCCTCTGGCAGCACTTCGACCGGGAAGTGGTGAGTTTTTCGGGAATCACGGAGCTTTGGACCTTCGTCGGGGCTTGGATATGAAATCGGGACTTCGGGATATTACTTGCATGCAAAATGAGGTAAAAACACAAGATAAGGAGAGAAAATGAGCAACTTTGCCTGGAACCCTCACACCCTTTATATAAGGGTTGGAAACCCTCGGTACGCGGGGAGTATCTAGCGATGTACGCGGCGCGTTCGCATGCGTCACGGCTTATCACATCCTCGGACGAAGCATTCGATGGGAGGGCATACAGGCGTAGGGGCGACGTGGACGAACCGAGGCCTAGCACCCGAGTACGCTAGGCGTATGAGGGTACACTAGGCGTAAATCGTCTTGGTGTGTGTGCCTAGAACTTGTAAATTCCATAACTTTTGCATACGAGCTCCATTTTTTACGTTCTTTATATCCACGCGTAGGTGAGAATATACTCTACAACTTTCGTTTAGACTTCGTCGGCAAATTTTGATATTAATTTTAATTATATAAGGCCGGGACAGGATATATCCGTTAAAAAATAATAACTTCTTCATCCGATGTCCGTTTTTGTCTGTCTTTTTACTGTTGTACTACTATTCTCGAGATCATCCATTCACATTTAGGTTGTGTCGGCTAAAAATTGTTCAATCTTCATTTCGAGTTTTAAGCTTCTACTATTGTTCTAAAACTTATAAAAATCATAACTTCCTCGTACGAAGTCAGATTTGGACGTTCTTTTTATATATATGCTCACGGTTTGTTAATTTCTACGAATTTCCTTTAGATACTTAAGGCTAAAAAGTCTTTTATTGAAATTTCACTTTTTACGCTCAACAATGTTTTACCGGTTTAGTCGCGAATCTTCGATCGGTCATAACTACTTCGTTATAACTCGTATTTGAGTGTTCTTTATATTTTTGAAAACCTTGACACGATATCTAACATTTTATGTATCCAAATTGAGACTTTTGAACAATTCATTTTTGACGTTATTTCTATTGATTCCAAAATAGATTATAATATTTGACTTTTTGAACATTACATTGACTTGGAATATCAGGTTGTCACAAAAGACATAAAGAACATCCCAGAAGTACGCGACCTTCTTGACGTCTTTCCCGAAGAACTACCAGGATTACCACCACAACATCAAGTCGAGTTCAGAATTGACATAGTTCCAAGAGCTACCCTAGTAGCCAAATTGCCTTATCGACTAGCACCAGTTGAGATGCAGGAGCTATCCGGTCAACTGAACGAGCTGCTCAACAAGGGGTTTATTAGACCAAGCTTCTTACCCTGGGGAGAACCGGTCTTGTTCGTAAAGAAGAAAGACGGATCGTTCTGTTTGTGCATTGACTACTGAGAACTAAACAAACTTACTGTCAAGAACTGATACCCTCTACCGTGCATAGACGACTTGTTCGACCAACTGCAAGGGGAAATTACTTTTCTAAGATTGATATGAGATTTGGGTATCACCAATTACGAGTTTTAGAGGAAAATATTCCCAAAACAGCCTTCCGAACTCGTTATGGACACTACAAGTTTGTAGTGATGCCATTCGGATTAACCAATGCGCCCACACTGTTCATGGACGTAATGAATCGGTGCCGTCCTTAATTACATCATTTTGTTATTTTATTCATTGATGGCATACTTATCTACTCTTGAGGTGAGGAGTCGAATTCTTGGGTCATGTGGTTAGCGAAGAGGGAATTCACGTGGACCCTTCCAAAATAAAGGCCATTGAGAACTAGTCAACTCCAAATACGCTAACAAAAATTCGTTAATTTCTAGCCCTCGATGGCTACTATCGCAGGTTTATTAAAAACTTCTCTAGGATTGCGAAACCGCTTACTACATTGACCCAGAAAGGTGTGAGCTTTGACTAGGAAGAGAAACATGAGAAGGCGTTCCAAACGCTAAAGCGAGCCTTGTGCAATGCACTAATATTATCCCTCCCAGAAGGGATAGAAGACTTTGTAATTTACTGCGATGCATCCAACCAAGGGCTTGGTTGTGTTCTTATGCAACGAGGAAAGGTCATTGCCTATGCCTTAAGACAACTTAAGACGCATGAAGTCAACTACACTACACATGATCTTGAGCGAGAAGCAGTGGTATTTTGTCTGAAGATCTGGAGACACTACCTGTATGGTATGAAAAGCACTATATTTACTGATCTTAAAAGACTTCAACATATATTTGGCCAGAAGGAGCTCAACATGAGGCAACGACAGTGAGTTGAGCTACTCAACGACTATGAATGCAAAATTCGTTATCATCTTGGTAAAGCCAACGTAGTTGCTGAAGCCCTAAGTCAGAAAGAATACTCTGGTCGTAGAGTTAAATCATTGACTATGACAATCCATTCACATCTATCCAAACACATTAAGGAGGCTCAACTAGAAACCTTGAATCCTGAAAATGTGGCGGTCGAATCCCTTAGAGGGATGGATAAGAACTTAGAAGTCAAGGGTTCTAGAGCCTTGTACCTCATGGATCGGATCTGGACATCGAAGCTCGGTGGTTTCAGAGACGTGGTCATGAACGAAGCGCACAATACTCAATATTCCATTCACCCAGGTTCAGATAAGATGTATCAGGATCTCAAAAAGTTATAATGGTGTCCAAACATGAAAGCAGGGATTGCTACCTTCGTGAGTAAGTGTCTTACTTGCGCCAAGGTTAAGGTCAAATACCCGAAACCCAATTTTACTACAACAACCGGAAATACCTGAGTGGAAGTGGGAGCGGATCACAGTGGACTTCATAACCAAATTGCCCAAGACAACGGGTGGTCTCGATACCATTTGGGTGATCGTAGACAGGTTAACTAAGGCCACATGCTTCCTGCCAATCAAAGAAACCGACAAGATGGAGAAACTGACAAGAACTTACATTAGGTAGATTGTACGACTGCATGGTGTTCCCATATCTATTATCTCTGATAGAGACAGTAGATTTACTTCAAGATTTTGGCAGTCGCTACAAAAGTCCCGGGGAACTAGGTTAGACATGAGTATAGACTACCACCCACAAACTGATGGACAGAGTGAGAGAACGATACAAACATTGGAAGACATGCTGCGAGCTTGTGTGATAGAATTTGGTAAAGCTTGGAATACCCATTTGCCGATAGTCGAGTTTTCATACAACAACAGCTACCATTCCAGTATCAAAGTTTCTCAATTTGAAGCCCTCTATGGTCGCAAGTATAGATCCCCTCTATGCTGGGCTGAGGTGGGTGACATGCAACTAGCTAAAGGATGAGTTCCTGACAGTACTCTCACAGGTCCAGAAATCATTTGGGAAACGACAGAGAAGATTGTTTAGAATCGTGAACGATTGAAAGCCTCTACAGACCGACAAAAAAGCTACGCCGACAAGAGACAGAAACCTTTGGAATTCTAGGTTGGTGACCTTGTTCTATTGAAGGTCTTACCCTGGAAGGGCTTGATACGCTTCAGAAAGTGTGGGAAGCTAAATCCAAGGTACGTAGGGCCTTTTGAGATTCTCTCTAGGATCGACCTTGTAGCTTACAAACTCAAACTACCTCAAGAACTTAGTAACGTACACCCTACCTTCCACGTATCGAACCTGGAAAAGTGCCTATCCAATAAGACTCTTGTTATCCCATTCAATGAAATCGAGATCAATGAAAGCCTCAACTCCATGGAAGAATTAGTAGAAATCATGGACAGGGAGGTCAAGCAAACGAATTAAAGCTGTATCCTGATAATGAAAGTTCGCTGGAATGCAAAGCGGAGATTCGAATTCACTTGGGAGCGGGAGAATAAAATTAGACTTAAATATCCTCATCTTTTCCCTTAGTCTATGTGTATTTGCTTAAACTCTAATTTTGGGTCGAAATTCCCTTTAACAAGGGGATGATGTGACAACCCGAAATTCTTATCTTGTAAAGTCGATCAAAACAATCGAAAGTTTAGACTTGTTTATGTTATATTTTACTGAGTTAAGGTTCATTTTATGAGTTCTAGGCCTAGTACACTTAAGGGATTGTCTGTTAGGAAGTGTTAGCAAGAGATCAGTGGATTGCATTCGAGCCGGAAACAACTTCAAAGAAGGTTCACGGCCGTGAAACCATCCTTGGGATGTGAACTACCCTCCCCTATATATATGGGAGTTAGCCATTTTCCTCTTCACTTCTCATCTTTCAACCATGAACATCTCCTTTCTCTCTCAAGTATCAACCGCAAGGAGTCTTCTTTCACCCCAAAAACATGAGTACCCTATCCCTTTACTTGTTCATACATGGAAATCCCTTGCATTCATCACTTTTCATCATCATCTTGAAGATCTTCAAGGTGTTCTGACCGTGAAGCCTTCATATGGTCGTGAACCTTTATCCTTGGCCATGACCCCTTCAAGTTTGGGTCGTGAACGCTCAAGTGTTCAACGGCCGTGATCATCTTTCAGCCACGCACTTTCAATTCTAACACTTCATTGTAAGTGCTTCCTAGATCCTAAGGTTGTTTCCTTTACATATTAGTTGTTATAGGCCCTAATATATATATATATATATATATATATATATATATATATATATATATATATATATATGCTTAATAGGATCTATTTGTGATCAGGACTTCACTAGTGATTACATGCATCCTATATCAAACTTTCATCTAAATCATTCACATAAGGTGAGTTCATACCCCTACAAATACACTTTTAAAATCTTTTAGGGGGGAGGGGGGATACAAGTAAAACACAATACTAATATGTTAACCATTTACATGTGAAAAAAACAAAAGGATTTCTTATACTAAAAAACTTGTTAAGACTCTTTTAAACTCTTTTAGACTTATTTTATATCAAAATCACATTCGTTTATTTATTTACGTATAAGTATGCTTTAACAAAGTTAGGGCTAAGGGTAGGATCACCAGTTCGATTGTTGGTTAAATCATATATATGCTCATTAAATACATATATGAATATTAAAACCCTTTTTAAGGATTATACTTAACTTAGTTGCTTATGTTGAGTAATTGAGTCTTTTCTACAAATCAGAAACAATCAAACAATCATGCTAGTAAACTATAATAGGTATGGTTTATAGGATTACTACTTACAACTTCTAGATCAATGAAACATACATGAGTCAGTTCATACATACTATAACTAGAACAAGAAGGAACATACATACTATAACTAGAACAAGAAGGAAGATACATACTATAACAAGGACAGAAAATAACATATATACTATAACAAGAACATAACAACTAGAATGTGAAACTCTATTCCATGGCATAACAATATACTTGTTGTGTCACGTTTTGTTACTAGAGTCTCCTGGAGGGTGAGCGTGAGTTTGTGTATAGATCTATACGGGATTGACCATCCTACACCTTGCTGCTAGCTATAGTGGGACCTGCAGGTCTATGGGTGAAATGTCATACCACTTTCGACTTCTTTAGAACGTCGTGTTTTATACTAGTCAATCAAGCATGGTTATAACCTAATCACATTTTTAACTTTAATTAACAAATTGGTTTTAAGGTAGTTAGTGCTTCAGTAGAGTATTTTTACACCACACTACTGTACATCTTCATTTTCCATTCATTCATACATAATATCCTCATATTGAGGAACACAAACTATTTTTCTAGTAAAGATAGTCATAAACTTGGAAAAAACATACATTTTACAAAAGTACAAGAATACAAAATAGTTGAGTCTTGGTAGAAGGCTACTTTTCATTTAAGTAGAAAATATAGGATTTTCTGGAAATATACAAACCTTTTTACTTACATATAGAAACCTTTTCGTGAACTTAATGAAAGAAATTGACACAAAAATACTTATGAACTCACCAGCTTAAATGCCGATCCTCTCTTTCAAAATAACTTGTATTCTCAGGTCACCAGTAGACAGGTATAGTTGACCAGGTTTTTGAGACGACGGAGCATATTCAACACTCGTCATTATTTTGTTGATTTCATATTTTGATGTCTTACAAACTGTACATAGAACACACTTGTATTAACTATATTATTAATGCAATGGATGATGTTGTTGCTTGTTTTACTATTATGCATTGTTATGATACTGTACATGACGTCCTCCACCCCTGAACGTTTCCGCCGTTCCGTTTTGGGGGTGTGACAGTTTCACTTCCAGATTTTGGAAGCAGTTTCATCACGAGATGGGTAGTCGTCTCCACTTCAGCGCCGCTTTCCACCTTAAGGCGGATGGGTAGAGTGAGAGGCCGATTCAGACTCCCACGAGGACATGTTGTGTACATGTGTTTTGGATTTCAGTGGCAGTTGGGATACGTATCTTTCGTTAGTGGAATTTTCGTATAACAACAGTTATCACACCAGCATAGACCGACCTTCCCTCGAGATGCTCTACGGGAGGAAGTGTAGGACCCCAATCTGTTAGGGAGAGGTTATAAAGAGGGTCATGGGGAGTACTCAGGTAGTACTCAAGACCACTGAGAGGATCCAGCAAGTCCTGAGTAGGCTCCAAACTGCTCAGAGTCGACATAAAAGCTATGCCGACAAGCGCCGTTCAGGCGTGGACTTTTAGGTGGGCGAGATGGTCCTCCTGAAGGTGTCTCCATGGAAAGGTGTCATCTGGTTCAGGAAGCGGGGCAAGCTGGGCCTCAGTTACATCGGTTCATTCAGGGTTTTGGCTCGGGTGGACCGGTTTCTTACAGTTTGGATCTTCCAATAGAGCTCAGCCAGATCCACAACACTTCCCATGTTTCTTAGCTACGGAAGTGCTTGGTGGATGACTCAACGATTGTGCCTTTAGAGGATATTTAGGTTTACGACATCCTGAACTACATCAAAAGACCAGTAGCTATTCTTGACAAGAAGATGAAGGTGTAAGTCCCTAATCTGCTTGTGTATCAATCAGATCCATTTGATGGTGCGGAATCCCAATCAAACAGATGATGTCAGATCAAATAGAAGAGAAGGAGAAGAAGAAGATGATGATGAATCTATGTATGATATGATTAGAATGAAGATCTGGATACAAAAGATTTACACACAAAACTTCTATCTAGTTTCTCTCTCTAGAACACCTTCAAATGCACACACTTAATCTCCTCTAGTGTTCATCACTCTATTCCTCACACCCCTCACCCCTATATATATACATGAGAATACGGGTTGTAAACAGGGTTTACGGCTGTAAACACCCACCGACCATAAACAGCTAAACAATACATAAAAATACAATTTCTCTAAAAAGCAAAGTATAAACCATATTTTTGACCCAACAATCTCCCCCTTGGTTTATAGCTTTCTTTTCTTTTCTTAAATGACCCAACAAGCTCCCCCTAAAACGTAGCTGGCTTTTCTTGTTAATCTTCATTGGGAGCTTGGCTTCAGCTATTATCTTCAAATTCTTCACAGCATCAGGATGATTATATGAATCTTCTATGAATGACTTCATCTTGAGCAGTTGGGTATTTCATCAGAGTTAGGGTTTGAACGCACGTCGGGTGAGGAGGCTTGACGTACTGATTCTTGAAAGATAACGCTTTCAGCTTGAGAATCTTCAGAGAGAACATCAGAGAGAACAAATCTTCTGGATCACTTCAGCAGGTTTAAGATAGCAGCAGACTGATTGAGGAAGCTTCAATGGAATCCGTCACATATTCTTCAATTTCAGCTTCACCTTGCTTCTGGGGTTGAAAGATTGAATGTCGAAAGAATAATCTTCATTTCTTGCTCCTTCGAATGTGAATTCTTCGATGCTCACTGATGAAGCCTTGGCTCAGAAATCTTCGACACAAACTTCATGATTCTTATCTATACCTGAAATCACTTTTCAAGACAAAACAAAACTAAAAGAAAACTTAGCATAAAAAAAAATATTTTTGGATTTTTTTCTTGAACAAGAAATAAAACATAAATAACACTATTTTTGGATTTTTTTAATTTTTTAATTTTTGTTTGGTTTTTAAAATTTTTAATTCTCCCCTAATATTTAAATTAGAAGAAACTATAAACAAATTTAAAAAAAATAAAATGATATCTAACTTTAAGAATGATTTGGGATCAAAGTTTTTAGACAGCCTTAATCCATTTGTCGGTACCTTTGATATTCACATCTTTGTCTGGTCGATCGTCGGTATTGCTGTCCACTTAAACACGAAAAATTGTGACAAAATTAGGACTTACTATTAGTTGCAAGACGAAGTGATCCTAGGTTCCTAAATACTATATCTTAAGGACCATTCAAGTGACGACGACCAGGGATATTGTTGTCCACCTAAATTGAGCAGTGAGATCTATAGACAATCTTTGAGTGTTCAATTTTTATTGTACTGGAACATGTTTCCCACTTCCTGATATGCCCCAGCCATCAAGGACTTCCAGAGTACTCCTTACATCAGGTGAGCAGACAATCATTAGGAGAGAGGATATATTCAAATTGTTATTACTTATAGTTTTAGAGGGATTGAGAAGTAGAAGGTTGCATATGCTGTGTACCAGGTCGTATTGTTAGTCACGCAAAGGAGACAACATATGGCTAACAGATAAGAAAAATTTCATAGATATAATTTGCAGAGAAATAGAGTTGCATATGTTACAGTCCAGGTCGGATCTCCCGATCACGCAGAGGAGGCAACATATGACTAACAGACAGAAAGAAAGAAAACAATTTTCTACGGACCTAATTCATCGGAATTTACCAGTCGCCGCATCCAACCGGAATTAAGGACAAAATCCGCACATCGAGGAAAAGTTAAACCACGGTTCCAGATACGAGTTCATTTAATGTCACGAGTGGATTCCCATATATATCTCCCTGCTCAACCTATCCGAGCGTCGTATTGTCAGGCTGAACGGATCTAACTAGGTCAGGATTTGTCAAGACTAAGAATTTCTTAAGTTCAACTATGCCTAGTCAAGTCCATTTAGAATCTTTCGTGCCTACCGACGCATCAAACCAGAGAAAAGACCCATCAACTTTGGGTACATTACGCAAACTTAGATTGCCTATTATCACTTGATAATATCACTTCACAAAACATCTCCCTCAAGAACATTTCATAACCAACATATATTTTTTTGATTTTATGATTTTCTAATGTTTTTTTGGATTTTTTATATATTTCTAATTTTTGTTTTGTTTTTATTTCTCCCCCTAAATTTGTGCATAGGAGAGAAACGAAAGTAAATGCGCAAATTTAAACTATCGTAAAACAAAAATTTGTTTTTAAAGTGAATCAGCTTAAGAAAAACTCAGGAGTATAGAGAAGAAAACTCAAACCGTAAGTCACCAATTGAATTTGCATCCAGAAGGTCTAAGAACAACACGCGTAATCTTAGAATAGATCCGAAAATTATTCATGTTATTAAGCACAAACCCCATTTGTGATCTCTTCCTTTCTTCCTTTCTTCCTTTTCCGCAAAAGGACACATTCTACCAAACAATGTTCTGAGTGTTGTACAGTTGAGAGATGCCTCCTATCATGTGCCTGGAATAGCCACTACCAACAAACCGAAGTCTGATGATATGCCTCCATAGCTGCTCCGACACAGAGTGGGATAAGTTGGTCTTTGGAACCCAGTCCATTTTAAAACTGGGTCGACCTTTGTCATCCTTGCACGGTACTCTCTCCCATGACATATCCTGTTTATCACAAACAGAAGATGAAGAAATATTAGAGTCATTAGTTGATTTAGGAGAGTGAGACTTTGCAACCCATTTGTAGTTGGGTTTAACCCATTTCTTTTTTGATCTGATGGGTGCCTCAGTACTTTCTTTTGATCTTGATGTCGGTCGTTGAGATGACTTTGATTTTGGCTTCACGGGAGCATCTCTTGGATTTGGCTTCTTGGCCGACATTCCCTTCTTGCCCTTGGGATTTTGATTCTTGTGCTTTGAGGTTTGATTCTTGGCCTTGGGAGTTGAATTCTTGGCCTTCTTGGCATTCCATTCGTCAATGTCTGATCGTGATCTCGAGGGGTATCTTTTGGAATGTCTCCCTCTTGGCGCGTTCTGCCAGGCTTGTGCGTAATAGGGAATGTATGTGCGATTTGGACAGTTTCGGGCAATATGACCAGGTGTTCCACAGTGAAAACAAACCTTTTTCTTCACTGGGAAATTGTTTCTTCCTGCCCCTAGTGGCGTATCCTTGCCTTTTCTCTTGTTGTTCCCACATGCACACTTGCAACAAGAACTCTGTTGCGTTGGAATTTGTAGCCTGTATTTCTCAACGGCGGATTTATCAGAATTAGTTGAGTTCGAAGCAACTGATTCAGAGTTCAAGGAGATGTTGATTTGTTCAATGGTGTTCTCCTTGTTCTCACCCTCTACTACTTTACCTACACATAAAATAGAAGTGCTAGAAACAGGAACATCAGTATTTTCAAACAAATAATCAAATATGTCAAAAAAATTAACTCAACATGATCCGATGCAAAAGCATCAAAGGCATCACAAGATGTATCATCAACTTTATCATCAGAAACAGAAGGTTGTTCATTGGAAACAGAAACATCAGGTTCAAGCTCAGTTTTGTTATCAGAAACAGAACCTTCAACTTTGTGCTTTGACTGATCTAAGGACTGATCTGCAGGGGAAGTAGAAACGTTAGTACTTTCAACATTAATAAATCCTCCTGAAACAAAACCAGATGGCTTGCCATAAACCATGAATGGTTCGTTGGCAATCTCATCTTTAGACAAAGGTTGATACTGATATGTGTGATTGTAAGGAGGAGGTACACTATCATATCCTAAACCCTTTGACTGATTTCGTTTGAAATCCGTGTAGTGATCGATCATGTTGGCAACTACCTCGCTTGATCCATCAAATTTTTGAAAAGCAAAGTTTGCAGAATCAAATCTTTTCTTCAATGTATCAAGCTCGACAGTCAGTGCATCATTTTGCCTTTTAACATAATTGTACAGTTCACATTTCTCACTGTACGCTGCCTGAATTCTTCTAAAATCAATTTGGTCTCGAAGAAATTTAATCGTAGTTTCACAAGATTGAGAACATGAAACTTTATTCACTGGAACGTTTGAAGAACTCTTTTTTGTTTTTTTAAATATGCCCTTTGACTAAAAACTCAAAAGTCAACCTCAAAAGTCAAATTTAAAAAGTCAAACTCAAAAGTCAAACTTGAAAAGTCAAACCGAAAATCTAAATTTGAAAAATTAAAAGTCAAACGAGAAAGTCAACGTTTAAAGTCAAAGGTCAAAAGTCAAAGTCAAAATTTTAAGTAAAAAGTAAAAAATAAAAATTTAAAATTTAAAAACTAAAATTTTTGGTTGAAAATGGATTTTAAAAATAAATTTTTTAATTTTTTTGGGTTAAAAATGTCAAATTGCGAAATTTTGAAGCGGCAGGGAGTGCTTTTGAATTAAACTTTGGAGGGAAGGAACAAAGGCGTCAATAGCTTTTCCTATTTTTTGATGCTTGGTTCCTCAACCAGAGATCGCAGGATCTATCCCTGGCACCCCCGAAACCTTTTCCTATTTTTTGAAGTCCGAAGGCGAGGCTATGGCGATCTGAGATGTGAGATGCGAGGACGTCCGAGGCTGCTGATCGAGAAGGCGTGCGAAGCTGCTGATGCGATGCGAGGCATGCTGCTGCTGAGAAGTGTATAAAGTTTAAACAATCAAATGGTTTAACAAGATCCGTTGTAGCTCAACTGGTTAAGGCGCGTGGTTTGAAGTGTTGGAGGTCTCAAGATCAAACCTCAGCACCTCTAAATCCCCTTACTTTTTATAATAAAGAGCTATTGATGCGAGGACGAGGCCGCAAACTCCGGACCGTAACACGTTTCCGGCCGTAAACTCCTGACCGTAAACCCTTCAAAGACTGTAAACTCTCCAGAAATCGCTGTTCTTGATGAAAAACAACGTTTTTTCACCCTTTTTGCTCCAAAACACGATCAAAAACTCGTTTTTAGGAAAAAACGCGAAGAACAAACCCCCCTTATTTTTGCAAGATCTATCCAAAAACGCAAAAATCTCTTCAAAATAAGATCAAATGAGCTCCAGATCTGAAAAAAATGATTTATACAACCAAGCTCTGATACCAATTGTAAGTCCCTAATCTGCTTGTGTATCAATCAGATCCGTTTGATGGTGCGGAATCCCAATCAAACGGATGATGTCAGATCAAATAGAAGAGAAGGAGAAGAAGAAGATGATGATGAACCTATGTATGATATGATTAGAATGAAGATCCAGATACAAAAGATTCACACACAAAACTTCTCTCTAGTTTCTCTCTCTAGAACACCTTCAAATGCACACACTTAAGCTCCTCTAGTGTTCATCACTCTATTCCTCACACCCTCACCCCTATATATATATATATATACATGAGAATATGGGTCGTAAATAGGGTTTACGACCGTCAACCTGTTTACGGCCGTAAACACCCACCGACCATAAACAGCTAAACAATACATAAAAATACAATTTCTCAAAAAAGCAAAGTATAAACCATATTTTTGACCCAATAGTAGGAGCTGAGGAACAAGAGGGTGGAGTTGGTGAAGGTGTAGTGGTAGCATCGCAAGGGCTCAGAGTGGACTTGGGAGCCCGAGGAGGAGATGAGGGAGCGTTACCCGGAGTTGTTTCCCGATGCAGTAGACTTTGAGGATAAAGTCTAAGATAAGCAGAGGACAATTGTAACGTCTGGTTCCTAGTATGCATTTAAATTACAATTTATTCATTTTTGTAGAGCAACTCGACGACTTGGGAACCCCAAACTCTTCAAGTAGAAACCAGAATTGACGCGGATTTTAAGTAACCTACTCCACGAGTTGAGAGCCTTCAACTCGACGATTAGGGCTACCAGAATGAAACCCTAATTTTAGCATTTTGCACCCTATTTAAGCATCCTAATCCCCACTTGCTGGCCTCATTTCCAGCCTCCAAGTCCCAAACCGTAGATTCAAAAAGCCTAATGCATTTGTGAGCTTGTAAGCCATTTGTGAGTGAAACTTTGTGTGTTTTGAAGCTTGTGAAGGAAGGAGAAGCTTCAGGATTCAAGAAGAAGCTAGGAGATCAAAAGACTCCGATTCTTATTCATCGTTTTCTAGTAAACAAGTATCAAACTTGCTTAATAGCTTCTTAGATCACTTTATCATTATTTTATTGGATTTTTGGTCCAAGAAGCTTGATCTTTGATATATGGACGTCCCAGGTGAGTATACCTTCAGATATGGAAACATGGAGGGATTTCATGGCATAGAGGTTCAAACCTTATGGCCATTGAAGCCCCATGCAAGCCATAGGATGTCATTTTGGCCTTTTAAGCTCCAAAAGGCCATGCATGGAGTGAAAGGTGGAAGCTTTACGTGTTCATGTAGTGTTTAGGGTCTAGATCTCTTCTTGTATGCTTTAGTTTGGAGTATGGATGGCTTGTGGACCAAGATCTAAGTCCAAAGGAGTTAGGGTTTGAGCTAAACCCATTAAGTAAAGGTATTAACGGGTAAAGTTGGAAACTTTACCCTTAAAATGACATTTTTAGTGTATGTGAGAAGCATGAAGCTTAGATCTGAAGAGTAGGGGCTTAAGCCATTAAGATGGCCCAAACATACTAAAGAAATCGTCGAGTCCATAGAGGAATTCTACAATTTGAGTCGATTTGTCCTGATTCTGAATAGGGTAGAACTCGACGAGTATGAGGAGGGACTCGACGAGTTGACTCTCTTTATCACGACTGTAAGTAGCAAGGGAACTCGGCGAGTCAGAAGGATGGCTCGACGAGTTGGATCGTGATTTCAGGGCTTCTGATTTATGGAATCGGCGAGTTGATGGGTAAACTCGGCGAGTTGAGTCAACCTAGAATGTTGACTTTGACCAGGGTAAAATGATCATTTTACCCTAATAAGGATTATTGGATTTTGACTAAGTCTTATTGTGATAATGATAGTCGGGATGTCGTTGGAGCAGCCGTTAGAGATTCCTCACCGCGAGATTTCACAGTCCGCTTTGCGAGGTGAGTTTTCCTCTAGTAGGAACGGGTCAAAGACACCAATGCCGACATGTTTATGTATGTTAGCATACGTCGGACTTAGGTCCGATGCCGAGGTTAGCCTGATGTAGGTTATATGTTTCCGGACTTCGGTCTGATGTCCGGGGAAGCCCGAGATATGTGTTTGTTTGTATGTTCCGGGCTTCGGTCCGATGCCGGGGTAAGTCTTAGGAATGGTTTATATGCTTATGTTATGTGTTTATATTATATGATTTGCTGATATGCTATATGTATATCGGACTTCGGTCCGATGTCGGGCAGGGCCCGATGCCGAGGGAGGGGGGCGATGTAGCGGGCAAGGCCGAATGTATGTTATTATGTGATTATTTGTATGGTATGTGGTAGTTTGGGGAGACTCATTAAGCTTCATCCTTACAATTTTCAGTTTTGGTTTCAGGTACTTCCGCTAGTAAGGGGAAGAGCTCGGGATGACTGCATTGCACACACCATAACATTTAGCCAGGGATGATTTACTTTGATATTTGGACATGTGATTTTGATACAATGTTTTGATGTGATGTTTTGAGATATTATCACTTATGTTTTTATGAGATGATTTGGGTTACCATGGTTTTATTTATAAATTAAAAATGATTTTTTTTGGACCGTATTTTTGGGATGTTTCACAAACGCACCTTACCTCTAATATGATCCAACCTGGTTGTTCCTTACTTGATAGATCATGAAAGTACACTTTGATTTAATGGTAAATCTAGACTAATAATTTCTCACAATTAATATTAGACTAAAATCTTGTGATAATAATACTTGGTTTCATCAAAGGAAAAGACGATTGTTAGAAGCGAAGCGCTACCAGAATTTCGATTCGTCACTTTAACAAATGAGTGCATAGTTACTTTCATCTTACATATAGATATGAAGTATTTATTATAAATTACGTGCTATGTGTACATATTATCTGTGTTCTTGATATCTATGTTGGATGAACAAAATATACATGTTTTATTTGAATTAAACTATAGATGTATTATATATATATATATATATATATATATATATATATATATATATATATATATATATATATATAGGGTAAATATGGTCATTTTACCCTAAGAAGGATTATTGGTTTTTAACTAAGTGTTATTTAGGTAATCATAGCTCGTTGAATCACCGGGGTAGCCGTTAGAGATTCCCTACTGTGAGACTCTGCATTCAGCTTCGGGAGGTGAGTTTCGTCCTGTATGAACAGGTCGAAGGCACCAATGTCAGCCGTATAGTTATGTTAGCATGTTCCGAACTAAGGTCCGACGTCGGGCGGTGCCCGATGTATACTTATATGGTTTCCAGATTTCGGTCCAATGTCGGGCGGTGCCCAATGAATGTTTGTATGTTCGATGTCTTCATGATTCTTGCATATGTCTGTATTTGTATGTTTCCAGATTACGGACCGATGTCGGGCAATGTTCGAGGAATGTTTATATGCTTTCGAATTTTGATTCGATGTCGGGAGGGGCCCGAGGAATTTTTATATGTTTATGCTAGGTGATTATTTTATATGTATTTATTGATATGTTATATGTATACCGAGATTTTCTCGATGCCGGGCGGGGCCTGATGCCGGACACTGTCCGATGTCGGGCGGAGCCCGATGTAGGGGCAGGGCTCACGATATGTTTGTATGTGATTATGTGATTATGTGATTATGTGTATGGTATGTGGTAGTTTGGGGAGGCTTACTAAGCTTCGTGCTTACAGTTTTCAGTTTTGGTTTTAGGTACTTCCAGTTGCAAAGGGAAGAGCTCGGGATGACTGGATTGCACACACCATGTTGTTTTAGCCTGGGATTGTTTACTCTGATATATTTGACAGATGTGTTGATATGAGATACTATTACTTACGTTTTGATGAGATGATTTTGATAACTATGGTTTTATTTAATAAATAAAAATGAAACTTTTGGTCATCATTTTTGGGATGTAACAAGTTAGTATCAGAGCCTTGGTTTGAGGGATTCGGGCACACTCTTAGGTGTATCTGAACTCAAACTAAGGACTTGGTAAGGAAATTTTCAAAAGAAAATCATTTTATAAAAAGGATTTCCAAAAAAAGGGTGTTGTGCATGCAACCAGCAAGTTCTCCCAAATTACCCATACATGTTGGTTATGATATGATATGATTATAAGAACTACGTGTTAGATTAGGGTTAAGGATCTAGGAAGGAAGCCTTGTATGCCTGATGTATGTGTATGAGAAATACATGCTAGAATAAGGCTAAGGATCTAGGAAGGATGCCTTGTATGCCTATTGTATGTGCTTATCGAACTACATGCTAGTACCGATTAGTCAGTGATACGAAGGCCTGATTAGGATATGCTTGATTTTGATTACTCAATGCACGAATGCTGCTTGCTTTGTGATTTTAGGAGTTCTTAGTATCTTTAACTAACTAGTAAATGAATATGTTAAGCTACATATTACGAGGACTAAATAATTTCAGAAAGTTAGGTTTAGCCCTATTCTGTAGCTCTCGTTTGAGTCTAACCGTTGTAGGGAGAGACCTGTCATTCAAAGAATTATCTGGTCTTAGTAATACGTAATGGTATTCACAAGCTAGTTAGGGGGAGATAGCAGGGACTTCTTATGCATCTGTTGGCGTAGAGTGGTTCAGAGATTAACTTAGGGAAATCCTAGGATGAGATTAGCGCGAATAGAAGTAGTAGTAGAAAGGACATGGTGGAGTCCAGGAAATTCTAGAGGAAAGTAGGGATAGATGTGGAAGGTAGTATGGGCCCCTACTACTGAAAACAGAGGATCCGTACTCGAGTTAAGAAAAGATGATATGAATCAAGGGAACTTGTAGTGTGTGTGATCCCTCGAATTATGATGAGTATTCTAATGTTTGTTATGGTGTATTTTTAGTGTGGTGACACTACACACTAGACCAGTTGGCAGTTCTGGCGCCGGTGAAGGATCAGGCTCGGGCTCTGGAGCCGGGCAGCTCGATGACTAGATGAGAGAGTTTATTTCATCAAAGATTACATGCAATATTATGGACTAGACTCTTGTGATATTCAGTACGGTCAAGGAGGACATTTTGGAGATTCTTGATGAGAGGTTGGGTGCTTTTCGCACCGAGATGGCGACAATGATGGGGGCATGCACGTTCACATTCAGGGAGTTCCAAGCTTCTAGAGCTCCAGACTATCATGGGGAACGGGACCCCATTACTAGCAGCAGGTGGTTAGCAAAAGTCGGCAATGCCTTTCACACTAGTTGTTGTCCCGAGGCGGACAAGTTCCGACTTGCTTCCTGCCTTCTGAAGTACAGGGCCCGTGATTAGTGGGAGGAGGTTGGACAAGCTATTGGAGATGATACCACAATTGATGCGATGACCTGGAGTGATTTCTCAGACAGATTCAGGGCCGATTTTTCACTTGTGATCGAGGTTCAATAGCTTTCTAGGGAGTTCCAGGATCTCCTGCAGACTATTAAGACTATGGCATAGATCATCGCTATGCTTAAGGAGACTGCCTTCTCATTTTGTAGTACATGGCAGACGAGGAGATGAAAAAGGCCCGGTATCATGAGATGCTGAGGAGTGATATCCGGAAGTTTGTTAGACATTCCAGCTGCAAGACGTTGGAGGATATGATAGCGAGGGCCCGGGAAAAGGGGGCTGGATTTAGAGATGGAGAGGAAGAGGAAACTAGATGGGGTTCAGATAGGGAGTTTGGGCAAGAAGCCCAAGGTATCAGATCACATATCGCGGATCCAACATGACCACAACTGCTGTGGAAAGTGCGACAAGATGCACAAGGGGGTATGCATGGCGGGTAGTTCGGGCTGCTTCCAGTGAAGCCGGACTAGTCATGTCAGAAGGGATTGTACTGCTACCACCACCACAACTACAGTATCTGATCTGATTTGCTTCCAGTGCAATCAGAGGGGCCACAAGAGGTCCCAATGTCTGAGTTTAGTAGCAACAACAGCGGGACAGGTGGCAACACCCGTTCCTGTAACACTAACGATTACCGATGCCCGTTAGGGCCGGACAGAGGTGCCTACGGTGAGGAGCGGGGCTTTTTAGCTGAATGCGGAGGAGGCACGTGCAACTCCCGATGTTGTGATGGATATGTATCTATTCCTTATCTCTTTATTTATATCGATTATTGCTTATGTTTATGTGTTTTATTATAGTATGATTCCTTGTGAACGATATATCTGCTATGGTATTATTTTATTTGGGGGCTACCCGATCTTTTCCATTGCTCGCGCTGAGCAAGCGATTTGTTGGAGCTCCAAGAGAGCTGGAGTGTCCACTTGATGTAGAGATAGCGGATGATATGACTGTTCGGGATGCGAGGGCTCATTGGGGATGTACACTTCAGTTGTTTGATGAGCATTTTTTTCATGGATTTAAACACTATTCCCCTCCGAGGGAATAAGGCTATCGTGGGTATGGACTGGTTGAGCCCTAATGGGGTAGTGATCGACTGCGAGTAACATCTTGTACGAGTTAGGACCCTAAGTGGGGGAGGGTTGGTGATTCAGGGAGAGATGCCACATAATGGGCTGAGTTTGTGTTCAGCAACGAGAGCTAGGCGCTACCTTCACCAGGGTAGCGCAGGTTATGTCGCCTATGTTATGGATACCGAACATAAGGGTAAGGCGACAATGCATGATGTACCGATCGCACGGGAGTATCGAACGTGTTCCCGGAGGAGTTCCCATGAGTACCTCCGGAGAGGCGGGTAGAGTTTAGGATTGAACTAGTTCCTGGTGCGGCTCCGATAACCAAGGCACCATATTGATTGGCTCCTCCTGAGATGCAGGAGTTCTCTACACAGTTGCAAGAGCTGTTAGACAAATGATTTATTAGGCCGAGCAGTTCGCCATGGGGAGCCCCGATCCTGTTTATGAAGAAGAAGGATGGGTCACATCGGAAGTGTATAGATTACCGGGAGTTAAACAAGGTAACGGTGAAAAACCGTTATCCCCTCCCGAGGATTGACGATGTATTTGATCAGCTTCAGGGTGCATCTTGGTTCTCCAAGATCGATCTAATATCAATTTATCATCAGATGTGATTCAGGGGTGACGATGTGTAGAGGACAGCCTTTCGGACTCGCTATGGTGACTATGAGTTCGTGATGATGTCGTTTGGGCTTACCAATGCTCCTGCTGCGTTCACGGATCTCATGAACCACGTGTGCAAACCGATGTTGGACTGGTCTGTAATAGTTTTCATCGATGATATCTTTGTTTACTCCAAGACTCAGGAGTAGCAAGAGGAGCATATCAGGGTGGTGTTGGAGACACTGAGGAGGGAGAGACTTTTTGAAAAGTACTCCAAGTTCGAGTTCTGGTTGCGTGTGGTGCAGTTTATGGGGCACCTTGTCAACCAGAAGGGTATTCTGGTCGATCCGGCCAAGGTAGAGGTCGTGATGCGGTTGGAGGTTCTGAGGTCTCCATCTCAGATTCGGAGTTTTCTTGGTCTGGCGGGTTATTATCAGAGATTCATCCAAGATTTTTCCAGGATTGTTGTTCCCTTGACCCGACTGATCAAGAAGTCGGTGACATTCCACTGAGGGACTGAGCAGCAGGTAGCTTTCAAGACTCTCAGACAGCGGTTGTGCGAGACACTGATTCTGACTTTGCCGGAGGGTGTCGACGATTTTGTGGTTTACTGTGACGCTTCAATCACGGGTATGGGTGCAATGTTGATGCAGTGGGGTCACGTGATTGTGTACGCGTCAATGAAGCTGAAGCCTCATGAGGCGAACTATCCGACGCATGATCTGGAGCTGGGGGCTATAGTTTTCTCCCTCAATATTTGGCGACACTACCTCTATTGGGTTCGTTCTACCATTTACCATGAGAGCTTGAGGTACCTTATGGATTAGCCGAATCTGAACGTGAGGCCGTGTTGTTGGTTGGATGTGGTGAAGGATTATGACTGTGAAATCCTTTATCAAACGGGGAAGGCCAATGTAATGGCCGATGCTCTCAACTACAAGGCAGTCGTGGCTCCAATTCAGGATATATGTCTGAGGATGACAGTGATTACTCCTTTCTCGGAACGGATTCAGGAAGCATAGGTCGAGGGTATGAAGGAAGAGCACCAGAAGTGTGAGCAGATCATAAGCCAGGTAGCTTCATTCGATTATGATAGTCATGGATTGTTGACCCTGCATCGGAGGGTCTTTGTTCCTCACCGGGATGGTGTACGCCAGGTTCTGATGGAGGAGGCTCACAAGTCGAGATTCTCCATTCATCCTGGGGCGACGAATATGTATCGAGATTTATGCCCTGATTATTGGTGGCTCTGCATGAAGCAGGACATAACATGATATGTGGAGTGGTGCTTGACTTGCATGAAAGTCAAGGCCGAACACCAGCGACCTCACGACAAGATGCATCCGTTGGATATTCCCGTTTGGAAATGCGAAGATATCACTATGGATTTCATCACGAAGCTTCCCAGGACCGCATGTGGAGTGGATTCATTTTAGTTCATTGTGGATCGGTTGACTAAGAGTGCACATTTCATCCCGATCCAGGAAAGTATATCGGCTAAGAAGCTAGTCGATATCTATGTACATAAGGTGGTGGCACATCATGGAGTGATGGTGTCGGTTGTGTCAGACCAAGATGTCCGTTTCACTTCCAGGTTTTGGAAGTAATTTCATGACGAGATGGGTACTCGTCTTCACTTCAATACAACTTTTCACCCTCAGATGGATGGACAGAGTGAGAGGACGATTCAAACTCTAGAGGACATGTTGCGTGCGTGTGTAATAGATTTTGGGGGGAGCTGGGATACATATCTTCCGTTAGCGGAATTTTTGTATAACAACAGCTATCATGCTAGCATAGATCGGCCTCCTTTCGAGATGATCTATGGGAGGAAGTGTAGGACCCCAATCTGTTAGGGTGAGGTCGGTCAGAGATTCATGGGGAGTACTAATGTGGTACTCAAGACCACATAGAAGATCCAACAGGTCCAGAGCAGGATCCAGACTGCTTAGAGTCAGTAGAAAACATATGCCGACAAGTGCTGATCTGACCTAGAGTTGCAGGTAGCGGATATGGTCCTCCTGAAGGTGTAACGTTGGAAAGGTGTCATCCGGTTCAGGAAGCGGGGAAAGTTGGGCCCCAGCTACATCGGTCCGTTCAGGGTTTTGGGTTGGGCGGGCTGGGTTGCTTATCATTTAAATCTTTTAGCAGAGCTTCTTCAGATTCACAACATCTTTCATGTCTCTTAGCTGCGAAAGTGTTTAGTGGATGATTCTGAAGTTGTACCCTTAGATGATATTCAGGTGGACGAACGCCTGAATTATATTTAGAGACTGATAGCGATTCTCGATTGAAAGGAGAAGACCTTGACGAATAAGGTTGTAGGGTTGGTTAAGGTATAGTGGCAACACCGAAAGGGATTGGAATGGACATAGGAGCCGGAGAAGGAAAAGGGGGAGCATTACCCTGAGTTGTTCGAGGCGACGACCTTCGAGGACGAAGTCTGATTCAAGTGGGGGAGAGTTGTAATGCTCATTCCAGGTATTATTTATATTTTGTTCCCTTATATGTTGAATTATTGCTTTTGGACCTTGTAATTAGTAAGTTTGAAGGAAGGAGGGACTGTTTCTGCCAATTCGAGATTTTAGAGGCAGAGCCTGAACGCGGGGCGTTCCCCTGAGGAGCGCGTTGCGTTCACATTCAGAATGAAAACCCTAACTTTTAGGGTTTGGGACCTATATAAAGAACACTATGTCCCATACCTCAGCCTCCTTACCAGCCTCCTTAACTCGGAAACCCTAAAAACCCCAATCTTCTTCATCTTTGTGTGATCTTGATCTTGTGAAGTGCATTTTTGTTGCTTGGAGCCTTGGAAGAAGGGAGAGAAAGTTAGTGAAGGAGTAGTTGTGTAGCTTGAGATTAAGGATCTAAGTTATCATCATCATTTAGCACTCACTTGAGGTAAAAAGTTCAAAACTTGCTTCATGAATACTTTGATATTTTGTAGTGGGATTTTGGACCTTTTTGGTCCCAAGAATGAAGCTTTATTGTTCCAACTCCATTTCTAGGCTTAAGGTTGCAACCCTTAGTGCTATTTAAGTCCCAAAGACAGAAACGTTACCAAATTAAGGGTCTTGATGAGCCCATGTATGAGATTAAGCCCCTTTTATGGAAGTTGGTTTCTATTTATTGAGATTGGGACTTTTGGGGGCATGCAAAGTCACAAAGCCTGTGACTTTATGATTCTAGAGGTCCTAAATCGCTTGGATCTACGTTTGGGTAGCATGGATTTAAGCATTAAGTACTTAATAAGCCTTTTGGAACCAACATGTTAATGCGCCATGTAGGGTTGAGGAACACCCTTCGTTCCGATTTGGGTCTGCGATCTGATTCGGTGGCGAATGCCCAACGCTCCACCAGGTAATGTCGTGTGTTCGGGGCATCAGTGGGACTTCAAACCTTTTTTCCTTGGACTTGGTTTTGGGGTTTGGGTTTTCTATGAATGGGCCATTTTCTTGGGCTTTTCTGTTATGGGCGTTAGTGGATCATTATTTGTGCTTTAATGGATAATGTCTTATTTTGAGCCTAGGGTTAGGCCCACTAGAGGGTTTGGGCCTAATTTAGAAAATTTGGCCAATGGTGGGCCATTAGCGGGCTTGGGAATTCTACCTAGTATTGGGCTTTTCATGTTATCGTTTTGGGCCTTAGGCATGGACCAAATTAGATCAAGGGTAAAATGGTCATTTTACCCTAAAAAGGATTATTGGTTTCAGACTAAGTGTTATTTTGGTAATGATAGCTCGGGGAGTCGTCGGGGCAGCCGTTAGAGATTCCTTACCGTGAGATTCTGCATTTAGCTTTACGAGGTGAGTTTCCCTCTTATATGAATAGGTCAAAGGCATCAATGTCGGCCCGTATAGTTATGTTAGCATGTTCCGGACTAAGGTCTGGTGTCGGTCGGTGCCCAATGTATGCTTATATGGTTTCCAGATTTCGGTCTGATGTCGGGTGATGCCCGAGGGATGTTTGTATGCTTGATTTCTTCGTGATTCTTGCATGTGTCTGTATTTGTATGTTTCCAGATTATGAACCAATGTCGGGCAATGCCCGAAGAATGTTTCTATGCTTCCAAATTTCGGTCTGATGTCGGGCAGGGCCCGAGGAATGTTTATATGTTTATGATAGGTGATTGTTTCATGTGTATTTATTGATATGTTATATGTATACTGAGCTTTGCTTGATGCAGGGCAAGGGATGATGTCGGACATTGTCCGATGCCGGGTGCGACCCGGTGAAGGGGTAGGGCTCACAATATGTTTATATGTGATTATGTGATTATGTGTATGGTATGTGGTAGTTTGGGGAGACTTACTAAGTTTTGTGCTTATAGTTTTCAGTTTTGGTTTCAGGTACATCCGGTAGCAAAGGGAAGAGCTCGGGATGACTGCATTGCACACACCATGATGTTTTTAGCCTGGGATTGTTTACTCTGATATATTTGACAGATGTGGTGATATGAGATACTATTACTTACGTTTTGATGATATGATTTTGATAATTATGGTTTTATTTAATTATTAAAATGAAATTTATGGTCATGATTTTTGGGATGTTACACTTTTCAAGGTGTTGGCACGCTATAATGAAGTTACCATATGCATCCGAATTTGGTGTACACCTCTGTTAGAAAATAAAATAAAGCACTAAATTGTTTTCAAGTCCCTAGTTGACCATCCTCTTGCTGGGATATTTTCTTTAACACATAAACTCAATCTCATATTTTCTATGTTAGCCTTATTAGAGTATCTTTTTTCTTATGTCTGCCTCTAGAGCCCCATATGGGCCACATAATAATAAAACCAAATATCTATCTCTCTATCTAGTTGGAAACCACTGAAGAGGGTGGCTATAGAGAAGGCTCGAACCTCCAATATTTATCTTCTTCTTGTTTTAATCTCTTTCTATCTTTTTGGGGAAAAAAGGAAGATGAAATATAGAAATTAAATACAAAAAAGAATACAAACTGATGTATTTATTAATAGATAATCAATACATAATACAAAATTTTGAAATTAACATACACACACACATACATATATATATATATATATATATATACATATATATATATATATATACATATATATATATATATATATATATATATATATATATATATATGAGATAGAGTCATATGTTTTTTGTATATATTGTGTGTATGTAGGAACCAATAAAAAATTAAAAAAAATTAATAACTAATAAATGATATAAAAGTATAATAGTAATCTTAACTATATTTAATTATGGTTATTATTTAAAACATTTAATATCCCTTTAAATTAGGGAAATCATTTTTAAAACCATAGAAACCATTGACCCCTCATGACATTCAGTATCATCGAAACATACCTATGCATCATCTTCATTATCTTTATCATGGTTCAGATCGGGTACTTTCTATCTTGCATGAGGTATTTTGTAGAGTTTTGGAGCTCGCTGCGGTTATAGATTAGCTTGGAGACGAGATTTATGGGTTTTCAATTCATCAATGGGCTTTTCAAATCTATCAAACGAGAATTGGGCTTAAAAAGTTGAAGACTTAGATGAGGTGGGCTTATGAAGATAGGTCTCGGATTCTTATTTTGGGCTTGGACTATCCATATTTGAATCTTAAAGATGATTGGAATAATTTGAATCACATGAGGTGTGGAGGGGACCAAGGGAATCTTAAGAAGTGGGGTGGTGTAGTCGAGAAAAAAGTGTTGGAATAGTGTCTAAGGCTGTAACTATATTAGTCAAGTATTTGATCCGGTTGTGCATAGTCCTTTTGGGTTGCCTTCACCATAGCAACTTGATAGGATGATTTAATAAGAGAGAGTAAATATTATTAATATATTATGGGAATAATATAATGAATAATATATATTGTTATTTGATTAATATAAGTCATAGAATTAATTAGAATTAATTTGGTGACTTAAAGAGATTAATTAAATAAAGGGGTATAAACTGTCAATTGTTTGATAGTTAAACTTTGGACTGTAAATCCATTTGGATATGGTATGGACGAATTTTAAGAGATTTAGGATAGCTAAAATCGTCCATATGATTATCTTAGGAATGGATTTGGATAGCCTTAAGAGAAGATTATCTGATAGGGACTTATCTGTAATCCTTAAGGAGTCTACAAGTATAAATAGACCCTATGGCTGATGGAATTCGATACAAAACCTAAAGTAAGGAACCTCTGGTCGAATTCCTCCCCTCTCCTCTCTCCTAAATCATCTTCCTTGCTATTGGTGTTTGTAAGCCATTAGAGGAGTGACATTTGTGACTCTAGAAGCTCCAAGACAACAAGGTCAACAAGGAATTCAAAGGTATGATTCTAGATCTATTTCAATGTTGTTATTTAGCCTAAATAGTTATTAGAAGTCTTGGATTCAAAGCATGTTTAATTAGAAAGCCTAGATCCGAGCATTAGGGTTTTGCATGCGCACATAGGAAAGTTCTTATGGCTAAAACCCATCAGTGGTATCAGAGCATAGCTTGGTTTTCTTTAAATTGTTGCTTGATTAACTGAAACAAACCTGCAAAATTCGATTTTTTTTGGTTTCTGAGTCATGGACTCGGCGAGTCTCAAAGTGGACTCGGCAAGTCCCTTTGTGAACTCGGCGAGTCCAGGCGTCAGGAATGGCCAGATTCGTGATTTCTTTGTAATTATCTTATCTAAACTTTCCATAAACTAATTAGATCAATGTTAATTCGTTTTTCTGATAAATATAACTGCAATCTTGATCTAATTAAAGATATTTATCATATAATAAAATATTTGATTTCCTTATATGATAATTAATTAATTATTTTGATTATTTTGATAATTATCTTAAAAGAAATCTTGAATAAATCAAATATAGATAATTAGGATATTAATTGTTAATTGGAATTATTTGTTATTTGATCCTCCATGTTTTAAATGTTTAAAACTTGCCCTCAAGTTTTGAAATTTATATTTATGATTAAAAGTTTTAATTTAGACAACTTAAATTTCAAAACCCTAGTTTTAAAAGGTTTAAAATACAACCCTATACTAATATGATATTACTAGTATAATATATATATATATATATATATATATATATATATATATATATATATATATATATATATATGTATAACTAAATGCTAATCTTACCGTTAGTAGGCCTCATTCACGAAGCCGATCTATAAGGTGGGTATAAGGTTGCGGCCTATAAAATGGCGCTTAATGGGTGTACACTCACACCCACCGCTTGCTTGATTGGTGGAGGGTCGTTAGCCGAACGGGTAGGATAGGGCAACCTCATCCTCTCATTAAAAGTATAATAAGAAATATAAAGTAACTACACATATTTTAAAATTTCCCAATCTTAGTTACTTTAGGAAAAGTGAATTGATGCAATCCCATGAAATTACACTTTGCACCTTGCTAAGAAGTTAGTGGAGCGTGTGTGGTTTACCGGCACACTAATTGGTTCTGAGCGAAGGTGGCAAAGGGTGATTCATTGTATCTCATAGTTCGATGGAGCGTGTGTGGTTTACCGGCACATCGAATAGGTGATCGTTACAATGAAGGCACCATGTGAATTTGCATGGTTATTCACACCCGCTTTGTGATCCTCGGTATCAGTCACAAACAAGAGGAGCATATCGAGATTTAAACATGCCATTGAATAGTTTCAATGAATCTCATCCGAACCTAGGAATTCTCAAAAAACATTTAGGGCTAATAGTTTATGTTTTTGTGATGGAGAATTAGTGAATCGTCATTCACTTACCTTCAATTTATTTGCATGTTAGATTACGGCATCCCTTTTCTAATATGTAAATGTCATTGTTGGATCCTAGCCCTAATTTTTCTTATTGGGTGATAATTAGGGATTCATATTCTAATCTATCTTTGTCCTTTTCTAATTATAGATGTCGAACAAAAACAACGCTGCTGCTAGTTCTTTCACGTTGATGAGCCTTTGCCAAAAGGTCACTTTCGATGGAACGAACTTTAGCGAATGGATAAGATACATTCGCACCATTGCTCGCTATGAGGACGAGGAGTATGTCCTTGATGAGAAGCTCGAGAAAATCAACACCGAAATCGCTACTCCAGCCGAAATCACCGCCTTTGAAACTCATGAGCGAGATGCAACGAAGGTACATTGCATCATGATTGATACCATGAACTCCGAATTCCAAAAGTCCTACGAGGACATGTACCCGTACGAGATGCACCAAGACTTATTGGAGAGGTACCATCAAAACGCGAGACAAGAGCGGTATGAGATTTTCACTAACATGATTTCCGCGAAGATGGGTCATGGAGAATCTCTTACCGTGCACTTGCAAAAGATGCAAAGGTATGTCGAATGCCTTCGCAAGTTAAATGTTGACTTCGGGGAAGACTTGGCGATCGACATGGTGCTTCACTCTTTGCCTCCGATGTACAACCAGTTCAGGATGACCTACCACATGAACAAAGAGGAGGTCACCCTAAGCAAACTCCAAGGTCTCTTGAGAGTCGCTGAGAGCAACTTCAAGGACAAGTCTGTTGCACCTACTCCCAATCCGCCCGCTGCTCCTGTCTTGGCTATTGGTCAAAGAAAGGGAAAGAAGAGGAAAGCTTCATCGAAGAACCATCGCAAGGTGAAAACCCGAGATGGTGCCTCTTCTAGTGGGACCAAAGTTGATCCCGCTAAGCCCTGTCCTAACCCGAAGGAGGTAGAGTGCCACCACTGCCACAAGATAGGACATTGGAAGAGAAGCTGCCCAGAGTACCTGCAAGCAATCAAAGAAGGAAAGATCAAGCCATCTTTCGCAGGTATATAAGCAATTAAATCTAACGATTCTAATCATGCTATTTCTTGGGTCCTTGATACCGGTTGCGGTTATCACATTTGTTCTAATGTGCAGGGACTAAGAAGAAGTAGGGATGTGGAGCAAGGAAGGATCAATCTAATCATGGGGAACAGAAGATCGTCGCCTGTAACCAAGATTGGAGTGTATTCTTTAGTGCTTAGGAATAGTTTGGTTTTAGATTTGAACAATTGTTGCTATTCGCCAGAAATGGCAAGAAACATCATTTCATTTCATGGTTTATATAGACAAGGATTTAGATTTTCTTTTAATAATGAGAATGGTTCTATTTTGGCTTATCTAAATGGTGTCTTTTACTTTGAAGCTATACCATGTAATGGAATATATGAAACTGTTATGATTGTTGATAACTTAGGAAATGATGTTTTGAATATTGATTCTTCCACTAGTATGGATAAAGCATCCTTGTGGCATTGTCGTCTTGGACATGTCAACAAGAAACGCATAGCCCAACTCCAAAAGGATGGAGTGTTGGAATCATTCGACCTTAGGGAAGATGACACATGCGAGTCTTGTTTACTTGGGAAGATGACTAAATCACCCTTCACGAGTGCATGTGAAAGGGGCAAAGGTCTATTGGACCTAATACATACCGATGTATGTGGACCGTTTAGATCAACCACGAAGGATGGGAACCGCTTCTATGTGACTTTTACTGATGACTATAGTAGATATGGGTATATCTACTTAATCAAGCAAAAGTCAGACACCTTTGAAAGGTTCAAAGAGTTCAAGAATGAAGTGGAGAATCAATTGGGCAGGAAAATCAAGATGCTTCGATCCGATCGAGGAGGAGAGTACCTAAGTCTTGAATTCCACGATTATCTCAAGGAGTGTGGAATAGTTTCACAATTGACGCCTCCTAGGACACCGCAGTTGAATGGTGTGGAAGAAAGGCGTAATCGAACCTTATTGGATATGGTTCGCTCTATGATGAGTCGTGCTTCACTACCTATCTCTTTTTGGGGGTATGCCTTAGAGACTGTCGCCCATATCCTTAACCGAGTCCCTACCAAGAAGGTTGCCAAAACACCTCACGAGATGTGGACAGGGAAAGCTCCCTCGTTGGCACATATCAAGGTTTGGGGTTGCGAGGCTTTCGTAAGACGAGATACTCACGACAAGCTTGAACCTCGAAGTGAGCGATGTATGTTCATCGGCTACCCGCAGACATCCTTTGGATATCTCTTCTATAGACCGAAGGACAATGTGGTCTTCGTTGCGAGGAGAGGAGTTTTCCGAGAGCGAGAACTCATAAGCCAAGGAGACAGTGGGAGACAAATCGAGCTTGAAGAGATTCAAGAGTCGATAGATGAAGGAACCTCTACCGCTGGCACTCAACCCGAGGAGAAAACTCCGGTTGAACCGATTGACGAATCCTTACCTCTTAGACGTTCCGATAGAGTTAAAGTTCATCCCCAGTTTTATGGCCTTCATATTACTACCGAAGGGGACACGTATATTAGTGATAGTACACTAATAAATCTTGATGAACCTAATAGCTATAAGGAAGCCATGGCAGGCCCGGAGTCTGCGAAATGGAAAGAGGCAATGGATAGCGAGATCCAATCCATGTATGATAACCAAGTTTGGAATTTGGTTGATTATGTGCCCGGACGTAAGACCGTTGGGTGCAAATGGATCTTCAAGAAGAAGACCGACGTGGATGGAAACGTGCACACATATAAAGCGTGATTGGTTGCGAAGGGCTTTACTCAAACTCCTGGAGTTGACTATGATGAGACCTTCTCACCAGTTGCGAAGATTAAATCTATTAGAGTGATGCTAGCTATTGCCGCATTTCATGATTATGAAATTTGGAAAATGGATGTCAAGACCACTTTCCTTAACGGGAAGTTGGCTGAGGATGTTTACATGGCTCAACCCGAGGGGTTTGTGGATCCGAAGCATCCGAATAGAGTGTGTAAGCTTGAGAAGTCCATTTATGGACTTAAGCAAGCATCTCGCAGATGGAATCTTTGCTTCGATGAGAAAGTCAAAGAGTTTCGATTTGTACGAAGCGAAGACGAGTCTTGTGTATATGTCAAAGCCAGTGGGAGTATAGTAAGCTTCCTCGTTCTATATGTCGATGACATATTACTCATAGGAAACGACATCCCGATTCTGCAGGAAGTTAAGTCTTGGCTCGGGAAGTGCTTCGCTATGAAGGACCTCGGAGAAGCTTCTTACATTTTGGGAATAAGGATAGTGAGAGAAAGAAGTAAGAGACTAATTGGAATTAGTCAGAACACTTACTTAGAGAAGGTACTAAAACGTTTTAGTATGGAAAACTCAAAGAAGGGAGAATTACCGATACAAAGCAATGCCAAGTTGAGTAAGACTCAAAGTCCGAGTACCGAAGCTGAGATAGCAGAAATGAGCCGAGTACCATACGCTTCCGCAGTTGGCTCAATCATGTACGCTATGACTTGTACTCGCCCTAATGTAGCCTTCGCTTTGAGCATGGTTAGCAGATATCAAGGGAATCCTGGCAAAACACATTGGATTGCGGTGAAGAATATCCTTAAGTACCTTCGGAGGACGAAGGAATGGTTCTTAGTCCTCGAAGGGAGTGATGACTTGAAGGTGCGAGGGTATAGTGACGCTAGTTTTCAGACCGACAGGGACAATTACCGTTCGCAGTCGGGCTGGGTCTTTACCCTAAATGGAGGAGCAGTGACATGGAAGAGTTCCAAGCAGGAAACCGTAGTTGATTCAACGTGCGAATCAGAGTACATTGCAGCGAGCGAAGCATCGAAGGAGGCGATATGGCTAAAGAACTTCATCGGTGATCTTGGAGTCGTACCTGCCATAAAGGAGCCAATGGAGATTTTCTGTGATAACGAAGGTGCGGTTGCCTTAACCAAGGAACCGAGGGATCATAGTAGATCAAGACATATCGACAGAAAATATCACTTCATCAGACATCGTATAGAAGAAGGACAACTCGTAGTGAAGAGGATATCATCATAAGATAACCCAGCAGATCCGCTTATGAAGGGACTGAGTAGGGTTAAGCACTTACAGCATGCTAGGAGTATTGGGTTGAAGGATGATATTAGCATATATTAGATAGTATTAGAAACGTGTAATAGATAAATGTAATTAACATTTGATGATTAAATAAAGGAGTTTTATTTATAAGTAATGTTACTGTCTTATGTTAATTGTTTAACTATTGTTTCACTTTGCATGTTTTGACTTCCAAAATAATTGAAATTATTAGGAATAATAGAATTGTTCAAATTGTCCACAATCGTTCATATGTTGGAAGTAGATATGAATGAAGATTGTCATGAATTGGTGTGTAGATTGTCTAAATGGTGTTAGACATAGCAAAGGGTTGCTGCAACGTTCATGAGTGCTTATGAACTAGTTTTGAGCATTGGAACAAACCCGCGCTTGCTGGAATCACCTTATGGAATAAGATATAAAAGGGTGATCGCAAGACGATAATATCATATAGTCTTAAAACCTAGATATATGGTTTGTTGTTTGTTAATTGGTTGTACATTGATAATGCGAAAACGCATCAGTAACTCGGTGTTATAAAACGCATTGTTGTGTATAGTTGGTTAATGAATAAGTAAATGCATATAAGTCGAAGTTTATCTGTAACTTTTATCTAAGAAGGTAAAAGCGATATCTCGGCCGCTCGATGATTTGATTTGACTTATGTGCCGGGCCCGGTCAGAACTAAATTGATGTGTTCGATTAAGTTCTATGTCAAATAAATCGGAGATCGAGAAACCTAAATGCTTGACTAACCATTCCATAGGATTGTCAGCATGATATCTAACAGAGGACTGTACGTTCCCTTATCTAAAGGACAAGATTGATTAGATCAGAGTTTGACAGCGTCTTTGAGAGCTACGATTGCAAACCGAATTGTACTTGTATAGTTACTAGACTTATCCAAGTGGGAGACTGTTGGAATAGTGTCTAAGGCTGTAACTATATTAGTCAAGTATTTGATCCAGTTGTGCATAGTCCTTTTGGGTTGCCTTCACCATAGCAACTTGATAGGATGATTTAATAAGAGAGAGTAAATATTATTAATATATTATGGGAATAATATAATGAATAATATATATTGTTATTTGATTAATATAAGTCATAGAATTAATTAGAATTAATTTGGTGACTTAAAGAGATTAATTAAATAAAGGGGTATAAACTGTCAATTGTTTGATAGTTAAACTTTGGACTGTAAATCCATTTGGATATGGTATGGACGAATTCTAAGAGATTTAGGATAGCTAAAATCGTCCATATGATTATCTTAGGAATGGATTTGGATAGCCTTAAGAGAAGATTATCTGATAGGGACTTATCTGTAATCCTTAAGGAGTCTACAAGTATAAATAGACCCTATGGCTGATGGAATTCGATACAAAACCTAAAGTAAGGAACCTCTGGTCGAATTCCTCCCCTCTCCTCTCTCCTAAATCATCTTCCTTGCTATTGGTGTTTGTAAGCCATTAGAGGAGTGACATTTGTGACTCTAGAAGCTCCAAGACAACAAGGTCAACAAGGAATTCAAAGGTATGATTCTAGATCTATTTCAATGTTGTTATTTAGCCTAAATAGTTATTAGAAGTCTTGGATTCAAAGCATGTTTAATTAGAAAGCCTAGATCCGAGCATTAGGGTTTTGCATGCGCACATAGGAAAGTTCTTATGGCTAAAACCCATCAAAAAGAGCCAATAGCATTCCAACAACACTTGGGAGGGTGGAGTCTTAGTCGCGCAACACTTGTGAGGGTACTCGTGCAAGTGCACAATTTGGGGCATTTTTGTCATTTTATTCGTGATTTACTTTGGGGGTTAGGTCTAGCAGCTCATACTTCTATTTTCCACCATTAGAGAGCATTGGAGGCTATTTTTGGGAGCTTGACACACATCCTTCTCATCTTTCAACCAAATGTTAGTTTCTTGATGCAAAAACACTTTTGTGATTGTTATCTTGTTGCCATGAGTGGCTAGTTTCTTTATTTTGGTTAACTTTGGCTAAAACCCTTAGATATTTGAGGGTTTTGAAAGATTCATGTTTGATTGTCATTTATCTTATGTTTCTAATTCCAGTTCATATTTCTTATGCTTATTTAATATTTTGACCATAATCTTGGTACTTGAATGAACAATTCTTGGTTTATTTCTTTGGTTTAGCATTAACTTATTGAATCTACGTATAATAAGGGCTTTATGATGGTAGAAATCATAATTAGCTTATGGATCAAAACTCCTTTTTTATGCGTAAGCATTGACATCCTCTAGAAATTGGTGAATCCTTCATTCTTCAGACTAATCAACTTTCTTGGGTTCAATTGCTTCAACTGGATCCTTGATTTGATTAAGAAGGTGTGTTGTGGGCTTCCCCAACCTCCATATTACCTATGATGAATCTTGGCAGATCATTCTTCATGATTCCTGTAACCAATTTGGGATAAATGATAAGCTTCATATTGAATCCTAATGATAAAAACACAAATGTTTGTTGTGTTGAATTGCCCTGGTTAACCAATTCTCTCCACTATTTGAGCGTCTCACCATCTTGCTTAATTGCAATCCTTTTAGTTATTCAAGTCTTTTAGTTTTCAAACAATCACAACCCCTCCCCCCCCCCCCTTTTTAGTTTAATTGTAGTTAGTTAATCTTTTAGTTTTCAAGCAATCACAACCCCCCCCCCCCCCACCTTTTAGTTTAATTGTAGCTAGTTACTTTTATCACATTAGTTTTATTAAATTGCATTGGTGATTGAATACAACCATTTCCCCGGGGATCGATACCCATATTTACCATTATATACGTTTTATTTGCAAAAAATGGTGTAATTTGCTTGGTGGACTTGATATCCCATCAGATCTCATTGAAACTTTTACATTCAATTCCTTTGATGTGAATCATTGCCGTAATAAATTGATTTAGGATTTAAAATTATGATCTTTTTGTAACCTAATATGAATTTTTATTAACTTTCTTTTAAGGCTAGTTTCTCTCAAAATAATGTATGTTGTTACTATTTGGTTTTCTAACCGAAAATTGGTTTGGAATTCAAAATATGATATTCTATTATTATTTGTTTATGTGACTCGAGTTACTTCAAAATGGCTACAAAAACTAAAATAAGCAAAAAGAATATGCATGTTTTGATTTAAACAAAAACAAATTGCCAATACAAAACCCTTATTGGATTCATGTATGACTTATTTCACTAAATTTAGAATGCAACATGTTTCAACTATTATTTTAATAATGTATAGTTTAAGCTTTTTTAAAAAATGTTTAGCTTTATTCTTTTAGAATGCACTGAATTTAGAATGCTTATAGTTTGATTTTTTTTAAAGAATTTATAGTTTTATTTGTTCGATTTAAAATTTTTTTTTTAGGAATCCTACTGTTGCATTTGGATAAAATTTTAGTTAATCATTTATATATTGAATGTGAAGTTATTACACAAGCACCGCCATAAAATATTTGGCAATGCATTTATGGAGAAGCACTACCATATTCTTCACCAATCTCCTGAATTGTTTCGTAAGTTTTATCAAGATTCAAGCGTCTTAAGCATCTTAAACATTTTCAGTTTTATTCTTAAAAAATTTCATTTGTTACTCTTTTAGAATGTCATTATTCTTCAAGAAGGTTTTTTTTATCACATTCAGACAATGTAATTATTTGATATATTATTAGTTTTAGAATCATTTTTGCGTATTCTTTCAGAATATACTTATTCTTGTTTTCTTAAACAATGTTATTTGCAAAAATTAGATTTCAAAAAATTGGACTTAAGAATGTATTATTCTTGTTTTCCTAAAGAATGTTATATATAAAAATTAAATTTTGAAAATTAGATTTCTATGTATTCTTAAAGAATGATATGGTAAAAAATAGATTTCTATGTATCCACAAAGAATTATATTCTACACATAAGATTTGTCAAATGATGATATTTTACACATAAGAATTGTAAAAGAATTGTATTGTAAAAATAAAAATGGATGAATTTTAAAGCTGATTTTCAGAATTGGTTATGAATACATACAATATCTATGCATTTTATAAATGTTCTAAATATAGAGAACTAAATATGCATTAAATTTTGGATTTGTTTTCTTTTTTTTTAATATAGTTTAATTGACTAAAATACACTTACAGTGGTATTAGTATTATTATATTCCATATACTCTCCCATTTTAATACCATACATCACAAAATCATATCCGTTCATTCTTTTCATTCGTTGGTCCATAATTGTTCTCACGACCACACAATGATGTGGTAGTTATTAGAAGCTACTCATATATATATATATATATATATATATATATATATATATATATATATATATAAACACAGTGAGAGAACTATTACAACCATTCCAAGCCAATAGTCACAACCATTCAATTCCAACTTTGATAGCCTATACTTCCAGTACTTCCTCTTAAGCTAGGCTTATTTCATTCCCAATTTTTTCTTCAAGTGATTAGAAGCTCCAACTTGCACAAAATTTATGAACATACCTATCATATCATTTGATCTTTAGTACTAGAATAGTTCACATCAAGTTCTTGATTGCTGACCAATTCACAAATGAAATGATACATTATCCTTCATGCTTGCTATTTTTATGGAATACGTGATTTTGACATAGAGCAATAGCTATTTTTATCACATAAAATTTATGTAACTTCCCCTTGAGAGTGGATTAACTCATTCAGAACTACTCATACCAACAAATCTTGTCACCCTGTAATAGAAAGAGACATGTATTCGGCCTTTGTAGATGATAAGACACTGACACTTGCTTCTTAGGTTGCCATGACACCACCCCTGATCCAAAATTGAAAATATAGCCAATTATACGTTTACTATCATCTATATTGCCTCCAAAATCACTATCATTAAAAACTATTAGTTTTATTTTATCAAATTTTCAATATATGATCCCATGGTTAATAGTTATTTTTCAGAAACCTTAGTACTCTTTTACTACTCTCCTAATGACTTTTTTTAGCTCCTCCATAAACCAGTGAATTATGTTGATGACAAAAGTGATGTTTGGTTGTGTTATAGTTAAATACTTGAGACCTCCAACAAGACTACAACATATACTAGAACTAAAGCTCATCTCGGAGGTATTCTTTGAATGTTTCAAACTATATCCCATGGGGTAGATTATAAACTTGAATCATTCATGTTAATTCGAACAAATAAGTCATTGGTCTACCTTTTTGGGAGATGGAGATAATATATTTTTCTCTCTTTACCTCTATACCAAGGAATGAGTGTAGGAATAGTAAGTTAGTCATCTTAAAATCCTTTTCCACGAATCTTTTAGAGTTTTTGATCTTTATCTTGAAATTTTTATGAGAACCATGTTAGAGATTAAGCAATTTGACAAAACGGTAAATGACTTCTTACACACAAAGTAATAATGTAATAAGAAATAAGAAATAAGAAATAAGAACACAATATTTAACATGGTTCACACAATATGATAAATCGATATACGTCTATAGGCAAATAAAAGAGAAATAGATAAATAGAAGAGAGAGAGAGAGAGAGAGAGAGAGAGAGAGAGAGAGAGAGAAAGAGACAGAGAGAGAAAGAGATAGAGGGAGAGAGAGAGAGAGAGAGAGAGATTTTATTGATAACCGTCAAATTACATTTTTTTTCTTAGAGTTACACTAATTGATAATGGATCCTTTTATAGGAGCAATTTGACCTAAGATTTTTGAATAAGGCCGAGGCTATGAAACACTAGTACAAAACTGGTATTTAGCCACACAAAAACCTATCACTATAGATATTTTATGATGATTTTTTTCATTCGTTGTGAAAGGAAAGGTCACATTATTAAAGGTAAGTTATGGTGACGTTTATTATGGTGATAATAACTCATAAAAAACCGTTACTATAGGTAAAAACGTCACTGTAGGGCACTGATTTTGTAGTTTTTCAATCATTTTTTGATAGTTGTCACCATAAACTACTTTCTCTCACAAGTTGTTTAGTTTTCATGACTATTGCAGACTTTTAGTGACACATGATATATTAAAACATGAACATGAACATAAACTAGTATTCGTCACATGTTTTTTCATTTCTCATGGCTATTGTTGACTTTTAGTGACACGTAATATATCAAACCATAACCATAAACTACTTTTAATCACATGTTATGTTCCTTTGTCATGACTATTATTGGCTTTTAGTGATATATCTTTTATTAAACTGTGACCATAAACTACTACTAGTCACATATTTTTTTTTTCTTTTTTCATTACTACTTTTGACTTTTAATGAACCATGACCATAAACTACTTTTAGTCATATTTTTTGTTTTTTCATGACTATAATTGACTTTTAGTGACACACAATAGATTAAACAGTAACTATTATTGACATGTAATCATATATTTTTTTTTCATGACTATTGTCGAACTTAAAATCATTTATATGCAAAATATTGACCAATTAACATCATATACATTTTTTTGATCAACTTAAATTAACAAGCATATTATACAAATTGTCTAATATATTAAAAATGTCTAATACAATTACATACAAAATATACTAGATGTTTAACAACTTAGTGGTTGTTAAATGATCTCATAAAACCCGCTAATTGTTATTTCATTTGAGTTAGTCTTCATTGTATTTCTACGTGCATCTCTCTGTGCCATCGAACTTGTTCATGTAATTCTTGCACCTAAAGAATAGTCATTCCAACATATATAATTAGTATATTTACTTTAGATTTACCAATAATAACAATGTACTAGTTTAGTTTCGTTATATAACTTATAAAGCCTTAAAATACATGAATAAAAGAAAATGTGGACATACGCATTTGCAGTCCCGGTAGTAATATTAATTCGGATGTCCCACATTAGAGGAATTCTAGGTCCTGCATCGCCACCTCGGCCTTGGTGCCTTCGACCTGAAAGTATAGTAAGGAAGACTCACCTCACAATGCCAAACTGTGTTGAGACCTCCGACTGCTGACTCATGGAAAATCCCAAACTATCACATAAAACAAACATCCAAAACAAACCCTTTGGCTGACTCATGTAAACATCTGCTGTAGTGACATAAGAACATGGTTTGGCATGCAAAATTAAAGCTTGCATAATTGAACATGGTGATTTGGGTGATCAAGAGATGTATTGATTGTATATGGTGTTACAAAAAAGATCAAGATCTAGACTACATAAATAACACACACTTACACACTCAACTTTTACATCTCTCAAGCACACCTCTACAAGTGGTATGAACTCACTATTTCTAGAGGTTTTTACATGTCTCTCTCTCACTCTCTATCTCTCATGTGTCACAAGGCTAATACTCCACATGCAAGTGGGTTTTACAAAAGTCAAACATTACAAAGTCATTCATGGAAAACTTTGTACCCTAACATTCTCCCCCTCAAAGTTAGGAATGAATGACCCACTTCAAATCTTCCAAAGTCGAGCAACTACGCGGTTCGAGCCTCAAAGGTGACACATGTCGAAAAGAACTTCAATCTTTAATTCTTCCACGATTCTTCAATTTGGGCTCTAGGATGTGCGACCATACAATCCGAGCAGCAACGAATGATCAAGAGTATTCCAAACTCCAAATAATCACCCTAAAGTTGCGCATAAAAACACACCCCAAAAATCTTCAATAATTCCAAACCCATTTCGAATACATCACTTCCAAACTTCCAAATGCATCATCTCGTAACTTCAAAACTTCAAGATCACTTCGGTCTTCAAATACGCGTAATATGAAAAATTCAAGTTCGAATTTCCATATAAAACTTCTCCCCCTTTTTATAATCAAAATTTGATTATAAAACTCCAAGAAAAAAGAACGTGCTCTATTCAGAATTTTTCGTATCAAAACTCCCCCTTAACATGTGGCATAAACTTTGTGCTTCAATCCGTAAAATCCAAAAAATAATCAATTTTTATCTTCGTTCACGGATTGTCTTTGACAAAATTTCTCAAAAATGGGTAGAAATTGTCAATTTCAAAATTCTGCAGTGACCCGTTGCGCCAAAAACAACCAAATATGCGAAACACACCCCCATTTGCGAAACTGGGTAGAATGTGTAAATTCGCACAAACTGCAGGGACCAGATTCGAAAATATTCTCATTTCTCAAAATTTTTACCACAAATGCGAAACAGGGTAAAATTTGTCACCTTGCAAAGACTGCAGGGATGCGAAATGGAAATTCAACATTAAACACAAATTTTGACCCTCATTGCGAAAGTGGGTATAAACCGTCATTTCATTGAAAGTTTAGGGATGCGAATAGACACTTTTGCTTTCTTCTACGCTTGTTACAAGATACGAACTTCTCCAAAACATCACAGATTGCGAATCTTGTTTGACAAACAATCAAATGGCTACTAGATGCGAACTACCCATATCACAACCTGCGAACATTCTTGACCATGTATGCGAACTCCATCAACCCAATCGACCAATTCATAATATGAAGCCTTCGCATCCTCAAACAAGAAATCGTGAACTTCTATGCGAACTGATTTTCACCTCAAAATTCTTTCACCAAATGCGAACCCTTTTCAATCTCTAAATTGAAGTGATGCCTGTTTGATGCGAACATTTCCAAGAAAACAATTTCGCATTCATCATAAACAACAAACGATTTTGACTTCAAACCAAGCAATCGATTTTAATTAAATTCGCAATCATCGAAATCAAAATATGCGAATCTAAAATCCATTAGCCCAAATTCCATGCGTTGTTATCATATCGATACTCCCAGTCGATGACTATTGATTCCAAATCAAGACATTCGAAATCAAAATAACCAAATACTTGACTCCCCAGTCAATTTGAAAAGCAACCAACATCAATTTCTTTTAAAATCAATCGACATCTGAATCACGAACTTGCGATATCATATCACCAATTGTTTTTTTTAAATCATAGAACAAACCAAACTATCGATCCAAACTTGACATCCATCAATCGCGAACCAAACTCAACCATCGACAATGTATCATCGAGGCTTGATATGTACAACTCAGTAAAGCTTGTATACAAGTTGTACCAAAAACAACGACTTTGACTTTTTACTCGAGATTGACTTTTCGAAATCATGAGGCAAGAAACATCAAATTCAAGAATCTATCACTGATTTTTAGATCACATAAAGAATCTTCAACTTGTTCTTCATATCATTCAAGTGTTATTTGAACAAATTCACCAAAATCAAAGATTGACTGTTCAATTTCTTACCCAAAACTTGATCCTCATCGATTTAGAGATAGAAGACAAAAAGAAGAAAATCGATTCACAAGTTTATATCCTCAAACAAATTCAAATCGATCGATAAGATTGATAAAATAAGAACGAGATTTCTGAACTAAGAACAAACGAAAAGTTGAATACGAATTACAACGAACACAGAAATGTCGACTCTATTTGATGATGGGCTCAATTAAGTGAACAGTAACGGATTTTTAGATTTGGGCTCAATCTTGGATTGAATGAACAATGAAAGTAATGAATCAAAATCAATTGGGCTTTGAATGATTTTCAATTGATGTAATTCTTTTGGACTTAGTTATTGAAGCTATGAACAGTAACAATACATCGAGAATTCGGATTAAGATGAATTATGGACTCAAACTTGAAGTACGAACAGTAATTGATTGTTTTTGGCCAGATTTTGATTTAAAATGAACAATTGGAAATTTAGAATCGAATCAAACAAAAAAATATGAGATTTTCTTGGGCTTTGATCAATGAAAAAAATATTGGATCACAACAAATGGGTTTTTCAAGAAAGTTTTGATCCAACGAGTCAAATGATCACAAATCAAAAACGCAACGCACAAATTCAATGAAATTAAGAGAGATCATAAAGAGAGACTCACCAAAATTGTTCAAATTGCGACAAAAGTTGCCAAACCGAGAATCGTTCTTCAAAAATCACATTGATCTTTAAGACCCGCTCTGATACGAATTGTAGTGACAAAGAACACGGTTTGGCATGCAGAATTAAAGCTTGCACAATTGAACATGGTGATTTGGGTGCTTGAGAGATGTAAAAGTGAGTGTGTAAGTGTGTGTTATTTATGTAGTCTAGATCTAGATCCTTTTTGTGTAACACCATATACAATCAATACATCTCTTAAACACCCAAATCACCATGTTCAATTGTGCAAGCTTTAATTCCGCATGTCAAACAATGTTCTTTGTCACTACAATTTCAACCAACTTCACATTAAGGAAAGTGATTTTGACATCCATCTGCCAAATTTCATTGTCATGAAAGGTAGCTATGGAGAGCATTATCCTATGCAACCATTTTTCCAAATTTCCACTGTCAACGTACTCATACACAAAGGAGTTGTGATGGTGTGGTAGGAAAAAAGAAATAACCAAATTTAGGTTAGAATATTCAAAATAATTGAAAAAACACCACAAGTTACTTTTTTACCTTGTTTACTTAAATTTGGAATTGTATATTCTTTAATTATGTAAATCATTTGGCTATGTATTTAATATTAGGAGAAAAATAAAGCTCGTAATTTTAATCTGATAATGCAACCGCAATGCATTACAGCTAATGATGTCGTAAAAAACTACCTCCTAGAAGCTTCTAGAAAAAAAATCCAATTATTAGGACGATGTTTTCATGCTTTGCATTGCCAATTGTATCAATTTCCAAGATTCTATGCAACGTATCTTGAGAAAATAACCATCCAAAAAAATGTGCTCAATATCATCTTACCCTGATGTGTTGCTATGATAGGTGGTGATAGGAACGCTAATTCTGCGACGAGAGAGCGGTCACAGAAGGAACACGATCCATGCAAGCCCACCAATTGAAAATAATCACTTTAAGAGGATCTAACCTGCACTAAATAGTAGGATTCTCCACTGGATCAATCAATATAGAATCTTTCAGATTGCTTAGGTCACTAACATAGAAATTCCCATCCGAGGATCAAGAACATCTCCAAAAATCACCACCATCATTTATAACCACAGAATCCAAAAAAAAGCAATGATATCAGAAAACTCATTGGCCTCCACGAGGTTGTTGGGAGCTCATTTCCATGTCTAATTAATCGAATTAGGGCCCATTCTCTCCGACACCAAACATGATTTTTTTTTCTTGTCCAGTTCAAAGAGAGATGGAAGAGCGTAGCAAGGTTGTTCACACCAATCCATTTATCACGCCACAAGAGAGTACTCGCACCCGACTTTATGCAATATAAAAAATGGAATAAAAATCAATTTCGATGTCAACCATATCATGAACCATCGTAGAAATATTTTACCACACACCTTGGAAAGATTTTTAAGCCATGGACTTGAAATCCTACTGATAACTGTAACATTACAAAATTCATAAGTAAAAAAAATTCATTCTTAATTCAACTAAACATCCATCAAATCATCAAATCAAACCATCAAAGTATGCCAATGTGAAAATAGTTATCAGAGTACAAATCCCAAAATTATAAAAATGTAGAAACATGGGTGGATTCGCTACGATCAAGCCAGTCCCTTTCCCTTCGAACTAGAAGTACCTCAAACATAAATTTAAACAGTAAGAATAAGACTTAGTGAGTTCACCAAATACCACATACCATACATCAATGATACATATTATATTGAAACATATAATGAATCTATTTCACCCCTGAGTCCAACTCGCTGAGTCCCTTAAAACACCCTGAGTCCCTTCCGACTCTATGAGTCCCTTCTGACTCCTTCGGTATCTTTCAACCGATATGGGTATGTTTCACCCCTACAGCTAAGCATACAATCATACTAGCAATAGTCAAAAGACACCAAGAACATACATACATATCAAAAAGCATCACAAAGAACACTACTATCCTACAGTGTAATCCAGTGGGCCTGCATTAAGGCCTTCGACCCACAAGTACAGTGAGGAAACTCACCTTAATCTGAAGATAGACAAATCACACGCTCGAGATGCTGCTACCACAACTCCTCACACTAAACACATCCAAATTAACTCTAATAAATAACCAGGATGATAACACTTAAAAGATGGCCCAGATTATCATCTAACATGCTAAGGCTAAAAGAGTGTTTTACACTTCTCTCGGTTGACCCATCTAACCATGGCCCAAATCCCTAAAGATCGAAAGCCCAAAAATGGCCCAAAAACCTAAGACCCACAATTGTCCTAAAAGGCCATCTGGTGAGTATGCTATGTGTACCACCATTACGCTCCACGCATAAGTCTTAACAGCAAAGGAAAATGGGAGTTGGATGCATTACGCTGAGCGTACACATATGTACGCCCCACGTACTCCCTCGATGGCCAAAAGTCACGTTAAGTACTTAGTGCGTTAAGACTCGTCATCCAAACCACATATTTTGCTCTTGGGGATGTCTTAAATGATAAATTCATCAACTTGATGACTTTTCATGGCTCAAAGAGGCACAAATCCAAACCGTAAGTCCAAATTATACTTTATTATCCAAGATCTCATGCATGGATGAATGGGGGCGTACAAGCCCCCCAACTTTATGACTTTATCAACTCAAAATGCTCAGAAATGACACTCAAAACGATTAAGAACAAACCAAGTCTCAAAATTCCAAATCTTGGGACCAAAAACACAGCATAACATGGTCCAAATCTAGATCTAGAAAAAGAAGCATAAATGTTCAAGCTTTATACCTTCACAAGCTTGCAAGGATGATGGAAGTTTTGGATCTAAGAGCTTGAGATTTTCCAAGCTTCAATGGTGGACTTCTTCTCTTCTAAGAGAACTAAAAACCCACAAAAACCACTCAAAGGTCTCAAACTTTGCTAAAAGGGGTTAGGGTTTCATAGAAACTTCTTTGAGACGAAGGAGGCTGATAATCAAAAGGGTCTTGAGGTTATAAGGTGATTAATTAATAAAGTCCAAACCTTAAAATTTAGGGTTTTCCCCAGGATCGAGTACGCCCTATGTACTCTAGGTACGCCCAACGTACCAAGGGGAAAACCTCGTGTCCAAACTTCAATAAGGTACGCCCCATGTACCTGAATTACACCCAGCATATTAAAAAAATCAAAATAATTAAACCTATAGAATATAAGGAATTTACATAGGAACTAGGCGTTACAATAACACACCTCAAAAGAGATAAAGGACCTGTCTTGAAACTCCAAAACCATTTGATTAGGGGAGCCCAATTCAGCAACTGTAAGGATCCAACTCCAAAACCTCCCTTTTTTTAGAACCAAGAATTACTTTCCAAGCGACCCAATTAACTTTATTTTTCTCTTGAATACCGCCCCATAAGAACCATCTCCGCATCTTATCTAAGATACTGATAATCGACTTCAGAACTTTAAACAGAGAAAAGAGGTACAAAGGAAGGCTTCCAAGAACCGGCTTCACAAGCGTTAAACGCCCACAAAAGAATAAAGTCATGGCCTTCCAAGATGAAAGATGATTAGGCTCTATCAACAATAGGCGTCTAATTTCTCTTATGGGCCATATTAGCACCAATTGGAACCCCCAAGTACTTAAAGGGGAACGAACCCACGTCGGAACCAAGGATACGAGCACAACTTGAGACCTTATTCAACGAAACACCAATTCCATATATATTTGACTTGTGAAAGTTAAATTTTAGACCGGACGATGCATGAAAACACCTTAAAATACGAGCTAGGTTAGCAAAGTTGGAACTTTTCCATTCACCAACAAAAAGGGCATCACCGGCATAAAAGAAGTGAGAGATCACATGACCACCATTAGGAGTTTGAATACGATGAAATAAAGAGTTTTGATGAGCCAATCTTAATGCAACATTTAAACCCTCCATGATAATAATAAACAATAGTAGAGAAATAGGATCACTTTGGCAGACATCCTCGTAATAGGAAATAACTTTGTAGTTGATCCATTTAAAAGGACCAAATCACGTGAAGATGGGAGGCCTTCCTTAATCCAAAATCGCCATTTATCACTGAAACCCATTTACGACATCACCGACTCCAAATAATTCCAGTTGATAGAATCGAAAGATTTATTAATATCAACCTTCAATAAGAACATTTTGGACTTTTACTTTTTAGCCCAGGAATACATCTCATTAATAATCATGGGACCGTCAAGGATATTACGCCCCAAAATGTACGTCATTTGAACTTCATCAACCACATAACCAACCACCTTCTTTAATGTAAAATTAAGGATATTTGCGATGATTTTATAGACATATCCGATGAGGCTAATGGAACGATAATCACTTAGAGAAAGAGGGTCCTTTACCTTAGGAATCAAGGTAATGAAATAGGAGTTGCTTCCTCTAGAAATATTCCCAACCGATTCAGAATGTTTGACAAAATGCATGACGTCATCATTCATAATAGGCCAATTATGCTTTAAGAATTTGAAACTAAAGCCATCGGGTCGTGGTGCCTTCTCATTCCCACAGTTACTAATAGCCATTTTACATCTTCAAGTTCAAATGGGGCCTCTAGGAAAATTCTATTCGCATTAGAAAGCCTCGCAAAATTCCGATTGATGAAAGAAGGTCTGGTAGATCGGTTTTCACGAAATTTTTCTCCAAAATAATTCAAACTTCCTTCTTGATGTACTCAACATCGGTGACTTAATTACCATTGATCATTATCCCGTTCATGCAAGGTCTCTTGTTTTTGATCTTGAGCAAATTATGGAAAATGATAGAAATATCATCTCCATGACTTACCCATTTAGTTTTTGATTTTTGAATTAAATAATCCATTTTAAGTTTCTCCATATCAGTGATTTTGATTCTACTTTCTTTTAATTTAGCTTTCTCCAATGAGATTAATAGACTCTTTTCGGCCTCCATATCCAAATCATTCACCAATTTTTTAAGTTCAAGCAAAGCATTATTTTATTTATCAAATTTAGCCCTTCTCCAAAGTTTAATGGCATTTTTGACAAAATGAAGCTTATCAGAAAGATATTTGTTGGGAGCTATGAGTGAGAAATCATGTACCATCCAGGAAAAGCGAATGTGGTAGCCGATGCCTTAAGTCAAATGGAATACTTGGGCCGTCGAGTAAAGACGTTAACAATGACCGTCCATTCCCATCAATTCTCAAAAATCAAGGAGGTTCAGTAGGAAGCTGTTGGGTAGCATAGGAATTATTTTGTATTGCGTCATTGGGCTCGGTTTATAGTCTAGTTTTGCACTCCGGTTTGGGTCTGTCCAACCGTGAGCCTGTTAGGTTTACTATATAACAATATGCTTGCATGCATATTAGGTTAACGATCTAGAATACAAGATAGAGAATTACGATAGCTTTGATTTTCTTCATCGTTCCTGTAAACCTTTTAACCCTCTACAGTTGATGTTCTTGATCGAGCTCTTCTGAGGGTTGTTTTATAATCATTCGACACGTTTGATTCATTCCTGAGTTGTTTATTGTTTTCGTGTTCTTGCTATTTAATCTTTATTTTACCTGTTTGAGATCTAATCGATCTTCAAGATTAAGTTTTAATCTCATCAATTGGTATCAGAGCAGGAGGCTGTGTAATCGATACACTTCTTTTCTGTGAAAAAGGTTTCAATTAGGGTTTTCCGCAATTACTGATATTTATTGAGCCATCATCTCATTATTGACGTATCTTGATATTTATTATTTTGCCCTAATCTGATTTATTACAAGTCTGATCTTTAAATAGGTTATTCGATCATTATGGACGAGTCGCAATCGAATCCCATCAATATTTCGAACAGCATTGGATCTACCACGAAAATTCCCATCCTGTACACCCATGATTATGAAGTCTGGGCGCATCACTTTGAAGATTACGTTATAGGATCTGAGGATAATGGATACCTCATCTGGGAAGCAATTATTTCTGGACCGTTTTCTCTTTCTGCAACTTCAAGGATTATTAAAACTCAAAAAGAGTATAATGATCTTCTGAAAGATGTTAAAGATATTGCACAAGATGAAAAAGATAAATTTCAGTGCAATATCAAGGCGTTAAGATTGATCAGGTTCGCATTTCAGTCCGACACTTTTAGACTGGTGAGTTCATGCACGACGGCAAAGGAGATTTAGGACAGGTTACGTGAATTGTACTCTACAGATGAGGATCTTGAACACTCTATCCAAACCTTACTCTTGTCTGAGTTTGGAGAATTCAGGCAAGGAGCCGAAGAAACTGTGACCCAAACGTTCGATCGCTTCAATCATCTTCTCAGCAAGATGATCAAACATGACATCAAAAGGAAACTTATTGAGCAGAAGGTTATGTTTTTAAATGGTCTAAGATCAGAGTGGAGAGCAGTGGTGTCTATAGTTAAAGCCCATGAGCAATTTAAATCATATTCCTTGGCGAAACTGGTGGGTATTCTCAAATCTCAGGAGAAGATTGTGTTGCAGGAAAAGAATGTGGTTTCAAGCCTAGGTTCGTTAGCCCTCTTGTCCAAAAGTAAAGCTGTGATGGAAGACGAAGACCTCAACTTGGAAGATTATGACCTCACGTCTGAGGATTATGCTATGATGGTGTCTAACCCCAAGAGGTTCATCAAGAAGAGATTTCCCTCCAACAAAAACCGAAACTGGCAGGGGAGTTATAGTTCTGAAAAGGTTAAAGATGAACCGAAGGTTGAAGAGTCTAAGAAGGAACCGAAGGCAGAAGGGGATTCTGGAGTAAGCTGTTACTATTGTGGTGCAAAGAACCACTATGCAAAGGATTGTGTCCTTAAAAAGATGGCTGAAAAGGATGAGGAAAAGGATGAGGAAGCTTTGCTGCAGAAAAAGCTTGATGAGATAAGGAAGAAGAAATCTACCGCTAACCCTTCTATGAATGCTCTAATTGTGCAGGGTTCGGTTGTTGATGATGAGTTCGATGGCGTAGAGGTTTGGTCAACCGATTCTGAAGACGATGAAGTGAGGAAGCCCTCTCATGGAAAGGCTTGTGTGGCAAAAGAGGAAAACAGTGGAGGAAGATGCTTGATGGTGTCTGACGTATCTTAGATGAGGGGATACAACACTAATGGTGGAAGCAATGAACCGAAGGAGCAGCAGGATATGTGCTTTACAGCCAAACCGCTCAGCGTGCAGTTCAACGAGCTCGATGAACTCATCAAGAAGGTACAATCGATGTTTGTTTCATTTAAAGTCCCACAATGCTCATATGAAAAAGAACTAAAAAGCGTTAATTCAAGAATTTCTCATCTAGATAGTAGTTTAACTCAAACTCGAGTCACCAATTCTAACCTAACTGATCAATTAAGCAGGGTGTCTTCGAAGAGTGAGGAACGGCGCATGTGGATCGAATTGAAGGAGTCAGAATTAGTCAAAATAAAAGATGAAAACATTTATTTGCAAAGAGACAATTTAAAGCTTTTGAAACAGCGAAATGTTTTCTGTTTGATTGCTAAACGTCTTTACACTAATATTACTCAGCTTCACTTGGATTGTGAAATAGGACAAAAGATTCATCGCATGATTTTGCCCTTCCTTGAGTTTAAGGAGGATGAAATTGATGCTGAAGCTTCCTTGAGTTTTCCAAAATTTTTCAAAACCGAAACCAACCGAACGCTCGGGTTCGGTTTTTCAAAATTTTTCAAAACCGAAACCAACCGAACGCTCGGGTTCATGGTTACACAACAACTGTGTTTATGATCTTAGGTTCATGCCACTACGAGCTGAGTGAAACCCAAAACTCAACACCAAATCTGAATTGACGGTGAACAATTAATTTGCTCAAGTTTTCACCAAAGAATTGACGGATGTACCTTGATGAAATCTCAAAATTTATTTTGTGTGATTCCTATGAAATTGTTAAACCCCACAACATTTCTTCCCTTGGAATCTAGGTTTATTTTTTTTTTGTGTTGAGATTTCATATTTTCCAAGCCACTTTAAAATTAATTCCTACCTACTTGTTCAACAGACTACACCGGTCTCACAAGTACTTTGTTCACTTTCTTTCTTATTTCAAGATTAGAATTGTTGCATCAAAGCGAAAGCCACCCTTAAGTAGCTTAATTAAAAGAAGCCTTTCAACATTTCTTAATAAGTGTTTGATCGTCATTCAACGGGAAACCATATCAACACTTTAAGGTCTCTCTTGACCTTGAAGGAAGAGATTCATGCCCGGGATCATTTGTTTCGTGTCATTATTGACATCACATTTATTCCTAAAAAGAGTTGCTTTATTTCTTTTCTTTTTACACTCTTAGCACGAAAATCTTTGATTTTCCAAAATTCTGGTACGAATAATTACAGGCTGTTTTACTGAATTGGAGGTTATTTACAAGTTGTGGTCAAAAATAATCCACGTGGGAGATTTATTCAAAAGATGCCATTCAAAATATAAGATGAAGGGTTGCTGACTCAGGCGGGAGATAAACGGATTGAATTTCAAACGGCGGTAAAAAGGGACGCATGCAAATTTGAAACGCCCATTCTTTAATTGACGTTATGGATGCGTGTGCGAAGATGAAGCGATTCCAATCTGGCACAAATAGGCGCGTGTGAATTTGAAACGGTTTCTTCTGCAATGGCGCTTGTTGGGCGGCGTGTTACAAGGAATCTGACACTCTCTTTCATGCGTGATCATCGCATCCCTTAACTGTCACGCATCTGTCATTCCGGAAAAACCTTTCGTATTTCGATAGAAGATTTGAACAGATTTTTCTCTCTCCTTACACCTACTATAAAAGGTAGTCTCCTCTCCCATTTACCTCTTTACTGCATCCGAATTCCCAAGAGAGCAAAAATTCCCTTAAACCCTTACTGTTCATCTTCTTCTTTCCAACTTCAACAATGGCAGAATCATCGTCAGTTCACGCTACTTCCCACATCCTTCCCATTCGCCCTCAACAGTGTTTGGTGATCGATTTAACCCCTCAGGCATACGATTCCTACATGTTCCCGATTATTGAGTGCCTGAAGTACTCGCCGATCGCTCCTGCACTTTCTAAGGTTGAATCTGTGCCTATGGAGCTCCTCTCGCAGGTGTATGCGACTGCACATTACGATAAAGCAGTCGATAGGGTTTTCTTCGAGGTTTCTGATCACAAGACCTCGATTTCAAAGCAACGATTTGGCGCATTGCTAGGGTTTGCTGCTGACCCTTCCAGGGTTAATCCAGAGACGATTCCGATTGGCCATATCTACAATATGTTTTACAACATGGGGTACACAGAGGTGCTCACCTCCGTCGCGAAATTTAAAAAGTCTTGCTTGCCGCCACATTGGAACGGTATGTTCACTGTTCTTTTTAAAGGTTTATCTGAACGGAGCTCAGGATCCGATGGCTCTAGTCGACTCTTCCTGTCGATCATGTACGGTGTCTACAACGGGATCAACGTCAATTATGGGTTGGTTCTCTGGCAACAACTCATCCAAAGCCTCTCTTCTTCTTCACGACATTCTGAGGTGTCGTATGCAAGGTTTTGGGCTCTCATCACAAAATGGGCGATGGATAAATTTGATGTCCCCACTGCTGCCGGTGCATCGATGTCTTAGATCGGTACTTTTCATACCACGAAGATTATCGTCTCAGATGCATCAAAGTTCTCATTCATTGGCTCTATTCCGGAGACCATGTACGGCGATGTTCCATCTGACAGCCGGATCATCCGGACTATCAAGGAGTTCAAGCAGTCTGGACCGAGGGAGCTCACACAGGAGATGCTCAAGTCTATACATGATGCCGATAAGCCTGTTTCAAGAGGCAAAAAGGCAGAAAAAGGAAAGCAAGTGGCGAAAGGGGCTAAAGGCCCTTCTCCCAAAAAGAGGAAGGCTACTAAACCTGCTCAGTCCCCGCAGCAGAAAAGGCGAAAGACAAAACCAAAGCGAAAGCTCATTATCGCTTCCTCTTCCGACGAGTCGGAGGGTGAGAGTTCGGATTCGGACGGCTCTCAAAGAGGCAACACCCCTCCAAGAGGCAACACCCCACCCCGATCACCTACCCCAGACATGGAAATCCATATCTCACCCATTCCTTCACCCACTCAAACTATCCCTACTTCCATTCCCACCATAATCCCCACTACCAACATTCCTAAAACCTCTTTCCCTATACCACCACCCATTTTCACCGATGCAACAACTGCTACTGCAAAGGTTACAACCAACGTATCTGATATGGGGGTTCATACCGATGCAACCGAACCACCACCAGTAACCGAACCCATACACACAACCGAAACCCAACAACCACCCGAACCTACTCCCACTCAAACACCAACCGAACCTACCCCTCCTCAACCTCAACCTGAACCCACTCACACCACTACACCACCAGCTTCACCACCACCTCCATCTCCCGGTCATGCCTCTGACGGAGATAACCCTTTCCTTGGCGGGGAGAACATGCAATTTGATTCGGTCTATTTCAGTCCGTTTCAGGTCCAAAGCGACGATGATGAGGAAGCTCCAGTAACGAAGAAACATCTTAAGGAGCTGCATGAGAAGGTTGACCTGCTTATTGCTTCATCCTCCAATTCTCAATCCTCTCTCTCTGAAGCTGCTCTTCAGAAGATCGTTGATGCCTTTTCCCGGGCTCAGCAAGCTTCAGTCACTTCAGCCACTGCCGCCATTGACGCCTCGACGAAAGCATGTGAGGCTGCGACCGAAAAAGTCGATAAACTATTCTCTGACGCCTCTTCCCTGTTAAAGTCCTTACAGGAGAGCGCCGATGCCACAAAGACAACGTTGGAACCAATCGTTCAACAATTGGCCACGTTTGTCTCCACGGAGTTAAAGTCGTTCGCTACCCTTCGCCAATCAATTAGTGACGACAACTCGGCCCTTCGTGCCTCCATTGACGAGCGCCTCTCTAAACTCCAAGAGGATCTCGCTGCAGAAAACTCGTTGATGGACGCCCTTGCAAGCAAAACCACCGCCCTCAAGGTCAAGAGCGCTCAGCTTTCCAACTCTCAGCAACAACTTGACGCTCTTCGATCCGAACGGGAGGTCATCAAGACATGTGTTTCGGATGTACACTCTGCCATATCCAACATCCTGGAAGCACACAATCCGATTCTCAACCACTCTGTGAGGCGAACCCTTGCAGAAAAACTTGCTCCTGCCCTGGACCTGCTCAGTAAATTAGAAGGGCTACCTAGTTTCGTGTCCACTCCGAAACAAGGGGGAGAAGTGAAGTCCGGATCGAAACCACCTCCTTCCTCAAAAGCTGCTCACACAACCGAACCTCCTCCTACTGGTCAAACTTCGGGTTCGGGTGTGAAGGATAAAGGAAAGAAGATAGCTGAGGAAGAAGATGAAGATGATCAAGAAACCATTGCTGACTTGTTGAAACTCAAAAATAGTCGCAATGTTGATAATGACAACATTCGTGTGGCGCGAGAAGCTGAAGAAGCCGAACGCAAGAAGAAAGAAGCCCACGATCTCCTCAAGAGCAGGAAGACTCTTTTCCCTGCTTGGACTCGAGAAAGAATGATTAAGGAGGCTATCGATACTCCGAGCATCCTATGGCTCGAACCGGTGATCTCCTTCGACTGCTACAACTCTGTCGACTCGCAGTTCGACATGCCCTTAACCCGAAAGGCGTTTATCTTCCACGCGTTCTCCAACATTTTTGAAGTCCCTCATCCTAATCCTGAGGTTGATCGGGAGTTAATCGATTTCTATCTGAAGGCTGCTCAACCACAATACCAAACATGGAGCGCTTAGAAGATCGTTAATGTTCGGGTTTTGAAGCCTTATTCTGAGGGGAGATTCATCAACGTTCGGTTCAGGGTAATCCGAGGGTCTGCAAGAACCGAACATCTTATATCCTTAGCAGATCTACCGAACCTCAACCCCCATGACTGGATTGTTCTGCATAACATCCTCTTGACGAATGAAGCTGAATATGGTCTGATTATAGACCATCTCAAAAGGATGTTAGTATGCTATATCATGGAGGTCGCCTTGATGGATCAGGAGGTAGCCACTGTCTTCAAGAAGAAACCGAAGATATCTCCTGTTGGCTCAGCCAGTGATCTGAACCAGATGAAGATGGGAAAGATTGACCCAAGGCGTAATTCGGTCATGTTCACTAGAGCAGAAGGACAGAAATGTCTCTTTGCCTTAGCGGATAAAAATCTTTATACCACTGCTTGTCTTGAGCATGTGCTGGGGATCATCCATCGGTGTAAAGAGAATGCAGCGGATGATATCAAATACTTCAACGATATGATTCAATGGTACATCAGATTCAGACAGACGATCCTTGCTCTTATCTCTCGTCTGTTTCAGACTGTAAAGAAGAAGATTCCTACTGCTTCTGGCCCAAGCAAGAAGTAATGATCTCGCTCCAATTGACGCAAAGGGGGAGATTGTTGGGTAGCATAGGAATTATTTTGTATTGCGTCATTGGGCTCGGTTTATAGTCCAGTTTTGCACTCCGGTTTGGGCCTGTCCAACCGTGAGCCTGTTAGGTTTACTATATAACAATATGCTTGCATGCATATTAGGTTAACGATCTAGAATACAAGATAGAGAATTACGATAGCTTTGATTTTCTTCATCGTTCCTGTAAACCTTTTAACCCTCTACAGTTGATGTTCTTGATCGAGCTCTTCTGAGGGTTGTTTTATAATCATTCGACACGTTTGATTCATTCTTGAGTTGTTTATTGTTTTCGTGTTCTTGCTATTTAATCTTTATTTTACCTGTTTGAGATCTAATCGATCTTCAAGATTAAGTTTTAATCGCATCAGAAGCCTTGAAGCCAGAAAATGTCGCCAATGAGGCATTGCACGGAATGGAAAAGAATCTGACGGTCAAAGAAGACGAAGCCTATTATCTTATGGACTGAATCTGAACACCGAGGTTCAGTGGATTTCGGGACATGATAATGAATGAGGCTCACAAAAAAAGGCACTCTATCCATCCAGGTTCCAACAAGATGTACTTGCATATCAAACAACATTATTGGTGGCCGAATATGAAAGCGGTGATTGCCACTTACGTTGGCAAGTGTCTCACTTGTCCCAAAGTTAAAATGGAGTATTAGAAGCCCTCAGGTCTACTTCAGCAACCCCAAATACCCGAGTGGAAATGGAAGAGGATAACAATGGAATTTATAACCAAATTACCCAAGACGGCAGATGGTCTAGATACTATCTAGGTGATCGTTGATCGATTAATAAAATCCGCCCATTTCCTGCCAATAAAGGAGACATACAAAATGGAATGGCTAATGCGAATATACCTGAAAGAGGTGGTGAGACTTCATGGAGTCCCCATATCTATTATCTCGGATCGGGATAGTAGATTCACCTCTCGTTTTTGGCAGTTTCTCTAGAAAGCATTGGGAACCTGACTGGATATGAGCGCTGCATACCACCCTCAGACTGATGGCCAAAGCGAGCGAACTATTCAGACTCTAGAAGACATTCTCCGAGCATGTGTAATAGATTTTGGCAAAGCCTGGGATACCCAACTGCCCGTAGTTAAATTTTCGTATAACAATAGTTATCACACGAGCATAGGAGTTGCTCCCTTTGAAGCCTTGTATGGCCGGAAGTGCAGATCGCCCCTCTGTTGGGCTGAAGTGGGTGACACATAGCTGGTCAAAGGGCAATCGCCAAATAACACCCTTACACGACCGGAAATCATTCGAGAAAATACAGAGAAGATAATCCAAATAAATGCCCGACTCCAAGCATCACGTGACCGGCAAAAGAGTTACGCTGAAAAACAACGAAAACCCCTGGAGTCCCAAGTCGCAGATCGAGTGCTATTAAAGATATCTCCCTGGAAAGGGATAATCCGTTTTGGGAAACGGGGAAAGTTAAACCCGCGACACATTGGACCGTTCGAGATTCTTGCCCGAATTGGTCTGGTGGCCTATAAGTTGCAGCTACCTTCGGAGCTCAGCAACGTACACCTTGTGTTCCACGTATCAAATTTGAAGAAGTGCTTATCAGATGAAACCCTTGTTATTCCTCTAGATAAGATTGAGATAAACGAGAATCTCCTGTTCATCGAAAAACCAATCGAGATAATGGATACGGAAGAGAAGTGCACGAAACAGAGTCGCATTCCGGTTGTGAAGGTTCGATGGAACAATAAGCGTGGACCGAAATTCACTTGGGAACGCGAAGACCAGATCAAGCAGAAGTACCCTCACTGATTCTCGCGTTCATGATCCTACCTTTCAGAAGAATTTCAGGACAAAATTCCCTCTAACGGGGGGATGATGACACAACTAGCATTTTTTAGCTCGGAAATTATGTCCTCAAGTAAAACCTCAACTATTGTAAGGCTTATATCAACGCATTTAAAGTTTACATTATGATTCCTAATGAACCGTGTATTTTTATAAGGCAAAGCATATATGTCTCTCAATCTCACCCAAATTTCTCCATGTATCTCAAGTCTCTCCCAAATCTCTCTATGGATCTCAAATCTCTCCCAAATCTTCCTATGAAGTTTTCTTAGTCGAAACCAACTCAAAATGAAAGGAGAAAACCTGAAGGAGCAAGCCCAGTTCGGAACCCTTTGGTGGCTTCGGACCCTCCCACCAGGACAATCTCGCTATGGAACCCCCCCCCCCTCCCTATTTTGGAACCTCCTGTTTTGCTCAGGAAGATCTTGCATGCTTCGAAACAAAGGCTTGACTCCGGAAATGGAAGATTTGCTCTGGAACCTCTTGAATCCACTCCGGAAATTGAGAACCGACTCCAGAACTTGAGATGAACATCGGAACTCACCAAGTGACTCCGGAACTCACAATTTTGCTCCGGATTATAGACCATTTTGGACCTTTTCTTCATTTTAAGGTATTTTGACAACGAGAATTCCATCAAACTCGTATTTTACATAATTTAGACCCCTTAAACCCTTATTTTATGCCAAATTTGAATATTTTAAACATATTTTCATAAAATAGTAATTAATACTTATAAAAGTATTATATTAAATCATAAAGTGATAAGGGGGCTCGACTTTAGGATTTGATGTGATTCCCCATTTCCAATGCAAATCCCAGTAAAACACAAAATAACCATGGATAACAAAGCTTTGTCCTCCAGTCCTCCAACCATGTGTCAAGTCACTCCTTATCCTCCCTATTAGAAAACGTGAACTACTCTTCCTTATATCCCACTTCTCATATCCACAATTTGTGAATTCCTAAGTGTGCTATCAACTTATTCAAGCTTCAAGTTAGATTCCTTTAAAGCAATTGCTAGAAAATTTTTGTAAGTATCTCATCTTCATGACTAGTGGTTCTCCACATTATTCTGTAAATTTCATTATATTTACACATAAAAATTATGGGTACATATTCTTAGGATATTCTAAAGTTCAAAGAGTTATCAAACCCTTCAAGCGTTAGAACTTGCAAACTCCTTAACACCTCTTCAAATCATCCAACAAGCGAAACTAAGGTGAGCTTGATACCCCTACTTTTTCGAGTTTTTTTTTTAATTGTTTTTGTGGGAGAATACAAGTCAAAACCTTGTTTTAAACCTTGATTTATTTGCTTGTTATGCTTGTATGCTAAATTATATGTGCTAAGGTTATGAAAACTCCAAGAACTCAAAATCTTGGGTAAGTCTCAAGTGTCTGAATCATATTTCACAAATTATACAAAGAAGCAAGAACTAGTATGTTACAAAATATAAGTTACAAGTTTTTATCACAAAAACCATAAGCATTTACGTCAAAAATTGCTTAAACAAGTGTTTTGGAGGAACTGTAACACTTTCAATAATTCACATAGCTTTGAGCCACCTTTTGACAAATATGAGTCTTATTTCACAAATTATAAAATGAAGGACCATTTTGCCAACATCAAGAATATTGGGTCATTTTGACAAAGCCAATTTAAAAAGGAATATTTTCTACAAACGGAAACGAAATATCTATTAAACGAGTACAATGTTGTTATTTATGTAATAAATAACGGATTACAACGGTTTTTGATACAAACACCTGTTAGTATTCTAGTCAGACGCATCTTCATAGTACCTATATATATATATATATATATATATATATATATATATATATAATGTATGCTTTAAGTCTTGTAAGAGTTATAACTAGAGTCTCCTGGAGGGGGAGCAGGAATTTATGTACAGATCTATACAGGGTTGACACCCCGCACCTTCGTTGATCGCTACAGCTAGACCGGCCAGTCTACGGTGACAAATGTCTTAAACAAAATCGACGTCTGAAGAACTTCAGAACAGGCACTCCCTGATATTAGTATGGTTATAACGACTCACTAATAATATAACAGTTATTATTTAGTACTTTACACAATTTACACCTTTCGATTATGAACAACTAACGTCTGGATATATCAAACGAAGTTTTTACCACACAAATCCTAGGGTTTTAGTACTACCATTTTTATAGATCAGAAAATATAGGATTTTCTAGGGAAAACGGTTTTATATGATTACGAAAAACGATAAACTAGAACACATATGCAACTATACTTGATTGGAAACAAAACTTATAACCATTTGATAAGAAAATATGGGAGTTTATGGTTTTCCATCTAACACAGATTTTAATACAAAATGCTTATGAACTCACCAACATATTTTATGTTGATGCTTTTCAAACAACTTGTATTCTCAGGAAATCAATAAGCATGTCAGTGACATGGGGATTCAAGATTATTTTGACGTAGTTTGGAATTTATTCAATGTTGTCTCTTTTGTGTATTTCAAGAACATAAACAAGATGTAAAGCAATATAAGTTTGTTATATTGATGTGTGATTTTTGGATTTGCTATGTTTCATTTATATGTAATTATTATGATACTACATAATGACGTCACCCACCTCCGGAAGTTTCCGCCGTTCTGGTCCGGGGGTGTGACAGATTGGTATCAGAGCATTGTTTATAGTGAACTAGTATAGCTATCCATACAAGATATACAACTATAAATACAATGGGACTAAAACACTCTGACTAAAAGTATACATACTTGATAGGACTGTATCATAACAAGAACTAAACAAAAGAACTTATAGGTTGAACGCCATAGTCAAACCTGGACAGTTATGTAATCATATCTGAGATAAATATAGCCTGGTCGACTATATTTATTTGAGATATGACCAACATGTGTTTGGGAGTGGTAGTGGTGTTGCAACAAGTCTAAAACTCCCCAACTAGTTATCCAAAAGTTTTAAGAGCCAAACCTAAACAAGTAAAATACTATAGGAGTGTTTTGGAACCTTTTCACACACTCTCCTTACAAGTTTTTCACCCCTCGTGCAGACACTATGGCTGGATTTCATAATGCTGGTGAACCATATTTCCCCAACCATGGGAATGGCGGATGGTTAGAGCCCAAGGAAGAACCCGAGGAGGAGCCAGAGGAAGAACCCAAAGAGTAACCAGAAGAGGAGCCCGAGGAGGAGGAGCCTACGAGATGAGCGACAGAGCCGGTAGCCGACTCGGAAAAGGAGGAGGATGGCAATGACACTGATGACTCATACATTGAGTTCGAAGTTATCAATCCACCCTATATGGCAAGGGTGCCCCCATACAGGACCGGTCCCAATGGTCCTATGCCCCCATGGGCGCACAAGATCTGGAGGTGGAGTCGTCAACAAGAGGTACGACCTCCATTTGGTTTGAACCGGGACTACTACGACTTGAGTCATGGTGGACCTACAGACTGATCCCTGCCTGTAATGGTAAAGAAGATACGCGACATTAGCGAGCAGACATAGGCAACTGTTGGCCAAATGGTTGCCATGAGGGCTGCGGTTGAGCGCGCAGAAAGGATGACACAGGAGGTAGTTAGGGACTACCAAGTGCGCCAGGCAGCACTGGAAGCCCGGCTTCGGGACGCCGAGCATCACCTGGCTAGACTTTAGGGCGCATCTACCTCGTCTTCAGCACCACCAGACCCTACTCGTCACAGCTAGTGCCCGTTTACTCGCTAGCGTATCGATTTTCCTTTATACACTGCTCTATGTACTATCGATTACATGATTAAGTGATTACACTACTCATGGAGTCGTTACTCTATTAGATTTTATTTCACTTCATGTATTGCATGCTTTATGAAGGAAAATTTTCATGTACTCAAGAAATTAACATCAATGAAAAACAGATATATATATTTTTTTCTTATGATGTGTTACCTGTTATATGCTCTATCACTATTATTACATGTTAATTTTATGCACACACTTGCTTGTACGCAACCGAATCACCGATACTATTCTATAATCAAGAAATCGTGAAACAAAATACATTGGATACTCATTGTTCTTCTGATCCATGACAGAAAGATGCCGGGGAGACTGATACATAAGAATAACAACGCAGCACCACCACCGCCGCCCCCGCCGGAGATGAACCCTGCGGCCTTTCAAGCGGTAGTTTTAGCTTCAGTAACAACGACTCTAGCTGACATTCAAAACGGAAATAATGGTGGTGGAAATGGCCAAGGGACGGGAAGTTCCCACCAAGGGATGAATCAAGGACCTGTAAAGGCTTGTACCTATAAGGACTTTTCCAATGCAAGACCCCGCACTTTCAACGGGACTGGAGGAGTCATAGCTTTGAAACGATCGATCGAGAAGGTTGAGTCGGTGTTCGAGATATGTGAATGCCCGGAGGGGAGTAAAGTCAAATTTGCGGCATGCACCTTCATCGACCAGGCATTGTCAGGGTGGAACGGTCACATTGAGGCCATGACACTCCCCATTGCAAACACCATGTGCTGGGAGGAACTCAAGGAAATGTTAATCGCCGAGTACTATCCCCGAGGGGAGGTACAAAAACTCGAGCAAGAACTGTGGAACCTTACGATGCAGAACTCAGACATTGACGCACACATCTCGAGGTTTAACGAACTATCCCTTTTGTGTCTTGGTATGATCACTTCTGAGAGAAAGAAGGTCGAATGATTCATCTGGGGGTTGACGCCTCCCATTCAAGGTAACGTGATTGCCTCAAAACCCGAGACCTATGACAGTGCAAAGCGCCTAGCGAAGAAGCTTTATGATCACAACGACAAGAAATGTACCAAAGCAATCGAGGGAGAAAGCAAACAAGAAGGAGGGAACAAGCAGAACTAGGAGAACAAGCATAAAGGGCAACAAAATTCAGGGCCATCCAAGAAACCACAGATAGTAGCAGTCCATTCTGCTACCGCTCCAGCCATACCAGCCCCAACTGCCCCAACGTCAACCGCAACAGCGCCAACAAATTCATACGCAGGTTCCAATCCCAAATGTGACAAGTCTAACTATCACCACTATGAGGCATGCAAGGACTTCCAATGCACCAACTGCAATCGAAAAGGACACACTGTCCGATATTGCAAGATGCCCCCACAACAAAATAAGCAGCCCAATGACAACAAGGCCAGAGCCAGCCGTGCATGTTACGGAAGCGGGGAAACTGGCCATTTTAAACGTAACTGCCCCAAGAAAAAAATCAGAACACCAGAAGTGTCCTAACCATGGGGCAAGGAGAGTTAGTGCAAGATCCAATCGTGTTGAATTGTACGTTTCCCCTCAACAACTCTTATGTGTGTATTTTATTTGATTGTGGTGTTGAGCGAAGCTTCGTAAGTCACGGATTCAAACACCTACTCAGTCAAAATCCCTAAAAATTGAACGAAACTTTTATGGTCGACATGGCCAATGGTAAAACGGAATCAACCAACGATATCTACGTAGGGTGCACACTAACATTAAATAATCACTCCTTCCCAATCAGTTGGATGCTTGTTAATATTAGGAGCTTTGATGTGATTGTTGGCATCGATTTGTTAAGCCCCCACTATGCTGAAATTATGTGTCACGAGAAGGTCGTTCGCCTTCATCTACCCAACGACGAAAACCTAATAGTTTGTGGAGATAAACTCGGCGCAAACCTCCGACTCATTTCTTGCATCCAAGCACAAAAGTTCCTGCATAAAAAGAATCACGCCTTTCTTGCTAATGTCGTGGATAAAACAACGGAGGAGTAAAACATTAATGATATTCCTGAAGTATGTGACTTTCCCAACGTATTTCCAGAGGATTTTCCAGGAGTCCCTCCGAGCGCAAGGTCAAGTTCCGAATCGATCTTCTACCTGGAGCCAATCCAATCGCCAAATCACCCTACAGGTTAGCTCCTGCCGAGATGCAAGAGTTATCTAGTCAATTAAGCGAACTTCTCGACAAAGGATTCATCAGGCCGAGATTTTCACCGTGGGGAGCTCCGGTCCTGTTTGTCAAAAAGAAAGACGGATCTTTCATAATGTGCATTGATTATCGAGAATTAAACGAGCTCAACGTCAAGAATCGATACCCACTCCCTCGAATCGATGATCTATTTGACCAGCTCCAAGGAGCCAGTTACTTTTCCAAGATAGATATGAGGTCCGAATACCATCAACTAAGAGTCTGAGAGGACGATATCCCAAAGAATGCTTTCCGAACCCATTATGGACATTTAGAATTTGTAGTTATGCCTTTTGGTCTTACAAATGCACCAGCAACCTTTATGGACTTGATGAACGGAGTCTATCGGTCGTTTCTCGATAACTTCGTGATTTTTTTCATCGATGACATACTCGTTTACTCTAAGAGTAAGGAGGAGCACAGCCAGCACTTACGACAGATTTTGGGAACACTAAGAGTAGAGAAGCTTTACGCAAAGTTCTCCAAATGCGAGTTCTGGATTTGTAGAGTGGAATTTTTAGATCATGTAGTCTGTGAAGAGGGAATACATGTGGACCCTACCAAGATGAAAGCTATAGAGGGCTGGGCAACCCCAAGAACCCCAAGAGAAATCCGACAATTTTTAGGCCCTGCAAGTTATTACCAAAGGTTCATCCAAAATTTCTCCAAAATCGCCAAGCCTCTCACATAGAAGGGTGTACCTTTCCATTGGAATGAAAAACAAGAAGCTACCTTCCAAACCCTGAAACAAGCCCTCTGTAGTGCTGTCCTTGCCAGAAGGAACGGAGGCAACTAAAGACCCATGAAGTAAACTACACCATTTTCACAAGGGTTAGGATGTGTGCTTATGCAGCGCGAAAAGGTGATAGCATACGCATCTAGGCAACTAAATACCCATGAAGTAAACTACACCACCCACGATCTCGAACAAGGGGCTGTAGTCTTCGCCTAAAAGATTTGGAGGCACTACCTATATGGTACAAGGTGCACCATTTTCACAGACCACAAGAGCCTCCAACACATCTTGAATCAAAAGGAATTGAACATGAGACAACGAAGGTGGGTCGAACTGCAAAACGACTATGAGTGCAAAATCAAGTACCATCCAGGCAAAGCGAATGTGGTAGTAGATGCCATAAGTCGAAAGGAATACTCGGGTCATCGAGTAAAGATGTTAATAATGACCGTCCATGCCCATCTATCCTCACAAATCAAGGAGGCTCAGCAGGAAGCCTTGAAGCCAGAAAACGTCGCCAATGAGGCATTGCGCGGAATGGAAAAGAATTTGACGGTCAAAGAAGATGGAGTCTATTATCTTATGGACGGAATCTGGACACCGAGGTTTGGTGGATTTCGGGATGTGATAATGAATGAGGCTCAAAAAACAAGGTACTCTATCCATCCAGGTTCCAAAAAGATGTACCCGGATATCAAACAACATTCTTGGTGGCCGAATATGAAAGAGGAGATTGCCACTTACGTTAGCAAGTGTCTCACTTGTTCCAAAGTTAAAGTGGAGTATCAGAAGCCCTTGGGTCTACTTCAGCAACCTGAAATACCCGAGTGGAAATGGAAGAGGATAACCATTGAATTTATAACCAAATTACCCAAGACGGCAGACGGTCTAGATACTATCTGGGTGATCGTTAACCGATTAACAAAATCCGCCCATTTCCTGCCAATAAAGGAGACGTACAAAGTAGAAAGGCTAACGCGAATATACCTGAAAGAGGTGGTGAGACTTCATGGAGTCCCCATATCTATTATCTCGGATCAGGATAGTAGATTCACCTCTTGTTTTTGGCTGTCACTCTAGAAAGCATTGGGAACCCGACTGGATATGAGCACTACCTACCACCCTCAGACTAATATCCAAAGCGAGCGAACTATTTAGAATCTAGAAGACATGCTCTGATCATGTGTAATTGGCAAAGCCTGGGATACCCACCTACCCTTAATTGAATTTTCATATAACAATAGCTATCAAACGAGCATAGGAGTCGCTCCCTTTGAAGCCTTATACGGCTGGAAATGTAGATCGCCCCTCTTTTGGGCTGAAGTGGGTGACACACAGCTGGTCAAAGGGAAATCACCGAACAGCACCCTTACAGGACCAGAAATCATTCGATAAAGTACAAAGAAGATAATCCAAATAAAAGCTCGACTCCAAGCATCGCGTAACCGGAAAAAGAGTTACGTTGATAAACGACGAAAACCCATGGAGGTACAAGTTGGAGATCGAGTGTTATTAAAGGTCTCTCCCTAGAAAGGGATAATCTGTTTCGGGAAATGGGGAAAGTTAAACCCGCGATACATTGGACTGTTCGAGATTCTTGCCTGAATTGGTTCGGTGCCCTATAAGTTGCAGCTACCTTCGGAGCTCAGCAACGTACACCCCATGTTCCACGTATCAAACTTGAAGAAGTGCTTATCAGATGAAACCCTTGTTATTCCTCTAGAAGATATTAAGATAAACGAGAATCTCATGTTCGTCGAAGAACAAATCGATATAAAGGATAACGAAGTGAAGCACATGAAACATAGTCGCATTCTGATTGTGAAGGTTTGATGGAACGCTAAGCGTTGACCGGAATTCACTCGGGAACACGAAGAACAGATGAAGTAGAAGTACCATCACTTATTCACGCGTTCATGATCCTACCTTTCATAAGATTTTCGGGACAAAATTTCCCTCTAACAGGGGGATGATGTCACAACTAGCATTTTTTAGCTAGGAAATTTTGTCCTCAAGTAAAACATCAACTATTTTAAGGCTTGTATCAACGCATTTAAAGTTTACACTATGATTCCTAATGAACTGTGTATTGTTATAATGCAAAGAATATATGTCTCTCAAACTCTCCCAAATCTCTCTATGTACCTCAAATCTCTCCCAAATCTTCCTATGAAGTTTTCTTAGTCGAAACCAACTCAAAACGAAAGGAAAAAACTGGAAGTAGCAAGCCTAGATCGGAACCCTTTGGAGGCTTTCACTACAAGAAAAATGACTTACAGTCACACCAAAAAAGTGTGACCATATGCGTGTAGTGACACTTTATTTTTTCACTGAAAGTGTGACTGAAGGTGACGCCATTGTATGGGTCTTATGGTCACTTTAAAATGTAGTGTCTGTATGATATGAAAACATGTGGCCGTATTATAAAAGTGTGGCAAATGTGTACCAAATTTTATTCCTTAAATATCCAATATTGTAGCGTTAAACCGTCAGTGGACACATTTATTTAGTAACTGTGGTGACTATATATCACCAACTTGCGACATTCATGATGCTTTAGTGTAGTTGTTTTCTTTTATATTGTCACACTGTTTAAATTTTATTAAGACTATTATGTATCTTTCGTAAACATGTAATTACGGTGAGCATGACCATGTTTGCTAAACGGCCACATGCAATTAATTCCATAAGTGGCGAATTGCTAATAATTAGTCAGAAAAAACAATCAATTTTTGTGACTATAGCCTATTGTATAGAGACACACAATTAAGTGAAATACAATCATATGTATTATAAAGACACATTTTGTTAAAATTAAGGACTATTCGGTTTCGTATTAAGATTATTGGGTATAATTTAGACACATATAATTATGGTGTGAACATGTCCATCTTCGGTAAATGGACACATATAATTAATGATGTAAGTGACGATTTGCTAGTATTTAGTCTCAACAACAATCAATTATGATATTTATTTGCCACATAAATTGTTTTTCATGTTGTTATTGTTTAACTTAGTCACAAAAACTTTAGAATAAACATCATTTTAAAACAACTATAGATTCATAATTCTTGTATATATGGCAATTGTTAACCATTAGCCACACGTTAAAAAGTGATGTAAAGTAACCATTGTATAATTTTAGAGACATTGAAAACCTATAAAACATGGCCAAATTTATGTTAAAGCCATAATAATTCAATTTTTATTATTACTTTTTCTACGTTATAGACACATTAAAATAATTTAAATTATAGTAACCAAACCCAGCAATATGAAACAATATCAAAATTCATAATTTGATATTAATAATAATTGAAATCCAAATCCGTACATTAAATTCCTAATTAAAATACCAAAAAAAGAAAATTGTACTAATTGCAAGTATTTAAATTATGGTAAAAAAAGCAAACACATCATAAACCAAAAACTAGACATAACTAGGCATTCGTCTTATTAGTATTGCTCCTTGTCTTCTTGAGAAGGGTATCAGATGGTATGTAAGTTGGTTTCCTTCTCTTTGAGTTTTGAAGTTGATGGTCTTGATGTGATATAATATCTAATACCTATACCAACAACATTGAAACAAAAAAATGAGTTCATTAAAAACTTAGCATACTTGTTTATGAAGAAAAAAGTGCAATGCACAAAGAAGTTAACATAAACAAACCTTTGAATTGGTTTGCACAAGGTATTTTGGTCATGGAACAAAAATTTATATGCCTCCTCAACTGTTGTGAATTCTCCAATTTTGATATACAATCTTTCTACCTAGTTTGATCTTTATCATAGCAAACAAATGCACAAAAATGATGTAATTTGTTCTCTAACCCTATCAAATGATGCTCCATTAGCATACACTTACAAAAACCCAAAAAAGTAGTGGATTAATTTATAAACTATAACCATAGACCAACCTATGAAAAAGATGGTCTTGATAGTTCATTCGCCTGTTCAAGAAAGATGGATAAGTTGTTTTTGAATCACTAGTTTAAGGAAGAATGATTAAATTAGAGTAATTGTAATTAGTAAGTACCATATCATATATAGTTCCTGAGAAGAAACTATAATGAAATCACCAACACAAATGATTCAAGCTCAATGCTAGCATAAGAAAAAAAACTTATAAGACAATGAAAGAAAACTATACCTTTTGTTGCCTCTAAAAACTTAGAATAAAACCTAAAACAACATAAAAGAAATCGAAGAGTCCAACTCCTGAAACAGACAAACAAATAAAACTAGAAAAATAGAAATTGGAAAGAGAAAAAAAAGACAAAAAAAGGGACCACAAATCAGATAAAAAAACAGAAAAGAGATACAACCTGAATTCGATGACCAGTAGCCTCTTATTCAATATTCAGAAATCAAAAAATATCAACTTCTTTGACTTTGGGCTACCAATTACTTGTTATTCAGAAATTAGATAAAAAACAAACTCAATATCAGAATATAGAACTCGGAACTCAGAAAATAGAATGAGAAGTACAGAAAATGAGAAAAGAAAACAGAATTATAGAAACTATGAAGCTAAGAAAAAGACAAGATCAGAAATTATGAAGCAGAGAATGAAAATTCAGAACTCGTAACTTACCCAAAACCAAACTGGAACTCAAAAACACCAAAATTCTTCAGATTTTCGGTGATCCTATCACTTTATTCTTCAGAAATCACAATACCAGGAAGTTTATAGTAGAGAAATCCCATATTAGTATGTAAAGTAAAGAAATCAGTTGGCATTAACAACTAGGTTTAGAAGAGTTAGAGAGAAGTATAGAAATTATAATGAGAGATTGAGAATGATTAATTTACCCGATACTTCAGACAATCAAAAGTGATCGATTAGAGAGACATCGGCGTCTCCACTCTCCTCGATCTCGGCAGTCGATGATTGGTTTCTCAAGACATTGGCACCCATGCTTTTTGTTTACTCGGTCCATCTCATTCATAGCGATGAACATGGCGACGATGGTGAACATTAAATATTGATGAGCAAGGTCAATGACAAGGATGACGGGAAGAGAAGACATTAGGCTTTATAGTCAGTGATAGCGACAGTTTAAGGCCGAAGATGGCGACAGTAGGTGGCCGATGATGGTGACGACAATAAGCATGGAATGAGAAAATGAATGGCGGTACGATGAGAGGTGTGTTCATGAATCTAATATTGAGACAATAAGAGTTTGTTGGGCTTTAGGTAATTAGGGCTAAATGCTTAAATGTTTAAAGGGGGGAAATGAAATTTTATAGAAGTTCGAATTTTGGGGAAAATAAACATGGAGGGAAAATGATTTTGTAAAAATGTGTAGAAAAATATAACTTTAAGTAAATATATTTATATATCTATCTATTTGTAATTATGTTTTTTTAACTGTGAAATTTTATAAAAGCAATGCTAGAAGATTACACAATATAATTAAAATATCTAAGAGAACAACACCAATCATACCAATATAAATATTTACAGTTGGATCTATATTGGGGTATAGGGTGTGGATGTAGGGTGAGGTAGGTATGGGTATGAGGAAGGTTGTTTGGGGGCAAGGTTTATGTTGTAAAGGTGGGGTAGGGTACGTGTCGGTGTGGGCTTATGGTAATGGGCGGATAGGTGTAGGTATGGGGTTGGGTAAATATAGGGTGGGGTAGGGTGATTGTATTGGTGCGGGGTAGGTGTGTCTATGTGTAAGTCGTGTAGGTTATATGGACAGAGAGTGGGTGGGCATAGGAGTATGATTGTAGATGTGGGGCGAGGGGGTGTTATAAGTCTTGGTGGGTATGGGGTGTAAGGTAGGGTAAGTATCAACATGGGTTTGTGGGAATGGGCTTTAAGCATTAAACATTAATCCATATATAAGTTATAAGTTATATACCCTAAGCGTTAGGCCTTAAACCATAATATGTATGACTTAATCTCTAAGTCGTTAGCAATAACCCCTAAGCCTTAAGCCCTAACCTGTAAGACGTAAACCCTAATCTTTAAATCATGGGCCCAATGCCTTAATCCTTAAGCCCTAGTATCTAAACTATAACCCATAAGCCATAAAACCTAAGTCTAAGCCCTAAATTCGGATAAATAAACCCCAAGCCCTAGGCCATATGCCTCATGTCATGAGCCCTGAGCTATAAGCCTTAAGACTTAAGCCATAAGGCATTAACCATAAGCTTTACAACTTAAGGCTTGTACATTAGGGCTTAGGGTTAATGGATTAGGGTTTAAGGCTTATAGCTTATGGATTATGCCACATAACCTATGGCTTAGGGATTAAGGCTAAAGGCTTAACCCTTATAGCTTATGGATAATCACTTAGGGATTAGGGATTAAGGATTAGAGCTTATGGCTTAAAGCTTAAGGCTTAGGGTTTAGGGATTATAGCTTATGTCATATGCCTCAAGGCTTAGGTCTTAAGACTTAGGGCTTGGGGATTCGTGCTTAGGTATTAAAACATTGATGTAAGCCTTATACCACGAGAAATAAGGCTTATGGATTATGGTTTAAGGCTTATTGCTTATGTCTAATGGCTTCTGGTTTAAGGCTTATGTATTATGTCTTATAGTTTAGTGCTTAAGGCTTAGTGCTTATACATAGAGAGAGACATAGATACACATATAAATTCACATTCATATACACTTACACATACATATACATACACACACATACATATATATATATATAATAACAATAATAACAATAATAATAATAATAATAATAATAATAATAATAATAATAATAATAATAATAATAATAAAGTTAATTATAATAATAACTAGAATTTTAAAAATGAAAATTTTGACATTTGTTTTTAATTCTGTTGGTCATTACAGTATACCTCACAATTCAATAAATTTAGATTTCAAATTTCCCCCGACTTGTCACCCTACTGAAACCACAAGATGGTCATTACAGTATATCTCACAATTGAATAAATCAAAATTTTAAAAAAATGTATATTTACCCTAAATGAAATTTTTGTTTCCCCCTAAAATATTTTCTTAATTAAACTTAGTTTCCATCTTAATATAATTATTTTTTATTTGAATTCCCCTCTAATAAACAAAATAATTTGATCTCCCTTTACTCAAACTACATATTTTCCAATTTTGACCTTTCATCTACATATGAATAACCAGTCGTCGACAACAAAACAACTCCTCTGTCTTCTTGCCTCTAACCTCTTCGACGTCTCCAAATGTTGGTCCTCTTGGACGTTGCTCGCCGTCGGCGCGAGCATGCCCCGACGCCGCACTCCTATCTGCCGCCACCGCAATGTCGACTAGTCTAACACCTCTTTGGCCCTCCTCTACATTTGACATGTAAGAAATATCCTGTGACCTCCGGTTTAGTTATGTTGTCGAGTTTTACATCTTAACAGTGAAGGCGTTGTTTCGATTTTTGCTTATCACTTTAAACTTCAATTTTATTTGTTTTGTTATGAACAATCGACGTATGGTGTCGATGATTGTTTGTTTTTCGAAATTGAAGAAGGACAGCCTCCAAATCAATTTCGTGTATGTGATTAATAATTATGAATGTAACCTTTTGAACCCTAGCAAATTTCAAATTTGGATTGGCATATGTACTTTTTCAAGTATTATAAAAAGCACACACACTCAACACAAAACAAACCACTACATGTCATACTCTACAACAAAATATGTTTCTTTGTGTACCTCTCTTGGTAAACCATTTGCTGATCTGCAACTGCTACAATAACAATAAAGATAAATTAATTAAATAAATCAAAATTTGAAACCATCAAACTATTCTGGTGTAATATTGTTATAACACAAAGTTATTTTTTTCAGTTTTTTACTGTAATGGTGTATGACATGTTATAATATAAACTGAATGTTATATCAAAGTACTTTCATTATGCAATGTTAGACAAAGTTGTATTTTTTTCATTTATTTATCATACTATTTTGTTAAAGTAAGTTGTATTCTTTTCATTTTTAATGGTGTATTATCTGGTGCAATTAAAAGAATAGATGACAAAAAGGGCAATTTGGTCCTTTCTTATAGCTCTTATTTATTACAACTATATTGTTATTTGTTTTTGTTTTTATTATTTTTAGTTTTATTTTTTTTTTTGGTTTTTTCATAAATTGTATCTAACTTTACAAAACTGTCATTCAATTTTTTTCATTAATTTATACAACCCTTTAATTGCAAAAAAAGCAATGTACTTTTGTAAAATGCCATGATTGAACTTTTTGTTCATTTTTTATTCTATCAAATGATATCAAAGATAAAAATGGTCAAATTTATGAGTCTTCTAAAAAGTCTAAAATTGTCATTTTTTTGTATAATAACTTAACCAGGAAACAATTTTAGTTTTACAGCAACAAATTTTCATTTTATAAAGACTATTCTATAACTTACAAATATAATAGTACAACCAGAATGAACATTACATAATTATAGTAATATGTTCAATCAATGACCCCTAATTATACCAATGAGACATTATTGTTCTTTTATAACTATATATACATATAGACACATATAATAGTTCTAATCATAACTAAATGCTACCTACACACACCATATTTGTTTATTCTCAAAGAAATTTCATCATATTTTGAAAAACATAATAAAAGGTACATGACCATAAATTACCAATACTAACTTGTTTTTTTTTTCTTGCGTTAACTAAGTACAACTAGTACAAAACCGCCCTATGGACACACAAATATTCAGTGTGACCATATGCATCACCTTTTAGCTACTTTGTCTGTTATGTGGCTAAAAAGACACCAGGTTATAGACGCACATACAACTGAATCATGTCACAATATGTTTATCTACTATCTCTCATAAAAAAAGTATGACAATCTTAATCGATACCTGTGGCTGATTGTGACCTATGGCCTCAGTGTTCGAGTGTGACTAATATTTGTCACATTTGGTATTATTAAGTGTGGTTAAAGTTTTGATTATCTATATAATGGTCACACAAACTAATTAAAATGTATCCAAAAACAGTCTCTAAATTTTTCTAGTGACCTTTGGCCACGCTTTTTATAAAAAGTGTCATAGGCCGTTTTTTGAAAAGTGTGACTGTAGGTCTTTTTTGTACTAGTGTTTGGACCCTCCCACCTAGACAATCTCGCTCCGGAACCCCCACCCCCTATTTCGGAACCTTCTGTTTTGCTCTGGAAGATCTCACATGCTCGGGACCGTAAGTCTTCGCTGGTTCGAAAGCCTTTGCTGCTTCGGAAGGAAACGACTCCAGAATCTACAAAAAGGACGTCGGAACAAAGGCTTGACTCCGGAATTGGAAGATTTGCTCCGGAACCTTTTGAATCCACTCCGGAAATTGAGAACCGACTCCGGAACTTGAGATGAACTTTGGAACTCACCAAGTGACTCCGGAACTCACTATTTGGCTCCGGATTTTAGACCATTTCGGACCTTTTCTTCATTTTAAGGTATTTTGACAACAGGAATCCCACCAAACTCGTATTTTTCATAATTTAGACCCTTTAAACCCTTATTTTATGCCAAATTTGAATATTTTAAACATATTTTCATTAAATAGTAATTAATATTTATAAAAGTATTATATTAAATCATAAAGTGCTAAGGGCGTTTGACTTTATGATTTGATGTGATTCCCCATTTCCCATGCAAATCCTAGTAAAACACAAAATAACCATGGATAACAAAGCTTTGTCCTCCAGTACTCCCAGCAAGTGTCAAGTCACTCCTTATCCTCCCTATTAGAAAATGTGAACTACTCTTCCTTATATCCCACTTCTCATATCCACAATATGTGAACTCCTAAGTGTGCTCTCAACTTATTCAAGCTTCAAGTTAGATTCCTTTAAAGTAATTGCTAGAAAAATTTTGTAAGTATCTCATCTTCATGACTAGTGGTTCTCCACATTATTCTGTAAATTTCATTATATTTACACATAAAAAGTATGGGTACATATTCTTAGGATATTCTAAAGTTCAAAGAGTTATCAAACCCTTCAAGCGTTAGAACTTGGAAACTCCTTAACACCTCTTCAAATCATCCAACAAGCTAAACCAAGGTGAGCTTCATAACCCTACTTTTTTGAGTTTTCTTATTGTTTTTGTGGGAGAATACAAGTCAAAACCTTGTTTTAAACCTTGATTTATTTGCTTATTATGCTTGTATGCTAAATTATGTGCTAAGGCTATGAAAACTCCAAGAAATCAAAATCTTAGGTAAGTGTCAAGTGTCTTGTAACACCCGGATTCCCAGGTATGATATTTGTTTCTTTATTTTTGAGTTTTGTGGGGGGACTCGGCGAGTTGGTGTCTAGACTCGCCGATTAGGGTCGCGGATTCGTATGCGAGTTCACAGCTGGACTCGGCGAGTTCATGGGTGGACTCGGCGAGTCCACGCTGTTTAATTTCCAGGGTTTGAGACCTAATTTCCAGGGTTTGAGACCTATTTAAAGGGCCTTATGGCCGTCATTTGCGGCCACCAACCCCCAGAGAGAAACCCTAAAGAGATCTAGAGCGTTTGTGAGGAAAGGAGAGGCAATCTTGAGTTTTTGTTGGTAAAATTTGAAGGAGAAGGCTTCCAAGGCAAACGAAGGCTGAAGGAAGTGTAAATCTAGTGTCTTCAGGGATCAAAGGCTTCATATTAAGGTATTCCTTCGGACCTCCAGTTTTGAGCATTGATTCATAGAGTTAGGGTTTTTAAACCCTTTAGAAGAAGACTATGCAGAGTATTTAGTCCCCTTTTCGAGTTGTGCTTTGGATCTGGACTCAAAGAGGTCCAAAGACCTAAGCCCTTGGAGCTTTATGAGCCATTTTGGAAGTCATGAGCTTAGAATGTCATTTTGGGGGCTAAATCACCATTTTGGACCATTTCTACATTATATGTGTGTCAAGGTCCGAACTTTACATGATTATCATGCTTGGGGAGGCCAGATCTATGATTGTATGGAACAGATCTGACCTCAGGAGCTGTATAGAGTTTGTGCATGGCATGAACTCGCCGAGTCCAAAGAGCATACGAGGCGAGTAGCATGAAGATTGCTCGTTAATCACTCAGTGAGTGGACTAGATGAGTTGGGGTATAACTCAGTGAGTCAGGGAGAGTCGGGGGGGGGGGGGGTGAGTTCAAGTGGAACTCGCCGAGTTGTTCTTGAGACTCGGCGAGTTGAGTCGGGGTGGCCCCTCGATTCATGCCAGGTGGAACTCGTCGAGTCAGGGGAAGAACTTGACATGTCAAGAGAGGGATTAAGAGAGTCAGTGGACACGTGTGGACTCGCCGAGTTGCCCTTGTGCACTCGCCGAGTCGGGTCAAGTCGACCGTTGACCTTGTTGACTTTAGGGTTGAGTACAGTTGTATTTATGGGAGTATTACTTTATGTGATTAGTCGGAGGCTAGATCATACTTCTTAAGAGTCAGATATTTTTCTAGACATTGAGGTGAGTCTTCTCACTATACGTTACCTAGAGTGGTACTATGCGATGACCAGAGGGTCTTATTTGTTATGTATGAGATTATGTGCTATGTGATATTTGTATGTTGTATGATGATATAGACCGGACCGGAGGGTCCAACGAGCTATGACCGGACCTAAGGGTCCAACGAGCTACGGGACTGGAGGGTCCCGCTGAGACACAGCGATCGGAGGGTCGTACTATAGCCTCGAGTGGTGTATGTGCTGTATGTGGTATTTTGGGGAACTCACTAAGCATTTATGCTTACAATTGTTGCGTTATGTGTTTCAGGTACTAGTGATGAGCGCGGGAAGGCGCCGAAATGATTCGTACACACACGCATTAGAGTTTTTTTGTGGAGATTCTGGGGAAATGTTTTGTGATAATAACATTGATACAATGTGTTTAACAATATTTATGAATGAATGAATGTTTTGAAAATGAAAAATTGTTTTGAAAATTTACGTTGTTACAAGTTGGTATCAGAGCCTTGGTTTGAGGGATTCGGATGCATCTTCGGGCGTATCTGAACTCAAACTGAGGATTTGAGGAAATTTTTTTGATAATGAAGTAAAAGTTTTGAAAAGAGTAAAAAGAGTTTTGAAACAAACAGAGCAGAGTCGTGTGTACGATCAGCCAGCGCCCGAACGGGGAATCCCCAAAAAGTACCCTTACTTTATGTGTTATGCGATATGTTATGTTATGCATGCTAGAGTAGGCTAGGTATGCATATTAGGACTAGAGTGGCCTGATTTATGATGCCTTAGCCTAGGAGTTTTAATCTACTGAGATGCTTTGAGAGTAGAGTACTTGTAATCCAAGATCCAAGGAGGAGGACTTAGAGTGAATACTGATGTTGTGTGGCCAGTAGTATTGGGCCCGTACTACTGGAAACACCGGATCAGTGGGCATCCCAAGTAAGAATCTTGTGGACAACGGAGGACAAGTAGGGTTGTGTCATCGAGTATGTGTATGCTCGATTGAGTCTCTGATAATTTTTGTTGTATTTCAGAAGCAATATGGTTGGGACTCGACACACACCTGAGAGAAGTGGTGTCAGCGACGAGGAGATCCGTCGATTGATTCATGAGGAGGTTGTTGCTGCCATTCGGGCTGAGATTCCCGAGATGTTTGGGGACATCAAGATCACATTGATTGAGACTTTTGACGAGCAGTACGCCGCATTGACTGAGGCTGCTGCAGCTGCAGCTAGTGCTGCTGTTGCTGCTGCCAGACCTCAGGGAGGTGACTCGTTGTTGTTCCGGGAGTTCAGCAACACGAAGCCACCAGAGTTTGACGGGACGCAGGACCCGATTGCCGCTATACGGTGGATCTCTGACATCGAGGGATGTTTCTATACGTGCTCTTGTCTAGAGCACTTGAGGGTTCGGTTCGCCTTGAACCAGCTCCATCTGGGAGCAAAGGATTGGTGGAAGTTCGTGACGGCGAACTTCACTTTGGCTGAGATTTCCGAGGTGACCTGGGAGAGGTTCACCGCTATGTTCAAAGAGGAGTATGTTCCCCCGGTGGAGAGGGAACGGTTGATTCAGGAGTTTTTGACCCTCAAGCAGGGTACTGATTCTGTGGCAGTCATCACCAGGAAGTTTCATGAGAGGGCGATGTTTTGCCCTAAGCAGGTGTCGTCTGAGCAGGCTTGTATGATCCGTTATCTGAGTGTGCTGAGGAGAGATATTCGGGAGTTCATGGCGAACTCGACTTATCGGACATTTGCTGAGCTCCAGGAAAATGCCTGGAAGAGGGATATCGAGTTTGAGACTCAGGCCAGGGAGGAGGCCGAGTCTTAGAGGATGGATCGGCGGCCGGCTCAGTCTCAGCCGGCAGCCAAGCGGGCTAAACCCGCTGATTCGAGGTCTGGAGGCACGAAGGGCCGTACTTGTGGGAAGTGCGGTAAGAGTCACGAGGGGATGTGCAGGGCTGGGGTGTGCTACAAGTGTGGGAAGGAGGGGCATATCGCGAGGGATTTCCCTAAGGGATTTTCGGTGTGCTTTCATTGCAACCAGACCGGCCATCAGAAGGCCGAGTGCCCGCAGCTTCTTCAGGGATCAGCGCATGGATCTGCGTCGGCTGCTAGGGTTACCGAGGTTCGGCCGGTGAAGGTTGAGGCCCCGAAGGCTCGTGGGAGGGCATTTCAGTTGACCACGGAGGAGGTCTGCGCGGCGCCCGATGTTGTGGCTGGTATGTATTCTCTTTCCATCTTTTATTTGAGTTGAGTTTTATGCTTATATGATGATATGCGTAGGTACTTTTCTTGTGAGTTATGTGCCTGCGTTGGTATTATTTGACTCGGGTGTGAGTCGGTCGTTTGTTTCCATAACATTTAGTCAGCATATTAGTGTCCGTCGAGAGATGTTGGATCGGCCTCTGCGAGTTTCTATAGCCGATGAGCGAGCAGTGTATGCTTCGGATGTGATTCGAGGATGTGTACTTGAGATCTTCGGTGTGGAGTTCCCGATAGATCTGGTTCCGATCGTGATTGGGGACGTGTGTATTATAGTGGGTATGGATTGGTTGAGCCGTTATGGAGCTGTGATAGACTGCGAGCGTCAGTTGGTGACGATTCGAGACCCTAGTGGGGGTGTTCTTACAGTGCACGGTGAGGGTACCCGTGTGGGGTCAGCATTTTGTTCGGACGCCAGAGCGAGACAGTCTACAGCAGGGCTGTAGAGGATTTGTGGCATATGTGATGGATGCGAGGGTTGTTTCAGGGAGACCGAAGTCGGTGGATGAGGTTCCGATAGTGCACGAGTTTCCGGATGTGTTTCCAGAGGAATTGTCGGGTGTGCCTCCGGAGAGGCAGGTAGAGTTCGGTATTAAGTTGGTTCCAGGAGCTGCGCCTATCGCTAAGGCGCCGTATCGCCTTGCGCCTCCGGAGATGCAGGAGTTATCCTCGTAGCTTCAGGAGCTGATGGGGAAGGGGTTTATCAGGCCGAGCAGTTCCCCTTGGGGGGCGCCTATCCTTTTTGTCAAGAATCAGGATGGCTCGCTCCGGATGTACATTGATTATCGTGAGCTGAATAAGCTAACGGTCAAGAACCGTTACCCATTGCCGAGGATCGATGATTTGTTTGATCAGTTGCAGGGAGCATCTTGGTTCTCCAAGATCTATTGGAGGTCTGGGTATCATCAGGTGAGGGTGCGGGAGGAGGACGTCCAGAAGACGGCATTTCGAACTCGTTATGGACATTACGAGTTCGTGGTGATGCCTTTCGGACTCACCAACGCACCGGCGGTGTTCATGGATCTCATGAACCGGGTGTGCAGACCTATGTTGGATCGCTCAGTGATCGTGTTCATCGATAACATTTTGGTGTATTTGAGATCCAGAGAGCAGCATGAGGAGCATTTGAGGGAGATCCTCGGAGTTCTGAGGACGGAGAGGCTTTATGCCAAGTTCTCCAAATGTGAGTTCTAGCTGCGAGAGGTTCAGTTTCTGGGACACCTCGTTAACCAGAATGGGATATTGGTCGATCCGGCCAAGATTGAGGCGGTCATGAGATGGGAGGTGTTGAGGTCACCCACCGAGATCAGGAGTTTTCTGGGTTTGGCCGGCTATTATCGGAGATTTATTAAGGATTTCTCCAAGATACCGTGCCACTCACCAAGTTGACCCGGAAGGGTGTTGCGTTTTCTTAGGCTCCGGAGCAGTAGACCTCGTTCGAGACACTTCGCCAGAAATTATGCGAAGTACCAGTGTTGGCTCTTCTAGAAGGGATGGAAGATTTTGTGGTTTATTGTGATGCATTGATATCCGGATTGGGAGCGGTGCTTATGTAAAGGGGGCATGTGATTGCTTATGCATCGAGGCAGCTTAAGCCTCATGAGTCGAGATATCCCACTCATGATTTGGAGTTGGGAGCAGTAGTGTTCGCTCTCAAGATCTGGCGACATTATCTATATGGGGTTCGGTGTACAATATACACGGACCACAAGTGCTTGAAGTATTTGATGGATCAGACCAACCTGAATACGCACCAGAGGAGGTGGTTGGACGTGGTCAACGATTATGATTGTGAGATCCTGTACCACCCGGGCAAGGCTAATGTGGTAGCCGATGCATTGAGCCGTAGGGCGGAGGGCGCCCCAGTTCGAGATGTTTGTTTGAGATTGTCAGTGATGACCCCGGTGTTGGATGCTATTCATGGGGCTCAGGCTGAGGCGGTGAAGCATGAGAGTCAGAAGAGGGAGCGAGTTGTCGGGCTGGTATTGGAATTTGTTACCGACAGCCGGGGGCTTATGACATTTCAGGGCCGGATTTGGGTACCGTCTGTGGGCAGAACGCGTACCATTTTGATGGAAGAGGCTCATCGATCGAAATTCTCGATCCATCCTGGGGCCACTAAGATGTTTTTGGACCTGAAGAAGGATTATTGGTGACCATGTATGAAGAGGGATGTCGCATGGTTTGTAGAGAGGTGCTTGACCTGTCGTAGGGTGAAGGCCGAGCACCAGCATCCACATGGTAAGCTGCAACCATTAGAGATTCCCGAATGGAAATGGGAACAAATTACCATGGATTTTATCACCAAGTTGCCAAGAACCGCGAGGGGTGTTGATGCAATTTGGGTGATTGTGGACAGATTGACGAAGAGTGCTCACTTCCTGGCCATCAATGAGAGCTCTTTCGTGGAGAAGTTGGCAGAGATGTACGTGAGAGAGGTGGTATCCCGGCATGGAGTGTCGATCTTGATTGTCTCAGATCGAGATGTACGTTTCACTTCCAGATTCTGGAAGAAGTTTCATGAGGAATTGGGTACAAAACTGCACTTTAGTACCGCATACCACCCACAGACTGACGGACAGAGTGAGCGGACGATTCAGACGCTCGAGGATATGCTTCGGGCATGTGTATTGGATTTTGGAGGGAGTTGGGACACATATTTGCCCTTGGCGGAGTTTTCTTATAACAACAACCATCATTCGAGCATTGGCATGCCGCCATTTGAGCTGTTGTATGGGAGGAGGTGTCGAACCCCTATTTGTTGGGGAGAAGTAGGGTAGCGTGTGATGGGCAGTACCGAGATTGTGCTTCAGACGACAGAGCAGATCCAGCAGGTCAGACAGAGGTTGTTGACCGCTCAGAGTCCTCAGAAGAGTTATGCGGACAGGCGCCGGTCCGAGCTCGAGTTTCAGGTCGGCGACTTCGTGCTCCTGAAGGTCTCTCCTTGGAAAGGAGTGATCCGATTCAGGAAGAGGGGCAAGTTGGGGCCCCTATATATTGGTCCCTTCAGGGTGATCGCTAGGATAGGCAGGGTAGCCTATCGTTTGGAGTTGCCAGCAGAGTTGGGTGAGATTCATGACACTTTCCACGTATCGCAGTTACGAAAGTGTATAGCCGACGAGTCGGCAGTGGTGCCATTAGAAGATATTCAGGTGGATGCGAGCATGAATTATGCTGAGAGACCAGTGGCGATCAGGGATCGGAAGATCAAGGTTCTGAGGAACAAGGAAGTGCCTCTGGTGCAGGTCCAGTGGCAGCATCGAAAAGGGTCAGAGTTGACTTGGGAACCGAAGCGTGAGATGCGGGAGCAACATCCGGAGTTGTTTGCAGAGAGAGACTTCGAGGGCGAAGTCTGGTTCTACTGGGGGAGAATTGTAATACCTGGATTCCCAGGTATGATATTTGTTTCTTTATTTTTGAGTTTTGTGGGGGGACTCGGCGAGTTGGCGTCTAGACTCACCGAGTAGGGTCGCGGATTCGTATGCGAGTTCACAGCTGGACTCGGTGAGTTCATGGGTGGACTCGACAAGTCCACGTTGTTTAATGAAACCCTAATTTCCAGGGTTTGAGACCTATTTAAAGGGCCTTATGGCTGTCATTTGCGGCCACCAACCCCCAGAGATAAACCCTAAAGAGATCTAGAGCATTTGTGAGGAAAGGAGAGGCAATCTTGAGTTTTTGTTGGTAACATTTGAAGGAGAAGGCGTCCAAGCCAAAAGAAGGCTGAAGGAAGTGCAAATCTAGTGTCTTCAGGGATCAAAGGCTTCATATTAAGGTATTCCTTCGGACCTTCTCCAGTTTTGAGCGTTGATTCATAGAGTTGGGGTTTTTTAACCCTTTAGAAGAAGAGTATGTAGAGTATTTAGTCCTCTTTTCGAGTTGTGCTTTGGATCTGGACTCAAAGAGGTCCAGAGACCTAAACCCTTGGAGCTTTATGAGCCATTTTGGAAGTCATGAGCTTAGAATGTCATTTTGGGGGCTAAATCACCATTTTGGACCATTTCTACATTATATGTGTGTCAAGGTCCGAACTTTACATGATTATCATGCTTGGGGAGGCCAGATCTATGATTGTATGGAACATATCTGACCTCAGGTGTTGTATAGAGTTTGTGCATGGCATGAACTCGCCGAGTCCGAAGAGCAGACTCGGCGAGTAGCATGAAGATTGCCCGTTAATCACTCAGTGAGTGGACTAGCTGAGTTGGGGTATAACTTAGTGAGTCAGGGAGAGTCGCGGGGGGGGGGGGGGGGACTGAGTTCAAGTGGAACTCGCCGAGTTGTTCTTGAGACTCGGCGAGTTGAGTCGGGGTGGTCCCTCGATTCATGCCAGGTGGAACTCGTCGAGTCAGGGGAAGAACTCGACGTGTCAAGATAGGGATTAAGAGAGTCAGTGGACACGTGTGGACTCGCCGAGTTGCCTTTGTGCACTCGCCGAGTCGGGTCAAGTCGACCGTTGACCTTGTTGACTTTAGGGTTGAGTGTAGTTGTATTTATGGGAGTATTACTTTATGTGATTAGGCGGAGGCTAGACCATACTTCTTCCAAGTCAGATATTTTCCGAGACATTGAGGTGAGTCTTCTCACTATACGTTACCTAGAGTGGTAGTATGCGATGACCAGAGGGTCTTATTTGTTATGTATGAGATTATGTGTTATGTGATATTTGTATGTTGTATGATGATATAGACCGGACCGGAGGGTCCAACGAGCTATGACCGGACCTAAGGGTCCAACGAGCTATGGGACTAGAGGGTCCCGCTGAGACACAGCGACCGGAGGGTCGTACTATAGCCTCAAGTGGCGTATGTGTTGTATGTGGTATTTTGGGGAACTCACTAAGCATTTATGCTTACAGTTGTTGCATTATGTGTTTCAGGTACTAGTGATGAGCGCGGGAAGGCACCGACATGATTCGTACACACACGCATTGGGAGTTTTTTTGTGGAGATTCTGGGGAAATGTTTTGTGATAGTAACATTGATACAATGTGTTTGACAATATTTATGAATGAATGAATGGTTTGAAAATGAAAAATTGTTTTGAAAATTTACGTTGTTACATGTCTGAATCATATTTCACAAATTATACAAAGAAGCAAGAACTAGTATGTTACAAAATATAAGTTACAAGTTTTTATGAAAAAAACCATAAGTATTTACGTCAAAAATTGCTTAAACAGGTGTTTTGGAGGAATTGAACCACTTTCAATAATTCACATAGCTTTGAGCCACCTATTGACAAATATGAGTCTTATTTGACAAATTATAAAATGAAGGACCATTTTGCCAACATCAAGAATATTGGGTCATTTTGACAAACCTGATTTAAACAGGAATATTTTCTACAAACGGAGACGAAATATTTACTCAACGAGTACACCGTTGGTATTTATGTAATAAATAACGGATTACAATGATTTTTGATACAAACACCTGTTAGTATTCTAGTCAGATGCATATTCATAGTACCTATATATATATATATATATATATATATATATATATATATATATAATAGTGTACGCTTTAAGTCCTGTAAGAGTTGTAACCAGAGTCTCCTGGAGGGGGAGCATGAATTTATGTATAGATCTATACGAGGTTGACACCCCGCACCTTCGATGTTCGCTACAGCTAGACCGGTCAGTCTAAGGAGACAAATGTCTTAAACGAAACCGACGTCTGAAGAACTTCAGAACAGGCACTCCGTCATATTAGTATGGTTATAATGACTCAATAATAATATAACACTTAATATTTAGTACTTTACACAATTTACACCTTCCGATTATGAACAACTAACGTTTGGATATATCAAACAAAGCTTTTACCACACAAATCCTAGGGTTTTAGTACTACCATTTTTATAGATCAGAAAATATAGGATTTTCTGGGGAAAACGATTTTATATGATTAAAAAAAATGATAAACTAGAACACATATGCAACTATACTTGATTGGAAACAATACTTATAACCATTTGATAAGAGAATATGGGATTTTATGGTTTTCCATCTAACACAGATTTTTACACAAAATGCTTATGAACTCACCAACATATTTTATGTTGACGCTTTTCAAACGACTTGTATTCTTAGGAAATCAATAGGCGAGTCAGTGACATGGGGATTCAAGATTATTTTCACGTAGTTTGGAATTTATTCAATGTTGTCTCTTTTGTGTATTTTCAAGAACATAAACAAGATGTAAAGAAATATAAGTTTGTTATATTGATGTATGATGTTTTGATTTGTTATGTTTCATTTATATGCAACTGTTATGATACTGCACAATGACGTCATCCGCCTCCGGACGTTTCCGTTGTTTTGGTCCGGGGGTGTGACAAATTCCCTAGGAAGGTAGGTGATAGAAGTGTTGGGGAAAGCAAACATGAAATACGAACAAACTAGAATACGATCCATCTTGCTTAGTTTGTAGCGTTCATCACATCAATAAGTAAAACATCCACCTCCCTTGTTGAGATCGAGAATTCCAGCATCACAAATACATTTGTAGAAATCAGGTGCAATTTTATGGCAGAAAAAAGAATTACGCCTTTCCCCCGGTCTCCTGACAGCATTGAAGTCGCTAAAATAACCCCATTCCCGGTCCTCAAGTTTATTAGATTAAGATGTTTTCCCATGAGAATTTTCTTCTCAACTGGCGCTTGTTGAGCATATACATTAACAAAAATAGTCTCCCCGATGAACCTTTCCAATAACCAACAACTACCAGGAAAAATCTAGACTTGATGACTGTAATAACAGTAAAAAGGCTTTAATCCCAAAAATTAACTAGGCCACTAGATTTGCCAACATATTCCAGAAAATTCGATACCCTAATCGCAACTACCCCACTAGTCTCCAATATCAGAAGGAAGAATAGTGAATATCGATTCTTAAAGACAACAGAAAGAGACCTTATTCTCCATTTTCAATCTCTTGAGATAATCTTGTTTATGTGATTCACTCATCCCCCTAATATTTAGAGATAGGAGGTTCATGAGGAATTTCTGATAATACCACCTCCATTGACAACATCCAAGAAAGCTTGATTACCACTTTCAATTTTAAACCCCACTTAAATACCAACATCAATGGTGCACTCTAACTTGTAGGAAGAAAAAGGTTGTGAAGGTGAATCAACAGGATCATCGCTCTTCTACTCACCAGATGGACATATGAAATTTTGATTTAAGTCAATGGAGCCGAATTTTGAAGACATACGCCGATCATGAGCACCGATTCCTTTTTTTTGTACGACAATGTTTAAGAGTAGATGCACCAAGCTCGAACTCTATGCTATTTTGTGCTCTAATGGACTATTGGACTGTAGCCTAGAATTAGGTCTAGGCGAATTCAGCTCAACAATAGTACCACTAAGTTGACTACCCGACCTAGCAAGAGTGGACCCCGAAAAATTAAACCCTACACAATTATTCTCTTCACTTTCTAAGCCGTTGGGATGCGCCATATGACCCCCACCATCAATGCATAAGGACTCTCTAAACTATATCTCTTCGTTTTCCACATGAGCATGCATGGTCTTGTCCATTCCAATACCCACCGGAGAATTCACAGCCATCAGAGTTGTCGGGCGCCCACCGGCTTGATCATTTTCTTTTGGATCAATCTCACCATCTTCAAGGTCCGTATTCTCCTATATCCAATTATCATAAACCCCGTCAACATCATCATCAAACTCATCATCAAACTCATCATCCAACTCCTCATTTGATTTCGACGAGAAGGGCTTGAATGGAGTGCATTCATCAACAATTTCAATTATATCGATTCTGCATGCAAGTCCATCAAAGACAACATTCACACCATCGTTTATCCTTTTCCTAGCAACAGTTAGAATACATAGCTTTCCATAAGAAAGATCATTACGAGTCCAAAATGGACTGTGTTTAGCAACGCCTTCCTGAAATTATAGGCCACAGCTTCAAAATTGGTTCATCCAAATCATGAAGTGGTATTCTGGTGATCTTGAAGATGGGCATCAGAAAACTTCCATTCCTTCCATTTATGTAAGCCCCCTTAGGTGGACATTTTACATTCGTCTACACACGTAAATAATAAATGTTAACATTGAACAGTTTGTGTGAAAATACGAGGAATGCTAAGAACAATCGGTTTTTGGATGAAATTTGATTGGGTGAAATTCCATTAGAAACTCGTTTTTTTATTTTTTTTAGACTTTTTTTGTCTTGATATTAAATCAGTAAAACTATCCTTATTCATATCTAATTTCTAATCCAAGCTTGGCAATCATGCTTGTGCCATGAACCTCGAGGAGGGCCAAATCGGATCAATGGGTCGTTTTAAGGACACTTTGCAAAGTGTGGTCCTATCATATCAAAATGATAGATGGATCCATGGAGGTGGGATCTCAAAGCCAATGAGGATTATTCGTTGTCATCGATAAAACGTTTAATTGGCGAATGCATGTTAATTGTTGATGGTTCACCTACATGTTGTTGGAACAACCTAGTTCTGATAAAGGGAAATGCTTTATCATGGAAGATAAAGCTACACAAGTTGTTGACCAAATATAAACTTGGCAACAATGGAATTTTTTTGGACAGGCTTATTTGTAACATATTTGTGGATTGGGAAAAGAGAAGCTTGATCATACTTTTTTTCTTATCAACCCTGATGTTTGGGCACAGATTGTGTTAGTGATTAGGGTTTACTTACAAGCTGTTAGGGTTTAGCCATTAGGCTTTAGGTATTCCCTATATATTCTTATGTAATTGTCTTTTGAATATCAAACAATCTATTATCTAATATGGTATTAGAGCTTTAGGATAAAACCATGCTGCTAACCACAACCTGCAACCACCGCCTTCCACCTCCGACGACCTTCTCTAATAGTCATTGGAGGTGCCTTCATTATGTTCTGTATTTTTCATTTTTTTTCTTTTCCTCCTAAGTAATAAAACCGCCACCGACATCAAACTAGAGCTCTTTTATCGGTTTCTTCCACTGTCTCATCTACTTCTGCCTCCTCCTCATATGACCCTTGCCTCTGAGCCTTCTGACTTCTCCTCAGCTAGCAAATTTTTCAGATCTCTTTTCCGATTCAGACCCTTTTGATGTTGATGTTTCCTCCCTCCGATGGCACTTTCTCCGTCGAGTAGCCTCTGATTTGTAGTCGTTTCTTTCTCTATCAACATTGCAGTTGCCGATCTCGCTGGAATTGGCTCTATCCACCGCAACTCGAATCCTCTTTCTTTCTCGTTTCCTTTCTTCAGACTCCCTTGTTGTTGGTTGCATGACCATCACCGCCGCAACCAGTCTTCTCTTTTCCTACAACGGAATCACCTATGGTTGTCGCTTATTCTCTCTTCTTTTCTGACGAGCAGTCGATGTTACCCATCATTTTTAGAGCTCTACCACCATCAATGCCGCTATCTTCATCTAGTTTTTATGTTTTCTTCTTTTGTTTATTTTTCCAGTTTAATTGTCTCCACCCGATTAAACTGCAGGCACTACTAGAAAACAACTCTTTAATGACGCGCAGACAATGACATGTGCTGATACAGGACGCGTATTTATGCGTGCTCTAAAAAATAATGCCAGTTTTGCAAAATTTGAAGGATAGAGGACACGCATTTGTGCGTGCCTAAAATTAATGTCTAACGAAAAAAATTAAAAACACGGAAGGCACATAAATTTAAGTGGGTGTCGTGTAGAGATCTCGCTTTATAAAAATTTAATACGGGTGTCCCTCTTTCATGCAACTAAGGGGGGAAACCAAATCCCAAAAAAATTCAAGTACCCCGCCTTCCCCAAAAATCAAACCTCACAATATCTTTCATGGAGTCGGCGATTGGGGGTCTACGACTCCTCAATCGCATTCATTTTCACTGTTGTTGGTTCATTAGCCAATTGTCAACCACTGCTCGCAGCACTTGGTCGTCGTCAGTTTTCCGTTTCCACCGACAATTATGCCAAGAGAAACTACGCCAACAATGTGTCTGAATACAGTATCGTCATTGGATCTCTCACTTCTCAAAGAAGGTATGTCTCTCACCGCTCTTTTTTCATTTCTTACTTAATCAATAGCAACGCACCCTTTTTCACTCCACTCTTTCTCTCTCTATAAACAATGAAGAAGCAGCAACAGCAGCACAAGAAAGATGGGCGAAGGAAAAGGCTCATCCCTAGTTCATTTTCTAGTTATCATCTTATGTTTAGTTGCTTTTGGTTTCACCATTGTCGCCATAGCACCGTACTTTCTCTTTCTCTCATCTAAATTTGATCTGTTTATGTTGATTTCATCTGTAAGCTAGGGTATTCTGCCCGATTCCTCTGTTCACATTGGTTTTCTCATGTTTGGCACATGATTGAAGGTTGAAGGAGCCATGGAACACTCGTACAGCTACTATTCTGATTATAATGGGACGGACCAGGTATATTCAATTTCTCAACTAGAATGTGTGTGTGTAGTGAAGTTAGTCACATGAATTTTGTTCATTTTTTGATGTTGTTCCTAACTTTTGAAGGCTTCTAGAGCTTATATCTTCCGTCCCAATGCCACATTTCTAATAAAATCTCAAGGGCAGGTAAACCATACTCTTTTGGGGTAGTTATTTACTATTGTTGTCTGTTGCAAGTGACTAACGATTTCTTTTTGTTACAGAAAGCTTTTACTATCGTAAGGGGTCCACTAATGGATGAAGTGCACCAACAGTTAAACTCCTGGATATATCAGGTCACCCGTGTATACAAGGAGAAGGAACATGCTGAAGTTGAGTTTATCGTAAGAATTTTATTCCCTTTTGATTTAATGTAGTTGTAGCAGTTTCCTGTTGACACTTGACCAGAATGTGTGTGTGTGTGTATTCTCTAATTACATATCTTATTTTTGGTACTATCAGATTGTACCTATCCCTATAGATGATGATGTTGGGAAAGAAATAACAACTCAAATCACAAGTGCCTTGAAGACAAACAAAACATTCTATACGGATTCTAACAGGAAAGACTTCATTATAAGGGTATATACTTTATAGAATATTGTTTATGTACTTGTCTCGCACATGATAAAATTTACTGTTTTGCAGGTTCGTGACTTCAGAACAGATTGGTAGCTGCAAGTGAATGAACCAGTTGCTGGAAATGATTACCCAGTACATGTTCACATGTCATCATTGTAGTGTGTTTTATGAATAATGTAATAAAATGATTTGGTTATCCAATAATCTTTTATTCTTTTTGGCTACATCACCTAATATTTTTCTTTTTGTGCTCTGTTTGTATGATAAATTCTGCAAATGCTCATTATGGAGATTCCTGTAAGTATTAGTTCAAACTCATTATGATTTTCTTGAAAATATTGTTGTAGCCATTGTTCATTTTTCAGTCTAGATGACTCTACTTTGTATTTTATTTATTTGTTTTTGTTTTATCAGAAGGTTGGAATTGAACTGATTATGGACAAGGCAGAATTTCCTGAGCACCAATGTGCAAATGTTATAGTGGCAAATGAGTGCATTGATTTACCTTCAAAAACAAATGTTGAATGCCTCAAGTCAGGCCTTGTGGATTATGTTCTCATGCATGGGAATAAAAAAGATAGTATATGCCATTCTTGCTTTACAATCGAGTAAGTTGTATGTAGATAAGATCTAGTTAAGGTAGTTGTGTTATTCAGATCACCTGATTATTATTGACCACACATTTTCATCCTGTTGCATTAATGCTTTTTTTAGGGATCACTTGAAAGTAGGAAGTGGGGAGGTCTAGAAAAGTTATAGGAATACTAAAACAACAATGGAATCTGTGAGAACCTTTTGAACCTTGTGTTCTTTTTTTGATAAGAAATTGAAATAATGTGATCTAATGTATTTTGATTTGTTTCTATTGTATTAAACAGAACCATGTATTGGGTATGTGGTTGACCAAATTAATCCATTTGATGCAATTTCTTCTTTTAGGAGGGGATTGAAATTGCTAAACTGTTTTTAAATGAAGGGGAGAATGTAAAAAGTATAGTAGCTGAAACAGTGCCGCTTATTACCGCTCCTGTCATTGTAAGTTTTACCTTCTTTAATAACATTATTTATAAATTTGGAGTTACATTAAATATAATCTTTTGTATTTCTTATTTTTTATTTACTTAACAATTATGTATTATTTTTTTCAGAGGCTCTATCCAAAGGTATATATAACTAACATATATAGCAACTTACTTTGATTTGTTTTAATTTTTATCTAATGTGTTTTTTTTATACTATTACAGGTCAGGCACGATACTTCTAGGACCAAACAACGAGTATCTCCCTAAAATTGTTTTTATATTTGCTAAGGTTAGTTGTTCTGTTTTTATTTTTTTGGAAAATTAATAGAGGGCAAAGTTGTCATTTCAGATGTTTACTAATGTTGGTATATGTTATGTGTCTGTGTTTGTGTAAAATAACAACACTAGTTGTATAGATTTTCAATAGTTATAGTCTATTATTACCTTATATGAAGATAGTTATACAATATGGTATTTTAAACCCCATGACCTAATTTGTAATTTTTTTTATTTAAAATGCTACTTATCATAATTATCTCATATTATTTTGGTTCTTTGAAGGGTGATTGTACACGAACTAGTATGTTAAAATTTGGTTGCCAGGTACTTTCAACCTCATATTTTACCTCATTACACTATTCTTAAAGTTATTTTTATTTTATTTTTGGCTTAGTTTTACATATTGGGATTTGTTGGTTTATGTGAATCTAATGGTTGCATTATTCAAATTTGTAGGTCTTGATGATGTACATAGTGTCAAGAAAAGTAGCTTAAGTGTTGTGAAGGTGGCAACTAGTTCTTGTAGTTCAACTATTATTTGTTGATGACTTTCATCTCTTTCATATTTGATGTATTACTTTTGTCTACTATTGGAATGATTATTTGTATGACACTGACTTTTGTGCAATGGATTGAATTTTTCGTATATGGTATTTTATTTTTATTATGAGACATGAAATGCAAATTTAATTTGAAAATTAGTAAATCTATATATATATATATATATATATATATATATATATATATATATATATATATGTTTAAAATTACGATACGCAAAAATGTGTGTCATCTTCATTTATGACATGACCTTTCTTGACAGCGGTTTTAATGATACGCATTGCGTGTCATAAATGCATGTAGTAAATGTGTGTCGTCTTTCGTTATGAAAGGGTCTTCCTTGACACGCATTTGTGCGTCGTCTGAGCGTTTTACGCACACATTGTGTGACAACCTGGAATTTTCATTCGTACAAACTCTAAAGTCAATAACTTCGATTAAAAGTCAATTACATTTTAATAATTGTTAGCCAATTTAAAAGTCCGTTTGAGTGTTATAATTATTTATTCTTCAAACGAATGAAGGAAAGGAAGTACCGTCTCGGGTCTTGAAGTAGCAAACCCACCCAATGCACCCTAATAAACAGTTCACGGCCAAACTTTTAGAGTTTGGGCCGTAAACTCTTGTGTGGCCGTGAACTCATGCCTTAGGCATGAGTTTACTCTGCAAACTCCTCATTTCTCACTTCCAACCTCAAGTTTACTCCCCGTTCTCTCTCAACTATCATCCCGTTCTTCGCCCGATCTTCTGAAAACGTAAGTGTTTCTCGACTTGATTTGTTGTTATACCTTATCACCTAGTGTTTATAAATCATTTCATCCATTCATTATTGCTTTTCAACTAGATCTTCAAGTGTTCTTCAAAACACCAAGAACACACACTAGTGTTCTTCGACCTTAAACACCCAATCGAGCTTCTATCTTGTAAGTACACTTGCCCTAGCTTCTTGTGTGCTTACTATGATCTTAATAACACTTCAAAATCATCAAGAATTATAAGAACAAAGGATTTTATGGCCAAGGATGTTCTTGGGCCGTAATCCCCTCTTAAGGTGGCTAAATGGACCCTAGTTCCTTCCTAAGCCTTGGATGCCAACCTTGATCCTTCCTAGAAGTGTTTAAGACCTTAAACAACAATCAAAACAAGTCCCCATGAGAGTTTACTTCCGTAAACACCTAAGGAAGTGGTCCTTAGGTCGTAAACTCTATAAGAAAGGGTTAGTGTGCCCCTAATGCTTTCCTAAGGCTTGGACTTGATCATCGGATGCTCAATCATGACTTGTAAGACCTCAAAACACAATTTGGCACTTAGTACCATGAGTTTACGGCCATAAACTCATGGGGAAATGGTCATGGGCCGTAAAATCCATAAGGAGTGGTCCTTGGGCCATAAACTCCAATGTCATGCCATACAACCCTTAGATGCAACCCTTTGGTACCTATAGCACTTGATTCAAAGTGTTTCCATTTCCTAGGGTGTCTTAACTTGATTAATTAGTTGTTAAGTGTCTAATTAGATACATATATGTTTATTATATGTTAACTAGGATCATTGTGTGTGTTCAAGTCTTCACTTGACACCTAGCACCTTGTCCAACCTTCCGAACTAACCGCTCACTACAGGTGAGTTCATACCCATTAATTAACCTTTTAAATGTTTTGAAATGTTTATAAATGCTTTTATGGGGGGGGATACAACTTGAATCATGTTAGTTATTATATCAATCACATGTGATTAATAACTAGCATACAAATGGATTTACTACACTTTTAGCTGTTTTACCAAACAGATAACTTCAAATGGTTTTCTCAAACGTTTTTACATGATAAAACTCTTTATAAAACTGTCTTGTCAAACAAACTACTTTCAAATCGTTTTTATAAACTGATATCTAGTCATGAACTCTTATTTAGTAAACTTTTCAAAGGTTTTACCAAAACTTCTTTTATACTTTTATATTGTAAATTGCATGCCTATATATGTATAGTTATATAAGTAATGTTCAAAGGACTTAGGACGGCTAGCTCGCTTTATTTCCTTTTCCTCGTTGGGATGTGGCCTTAGGGTATCGATTATTCGTCCGAATGTCGTCTAAATATTAGTTATATATCATGTATACCTATATAGACATAAAAGTTCTATCATTCAATTCAATACCTTTGGGTAGCAAAGGCATACTTTCGGTTATTCACTTACATTACTAGTAACTATAATAGGTATAGTTAGGAGATACTATTTACTATTCCTAGTACAATTGTTAAAAGCATGTCTATATATGTATAGTTATATAAATAATGTTTGAAGGACTTAGAACTGCTAACTCGCCTTGTTACCTTTTCCTCGTTGGGATGTGGCCTTAGGGTATCGGTTAGTTGTCCGAATGTCGTCTAAATATTAGTTATATATTATGTATACATATTTAGATAGAAAGGTTCTAATCAGTCAGTTTAGCACCTTTGGGTAGCAAAGGTATATGTTCATATATTTCTAGTAAACTATTATAGGTATAGTTTTGGGTGTATATATATATATATATATATATATATATATATATATATATATGATTACGTAAATGTGGATTTTGACCTAACGATTCGTTGCGGAAGTCACCTTTAGTTTCCCAGAATCTCTTCTAAGGAGAACTTTTAGTATGGGGACTATCAATCACATTATTACTTACTTTCAGCGGGTCTTGTGAGAAGACTACTTACTTACTTACAGCGGTTCTCATGAGAAGACTTCTTATTTACAGCGAGTCTCGTGAGAAGACTACTTACTTACAGCGGGTTTCGTGAGAAGACTGCTTACTTACTTTCAGTGAGTCTCGTTAGAAGACTATTTACTTACTTTCAATTGGGGTCTTGGTAGAAGACTACTTTTTATACTAGTAGGAAATATGAGATTTTCTAGGGTTTTCATACTTATACAAACCTTTCCTCAAAACAATCACAAGTCTTTTATTACAATTTTTAATTACAAATAAATGACATTAAATATTCGCTTTCAAAATAACTTGTATTCTCAAGTCATCAATAGACAGATATGATGACCAGGTTTTGTGAAGACGGAGCAGTCAAGACTCGTCTTTTATTTTTAATATTCATTTTATTATTATTCTATGAAAGAACACACTTGTATTTAAAATTATACTATTAATGCAATGGATGATGTTGTTTCTTGTTTACTACTTTGCATTGTTGTGATACTTTACATGACGTTCTCCGCTCCAAAACGTTTCCGCCGTTCTTGGTTTTGGGGTGTGACACATTGCGCGTCGTAAAAGACTGTTTTTTTAGTTGTGAGGGGAATGTTAGTGATTAGGGTTTAGGCTCATACCCTTTTGGGTTTAGCCATTAGGGTTCAGGTATTCTCTATATACTTTTATGTAATTATCTTTTGAAAATCAATCAATCTGTTATTAACAGATTGCTCGACGATGGAACTTCACGAACCAAGGTTTGAAAATTTTTCGAAGTTAATTGCTAAGAAGAAGCACCTTATGTTGGATGATTTGAAGGTTTTGTAACGACACGATATTTGAAACGGTTAAAAAAAAAGGAAGACCACCGACTTTAAATTTATTGTGTCAAAATCCTATTCTTTTATATTTTATAATAGGATATTTAAGCTTAAAGTTAATTGGGTTGGTTGGTTTGGAAACCATATTTATTCTATGAACTGTGTAATTGTTTGTTTCTTCATTGCACCTTGTTAGGGTTTAATACAATTCTGCTGGTCCAAAAAAATGTGTTAAGAATTTTGTTAATGATAAATAATACGTATCTGCTAATTCATTTGTTATTTTCATCAGATTTATGTTATCTGTAGAATTCGTTTCGTTGTGGTTGAGGAAAATAAGCTATTGAATTGCAGTGGCCTCAGAATAATCTGGTGGTGATATTGCCGTCTGTATGGAGAATGCCAAGATAGTCATACATCATTGCTTATGTCAATATAGTTTTCTAGAAGGATATACATACATATCATGGACAATTATTATTTGGGGTTAGCAGAGTTGTGATAGGAAATAAATAAATAAAAATTATCTACATAATATTTATAGTCACAGTGTGTTCATGGGCCATTTTATGTCAACCTTTTATAGATACTATTTAAACTTTACATTGTTCTGCTATTTGGTTTATATTTACAAAAATGTTACTTTCTTTTTCCTTTCAAATGACCTAAACAAACTTTATGGAGACATAGAATGTTTTTGGAAATAATAAAATTTGTCAAATGAATAAAAATCTTAAAGAAAATCGGAAAACAAGAATTGAAATTTGGTAACTGTTTGGTTGACAAAGTCCTTTTATTTATTTATTTACTAGGTTAAAACCCGTGGAAACCACGGTTGATATGATTAAATATTTTGTATAGACAAGAAATAATAATTGTAAAGGAAAGCATGAGATTCTCCATGGTAAGTGAAATTAATTCAAAATATTTTATCAATTTCAAATTTTACAATAAGATAGGATTTGTATTTTGATATTAATTGAAATCCTGAAAAATTTAAAAGGTAATTATTTTATCAATTTCAAAATTCAAAATAAGATAGGATTTGTATTTCAAAAACTGAACTGCATTTTCTATTGTTACCAAAAAAAAATGGAATTAATTCGAGTATATTTTATATAATTTCGGGGTTACTATTAATAATTCTGGATTTATGATTTGGAAATGGAGGAATTAAAGAAATTTCAATAAAAGATATGAATTGTATTTAAAAAAAATGAACGGCCGTTGATATTGTATCCAAACAAAGTGGACCTAGTTAAAGGAATTAAATGTATTTTTTGATATAATTGTGGATTTATGATTTATTTTTTGTAAAATAAAAGATTTATTTAGAAATGTCACGTGGCAATATGAAATGGTAGAAATGGGACATATGGCATATCATGTTTTTGTTTATTAGGAGAGGGAGATTTATTAGAGTTATCAAATGAATTAGAAAGTAAATTATGTATAATTGCTACGGATAAAACCAATTAACAAATATTTTGCATTGGAACCCATTTAGTTCGATTTTTGAATGGTTACAAAATTGACCAAAAAATAATATTAAATTTACTATTTATTAACAACTAGGTGGTGAACCCATGCTATGCATGGGTTAAGAGGTGTTACATTTTTTTTGAATTTTTTTTTGTTGGGGTGAAATGCCCATAAAAATGAAGACAATATATCATGACAAAATAACCATGACTTTCCTCTCGCAACCACACATGCATATCCAGATAAAAAAATAAAATAAGAAAAAATAAACAAAATAAGCAATATGAAAATACATTGCCATTTCTAGCATTCATCCTAATCAATGACTAAATGCAAGAAGTGCCAATGTACTTTCATTTTACAGTTTAATATGACATGTTAATTTTAAATAGCAATGCACTTTCATTTCTAAATGAAAGCAAGTTACTACATTAGACATTATAGTAATTTAAAAAAAAACAAAATTAAGAAATATAAATCAAAGTAAGGTGCTATATTAAACAATAAAATGAAAGTATGTTGCTAATTCTAGCATGTAGCCCGATGAATTGTATTTATGTGCTTCTCTAGAATAATAGTGAAAAGAATATTGTGTTTGTTTCTATTCTGTTTTATCGTGTTTGTATAAATTTAATCTGTTTCACCGTCATTGTGATTATTCTTGCAGGGACGGAATGGTAATTTTTTAAAATAAATAGAATAGCAATCCAAATAAATGTTTTCAGTTACAAAATCAATGTTTATAACTGAAAAGTAACATACTAATAAATAAATTTTAGTATGAAATTTAACCTGTTGGAATTGCATCTTAGGATAAAGTCCAAGTTTTCTATTTGTCGTTAAAAGCTTCTTCAACATGTCCCAAAATCCACATCAGGGTTCAAGCTCTTTCCACAATCATATATGATGTCCTCTTGCAAATTTTGGTTTCTCCAGTCTAAAGTTTTACTTCCACCTGTTTTTCCTACAAAAACAACATTTTTTTAGTCACCTCGGGGTTAAACCTATAAAAAGAGTAAAATATTTAATAAAATTAAAGTTTGATGCTATAGTTATAAAAAGTGGTAAATTTTTTTTATAGATCTGATATGGACAATTTCAATATAAAAATATAAGTTAGAAGGTGTTGTTGTTTGATTTACCAACCTGTTGCAAAGAAGAAACATGTGCATTGTTGTTAAGATGATCTACTTTGTCACAACTTCCCTACCTTTCATATTAGATATCCATAAAGATGTCCTAAAGATCACATACTTTCTCTTTCTTCCCATCAACAACCACTTGTAAAAAATCGTTGATTATACTGTCAAAACTCACAAAAAACAACTGAAATAGATATCTTTAATAATAAAAACTATGCAGATAAATTATTGATGTTGAAGCCCTTATGTTATTTACCAAAACTTAATTAAATATAGAATTTTCAGGCAAAAAGTAAGTGTAAAGAACACAGAAAACACTAAAACCATAGATTCAAACTATGTGTTAATAAAGTAAGAACCAAACCAACAAAATATTGGTCTCAATTGAGAATTAAGCAACAAAAGAACAAAAAGAAAAGAACCAATTTTCTTTCGGCTCCCTTTTTGTTGCCCATTAGTCTGAGAAGGAATAAGATAAAAAAATTACACCAGAAACCTTCCTTTTCAAATGATGTTTGTCAATCTCTTCTGCAAATGGGTACTCTACAGCTCCCTTTCTTCGCTCTGCTACATCTTTTTACAGCGAAAACAACAAATTAAGATTCGATGTGGAAACAAAGTTGAATATACACAACCCAAATTATCGTAGGGAAACAATGGTTTGTCTTCAAGCCTTTAGATGTCGGACTCAACTCCAAAAACGAAACCGGAAAAGAAATTAGGGGTAACAGTCGATTAAAAATACCAATCTCAGTCAGCTAAACCAATTTAATCTTTCAATTCTACCGATTTACATACGTAAATTTACATATACGTTTACACAAAAAGCTCAAGTTACCGTAGAAGAGTGTGTGTGTGTGTGTGTGTGTGTGTCTGTGTCTGAATTAGAAAAAGATACCTTAACAGCAGAAATCGAGCTCTCTCTGTAGCTATCACACAGAACTCCATCGATATCCAACGGATACAGATCCCCCATTTCTCTCTCTTTCTAATCCAGTCGGTAGGAAACAACTGGAGAGCTTGAACTTGTCGTTGCAGTCCAATAGATTCCAATTGAAAGCCTTGATTTTTGGCCCCGTTTGTTGTCGGCGGCGGCAGCAAAAAATGGAAGTTGGAGGATTATAAGCGTTATAGAAGTTGGAAGATCCTTGAAGATGATAACGAAGATAACACAAAAACTTGATTTAGTGCTGGAAAGTTAGAGTTTGAGTAGAAATACCTATACCAGAAGCAACCTCGTCCAGTATCGATGTCATTAGCCCTGTTTCGTCTCTCTATCGAAGGTTTTTATACAGGTAACCCCTAATTTTCGTTTTCAGAAATTACCCACAATCATATGTTGATTATCGGCTGAGAAGGAGGTTCGGATTTAATCTGTGATTTCAGAGAAGCGCCACCCTTGGTGGTATCTGGAAAATTAGGAACATGTAGAAGTTAACAATCAGGTGGAGATAAGAGGGACGATGCTCTAATTGCAAAGCGGTTGGAGGTAGCGAATAGTCTTTGATCGAGAGAGATGATAATCTGTAACATTTTGATTGGAGAACAAAACGGTGGAGAAAGAGAAGCGGACACGGATCTGTAAGTAAGACTTGCCGGCCACGACCACCATTGACCATCCCAATCCAACAAAATGCTTTTGAAAAGTTACCACATTTGACAACTTTGTATAAGAGAATGGACTATTTCTGCCAATCTCTTAGCCATTTACTCTATTTAAGGTGGACAATTTTAATATATATATATATATATATATATATATATATATATATATATATATATATATATATATATATATATATGTATAATTATCTTCTTATTCAATAATCACCATTTAATTGTTTATTGTTTATTTTATATATACATATATATATATAGGAGAGTTTAATTAAGAAAAAAAGTTGAGAACAAAGAAATAAATCTAGGCCATTCATTTCGAATCTGCCGCTTAATCGTTCCAGCGTCCTGGACCGACGAAACAAATCATATTCATTTATGAATAAGTATGAGCAAGTGTATTCATATAAGAATAAATATATTCATATATGATTGAGTATAGTGGAAGTGATTATTCATAAATGAATATGGAGGCGGTGGGTGGTGGCTGGGGTGACAGTTGTTGGTGGTGGGTGGTTGTGGAGATGGCGGAGCTGACAATGGTGGTTGGTGGTGACATTGGTGGTGATTGGTAGTGGAGGGAGGTGGTGTATTCATATATGAATACATTTATATTTATATTAATATATGAACATTACTCATCTTCCGTCGGCTCGATATGCTGGAGCGTTTTGCGGCAACAAAAGAAATATGTGGCCCATATTTGTTCTCGCATTCTCAATTATATAATTGTTCTTGTTTAAGCCTTTATATATATATATATATATATATATATATATATATATATATATATATATATATATATATATATATATATATTGTGACATCCCCATTTTTCACGGCCAGAAAAGACCGATTTTGTTTATGCTTTGTTTAAAATTCAGAGTAACATTTTAAATAAAAGTGTTGCAGAATTTGTCCCAAAACAAAATATGATAAATATTTATCAAAAGTATTTCCAAAGAAATGAATTTCATTAAAAGACTTGGGATGTCATGTTCGTTACAGATCAAAAGCATAAACAACATAATATAAGCCTTACTACATTATTTCATATCTACAGGCCTATATCCGTAATCTCTCATCCAAAACATCACATCTATGCTCATGCGCCACTACCTGTAATACAAGAAACTGAGTGGGTCAGGCTTGGGAGTCTGGTGAGCACATAGGGTTTTCAACCCATAATAAATAAGTTTATTAATTTCATCAATCAACAATAACCCGATTACCCGTTCCCGTTATCCTCACTTTACGTCTCTAAACACCTATCATAAGAACCTAGCCTAAGGATCATCATCGGGATGGACACTACTGCTAAGGGGATTCCTCAACAATAAATTTGTAACGACCCGTTCCCGGTATGTTAATTCATTGGTAATTGTTGTAAGTTTTGCAAAAGGAACTCGGCGAGTTCATAGCCTGACTCGCCGAGTAGGGTCGCGGCTGCGAGCACGCGTGAGCCGGGGACTCGGCGAGTCCATATCCTGGACTCGGCGAGTCCATCCGTCTGGGTGAAACCCTAAATCCCCGGGTTGCCCACTATTTAAACCACCTTATAACCCCCATTCTCGCCTCCCTCACCCTGTGAACGCAGTGAGAAAACCCTAATCCTCCCTTGAGAGCTTATAAGTGTTTTTGGTGCCATTTTGTGAAGGTGTGAAGAAGGAGAAGAAGAAAGAAGCAAGGAGAAGAGTTGGAGTGCAAAGATCCAAGGGCAAGTCTGAGTTATTTGAGGTATTTTCGGAGTTCCCTCTTGTTATATGCTTTAACTTCCATTAGGGCTCTCCTAAGAGCTAGTTGATGCTTGTTCCAAGCCTTATATGTGCATGTATGCCTTAATAAGTCGAGATATCTTTAGATCTGAATGATGGGGTGTTGTAGAGCCCAGATCTACTGTCTTTATGGAGTTACTTTGCATATTAATCATAGATCTACCCATTTTGTGCATCTTTTAGCCTTATTTCCCTTTCTCATGAGGTTGTACACGTAAAGTTGGAAACTTTACGTGGTAAATCAGCTTATTGGACTCAGATCTATCAATTGTATGTGTTGGATTCAAACAAAATCGAGTAAAAATCAGTTGCATGGCGGCAACTCGGCGAGTCGGGAAGAACGACTCGGCGAGTTGGGTCGCGAGTCCCCGATTCCTTCATTTTGGTCAGTGTCGAGTGAATCCAGTGAGTTAGAGAGTGGACTCAGCGAGTTGAGAGTAGACTCAGTGATGGAGGGACTCGGCGAGTTGTTCATACAACTCGGCGAGTCCAAGGCAATCTTCTTAGGATCATGAACAACTCGTCGAGTTTGTTCATACGGCTCGGCGAGTCGGATGAAGATTGTCTGAGTTCTTGGATCAAGAGGGTACTCGTCGAGTCGATGCCACACTCGACGAGTAGCAGCGTGTAGAACTGAGAAGTGAGAGTAGGACTCGGCGAGTTGGGTGGCCCAACTCGGCGAGTCAGCCCAAAGAGAGTTGACTTTAACCAAGGGTAAAAGAGTCATTTTACCCCAAGTGTAGTGTTTAGTATTTGATTGAGTGTGCTTATGGACTTGTAGCCGAGGAGATTCAGGAGCAGCAGCCGTTAGCTTCCCGAGCCACACACTCAGCAGCCAGCTTACGAGGTGAGTTTCCTTCAAGTAGGGACGGGTCTAAGGCCACAATGCCGGCCCGTCCAGTTAGCAGTAGTTTCCGGACTTCGGTCCGATGTAGCAGCTAGTATGTTTGATGCCTTTGTGGCTCAGACAGGATTTATGTGCTATGTTTTATGCGTTACGTGTTATGTGTTTCGGGCTACGGCTCGATGCAGTATGCAGTATATGTGTTAAAGCTAGTTGATATGCTATGATATGTTCAGTCAGTTAGTCCGGACTCCGGTCCGATGCAGGGGACAAGGTCCCAGTTAGTTCCGGACTTCGGTCCGATGCAGTTAGTTCCGGACTTCGGTCCGATGCAGTTAGTTCCGGACTTCGGTCCGATGCAGGGGACAAGGTCCCAGTTAGTTCCGGACTTCGGTCCGATGCAGTTAGTTCCGGACTTTGGTCCGATGCAGGGGACAAGGTCCCAGTCAGTTCCGGACTTCGGTCTGATGCAGTTTCCGGGTTTCGGCCCGATGCAGTGGGCAAGGCCCAATATGTGTTATATGTTATTGTATGGTATGTGGTATTTTGGGGGAGCTCACTAAGCTTCGTGCTTACAGTTTCGGTTTTGGTTTCAGGTACTTCCGCAAGCAAAGGGAAGAGCTCGGGGTGATAGCATCGCACACACCACAGCTTAGCTTTTATCCTGGGGATGGTTTTAGTTGTTTTGGATTTGATGTAGTATGATACAGTTTTCCGCACAGTATTTTATTATGATTGGGATACATCGCGTATGTTTTTATGTTATGATACTCATATTATGGTTTTGATTATATTGAGAAATGAAAATTTTTGGGTCATATTTTTGGGTCGTTTCAAGTTGGTATCAGAGCCCTGGTTTGAGGGATTCGGATACACTTTCGGGTGTATCTGAACTCAAACTAAGGGGAAATAAAAAGATTCTTTTTAAAGGAAAATGTTTTTTGAAAGCACTTAGGAAGAAAGGAATTTTTTTTAAACAAGATAAGGGTGTGGTGCATGCGATCAGCCGAGCTCAAGTAAGTACTCCCAAATTACCCATACAAGTTATTTGTTCAGTTTCAGTTCAGTAGAACAACATGCTAGTATAGGACTAAGGATCTAGGAGGATGCCTTATGTGCCTGCTTTATGTGTTACATCTTTATGAATATTGCATGCTAGTATTAAGTAGACAGCAGTAGGATAGCCTGTTTAGGTTATGCCTGATATTATGAGCTTAGCACTGTATGCTAGATCAGTTTCTCGTTTTGAGAATAGTTTTGCCTGAGTATGTTCCCTTATTCCGAATGCTGCTTGCTTCGTGCTTTGTGGGAATTCTGAGTGATGGAAGTTAGCCATTAGGTGAACACGTTACACCACATGTGATCAAGGTTAAATAATCCCAGAGTGCTGGAACTGGCCCTATTGCGCAGCTCTTGTTTGAGTCCAACCGTTATAGGGACGGGTCTTTTACTTGAAGGATTATCTGATCTTCGTCACATGTGATGGTGTTCAGGTGATGGTTAATTAGCATTATAAGGAGACCTGCAGCAGCTGAGGACCAGTTGAGTTGAGTCTGAGGTTTCCCTGGGGCAAGCCTAGGATGAGAGTAGCAGAGATCAGTAGTAGTAGAAGTGACTTGGTGGAGTCAGGGCAGTTCTTGAAGAAAGTACGGATAGATGTGGAAGGTAGTATGGGCCCGTACTACTGGAAGCAGAGGATCCGTACTCGAATCAAGAAAGGCTGAGACAAGACCAGGAAGCTAGTTGTAGTATCAATGATCCCTCAAGATATATCTGTTTTCTGATGTAGTTGTGATGTGTTTCAGAATGGTGGTTCTGCGTTCGAGACCAGCAGCCGGCAGCGGAGGTGCCAGAGAGGGATCAGGTTCAGGTTCGGGGGATGAGCGCATGGATGAGCAGACCCGAGAGTTCCTTTCTTCGGAGATTACGCGCATCATTATAGAGCGGACTCCTATGATCTTCGGTTCGATCAAGGAGGGGATTTTAGAGCTGATGGATGAGAGATTGGGCACCTTCCGTGCCGAAGTGGCGGCCATGATGGGGACGCGCACCCTTACTTTCAGGGAGTTCAGGGCATGTGGAGCTCCGGACTATCATGGGGCGCGAGACCCCATAGCGAGCAGCAGATGGTTGGCGGATGTGGCCAACGCTTTCCGCACTAGCAGATGTCCCGAGGGGGACAAGGTCAGATTGGCGTCCTGTCTTCTGAAGGACAGGGCACGTGATTGGTGGGAGGAGGTCGGGCATGCCATTGGGGATGATGCTGCATTGGACGCCATGACCTGGGCTGATTTCTCTACCAGGTTCAGGGCGGAGTTTGCACCGGTCATCGAGGTGCAACAGCTAGCTAGGGAATTTCAGGACCTCACCCAGACTACAGAGACAGTGGCGGAGATCACCGCCAAGTTCAGGGAGAGGGCTCTTCTCGTTCCTCAGTATGTAGCTGATGAGGAAATGAAGAAGGCCCGTTATCATGAGATGTTGCGGAGCGATATCCGCCAGTTTGTGAGCCGGTCCAGCTGTAAAACGCTGGAAGATATGATTGCTAGAGCTCGGGAGAGGGAGATTGACCTTGAGATGGAGAAGAAGAGGAAACCGGAGGCGGTTTCGGGTTCAGGCGGTTCGGGCAAAAAGCCCAAGGTTTCGGATCACAGATCTAGGAGTCAGCAGAGCCACGGTCGATGTGGCAAGTGTGGGAGATTGCACGAGGGAGCGTGCAAGGCAGGGAGTTCCGGCTGCTACAAGTGCGGTCGGATTGGGCATTTGAGTAGGGATTGTACGGCCCCTGCTACTGCCGTCGCAGCATCAGATCTGATTTGCTTTCAGTGCAATCAGAGGGGACATAAAAAGTACCAGTGTCCGAGTTTAGCTTCAGCGGGGAAGGTGGCTGCGCCTGCCCCTGCTACCTTGAGGATTACAGATGGCCGGCAGGGCCGAGCTGATGCGCCAGTGGCGAAGAGTAGGGCGTTTCAGATGACAGCAGAGGAGGCGCGAGCGACTCCTGATGTGGTGACGGGTATGTATCTTCCCTTTTATCTCTTTTTTATTATTGATTAAATGTTGCTTATGATTGAATGTTTTATTCAGGGTCGTTCTCTGTGAACGGCATTTCTGCTTTGGTATTATTCGATTCGGGGGCTACCCGATCATTCGTATCTCTTGCGCTTAGCAAGAGGTTCAGTAGAGCTCCAGGGGAGCTGGATTGTCCATTAGAGGTTGAGATAGCGGATGATAGGACCGTGAGGGTCGGCAGAGTGCACAGAGGGTGTTCTCTTCAGTTATTTGATGAGCAGTTTTCAGTGGATCTGGTACCTATTCCCCTGCGAGGGAATAAGGTTATTGTGGGTATGGATTGGCTAAGCCCTAATGGGGCGGTGATTGATTGTGAGCTTCAGCTAGTGAGGGTTCGCACTCCCAGTGGGGGAGAGTTGGTGATTCAGGGCGAGAGGCCACAGCGAGGACCGACCTTTTGTTCTGCCGCAAGGGCGAGGCGCTATGTTCAGCAGGGTTGCGCCGGTTTCGTAGCTTACGTTTTGGATGCCCGGGAGAAGGGCAAGTCGACAGTGGATGATGTTCCTATTGTTCGAGACTACCCGGACGTGTTTCCCGAGGATTTGTCGGGGATACCTCCTGAGAGACAGGTTGAGTTCAGGATCGACCTCATTCCTGGTGCGGCTCCGATAGCCAAGGCACCGTATCGACTAGCTCCCCCTGAGATGCAGGAGTTGTCTACACAGCTGCAGGAGCTGTTAGACAAGGGTTTCATTCGGCCGAGCAGTTCGCCTTGGGGAGCGCCGATCCTGTTTGTGAGGAAGAAGGATGGGTCGCATTGTATGTGTATAGATTACCGGGAGTTGAATAAGGTAACGGTGAAGAACCGTTACCCACTCCCGAGGATAGATGATTTGTTTGATCAGCTCCAGGGAGCGTCTTGGTTCTCCAAGATCGATCTACGCTCCGGATATCATCAGATGCGGGTTAGAGATGAGGATGTACAGAAGACTGCTTTCAGGACCAGGTATGGTCATTACGAGTTTGTGGTGATGCCATTTGGGCTCACCAACGCTCCAGCCGCGTTCATGGATCTCATGAACCGCGTGTGTAGGCCGATGCTGGATTGGTCAGTGATAGTGTTCATAGATGACATCTTGGTATATTCCAAGACGCAGGAGCAGCATGAGGAGCACCTGCGGGAGGTGCTAGAGGTTTTGAGGAGGGAGAGACTTTTCGCAAAGTTCTCCAAATGTGAGTTCTGGTTGCGCGAGGTGCAGTTCCTTGGTCACCTCGTCAACCAGAAGGGTATTCTGGTAGATCCGGCCAAGATAGAGGCCGTGATGTAGTGGGAGGTCCCGAAGTCTCCATCTGAGATTCGGAGCTTCCTAGGGTTGGCAGGGTATTATCGGAGATTTATTCAGGATTTCTCCAAGATAGCAGTGCCGCTCACCCGACTGACCAAGAAGTCAGTGGTATTTCGTTGGGGTCCGGAGCAGCAGACAGCATTCGAGACCCTCAGGCAGAGATTGTGCGAGGCTCCGATTCTTACCTTGCCAGAAGGAGTAGAGGACTTTGTAGTCTATTGTGATGCCTCGATCACAGGTTTGGGAGCAGTTCTGATGCAGCGAGGCCATGTGATAGCTTATGCCTCGAGGCAGTTGAAGCCTCACGAGGCTAATTATCCTACCCATGATTTAGAACTGGGGGCAGTTGTGTTTGCCCTCAAGATTTGGAGGCATTACCTTTTTGGGGTCCGTTGTACTATATACACGGATCACAAGAGTTTGAGATATCTTATGGATCAGCCGAGTTTGAACATGAGGCAGAGGAGGTGGTTGGACGTGCTGAAGGACTATGACTGTGAGATCCTTTATCATCCAGGGAAGGCCAACGTGGTGGCCGACGCCCTAAGCCACAAGGTGTCGGCGGCCCCTATCAGGAATCTGTGTATGAGGATGACAGTGATCACTCCACTGTTGGAGCGGATCAAGGAGGCTCAGATGGAGGGCCTCAAGGAGGAGAGGCAGAAGTGTGAGAGGATAGTGGGCCGAGTAGCTTCATTTGATTACGACAGTCGGGGTTTGTTGACGCTTCATGGTAGGGTATGGGTACCGTACTGGGGTGGGGTACGGCAGGTATTGATGGACGAGGCTCATAAGTCTCGATTTTCTATCCACCCAGGAGCGACAAAGATGTATCAAGATCTTCGACCTGATTATTGGTGGCCCTGCATGAAGCGGGACGTCGCCTGGTACGTCGAGAGATGCCTGACCTGCCGGAAGGTCAAGGCGGAACACCAGAGACCTCACGGCAGGATGCAGCCGTTAGACATTCCCGTGTGGAAATGGGAGGACATTACCATGGATTTTGTCACCAAGCTTCCCCGGACCGCACGAGGAGTGGACTCGATATGGGTAGTAGTGGATCGGTTGACGAAGAGTGCCCATTTTATCCCGATCCAGGAGAGTATATCGGCGGAGAAGTTAGCCGATATCTATGTGCGTGAGATTGTGGCACGTCATGGAGTGCCGGTATCAGTGGTGTCTGACCGAGATGTCCGTTTCACATCCAGATTTTGGAAGCGGTTCCACGACGAGATGGGTACTCGTCTCCATTTCAGCACCGCTTTCCACCCTCAGACAGACGGGCAGAGCGAGAGGACGATTCAGACTCTCGAGGACATGCTTAGGGCATGTGTCCTAGATTTTGGTGGCAGTTGGGATACGTATCTTCTGTTAGCGGAATTCTCGTATAACAACAGTTACCATGCGAGCATTAATCGACCTCCCTTTGAGATGTTGTATGGGAGGAAGTGTAGGACCCCGATTTGTTGGGGGGAGGTCGGTCAGCGAGTCATTGGGAGCACAGAGGTGGTGCTCAGGACGACTGAGTTGATCCAGCAGGTCCGTAGTAGACTGCAGACTGCTCAGAGTCGGCAGAAGAGCTACGCCGATAGGAGGCGTTCGGACTTGGAGTTCCAGGTGGGGGATATGGTCCTTCTGAAAGTCTCACCTTGGAAGGGTGTCATCAGGTTCCGGAAGAGGGGCAAGTTGGGCCCCAGATTTATTGGTCCTTTCAGGGTTTTGGCCCGGGTGGGTCGGGTTGCTTATCAGTTAGATCTTCCTGAGGAGCTTAGTCAGATCCACAACACTTTCCATGTGTCTCAGTTGAGAAAAGTGTCTGGTGGATGAGTCAGCAGTCGTTCCCCTAGAGGATATTCAGGTTGATAGCAGCCTGAATTATATTGAGAGACCGGTCGCAATTCTGGACCGGAAGACCAAGACCTTGAGGAACAAGGAAATTCAGTTAGTAAAGGTGCAGTGGCAGCACCGGAAGGGGTCTGAGTGGACGTGGGAGGCTGAGGAGGAGATGAGAGAGCACTACCCAGAGTTATTTGCAGATCCAGCCGTAGCAGACTTCGAGGACGAAGTCTGAGACAAGTGGGGGAGAATTGTAACGACCCGTTCCCGGTATGTTAATTCATTGGTAATTGTTGTAAGTTTTGCAAAAGGAACTCGGCGAGTTCATAGCCTGACTCGCCGAGTAGGGTCGCGGCTGCGAGCACGCGTGAGCCGGGGACTCGGCGAGTCCATATCCTGGACTCGGCGAGTCCATCCGTCTGGGTGAAACCCTAAATCCCCGGGTTGCCCACTATTTAAACCACCTTATAATCCCCATTCTCGCCTCCCTCACCCTGTGAACGCAGTGAGAAAACCCTAATCCTCCCTTAAGAGCTTATAAGTGTTTTTGGTGCCATTTTGTGAAGGTGTGAAGAAGGAGAAGAAGAAAGAAGCAAGGAGAAGAGTTGGAGTGCAAAGATCCAAGGGCAAGTCTGAGTTATTTGAGGTATTTTCGGAGTTCCCTCTTGTTATATGCTTTAACTTCCATTAGGGCTCTCCTAAGAGCTAGTTGATGCTTGTTCCAAGCCTTATGTGTGCATGTATGCCTTAATAAGTCGAGATATCTTTAGATCTGAATGATGGGGTGTTGTAGAGCCCAGATCTACTGTCTTTATGGAGTTACTTTGCATATTAATCATAGATCTACCCATTTTGTGCATCTTTTAGCCTTATTTCCCTTTCTCATGAGGTTGTACACGTAAAGTTGGAAACTTTACGTGGTAAATCAGCTTATTGGACTCAGATCTATCAATTGTATGTGTTGGATTCAAACAAAATCGAGTAAAAATCAGTTGCATGGCGGCAACTCGGCGAGTCGGGAAGAACGACTCGGCGAGTTGGGTCGCGAGTCCCCGATTCCTTCATTTTGGTCAGTGTCGAGTGAATCCAGTGAGTTAGAGAGTGGACTCAGCGAGTTGAGAGTAGACTCAGTGATGGAGGGACTCGGCGAGTTGTTCATACAACTCGGCGAGTCCAAGGCAATCTTCTTAGGATCATGAACAACTCGTCGAGTTTGTTCATACGGCTCGGCGAGTCGGATGAAGATTGTCTGAGTTCTTGGATCAAGAGGGTACTCGTCGAGTCGATGCCACACTCGACGAGTAGCAGCGTGTAGAACTGAGAAGTGAGAGTAGGACTCGGCGAGTTGGGTGGCCCAACTCGGCGAGTCAGCCCAAAGAGAGTTGACTTTAACCAAGGGTAAAAGAGTCATTTTACCCCAAGTGTAGTGTTTAGTATTTGATTGAGTGTGCTTATGGACTTGTAGCCGAGGAGATTCAGGAGCAGCAGCCGTTAGCTTCCCGAGCCACACACTCAGCAGCCAGCTTACGAGGTGAGTTTCCTTCAAGTAGGGACGGGTCTAAGGCCACAATGCCGGCCCGTCCAGTTAGCAGTAGTTTCCGGACTTCGGTCCGATGTAGCAGCTAGTATGTTTGATGCCTTTGTGGCTCAGACAGGATTTATGTGCTATGTTTTATGCGTTACGTGTTATGTGTTTCGGGCTACGGCTCGATGCAGTATGCAGTATATGTGTTAAAGCTAGTTGATATGCTATGATATGTTCAGTCAGTTAGTCCGGACTCCGGTCCGATGCAGGGGACAAGGTCCCAGTTAGTTCCGGACTTCGGTCCGATGCAGTTAGTTCCGGACTTCGGTCCGATGCAGTTAGTTCCGGACTTCGGTCCGATGCAGGGGACAAGGTCCCAGTTAGTTCCGGACTTCGGTCCGATGCAGTTAGTTCCGGACTTTGGTCCGATGCAGGGGACAAGGTCCCAGTCAGTTCCGGACTTCGGTCTGATGCAGTTTCCGGGTTTCGGCCCGATGCAGTGGGCAAGGCCCAATATGTGTTATATGTTATTGTATGGTATGTGGTATTTTGGGGGAGCTCACTAAGCTTCGTGCTTACAGTTTCGGTTTTGGTTTCAGGTACTTCCGCAAGCAAAGGGAAGAGCTCGGGGTGATAGCATCGCACACACCACAGCTTAGCTTTTATCCTGGGGATGGTTTTAGTTGTTTTGGATTTGATGTAGTATGATACAGTTTTCCGCACAGTATTTTATTATGATTGGGATACATCGCGTATGTTTTTATGTTATGATACTCATATTATGGTTTTGATTATATTGAGAAATGAAAATTTTTGGGTCATATTTTTGGGTCGTTTCAAAATGTCCTAAAGGCAACCATGTGGGGGATGAAGTACACTGGTGAACACATCGTTCACAAACACCTACAGGTTGCGAGCCTGCTAGTGTTCCACTGGACTGTCTAGAAGAGTCCGTGGTCGTCATCCATACTCCGCTGGATGACAGGATCAACAACATCAACAACGAGGCCTCTCATCATTTTATCACACATCACCTATTACACCTACCCATGTTTTACCCCAACATTTTCGTAGATATAAAATACATATACAGTTTAAATCATTGAAAACATGTATAAAAACGTTCATCCAGCATAGATAGCAAGTATTTAGATAATATGCACACATAGCACGTAATTTATATAAAATACTTCATATCTATGTGTAAGCTGAAAGAAACTATGCACTCACCTAAAAGGTGGTGACTCAGCACTCGGACAACGCTTCTATACTCTTAAAACAATTTTCCTTCGATAAAAACCTAGTATCAATACCACTAGGGTTTAGTCTAACGTCAACCGCGACTAATTAATAGTCTAGCTATTATTATTATTATATGAGCGTTAAATAACACTCAATATAACTCATAATAATAGCTCAAATAATTATTTTAAGGACCTAATAACATTACTATAATTATTTGAAAGCTATATTAAAAATTGCGTAAGCGTAGCTTACTTACAGCGGATTTTAAAGAAAACCGGGCTTTGCTCGGAGCAGCTTTTCGAAACCGAAAGACCCTTTTTCTCGGGACTCCGTGAGCCTCGGGGCTTCCTTCGGGTGCTAGGGAGGTTCCCTAGGGTTTAGGAGTGTTTAGGACACTTAGAGAGAGAAATAAGTTAGAGAGAGAGTAAAGAAAGGTATGAAAATGGAGGAACTCTCGGCCCCCTTTTATAGCCTGTGAGGTCTCGGATTACGCTGGGCGTAGTCCTTGGCTACGATGGGCGTAAGGCTCGGATAAGATTGCCACTCGGATCCAGCTGTCTCGCACACCAGTAGGATAAGAAGCGAAGGTACGCGAGGCGTACTTGGCCTCGGACGCGGGGCGTAATGCGAGGGGTTATGTGGCGTAATCCGAAGCGAGGTATGATCAGTAATGGATGGTCCGGATGTTGCCACGCCATCTCAGTTTCGCAATTTTCCTTCTCGACTTCTAAAGATCATAACTTTCGCATACGAGCTATGTTTTTGATGTTCTTTATATCCACGCGATGGTGGAAACATACTCTACATCTTTCGTTTAGACTCAGTCGGCTAATTTTGACTTTATTTTAAAAGTTATATTATTAACAGGTCGGGACATGATTGGTCCGTTAAAAATTCATAACTTCTTCATCCGACGTCCGTTTTCGCCCATCTTTTTCTCGTTACGCTACTCTTAACGAGATCTTCGATTCTCATTTAGGTCGTGTCGGCTATAAACCGCTCGATCTATTATTCGAATTTCGGGTTGTACACTACTAATCTGAAACTTCGAAAAATCACAACTTCTTCATATGAAGTCAGATTTGGGCGTTCTTTCTATGGAAGCTCTCGGTTTAACGTATTCTACGACTTTCGTTTAGATCGCTAAGGCTAAATCTCGCTCTATCGTAAATTCACTATTTACGCTTCGCGATATCGTGCCGGTTCCGTCGCGAAACTTCAACGGGTCATAACTACTTTGTTATAACTCGGATTTCGGTGTTCTTTATATCCCCGAAATCCTTGTTTCGACCACTACAACTTTATAAAAAGATATCGGGCTTATCTCACACTTTAATTTTGACGCTTATTTTTATTCTTTATTAATTTTACATTTATAATTAAATATTAAGCACATAAATACACATAATTCATATAATACTCAAATATTTCATCTTTATTACTTTAAAATGAGTTATAATAGTTGACCTAGACTATTACATCATCTAAAATGCTTAGCACCGAAACTCGGGCGTCATATATATATATATATATATATATATATATATATATATATATATATATACTATCTTATAAAACAAATCTTACTATTTCTAAAAATAACTTTAATATAATAATAATATTTTTTTAAGACGTTCAAGTCCTTAAACTTATAGTACAACAAACCATAATTAAAATAATAATATTTTTGATTGGTACAATTGGTAAAACAATACATACAAGCATTCAATGCAATATATAAATGATCTGAATTTCGTTTTGACTCAGCTTCCTTATCTTTCCAAATATCTCGGTATTTCTAACTGAAAGTCATTCAAATAACAAGCCATAACACGGAGGAATGAAAGAGATTTGTTTCTCCACTTCAATTTGATCACAGGTCCATCTCTGTTGCTCTAAACCCTAACCATCATCGTTTCAAACTTCTGGTTTTATTTTGTTATTTGCAGTTCCATCTCTCTTTCACTCTAACATAACGATCGATGTCAATTATTAGGGTTGATATCATCTCGCTCCTAGATTACAACAAGGAACGATATGCTTACAAATTCCGTCCATGTCTCTTTATGTGTTTGGAATGGAAGATCTAGGAGGCATGGTTCTCTAATGCTTCAATTCCATCTCCATTTAAAACAATTTAACTAGGAATTATATGTTCTTATTTTATTTTCTTGAAATCTATATGATTTTTTTTCAGGTCGATATCGTGACAACCCTCAACGGAACAACTGCCTCTCCTCATCTTTGTATTTTCTCATAGACATCGCCACTATCACTCACTGGTAATACTAAGACCTTGTATTTGTATGAATATTGGTCACGATTGGTGGATCTGTATATGGAACAAAGAAAAGAGGTCTAAAATCTGGTCTTACCAGGTGGATTAAAAAAATCAAAAAATAGGAACTTCTCGTAAATATTTTGTAACGAACACCATTGCTATAGTTGTTTTTTCCATAACAATTTTTGATTCATTGTATTTGCTTCTTTAGTCAAAATATGACTCATGAATTTCAAACAACATGTTGCAGTGGGTGGGTATCTTTGAATGCTCTCTTTTCTTTATTCACTTATGTTTAACTTACTTGCTAGAATATATGTAACGATGTAAGAAGTCTTACACATCACAATCACTATTGCAGCCGCTTTATTTCTCTATCTATACCATTTGAGGTTCGTATTCTTGACCTTGATTTACTCATAATCTGAGGTAAAACCACTTCCAACGGCTCATGTTTTCAATTTTTTTCATGTTTTCTTTGATTGAAGATTGGAAATGAACGAAAACCCATATTGATGTTCTTGTTTCTTAGAAAGGAATGGACCAACGACCGGAGATAAAGGGTGAAAAAATACCTAGATTTTTATGCATTTGACTTTTTCTCATGTTTTATTATTATTCAGATTTCATCATTCAAAAAGTTACATGTCACTATGTTTGGTTTGTTTCTGATGGATTGTTCTATGTTTGTCACTAGGTATTGTTAAGATAAAATGAAGCTCGACTTTTTGGGTTTTTTCTAGAATTATGTACTTTTAGTTCACATGCCTTTTGTGTATGTTTTCTTTAATTATGATATGGGAATCGGTATTAGAAATTGTCATTAAGACTTTTGTGTATGATTTCTTTATGATATGGGAATCAAAACAAAAAACCATCAGTGAATCTTTAAGGCAGTTGATTTTTTGGGCTAACATGTAATTTACTCTCATTTTTGCAAAAAAAAATAGCCAAGGTTTTTTTCTCTGAATTGGAGCAAACGCCTTTTGTTTTTAATTGGATGAGATAAAATGGGAGAGAAACCTTGCACAAACACACAGACCTTTTCCCAATTCTAAATAATGGCAACCAACTTTAGCCAACTATTAAAATTATGTTATTTAAGTATCATCCATGAGTTATTAATCAGTTTATGATGGTATCAAGGTCCGTTTATGAATTTATTTTTCCTAACATTTTTTATAAAAATTAATTAGGTTATTCACAAATATAATGAGTTTGTTTATTATTTCTTTTTGTTCATTTCTCCAAGTGCCACATCATTTTCTGAAGTACTTTATTTACAAAAATAATGGAACCCTGATGTTTTTATGATGATTAACAATAGGATGGAAAGATCTCACAACTTAAGCATGTGTTTATTCAAGGCAAAAAAGTTTGGTGTGTGTGATTATCCTCGTAAATAACTATTAGTATTCATTTCACTTTCATTTTAAGAGTAACAGTAACAATAAATGTGAACAATTCTTGCAGGTTTATGATCATACCAAACATGCTTAAAAACACTCTTATTTTCAAGCGATTTGGAAGTAATAGTTAAAATTACTTTCCGAATGCTCTTAGATAGTTTTTTTTTTAGATTCTGAATTCTTTTATATATTGTTAGCACTATTGATACATAATGAAAAATTTCGGGGTTGAAGGGTAAACGTTCAGCACTTGGTGTGGTCAAGGTCGTGTTGTTGCCATGAGAGCTCGGGTAAGCATCAGTTTATCTCTGGGATTATTTATTTATTTTTTTTAATTGGTGTATGCATGTCAACAACAGTGATCAGAGAGCTTGAAGAAAATGTATTTTTTTAAGTATTTTTTGCATTCTTGACTTCGAAAGCAAGGAAAAAAAATATGTAAGGTTTTATGAAATTTAGATTTCCTGTGTACATTTGTTATTAAAAAATGTTAGGAAAGAAGAGAAAGGGTATTTTTGTCATTAAAAAGGTTGATAAAATATTGTGGTTTGTATCCGCAAGAAAGTTAGATGGTGGATCAAGCCAAATGTAATTACAAGTTTTTTTTATCAATTATATTCCTTAAAAACTTACTATTCCAATGTTATTGTGTGACATAGACATAATGTATGATAAATATCAAAAAGTTTTCTGGCTTCACCAAAATTTTCAGGTTTGTTTGCTCTTCTTTTTTAATATTAGTTGTAAAATTACATATATTGTATTGTTCTTTTACGACATTGTAGCGTTTTTTGTAGAATGTATTGTATTTTGTGACCGACCTTTTCATTTTGCAGCTTATTACCACAAATGGATTTTTGTACGTGATTTAGAGCATATATTTTTTAATAATGTTTACTAATTTACAATTTTTTTCTAATACATTAAGCATGCTTATTTTTATGGGTGTTGGTTTTTTAATGGAAGTTTAAGGGTCAAGAATATGGGCAGTTGGTTTGGGTTTTGTTGAATGTTGTAATTGTTTTTAATCTAAGACCAGGTGAAGAAGAACTTGCCAAGCATGGATATGATATTTTAATTATATTCCTCTAGAGAATCCATTTGAAATGTTTGCTTTGGTAATTTTACTGTTTTGTAAATTTTGACATGCATTCTTTAATACAGCTATATATATATATATATATATATATATATATATATATATATATATATATATATATATATATATATATATTGGATGCAAGTCAATGAACAGTGTTGATACTGTGACTAGATTCCATTAAGCATGTACAACGACCGGAATTCATTAGCGGACAACTGAAATATTGGGTGATTATTGGGTTCTTTAGTGATATTTAACTTCTGATATATTTAAGTAAATAACTAAATAATATAAACATTTATTAAAAATGCATAAAGAAAGCAATGGTAATTACTTTTATAAGAATAAATCATGTGTTCTCTAAAACAATGAACATAAATTGAATATGATATCAAGAGCTTATAAAATTTGTCAATCTATAATTTTATTTTGAAGTATTAGTATGGAACATTTAATCCATATAATTTGTCCACATAAAATTTTTGAAGAACATTTTCAAGTATCTTTAGATTGATTAACCAATTATTGAAAAAAAATCACAGAGATTGATTTAGTAATCTAAAAATAGGTATTATTTACAAGTTTCATATATTTTGAACACTAACACAATGAAGATCTCTTACCTATTACTAACCGTTGCATTACATTGACACTGAATGAAACTAATTGCCGAAAGAAACACATGTCGATATTGATAAGGGTCTTGATTTTGAGACACCTTTCAACATAATTACTTTCAATCATAGCCCGAAATTGCAAACTACAATGTTATTTCCTACCATTATGATGCCAATTTATGCAATTTTATGGTGACGATCGCGAGCCAAAATAAAAAAACAGAACAACTGTAATTACATTTAAGCGTTTGTTAATCTTTTATCATCTTCAAAAAAATAAGAACATAAGCAATGTGCTAAAAAAATTAGAGATCCCAAGGTAACTTCTTGCAAATTGTACCATAAAAGTATAAAAATAAAGTTTCTAACTTAGCAATTATGTATAGAAAATGCTGACAAAAATAAATTTTGAAATATATCATATTTGATACAATACTACAAGACAATTAATTAAAATTAACATAATTAATAAAAATTAATATTAATGAAAATGAATACTATAAAAACAAATTATGTAAGAGGCGCAAAATGTATCTTTAAATTATAATAAGGACTGAAATCACAACTTACAAAATACCAATTATATAATTTTATAATAATTAAGGATGAAAACTATTATTTCAAAATTAAATGAGGAGAAAGAATGTAAATATAAAAGTTTGGAAGAGTCAAAATAATTATTTCAAAATATAATCTTATTTGAATTTTGTATTAAATGTTTAACAATTATAATATGATATGAATTTGATAGTTTTAGCTTTGGAAAATGTAAACCAAATGAATAGTGATTTCCTCTCACAAACTCATTTTTGTATTTTATATATATATATATATATATATATATATATATATATATATATATATATATATATATATATAATAAGTTAAAACTTACCACCTTATAATTCATGTATATTTTTTTTCCATAAATCCAGATCACGATGATATTAATAATTAACGAGATACCATCTTATTAGGCATCAAATGAATAAATGAAAGTCTTAGACAAAATTGCACTACCCCTAAAGCTTATGTCTCGTTGCATTGCGGTTGGTGGTATTTGCCAATATATTGTGTCTTGTTTTAATATGACATGTTTCCTAAAATAAATTAATTACTGAATTTAAACAAATAATTGTAACAGCCCAGATTTCCAGGTATCTTTTATGTTTATGTTTTTGGTGTTTTGAGAGGGGACTCGGCGAGTTGGAGCTCAGACTCGCCGAGTAGGATCGCGGGTCTGGACGCGAGTTCGCACCTGGACTCGACGAGTCCAAGATATGGACTCGGCGAGTCCGCGCTGTTTAATGAAACCCTAATTTCTCGGGTTTGGGACCTATTTAATGGGCCTTATGGCCATCATTTGTGCTCACCAGTCCCTTGAGGAAAGGCAAGAGGAGCCACTTTCTGAGAGTTTGGGGTCCAGAGCATCGCATTTGAGGTAATATCTTCGAGCTATCCTCTTCTATGTTGATGTTTACATTGATTTAGGGCTTGTTGAGCCCTTTTGTGGCTAGATCTATTGCTCCCTTGGTCCCTTAAGCGATTTAGACCATAGATCTGGACCCTTGGAGGTCCAGAGTGTCCCTTTGCCCAAGCTTTTTGTGAATCAATGGAGGTTTTGGATGGGAATCCTTATGCCTTAGGTCAAAATGCCATTTATGAGCCATGGGGTGTGTTATGAACACCAAGATAAGGACTTTACGTGTTGAATCAGTCTAGGAAGGCCAGATCTATGAATTGTTGGAACAGATCTGACCTTAGAAGCAAGTTTGAGTGATTGCATGGCATGGACTCGCCGAGTCCGATGATCAGACTCGGCGAGTAGCTTGAAGATTGCCTTCAGATCGCCCAGTGAGTGGTCCCGTCGAGTCATAGGTTGACTCAGTGAGTCAGGGCGAGTCAGAGAGGGTTGACAGGTGGTCTGAGTTGAGCTGGGACTCGCCGAGTTGTTCTTGAGACTCGGCGAGTTGAGTCGGGGTGGCCCCGCGATTCTTCCAGGTGGAACTCGTCGAGTCAGGGGGAGTACTCGACGTGTCAAAAGGGAATCCTAGAGAGATTGGTGAAAACGTCTAGACTCGCCGAGTCGCCCTAGTGCACTCGCCGAGTCCGGTCAAAGTTGACCGTTGACCGTTGACCAAGAGTTGACTAGTGTTGACTTATAAAGGGTAGTCAACCTTAGTGGTAAAAATGTTAATAAAAGACGTATGATGATATAGGGAGATTGTAGCTCGGAGGATCGAGCACGTGTGATTCCAGGATTTGCTAGCTATCGATATTCACGAGGTGAGTCTTCTCACTATACTATCCCCGGAAGGGTTTGACTGTGTGACCGGAAGGTCGGATATGGTATGAGACATATGTGCTATATGTGATAAGTTAATTGTTATATGTGCTATGTATGATATGCTTGATATGGGCCGGAAGGCTTTGTAATGTGAACCGTAAGGTTGGCGTGGGTAGGACCGGAAGGTTTACCTAGTCGGGACGGAAGTCCCCTGAGACACATGGACCGGAAGGTCAGGGCCTGGAAAGGCGTATCTGCGTAGGTTGTATTTTGGGGAACTCACTAAGCTTTTATGCTTACAGTTGTTTCGTATGTGTTTCAGGTACTAGCGAGGACCGTGGGAAGGCGCCGGCGTGATCTGTACACACTGATGAATGATTTATGATCTTGGGATTTATGTGATTGTATTATGACATGATACATTGGATATTTATGCCTTGTTTTGGATGAAAATACGCTTTTAGAAATGAAAATTTTGTATTAAAATTTCCGTTGTTACAATTTGGTATCAGAGCCTTGGTTTGAGGGATTCGGGTACACCTTTGGGCGTAACTGAACTCAAACCGAGGATTTGAGGAAAAACTTTTAAAATCAAAGGCATAAAATTTTTATAAAGGATTTTGTGGTAAACAAAAATGAAGTAGTGTGTAAGATCAGCCAGCGCCCGAACGGTAAAGATCCCCAAAATATCCTTACAATTATGTGTTAAGAGATATGATATGATATGAATTGTTATGCATGCTAGAAGACTAGGTATTCATGATAGGACTAGAGTGGCCTGATTTGTGATGCCTTAGTCTAGGAAAGTCTGTTGCTATGAGATGCTTTGTGAGCGAGCGGGTGGTTAGTGCATAACAAGAGTAGAGTACTCAGGATCCGGGGTTTGGGGAGGAGGACTTGGGATGAACGCTGATGCGGTGTGGTCGGTAGTATTGGGCCCGTACTACCGAAGACACCGGGTCAGTGGGTGACCCAAGTAAGAATCCCTGGGTATCGGAGACTGAGTAGGGTTGCGTTATCGAGTGCGATTATGCTCGATAGAGTCTCTGATAGTTCTATGTTGTATTTCAGAGGCATCATGGTTGGACCACGCCACAGACCGAGTACGAGCAGTGTGAGTGATGAGGAGATTCGTTAGATGATTCATAAGGAGGTGGCTGCAGCGATCCGGGCTGAGATTCTGGAGATGTTTGGGTCTATTAAGACCACTTTGATAGAGACCTTTGATGAGTGGTACGCCGCGTTGACTGAGGCTGCAGCCGCTGCAGCTACCGCAGCTGTGGCCGCCGCCAGACCACAGGGAGGTGACTCGTTGCTGTTTTGGGAGTTCAGCAACACGAAGCCACCTGAGTTTGACGGGACGCAGGATCCGATCGCTGCGATGAGATAGATTGCTGATATCGAGGGATGCTTCTACACTTGTTCATGTCCGGAGCATCTAAGAGTACGGTTCGCCTTGAACCAACTCCGTCTGGGAGCGAAGGATTGGTGGAAGTTTGTGACGGCGAACTTCACTTTGGCAGAGATTTCAGCTGTGACGTGGGAGAGGTTTACCTCTATGTTCAGAGACGAGTACGTTCCCCCGGTGGAGAGGGAACGGTTGGTTCAGGAGTTCTTGACCCTCAAGCAGGGTACTGATTCAGTTGCGGTGATCACGCGGAAGTTTCATGAGAGGGCGGTGTTCTACCCCGAGCAGGTGTCCACAGAGCAGGCTCGGATGAGCCGGTACTTGGGGGTGTTGAGGAGGGATATCCGGGAGTTCGTGTCGAACTCAACGTATCATACCTTTGCTGAGCTTCAGGCGAATGCCAGGAAGCGCGAGATCGAGTTGGAGACCCAGGCCAGGGAGGAGGCCGAGTCTCAACGGGTGGATCGGCGGCCGGCTCAGTCTCAGCCGGCAGCCAAGCGGACTAAGTCCGCCGATTCGAGGACGGGAGGTCCAAAGGGCCGTACTTGCGGAAAGTGCAGCAAGGGTCACGAGGGGACATGTCGAGCAGGTGCTTGCTACAAGTGTGGCAAGGAGGGGCACATCGCTAGGGATTGCCCCAAGGGGTTTATGGTTTGCTTTCATTGCAACCAGACCGGCCATCGGAAGGCCGAGTGCCCTCAGCTTCATCAGGGATCTGCACCTGCTGCCAAGGCCACTGAGATTCGACCAGTGAAGGCCGAGGCCCCGAGAGCTCGTGGGAGGGCTTTTCAGTTGACTGCGGAGGAGGTCCGCGCTGCTCCTGATGTTGTGGCAGGTATGCTTTATTTCATGTATTTATTTTGATGATGAGATATTATGCTTATGTTATGTTATGTGTAGGTACTTTCCTTGTGAACTCTGTACCTGCTTTAGTGTTATTTGACTCGGGTGTGAGTCGGTCTTTTGTATCTTGGGCCTTTAGTCAGCATATCAGCGTTAGCCGTGAGCCGTTGAGTCGGCCTCTGAGAGTTTCTATAGCTAACGAGAGAGTGATTTGTGCCACGGAGGTTCTCTGTGGATGTGTGTTAGAGATTTTCGGGGTTGAGTTTCCGATTGATCTGGTTCCTATTGCGATGGGTGATGTCTGTGTCATTGTGGGCATGGACTGGTTGAGCAGATTCGGCGCGGTTATCGACTGCAAGCGTCAGTTGGTGACTATACGAGACCCTAGTGGGGGAGTTCTTTCGGTGTACAGCGAGGGTACACGTTCGAGATCAGCTTTTTGTTCGGCCGCTAGGGCGAGGCAGTGTTTACAGCAGGGCTGTAAGGGTTTTGTGGCGTATGTGATGGATACACAAGTGACTTCCGAGAGGCCGAGTTCAGTTGAGGAGGTTCCGGTGGTGCGTGAGTTTCCTGATGTCTTTCCCGACGAGTTGCCGGGTGTGCCTCCTGTGAGGCAAGTGGAGTTCAGTATCGACTTGGTCTCGGGGGCCGCGCCTATTGCTAAGGCGCCTTATCGTCTTGCACCTCCAGAGATGCAAGCGTTATCCTCGCAGCTTCAGGAGCTGCTGGGGAAGGGATTTATTAGGCCGAGCAGCTCGTCGTGGGGAGCACCTATTTTGTTTGTCAGGAAGAAGGATGGTTCACACCGGATGTGCATTGATTACCGGGAGTTGAACAAGCTGACGGTCAAGAACCGTTACCCATTACCGAGGATCGACGATTTGTTCGATCAGTTGCAGGGAGCATCTTGGTTCTCCAAGATCGATTTGAGGTCTGGATATCATCAGGTGAGAGTGCGGGATGAGGACGTCCAGAAGACAGCGTTCAGGACGCGTTATGGACATTATGAGTTTGTGGTGATGCCTTTTGGGCTCACCAATGCCCTGGCGGTGTTCATGGATCTCATAAACAGAGTATGTAGGCCGATGTTGGATCGATCGGTGGTTGTATTTATCGATGATATTCTGGTATATTGGAGATCTAGAGATCAGCATGAGGAGCATTTGAGGGAGGTCCTTGAGGTCCTGAGATCGGAGAAGCTTTATGCAAAGTTCTCCAAGTGTGATTTCTGGTTACGGGAGGTCCAGTTCTTAGGACACCTTGTTAACCAGGAAGGGATACTGGTCAATCCGGCCAAAATTGAGGCGGTGATGAATTGGGAGGTGCCAAAGTCACCCTCTGAGATCAGGAGTTTCCTTGGGTTGGCAGGGTATTATCGGAGGTTTATCAAGGATTTCTCCAAGATCGCAGTGCCACTCACCAGATTGACCCGGAAGGGTGTTGCTTTTTCATGGGGTCCCGAGCAGCATATCTCCTTTGAGACACTTCGCCAAAGGTTGTGCGAAGCCCCGGTATTAGCTCTCCCGAAAGGGATGGAGGATTTTGTAGTATATTGTGATGCATCGATTTTGGGACTGGGAGCAGTACTGATGCAGAGGGGGCATGTGATAGCATATGCATCGAGGCAGCTGAAGCCTCATGAGACGAGATATCCCACTCATGATCTAGAGTTGGGGGCAGTAGTGTTCGCCCTCAAGATTTGGTGTCACTACTTGTATGGGGTTCGGTGTACGATATACACAGACCATAAGAGTTTGAGGTACTTGATGGATCAACCCAACCTAAATATGCGGCAGAGGAGGTGGTTGGATGTGGTCAAGGACTATGATTGTGAGATCCTGTACCACCCAGGCAAGGCTAATGTGGTAGCCGATGCGTTGAGCCGCAGGGCGGAGAGCACTCCACTGCGGGATATATGTTTGAGATTGACCGTGATAGCTCCGGTACTGGATGCCATTCGTGGGGCACAGGCCGAGGCTGTGCAATCGGAGATGCAGAAGAAGGAGCGAGTCGTTGGGTTGGTTTCGAAGTTCGTTACGGATGGTCGGGGGCTTATGACTTTTCAGGGTCGGATTTGGGTACCGTTTGTGGGCGGTACGCGTATTACTTTGATGGAAGAGGCTCATCGGTCGAAATTTTCGATCCATCCGGGGGCTACGAAGATGTATTTGGATTTGAGGAAAGAGTATTGGTGGCCCTGTATGAAGAGGGACGTCGCATGGTTTGTTGAGAGGTGCTTGACCTGCCGTAGGGTTAAGGCCGAGCACCAGAGACCGCATGGCAAGTTGCAGCCATTGGAGGTTCCCGAGTGGAAGTGGGAACAAATCACCATGGATTTTATCACCAAATTGCCGAGGACTGCCAGAGGAGTTGATGCAATTTGGGTGATTGTGGACAGGTTGACGAAGAGCGCTCACTTCCTTGCCATCAGTGAGAGTTCTTCAGCGGAAAAGTTGGCAGAGGTGTATGTGAGGGAAGTGGTATCTCGGCATGGGGTGCCGATCTCGATTGTTTCGGACCGTGATGTGCGTTTCACTTCCAGATTCTGGAAGAAATTTCATGAGGAGTTGGGTACTAGACTGCATTTTAGTACTGCATATCATCCCCAGACAGACGGTCAGAGTGAGCGGACGATTCAGACGCTTGAGGACATGCTCCGAGCATGTGTGTTGGATTTTGGGGGTAGCTGGGATGCGTATTTACCCTTGGCAGAGTTTTCCTACAACAACAGCCATCATTCAAGCATTGGTATGCCGCCCTTTGAGCTGTTGTACGGGAGGAGGTGTCGGACCCCCATTTGTTGGGGAGAGGTTGGGCAGAGGGTGATGGGCAGTACGGAGATCGTGCTTCAGACGACAGAGCAGATTCAGCAGGTCAGACAGAGGTTGTTGACCGCCCAAAGCCGACAGAAGAGTTACGCGGACAGACGTCGATCTGAGCTTGAGTTTCAGGTCGGCGATCTCGTTCTCCTAAAGGTCTCTCCTTGGAAAGGAGTGATCCGATTCAGGAAGAGGGGCAAGTTGGGGCCCCGGTATATTGGACCATTTCGTGTGATTGCGAGGGTAGGCCGGATAGCCTATCGTTTGGAGTTGCCAGCAGAGTTGGGGCAGATTCACGACACTTTTCATGTGTCGCAGTTAAGGAAGTGTATAACCGATGAGTCGACAATGGTTCCATTAGAGGATATTCAGGTGGATGCGAGCCTGAATTATGCTGAGAGACCAGTGGCCATCAGAGATCAGAAGATCAAGGTTCTGAGGAACAAGGAGGTACCACTGGTGTTGGTTCAGTGGCAACATCGGAAGGGATCGGAGATGACCTGGGAGCCGGAGCGTGAGATGCGTGAGCAGCATCCGGAGCTATTTTCAAAGAGAGACTTCGAGGGCGAAGTCTAGTTCTAGTGGGGGAGAGTTGTAACAGCCCAGATTTCCAGGTATCTTTTATGTTTATGTTTTTGGTGTTTTGAGAGGGGACTCGGCGAGTTGGAGCTCAGACTCGCCGAGTAGGATCGCGGGTTCGCACCTGGACTCGGCGAGTCCAAGATATGGACTCGGCGAGTCCGCGTTGTTTAATGAAACCCTAATTTCTCGAGTTTGGGACCTATTTAAAGGGCCTTATGGCCATCATTTGTGCTCACCAGTCCTTTGAGCGAAACCCTAATCGAGTGCAAGCGTTTGGAGCATAGAAGGAGTCCATTATTGATCTTGGAGGTGTCATCTTGCAAGGAAAAGGGAGGATCAGCTAAGGAAAGGCAAGAGGAGCCACTTTCTGAGAGTTTGGGGTCCAGAGCATCGCATTTGAGGTAATATCTTCGAGCTATCCTCTTCTATGTTGATGTTTTCATTGATTTAGGGCTTGTTGAGCCCTTTTGTGGCTAGATCTATTGCTCCCTTGGTCCCTTAAGCGATTTAGACCATAGATCTGGACCCTTGGAGGTCCAGAGTGTCCCTTTGCCCAAGCTTTTTGTGAATCAATGGAGGTTTTGGATGGGAATCCTTATGCCTTAGGTCAAAATGCCATTTATGAGCCATGGGGTGTGTTATGAACACCAAGATAAGGACTTTACATGTTGAATCAGTCTAGGAAGGCCAGATCTATGAATTGTTGGAACAGATCTGACCTTAGAAGCAAGTTTGAGTGATTGCATGGCATGGACTCGCCGAGTCCGATGATCAGACTCGGCGAGTAGCTTGAAGATTGCCTTCAGATCGCCCAGTGAGTGGTCCCGTCGAGTCATAGGTTGACTCAGTGAGTCAGGGCGAGTCAGAGAGGGTTGACAGGTGGTCTGAGTTGAGCTGGGACTCGCCGAGTTGTTCTTGAGACTCGGCGAGTTGAGTCGGGGTGGCCCCGCGATTCTTCCAGGTGGAACTCGTCGAGTCAGGGGGAGTACTCGACGTGTCAAAAGGGAATCCTAGAGAGATTGGTGAAAACGTCTAGACTCGCCGAGTCGCCCTAGTGCACTCGCCGAGTCCGGTCAAAGTTGACCGTTGACCGTTGACCAAGAGTTGACTAGTCTTGATTTATAAAGGGTAGTCAACCTTAGTGGTAAAAATGTTAATAAGAGACGTATGATGATATAGGGAGATTGTAGCTCGGAGGATCGAGCACGTGTGATTCCAGGATTTGCTAGCTATCGATATTCACGAGGTGAGTCTTCTCACTATACTATCCCCGGAAGGGTTTGACTGTGTGACCGGAAGGTCGGATATGGTATGAGACATATGTGCTATATGTGATAAGTTAATTGTTATATGTGTTATGTATGATATGCTTGATATGGGCTGGAAGGCTTTGTAATGTGAACCGTAAGGTTGGCGTGGGTAGGACCGGAAGGTTTACCTAGTTGGGACGGAAGTCCCCTGAGACACATGGACCGGAAGGTCAGGGCCTGGAAAGGCGTATCTGCGTAGGTTGTATTTTGGGGAACTCACTAAGCTTTTATGCTTACAGTTGTTTCGTATGTGTTTCAGGTACTAGCGAGGACCGTGGGAAGGCGCCGGCGTGATCTGTACACACTGATGGATGATTTATGATCTTGGGATTTATGTGATTGTATTATGACATGATACGTTGGATATTTATGCCTTGTTTTGGATGAAAATACGTTTTTAGAAATGAAAATTTTGTATTAAAATTTCCGTTGTTACAATAATTGTCTGCCGAAGAGAAACTAATTTCTAGAAAAAACTATTTGCCGCCCGCTGCTTTGTGCGGGTATACACCTAATATATATATATATATATATATATATATATATATATATATATATATATATATATATATATATATATATATATATATATTTATAAAAGTTTATGTAGAGCTTATAAACAATATATTTTAGTTGGTTATATAATTGACCCAAAATTTGTTGAAGTTTGTTAATTTTGGTACCTTTCTTTCTCTTTGAAAGTTTCTTAAAGTTTGTGAATTCTAAAAAAAAAAGGTAAAATTGCAAGTGACACGTGACAAATTCAGTGTTTTGTGAATTTCTTTCCTTGCATTGTCATTGGTTATTTTGTACCAGATCTTGCCAGCTTTTTCATTGCTTATTTTGTACTAGGTGTGAAACCCATGTATTACACGAGTTTATTAAAAAGAAAGTTTTAGTAACCACAAAAACCATGTTCATAAAAAATTAAGTAACGATTGAGTTTGTAACCTTTTGATAAACCGTATGGACTATTTATATAATTTGGTCTAAATTAATCTATAGTAATAAAACTAATTAATATGAATTCACAAATGGAATGTATTATCTACATTAATATACATATACATTAATTAATATATTAATACAAAGAGGAATTCAAAAATAGAAAGTTATTATGTATATTAATTAATATATTTATAGAATTAATTAATATGAGGTAACATTTAATAGATGAGATTTGAATAAAAAACAAAAAAACTATAAAAATGACAAGTGTATATTAAATAATTCAAAAAAATCTAGAAAATGACAAGTGTCAAAATGAAAGAGAATAGGACATGTGACAAAATCATTTTTATTTATTATGGTAGATTGGATCTTGTCGGTTGTGAATTGTAATTTTTAATTTTATTTTTTGGGTGTTATTTGTAAAACTTTTTTCCCTTTTTTATTTCCAACGTACTACATTCTCTGCAATTCTCCGCTGCTATTGAGGATTGTCTACATTTCACGGTAATTTATTGTTGATTTTATTATGTTTTTGTTGTTTACGTTGTATTTGTTGACCTTCTAACTAGTTTTTTAGTGCAAAAAAGGACTAACGACGATCCTATCATAAAGGAGAAGGAGTAGGAGCAGAGAGGAGAATCTTTTTTGATTTCAACCTTAAAATTCAGAAGGAATTTAGTTGTCTATTGCACTGTTCTATTTGATCTTTTAGGTTCCGACTTCACCTCGACGGTTAGGCCACGATGCCCTTAAAGTCTATATGCGATAGATATACTCTTGTAACCATGACATCTTTTTTCTATTTGCTTACTTAAACATAATTTCTTTCTAAAAAAGGTGGTAATTGTTTTGAGGTTTTGTATTAGTTGTGGGTTTTTTACTATTCTACATATTGAATCGGTTACAAAAATACAAACCGAAACTGAATCATACACGACCAAATTATCGCATATTTATGGCATCTATAAGATTTGGTCATGATAGAATCGAAAGTTGTATTTACCTCTTAACACGAAGGCAAGTACAAGAATGTCAAATTGATATGGTAAAACCACGATCTTCAAATTGTATCCAATGATCCACATTTTGTTATCATTAGTTTTCTTTTTCATAAAAGCATATGTTAATAAAAAGAGAGCTAAGATATGATACATATAAATTTCATACGACGCAATTCCAATCTTTGTAGGGTTATACAAATTGCTTCAGGGATAGATGGATGATGTTCAAGATTAGATTGAAATTTGCATTATGATTTGCAATATATTTATATATAATTTGTTTGGATTTACAAAACAAATACGTATCTGTTATATAAATAAAATATATGATCCTTTATTTGAAAAGACCATTGTGTCTTTAGTAAACTAATTCACCGTATGCCAAGTTCGTTTAGAAAAGTCTATATGTACATCTGTCAAATACAATCAATTAAAACTATGTTTGACGTACTAGCTAAAAAACTAACTGTTAAGTAAAAAGCTAGCTGATAGCTGAAAAGTTAACTAATAAAAAATAACGTTTGGTAAAATTAGCTGAAAAATAAGAAATGTCATAAAAGGATATTTAAAAGAATGTGTTTTTATAATTAATTAAGGGGTATATTTGGAAAAAAAATTTAAAAACTCCTAAAAAGCTAGTATAAATAGTTTTTTAAAAAGCTAGATTATAAGCTATTTTTTAGCTTCCCAAACATAACAATTTAAAAAAATTCGAAAAATAAGCTAGTTTTGCAGCTAGCTGTGGCGCGCCAAACACAGCCTAAAGCAATTACCATTATGCAAAATTTTTATAACCAAGCTTATATATATATATATATATATATATATATATATATATATATATATATATATTATCTCTATAAGAACGGCGCGTTCCGAGGTGTGAAGTGGGAGAGAGGGGATGTCAACTTGAAATTGACTTCGGTTTGCTCCCTTTCACTAATTTAAAGAAGGTTTTGTAACGAGCCGGAATAAATTATTCTCAGAACTCTTAATTGATACGACATGCTATTTTTTCCACTCATTCCCTTTCAGGATCAGTCGTGGTCTTCCAAACTTTACCGTGCGAGAGACTTCTATGCCAGCCTCATATTTTTATTTTTGAAAATTCTTTCGTGTATTTGGCCTTGATGTTACATTCCGTATTGTGTTTTGCACATAACATTCCGATTATTTTGATCACACGGTTTGCACATCCGATCAAACACAAGAATGGTGTTTATTGAGACATTTTCGAAAATGACCATCATAAATGTGTGTTTTTGTTTTTATAATTTGGTTTTTAATTAGTAGTTTTAAAAAATAGTTGGGAATTGGATATGTCGGATTATGTTTATGTATCATCAAAGTATATTTACTTGATAAAAATTATATTTCAAATTTGAGTATGAATTTCGAATTGTGGAATATCAATTTCGGATTTCTATAAAAAAACCCTTCGAGACAACTAATCTCTAACATTTATCTTTAATATTATTAAAAGAGAACCCTTAATTAATCAATGAAGCAATCAGAGCATTTGATTGTATTTCAATGCTTTGTTTTTCACCTTTAGATCAAATTGTTGACATCATCTTTCCCAAATAAAATTCAAACAAATTACATTTAATTATAGAATATTTAAATTCATCAAGTATGTTATCAATTAAAACATATCATTCTATTTATATAACAGATATAGTTTCTCTAATCAATATTGTTCCTAATTTAACTTCCTTATTTATAGCTTTTGACTTCAAAATTCAAATCCGTTTTTTTTTATTTGAAAAAACTCATTAAATAAGTATATCAATAATTCGATTATTAACATATAAAATCTAATCTAATCCCGTTAAATCAGCAAACTATTTGGGGGTTAAAATTAAATCAATATTATTTATAATTTATCTCACAGTATATCCCACATAAAATGAATCAGTTTGAGATATTGGTTTGAATTTTAAAACTCATTAAATAAGCAAGTCAATTAATTTGAAATTTTGAATCAATATAACTGATATCTTAATTTTTTTTCCAAATGAATAGCCGAAAATCTCCAAGATAATATCTTAGGATCCCACTTTTTTGGAAGATGATATTTTTTTACTTTTTAAAATTTTGTGTCAAATTTTACTTTATAATGTCATTTTATATTGTATATTTATTTATCTATTTGGTTTTTATAGAAGCAAACAAATAAATGTAACACTCTAGGATAAGTATGCACAACAATTTGCATACTATTTAAAAAATAACAAACAAACTCCTATGGTAGTTGTTATTCAATACGGAAAAATATATTATTATAGATGTTTGTTCATTACTCTGATTCACAACTTACACCTTAAAAAAAATTCAAAATATTATTCTTCCTTTTACTATAAATGAATATACATTTATACTAACTTCATTATGCATCGTTTCAGAATGCTTCTCCATCATAATTGTTTCACAACGACTAGGATCTTTATCAATAATCCTATTTTAAAGCAACAAAAATAACATCTTTTTTATTGTTAAGATTTCTTGCCAAAGCCAGTCCAGAAAGCATATATGCTAATTGTAGCAACGCTTTGTCCTCCATCATCTACTCTGCAAATGATGATTTCCTTTATAAGTTTAATTTTCATGTTATTGCTGATCTTCAACAAGTAGATGAGGTTTATATACTTAACTTCCATTTATGAAATATACATTACGTTAAATAGTTTTTGGATTATTTTTACCCTCATATTTCATTTTACTTTTTTATTAGATAATTTAAACTTATATCAATAGTTATCATACAAAAATATTGATTTTTGTCGGTACGATTAAGCATGTGTGTACTCTATAGTTCTTTCATGTCACAACAATAGGGCAGAAAGAGGTCTTAGCGACCATTAAAGATGAAAATATAAGATATAATTTAAGAATATTATATAAAGTGTAAATTGTAGATTTGTGATATTTATTTATATGAAAAATAAGTTGTTTGATTGGTAGGTTACCTATCTGAGTTTTGTTTATTTTTTATTTTATTTTTTTGTTGTAATTTGATTTTGACAAGTTTGATCTAAATTGATAATTGAAGCATGTGTGAAAGATATGTGCTAACGATTTTGAATTTATAATGCCCTCCAGAAACCAACCGTAGCGTCACATACTGCTCCCTCATATCTTAGTAGCTCTTAGCATTTCCCCAAATTCAGCTACAAGAAGTCATGGATGCACTTCTTGAATCAATCCATTAAACTGAATTTCATTTGTTAGTTGGATGTGGTAACCAAAATGCAAGATTTGTGAAAGTTCATTATAATTTATTAGTGTTAACCTTTGACAAATTATGAAACTAATATTATTTTTTGTTCATAACATGTTTTTTTGTAATAATTTCTTTAAGCGAAAGATATGTATATTTGATTGGGCTTAGCCTGAAAAATCATATTTTAATTCTTATAAGGAAATAATACTTTTGAAATTGACCAAATTACATGTCTGAATTTGATGTTTATGGTTATGACAATACACTTTAATTATAATGTTTATCGAATTTCCTTGCAGAATGTAAAGTTGTTGGTACATATAACAACTTATTGTTGCTTTTGGTTTTACAGGGCCAATATGAAAAGAGCCATGCGAGCCTCCATGGGGGTTGGTACACCGAACATAGTCAATTCATAAAGCTACTACACACCATGTTTTAATCAATGAGTCACATCAAGTCGTGATAAAACAAAGATCATGTGGATCATTTATGTTAAAATTACTGTATTAAAAAACCAAATTGCTGTAACATAATTATTTAATATTTTTTATTTAACAAGTTTGGTTCAAAACTCTAAAAATGAATCTTACTAACATTTTTTTATTAAAATTTCACCTAAGACAATGTCACCTATTAATATGATATGTATTCAATTTATATTCCACGCGTTTAACGCGGGTCATATTCTAGTTCACATGAATAATAGCAATGCACTTTTATTCGGATGGCTCAAGCTCTTTTTGTGGATGTGATTACTATATTCAAGCTAAGTATGTTCGAATGATAAAACAAAGTTTTTTTTTGGAAAGGAAACTTCCCTAACGAGGGTTTCCGGGCCAGCTTACGCGCACCGACTAATCCCCCGCTGCAAACATGAGACTTTGCCTCATGCCCTGGAGTCACAGACGAACCTCCATGGCCACAAGGGCTGAGTAGTGTCATGATTTGAACATGAGTCAATAGGTTATCCACCATATCTTCCACATGCCTTACCAAGTCACCACAACCATTCTACATGGAAGCAAAGGGTGTCCATTGATACTCCTTGAATTGACATTTATATTATATTTTATTTTTAGATAGACATCCTTAATTTTTTAGATAGATATTATCATGATATTTGAATTAAACCAAATCAAGATACACTTATTAGATCGACTTTATTGTAATTTTTTACGTTAAACTAAATAAGTATATAGTTTTATAATGATGTGTTTAAAAAAAGAAATTTTTTTTATAGATACCATAGTATATCTTGAGTTCTTAATCCTTTAAGTTAACAATTTATACGAAAGTTTAATATGGAAGATGAAATAAAATCCATAATCTTTAAAAATGACATCCCTATTAATTATTGAGTAAATTACACAAATGGTCCCTATGGTTTGGGTTTGTGCATTTGGTCCCTAACTTATTTTTTTAATTCGGAAAGTCCTTGTTTGTTTTTGTTACGCGCTTGGCCCCTACTTTTTGTTTTTGTTTCACGCTTAGTCCATGTCTTACCTAAAAATACTATTATTTAAATAGGGAAAAATGATGTGGTAGGTAGGATAATGTGAGGGGATTGGGGTTGAGGGTGTGTTTATTTAAATAAGTTAAAAATTCAATGGCAAAATAGTCTTTTTAGGTGTGATAGGGACCAAATGCGTAACAAAAACAAACAGTGGGGACCTTCCAAGTTAAAAAAATAAGTTAGGGACCAAACACGTAAATTACCCTAAACCATAGGGACCATTCATGTAATTTACTCTTAATTATATCACCTTGATTAAGTTTGACACCTACGAGTTTGAATTTATACTCGTTATCAGCATGCAACATCCTAGTGAGTTTGAATTTTGGTGTAACTAAGAGCATTATTATAACCATTAACTCTTGATGGACCTTTATTTTTTAGGCGTGGATCTATATATTATGCAAGAGGTCTAATACGTGTTTAAACTGGTAAATGAAGTCCAACATAGTGAATGGTCACAGTAGTTTGGGTAAACTGCACCATCGATCCCTACTTGAACCATCCTTGTTATTTGTTTTTGTTTTGGCGTTAGTCCCTGACCAACTTTTAATCACCATAATGCCCTTAAAGATTTATTAAAACTTTTAAATGATTTATTCGTTTAATACTATTTATAAATAAATGTCAGAAATAAAAATAAAAAGAGCCTAAACCTAATCCTTATTGGTTGCCACTTTTATCTCCGACGTTTCTCCTACATCCATCCCTCCACCTCCGGTTAACTCCCCCCATAATATGTCCTTCCACTTAAAACATGTTGGCGCCCTTTCCAACGTCCCTGACAAGTACAAAGTCGGCGCCCCCACCATCCGGTGGTCTGGCCACCGCCCATGCCATTCTTTTTATGTAAAGAAGCAAAGCTACATTCAGATGCAATCACTATCATTGATTCATCATCATGGAAATATGCTATCACCGATTCGCCATCGTCTTCGCCAATTCTTCATCTCCTATCACTAATTCACCATCGTGGAAAGCAGTATAAAGTGGATGGAACACCATTGACTTTAGGAAAATCCAAATTATGTATATGTATTCGAGCATGTTGGCGCCCTTTCCAACGTCCCTGACAAGTACAAAGTCGGCGCCCCCACCATCCGGTGGTCTGGCCACCGCCCATGCCATTCTTTTTATGTAAAGAAGCAAAGCTACATTCAGATGCAATCACTATCATTGATTCAACATCATGGAAATATGCTATCACCGATTCGCCATCGTCTTCGCCAATTCTTCATCTCCTATCACTAATTCACCATCGTGGAAAGCAGTATAAAGTGGATGGAACACCATCGACTTTAGGAAAATCCAAATTATGTATATGTATTCGAGCATGATGACTCAAGATTTAGATTTAATGAATGAAGCAATATTTGATGTAGGTTTGATATGAATTGAGTAAGTGGGTTATTTTTGGTCAGCCGGTTGAAATTGATGTTTGAAATCAAGGATACATATTTGGATGCAATTATGGTGAGTCTAGTCCCCCTTTTTTTGATGTTTAAAAAACAAGATTTGATGCAAGTTTGTTATGAACCAGATGGTGGTTAACTTTAGGTCAAATGGTTGAAATCTAAAGTTTGAAATCAAGATTACATATGTGGATTTGAATATGTTGATTCTAATCCTGTATTTTTTTTCTTTTTTCTGTTGAAATCAAGATTTGATGTAGGTTTGTTATGAATTTGGTCTTGAGTTCCTTTCTTTTAGTCTTGTTTATCCGGTTGAAATATGCTTTTAGCTCAATATAATTTGTGTGGTTTACTTAGTTCAAATGGTTGATTGCCCGTGAAGAAGGTCATTGTCTTATTGGAGAAGACAAAGGTAGTGGCATAGCAGCAAGTGTGATGAGTTGGGGGTGGGGGTTGGGTTGGTGTGATGTAGGGTAGGTCATAGGTAGGTGGTCCTATTATTTAAAACATATAAATATTAAGAAAATAATAAAAAGAAATAAAATATGTTATTAAGGAATTAAGAATATATTAGTATTTTTAAGGAGATCGGTGTAACACTCTATTCAAAGTACTTTTCAATTTAGACCTTGGTGTGTTATGTTTTGCAGAATTTGTCCCTAGGGGTAAAACTGCCAACTTCAGGAAATTGGCAGTACACTGGCCGTACTAGCAGATGGTGGTCACAGAGCTCATCCACGTATGATGGACCTACGTGGAGTACGCTTAGCGTACATGAGCAAGTTGGAAACCCTAATTTTAGGGCTTGTACTCTATATAAACCATAAGATAGCATCTTTTTGCGTTTCTTAACCAGCCTCCATACCCTTGAAAACCCTAATTCATTCCTAAGCCTTTGTGTGGTGCTTTTGAACTCTTTTAAAGCTTTTAGTGAGTTTTGTGCATCTTGAAGTGGTAGAAGAAGAAACTTAAAGACTCATTCTTTGGAGGACAACCTTGAGATTCAGCTTTAGCACCTTCATTTTGTGTCTTTTGAGGTATAAAGTTCAAAGCTTGTCATCTCATTTCATAGATCTATTCTTTGTCTTGTTTTTGGTCATTTTAGGTTTCCTTTGGTTTGTGATTGTGAGCTAATGTTGTTTTTGGAAGTGTGTCCTTGTAGATCTGGACATATTAAGAGTTTCCTAAGCATAAAGGAGCAAACTTTATGGTGGTTTTCGATCTCATACATGTGTTAAGTCTTTTATTAATCTCTTTTGAGATCTAAAGCCCCATTAAGCCATGCATGCACGTAAATTTGGCAACTTTACGTGATAAACCACCTTAAGGAAGTCAGATATGGGTTTGGGTTGAAGTCTTAATCGATTAAGAGCTGAAAATGGGAAGTGGGTCAAGATGGCGGAGTACGTTGGGCCTACAAGTAGTTATGCTATACGTACAAGCCCCCAAGTGAGTATGTTGAGCATATGAGCTGAGTACGCCTAGCGTACTCAGCAGATTGGTTTTTAGACTTATAGGCTCATGGTTTTGGGCCATCTTGGAATTTAGTTGTTTTGAGCCTTGTTGGGCCATCAGAATTCCATTGTTGGGTTGTTGATATTTTAGTCGACTCTTATGGATGAAGGCCCATGAAAGGGATTGGGTCCAATTTTGCATTGGGATTTAGGTGATTATTTTGGAATTTAGGCTTTTTGGACAACTGAATTAGGCCTTGTCCTTGGGCCAAGTTGGGTAAAGCGTAAAAAGGTCTTTTACCCTAGTTTGGACTCTTAGTGTGATTCGGGATCCAATTATTAATTGGAAGTTATTTTGTGGTTGATAGCGTGGGGATTTTAGCGAGCCAACAGCTAGAGATTTATCTGTGGAATTCAACAGTGTGAGGTGAGTTTCCTCACTGTGCTTAGCAGGTCGAAAGAATCAATGCCGGCCCATAGGTTATTTGGTTAGGATGCTAGATGTCTTCGTGAATCTTGAATATGTTACATGTTGGTATGCTTATCGGGCAAGGCCCGATGCCAGGTGGGGCCGGATAGTTATCATGTATGTTATTATCATGTTATGCTTATATGATTTGTATGTGGGCGGGGCGTGTTATGCAAGTTTGGGCGGGGCATGATATATGAGTTTAGGAAGGGCCCGTTATACTCAGTGGGCAGGGTCCATTATATTCAGTGGGTAGGGCCCGTTACGCGAGTGTGGTTGGGGCCCGTTACACTCATTGGGCGGGGCCCATTATGTGTTTAGTTATGTATGGTATGTGGTATTTTGGGGAAACTCACTAAGCTTTGTGCTTACGATTTTAAGTTTATGTTTAAGGTACTTCTAGTTTCAAAGGGAAGAGTCAGGGATGATTATAGAGCCCACACCACTCGATTCTGCATTTTGTGATTTACTTTGATAATGATGATGTATTGATAAACTTTGATTACCTTGGTTTTATGACAATGATATGATTTACTATTTTTATTAATTTAAAAATGAAAGATTTTTGGGTCTTATTTTGGGACGTTTCAAGTTGGTATCAGAGCCTTGGTTTGAGGGATTCGGACACACTCTCGGGTGTGACTGAACTCAACCTGAGGAATTGGTAATTTTTCTTAAAAGGAAAGAGGAGTTTCTAAAAAGATTTTGAAAAAAAGAATAAAATACAAAAAGGATTTTATACAGAAAAAGGGGGTATGGTGCGTGCAATCAGCCGAACGCAAGTAAGTGATTCCCAGAATACCCATACATGTCTATTATGATTATATGTTATGAGAATTGCATGCTAGATTAGGGATAAGGATCTACTTAGTGTTTGCATGATAGAATGCTAGGAGAGATGTATTGTATGCCTATTGTATGAACTTGCAGACTTGCATGCTAGTTTTGATCAGTTAGCGATAAATTGGCTTGATATGTGATGCCTTGTAGCCTAGGAAGCATGGGATGCTAAATTGGGTATAGTTTGTATGCGTAAGGAAATCGACAGCGAGTGTGGACGTTCCTAACGGGAGTTGTAGTGTGAGAGATTGGATGTTTTTGGTTATTCTATGGATTGGAATGTTAATGCACGAATGTTGGTTGCTTTGTGCTTTGTGGAACTCTTAAGTGATGTAAGTTAGCTATTAAGTGAATATGTCAAGTCACATGTGACAAGGGTTGGATAATCTCAGAGTAATGAATTTGACCCTATTGCGCAACTCTCGTTTGAGTCCAACCGTTGTAAGGATGAGGTAAGGTTATTGCATGTGATTGTATTCCTGAGGTGGGTAACTGACATTATGGGAAGTTCTTCAGCAGTTGATGGTAAGGTAAGGTTGGAAACCTAGGAAATCCTAGGAAGTGCTTCGGTGGGTTTAGTTGCGTTGTTTAGCAAGCATTGTAGTATCAGTTGAGAAGGTGACTTAGAGGATTTAGGATGATTCTCGAGGAAAGTATGGATACGTGTGGAAGGTAGTATTGGGCCCGTACTACTGAAAGCACATGATCCATAATCAAATCGAGAAGAGACTTGTAGAATCTAGGAAGCCTGTGGGATGAGGGTTCTTAAATATGTTCTGATTATTTATGTGGTTTGTCTTCAGATTGGTGATGAGCACTCGTGAAGGAGGTTCGGGTTCGGATTCAGGATCAGGTGCAGGTGTTGGGCAGACCGATGAGCGCATGTGGGAGTTCATCTCATCGGAGGTTACCCGCGGTATTTTGGAATGGACTCCTGTGATCTTTGGTTTGGTCAAGGAGGGGATTTTGGAGCTCTTAGATGGTCGTCTCGGGGCTTTTCATGCCGAGATTTTAGCAGGGCAGTTGGGGGCTCACCTGGAGCCCAATGCTGGTGGCACCCTAGAATCCTTCAGGAAGGAGGATCATATTGCTAGTTCTTGTCATATGGGATCGGAGGTGGGTTATGCACCATGTTTTCAGGGGGGTCGATCTCATGATTGGATTGCTATAGAGGTTTCTTGAGCTTTATGCGAAGAGTTACCCAACATCATTGGGCGTGTCACTGATAGATTGGTCACTAGGTTTGAGGGTCAGACCTTGGCTATTCAGACGAATGATGGAATCGTCGAGGTAACCCAGGAGCAGGAGATTGGTTCGGTAAGATAATTGCGGAAGAGGAAGCAGACTCATGGTCCGACTCGGCGATTTGAGAAGGTGGACGCCATGGCTAGTGTTAGAGACTCGAGGGGTCGTGATGTTTGCACGAAGGATAAAGAGGAACAGGAGCATGTGCGCAGCAAGTCTAAGTGCGGCAGGTGCGGATGGAAGGGCCACATCCGCCAAGAATGCACCCTGGGGATGGAATTGTGGCATCGTTGTCATCATCCATGTCATATCAAGGTGAATTGCCCACACTTAGTGGTTGGGGCAGCTCAGGTTCCATCGCAGGTACTTCGACAGGAAGAGGAGGTCAGGATTTCTTCAGATGCTAGCGCATGTATATTATATTTTTCTTTCCTCTTGATTATTATCACTATTTATATTGCTTTGGTATCATGTTGGGTATGGGTAAGTTTTATCTCTGGGTTAGTTTTCTATTTTTGCATGGGTTGTAGTATTAAGAATTGTTATATGCCATTTTGCATGCCAAGAGTCATTCGTGGGTCGTATCTTGCTGAGTAGGATTCAGTTGTTTGGGTGATTGTATCGGTTCTTTGTGGGGTTCAGTTCAGAGGTTTGATTGAGAGATCTTTAGTCGAATCAGCAGGATTAACTCTTCATTAAAGTTGGAGTGTGGGCGTGATAGCATTGTTCAGGTGGGATTGGCAGTCGTCTTCGGTAGGACCTTTGGATCCAATCACTACTGTTTCTAGGGAAGGAAAGGTAGCAAGGAGATGAAGGTGGAAACCGAATAATCTTTTTTGGTCATTAGAAGTACCATGGGAATTTTACTATCACAAGGATTGGTGATGGTTAGAATTCAGAGATTTTGCAGAGGATGGGGAGTTGGGATGAAGATTCGCCAGTTCAGAGCAAGGGTTAAGGTCTTTGTCACCAACATAAAGGACTTAAGGATTTGGTGCGGTATCATAGGAAGTGATTGGGGGTATCGGACTTGCTAACAATTCAGGGAGTATTCATCCAGATTTCAATTGTTGGGGGATCATCAAGTTTGGTAGTAATGGAACGCTAGTATTGGTAAGCATAGGTCATCGTCGGTTTATGTTATACGAAGGTAAGATGGGTTGGTTTTGATTATTTGAGATACTGAAACTGATTTGGCATGTTTGCTTATTTAGGAAATCCTTTTGGGGTTAATCATTTTGTAATTCCCTACTTTTCCTTTACAGTAGAAGTTCTTCATCGAGCTTTTCTAAGGCATTGGTTTTATATTTTTGGTAAATACTTTATGGTCCCTATAAATAATCATTAGGTTAGCTTTTGATGTAAGCTTTTTCCTGATTAGGGTTTTCTTTGTAAGTTCATATCATAATCAATATACACAAAACATTTAACAGATTACTTGCGTACTATGGTGATTGATTCGTGATTGTTCTTGATATTCCACATTCGTCATCTCAGACTTATTCTCAACAATTGGTATCAGAGCGGGTTCTTGTAGATCTTTGCGATTATTGCAAGAATCAATCTTGTTTATGGTGATATTTTATCATGAATCTCACCTTGTGATTCAATTTTTGTAAGTTTTCTAAAAAGAAAAAGTCGAATACCTCGTATTATTGCAAAATCTTGTTTAGATCTGTTATCTTCTACCCATTCTATCATATGATTTGTTCTTGATTCGTGTTTTGGAAGAAAAATAGAAGAAGAATTTTGTGTTTTGTCAAAGTATTTGTGTTCAAATCTATTTTATCTCTCTAAAAACCATCTCAGATTTATTTTCTCTCTCTAGAATTGTTATCAAATCTACTTCCTCTCTCTTCAAGTTCTATCACTTGTTGAAGATCTAATGGTTTCACCAAACTCATTGTTTTTGTCTTCCATTTTTTTTTATCTTGGATTAAAGATCACTTATCCAAATTTTCATCTGGAATTAAGAAAATATTGGCATTTGTACAACCAATATGTGGATCGAGATGCTATTGAGATGTATAATCTCTTTGTTGATGGGGAGATAGAAAAGTTCACAAGTTGTAATCAATATGGAAGTTGTGTCTTAGCAAATAATGAAGTTTTGATAGATCAATTTCGTATTATTAAAGCACATTTAGATCTGAAAAATGAAAAGCAGTTGGAGTTAGAAAGAAAAAGAAAAGAATATGTTATGAGAGAAAGAAAAAGAAAAGAATATTCTATGAAAAAAGATGAAGATGTTCTTGTTGTTCTTAGTGAAGTTCATAATGATTTCCATGTTTCTGAAGAAAAGGTGACTCCAGATGCTTTTGTTGAGGGGGGAGTCAGATGTTCATTCAAAGGTTTGAGATTCTGAAGTCATTAACTCCAAATCTGGTGTTTCAAACAGTGAATCGCAAATCAAGTCTTCTGAAATAGTGATAATAAAGAAGTTTTGTTCTATTGGAACCCAAACAGATGATTTCTTGTGTTCTGATGATGTTTTTGAAGGATTGGTTCCTTACAGAAAGCCAATTATTCAAGATGTTCAGATTTACCAAACACCTAAGGATTGTGATCAAAAGACTTCAAATGTTCAGATTCAGAAAGGTGAAAAGGTTGTTCAGATCTGAAATTCGTTTCTGAAGCTTGGATATCTGAAAAGAAAGAAGAAGAAGAACAAGAGTAAACCGAAGAAAGTTTAGATGCCCAAGGTACGAGTCCCTAATGCATGTGAAAAGGTTCAAAAAGCTAAAGCTAAGCATGTTGAAAGAAAATCCCACTCATATTTTTTAGATGAATATGTTAGAAGTTGGAGAAAAGAGAAAATAATATTTTGGATGGTTTAATGAAGTTTCTGGAAATTTTTGTTTTCCACCTAAAAAGCGGGTATCATTTTCAGAAGATGATTGATTTTCTTCAAATAAATAGGTGTGCAAGAAACCAACTTCAATCTTCAATCTTAAATGGGTACCAAAGGTCTCATAAAAGTTTTGTATTTAAAAAAAGGAAAAAAATATGGTGAGACCTGGTGAAAATCCAGTCAAAGATGTGAAATTTTGTTGAAGAAATCAATTTTTATTGTTTTTTAATGGTTGGTAATGACAAAAAGCTGAAAAGTTGAAAAAGTGGGTGAAAAATAACATTTTCTGCAAAAAGGGGCTGCAATCTAACATTACAGCAAAAAATGGGCTGAAATTGTCAGTGTACTCAAAAAAGAGGGTTAGATTCGGAATAATACACAAAATTAGTTAGTTTCGGAGTTAATGGCATAATCTGTCATTTCTTTAAAATGTGAAGGATGTTTTCGGAGGTTTGGTCAATTGCTTAAATTAGTTCCAGTAAAACGACGTTGAAAAACCAAAATCAGATTCGGAGCTTCAACTCTCTCGCAATCGAATATCAACATTCGGAACTCAGAGACACAATCAAATTCGGAGCTCACTGTTCATCTCCGAGCGCTCGGAGTCGTTCGGAGTTCTAGGCTCGGATGTTGCAATCGCTTCGCAATCGGAGTTTTAGTCCCAAAATTGAAATCGCATTCGGAAGTTCATAAACGATTCGGAATCGGAACATTCTCATCGGAAAGAAATTGCATTCGGTTTCCTACATCCCTGTGGTCTCGGAATCGGAAGTTAAAATTGGAATCAGAAGTTGTATTCTTTCATAGTTAACAGGTTTTGGAATTGATAGTCTCGTTCGGTATTTAATTGGAAATCGAAATGATGTACTCAGATGTTCAAAATCGATGCTGATATTGGTATCACAAATCGGAGTAATAATTTGAATAGTAGAAGTATGCAGTTGATCGAAGGTATTTGATTTCATCAGATGTGATTTTGACTTTTGAAAATCAAACAAGGTGTTCGCATCCGATTAAATGAAGAAGATGCTTCCGTTTACAATTTCAGTCCTCGGAGTTCTATTAGCTTGGCAGTTTCAACCCATTTTTCCAAACTGTTCATAAATTCTTGGATTTTACCATTTTAACCTCTTCTTGCCAAAAATATTTTCATTTCTAATCATTTTCTTTGGTCTTATTCTTTTTAATCCTTCTAAATAGTTGCTTCTTATTCTATTCTTTTTGTCTAATATTTAAAAACAAAAAAATACAAATTAATTTTTGTTATCTTTTCGGTTTTAATTTTTGAGAATCATGAATATTCGAAAAGGATTTATTTCATCAAATATGAGGGTTTTGAAGATCTATTTTGGCAAACTCTCTCCTTATTACAGAGCATGTTATACGACTTACTCTATGAGATAGCAAATATTGTTGGTGATTTTTCTTAACTTTCCGGATTCTCTCCATGGTATTTGTTGAAGATTCAAGGTGGAGTGATGATTATTCAAGGGGGAGTTCGTATTTGGAAGACAATATTTGTTTCTCTCGCTTTGAAGACCCCATGTGCTGATGAGTCTCAATGTATGGGAGAAATACCAAGAAGATCGAAAACCGTGATCTTCATCAGTTTCAACGTCTTAGGGGAGATTGTTGAGTATTTGAGATATTGAAACGTATATGGCATGTTTGGTTATTTAGGAAATCCTTTTTAGGGTTAATCGTTTACTGATTCCCTACTTTTCCTTTATAGTAGAAGTTCTTCATTGAGCTCTTCTAAGGCATTGGTTTTATATTTTTGGTAAATATTTTATGTTCCCTATAAATAATCATAACGTAAGCTTTTTATGTAAGCTTTTTCCTGATTAGGGTTTTCTTTGTACGTTCATATCATAATTAATATACACAAAACCTTTAACAGATTACTTGCATATCTTGGTGATTAATCTGTGATTGTTCTTGATATTCCATATTCGTCGTCTCGGACTTATTCTCAACAGTTAGGAATCCATCAATTTTGTGGGATGAGAGAGCTTAGAAGAATCCAAGTGGGGGAGAATCGTTCAAAATTCCAAGAGTTGGATCGGGTATGGAAGTAGGGCCAGTTTCACATCCCAGTCAGGAGGAGAGACGACTCAAGTGGCCGTCTAGACTGAAGTTGTGTATGTTGGGAGTTCAGGAAAGTTCCAACAGCTGGTCGGCGTCTCCATTGTGATATATAGTATTCTTGTGGATGGAATCCAGGTTGAGGGTTATGTTAGAGCCTTACTTCCTGTTCTTGTTTGATGAAGGTTTTGTGGTCAAAGCATGAACCGAAAACTTGATTGGAATTTAGTCGGATGTGTGTTCAACTCAGGATGATTAGGGTTGATATGGTTTAGGTATGGTAAGACCATGGCTAGTTAGACGTGTCGTAAGACTGCGTGATGGTCGTTGCGTTCATTAGATTGACAGATAGGATAAAAGTGTTGTAAGTCTATGATGGGATCGTAACATTCACCAGTTTGAGGTAAAGTTTCGTTCAAGTGGTCATGAGTATAAAGGAGGATCATTTTGTGCATTGGGTAGGACAGACAGTTTTGTCGGAGAGCATTTCTTTGTCTTAGGAGGATGACCATTAGGATCTAAGGTGGGGTTGGTCCTGTGTAGCTCTAATAGGGGTGGGACCCGTAAGCGTGGCCTGTTCGTTGGTATAGACTGGGTGGGACATGTGGGTGAGGCCCGTGTGATTATGGAAATATAGGTGGGACCTAGTAGAGACCGTTTGGGTCGAAGTTGTAACATCCCGACTCTCAGGTATAATATTTATATATTTATTTTTGGGATTGAATGAGTGACTCGAGGAGTTGTATGCCCGACTCATCGAGTAGATTCGGATTGGTCAGGTGGGTTTAATGACCAACTCGACGAGTCAGAGAGCCAAATCGCCGAGTTGGCGTTGTATGAGGAAACCCTAAATCCCTGGGTTTGTGTCCTATTTAAAGGGCCTTAAGCCCTCATTTCCGCCTCACTAGCCACCCAACTCCCCTATGTGAAACCCTAATCGCCTAGAGTGAGCCAAGAGAGAAAAGAGAGTTAATCTTAGGCATTTTGTGATCTTTTGAAGGAGAAGAGGAGAGCATCAAAGCTTGGATCAAGAGGAGGCTTTTGGACCCAGAGATTCCTTAGAGATTTGCTTCAGTTGGAGGTAAAAAGATGCTAACTTCATCATTTCCTTATGAGATCTTGGTTTAGGGAGTTTTTAGGGTTTTCTCCCATCCACCTTGTGCCATTAAGTCATTTGAGCATGGCTTGAGGTTGAAACCTCAGATATGGACTGTAAGGAGCCTTATCAGTCCAAAGACCAGAGCTTTATTGAGCTGGAGGCAAGCTCTTTTGCAACTAACCCTTGTTGGAGCTAGTATTGGCATTATGAGCTAAATATGCCATGCATGCACGTAAAGCTTGCAGCTTTACGTGATATTCGAGCCTTAGGAAGACAGATCCGGAGTATAGGGTATCAGTTCTGCCTTAAAACGTCTGAATGAGAATTCGTCTTAAGGGACTCGACGAGTCGATGAGCTGACTCGATGAGTCGGTTGGATTTTATCCCAATGAGACTGGACACAAGGTAACTAGACGAGTTGACGGTTCAACTCAGTGAGTTGAGTTGGACTTTCATGAGGGTTCTAAGGAACCGAAGGGACTCGACGAGTCACATAGATGCACTCGACGAGTTGGGTCAACATGGACTGTTGACTCGAGTGTTGACTTCTGTTGACTTTAGGGTTTGGTCAAACTTGAGAGATAGAGGTCATGGAGGGGTAAAATGGTCTTTTACCCATCCCTGGAGTTAAAGAGGGACTATTATGAGTTTATTTATATTTTTGATCTTTAAGTGTTAATTAGTAATGCTTATTACATGTAGGCGGGGATTAGACTGTTTGAGGAGTATTTAGTTTCCTTGTTTGCTTACGAGGTGAATCTTCTCACTATACTTACCTAGAGTGGTTACCTTTGTGTGATTGGAGGGTCTTATATGCTTATATTGAGTATTGTGATATCCTACATTATGTCTTTGTGATTTATGTTGTGTATTATCTGGAGCTCACTGAGTTAGGACCGAAGGATCCACCCGAGTTGTGGGACCAGAGGGTTCAACTGAGACACATTGATCGGAGGGTATTATTTGAGTATAGCCATGAGAGGCTAATGAGATATGTGTGGTATTTAGGGAAACTCACTAAGCTTCGTGCTTACCGTGTTATGTGTTATGTGTTTCAGGTACTTCTAAGGATCACGAGAATGCGCCGGCTTGATTGTACACATAGGGCGGAGTTACATTTTGAGGATGTTGGATTGTGTTTAAAGTATTTTCTAAATATGTGTTTTGAAAACATTATCATTTGGGGGTTTTGTGAACTATGTTATGAGAATTACGTAATTTTTAAAATGAAATTTTTCTTTGATAATTTACAGTGTTACAAGTTGGTATCAGAGCTTTGGTTTGAGTGATTCGGATATACCTTCGGGTGTATCTGGACTCAAACTGAGGATTTGAGAAAAAATTTCAAAAGAAATGATTTTTCCAAAATGAGGAAGAGTTTAAGAGAAAAATGAGATGGAGCCGTGTGTACAATCAGCCAGAGCCCAAACGGTGATTTCCCAAAATACCCTTACTTATCTGTGTTAGGAGATATTTATGAGATGTTAGGGATGCATTCTAGTGGATAGGCTAGGTATTTCTCATTCATGGATAGAGTTTCCTGATTTGTGATGCCTTAACCTAGGAGTTGCTGCTATTTGTTGTTGCCTTGAGTATGTGCTGAGTAGGAGTATCTAGCAGGAATCACTTAGAAAGAGTTCTGAGTCAAGGGTTAATCTAGGAGAGATATCTAGATGAGTATATGAGGAGTCTAATGAGAGAGTAGTCTGATATCTGTGAGAAATAGAGTACTTGTGAATTGGAATACTAGGAGGAGGACTTGGGGTGACTACAGGTTGGTGTGGAAGGTAGTATTGGGCACGTACTACTGAAAACACTGGATTTGTATGCAACCCAAGTAAGAATCCTTAGGGTACTAAGGAGCATGTAGGTGCATAAATCGATTGTGAGTATGCTCGAGCGAGTCTCTGATGATTTTTGTGTTGTGTTTCAGATACATCATGGTGGGTACGCGCCACAACCCCGAGAGCAGTGGGACTAGTGACGAGGACATCTGCAGGATCATCCATGAGGAGGTGGCCGCAGTTATTTGAAAGGATATACTAGAGATGTTTGGGTCTATTTAAGATCACCCTGATCGATACTTTTGATGAGCGGTATGCCACTGTTACTGAGGCCGCTGCTGCTGCAGCCATCGCGGCTATCGCCGCCGCCAGGCCACATGGGGGTGACTCGTTGTTGTTTTGGGAGTTCAGCAACACGAAGCCACCAGAGTTTGATAGGACACATAATACAATTGTTGCTATGAGATGGATCTCTAATATTGAGGGTTGCCTTTACACATGTTCGTGCCCAGAGCATTTGAGAGTTCGGTTTGTGTTGAACCAGCTTCGCTTCGAAGCAGAGGACTGGTGGAAGTTTGTGACAGCCAGTTTTACTCCTGCAGACCATGTTGCAGTGACATGGGAGAGGTTTACTCAGTTGTTTCGAGACGAGTATGTTCCCCAGGTGGAGAAGGAACGGTTGGCCCATGAGTTTCTGTCTCTCAAGCAGAAGACAGAAACTGTGACTGAGATTTCGAGGATGTTCCATGAGAGGGCGCTCTTTTTCCCTGAACACGTGTCTACCGAGCATGCACGTGTGAGCCGATATCTGAGCATATTGAGGAGGGATATATGGGATTTCATGGCGAACTCATCATACAGGACATTGGCTGAGCTTCAGACCAATTTCATTCGGTGGGAGATCGAGCTTGAGTTGCAGGCCAGGGAGGAGGGAAAGCCCCAGCGGAGGGACCAGAGACCAGTGTAGTCGCAGCCGACAACGAAGCAGGCTAAGCCCGCTGATACGAGAGTTGGGGGCCAGAAGGGCCACATTTTTGGTAAGTGCGGCAAGAGCCACGAGGGATCATGTCGGGCAGGGATTTGCTATAAATGCGGAAAAGAGGGGCACATGGCGAAGGATTGCCCCAAGGGGCTTGTAGTTTGCTTTCACTGCAACCAGACCAACCATTGGAAGGCCGAGTGCCCTGAGCTCATTTAGGGATCAGCTCAGGGTTCTGCACATGCTGCTTTGCATGCTACTAATAGTCGTCCAGTGAAGGTCGGGGTTTCGAGGGCTCGTGGGTGAGCTTTTCAGCTGAAAACGGAGGAGGTCCGCGCGGCACCCGACGTTGAGGTTGGTACGTATTTCCTTATTTATATTATTTTGAGATTTGTTGTGCTTATTCTGTGTTATTTATAGGTACTTTTCTTGTGAGTTCTGTACCTGCTTTGGTGTTATTTGACTCGGGTGCGAGTCGATCTTTTGTGTCTTTAGCTTTTAGTCGTCACATTAGTATTCGACGTGAGGCGTTAAGTCGACCTCTAAGGGTATCGATAGCCGACGAGCATGCGGTTTTCGCTATTGATTTATTCCGAGGATGTGTACTAGAAATTTTTGGTGTCGAGTTTCCGATAGACCTGGTACCTATCGTGATGGGTGATGTCTGTGTCAGAGTGGGCATGGACTAGTTGAGTCGGTTTGGAGCTATGATCAACTGTGAGCGCCAGATGGTGACTATACGAGACCCTAGTGGGGGAGTGCTTACGGTGTATGGAAAGGATACCATATCCGGGTCAGCTTTCTGCTTTGCTGCCAGAACGAGACAAAGTCTATAACAGGGTAGAATAGTTTTTTTGGCGTATATGATGGATATGCAGGTCACTGCAGGGAGGCCGAGCTCTTTCTTCGAGGTTCCAATAGTGTGCGATTTTCCGGATGTTTTTTCCCGAGGAGTTTCCAGGAGTGCCTCCCGAGAGGCAGGTGGAGTTCCGGATTGATTTGGTTCCAGGTGCGATGCTTATTGCCAAGGCACCCTATCGCCTTGCACCGCTAGAGATGCACGAGTTGTCATCACAGCTCCAGGAGCTACTGGGGAAGTGAGTAGCTCACCGTGGGGAGCTCTGATCCTTTTTTGTCAAGAAAAAGGATGGTTCACACCGGATGTGCATTGGTTACCGGGAGTTGAACAAGCTGATGGTCAAGAACCGTTATCCACTTCTGAGGCTCGACGATTTATTCGATCAGTTGCAGGGGGCATCTTGGTTCTCCAAGATTGATTTGGAATCTGGATATCATCAGATGAGAGTTTGCGTGGAGGATATTCAGAAGACAGCCTTTAGGACTCGTTTTGAGCACTACAAGTTTGTGGTGATGCCTTTCGGGCTCACCAACGCACCGGTGATGTTCATGGATCTCATAAACTGGGTGTGTATACCCATGTTGGATCGATCAGTGATCGTATTCATTCATGATATTCTGGTGTGTTCGAGGTCCAGAGAGTAGCATGAGGAGCATCTTCGAGAGATTCTTGGAGTACTGAGGATGGAGAGGCTTTATGCCAAATTCTCCAAATGTGATTTCTGGTTACGAGAGGTCCAGTTCCTGGGGCACCTCATTAATCAGAATGGGATATTGGCCGACCTAGCCAAGATTGAGGCGGTTATGAGATGGGAGGTGCCGAGATCCCCGTCCGAGATCAGGACCTTTCTGGGTTTGGCCGACTACTATCTGAGATTTATCAGAGATTTCTCCAAGATTGTTGTTCCTTTTACCAGATTGACCTGGAAGGGTGTTGCTTTTGCATGGGGGCCCGAGCAGCATGCCTTATTTGAGACTCTTTGCCAGAGATTGTGCGAAGCCTTGGTGTTAGCCCATCCCAAGGGATTGAAGGATTTTGTAGTATGTTGTGATGCATCTATATCAGGATTGGGTGCCGTGTTGATGCAGAGGGGACATATGATAGTCTATGCATTGAGGTAGTTGAAGCCTCATGAGATGCAGTATCCCACCCATGATTTGGAGCTGGGGGCGGTGGTGTTCGCCCTCAAGATCTGCCGCCACTATCTGTATGGAGTCCGGTGCTCCATATACACAGACCATAAGAGTATGAAGTACCTCATGGATTAGCCCAACCTGAATATGAGACAGACAAAATGGTTGTACGTAGTGAAGGAATATGACTGCGAGATCTTATATCACCCAAGCAAGGCTAATGTGGTAGCCAATGCCTTGATCCGTAGAGCATAGAGTTCCCCAATCTAAGGCATGTATATGAGGATGACGATGATGACTCCAGTCCTAGATACCAATCGCGAGACTCAGGTGGAAGCTGTGAAGCCAGAGAACCTCAAGACGGAGCGGGTGATCGGAGAGGTTTCCGAGTTTGAGATGTATCTAGATTTGAAGAAAGACTACTACTGGCCCTGTATGAAGAGGGATCTGGCCTAGGTAGCTGAAAGGTTCTTGATCTGTCGTCGAGTTAAGGAAGAGCACCAACATCCACATGGCTCGTTACAGCCTCTAGAGGTTCCCTAGTGGAAGTGGGAACAGATTTCCATGGATTTTATCACCAAATTACCAAGAACCGCGCGAGGTGTCGACGCGATATGGGTGATTGTGGATCGGTTGACGAAGAGTACTCATTTCCTTGCTATCAGTGAGAGATCTTCCGCAAAGAAGTTGGCCGAGATTTATGTGAGAATGGTGGTGGCTCGACATGGAGTGGCGACATTGATAGTGTCAGATCGGGATGTGCATTTTACTTCCAGGTTCTGGAAGAAGTTTCATGAGGAGTTGGGTACCCGATTGCACTTCAGTACCGTATACCACCCATAAATAGACGGGCATAGTGAGTGGACAATTCAGACGCCGTAGGACATGTTACGTGCATGTTTTATGGACTTTGGAGGAAGTTAGGGTACTTATTTTCCCTTGGCTGAGTTTTAATATAACAACAGCCATCATTCCAGTATTGACATTCCTCCCTTTGAGCTCCTATATGGGAGGAGGTGTCGGACTCCCATTTGTTGGGGAGAGGTAGGGCAGTGGGTGATGAGTAGCACTGAGATAGTGCTCAAGACAACTGAGTAGATTTAGCAGGTCAGGCAGAGGTTATTGACAGCCCAGAGTCTCCAGAAGAGTTCCGCATATCGGCGACGATCCGAGCTGGAGTTCCAGGTTGGAGATTTTGTCCTGCTGAAGGTATCCCCATGGAAAGGGGTGATCCGATTCAGGAAGCAGGGCAAGTTGGGCCCCAGATATATCGGTCCTTTCAGAGTGACTACCGGTAGGAGCTACCTGTAGAGTTGAGACAGATTCATAACACCTTTCACATGTCCCAGTTGAGGAAGTATGTAGCCGATGAGACGGTAGTGGTACGCTTAGAGGACATTCAGGTGGATGCTATCCTGAATTACATTGAGTGACTGGTAGAAATTTTGGATAGAAAAGTTAAGATCCTAAGGAACAAGGAGGTGCGGTTGGTTAAGGTGCAGTGGGAGCATCGTAGGGGATCCGAGTGGACTTGGGAACCCGAGTCCGAGATGCGCGAGCAGTACCCTGAGTTGTTTTCGGAGCATGACTTCGATGTCGAAGTCTGATTCTAGTGGGGGAGAATTGTAACATCCTGACTCTCAGTTATAATATTTATATATTTATTTTTAGGATTAAATGAGTGACTCGTTGAGTTGTATGCCCGACTCGTCGAGTAGAGTCGGATTGGTCACGTGGGTTTAATAACCAACTCGATGACTCAGAGAGACGAATCGACGAGTTGGCGTTGTGTGAGGAAACCCTAAATCCCCAGGTTTGTGTGCTATTTAAAGGGCCTTAAGCCTTCATTTCCGCCTCACCAGCCACCCAACTCCCTTATGTGAAAACCTAATCGCCTAGATTGAGCCAATAGAGAAAAGAGAGTTAATCTTGGGCATTTTGTGATCTTTTGAAGGTGAAGAGGAGAGCATCAAAGCTTGGATCAAGAGGAGGCTTTTGGATCCAGAGATTCCTCAGAGATTTGCTTCAGTTGGGGGTAAAAAGATGCTAACTTGATCATTTCCTTATGAGATCTTGGTTTAGGGAGTTTTTAGGGTTTTCTCCTATCCATCTTGTGTCATTAAGTCATTTGAGCATGGCTTGAGGTTGCAAGCTCAGATCTAGACTGTAGGGAGCCGTGTGAGTCCAAAGACCCGAGCTTTATTGAGCTGGAGGCAAGCTCTTGTGCATCTAACGCTTGTTGGAGCTTGTATTGGCATTATGAGCCAAATATGCCATACATGCATGTAAAGCTTGCAGCTTTACGTGATATTCAAGCCTTAGGAAGATAGATCCAAGGTATGGGGTATCAGGTCCGCCTTAACACATCTGAATGAGAATTCGACTTAAGGGACTCGACGAGTCAATGAGCTGACTCGACGAGTCGGTTGGAGTTTGTCCTGATGAGACGAAACACGCGGTAACTCAGCGAGTTGACGGGTCAACTCGGCGAGTTGAGTTGGACTTTTATGAGTGTTCTGAGGAATCGAAGGGACTCAACGAGTCACATAGATGCACTCGACGAGTTGGGTCAACATGGACTGTTGACTCGAGTATTGACGTCTGTTGACTTTAGGGTTTGGTCAACCTTGAGGGATAGAGGTCATGGAGGGGTAAAATGGTCTTTTACCCATCCCAGGAGTTAAAGAGGGACTATCATGAATTTATTTAGATTTGTGATCTTTAAGTGTTAATTAGAGATGCTTATTACATGTAGGCAGGGATTATACTGTTCGAGGGGTATTCAGCTTCCTTGCTTGCTTACGAGGTGAGTCTTCTCACTATACTTACCTATAGTAGTAACCTTTGTGTGACCGAAGGGTCTTTTGTGCTTATATTGAGTATTGTGATATCCTGCATTATGTCTTTGTGATTTATGTTTTGTATTTTTCTGAGCTTACTGAGTTAGAACGGGAGGGTCCACCCGAGTTGTGGGACTGGAGGGTTCCACTGAGACACAGTGATTGGAGGGTCTTATTTGAGTATAGACATGAGAGGCTAATGAGATGTGTGTGGTATTTTGGGGAACTCACTAAGCTTCGTTCTTACCGTGTTATGTGTTATGTTTTTCAGGTACTTCTCAGGGATTGTGTTTAAAACATTTTCTGAATTGATTGTACACATGGGGAAGGCGCCAGATTGATTGTACACATGGGGCGGAGTTACGTTTGAGGATCCTGGATTGTGTTTAAAACATTTTATGAATATGTGTTTTGAAAACATTATCATTTGGGGTTTTTGTGAACTATATTATGAGAATTACCTGATTTTAAAATGAAAAATTTGTTTGAAAATTTACGGTGTTACAAGAGTATTGGATCTTGCTTTTTGTAGGAATGGTTATATGGTTAGCGAGTGTCGCAGAGTGATGCTTAGGCTAGGGCAGCCTTGTCAATTGGACTCTTAGGAAGCTAGTGGCGGGACCAGGTGCGAGACTAGCAGTCTCAACGATGGATGGGTATCTTTATATCCAGGTTTAGTAAAGGGTTGTCGGGAATCAGGAAATTTTGGATGAGATGCAAGTTTATATCCTTGGATCTATGGTTACGAATGATGTACCGAGTTGGCTTTTGGTGGAAACTCGTGTCACACCCCAAAACCGGAACGGGGGAAACGTTCTGGAGTGGATGACGTCATGTCAAGTATCACAACATATGCAGTATAGTAAACAAAGTACAACAACCATTGCATTAATAGTAATAGTTTTACATAAGTTACATTTCATAGAGACATTAAAGTAATACATAAACTAGTATGGATGCAACTCGGTTCTAGGCTGGCTTCACAAAAGCTCCCGGGTGTACCTGTCTAATTGCTGAGCTGAGAATACAAGTTATTTTGAAAGCGAGTATCAACATTTTAATAAATGCTGGTGAGTTCATAAGTATTTAGTGTCATTTGTGTAAGTAAGCATTTTATTCAAAATAACTTTATAAGAAGTAGTAGTTTAGATTCTACGGTGTATTAGCGTCCTTTCTAGAAAATCCTATATTTTCTAATTAAAAGCAGTCTTCTACCAAGACTCGACAATGTTATGTTTTAAAGAGAAATTTTCCCTGAAATGCTATCATTACCAAAATACGGTATTTGACTTTAAAGAAAGTAGGAGAATATCACTAGTAAAAATACTAGGGGAAAATAACATATGCCTTAGCAGAAAATACTGCTGACTAAGGCAAAGAATTCATAGACTCCAGGAGAGTATCGAATGAATGACACGCCTGGCTCAGTCTAACAAAAGGAAACACATACCCCAGACGGTATCAAATGTACAATACGGCTAGCAAGGTCTAAAACAAAGAAACACAGACCCCAGACATTATCAAATGAAAGATACAGCTAGCAAGGTCTAAAACAAAGAAACACAGACCCCAGACATTATCAAATGAAAGATACAGCTAGCAAGGTCTAAAACAAAGAAACACAGACCCCAAACAGTATCAAATGAAAGATACAGCTAGCAAGGTCTAAAACAAAGAAACACAGATCCCAGATAGTATCAAATGAAAGATACAGCTAACAAGGTCTAAGACAAAGGGTAATCCTAAGAGTGTTGTTTCTAGAATACAGTGTTAATTCTCGTTACCTTAAGGCCATGAATTATAAGGTAACATGGAGATAATCGTAACCATACTGATTGACACTAGAGTACTTGACGCCCTGCAAGCGTCGGAATAAATATGACATTTGACACCCCTTGGCTTGGTAGGCCGTCGACTGTAGCTAGCAGTCAGGGTGCGGGAGTGTCAGTCCTGTATAGATCTATACACCCAATGCATGCTCTCCCTACAGGAGACTCTGGTTACCAACTCGACAACGGGGATATCCGTGTCTTGAAGATGCATCTCGGATTCTGAATTCTAATAGAGGCGCTGGAGAAATGATATAGACTCGCGTGTGAACTGACTCCTGTGGAATTCTCGTACTAGAAAGAGTGGATAGAGCTTCCTAACTATTCCTATAATAGTTACTAGTGTCTCTGATCTATGAGTGACGAGTGGGAGGATGCCCTTGCTACCCAAGGGAAATGAACTGATCGATGTAAACCTTTATGTCTATACATGTATACATGATATATAATTAATGATTAAACGACCTTCGGACGGATATCCGATCCCACCAGACCACATCCAAACGAGGAAAAGGAAATAGGGCGAACTAGCCTTCCTAAGTCCTTTAAGCATTTTTTATATAACTATCCAAGTACATGCATGCATTTAACGAAGTAGAAGCATTTAACGAAGCAGAAGCGTTTAACGAAGCAGAAGCGTTTAATGAAGCAGAAGCGTTTAACGAAGTAGAAGCGTCTAACGAAGTAGAAGCATAGAAGCATGGAAGAAAACTTTGACGAAAACTTTGGAAAACCTTTACACTTAAGAAAATCATGACTTGATATCCTTTCGTAAAATAAGTTTGAAGACCTTTATAAATCCTTGAAAATCTTTCATAAACAAGTTTTGAATATAACTTTGATAACACAATATAAGTAAAGAAAAACCTTTGTTTAAAATACTACTATAACTAGTTTTAAAGTAAACATACAGCACGAGAGACAATTTGAGAAAAGATTTAAACAAGTAAAGACGTTTTAGAAAAACCATTTATAGTGTCATGCTTGGTAAAACAACTGAAAGTGTAATAAATCCTTGTGCATGCGGGTTATTAATCACATATGATTGATATGAAAACTGGCATGTTTTAACTTGTATCCCCCCTATAAAAGCATGTAAAACATTTAAAAGGTTAATTCAGGGGTATGAACTCACCTGTTGTAAGCGGATCGAACGAAAGTGCCGGTTGGGTGCTCGGTGTCAAGTAAAGACTTGAACACACTTAGTAACCTATTAACATATGATGACATATGTTTACATACAATTAGTAAATATAATACTAATTTAAACACGTATACGCATCCTAAAATGCGGAAAACACTTTGGTTAAGTGCTAGGAGTGTCCCGGGTAACATCTAAGGGAGTGTATGGCCTAGTTAGGGAGTTTACTCTTCAAGAGTAAACTCTTTATAGAGTTTACGGCCCTAAGACCTCATCCCCATGAGTTTACGACCGTAAACTCATGGGTGGTGTGTTCTTTGAGGCATTAAGGTCTTATCTCACTCATAGAATTAGGCTAGGTTCAATTCTAGGTCATAGGAAAGGCTTAAGGCCTCATATGGACCATTTTAGGGAGTTTACAGTTCATGACCACTCCTTGAGGAGTTTATGGCCGTAAACACATGAGTTTACGGTCGTAAACTCATGTTAGCCCATGTGACAACCCAGAATTTTCATTCGGTCAAACCCTAAAAGTCAATCACTTCATATTATAAGTCAAGTTCACTTTTACTTGTTTTTGGGAAAAATAATGTTCGTTTGATTATTTTAATATTATTTTTAAACGAACAGGTGAAAGAAAGTGTCGTCTCGGGTTTTGAATTTTAAAAACCGCAAACACCTCGTGTCTTAGAAGTTCCCGGCCAAACAATTTTGTTTGGGTCGAAAAATCATCCCAAAAATCCGTAAACTCATGCTTATCCATGAGTTTACTCCCCAAGACTAGTCATTCTTGAGTTTACTCCCCAAACACCAAAAGAGTAAACTCCAAAATATCCTCTCAAGTATCATCTTAGATTTTATTCAAGATCTTCAATCTAGTAAGTGTTTCTAGCCATTTTAAGTTAGTATATCACTTAATCTAGTGATTGTACATCCTTTAATCCATCCATTTTTGTGTTTTGATTAGTTTTCCAAAAACAGCAAGAACACCAAGAACACACACTAAGTGTTCTTGGACTTTTAGCTCAATTCAAGCTTCCTTATGTAAGTACTTCTATCCTAGAGTCATTTAAAGCTAGCTATGCATGTTTATACCAAGGAAAAGTCCCAAGAACACCAAGTTAAAGGTGTTCACGGTTTTGGGAGGTCCCAAAACCGTAAACACCAAGTTTAGGGCCAAAGTGGTGTGTTAGGGTGCCTAGATGCTTCACAATGTCTTAAGGATTTGTCTAGGTTCATCCTTGAAGAGTTTATCACACAAAAAGCACCAAAATCATACATTTTTATGTGTTTACGATTTGGGGATTTCCCAAAACCGTAAACACCCTAAATGATGTTTAAAAATCCCATAAATGTCCCATGGTTGTTCCTTATGTCTAAATCTAACCTAGACTATTTCCATGTTTGAGCTAAGGACTTGAAAACCGCCAAATACCAAAATTATGGGTTTAAGGTAGTAAACTCATGAGTTTAAGGTAGTAAACTCATGAGTTTAAGGTAGTAAACTCCATTTAGGAGTGTTTTGATGCCACACAACACTTCCTAAGGCTAAATCATGAAGTAGGAATGCTTGGAATAGCTTAGAAGACTTCAAAACAACAAATGGTCAAAAGGTTAGGAGTTTACGACCGTAAACTCAAGAGTTTATGACCGTAAACTCAAGGGGTGTTGGTCCTTAGGGAGTAAAATCATTTTAAGAGTGTTCCTTGAACCCCAATCATACTAGCCTTTCCCTACAACACTTAGATGCACTCCTGAACACTTATAACACTTATACAAAGTGTTTGTGATGTCCTAGAGTGTCTTGACTTGTTTATTAGTTGTTTAAAGACTAATTGTTTATATACATATGTCCTCATATGTAATTAGGATCTTTGTGCGTGTCTAAGTCTTCACTTGACACCAAGCACTTATCCGACACTTCCATCCGATCTAGTCGCAACAGGTGAGTTCATACCCCTTAATCAATGTTTTAAATGTTTTTAAATACTTTATGGGGGGATACAAGTAGAATCATGCTACTTATTATATCAATCACATGTGATTAATAAGCAGCATTCAAATGATTGGCTACTCCTTAGCCGTTTTACCAAACAGTTTCCTTCAAATGGTTTTCATAAACACTTATTATGTTTAAAACTCCTTATTAAACTGCACATTTTACTCTGTATGTTTCATTCAAACTCGTTTACAATTGTGTTTCAAACAAATGCTTCTTTATACTTAAACTGTTTTATCAAACCCATGCCTTTAAACCGTTTTATAGATTGACATCAAGTCGATCTTTTCTTAGATAATAATTATGTTCAAAGGTTTTACAAAAATTATTTTATGCTTTTATATTATCAATTGCATGCCTATATATGTATGTATATATATATATATATATATATATATAAGAAATGTTTAAAAGACTTAGGAAGGCTATCCACCCTATTACTTTTTCGTGCTTGAGATGTGGTCTGGTGGGACATCGGGTATCCGTCCGAAGGTTGTTTAAATATTATTTATATAGCATTTGTACATATGTAGTCATAAAGGTCCTTCAATTTCATCCAATGCCCTTGGGTAGCAAGGGTATACATCCATGTTCATACGTACCAGTTACATTACTAGTAAGCTACCATATGGGTAGTTTAGGAAGATACTAGAACTATTACTAGAACGCGATATCATAGAATGAGTCAGTTCATTCATGAGTCAATACTTGCTAGATAGAGAGAACACACATTATAGCTACTACACACAGTACATTACTATACATGCTAGATAGAGAGAGAACACACGTTACAGCTAATACATGCAAAACATTACAATACCTTTACATAGATACATCTATATGAGTACATTTACATGAATACGTTTACATATATATGCTTACATGACTACATTTACATAGATACATTTACATGAGTACACTTACACGAATTGCTAGTACATTTTATATGTATCGATTCTGTTATATAATCCTCATTCTTATATTTACCTTGTGATTCAATCACATAATCGACGAGATAGATTGGATTTAATATCCTAGTACCAAAGGATACGTTGCGGGATTGACCATTCCTAGAATCTCTGTTAGCTACAGAGGTAAAAGCACATCCACGGATGTCAATGGTTGATACCATTACAGGTATACTTTAAGGGACTAACTATTCCTATACCCAGCTGTTAGAACCAGAGGTAAATGTACATCTACGTATGTCTCCAGTTAACATTGTTAGTTACCCTGGTACCAAAGGGTAATACTAAGGCTACATTCAGAACAGTCGGGTCTTGGTAGAAGTCTACATTCAGAACAGTCGGGTCTTGGTAGAAGGCTACATTCAGAACAGTCGGGTCTTGGTAGAAGGCTACATTCAGAGCAGTTAGGTCTTGGTAGAAGGCTACATTCAGAACAGTTAGGTCTTGGTAGAAGACTCCCTTTTATAGTAGTAGGAATCATAGGGATTTCTAGGGTTTTTCAAACATTTACATTTGTTCTACAAAACATTTTCATACTTACAGTTCATATACATTTTCGATACTTACAATTCATATACATACAAATACTTACATACAAATTAAGACACTAAAATGCTTATGATCTCACCAGCTTTAAAGCTGATACTGTAACGCCTGTGTTTCCGGGCTTGCCATTTTTAGCAATGTAATAGTCTAGGTTAACCTTTGTAACCCGTTTTGAAATAATAAGAGTGTATTATTTGAGTATTATGTGTTTTGTGCTTAATTGCTTAATTATGTGGTTTGATTAATTAAGAATAAAAATAAGCGTCAAAATTTAACTGTAAAATAAACTTAATATCTTTGGATAATGTTGTAGTAGTTGAAACGAGGTTTCCGAATATATATAGAACGCCCAAATCTGACTTTGTATGAGGAAGTTATGATTTATCGAAGTTTCGGCTTAGCGGTGTGCAGCCCGAAATACTCGATTTGAGATCGAGCGGTTTTTAGCCGAAGCAATCTAAACGAGGATCGAAGGTCTCGTTATTGGTATCGAAGCGATAAAAAGTTAGGCGAGAACGGACGTCAAACGTAGAAGTTATGAATTTATAACGAAGTTTTTCTGTCGCGGCCTATTAAAAATAAATAATAAAAATAAATTTAAAATTAGCCGACAGAGTCTAAACGAAAGTTGTAGAGCGTAATCTCACCTTCGCGTGGATATAAAGAACGTCGAAAACGGAGTTCGTATGAAGAAGATATGAATTTCCGAAGTTTATTAAATATTTTGTATTTAAATTAAATCTTTAAATCCGGCATTATCCGAAGAGGAGTCAACAATCCGATCCGAAGTACGCCCCGCGTACTCCGAAGATGTCGACACTCGCAGCTAGTGGCTTCGGATGACGAACGCAGTGACGATTTCGGACCTGTACGCCCCGCGTACTCCGAGGCTCCAGCCTCCTATAAATAGGATCCAAAGGCAGCCGATTCTTTTGTTCATTTTCTCTCTTCTCTCTCCCGTTTTGCATCGTTTTGCGTGCCAATACCCCGAAGCCCCGGTATTATTCTCGAGCCCCGAAGCAAGTCCCGAGATCCCGAAGATCCCGAGAAGTGCGGTTCCCGAGCCGAAGCTCTGCCCGTGAGAAGTTCGATTTTTGTAGAGATCTTCCAGATCTGCTGAGGATTACTACTTCTGCAAGTCGTAGTGCTGTCCGATCATCTTCTGATCAAGTGAGTGTATACTACCTTTCATAAACACGATAATAATACAAGTATGGTTAGAGTGTATTAAGTATATTGTTGTTTATGTGTATAATTTTGTTGTTATATGTGTGAATGTATATTCATTCTCTTCTATCTCATAGATCTGATTTAGTTTCTATGAAATACGTGTTATGTGGGTGTGCCTCATCTGTTATGTGGAATATGTATTGAATGAAAATGATATACAGGTTTTAAACTATGTATGAAAATATATATTTTTATCTACTAATATGTTGGGTAGAACATGGGTAGATAGTTGGTGTGTAATAAACAGATGAGAGGCCTCGATGTTGTTGTTGTTATTGTTGTTGATCTAGTTATTCAGCGGAGTATGGATAACGACCATGGACTCTTTCTAGACAGTCCAGTGGAATGCTAGCAGGTTCATAACCTGTAGGTGTTGTGAACGATGTGTTCACCGGTGTACTCTATCCCCCTCATGGTTGCCTTTAGGATATCTATTGTTGAGGAAACCCCTTAGCAGTGATGTCCGTCCCGATGAAAATCCTAGATTAGGTCCCTTGAGATAGATGTTATTTTAGGGACGTAAAGTGAGGATAACGGGAATGGGTAATCGGGATAGTGATTGGTTGGTGAAATTAAATGTAATTTATTTATTGTGGGTTGAAAACCCTACATGCTCACCAGGCTCCCAAGCCTGACCCACTCAGTTTTATTTGTATTACAGGAAGTGGCGCAAGGGCATAAGATGGATGAATCATCGAGTTGTTTTGTTTACAAGTCTGTATATGTATATATTTGTTGAATGACTTGTAATGTTATCGTTTATGATTTATGATCTGTATCGGAACATGACATCCCGAGTTTTGATTATATAATGAAAATGCATCTCTTGATGAAATGCTTTGATAAATATTATTTTATCATGTTTTGTTTTGGGAACAAATTCCGCAACACTTTTAAATCAAAAGGATTTATTCTGAAATTATTTTAAAAAGCATAAATGAAATCGGTCTTTTCTGGCCGTGATTTTGGGGATGTCACAGTTGGTATCAGAGCATTAGTTTAAGCGAACTAGGAATTTGTAGGATTTCTAGACTTAAACTTAGAATGCTAAGTGGAAATTGTGAGTTGTGTGTCCGTTGGGTTTTGGACACGAGCACTAGTTTATTTTAGGAAAGTTGCCTAAAATGCTTTTATGTGCTAAATGTTATATGTTGCCATATATGATGTTAATTGTTCGGATCTACGGTCTGTTGCCGACCGGATCTGGAAACCTTATGTGTGTAGGATTCTAAGCGTATGTCTACGGTATTAGAACTAGCATGTAAACGTTTCGGAGTAATAAGTATGATTTGAATATCTATCGTGAATGAGGATCTAATTTCACCTTATTCGGTGTGTAGATCAAAAATGGTGAGAACAAGGAGTGGCGTTGGAAACGCGGATGAAAACAGGAATCAACCGCCAGTAATTGAGCAAATACCTGTTGTAGCAACAACACCAGAACCAATAACAATGGCTGCGGTGCAAGCCATGATTCGGGCTATGCTAGCCGAACAAAGGGATGAAATGTGACAGATGTTGCATGATAATAGGGACAAACCTATCATACCTATTGAGGAACCCGAATTGATTCCCGAGCAATCGGAGGAAGGGAACAATAGTCGCATTATGAGTCAAGTTGGGACTCAAGGAGAACGAAGGAACGATCTGGAAAGGAGAAACAACAAGGATGGGCGAATGTACAAGAACTTCTTGGGCGCTAAGCCGCCAAGTCTTTCTGGGAGCCCAAAGCCTGTTGAGATAATGGATTGGATCTCCGAAATGGAGATGGTATTTGAAAGTTGCAACTGTAGCAACAAACAGAAGACTGTCTTTGCAGTCAGACAACTGAAGACTGGAGTCTTGAGTTGGTGGAAGTTGTTGGCAGATACTATGCCACGAGGAGAAGCCCTAAAAATGTCATGGGAGGAGTTCTTGGAACAACTAAGGGTGCAATATTGTTCAGAGATAGATCTGATTGATCTGAACAATGAGTTCCAAAACTTGAAGAAGGGGAAGATGAGCATAGACGACTATGCTACTGCATTCACTGAGAAAATGAAGTTATTTCCGTACCTAGTGCCAACGGAACTCTCCAAGATTGAGAGGTTTTCTAATGGACTGCCTGCCGACTTTGGTCCGACAGTCAAGATGGCAACTACTCTGAAAACGGCTGTTCGTGCAGCTAAGAATGTGGAGGCCCAGCAGAAGGAAAAGGGTCTGGAAAGGATAGATGTTGGTGAAAAGAGGAAGTTCGATGGAACTTCAGGGTCCAACAAGAAAAACAAGTTCTCGAAGTCTGGTTCGAGGGGAAATGGAGGTGAAGCGAAATGGTGCGACAAATGTAAGAAGAAGCATCATGGAAGATGTGAGGTGGCAAACACATGCTACAAGTGTGGAAAGCCAGGGCACTATGCCAATGAATGTACCCTCACTAAGAAAGTTTGCTATGGTTGTGGTGAGGAGGGACACATGTCGAGGGACTGCCCGAAGAAGAAGGAGGCAGCTAGACCCAACATTCCACCAAAGCCAAAGGCGAGAGCATTCCAGATGACACTGGAAGCTGCTAAAGATGAAGCTGATGTCACTTCAGGTACCTTTCTCGTTAACGAATTGCCTGCCCAAATTTTATTTGATTCTGGAGCCAACTACTCCTTTATATCGCATGAATTTGGTAGAAAGCTAGCTTTGCTTGTTGTTAGACTAGATAATGCCTTATTAGTCGAAGTTGCTAGTGGCAAATTTGTACCTGTTAGCCATCGTATGAAAAACATCTTAATTGATCTGAATGGGAATAAGTTCCACGAGGAATTATTGTCTATCGAACTTAATGGTTTCGACATCGTATTGGGAATGGATTGGCTTAGCACCAATGACGCCGAAATTTTATGCAAGAAGAAAATAGTCAAAGTAAACCCGCCTGGGAAAGATTCGTTTATGGTGTATGGGGACAAACGCAGAGTGAATTCTGGAATCATTTCATTGATGAAAGCCAGAAAATGTTTGACCAAGGGGTGTACATCATATCTAGCATTCGTGATTGATGCTAAGAAGGGAAAGAAGGTGATGCGGAATATTCCAGTTGTGTGTGATTATCCGGAAGTATTTCCCGAAGATCTTCCTGGATTACCGCCTGATCGACAAGTGGAATTCCGTATTGACTTGTTGCCAGGAACAACGCCAATTGCGAAAGCACCTTATCGATTAGCACCGACGGAGATGAAGGAGCTAATGATGCAACTTCAGGAGTTATTGGACAAAGGTTTCATTAGACCTAGTTCATCACCCTGGGGAGCTCCGGTGTTATTTGTAAAGAAGAAGGATGGAAGTATGAGAATGTGCATTGATTATAGAGAGCTGAACAAGGCAACAATAAAGAATAGATATCCATTGCCAAGGATTGATGACCTGTTTGATCAATTGCAAGGTTCGAGCTATTTCTCGAAGATCGACCTAAGGTCAGGATATCATCAGCTGAAAGTAAGAGAGCAGGATATAGAGAAGACTGCATTCAGAACTTGATATGGACACTACGAGTTCTTGGTTATGTCGTTTGGACTAACCAATGCTCCGGCAGCATTCATGGATTTAATGAATAGGGTTTGTAATCCTTTCCTTGATAAATCCGTGATAGTGTTCATAGACGACATTCCGATTTACTCGAAAAGCCAGGAGGAGCATGGCAGACACTTGCGAGAAGTGTTGGAAGTTTTGAAGAAGGAGAAGTTGTATGCAAAGTTCTCCAAATGTGATTTTTGGATTCGTGAAGTCCAATTCTTGGGTCATGTGGTCAACCAAGAAGGGATAATGGTTGATCCAGCGAAGATCGAAGCTGTGATGAAGTGGGAACAACCAAAAAGCCCCACGGAGATTCGAAGCTTTTTGGGATTAGCTGGATATTACCGAAGGTTTATCCAAGACTTTTCTTCGATCGCTAGTCCATTGACAGCTTTGACCCACAAAGGAGCTACTTATGCTTGGAGTGATAAGCATAAAGAAGCATTCGAGAAGCTAAAGAAGAAGCTATGCGAGGCACCGATACTTTCTCTAGCCGATGGAGTTGAAGACTTCGCTGTTTATAGTGATGCGTCTGGGGTTGGATTGGGTTGTGTCTTGACCCAAAGAGAAAAGGTGATAGCATATGCGTCTCGACAACTGAAAGAGCATGAAAAGAATTACCCGACTCATAATTTGGAGTTGGCAGCGGTAGTTTTCGCTCTGAAAATATGGAGGCATTACCTCTATGGCACAAAGTGCAAACTTCTCACTGATCATAAGAGTCTCCAATATCTCTTTAATCAGAAAGAATTGAATATGAGGCAACGACGCTGGCTAGAATTACTCAAGGACTACGATTGTGAGATACTTTACCATCCCGGTAAAGCTAATGTTGTTGCTGATGCTCTCAGTCGGAAAGTCAATCTTGAAAGGAAAAGGCCAAGAGAGTTGAGAATTGAAGTTGTCTCGACTATTTTGGAAAGTATAAAGAAAGCTCAAAAGGAAGCTTCTGAAAAGAATGACCGAAAGGAGGAACGTTTGGGCAAAACGTTGGTATTCGGTGTAAACAGTCATGGACTGAAGGTGTTCCAAGATCGGATTTGGATACCTAAGACAGGAGGAGTCAGAGATCTTCTGATGGAAGAAGCTCACAAGACCATGTACTCGATTCATCCCGGTAGCACTAAAATGTATAGGGACCTAAAACCCTACTACTGGTGGCCGACGATGAAGCTTGATGTTGCAAAGTATGTGGCTGAGTGTGTGACTTGTGCGAGAGTAAAGACACAACATCAGAAACCATACGAAAGTTTAGAACCTTTGCCTGTGCCTATGGGTAAGTGGGAAGACATTGCTATGGATTTTGTCACTAAACTGCCCAGAACAAAGAATGGTCACGACATGATTTGGGTGGTCGTTGATCGATTCACTAAGAGTGCGCATTTCATAGAAGCCAAGGAAAAATGGTCTATGGAGAAGCTTGCGAATTCTTACATGAAGGAAATTGTGAGGCTTCACGGTGTTCCGTTAACGATTGTGTCGGATCGTGATAGCCGTTTCACCTCACGATTTTGGAAAAGTCTACAAGAGGAACTGGGTACCAAGTTATGTTTAAGTACAACTTACCATCCGCAGACTGATGGTTAGAGTGAAAGAACGATACAAACACTTGAAGATATGCTGAGAGCATGTACCTTGGAATTCCTAGGTAATTGGGATGAACATTTACCATTGGTAGAATTTTCCTACAATAATAGTTTCCACTCGAGCATTAAGATGGCACCTTACCAAGCTTTGTATGGACAGAAGTGTCGTACGCCGTCTTGTTGGCTTGAGGCTGGGGAAAAGCAGTTTATGGGACCCGAGTTGGTTCATCAAACTGCTGAAAAGTTGAAAATAATTAGGGAAAGAATGTTAGCAGCTCAGGATCGTCAAAAGAGCTATGCTGACAAGAAGCGAAGACCGATGACTTTTGAGGTTGGGGATTCGGTTTTGCTTAAATTCTCGCCGTGGAAGGGACTTATAAGATTTGGTAAAAGGGGAAAGTTGAGTCCAAGGTTTATTGGACCGTTTAAAGTTCTTCAGAGGATTAGGAACCAAGCTTACAAGCTCGAACTACCAGAAGAACTGAATGAAATTCATAACACTTTTCATGTGTGTTATTTGAGGAAGTTCACGGGGGAAGTTCCCGACATAATTCCAATTTATGAATTGAGAAATGATGAGAACAAAAGGTTGATTGAGGAACCAGAGGCAATTGTTGACCGAAAGACTAAGAAATTGCGACGCAAGATGGTTGGGTTAGTGCTTGTCCGATGGAAACACACGAATGGGCCGAATCTCACCTGGGAGACGGAGAGTGACATGATGGGTCGCTATCCGCATTTGTTTGTTGATGTGAGATTCCGGGGACGAAATCATTCTAAGGTGGAGAGAATTGTAACACCTGTGTTTCCGGGCTTGCCATTTTTAGAAATGTAATAGTCTAGGTTAACCTTTGTAACCCGTTTTGAAATAATAAGAGTGTATTATTTGAGTATTATGTGTTTTGTGCTTAATTGCTTAATTATGTGGTTTGATTAATTAAGAATAAAATAAGCGTCAAAATTTAAGTGTAAAATAAACTTAATATCTTTGGATAATGTTGTAGTAGTTGAAACGAGGTTTCCGAATATATATAGAACGCCCAAATATGACTTCGTATGAGGAAGTTATGATTTATCGAAGTTTCGGCTTAGCGGTGTGCAGCCCGAAATACTCGATTTGAGATCGAGCGGTTTTTAGCCGAAGCAATCTAAATGAGGATCGAAGGTCTCGTTATTGGTATCGAAGCGATAAAAAGTTAGGCGAGAACGGACGTCAAACGTAGAAGTTATGAATTTATAACGAAGTTTTTCTGTCGCGGCCTATTAAAAATAAATAATAAAAATAAAGTTAAGATTAGCCGACGGAGTCTAAACGAAAGTTGTAGAGCGTAGTCTCACCTTCGCGTGGATATAAAGAACATCGAAAACGGAGTTCATATGAAGAAGATATGAATTTCCGAAGTTTATTAAATATTTTGTATTTAAATTAAATCTTTAAATCCGGCATTATCCGAAGAGGAGTCAGCAATCCGATCCGAAGTACGCCCCGCGTACTCCGAAGATGTCGACACTCGCAGCTAGTGGCTTCGGATGACGAACGCAATGACGATTTCGGACCTGTACGCCCCGCGTACAGGCGTACGCCCCGCGTACTCCGAGGCTCCGGCCTCCTATAAATAGGATCCGAAGGCAGCCGATTCTTTTGTTCATTTTCTCTCTTCTCTCTCCCATTTTGCATCGTTTTGCGTGCCAATACCCCGAAGCCCCGGTATTATTCTCGAGCCCCGAAGCAAGTCCCAAGATCCCGAAGATCCCCAGAAGTGCGGTTCCCGAGCCGAAGCTCTGCCCGCGAGAAGTTCGATTTTTGTAGAGATCTTCCAGATTTGCTGAGGATTACTACTTCTACAAGTCGTAGTACTGTCCAATCATCTTCTGATCAAGTGAGTGTATACTACCTTTCATAAACACGATAATAATACAAATATTGTTAGAGTGTATTAAGTATATTGTTGTTTATGTGTATAATTTTGTTGTTATATGTGTGAATGTATATTCATTCTCTTCTATCTCATAGATCTGATTTAGTTTCTATGAAATACGTGTTATGTGGGTGTGCCTCATCTGTTATGTGGAATATGTATTGAATGAAAATGATATATAGGTTTTAAACTATGTATGAAAATATATATTTTTATCTACTAATATGTTGGGTAGAACATGGGTAGATATTTGGTGTGTAATAAACAGATGAGAGGCCTCGATGTTGTTGTTGTTATTGTTGTTGATCTAGTTATTCAGCGGAGTATGGATAACGACCACGGACTCTTTCTAGACAGTCCAGTGGAATGCTAGCAGGTTCATAACCTGTAGGTGTTGTGAACGATGTGTTCACCGGTGTACTCTATCCCCCTCATGGTTGCCTTTAGGATATCTATTGTTGAGGAAACCCCTTAGCAGTGATGTCCGTCCCGATGAAAATCCTAGATTAGGTCCCTTGAGATAGATGTTATTTTAGGGACGTAAAGTGAGGATAACGGGAATGGGTAATCGGGATAGTGATTGGTTGGTGAAATTAAATGTAATTTATTTATTGTGGGTTGAAAACCCTATATGCTCACCAGGCTCCCAAGCCTGACCCAATCAGTTTTATTTGTATTACAGGAAGTGGCACAAGGGCGTAAGATGGATGAATCATCGAGTTGTTTTGTTTACAAGTCTGTATATGTATATATTTGTTGAATGACTTGTAATGTTATCGTTTATGATTTATGATCTGTATCGGAACATGACATCCCGAGTTTTGATTATATAATGAAAATGCATCTCTTGATGAAATGCTTTGATAAATATTATTTTATCATGTTTTGTTTTGGGAACAAATTCCGCAACACTTTTAAATCAAAAGGATTTACTCTGAAATTATTTTAAAAAGCATAAATGAAATCGGTCTTTTCTGGCCGTGATTTTGGGGATGTCACAGATACTCTCTTTCAAAATAACTTGTATCCTCAGGTCAACGATTGACAGGTACTGATGCAAGGTTTAGAGAAGATGAAGATCGTTCAAGACTCATCTTTCATTTTTTTATACTTTAGTGTCTATTATAATTTGACAGAACACTTGTATTAAAATTATATTATTAATGCAATGGATAATGTTGTTGCTTGTTTACTACTTTTTATTGTTGTGATACTGTACATGACGTCCTCCGCCCCAGAACGTTTCCGCCGTTCTTGGTTTTGGGGTGTGACAGAGTGGTATCAGAGCATTGTTTATAGTGAAGTAAGTATATCAACCCATAAAAGATATACAGACTATAAATACAATGGTATTAAAAATACTCTGACCAAGAGTTTATACTTTAAATAATAAAATATTTAATTAAGTATACGTGTTGCATTCATACTAAAATCAGTGTCACTAGGACAGTACAAAAGAATTACGATTGTTGGGCAACACAGGTGGACTTAGAGACATATAGTCAAAACCGGGAAGATATAGCTTGATCAACTATATTATCCGAGGGTTGACTAGCATGTGCCTAAGTGTAGTTGTGTGGTTGCAACAAGTCTAAAATCTTACCAACCCTACCACAATGAGAACAGTAGAACATAACATTAAACTTAAAATACTATAGGAGTATTTGGTGTTACTATAAGTACTTTATACTTGAGAACTAAAACGGGATCTTCATTACTAAGTTGATAGTTTCTAAGTGGATACACTAAGGCTATATGTAATTAGGATGTTATAGACTTAGAATCTGTGAAAATTTTACGTTACCCCTATTCTGTGTGAATTTGGAGTAAAGGTCACATATTCGAAGGCCTATCCTATTTCGATTACATATAACTAGTATGCACTTCACATGTAGCGATGTAACTAATGAAGATTTTCTAAATAATTATCTAGATAGTTCGTCTAATAATTATTTTCTTACCCCAATTCTCGCGTAGATAACATGGCTGGACTCCATCCCCACGGCAACCAGTATCTTCCGAACGAAGTCATAGCTGGTTGGTTTGGAGGAGAACCAGAGAATGATCATCCTATCCCTTTGAATGATCACCATGATGAAGAACTTGCAGATGATGCTAACTCTGAACCCGAGGTTGAGAACCTACCCCAGCCAACTCCCGTTCCAATTCCTAACCCTCATCCGGCTTTTCATGGCCCGACGCCTGAGTGGGTGGAATGGTTGGAAACATGGAGCCAAGGACAAGATCAGCCCATGCCATTTAATGGTGACCGAAGCCTTTACGACCTGAGCAATGGGGGGCTCAGCAGACATAATCTTGCCAATCTTGGTCCGCAGAGTGGCCCGAAATGAGATTCAAGACAGGACAATCCTACATCAGATCACAAAAGTTGTCTCCGATGCGAGAATACATACCCTCCGCACCATTCGTCTAGAAGATGCTCGTGAGAGATCTGAGAGAAACCATGAAACCCTGCTGCAAGCACTGGCTGAATCACGAGCCGAAGTCATAAAACTCCACGTACGCCAGAGGGTGTACGAAAGACACCTACTTGATGTGGAACGTCAACTGGCTGAACTAAGAGTTCACCAGAGGGATGACCGTCGCCAGTAGTAGATGTTTTACTTTATTTTCCTTGTTAAAAGGAATCGTTTTTCTATCTTTGCCCGATGTGGCATTTTCTATGAAACTATCTTGTACTGTAAGTACTTTTGGTTAGGTCCTTATGCTGTTAAGGACTATCTTCTCTGGATATGATGTAAGACCTTTTGCAATGTCATTTTCCCGAACTTTTACGTCATGAATATCAAAGATATTGACAGTCAGCTAACTTCTGTGTCATTCTTTATTCAAGCACCCTTATCATACTTTCATTAGAGTCTATCTGAAACATGCTTTAGTCAAGTCATTGGACTATAGTAATTTAGCTCCGGAGACATTTCCAAGTCTCTTTCAGTGGTTGGATCATGTTATTCACCAACCAACGATACCTCGGCTTGAATGACAAACGTCTTGAGACCATTCTACGAACACACTTCCACTCAGTGCTAGGACTGCATCATAGGGATGTAGGTCAAACCTCCGTGAACATACTTCCAATCCGTACTAGGACTGCATCATAGGGATGTAGGTCAACCTTTCGAGAACATAATCTTACTCTTTGATTGAGTAATCGAAGTACATGTAGGGTCAACCAGAATCGCTCACAAAATCCTTATCTTTCGGGTTACAAAATCATGTCGTCATCAGGAAGCAATCAGTCGAACAACGAAACCTCCGCTATCCCAATGGACGCCACTACTTTCCAAACCGCAGTTGCAGCTGCCGTGATGGCTGCCGTAACCGCTGTCCTTGCGCACCGTAGCGCTATCAGCACAATCAATGCTGATGATGGGGTAGAAGATTCCGATCGTAGTATCCATCCAGGAAGCCGTCAAACGGTAACAGTCACAGGCTTGCAAAGCCGAAAAATAGAGAACAAGAAACGAAAGCGTCAAGACCAGAAAGAACGCAAGAAATCCCAAAGGCTGGCCATGCAACAACAGCAAGTGGAAACCCCTGCCATCCCCGTACCGAGCAGGCCATACGAGGGAAAACTCCCAAAGTGTGATAAGTGTAGTTTCCATCATCATGGGGCTTGCCATGAGATGCAATGTTGCAATTGCCTAAAAATAGGGCACCATGCTCGTAACTGTAGAGCACCAGCACGACCCATCACTCAAGTCCCTATCATCAGGACCAACCCTACCCACAAAAGTAGTGATAAAGCCGAACGCTTTTGGAAGCAATTTCCAAGGTGAAGTAATGAGGAAGGCACTCGTGTCCACATAACACTGGCTAAACGCCTCACTTCCACCACTAGTATTGGTGCTGTCCAGATATGTCACCAATGCGGTGAAATTGGACACGTCAAGAAGGATTGCCCGATAGTGAAGAACTCGGGTGCTGATGGGAAGATTCTCAGGATCACAGCTGTAAGAGAAACTACGTCGGACCCTTGTTAATGTAATTTAGGCGTTTTGTTGTAACAGACTTATAACCCATCCAAAACTAGTGCAACTAGAGTCTTACCTTTTGCGAGATCCTGTCTGTATAACGATGCTCGTGCTACGTGTTCTTGTCTTTTGTAGTATACCTCATTCGTAGCAATGGTCTTGTAGTAGTCTAAAGTACTGAAACTCTGTTAATGGTTGCACGGTTATGTTTTTTCTATAAACACCTTATGTTCAGATCTAATGTCTTTAAGTTTCCGTACGATTCCGACATTATCATATGACTCGATTCAATTTGATCCTCACAAAAACAGCTTCATTCGTACATCTCTTTGTCAGTAAACGTCTTTTTAGCGAAACCGTCATATCAGAACACCGAAGTACTCATGCGTGGAGTACCTCATAGTTCTTCTCTTTTCTGAAGAAACCCCCGAAGTACCACTCATACAGTATGTCAAGTTCAATCCAAAGATCCATACGGTTGCTCTGTCGCTGAAGAATGTATACATAGGGGCGATATGTAATCAAGGTTCTACTGGTTTAGAATTGATGATTCCTCTTTAACTTCTTTTCCTCGATAGGATGTGAGCTTAAAGAAGAATCAGTTATTCGACTATCTTTTCAATCTTAATTATATACGACTCATATACCCGAGATGGCGATCGTTGAACCAAGTATGGATTCTAAAATGAACTTCAGGACCGAGAACTACCCAAGACTACGAGTAATCGCATCCTCATGTGAACAAACATAGAACCCAGTAAGACTTCTGTAAACAGATTTCCCTTCAGTCTAAACACCTACGGAGATACAAGAACATTTCAGACAACTTAGCAAACTACATAGAAATAGAATTGGAAGACCAGGCTTCTCACCCTGGAGAACTCCGGTCTTATCCTTCCAGAGATCGACAGATTGCATCGTATATACCTCGGCTATCGAGGACTCCGTCAAGATTTTCCAGTAGAAATCGTTATCTCTGCCTCGCATAGATGAATTGGTTGAGCAAACGCAATGAGAGAATTACTTTCAGAAATGGATCTGAGATCCGAAGATCACCAGTTCGAGTGTTAGGGAAGGATGTCTGGAAGACTATCTTCCGAACTCAATGCGGACACTTCGAGTCCGTAGTGATACCCTTCGGATAGGACCAATACACCCATAGTATTCGTGAGCTAAATGTGTAGGGTACGCCTTTCTTACTTGGATCAGTTCGTCATTTCTCCATGTAATGACTTACTTATCCACCCTCGTAGTAAGAAGGAACCCATGGAAACATTACTCTCGGAGGAACTTTCACGAAGTTCTCTAAGCACGAGTTTTGAAATTGAAGAGTCAAATTTCTATGACACACTATTAGTGATGTGGGAAATTTTGAGTACTCTTACAATTTGTCAAAACCGTTGAGAATTTGTCGACACCAGAGACGCCGACAGACATTCGCCAAATTCTAGGTCTTATAGGCCTACTGTCATAGTTCATCCATAACTCCTCGTAAATCACAAAAACCCGACGACTTTGACCCAGCAGGGGGTGGCCCTTGACCGGGAAGTTAAACAAGAAAAAGAAACCTTGGAGATTCCAAGTGAGAGACCAAGTTCTTTAGGAAAACTCATTATTGGGAATGGCTTAATGCGCTTCGCTTCGCGTGGAAAGCTAAATCCAAGTTAGTCAGGATCCCTGGGATTGTTATCAGAATCGGTCCTGTACCTCACAGACTAAACCTACTCCGCGAACTCAGTAACGTACATTTTACTCTTTGCGTCTCGATCTTGAAACCGTACCTTTCCGTTAGGACTCTCGTAAGCCCACTCGACGAGATCGAGATTAACAAAAACCTCGCTTTCGTATTAGAACCGTAGTGACCCTCGACCGAGTGGTCAAGCGGACGAAGAAGCGTCGCCTCCCTATAAGTGAAGGTTCGTTCGGATACCAACCGAGGACCGATTTCACTTAGGAGCGCGAGAACCAATCGATTAGGAAGTTTCCCACCTCTCGACTCGATCATTCATACCTACTTCCTTACCTAAATTCTAATTTCCGGAGGAAATTCCCTTTAACAGGGGGATGATGTGACAACCCGTAATTTTCATTCGGTCAAACCCTAAAACTCAATCACTTCATATTATAAGTCAAGTTCACTTTTACTTGTTTTTGGGAAAAATAAAGTTCGTTTGATTATTTTAATATTATTTTTAAACGAACGGGTGAAAGAAAGTGTCGTCTCGGGTTTTAAATTTTAAAAACCGCAAACACCTCGTGTCTTAGAAGTTCCCGGCCAAACTATTTTGTTTAGGTCGAAAAATCATCCCAAAAATCTGTAAACTCATGCTTATCTGTGACATCCCCATTTTCACGGCCAGAAAAGACCGATTTTGTTTATGCTTTATAAAAATCAGAGTACTTCTTTTAATAAAAATGTTGCGGAATTTGTTCCCAGAAAAACATGATAAATACGTTATTAAAACATTTTCGAAAAAACGTATTTTATTCATTTTAAAACGTTTGGGATGTCATCGTTAATACAGAAACATAAGCATAAACAGAACTTAAATTTATTTACACTAGTGTTCTACGTCTCTTTAAATCTCTGAGTGTAATGTGACTTCATATCAACATCTGTGATATAAATAAACTGAGTGGGTCAGGTTGGGAAAACTGGTGAGTACATAGGGTTTTCAACCCACAATAATATAATTATTATGTTTAAACAATCAAACAATCAACCCAATTACTCATCCCCATTATCTTCTTTACTCTTAAGGATTTATCCTAAGAGTTATCTATCCTGCATTCGTTTATCCTGAAGTCCCTTACTTCCAGGGTTATAGGAACGACACTAAATCCATAGCTGGCAATGCGCGTTCGTAAAGCACTAATTCCATAGCTGCTATAGTTTATTCATCGGGTACTAAATCCAAAGCTACCAGTGTTTATCTAATAGGTACTAAGTCCATAGCTACCAATTTCTAACAGGTACTAAATCCATAGCTACCAGTGTTTGTCCAATAGGCACTAAGTCCATAGCTGCCGAGGCTATTTATTAGGCACCAAGTCTATAGCTGCCTATGTTTACTCACATCATCTTTTATCTCTCATCATTCATCTACCCATGTCATACCCAACATATTCGTATATATAATACCTATACAGTTTAAATCATTTAAAACATGTATAAAACTTTCATCCAGCATAGACAACAAGTATTCAGATAATATGCACACATAGCACGTAGTTTATATAAAATACTTCATATATATGTGTAAGATGAAAGTAACTATGCACTCACTTGAAAGGTGGTGACTCAGCACTCGGACAACGCTTCGATATTCTTAAAACAATTTTCCTTCGATAAAACATAATACCATTACCACTAGGGTTTAGTCTAACGATAACCGCGACAAATTAATAGTCAAGCTATTATTACTGTTATATAAGCTTTAAACAATACTTATATAACCCATAATAATAGCCCAAGTATTTATTATAAGTTCCTAATAAAGTTACTATATCAAAACATAAGTTATACTAAGGATATGATAGGCGTAGCTCACTTACAGCGGGTTTCTCTCAAAACCGGGCGCCGCTGGAGCAGCGTTCCAAAGCCGAAAGGCTCTTTTTCTCAGAGCCGTCTGGCACTCTGGGGCTTCCTCCTCGTGCTAGGGAGGTTCCCTAGGCTTTTCGGGGGGGGGGGGGGGTTCGGGGCTAGAGAGAAGTTATAGAGAGAGAGGGAAGTTATGGGAGGTGTGAGGAATGAATGGAGGCCTCACCACTTATTTATAGGGGCTGGAGGAAGGTTCACGTCGTGAATTTTTAATATTCACGTCGTGAGCCAGGCTGGCTACAGCCAGGCGCAGCCTGGTGCTGACACGTGCGCACACAGGGTGGAAATCAGCCGATTTTCAAAAATTCATAACTTTTGCATACGAGCTCCGTTTTCAAAGTTCATTATATCCACGCCGTAAAAACAAGATCTACAACTTTCATTTAGACTCCGTCGGCTAATTCTCGACCGATCTTAAATTTAACAGTAGGAGGAGATTAGACTGCTAAATGACCGCGAAGAATTCGTAACTCCTTCATACGGACTCCGTTTTCGTCTATATTTCTACCATTGAGTTCCTATTAATAAGATCTTCAGCTCTCATTTAGGTCGCATAAGCGAAAAACCGCTCGAACTAAAATTCGAGTTTCGGGCCGTGGACTGCTAAGCCGAATCTTAGAAAAATCATAACTTCCTCATACGAAGTCAGATTTGGGCGTTCTTTTTTTTATGTTCTCGGTTTAACATATACTACAACTTTCATTTAGATTGCTAAGGCTAAAATTCGCTCCATCATAAATTTACTATTTACGCTTCCCGGTGTCGTGCCGGTTTTGCCGTAAAACTTCGACGGGTCATAACTTCTTCGTTATAACTCGGATTTCGGCGTTCTTTATATGTACGGAAACCTTGAGGTATATTCTACATCTTGGTTAAGATTATTTATTCTAAATAATCTTTTGTCAAAAAGTCGTTTTTGACCCCTATTGCCTCTAAATTGACTAGCCCGGATCTGCGGGCGTTACAATTATCTCCCCTTAGGATGATTACGTCCCGGAATCATCAACAAAACAGGGCAATATAATGACTCCAAACGTTATATCTTCATCCTAGGTAATAATCATAACTTCCTTGTTTCTTCGAATGAGTATCTAACTCTTGGACTCCTTGACTGTAGTCGGTGCTCGATCTTGCACTTGCTCCCTATCTCACGTTAGACTCCAGATTATGACCTTCAAGTCACAATCTTGATCCTCACTGGATAGGAACTTAAGATAAATTCTTTTATTACTACAATGGACCGATGTGTCATATTCTAATGACTTCTCATCGTATGTTGCAACGCTCAGACTCAGGTCTCTGAGAGTCAAATTCCAGAACAGAGTATACCTTCCTTCATGCTCTAATGTGATACAATCACATTTCAATATGTAGCATTTCTAGCTACCAACTTCTTTAACAATCATCGCGATACTTCTACTGATCTTCTTGGTTAGCCTTCATTTCAATCTTTTGGTTTAAGTCAGATGCTACATCGAACTTGGTTCTCTGAACCACGTATCATACTCATCGTAGTCGGACTCAATTTGGTATGACCACTAGGGTCGGAATATCAACAATCTTCTTAGTCATTACCGAAACAAAGGTAACGACATGCTTGAATAAAATGAAATCATTTACTAGCTTCTTGGTAACCTTGTGACTTTCCCTGATCCAATGTGAGTCCTGTGCTTCCGGTAGTATATGCATCTACTACCTTTCACACCTACTCAAACTCGTCCCAAGTATTGTCTCGCAATCCCCAAGTCCTAAAATCACAAAACAATTTAACACATACGAGTGTGTCCAAATAATCATAAAAATTTCCCTAGACTCTACTAGGACTTCTTTCATGCGTATCTTCAATCATTAATTCTGCTTCAACTCGGTTGGTGATGGAAATTCCATATGATAGGAAAACTTTAGGAATTACACCAATCGTTCTATCATCCCGCCAATCAAATGTGTACATTCAGATGTACCGTACTTCTCTAGACATACAACTACTTTATCAAACGTATTCTAAAGTCAAGATAACTCTCTTATGATATCTTCCGATATGTATCATTCACTATCGTAAGCCTTTCATTTCCTCCATTTACTTAATTCTCCACGAGTTTTCACAATGATGTTCTGCACACCAAAGCAGTCGTTCGGTGTATCGAGACGAGAATATAGATAGAGGAAGGTTTAGACGCATATTCCTCCTTATTACTTCGAAAAATTACATACCAGTTCTAATATCGTAATCAAACGTTTAGAATCTGAACACATAAAATTTCCAGATCCGGTCGGCAACAGACCATAGATCCGAACAAATAATAGCATATAAGGCATCTTTATAGCATTAACATAAAATATTTAGCACATAAAACATTTTAGGCATATTTCCTAAAATAAACTAGTGCTTGTGTCTAAAATATAACAGACACTCATCTCACAATCATCGCTTAGCATTCTAAGTTTAAGTCTAGAAATTTCCTACAAATTCCTAGTTCGCTTAAACTAATGCTCTGATACCAATTGTGACATCCCCATTTTCACGGCCAGAAAAGACCGATTTTGTTTATGCTTTATAAAAATCAGAGTACTTCTTTTAATAAAAATGTTGCGGAATTTGTTCCCAGAAAAACATGATAAATACGTTATTAAAACATTTTCGAAAAAAACGTATTTTATTCATTTTAAAACGTTTGGGATGTCATCGTTAATACAGAAACATAAGCATAAACAGAACTTAAATTTATTTACACTAGTGTTCTACGTCTCTTTAAATCTCTCAGTGTAATGTGACTTCATATCAACATCTGTGATATAAATAAACTGAGTGGGTCAGGTTGGGAAAACTGGTGAGTACATAGGGTTTTCAACCCACAATAATATAATTATTATGTTTAAACAATCAAACAATCAACCCAATTACTCATCCCCATTATCTTCTTTACTCTTAAGGATTTATCCTAAGAGTTATCTATCCTGCATTCATTTATCCTGAAGTCCCTTACTTCCAGGGTTATAGGAACGACACTAAATCCATAGCTGCCAATGCGCGTTCGTAAAGCACTAATTCCATAGCTGCTATAGTTTATTCATCGGGTACTAAATCCAAAGCTACCAGTGTTTATCTAATAGGTACTAAGTCCATAGCTACCAATTTCTAACAGGTACTAAATCCATAACTACCAGTGTTTGTCCAATAGGCACTAAGTCCATAGCTGCCGAGGTTATTTATTAGGCACCAAGTCTATAGCTGCCTATGTTTACTCACATCATCTTTTATCTCTCATCATTCATCTACCCATGTCATACCCAACATATTCGTATATATATAATACCTATACAGTTTAAATCATTTAAAACATGTATAAAACTTTCATCCAGCATAGACAACAAGTATTCAGATAATATGCACACATAGCACATAGTTTATATAAAATACTTCATATATATGTGTAAGATGAAAGTAACTATGCACTCACTTGAAAGGTGGTGACTCAGCACTCGGACAACGCTTCGATATTCTTAAAACAATTTTCCTTCGATAAAACATAATACCATTACCACTAGGGTTTAGTCTAACGATAACCGCGACAAATTAATAGTCAAGCTATTATTACTGTTATATAAGCTTTAAACAATACTTATATAACCCATAATAATAGCCCAAGTATTTATTATAAGTTCCTAATAAAGTTACTATATCAAAACATAAGTTATACTAAGGATATGATAGGCGTAGCTCACTTACAGCGGGTTTCTCTCAAAACCGAGCGCCGCTGGAGCAGCGTTCCAAAGCCGAAAGACTCTTTTTCTCAGAGCCGTCTGGCACTCCGGGGCTTCCTCCTCGTGCTAGGGAGGTTCCCTAGGCTTTTCGGGGGGGGGGGGGGGGTTCGGGGCTAGAGAGAAGTTATAGAGAGAGAGGGAAGTTATGGGAGGTGTGAGGAATGAATGGAGGCCTCACCACTTATTTATAGGGGCTGGAGGAAGGTTCACGTCGTGAATTTTTAATATTCACGTCGTGAGCCAGGCTGGCTACAGCCAGGCGCAGCCTGGTGCTGACACGTGCGCACACAGGGTGGAAATCAGCCGATTTTCAAAAATTCATAACTTTTGCATACGAGCTCCGTTTTCAAAGTTCATTATATCCACGCCGTAAAAACAAGATCTACAACTTTCATTTAGACTCCGTCGGCTAATTCTCGACCGATCTTAAATTTAACAGTAGGAGGAGATTAGACTGCTAAATGACCGCGAAGAATTCGTAACTCCTTCATACGGACTCCGTTTTCGTATATATTTTTACCGTTGAGTTCCTATTAATGAGATCTTCAGCTCTCATTTAGGTCACATAAGCGAAAAACCGCTCGAACTAAAATTCGAGTTTCGGGCCGTGGACTGGTAAGCCGAATCTTAGAAAAATCATAACTTCCTCATACGAAGTCAGATTTGGGCGTTCTTTTTTTGTATGTTCTCGGTTTAACATATACTACAACTTTCATTTAGATTTCTAAGGCTAAAATTCGCTCCATCATAAATTTACTATTTACGCTTCCCGGTGTCGTGCCGGTTTTGCTGTAAAACATCGACGGGTCATAACTTCATTGTTATAACTCGGATTTTGACGTTCTTTATATATACGGAAACCTTGAGGCATATTCTACAACTTGGTTAAGATTATTTATTCTAAAGAATCTTTTGTCGAAAAGTCGTTTTCGACCCCTATTGCCTCTAAATTGACTAGCCCGGATCTGCGGGCGTTACAATTATCTCCCCTTAGGATGATTACGTCCCGGAATCATCAACAAAACAGGGCAATATAATGACTCCAAACGTTATATCTTCATCCTAGGTAATAATCATAACTTCCTTGTTTCTTCGAATGAGTATCTAACTCTTGGACTCTTTGACTGTAGTCGGTGCTCGATCTTGCACTTGCTCCCTATCTCACGTTAGACTCCAGATTATGACCTTCAAGTCACAATCTTGATCCTCACTGGATAGGAACTTAAGATAAATTCTTTTATTACTACAATGGACCGATGTGTCATATTCTAATGACTTCTCATCGTATGTTGCAACGCTCAGACTCAGGTCTCTGAGAGTCAAATTCCAGAACAGAGTATACCTTCCTTCATGCTCTAATGTGATACAATCACATTTCAATATGTAGCATTTCTAGCTACCAACTTCTTTAACAATCATCGCGATACTTCTACTGATCTTCTTGGTTAGCCTTCATTTCAATCTTTTGGTTTAAGTCAGATGCTACATCGAACTTGGTTCTCTGAACCACGTATCATACTCATCGTAGTCGGACTCAATTTGGTATGACCACTAGGGTCGGAATATCAACAATCTTCTTAGTCATTACCGAAACAAAGGTAACGACATGCTTGAATAAAATGAAATCATTTACTAGCTTCTTGGTAACCTTGTGACTTTCCCTGATCCAATGTGAGTCCTGTGCTTCCGGTAGTATATGCATCTACTACCTTTCACACCTACTCAAACTCGTCCCAAGTATTGTCTCGCAATCCCCAAGTCCTAAAATCACAAAACAATTTAACACATACGAGTGTGTCCAAATAATCATAAAAATTTCCCTAGACTCTACTAGGACTTCTTTCATGCGTATCTTCAATCATTAATTCTGCTTCAACTCGGTTGGTGATGGAAATTCCATATGATAGGAAAACTTTAGGAATTACACCAATCGTTCTATCATCCCGCCAATCAAATGTGTACATTCAGATGTACCGTACTTCTCTAGACATACAACTACTTTATCAAACGTATTCTAAAGTCAAGATAACTCTCTTATGATATCTTCCGATATGTATCATTCACTATCGTAAGCCTTTCATTTCCTCCATTTACTTAATTCTCCACGAGTTTTCACAATGATGTTCTGCACACCAAAGCAGTCGTTCGGTGTATCGAGACGAGAATATAGATAGAGGAAGGTTTAGACGCATATTCCTCCTTATTACTTCGAAAAATTACATACCAGTTCTAATATCGTAATCAAACGTTTAGAATCTGAACACATAAAATTTCCAGATCCGGTCGGCAACAGACCATAGATCCGAACAAATAATAGCATATAAGGCATCTTTATAGCATTAACATAAAATATTTAGCACATAAAACATTTTAGGCATATTTCCTAAAATAAACTAGTGCTTGTGTCTAAAATATAACAGACACTCATCTCACAATCATCGCTTAGCATTCTAAGTTTAAGTCTAGAAATTTCCTACAAATTCCTAGTTCGCTTAAACTAATGCTCTGATACCAATTGTGACATCCCCATTTTCACGGCCAGAAAAGACCGATTTTGTTTATGCTTTATAAAAATCAGAGTACTTCTTTTAATAAAAATGTTGCGGAATTTGTTCCCAGAAAAACATGATAAATACGTTATTAAAACATTTTCGAAAAAACGTATTTTATTCATTTTAAAACGTTTGGGATGTCATCGTTAATACAAAAACATAAGCATAAACAGAACTTAAATTTATTTACACTAGTGCTCTACGTCTCTTTAAATCTCTCAGTGTAATGTGACTTCATATCAACATCTGTGATATAAATAAACTGAGTGGGTCAGGTTGGGAAAACTGGTGAGTACATAGGGTTTTCAACCCACAATAATATAATTATTATGTTTAAACAATCAAACAATCAACCCAATTACTCATCCCCATTATCTTCTTTACTCTTAAGGATTTATCCTAAGAGTTATCTATCCTGCATTCGTTTATCCTGAAGTCCCTTACTTCCAGGGTTATAGGAACGACACTAAATCCATAGCTGGCAATGCGCGTTCGTAAAGCACTAATTCCATAGCTGCTATAGTTTATTCATCGGGTACTAAATCCAAAGCTACCAGTGTTTATCTAATAGGTACTAAGTCCATAGCTACCAATTTCTAACAGGTACTAAATCCATAGCTACCAGTGTTTGTCCAATAGGCACTAAGTCCATAGCTGCCGAGGTTATTTATTAGGCACCAAGTCTATAGCTGCCTATGTTTACTCACATCATCTTTTATCTCTCATCATTCATCTACCCATGTCATACCCAACATATTCGTATATATATAATACCTATACAGTTTAAATCATTTAAAACATGTATAAAACTTTCATCCAGCATAGACAACAAGTATTCAGATAATATGCACACATAGCACGTAGTTTATATAAAATACTTCATATATATGTGTAAGATGAAAGTAACTATGCACTCACTTGAAAGGTGGTGACTCAGCACTCGGACAACGCTTCGATATTCTTAAAACAATTTTCCTTCGATAAAACATAATACCATTACCACTAGGGTTTAGTCTAACGATAACCGCGACAAATTAATAGTCAAGCTATTATTACTGTTATATAAGCTTTAAACAATACTTATATAACCCATAATAATAGCCCAAGTATTTATTATAAGTTCCTAATAAAGTTACTATATCAAAACATAAGTTATACTAAGGATAGGATAGGCGTAGCTCACTTACAGCGGGTTTCTATCAAAACCGGGCGCCGCTGGAGAAGCGTTCCCGAGCCGAAAGGCTCTTTTTCTCGGAGCCGTCGGGCGCTCCGGGGCTTCCGCCTTGTGCTAGGGAGGTTCCCTAGGCTTTTCGGGGGGTTTCGGGGCTAGAGAGAAGTTCTAAAGAGAGAGAGAGAGGGAAGTTATGGGAGGTGAGATGAATGAATGGAGGCCTCACTACTTATTTATAGGGGCTAGAGGAAGGTTCACGTCATGAATTTTTAATATTCACATCGTGAGCCAGGCTGGCTACAGCCAGGCGCAGCCTGGTGCTGACACGTGGCATCGCACACATGGTGGAAATCAGTCGATTTTCAAAAATTCATAACTTTCGCATACGAGCTATGTTTTCAACGTTCTTTATGTCCACGCGTAGGTAAAAACAAGATCTACAACTTTCATTTAGACTCTGTCGGCTAATTCTCGAACGATCTTAAATTTAACAGTAGGAGGAGATTAGACTGCTAAATGACCGCGAAGAATTCGTAACTCCTTCATACGGACTCCGTTTTCGTCTATATTTCTACCATTGAGTTCCTATTAATAAGATCTTCAGCTCTCATTTAGGTCGCATAAGCGAAAAACCGCTCGAACTAAAATTCGAGTTTCGGGCCGTGGACTGCTAAGCCGAATCTTAGAAAAATCATAACTTCCTCATACGAAGTCAGATTTGGGCGTTCTTTTTTTTTTTATGTTCTCGGTTTAACATATACTACAACTTTCATTTAGATTGCTAAGGCTAAAATTCGCTCCATCATAAATTTACTATTTACGCTTCCCGGTGTCGTGCCGGTTTTGCCGTAAAACTTCGACGGGTCATAACTTCTTCGTTATAACTCGGATTTCGGCGTTCTTTATATGTACGGAAACCTTGAGGTATATTCTACATCTTGGTTAAGATTATTTATTCTAAATAATCTTTTGTCAAAAAGTCGTTTTTGACCCCTATTGCCTCTAAATTGACTAGCCCGGATCTGCGGGCGTTACATTATCCATGAGTTTACTCCCCAAGACTAGTCATTCTTGAGTTTACTCCCGAACACCAAAAGAGTACACTCCAAAATATCCTCTCAAGTATCATCTTAGATTTTATTCAAGATCTTCAATCTAGTAAGTGTTTCTAGCCCTTTCAAGTTTGTATATCATTTAATCTAGTGATTGTACATCCTTTAATCCATCCATTTTTGTGTTTTGATTAGTTTTCCAAAAACACCAAGAACACACACTAAGTGTTCCTGGACTTTTAGCTCAATTCAAGCTTCCTTATGTAAGTACTTCTATCCTAGAGTCATTTAAAGCTAACTATGCATGTTTATACTAAGGAAAAGTCCCAAGAACACCAAGTTAAAGGTGTTCACGGTTTTGGGAGGTCCCAAAACCGTAAACACCAAGTTTAGGGCCAAAGTGGTGTATTAGGGTGCCCAGATGCTTCACAATGCCTTAGGGACTTGTCTAGGTTCATCCTTGAAGATTTTATCACACAAAAAGCACCAAAATCATACATTTTTATGTGTTTATGGTTTGGGGATCTCCTAAAACCATAAACACCCTAAATGATGTTTAAAAATCCCATAAATGTCCCACGGTTGTTCCTTATGTCTAAATCTAACCTAGAGTATTGCCATGTTTGAACTAAGGACTTGAAAACCGCCAAATACCAAACTTATGGGTTTAAGGTAGTAAACTCATGAGTTTAAGGTAGTAAACTCGATTTAGGAGTGTTTTGATGCCACACAACACTTCCTAAGGCTAAATCATTAATTAGGAATGCTTGGAATAGCTTAGAAGACTTCAAAACAACAAATGGTCAAAAGGTTAGGAGTTTACGACCGTAAACTCAAGAGTTTACGATCGTCAACTCAAGGGGTGTTGGTCCTTAGGGAGTAAACTCATTTTAAGAGTGTTCCTTGAACCCCAATCATACTAGCCTTTCCCTACAACACTTAGATGCACTCCTGAACACTTATAACACTTTTACAAAGTGTTTGTCATGTCCTAGAGTGTCTTGACTTGTTTATTAGTTGTTTAAAGACTAATTGTTTATACATATGTCCTCATATGTAATTATGATCTTTGTGCGTGTCTAAGTCTTCACTTGACACCAAGCACTTATCCGACACTTCCATCCGATCCACTCGCAACAAGTGAGTTCATACCCCTTAATCAATGTTTTAAATGTTTTTAAATACTTTATGGGGGGATACAAGTAGAATCATGCTACTTATTATATCAATCACATGTGATTAATAAGCAGCATTCAAATGATTGGCTACTCCTTAGCCGTTTTACCAAACAGTTTCCTTCAAATGGTTTTCATAAACACTTATTATGTTTAAAACTCCTTATTAAACTGCACATTTTACTCTGTATGTTTCATTCAAACTCATTTACAATTGTGTTTCAAACAAATGCTTCTTTATACTTAAACTGTTTTATCAAACCCATGCCTTTAAACCGTTTTATAGATTGACATCAAGTCGATCTTTTCTTAGATAATAATTATGTTCAAAGGTTTTACAAAAATTATTTTATGCTTTTATATTATCAATTGCATGCCTATATATGTATATATATATATATATAAGAAATGTTTAAAAGACTTAGGAAGGCTATCCACCCTATTACTTTTTCGCGCTTGAGATGTGGTCTGGTGGGACATCGGGTATCCGTCTGAAGGTTGTTTAAATATTATTTATATAGCATTTGTACATATGTAGTCATAAAGGTCCTTCAATTTCATCCAATGCCCTTGGGTAGCAAGGGTATACATCCATGTTCATACGTACCAGTTACATTACTAGTAAGCTACCATATGGGTAGTTTAGGAAGATACTAGAACTATTACTAGAACGCGATATCATAGAATGAGTCAGTTCATTCATGAGTCAATACTTGCTAGATAGAGAGAACACACATTACAGCTAGTACACACAGTACATTACTATACATGCTAGATAGAGAGAGAACACACGTTACAGCTAATACACGCAAAACATTACAATACCTTTACATAGATACATCTATATGAGTACATTTACATGAATACGTTTACATATATATGCTTACATGACTACATTTACATAGATACATTTACATGAGTACACTTACACGAATTGCTAGTACATTTTATATGTATCGATTCTGTTATATAATCCTCATTCTTATATTTACCTTGTGATTCAATCACATAATCGACGAGATAGATTGGATTTAATATCCTAGTACCAAAGGATACGTTGCGGGATTGACCATTCCTAGAATCTCTGTTAGCTACAGAGGTAAAAGCACATCCACGGATGTCAATGGTTGATACCATTACAGGTATACTTTAAGGGACTAACTATTCCTATACCCAGCTGTTAGAACCAGAGGTAAATGTACATCTACGTATGTCTCCAGTTAACATTGTTAGTTACCCTGGTACCAAAGGGTAATACTAAGGCTACATTCAGAACAGTCGGGTCTTGGTAGAAGACTACATTCAGAACAGTCGGGTCTTGGTAGAAGGCTACATTCAGAGGAGTTAGGTCTTGGTAGAAGGCTACATTCAGAACAGTTAGGTCTTGGTAGAAGACTCCCTTTTATAGTAGTAGGAATCATAGGGATTTCTAGGGTTTTTCAAACGTTTACATTTGCTCTACAAACATTTTCATACTTACTGTTCATATACATTTTCAATACTTACAGTTCATATACATACAAATACTTACATACAAATTAAGACACTAAAATGCTTATGATCTCACCAGCTTTAAAGCTGATACTCTCATTCAAAATAACTTGTATCCTCAGGTCAACAATAGATAGGTACTGATGCAAGGTTTAGAGACGATGAAGCTCGTTCAAGACTCATCTTTCATTTTTTTTATACTTTAGTGTCTATTATAATTTGACAAAACACTTGTATTAAAATTATATTATTAATGCAATGGATGATGTTGTTGCTTGTTTACTACTTTTCATTGTTGTGATATTGTACATGGCGCCCTCCGCCCCAGAGCGTTTCTGCCGTTCTTGGTTTTGGGGTGTGACAGCCCATTCCTTTTGTTGTTTGGTGGTTCTAACTCATGCATGCAAGGTTCTAGTCACTTATATGAGCATAGGAAGGTGTTAAAGGCATTAAACACCTTGGAAAGGTGTTTACGGTCTAAGAAGGTGTTCTTGGGGAGTTTACTACCTTAAACACATGATTTTACGACAGTAAACTCATGTTAGTCCATGAATCATGTGTTTTGGTGCATCAAATGAAGGATTACAAGGCTCTAGGCACTCATGGAAGCTTTTGGAGGTGTTTGAGGGGTAGTTTAACACTTAAATAAGTTTTTATGGTCCATGAAGATGGGTTTACAGTCTAAGAATGTTCTTAGACCGTAAAATCATGTTTACTCCCCATTTGTTACGATTTTGGTGTTCTAAGTCCTTTCATGCAAGCCTCTAAGTGATTGCTAAGCATTAGAAGTGGTTTGGAAGGGTTTTTGGGCATCAAAACCCTCTTCCAAGGGGTTTACGGTTTTGGGATGCTCCCAAGATCGTAAACTCTTGTTCTTGGGGTTTTTGGATGATTAATCCACGAATTTGCAAGCTAGCTAAGATAAACAACAAGATAGGAAGGTTAACTTACCGATTTGAAGCTCAGAGGGGCGATTTTTGACCAAAACCCGTTTTGTAGAGAGAGAAAGTAGAGAGAGAGAGAGAGTCTAAGGTGGGAATGAAACCCACTCAACCCATATATAGGATGGAGTTTATGGCCTGGTTAGGGTTCACCTGACACCAACCACGAACGGGGTTTTTCACGACTATCATTAATCAAGGCAAATTTTAAAATTATACCGCCTTAATTTTGGTTCGCTTGACGAATATTATTTAAAATATTCCAACGGGTTTAAATCCGGTCAAAAATATTTTCGGGATAAATTTGGTTAATTTTTGACGTAATTAATTTCGACGTTAAAACTAACGGAAATTTTTGGGTTGTCACAACTCGCGTTAGGAATCGCGACTGTATTCTGTGACCACCCGAACCTTTTTCCGTTAATGTTAGTTCAATTTTGTTAAATAAATTTTGAATTTTATTTCATTCCATCAAATTCTTATAGCTTGGAAAATCATTAATTTATATAATTAAATTTTTTATAAGAGTAGGAACCAAAATCGCGCAAAAACCCGAGTTTTCTTCTAAAATCAGCAAAATCTGGTCTGATTGGTTTTCACAGCCGTAAACCCGTTCACGGCTGGTGGACCCCACCACCGACCATGAGCCCAACCTATATATATATATATATATATATGCGTGTGTTCTACCCTCATTTATACTTTTCTAGCCGAAAACACACTTTCTCTCTCTAAAATCATTACCCAAAAAACCCAAGATTTCTCTTCATCTATCAATCAATCCACCTTAGAACATGTTTTGGAGCATCAAACATCCGCCTTTTCATCTAAATCAAACGTTTCTGTTCTTGAGTTCACGGCCGTACACCCTTCAAATCTTCATAATTTCACCAAGAACACCAAGAACCGACCGTGAACCCTTCAAGGACCATAAACCCTTTAAAGAAAACGAACCGTTCACGACCTTATTCCCTTCACAACCGAAATCATCCCTAGGTCGTGAATCTTGGCTGCAAACCCACTTTTCCACTTCGATCGAGTTTCGGATCCCGTTAAGTGCCACATATATCAACTCGAGGGTTTTCGTTTCCAGTCTCATTGTCCGGCACATACATGCAACCAACAGTGAGTTCATACCCCTACGGTTTTATTATTTTAATGTTTTCACGGGTAGATACAATCCAAACACAAATAGTTTTTGTGAACTTTATACACAGAATTTCATTAGGATTAAAACTGATGCAATTAATACAACCAAAAGAGCACCACATTTATAAAATGTTTATATATCTTATCCCTTTTTGTATCATGCTGAGCACGAGGGAAGTTTTGGACTCACAATTATAATTGCATAGTTTTCAAAACAATACATGAACCGAATACTTAACACATGTGCAAACTATAATAGGTATGGTTTAGGATTTCAATACACAGTTTTACCATCGTAGGATTATACACTAACAATCATATAAACTATGTCTGATATAGTTTATGGTATACATTGTTACTTTCTGAATACAAGAGTATCATACTAAATAATGCTGATACTCTTTCAAAACCGCTTGTATTCTCAGGAAATCAGTAGACAAGTACTCCCACAGGCTTTTGAAAATACGGAGCATATAGAGTCACGTCTTTATATTTTGCTACTTTTGATGCATATGAATATGAATCAAACAGATGTAAATACCTTGTATATATATATTCAATTTAATGGTTTTGTTTACTTTGGTTACTATGATGCAATTGTTGTGATACTACACATGACATCCTCCACCCCCGAACATTTCCGCCGTTTCGGTTTTGGGGTGTGATAGATTGTTATCAGAGCTATTGTTTATAGTGAACTAAGTATACCGAACCTTACATGGTATACAACTATAAACACTAAAAGGGGTCGAAGCGCTCTGGAACTAAAAGTATACTTTAAAATATAAGTATTTTACAAGAAGTATACAAGTATACATACATACTAGAAGATGTAATGATGAGAATAAAACTCTAGATTGATTAGATCTTTCACAGGTATGATTATAGAAATCAAACAAGTCAAGAACAGTAAGAGAATGAACACATCATAGAATCAAATGTATGCTTATGATTCAAAATAAAGTCACGCCTCAGCAGAGCTCGATGAAGAACTTCTGCTGTAGAGGCGAGATAGGGTTTACAAAACTCAGAGAAAATAAACAATGAAAGCGATAACTTTTAAGTCTACATGCATGCAGCTTATATACTAAACCCTAGTACAAAAATATGCATGGTTGGACAGGCCCAATACCGGCAATCAAAACTAGGCTAAGGACCGAGCCCATGACGCAATCTAATAGACCCAACAATCTCCCCCTTTGCGTCAAATGAGGCGAGAGATCATTTACTCTAAGTAGGCTTCACCATCTTTATTACTTTAAACAAACGAGGAATTATAGCGAGAAGTGTCTGTCTAAACTGTATGTACCACCTCAGCATGTCAATGAATAATTTCTTATCAGCAGCACTGTTCTGATCGCACCTCTGAATGATCTCCAAGATGTGCTCCAGGCAAGACGTTGAGAAGAGGTGTTTGTCAACTAGAGCGAACATACATTTTTGACCTTCACCTCTGATGAACATAACGGTGTGGTACTTTGAATCAAATTTCCCCTTGATCATGGTGTTGACATTGCCAGCTCTGCCCATAGTCTTGATCGTTGTTCGCTTGTGTATGGCAGAGGCAATCTCCTGGTCCATCTTCGCTACCTCATGTATGTAGCAAACAAGCATACGCTTGACATGATCAATTATTGGCTGATACTCCTTAGGATTTGACAGAAGAATGTTGTTGAGGAGTATCCAGTCATGGGGATTAAGGTTCGGTAGATCAGCGAGGGTGAAGTGGTAGACTGAGCCTTCGGTTCCTCGAGTCACCCTGAATTTGACATTAATAAACTTCCCCGCTGAATAGGGCTTCATAACCTTGACAGTGGTAATTTTCTTTGAGCTCCAAGTCAGGTATTGGGGTTGAGCAAACTCCAAGTAAAACTCCAAAAGATCCCTGTCTACTTTCGGGTCTGGGGACGGAATAGCAGCAGTCGAATTGAAGCAGTGGAAGATAAATGCCTTTTGAGTGATTGGCATATTGAACTGAGCATCCTTGGAGTTGTCAAGTCCAAAGGACATTACTGGATCAAGCCAGAGAATGCTTGGCTCATCGATTGCACATCTTTGAAGCGAGTCTATGGTCCAGACAGGGAACATAGACTTTTTCTTCTCTAGGAGCTCCGCCTCCTTTCGCTTCTGCTCTAGCTCAACTCGTTGTTTCTTGATATTTTCTTCCATTTCTTTTTCAGAGGTCTTAACCTTATGGAAGGGTTTCTTGGGATTATCGGCATAGACATCATCTTCATTGTCTGTGTCATCCTCGCCAATTTTCTTCTTCTTTTTCTCCTTGTTGCTGACCGAAGCTTCATTACCCTTCGGTTCAGTAGATGGTGTTCGCCCAGAAGGAGGTTGAGTTGTCACCTTCTCTCCCCCTTGTTTCAGTTGGCCCCCCGTCACCGGGACACCCTCGATACGACTAAGGATGTTCAATGCCGGTTTGAGCTTATCTGCCAGATGATGCCTGATGGTTATAGTGATGAGCGGATCGTGAGCCTTAATGAGATGAAGGAGGATGGAGTGAACATCAGCAGCAAAACTCCTAATGACCTCCCTTTCTGACTTTAGGTCATTAATCTCAGTATTAGCAGTACACAACTTGTGGGTTTGCAATTTTAGCTGTGCAGTGTGTCTGTCCAGCTCATCCATAATACGATTCTCTACAACTAACTCCGCCTCCAGTTGAGTTAAGCGGTCATTGACGTTAGCATGTAAAGTTTCGTTGGCTACTTCAATGGCTTGGCGTGTACCTTCAAGGTTTGAGCGTTCAGATTGAAGAGACCGTTGAAGGTCCTCTACTGAAGCGTTGACAGTTTGAGCGTTCTTAGCAGCAGCAGCCTGCAAGGAATCTAAAAACAAATGAGCGTCAGAAACTAGTTTATCGAATTGTGCGGTCGCTTCCTTGCACTCCTTAGTAGAAGCATCAACAGCAAGAGAGGCTTGTTGACATTGGGAAGTAGAGGCTTTGATTGCTTTAGCTGCAGTAGATAAAGTGGCACTGTGTTCTGTAACGACAGAGGAGAACAAGGCCTTCGATGCATCTTCAGAATAAGCACCAGAGGAAGAGGATGAAAGCAGTTGATCAAGCTTTTCATTTACCGCCTTGAGATGACGCTTTGTAACGGAAATATGTGGAATCAAATTCCAAGTCCTCACCGCCTAGAATAGGGGTTGTTTAAGTGGATTGTGTGGGAGATAAGGGTTTTGAAGAAGGTGGAGGTTCGGTTGTGACGGGTGGTTCGGTTACTGGTGGATTGGGTACAATAAAATCAGTTTTTGTAGTAGTAGTGGTATCTGTGAAAATAGGAGTGGGGATGGGAATTGTAGTGAATGGTTGAGAGGTGGTAATGAGAGATATAGGAGGAATGGATACTGCGATGGTTATAGGTGGAGGTGAAGGTGGATTAGAGCGAACTTGAATTTTTGGGGTAGGGGAACGAGGCGGAGTATCACCTCGGCCCGAAGCCTCTTCATCAGAGCTTTCGCTCTCAGATTCTGAAGGAGGAGCGTTCTTATGCTTAGGAGGGACATATTTTGAATCTGAATCACTTATGGATTGAAGAATAAGCCTCCTAGCAGGCTTCTTTTGCTTCTTTGGTTGAGCCTGAGAAGTTGCAGCCTTATCAGACTTTTGCTTCTTGGGGGTTTGGCCCTTAGTTGGTTTAATGACAGGGCCTTCCTTCTGTGTATCAGGCTTCTTACCCCTTTTGGCTGGCTTGTCAGCCTCCTTAATAGAGCGAATCATAGCCGGCGTAAGCTCTCTTGGACTAGCCAATGGATGCTTCCTGTACTGTTGGAGAACGTTACTTGACACAGAGATACGACCGAGCATTGCTTCGGGAATGGATCCAATAAAAGAAAACTTGGTTGGATCAGTAGCAATGGATGAGAATAAAGAATCTGCCATTATTGGAACACGAAGGCGGTCCATTGCCCAGTTGGTGATGATAGAATCTGCCATTATTGGAACACGAAGGCGGTCCGACTGTTCTGAATGTAGCCTTAGTATTACCCTTTGGTACCAGGGTAACTAACAATGTTAACTGGAGACATACGTAGATGTACATTTACCTCTGGTTCTAACAGCTGGGTATAGGAATAGTTAGTCCCTTAAAGTATACCTGTAATGGTATCAACCATTGACATCCGTGGATGTGCTTTTACCTCTGTAGCTAACAGAGATTCTAGGAATGGTCAATCCCGCAACGTATCCTTTGGTACTAGGATATTAAATCCAATCTATCTCGTCGATTATGTGATTGAATCACAAGGTAAATATAAGAATGAGGATTATATAACAGAATCGATACATATAAAATGTACTAGCAATTCGTGTAAGTGTACTCATGTAAATGTATCTATGTAAATGTAGTCATGTAAGCATATATATGTAAACGTATTCATGTAAATGTACTCATATAGATGTATCTATGTAAAGGTATTGTAATGTTTTGCGTGTATTAGCTGTAACGTGTGTTCTCTCTCTATCTAGCATGTATAGTAATGTACTGTGTGTACTAGCTGTAATGTGTGTTCTCTCTATCTAGAAAGTATTGACTCATGAATGAACTGACTCAACCACATACAACATGTATGGCTCATAGAGAAACGGGGTGAGATCGATGATCAGCTTCTGTTGGGGTTTGATGGTGAGAAGTGGTTGACGAACGGAAGTATCGTGAACTGATGATGAGTCTGCCATTGTAGTAGCTTGGAGAAGAAGATGAACAGTTGCAGAAAATCGCCGGTGTTCTTTGAGAGAGAAGGGTAAGTGGTAAAGGTTGAGAGAGTACCGGTCCAATTCCTTTTATACGTACAAGGAATAGAGAGAAAAATCCAGCTGAGATTTTGGATTATCTAAAAAATAGCGCTTGATTTGATGGAAGGACAGTTGGCATGCCGAAGACGACGCATGAAAGAGAAAGGACTTTTCCTTTTTACACACCATTCCATAAAATGCACTTTTTCAAATCGCCAAACCGTTTGGATAGCTGTTGAGTCAGCTTTCACTTTATCCCAATCGTCTCTTCATAATACGTTTGAATCTCCGTTGCCTATAATGCTTTATTGAACAGCCATAAAATAACTAGAGTATGGAAAATTAAAAATTTTAGTGCATAGGATGTAAAAGATAAAGAAATAAAGCAAAATTTAAGGTATAATCTGTGATGTCTTAAGTAGACATAAAACAATGGATATTGGGCAGAAATCACTTCCTTTAAATTCAAGAGAGACATTAAAGTGCTTGCTTGGTTTCCCATTGAATAACGATCAATTATTTGTTGAGAAGTATTGAAAGGCATCTTTTAAAGGTGATAATGGGTGGCTTTGCTTCAATTCATAACTTCGATACTTGACATAAGACCGAAACTGAATGAAGTACTTGTGAGATCATTGTGTTCTGTTGAACAAGTAGGTAAGATAAACTTTATAGTGACGAAAGGAAGTGAGGAAATCTCAAAAAAAATAAACAGGATCTTTTAGGGTAAGAGAAGACTTGGTGAAAGACAAGCTCATAAAGATCACTCAAAAGAAAAAAAGAGATTTCATTAGGTAACAAGTAAGATCTTGAATATTAGAATTCACCGTCAATTCATTAGTGGTGTTGAACTTTGGGTTTCACTTAGACCGTAAACCTCAGTGGTTAATACTGAGAGTCTCAGGGGTTGTATTGGTGAAATGAAGTATAATGGAGAAAAGTGATGGAGATGGTATAAGAAGCGAATGTACCTCTGCTTTAAAGAAAAGAAGGACCAAGCAGAAAACTCTAAAATCAGTGTGAGTAGAGTAAGGTAGCTCATGATTAGAGTGAATTTGACAGCCTGGATTGGGAAACATGATTGGTATATATCATGTTATTAAGGCTTCACTCAAAATCTTTCGAGGCTTTAGGCAACATACAACAACATGCTTCTAGGGATTCCTAACTAAGAAAACCATTTACCTACCGTAGTTTCGCCATTGAGAATCACACTTACACAAAAGGAAAAACTTTATATATATATATATATATATATATATATATATATAAATATATATATATATATATATATATATATATATATATATATATAATAAATAAAATAAAAAAAATAAAAAAATATGCTTGAATTTTGTGAGAATTGAGCAATTGAACGAAAATAATATTTTTGGGTTTTTATAAGTAGAAAAGAAGTAATGAAAAAGTGTACAAATGAACACAGTTGAAATGCCTTGTTAAGAAAAAGAAGCGAACGAGTTCAGATGGACCGAACCCGAAATAGACCGAACGTTCGGTTCATTTCGGTTCATTTTGGTTCACTCTATTTTGCTTGTTACCTTTATGAAAGGGAAGGCGATTTTGGTACAGATTCGGCTTGCATCATTCCTAGGCATTGTAGAATCTTGTTGAAGCTTGCTTCAGGTAAGACCTTCGTGAATATGTCTGCCAATTGATTAGTCATTCTAACGAAGTGAATTTTTACGTTACCATATTCGACGTGATCCTTGATGAAATGGTACCTCAGTGCTATATGCTTAGTCTTTGAATGTTGCACTGGGTTGCAACAAATCCTAATTGCGCTTTCAGAGTCACAATATAGTGGGATTTTCTTCGTGTTTAGCCCGTAATCCCTGAGTTGACTTTGTATCCATACGACTTGAGATGTGCAGGATGCCACAACAATATATTCAGCTTCTGCAGTAGATAGCGAAACACAGGTTTGTTTCTTCGATTGCCAACTGACTAATTTACCATCTAAAAATTGACATCCTCCAGTGGTGCTTTTACGATCTAATCCACAGCCACCTAAATCAGCATCTGAAAATGCTTGAACAAAGAATCCTGAGTTGGCAGGATACCACAAACCGAGAGAGGAGGTTCGCTTCAGATAACGAAAGATGTTTTTCACGTCTTGAAGATGAGGTTTGTGTGGGTTGGCTTGAAATCGTGCACAGTAACAGAATGAGAACATGATTTCAGGTCTACTAGCTGTAAGATACATCAGAGACCCAATCATTTGTCGATAGAGTATCATATCACCTGCTGGTTTCTCCAAAGAGGGTGTAAGTTTGGTTCCAAAGGCCATAGGCACTTTCACTTTGGAGTCTCCCATCATCCCAAATTTGGCTAATAAAGTCTTGGTATATGCTTCCTGATTAATAAAAATGTCTTCGGGTCCCTGTCTAATGTTGAATCCAAGAAAGAAGTTAATTGGACCCATTGAGCTCATCTCAAATTTAGTTTACATCAACTTTATGAATTTAGCTGTTAAGCTAGGATTCGTGGAGCCAAGGATGATGTCATCAACATAAATTTGGACTATCATAAGGTGGTTACCTTCTCGTTTACGAAAGAAGGTTGGGTCAACCGAACCTTGTTTGAATTTAGACATTTTTAAGAAACGAGTGAGAGTTTCATACCATGCTCTGGGAGCCTGTTTGAGGCCATATACAACTTTGTCAAGGATATAACAATGAGCGAGATACTTCTCATTCACGAAGCCTGGCGGTTGCTCAACATATACGGTTTCTTCAAGTTCACCGTTGAGGAAGGCACATTTGATGTCCATTTGATAGACTTCAAAGTTCTTGTGAGCTGCGTATGCAAGAAAGATACGAACATACTCTAATCTTGCAACTGGAGCAAAGGTTTCTTCATAATCGACTCCCTCTTCCTGATAATATCCTTTGACCACCAGCCTCACTTTGTTACGAATGACATTCCCTTCCTTGTCCATCTTGTTTCTAAATACCCATTTGAGACCGACAACCGAAGCATCCTTTGGAGTTGGAATAAGACGCCATACCTTGTTTCTTTCAAACTCATTTAATTCATCTTGCATGGCTTGAACCCAGTCTGAATGATCAAGAGCTGAGTTAACAGTCTTCGGTTCAACTTTGGAAACAAAGGAGTTGAACATACAAAACTCGACTTTTGAAAAGAGTGCAACTTGTTTCACTTTGATTTGAGAACGAGTTAACACTTTTTCTGAAGATTCCCCGATAATTTGACTTTGAGGGTGATCTTTGGTCCATTTTATAAGTGGAGGAAAATTTGGATCATAGATAGGATCCAATTCAACATTGATTTCTTCTTCTAGTTCAGACAGAAGGTCATCATCACCGACATTGGTGTTCTCCCCCTCGAAGAGTGACTCCTGTTCAGGACCAGTATTGGTATCCCCTTCTTTGGTTGGAATTTCAGTAGAGATTGAGGTATGTGGCGATGAGTTCTCCCCCTGGAATGAAGATCCTTGATCGTGATGAGGAGTTGGACCCTCCCCTTGGACATTAGGATGGTCACATGAAGGTTCGCTTGCTTCTGCCCTTTCGGTTTCTTTGGATTGATCATCAACTATCTTTTTAGCAGCGTCGTTGACAACTTGTTTCAGATTATCAACTTTATTATATTTTGCAGTTGATTCAGAATTAATCGCCTTTTGAGGCTCATCAAACAGGAGCATGAACTGGTCGAAAAGATTCAAGATAGAGATAGTAACTTGACCATTCTTTGGAAAGATCTCTTGCGATGCATCTTCTTTTGATTTCATCTTCTTAACATAATTATCGTCAAAGGTGACATAGTATGTTTCTTCAATTTTCTTTGAGCGTTTATTGAGAACTCTATACGCCTTGGAGTTCAGAGATTAGCCTAAGAAAATTCCTTCATCAGCCTTAGCATCGAACTTGTTTCGATTCTCTCTGGAGATGAAAATGAAACATCTTGAACCGAACACATGAAAGAATTTCACATTTGGTTTTCGATTATTCAAGATCTCGTAAGGGGTAATGGAGAACTGCTTATTCAAATATCATCTATTTTGAGTATATCATGCAATAGCAATTGCATCAGCCCAGAAATACAAAGGTAAGGACGCGAAGCATAGCATAGTTCGAGCTGCTTCATATAGGGATCGGTTTCGCCTTTCAATGATGCCATTTTGCTGTGGAGTATAAGGGGATGAGAAATTGTGAGTTGTCTCCTTTTCAGCAAGAAAATCTTCAAAATCTTTGTTCTTGAATTCCAAGCCATTGTCACTCCTCACATTACGAACTACCTTTCTTAGTTGAGTTTCTATCTGTTTAATAAAGAGCTTAAGCTTTGGAGTGGCTTCAAACTTTTGCCTGAGGAAGAATACCCATGTAAATCTTGAGAAATCGTCCACAATGACCAGAACGTATTTGTTTCCCCTAATACTTTTGATGGACGATGGACCACACAGATCGATATGCAATAACTCCAATGGTTCTATCACCTTTGTATAGAAAATAGAAGGATGACTCTGCCTACTCTGATTTACCATTTCACATGCTGCACAAAGATGTTCTTTATCAAATTTTAGAACTGGAAGACCTCGAACATGATCACCCAAGACCAACTTGTTGATATCCTTGAAATTCAGATGAGATAGTCTTCTATGCCATAACCAACTTTCATCAAAGTGAGCCTTTGTGAGTAAGCACACAGCTGGTTTTCCTCGAATTGGGTTGAGGTTCAAAGGATACATTTCCCCTTTTTGCTTTGACTTCAACAGAACGTTGTTCGTTTTCTTCTCGACAATCTCTGAGCCTTCATCGTCGAATGATACTTTCAATTCAGTGCCAACCACCAGTTGTGATACACTGATAAGATTGTGTTGAAGTCCTTCAACATAAGCTAATTTCCTTATAAAGAACTCGCCATTAGTGATCATTCCATAGCCTTTGATAGTACCAAATGAGTTGTTGCCGTACTTTACAATGTCACCATCTTTGAGAGAATGAAACCCCCTCAGTTCTTCCTTCCTTCCTGTCATGTGACGTGAGGAGCCACTATCAATGTACCATTCTTCATCAAACTGCTCGTCACGAATAACCTGCAAAATATTAAGCAGATTTAGGAACCCAAAGTTTCTTGGGTCCTTGTGAACCTTTTACAGGACAGGGAATAGTAAGAGAAATATCAACCATGTATGTGCGTTTAACTAAAGTTGTTTCGTCTTTTCTTTTAATGGTGAAAACTTTAATTTTAGTTGATTTAGTAGGACTGGATTTTGTGGTGTTGACATTAGTATTCTTTTGATTCTCTTTTGGAAGATTGTTATCTTTAGGAAAGAGTTTTCTTTTTCCCTTTGAAGTGATTGAAGGACAAGAATTTGAATGGGAAGAGTTGAATTCAGAAGTGACTTTCGAACCCCTGTCTTTCTGATTGGACTTGTATGGATGGGGACCGAAACCACTATTTCGGTTGTTATTGGGTGAAGGATCGAAACCGCTCTTTCGGTTGCTATTGGTCGAGGGACCGAAACTGCTCTTTCGGTTGTTATTGATGGGTTTTGAGCATTCTAACACTTCCTAAGTGTACATGCAACCCTAATAACCTTCGATCTATGTTTGTCTAATTATCATGCAAAGTTGAATTCCAAGGTTATATTCCTATCTAGCATACATGGGGAACAATTTTTAACGTGAATGAAAAATAGAATAACTTACCTTGTTGTTACTTATGTTCCTTGAAACCTTGTGAGCCCAGCACCCCAAGTGTGATGCCTCAAATGCTTCACACAACACCAAATGCTCTTGGAAAGACTTTTGAGAGAATACACACTTCTTAAAATCATCCTAGCCCTCTTGTTTCATATGTGCAACCGATTTTGGTGGAGTATGAGACTCTTATATAGTGTTGACATATCTAGGGCTACACCATGTAAACCCTAATGTGTCATGACTCTTCATTTCCATGACCATGGGTTTGTAACTCCCATGGAGCATCCTATGGGTGGAACCCAACTTGATAATCCATGGAGCCTCTTAGCCCACTATACAAGATATGGATGATTTACATAATTAACCCATATATTTAATTAGTTATCTTTTGATCACTTAATTAATTCTTGATCAAACTGATTAAATAATATTATTAATATATTAGAACTTATAATATATTAATAATCTCCAAGTGTTATTTCTCTCATTTAGTCTATCCAATTGCATGGTGCCATGCAACCAAATGGACCATGCCGGGTCGGGTCAAGTACTTACCAAAAATAGTTATGGACTTAGACACCTTATCCAACAGTCTCCCACTTGGATAAGTCTAATAACTATAACTCTAGTACTTCAGGAACCGACCGACAATCGTAGCTCTTTCAAGGTCTCTTGAAACTGAGAAGATGACGATACGCCATTTAAGATAAGTGATCATATAATCCTCTGTTCTAGATATCAGCCAAACAAATACATGGAACAATGTCTTACTTATTGTCCAGCAGTTTGTTTCCCGATTTCCGATTTGTTTGGCAAAGAACTTAATTGAACACATTAACTTATTTCTGACCGGGCCCGGTACATAGGTCAAAACAAAATCATCGAGGGGCCCAGATATCAGCTTCTAATCCAAGAAGGAATAGATAAACTTTGACTCATATGTTTGTTCTACCACTCATTGAATTATACGCAAAAGCACGTTTTATAACATCGAGTTACCAATGCGTTTTCTTACAATCAATGCATAACCAACTCGTAAGTAACAAATCATATCTCTAGGTTTGAAGACTTATATGATATATTACCGTCTCATGATCACTCGAGATAAATTCCATGAAGTGATTCCAGTAAGCGTGGGTTGAGTCCAATGCTCAGAACTTATGAGCACTCATGATTGTTGTAGCCATGTCCAACACCTTAGACCTCTCCAACCAATCATGACAGTCTTGATTCATACCTACTTCCGACATATGACCGACTGTGGAGGTTTGAATAATATGATATACCAAACATTATTATTCTGGAAGTCAAAACATGCAAAAGAAATATAGTAAACGATTGACAAGAGATAGAAACACTTTACTCATAAATAAAACACCTTTTATTCATCATCTAATGTCAATTACACTTTACAAATTTCGAGGTTATCTAACTACTAAATCTAATATCATCCTTCAACCCTATGCTCCGAGCATGCTGGAGATGCTTAACCCGAGTCAGTCCCTTCGTGAGGAGATCTGTTGGATTCTCATCCAATGATACCTTCTTTTCCACGAGGAGTCCTTCTATTCGATGTCTGATAAAATGGTATTTTCTGTCGATGTGTCTGGATGTCCCATGATCCCTTGGTTCCTTGGCTAAGGCAACAGCGCTTTCACTATCACATAAAATTTCGATTGGCTCTTTAATAGCTGGTACAACTCCAAGGTCTCCAATGAAGTTCTTCAGCCATATTTCCTCCTTTGTTTCCTCGCTAGCTGCAATATACTCTGATTCACAAGTTGAATCAGCCACTGTCTCTTGCTTGGAACTCTTCCAAGAAATTGCTCCTCCGTTTAGGGTAAAGACCCAGCCTGACTGAGAGCGGAAATTATCCCTATCAGTCTGAAAGCTAGCATCACTATACCCTACAACCCTCAAGTCATCACTCCCACCAAGGGTAAGGAGCCAGTCCTTAGTCCTCCGTAGGTACTTGAGGATATTCTTTACCGCAGTCCAGTGTGCCTTGCCAGGGTTCCCCTAGTACCTGCTAACCATGCTCAGGGCAAAAGCTACATCAGGTCGAGTACACGTCATAGCATACATGATCGATATTCGACTCATTTCTACTATCTCATCCTCAGTGATAGGGCTTTGTGTCTTACTCAATCTGGCGTTACTCTGGATGGGTAACTCTCCTTTCTTGGAGTCCTGCATGCTGAATCTCTTCAGCACCTTATCCAAGTAGGTATTCTGACTAAGTCCAATTAGTCTTTTACTTTGGTCTCTCAAGATCCTTATCCCTAGAATATAGGCAGCTTCTCCTAGGTCCTTCATAGAGAAACACTTCCCAACCCAGGACTTAACTTCCTGCAGAGTTGGGATGTCATTTCCTATGAGTAGTATGTCATCCACATACAATACGAAAAAGCTAACTATACTCCTGCTAGCCTTGACATATACACAAGACTCATCTTCACTCCTAGAAAAGCCAAATTCCTTGACTTTCTCATCAAAGCAAAGATTCCATCTGCGAGGTGCTTGCTTTAACCCATAAATGGATTTTTCAAGCTTACACACTCTATTAGGGTACTTGTTGCTGAAAAAACCTTATGGCCGACTCATGTAAACATCTTCAACCAACTTTCCATTAAGGAAAGCGGTTTTGACATACATTTGCCATATTTCATAGTCATGAAATGCAGCTATGGCTAACAAAACCCTAATAGACTTAATCTTAGCCACTGGAGAAAAGGTCTCATCATAATTAACTCCCGGAGTTTGTGAGAAACCCTTTGCAACCAGTCGTGCCTTATAACTGTGTACTTTACCATCCATGTCGGTCTTTTTCTTGAAGATCCATTTGCACCCTACTGTCTTACGACCTAGTACATTCTCAACCAAATTCCAAACTTGATTGTCATACATGGACTATATCTCGCTGTCCATTGCCTCTTTCCACTTGGCTGACTCAGGGCTTGCCATGGCTTCTGCGTAACTGTTAGGTTCATCCAGACCTATCAGTGTCTCATCACGGATAAGTGTATCACCTTCTGCAGTAATATGGAATCCATAGTAACGCTCAGGTGCATTCCTAACCCTTGTGGAACGCCTCAGAGGTACAGACTTGTCAATTGGATCAACAGGAGTTTCCTCCTCAAGTTGAGTGCTAGGGTTCGAAGTTCCTTCACCGCTTGACTCTTGAATTTCTTCAAGATCAACTTGCCTCCCACTGTTTCCTTGGCTTATGAACTCTCTCTTTCTTTCTCTCTCTCTCTCTCTCTCTCTCTCTCTCTAAAGAAAGCCCTCCTAGCTACAAAGACCACATTTTCAATAGGTCTGTAGAAGAGGTAACCAAAGGATTGCTGTGGGTAGCCGATGAAAATACACCTCTCGCTTCCAGGATCGAGCTTATCATGAGTCTCGCGTCTCACGAAAGCCTCGCAACCCCAAATCTTGATGTGGTCTAGTTTGGTTACTTTACCAGTCCACATCTCATGAGGAGTTTTGGCAACTTTCTTTGTAGGGACTAGATTAAGGATATGGGCGACACTCTCTAAGGCATACCCCCAAAATGAGATTGGTAGCGAAGCTCGACTCATCATGGAACGAACCATATCCAACAAGGTTCGATTACGCCTCTCAGCCACACCATTCAACTGCGGTGTCCTGGGAGGTGTCAATTGTGAGACAATCCCACATTTCCTAAGATAGTCAAGGAACTTTGAACTAAGATAATCACCACCTCGATCGGATTGAAGCATCTTAATGTTCCTGCCCAATTGATTCTCGACTTCCTATTTAAATTCCTTAAACTTTTCGAAATTCTATGACTTATGCTTGATTAAGTATACATATCCATATCCACTGTAATCATCAGTAAAAGTCAAATAATAACGATTAGCATCCCTTATGGCATGTTTGAAGGGCCCACACACATCCGTGTGTACAAGATCCAACAAACCTTCACTCCTCTCACAAGAACCTGTGAAGGGAGACTTTGTCATTTTTCCAAGTAAGCATGATTCACAACTATCATCTGACTTTAGGTCAAATAACTCCAAGACTCCATCCTTTTAGAGTTGGCCTATGCGTTTCTTGCTTATATGTCCAAGACGACAATGCCATAATGATACTTTATGCAAGTTATTATTATCAGAATCAATACACAATACATTATTTCCTAGGTTATCAACCACAGATACTGTTTCATACACGCCATCACAAAGTAATGCTTTAAAATAAAGAACATTATTAAAGAAAGCATTAATCGAACCAACTTCATTATCAAATGAAAAGGTGAAACCTTGTTTATACAATGCATGAAAGGAAATAATATTTCTTGCCATTTTTGGCGATTAACATCACTTATTCAAATCTAAACTAAACCCACTACTTAGCGATAAAGTATAAACTCCAATCTTGGTGACAGGTAAAGCTTTCATATTCCCCATGATTAAGTTTATTCTTCCTTGCTCCACATTCTTACTTCTTCTTAGTACCTGCAAATCAGAATAGATATGAATACCACAACCGGTATCAAGGACCTAATAGTTAGAATGGGGTGAGTTATTAGATAAGATAGTGAAAATACCTACATGGTTGGGTTTAACTTTCCCATCCTTCACATCTTGCTGGTATTTTGGGCAGTTTCGCTTCCAATGTGATTTTTCATGGCAATAGAAGCATTCAGCCTCTTTTGGGTCAGAATAAGGAGTGACGAAACCTTTCTTGGTTCCATTTGAAGAAGATCCATCAAGGGTCCTAGCCTTGGTACCCTTCGAAGAGCTCTTTCTCTTCTTCCCTCGACTTTTCCCGATTGCCAAAACCGGAGCAGAGTTTGGAGTAGGAGTGTTAACAACCGACTTCCCCTTAAGACATGTTTCTGTGGTCTTGAGAAGACCCTGAAGTTTGCTGAGTGTGACCTCTTCCTTATTCATGTGATATGTCACGCGTAATTGATCATATCACGATGGTAAGGAGTGCAAAATGATATCTATTGCAAGCTCCTCAAGGAAGTTCACATTAAGCTTCAGCAACCGATCCACATACCTTTGCATTTTCTGCATGTGGCTCGTGACGGATTCCCCGTCCTTCATCATGGTTGTTATCATGGAGCAGATGATTTCATACCTCTCTTGTCGTGCACTTTGATGGTATCTTTCCATCAGATCTTGGTGCATTTCAAAAGGGTAGAAGTCCTCATAGGACTTTTAGAGTTTCGCTGTCATCGTGGCCATCATGATGCATACCACTTTGTTAGCATCCCTTTCATGTTCCTGAAAGTCAGCGATCTCCTGGGGAGTTGCAGTGGTCTCATCAGTCTCCTTAAGCTCCTTGTCGAGGACATATTCTTTGTCCTCATAGCGGGTAATCATTCTGATGTTTCTGATCCACTCATTGAAGTTGGATCCATCAAAAGTGACTTTCCCACACAAGTTCAAAAGGGTAAAGGAGCCATTAGGATTAGAGCCAGAAGCAGCATTGTTTGAAGACATTTGAAGGAAGAGGACAAGATTAATTTAGATATTAAGAAAGTCCTTAATAAAACACCCAAATGTAATATTAAGGCTAGGATCCAATCACAATATATTATAACTTAGAAGAGGTATGTCGTAATCCAAGCTATAACATATTTGAAAGGTAGGTGAATGACGATTCACCAATTTCCACCACGAAAACCGAAATATTAAATATTAGGTTTTTGATTGGTTCTTAGAAATTCCTAGATTATTTTGAGATTCAATGAACTTTTCAAAGGCATGTTTCAATCTCGAGTGTGCCCTCCAAGTTTTGTGACTGGGATACCGAGGATCACAAAACGAGGTGTGAAGTAACCATGCAAATCACTTGGTACCCTTAAAGTTTATCACTCAATCGATGTTCCGGTAAACCACACATGCTCCACCGATACTATAATAAACCTTAAGTCACCCTTTACCTACCTTGTTAAGTCCAAGTTAGTGTGCCGGTTAACCACACACGCTCCACCAACGACTTAAACAAAGTGTAAATTGTAATTTCATGGATTGGCACCTTATTCGCATTTTTCCTAAAGTAACTAAGACTGGGAATTTAATAAAAACATTTAATTAATTACTTTATAATATTCATCATACTTTTAATGAGAATTTATAAGTCCTTGTCCTACCCGTTCGGCTAACAACCCTCCACCAGTCAAGCAAGCGGTGGGTGAGAGTGGAAACCCATTAAGTTGCCATTTTATAGGCAACAACCTTATACCCACCTTATAGACCGGCTTCGTGAATGAGGCGTACTAGCGGTAAGACGACATTGATCTTATATATATATATATATATATATATATATATATATATATATATATATATTAACTTATAATATTATATGTATAAGGGTAGAATTTAACTTTTAAAATTCTAAGGGTTGGAACTAAAGTTTTAACATTACTTTACTTGTTCCAAAACTTGAGGGCAAGTTTTGTAAACTTTCAAAACTTTTCATTTCTTGTAACTTATGAGTTTATTAGGGTATTAAAAATGAAGACTCTTCATTTTTATAACCCATGTGTTCTTTTAATGGTTTTAAAGCAAAGTGACTTTTGGTTTTCCATAACTTGAGGACAAGTTATGGACTCCATTAAAACACATAATGATCAAAAATTAATCTACCACATAGGTTACAACCAATTCCTATGATCATCTAAACATCATAAGATCAAGAGCATGAACATGAACACTTTCATGAATCAAAATTACACTTAAAACTTTGTAATTTTGATAACTTGTTGTAAATGGATTAGCAAAGACATTACACCATCTAAAACAAGTTTTCAAGTACCAAAACAGTTTAGGGTAATGTTTCTAGTCCATTTCCAGCAACTAAAGTCGAAAATCTGCATTCTGAGGCTCCTACTCGCCGAGTGCACGAACCTACTCGGCGAGTAGGATGAAGATACACATGAACTCGGCGAGTCCCCCCATGGACTCGGCGAGTTCATCAGGCAGTTTGCACAAAATCGACTTTTTTCAACAGTTTAGCACAAATAACAAACAAACAAGCCTAGACTTTGATACCACTAATGGGTTTTGAGCATTCTAACACTTCCTAAGTGTACATGCAACCCTAATAACTTTGGATCTATGTTTGTCTAATTATCATGAAAAGTTGAATTCCAAGGTTATATTCCTATCTAGCATACATGGGTAACAATTTTTAACTTGAATGAAAGATACAATAACTTACCTTGTTGTTACTTATGTTCCTTGAAACCTTGTGAGCCTAGCACCCCAAGTGTGATGCCTCAAATGCTTCACACAACACCAAATGCTCTTGGAAAGACTTTTGAGAGAATACACACTTCTTAAAATTGGCCTAGCCCTCTTGTTTCATATGTGCAACCGATTTTGGTGGAGTATGAGACTCTTCTATAGTGTTGACACATCTAGGGTTACACCATGTAAACCCTAATGTGTCATGACTCTTCATTTCCATGACCCATGGGTTTATAACTCCCATGGAGCATCCATGGAGCATCCCATGGGTGGAACCCAACTTGATAATCCATGGAGCCTCTTAGCCCACTATACAAGATATGGATGATTTACATAATCAACCCATATATTTAATTAGTTATCTCTTGATCACTTAATTAATTCTAAATTAATTCTTGCTCAAACTGATTAAATAATATTATTAATATATTAGAACTTATAATATATTAATAATCTCCAAGTGTTATTTCTCTCATTTAGTCTATCAAATTGCATGGTGTCATGCAACCCAAATGGACCATGCCGGGTCGGGTCAAGTACTTACCAGAAATAGCTATGGACTTAGACACCTTATCCAACAGTTATTAGGTGAAGGACCGAAACCGTCCTTTCGGTTGTTATAGGGTGAAGGACCGAAACTCTCTTTTCGGTTGTTTTCGGTCGAGGGACCGAAACCACCCTTTTGGCTCCTATTGGTTGAAGGATTGAAACCATCTTTTCGGCTTCTTTCAGTAGATGGACCGAAGCCATTCTTTCAGTTGGTATTGTGTTGAGGACCGAAACTGCTCTTTTGGTTTATTCCCTACGTGGGACCGAAACTTCCCTTTCGGTTCCTTGATTCCTCTTGTGATTTGTGCTTCCTTTCCATCCTTATAAAGTCAGGATTTTGGGAATTCCAAAACTGTTTTCTCTCTTAGAGATTCTTCTTGTATCTTAGATTTCTTTGATGCTTTCTATCAGCCACCGATTTTGGATTTCTGTGAATGTTGGCCTTTCTTTTCGAAGTATGAGAACATCATTCACTTTTTGCCGATGATGTATCACTACTGGTTTGCATAGGTTCGTCCAATGGGGTTTTAGTGCCACTTGTGCCCGACACATCATGTTTTGTAGGCTCATTTCGTGGTTCGGGTATGTATCTACCTTTCACTCTCCATGAAGTTATCTGAGATAGACCCTTCGTCTCATCAACGTTGTCTATTGGGGCTGACCAGAAAAATTCGTCACATCCACCAGCATTGTCTTCTTCTACCATAGATGTTAACTCTGCAGTTTGTTATGGAGTGACACCTGGTACTGTATAGACTTGATTTTGAGTAGTTTGTACCTTTTGGTACACAACAGCTTTAGCCTTGAGAACTTTGGTTTTGTCGGTAGACGAGCGAGCAAACTCAACTGAGTTTTCGGAAATCAGGTTCTTGTGTGACTTAGGTTCGCTTTTGACGAATTCAGAACAGTCCACCAAATCCTCTACAAAGATTTCACTCAGATCATCATCCTCATTAAGTTCAGATGCGTTTTCAACATCAATTTTATTTTCTAAACTTAACTTGGCATTCAAAGAGTCAATTTTTTGTACAGTTTCGATTCTTAATTTCAATCTATCATTTTCGTCCAATAGATTTTTGAGCATGTCCTTGTGGTCTTTGGACTTTATGTAGGATTCTATTTTGTCCAGACCTATTTTATATGCTGGATAAACTTCATCAGAAGATACAACGCTTTCACAGTTGTAGGCTTTAGCATCGATTTCATCCTCCTTTAATTCAAGAAAGGGTAAAATCATGTGATGGATCTTCTTTCCTATTTCACAATCAAGATGCAACTGAGTGATGTTAAAATAGAGTCTCTTCGCAATTAAACAAAACACATCTCGCTGTTTAAGAAGTTTAAGATTGTCTCTTTGCAAATAAATAGAATCATCCTTAGACCTAATTAACTCCTTTTCCTTTTGCTCGATCCACATTCTTCGTTCCTCACTCTTTGATGAAATCCTGCTGATTTGATCAGTTAGGTTAGAATTTGTGACACAGGTTTGGGTGAATATTTTGTACCTTCTTGATCAACTCATCACATTCGTTGATCTGTGCACTGACAGGCTTGGCAGCAAAACACCTATCCTCTCGCTCCCTTTCGTCTTCAACTCTCCCATCGGTTGTATATCCTCTCATTTGGGATACACCGTCGGTCACCACAAAGCATCTTCATGTTGCATGTTTTTCTTTTGCCAGCATAGCCTTTCAATGATTTGGCTTCCTGACTTCATCATCCTCATAATTTGTGGACCAGACCTCTACACCACCAAATTCATCACTATTGTCTGTATCCTGCACAATTAAAGAATTCATGGTAGTATTGTTAGCAGCAGACTTTCTTTTCTTGATTTCCTCCAGTCTTCTCAGGAGGCTCGCTTCCTCATCTTCTTCATTTGTCTTCTCTTCTTTCTTTCTCAACATACAATATTTAGCAAAATGATTCTTGGCTCCACAATAATGGCAGTCGAATCCTGAGTCCCCTCCAACTTTTGCTTCCTTCTTTGACTCTTCAGACTTTGACCCCATCTTCGGTTCCTCCTTGATCTTTTCGGCGCTGTAACTACCCTGCCCGTTTCGGTTCTTGTTGGATGGGAATTTCTTCTTAATGAATTTTTTGGGATTGGACACCATCATGGCGTATTCTTCACCGGTTAGATCAAAATTGGCAAGATCCAATTCCTCTTCTTCTTCAACCGAACTCTTTCCTTTAGAGACAGGAGCTAAAGAACCCAGACTGGAAACCACATTCGTTTCCTTAGATAGAGCACTCTCATGGGATTTCAAAATACCTACTAGTTTTGCCAGAGAATAAGACTTGAATTGTTCATGAGCTTTAACTGTTGACACAACAGCCATCCATTCGGGTATGAGGCCATTCATGAAAGCAACCTTTTGTTCGATAACTTTCCTTTCAATCCCATGCTTTATCATCTTACTTAAAATATGATTGAAGCGATCAAACGTTTGAACAAGTTTCTCTTCAGGCTTCTGCTTAAAGTCACCAAATTCAGACAGCAAGAGAGTTTGGATTGAATGTTCCAAATCTTCGTCAGTGGAATACAATTCTTTTAATCTATCCCAGATCTCTTTAGCTGTAGCACAAGAACTTACTAAACGAAACGTATCCGACTGCAGTGCAAACCTTATCATCCTCAGCGCCTTGATGTTGCATTGAAACTTTTCCTTCTCATCCTGAGGAATATCTTTGACATCGTTGACAAGCTGATTGTACTCTTTCTATGTTTTAACAATCTTAGAAGTGCTTGAGTGTGCGAATGGGCCTGCAGTAATCGCTTCCCAGATTAACTATCCATTATCTTCTGATCCAATCATGTAATCTTCAAAGTGACGCGTCCAAACTTCATAGTCTTGTGTATACAAGATTGATATTCTTGTTATAGACCCTATGCTGTTGGAGATATTGATCGGATTGGTTTGTGAATCATCCATGGACATTGTAAAGACTTTTGATCGATAACCTGTAAAAGACCAGACTTGTAATATATTGTTAGGGTTAGATAAACAATTAATGAGATACGTCAATATAGAGTGACGGCTCAATTAATATCAATCAATGCGGAATTAAAAACCCTAATAACTTCTTCGATAGAAGAGATGTGTATGAATTACACAATCTCCTGCTCTGATACCAATTGATGAGAATAAAACTCTAGATCGATTAGATCTTTCACAGGTATGATTATAGAAATCAAACAAGTCAACAACAGTAAGAGAATGAACATAGAATAGAATCAAATGTATGCTTATGATTCAAAATAAAGTCACGCCTCAACAGAGCTCGATGAAGAACTTCCGCTGTAGAGGCGAGCTAGGGTTTACAAAACTCAGAGAAAATAAACAATGAAAGTGATAACTTCTAAGTCTGTATGCATGCAACTTATATACTAAACCCTAGTACAAATATATGCACGGTTGGACAGGCCCAATACTGGCAATCAAAATTGGGCTAAGGACCGAGCCCATGACGCAATCTAATAGACCCAACATGTAACATAATAAAAAGTACATAAAATTATTTAGTACGAGTTGGGCACTATGGTTAAACCTGAATAGTTATGTAGTCATATGTGGGGCCAATATAACCTGATCAACTATATTTTTCCGAGATATGACCAACATGTGTTTGGTAGTGACTGTGGTGTTGCGACAAGTCTAAAACTCACCAAATCCTATACTAACGAAGAACATAGTTAAAATACTATAGGAGTATTTTATAGTTCTATAACACTGCACAGAATTGTTACAAGTAGTACTAATCCTCACAAATGAAAGACCTGCAATTCCTTGTTCATGTTAGTAAAGCTTATTTGTAGATCTCCGTTAACGTTGTAGGATTTAGATATATCTTGCTCGAAAATATCCGATTCATGATCAATGCAGAAGGCTTATCTTCATTTTCCCTTTGTATCTTGTAAAGAAAGATGCCTCCCAAGAAGAGACCCAACAGAAAGAGCAACAACCCACCGATAGATCCACCGCCACCACCTCCTCAGTTTGATCCTGCTATGTTCCAAGTAGCCGTTACGGCCGTTGTGGCTGCCGCAATGTCGCAGATCAATTCTAGCGGCTCTAGCGGATCTGGAAGTGGTACCCATCCCCATAATCTTGATAGTGGTCAGAGACACCAGAAGGAGTGTTCCTAAAAAGACTTTATGAACGTGAAATCTAAATCTTTTGACGGCAATGGTGGTGTCATTGCCCTAACTCACTTCGAGAAGATCGAATCAATTTTCGAGATCTGTGTGTGCCCCGAGGGAAGCAAGGTGAAGTTCGCCGTCTGTACCTTCACTGATAGAGCACTGACTTGGTGGAATAGCCGAGTCAAATCCTTAACTCTGTTGATGGCCATTGCCATGGGTTAGGAGACTTTGAAAGAGTTAATGCTTGCGGAGTATTTCCCAAGGGGTGAGATGCAAAAGCTGGATCACGAGCTCTGGAACCTAAAGATGAAGGGTTCCGACATTTCCGCGTACACTACTAGGTTATGTGACCTGGCTCTTCTATGTCCCTGGATGGTCACCCCGGAAAGCAAGAAAATTGAGAGGTATATATGGGGATTGACACCCCCAACTCAAGGGAACGTATTAGCTGCAAAACCTCTCATATTTGACAGCGCTAAGTGTCTAGCACAGACCCATATAGATCACGAGGTGGATCATGGAGCTATGGTAGCCATTCTTGAACTACCAAAGGAGAGTAGTAAGAAGAAAAGGTTCTAGAACAAGTGCAAGGGCAAGTCTTTGCAGGAGCCCTCCAAGAAACAACAAATAGTGGTAGTTGATGTTGTGACCACTCCTGGCGCTGTTCTTGCCACTCCAGCACCTGGAAGTAGATATACTGGAAACCTCTCAAGGTGTGACAAGTGTAACTTCCACCATCACGGGTCGTTCCGTGAAATGTTGTGCAATAAGTGTGGCAAGAAGGGGCACACGAATCGTTTTTTCAAGACATATGTCCAACCAACCAATCAGGCTCCTGGAGCTGGAGTTAGCCAAGCCTGTTATGGATGCGGTGAGACTGGGCATTACAAGAGGAATTTCCCAAAGGCAATAGCTGGCAACATGGGGAAAGTGCTAGCTATGGGCCAGGAGGAAGCAGTAGCTGATCCCACCGTAGTTACGGGTACGTTCCTCCTCAACATTTCTTATGCATGCATTCTTCTCGATAGTGGTGCGGAGAGGAGTTTTTTATTCATGGATTTAAACATTTACTCAAGCATAAATCCCAACCTTTAAACGAAACATTCACCGCCTAGATGGCTAACGGAAAGAAAGAGAGCACTAACGACGTATTCAGAGGCTATACCCTTACCTTAAACGACCATTCTTTTCTAATCGACCTCATGTCAGTTTCCATAAAAAGTTTCGATGTCATCATCGGCATCGATTGGTTAAGCCCCAATCGTGCTGATATCCTTTGTTATGAGAAAGCCATTCACCTCAATCTGCCATCTGGCGAAGCCCTCATTATCTATGGTGATAAACTCAGTTCAAGCCTTCGTATCATTTCGTGCATCAAAGTCCAAAAATATATGCGAAAGGAATGCCATGCATTCCTAGCCCACGTCGTTAACGAGAAACAGGATGTTAAAGACCTAGAGAGCATCCCCAAAGTCTACAACTTTCCTAATGTCTTCCCCGAAGATCTTCCCAGAATTCCTCCCGAGCGTAGCGTCAAGTCGAGCTCCGAATCGACTTAATCCCCGAAGCTACCCGTTACCGTCTAGCGCTGGCAGAAATGCAAGAGTTATCCAGCCAGCTCAATGAACTACTCAAAAATGGATTCATCAAACCAAGTTGCTCACCTAGGGGAGCCCCGGTCTTATTTGTGAAAAAGAAAGATGGGTCCTTTCAGATGTGCATAGATTATCGTGAACTGAATAAGCTCACCATCAAGAATCGCTACCCTCTACCCAAAATCTACGACCTTTTTGATCAACTCCAAGGAGTCGGCTACTTCTGAAAGATAGACCTAAGATTAGGGTACCATGGGTTGCGATTCCATGAGGGTGACATCCATAAGACAACATTTCAGACTCGGTATGGCCACTACGAGTTTGTAGTGATGCCTTTGGTCTAACCAACGCACCGATGGTATTCTTAGATCTGATGAATCGGGTGTGCCGCCCCTTCCTAGACAAGTTTGTGATAGTATTCATTGATGATATACTTGTCTATTCCCAAAGTGAGGAAGACCATAGACGGCACTTGAGACTAGTGCTAGAAACGTTGCGGGCAGAGAGACTATATGGAAAATTCTCTAAGTGCGAATTCTAGATCAGAAAAGTAACTTTCCTTGGTCATGTGGTTAGCGAGGAAGGCATACACATGGACCCTTCCAAAATCAAGGCGATTGAGAATTGGTCCGCACCGAGGAAACCCACAAAAATCCGTCAATTCTTGGGTCTCACTGGCTACTATCGCATGTTTATCTTGAATTTCTCTAGAATTGCTAAGCCTCTAACCACCCTTACTCAAAAAGGTTAACCTTTCGTTGGGGAGAAAGTCAAGACACTGCGTTCCAAACATTGATGCAGGCCTTATGCAGCGCACGTATCTTGTTTCTTCCAGAAGGGACAGATGACTTCGTTGTCTACTGCGATGCATCCAATCAGGGGCTAGGTTGTGTGCTCATGCAGTGAGGAAAAGTCATTGCTTATGCCTCGAGACAGCTGAAAGCACACGAAGTCAATTATACAACTCATGATCTGGAGTTGGGAGCAGTGGTCTACGCATTAAATATTTGGAGACATTATCTATACGGAAGCAAGTGCACCATCTTCACCAACCATACGAGCCTACAACACATTTTTGATCAGAAATAGTTGAACATGAGGCAACGGCAGTGGGTAGAGCTACTCAGTGATTATGAGTGTGAAATACGCTATCATCCTGACAAGGCCAATGTGGTAGCAGATGCCCTCAGCCGGAAAGAGCATTCAGGCCGTAGAGTGAAGACACTTACAATGACCATCCATTCCCATCTATCCGCATAAATCAGAGAGGCTCAGCTAGAAGCCTTAAAACCAGAGAATATGTTGGATTTCTGCCTTGAGAGGAATGGAAAAAAACTTAGAGATCAAGGGAGACAGAATCTATTCTTTCATGAACCGGATCTGGACCCCAAAGTTCGGCGGTTACAGAGAGGTTGTCATGAGCGAAGCTCATAGGACTCGATACTCCGTTCACCCAGGTTCGGATAAGAAGTATCTAGATCTAAAACCCTCAGGTCTACTTCAAAACCTTCGTGGGCAAGTGCCTGACTTGCACCAAGGTGAAGGTGGAATATCAAAAACCCTCAGGTCTACTTCAATAGCCAGAAATACCTGAGTGGAAGTCTCCGATTGGGTACGATACCATCCAGGTAATTTACGACAGATTGACTAAATCCTCCCACTTCCTACCAATCAAAGAAACCTTCAAGATGGAGAGACCGAAGCGAATCTACATTCAAGTGATAGTCCGTCTGCATGGTATGTCTGTGTCCATTATCTCCGACTGGGATAGTAGATTCACCTCGAGGTTTTGGCAGTCATTGCAGAAAGCTCTAGGAACTAAGCTGGATATGAGAATACCTTACCATCCTCAAACCGACGGACAGAGTGAGAGAACCATTCAAACCCTAGAAGACATGCTGAGAGCATGCGTTATCGACTTTGGTAAGTTGTGGGATACCCATTTGCCATTGGTTGAGTTCTCTTACAACAACAACTATCATACCAGTATCCAGGTTGCGCCGTTTGAAGCCCTTTATGGCCGTAAGTGCAGATTTCCTCTGTGCTGGGCTGAAGTGGGTGACACGCAGCTAGCTAAGGGCCAAGTCCCCAAAAACACTCTCACAGGCCCGTAAATCATTCGCGAAACCACGGAAAAGATTGTACAAATCAAAGAACGACTAAAGGCTTCAAGAGATAGACAAAAGAGCCACGTCGATAAAAGACGAAAACCTTTGGAATTCCAGGTTGGTGACCATGTTTTGTTAAAGGTCTCACCCTGGAAAGGCATGATATGATTTGGGGAGTGTGGAAAGCTAAATCTGAGATACATAGGACCATTCGAGATCCTCGTTAGGATCGGTCCCGTAGCATACAAACTCCGTTGACCCCAAGAACTTAGCAACATTCATCCTGTCTTCCACGTGTCGAACCTTAAAAAGTGTTTATCCAACGAAACCCTTGTGATCCCTCTTGATGAGATCGGGATCAACGAGAACCTTAATTTCGTGGAAGAACCAGTCGGAGATAATGGACATAGACATACCTCTTGATGAGATCGGGATCAACGAGAACCTGAATTCACTTTGGAGCGAGAAGATTCAATGCAACATAAGTACCCTCATCTTTTTTCGAGTCCATGATTTGTATTCTATGTTAGAATTTCGGGACAAAATTCCCTCTATCGGGGGGATGATGTGACAACCCGAACCTCTTTCCATTAACGTTAGTTCAATTCCATTAAATAAATTTGGAATTTTATTTCACTCCATCAAATTCTTATAGCTTGGAAGATCATTAATTTATATAATTAAATTTTATATAAGAGTCGGAACCAAAATCATGCGAAAACCCGAGTTTTATTTGAAAATTAGCAAAATTAGGTCTGATTGGTGTTCACAGCCGTAAACCCGTTCACGGCTGGTGCACCCTACCACCGACCATGAACCGAGCCTCTATATATATATATATATATATATATATATATATATATATGTGTGTGTGTGTGTGTGTGTGTGTGTGTGTGTTTTCTACCCTCATTTATACTTTTCTTGCCGAAAACACACTTTCTTTCTCTAAAATTATCACCCAAAAACCCAAGATTTCTCTTCATCTATTACTCAATCCACCTTAGAACACGTTTTGGAGCATCAAACATCGGCCTTTTCGTCAAAATCAAGCGTTGCTGTTCTTGAGTTCACGGTCGTATACCCTTCAAACCTTCATAATTTCACCAAGAACACGAAGAACAGACCGTGAACCCTTCAAGGACCGTAAACCCTTCGAAGATAGTGAATTTTTCACGACTGAGAATAGTTCACAGCCAAGAATAGTTCACAGCCGTATTCCCTTCACGGCCGCAATCATCCCTAGGCCATGAATCTTGGCTGGAAACCCACTTTTCCACTTCGATCGAGTTTCGGATCCCATTATGTGCCGTGTATATCAACTCGAGGGTCTTTATTTCCAGTCTCGTTGTCCGGCACATACATGCAACTAACAGTGAGTTCATACCCCTACGCTTTTATTATTTTAACTTTTTCAGGGGGGGAGATACAAGCCAAACACAAATAGTTTTTGTGAACTTTATACAAAAAAATTCATTAGGATTAAAACTTATGCAATTGATACAACCAAAAGATTACCACATTTATAAAATGTTTATATATCTTATCCCTTTTTGTAACATGCTGAGCACGAGGGAAGTTTTCAACTCACAATTATAATTGCATAGTTTTCAAAACAATACATGAACCGAATACTTAGCACACGTGCAAAATATAATAGGTATGGTTTAGGATTTCAATACACAGTTTTACCAAACCATGATTATACATTAACAATCATATAAACTATGTCTGATATAGTTTATGGTATACATTGTTACTTTTTGAATACAAGAGTATCATATTAAATAATTATTCAAGTGTAATTATTATTACTATGTAAAGTATATATCCAAATCCAAGTACAAGAGAACGATACAAAACTACACGTAAACTAGTTAATAAAGTGTTGTGAGACATTACTTCAAATTGTACCCTTCGGGGTGCAGGCTAAATCCTATCATTAGTGTAACCAGAGTCTCCTGGAGGGAGAGCGTGAGATTTGTGAATAGATTTATTCGGGACTGACAATCCCACACCTAAACCGCTAGCTACAGTTAGGAAGGCATGCCTGGGGTGACAAATATCATACCGTCCGACGGCTGATGAACATCGCAGAGGTCATCAGTCATATCCAACATGGTTATACGACTAACAATAGTAAAAACTAACCTTTGTTTATGGGATTCATTCTTCATTTGTTTTATTTTATTAATAGAACTACTACTCATTATACTGGAGGATTCCAGCGGATAAAATACATAGTTTTATTTTATGTAATGAAACTACTATACTGGTGGTAGCCAGGGTTTTCATATAAAAGGGCTTTCATTCAAAATAACATTATATGATGCATCTAGTAGCAACTAGGCATACGAACTAATACGTTATGAAACACTGTAACAAACATACATGTAAGAATATATTGGATTTTCTTGGAAACATACAAACATTTTCACTAATTCATTAACGGGTTTTCATTACAAAATCATGCTGATGAACTCACCAGCTTAATGCTGATGCTCTTTCAAAACCGCTTGTATTCTTAGGAAATCAGTAGACAGGTACTCCCGCAGGCTTTTGAGAAAATGGAGTGTATAGAGTCACGTCTTTATATTTTGCTACTTTTGATGTATATAAATATGAATCAAACAGGTGTAAATACCTTTTATATATTCAATTTAATGGTTGTGTTTACTTTGATTACTATAATGCAATTGTTGTGATATTATAATGACGTCCTCCACCCCCGAACGTTTCTGCTGTTTCGGTTTGGGGGTGTGACATATTCGTACAAGGCCTTTATTTCAATAAGATATGAAATAAGGAATTTGTATGCCAAGGGCATCATGTGAAGGGGTTAGGGGGATAAGGGATGTTTTTGGTTATGATGTTAGGAAGAGCCCATGTGATCGTGTTTTGGAATGATTATACCTGTGTGAGGGTTGAGCGAGTTTGGAACTTCATATTTATATCAAAAGCGTACCGGTTCAGCAGTTAAGGAAGCAGTGACTTGTTCAACACTAAGAGGTTTAACTCCTAGATTGCCTCTCGTTGTTCATTATGTTCATGGAACAGTTAACATCGGGATGAACCTTTTCTCGAAGGAACATCTAATCCCTTTTGTCAAGTGAAAGTTCCTGGCATCAACAAATGGTATGTGATCTTGTTCTCTAGTGAGAACCCCAGGCAATCGGAAGTTGAGTAGTCAGTTTGGAAGACAAGTGGAATGGAATTAGCATTGTTTCAGTATGGGCGGTCTGTCGGGGAGTCAGATAAATTTGAGATTTCAGAATTCAAGTAAAGTAGAAGTGGTTATTTTGTAGGGGTTTATTTAGGCTGAGAAAGGATTTGTGCATCATCAGGGTTGGGGGGGCCTATTAAGGTTGGGTTCGGTTACCTTTGGGAAGGCTGTTATATGCTCGAGGTTGTGGTTGTGTTGCTTAGACTGTCTGGCATGCCTGGGATAGGAAGGAATGATTTTGAGGACGAAATCTAATTTAAGTGGGGGATAGTTGTAACTTTTCAGTTTAGACCCTTAGCGTGTTATGTTTTGCAGAATTGGTCCCTAGGGGTAAAACTGTCAACTTTAGGAAAGTTGGAGTACGTCGGGCGTACTCCTTGTACGTTGGGCGTACTAGCAGATGGTGGTCGCGGTGCTCATCCATGTACATTGGGCGTACATGGAGTACTCTTAGCGTACGTGAACAAGTTGGAAACCCTAATTTTAGGGCTTGTACCCTATATAAACCATAAGGTAGCCTCTTTTTGCCCTGTTTAACCAGCCTCCATACCCTTGAAAACCCTAATTTTTTCCTTAGCCCTTGTGTGGTGCTTTTGAGCTCTTGTGAAGCTTTCGGTGGGCGTTGTGCATCTTGAAGTGGTAGAAGAAGAAACTTGATGACACATTCTTTGGAGGAGAGCCCAAAGATCCAACTTTACCACCCTTATTTCATGGCTTTTGAGGTATAAAGTTTCAAAGCTTGTTATCTCATTTCATAGATCTATTCTTTGGCTTGTTTGTTTTGTCATTTTGGGTTTCCTTTGGTTAGTGATTGTAAGCTAAGGTCGTTTTCGAAAGCGTATCCTTATAGATCTGGTCATATTAAGAGTTTCTTAAGCATAAAGGTGCAAACTTTATGGTGGTTTTGGATCTCATGCATGTGTTAAGTCATTTATTAATCTCTTTTAAGCTCTAAAGCCCTATTAAGCCATGCATGCAAGTAAAGTTGGCAACTTTACGTGCTAAACTAGCTTAAGGAAGTTAGATATGGGTTTGGGTTGAAGTCTTAATTGATTAAGAGATGAAAAATGGGAAGTGAGTCAAGTTGGTGGAGTACGTTGGACGTACAAGTAGGTACGCTACGCGTACAAGCCCTCAAGCGAGTATGTTGAGCGTACGAGCTGAGTACGCCCCGCGTAGACAGTAGATTGGGCTTCAGACTTATGGGCTCATGGTTTTGGGCCATGTTGGAATTTAGTTGTTTTGGTCCTTGTTGGGCCATCATAATTCCATTGATGGGATGTTGATATTTTATTGGACTCTCATGAATAAAGGCACGTGAAAGGGATTGGGCCCAATTTGGAAAATTGGGCTATATTGGGCTTTGGGTGATTATTTTGGAATTTAGGCTTTTTGGACAACTGAATTGGGCCTTGGACTTGGGCAAACTTGGGTAAAGGGTAACAATATCTTTTAACCTAGTTTGGACTCTTAGTGTGAGTCAGGATCCAATTATTAATTGGATGTTATTTTGTGGTTGATAGCGCAGAGATTTTAGCGGGCCAGCAGCCATAAATTTATTTGTGGGATTCAACAGTGTGAGGTGAGTTTCCTCACTGTGCTTAGCGGGCCGAAGGCACCAATGCCACCCCAAGGGTTATTAGTTTAGGATGCTAGATGTCTTCGTGACTCTTGCATGTTTTATGTGTTGGCATGCTTACCGGGCAAGGCCTGATGTCGGGCGGTCCTGATGGTTATCTTGTATGCTATTATCTTGTTATGATTATATGATTTGCATGTGGGCGGGGGCCCACTATGCGTGTTTGGGCGGGGCCCATTATATTCAGCGGGCGGGGCTCGTTATGCGAATGTGGGTGGGGCCTGTTATACTCATTGGGCGGGGCTCATTATGTGTTTACTTATGTATAGTTTGTGATATTTTTGGGAAACTCACTAAGCTTTGTGCTTACGGTTTTTATTTTATGTTTCAGGTACTTCTTATTTCAAAGGGAAGAGCACATGATGATTGTAAAGCACACACCACTCGATTCCGCATTTTGTGATTTACTTTTATAATGATGATGTATTGATAAACTTTGATTACCTTGGTTTTATGACAATGATATGATTTACTGTTTTTATTAATTTAAAATGAAAGATTTTCATGTCTTATTTTGGGGACGTTTCAATTGGGGACGAGGACCGAAACAAATCAAAATAATAGAGATGGTCTGAGTTAAAATAAAAGAGTTAGGGACCGAACATTCAAATTACCCAAACTACAGGCTTGTTCGTGTAATTTACCCTTTTTGTTCTTAACTACTAGATGTGTAATCTATTGTTCTTAGGGTTCTAGACATTAGAGAACACACTAATATATAATAAAAGACGTTTCATAGATAAACCCATATCTATCTTTAGGAGTTCTTATTTGATATATGTCTTTATTTGATAGCTTAGGTCCATATATTGTACATTCTTATATATATATTTATGTACATGTATCATAATGGCATATCAAGATTATTCAATCTAATATGAGAGTTACAAAAGATCCATAAAGCCATCATATTGTCATAATAATTGCTTCCATTACGTGTCGCTTATTCGTCGAATAGTGCAGAGAGTCCAACCATGTAAACATGTGAGAAACTCTACTCTAGTATCTCTTTATTCTAATAAAATAATACATTTTTTTCTCTTTTCGACACATGTCACATTATTAGATCTCCTAATTAATGTCATTACATTTGTCAACCTATTAGTTTTATATTTCAAATTTTTAATTTTTAATTTTGCACTCTAATTACAATAAATTTGTGACATTACATAAAAATTAAAATAAAATTTATACAGATTATAAAGTCATGTATTTATTTAAATCAACGATAATAATGTTATATAACTAAAAAAATATCTTTTAATTAATAATTTATTTTAAATAATTGATTAATAATAATTTTATACCTATTGTTTCGATGAATTATAAACTTGTGTGCAAATAGTGAAATCATTTTTAGATTTAACACATATTCCTTATGTACAAATAATCCAATATTTTTAGATTTAAAACAAATTCCTTGTATGAATATCTCACATCTCATGGTTTGGCTCTCAAATGGTTACATGGGTAGATCTAATAATAGTATATAATAAAATTTACACCCTTATTAAAACAAACTAATAGCAAAACACAAATCATCTTACGTTGGGTCGTTAAAAAATAAATTTTGGTTTGAGTTGTAATCCGCCGTGGTCATTTGAATCTAAGGTGTCAATCTCAACTTGTCATCGTATCTGACCTTGTATAAAAATTGTGTTTTGCTATTAGTCATGAACATGATTACACAAAAATATCCATGCCCTAATTTTCGATCCAAAATCCGAAATTAAAAGTGAATTTATCCAAAATTTTGGTTATTCGGATTTTTGGATATTAGAAATTCGAATATCTTGATTTTTTTATTTCCAAAATTTGGATACCCGGATTTTCGGATATTCTGATAGTCATTTTCTAAATTTTAAAATATTTTGGATATTCGATATCCGAAATTAAAATATGTTTTTAATAATTTTTATTTCAAAATTGAATGCCGGCATCATTAGGGGCTACCACTTAGTTTATTAAACTTGTTGATTTCACCGCCGACTAGTGAAATCACTGCCGACGGGTTATATATTACGTAGTATGTTTTTGCCACATATAGTGTTATGGATTTAGATGATGAACAAACAGGAAATGCTTAAAAAGGATTTGTTTGTTAAAATTTGATTACATTTCATTTCATGCAATAAGTTTCTTCATTTCACATACTATTTTTCCTTAAAAATCACATGTTTTTGTTATGTTTTATGCAGTAAGTTTATTTCATTTCATTTTTTAATTAACTAAATAAAAAGAAAACACATTTCGGTCCATGGTCTACATTCTTTCAAAACGAAGAGAAATATACATTGTTTTGTGTATCTGAGATAATTAAATGATGCTATTTTCTAATCAATTGAGTTTTTTTTAGGTGATAACATTTTCGGATATCCAATTAGATATCTGAATCCATATCCGAAATTTCGGATACGGATTCAGATATTAATATCGGTTATCAGAAATTTCGGATATCCGATTTTGAACACCACTGTCATTTAATATTATATATGGCTTTTAACTAATATAAAAATTATTAAATATTGTAATATTTTAACTTATACATGTTAAAAGACGACCTTAATCCAGCTATTTATTCATATCTCCCAGTCACACATTCTTCTAAAAATATAATAAAAATATTACTCGGCGAAATCACATAAAGATTTGAAGTCCACTAATACATGCATGGGTGAGCTTGATTTGGGATTTGAACTTGAGGATGGTCCCTCTTTTCTTGTCACCACCTTGTTTTCGTCCAAAGTCGCAACTTAACTACGAGTTGACACAGGTAGGCCACGTTTTTCTTTTGTCTTCAGAAAGAGAGTTCTTGCTAAAATTCTAGACCTCAAGTTTGATGGATGGGCCTAACGAAAGCGACTGTTGATCTCATCTTTTATTGCTTCTAGTACAACATCGTTTCTCATTGTAAGTTCAAGCATCAAACAAGTTTTGAATATAATAGTGTTTTTTTTTGGGACAAATAAGAAACTAACCAATAGAATTAGAGTACAAGTCAAAACCGGAAGCGGTCTAAAGAATTATTTTATATTGTTTGGTGATCAAAATAAAATTGTACATTCTTGTATATATAGGGTGAAGTTCAATAAAAACCATTATTAACAAGACTCGGATACAAATTTGTAACGTCCCAAAAAATTAGATAATTTTTTATGATTTTTAATCCATCAAATCCATACATCAAGTGTTTCAAACCAAACATGATATAAATGTATCTCAAATATCAGAGTAAAACAATTATAATCAATGCGGAAAATCATGGGGGAAAGTTGTGTTGTCAAGTCGAACCCTTCCGTTTAGACTGAAAGTGCCTGAAAATGTTAAACCACAAAACCATAAACACAAATCTTAATGAGTTTCCCAAAATATCATCTATCATACAATGAGCCCAATCCAACCCAACATATCCATGGGCCCAGCCCAACATGTCAATGGGCCCAGTCCAACATAAAAATAGGCCTAGCCCAACATGCAAATGGGCCCAACCCGACATGCAAATGGGCCCAGCCCAACATACAAATGCAAGAGTCACAAAAAGAGCTAACATCCTACATAGTATAGTGAGAAGACTCACCACAATCCGCATATAGACAAATCTGACACTCGAGCTGCTGATACTAGAACTGTTCACACTAATCATATACACAATAAAACCCTAATCATAAATTAAGGTAATAATCCATATTCAAGGTCTTGGCTCATAGCTAACTCTCCTTGGGGTAAAAAGACCATTTTGCCCTTCCAAGATTAGGACCCACTCCACTTCACTAACAGTTCACTTTGTCAAAAAGAACCAAACTTCTGGTGTTATGCCCAATGTAACACCATGCTCTACGCCGAACATAGATCTTTAGATGGGAAATTGGAAAAATCCAAGCTACGCTAAATGTAGCGAAGATTACGCTTAGCGTAACTTCGTTAATTTACCAACTTTCTGTTAAGCACTTAACACAAAAAGACCAACCATTCAATCCTCATATCTGAATTTAATGAGCGTCCAAAGGGGTAAAGTCTCTGAATTTACTCCTTTGCATGGCTAAAAAGAGCACAAGGCCAAACCCTAAGTTCATAAAACATTCTAATGCTCAAGAGCTTAGGCATGGATGGATGAGAGTGACCAAGCTCTCAATTTTATGACTCTATAAGTTCAGAAACATCTGGAAATGATACTTAAAAGGTATGGAGTGGCTCATACCCATTAAGACCAAGGTTATGGGACAAAGAGCGTATAAACTCATGAGTTAACTAAATCTAGCATAAAGGAACATCAAGATGGAAACTTTATACCTCCTGTATATGGATGATGAGGTCCAAAATCTGGATCTAAGAAGCTTGGAACTCCCAAATGCTTCTCCAATGGACTCCTCCTTCAAAGATGCACACAAAAACACCCTAAGGCTTCAAAACTCTCACATGGTAGCTAGGGTTTTGAGATGATTGATTATGGGGATGGGGGTTGAGCATGGAGAGGCCCTCAAGGAGTTATAGGCTTTAAATATGGATCACAACCCCACAATTAGGGTTCTGATGTTGCGCACCTACGCTTAGCGTAGTTAGCTCTATGCTCAACGTAGGGCATTAAACCCTTGCATGGGATCCTTTACCTATGCTCAACGTAGGAGTCTATCCTAAGCTCAGCGTAGGGAACCCAAAATGTAAAAATGACAATTTTAGAATTAAAAACTTATACTTGAGGATACGGGTGTTACAACTTCCCCCCTCCCCCCTAACTTGTGTAACACCCCATTTTACTACTTCTATAGATTGTAATATTAAGAAACTATTATGAAACAATAAGTAGAAATATATTACTTTTGATCCAATATGTAGAAAACATCAATACGATTTTCGTAGATATATAGAACGTGTAAATATGACTCTGTATGAAGAAGTTATGGTTTTTCGAAGTTTCGCAATTAAACCGACAAAACTCAACGTATTGTAAAAAGTGAATTTCATATAGGTTGCTTATTAGCGTAAGAAATCTAAACAAAAGTCATAGTAGTCATAAAACCGAGAGCATGAATGTAAAGAACATCCACATCCGACTTCAATTGTGGAAGTTAGGATTTTTAGAAGTTTCAGCATACCGTTGTGCAACAAAGAAACCAACTTTTAGATCGGTTGATTGTTAGGAAAAACAACCTAAACGTGAGATGAAGATCTTCTACATGCCTATTCGTCAATATAAAGACACCAGAAAATAGATATCGTATGAGAGTGTTGTGATTTTTATACGGACTTTAACAGTCTAATCTTGTTAAAAATATAACTTTAAAAATAAATTGAGAATTAATCGGCACAGTCTAAATGAAAGGTTTAGATCTTGCCGATAGTTACGTGTGGATATAATATGCGTAAAAATGGAGCTCGTATGAAGAAAGTATGGATTTTTGAAGAAAATAGGAATTTTCGCATGCAACCACGTGCACAGACAGTAGGTGCGACACACCCTGAAACTCCAGCAAAATTTAGCCACGTGTCACCATCCATGAACTGCGACGTCACCCTCCCCGACACAATGCATGGCGTGCCCAGACGGGGTGTGCGGTGCACACTTAATTTTTGTCTATAAATACCTATGAGTTTCAGCCTATTTCTCACACACTTCCAACACATTTTCTCTAGAAATTTTATAACCCTTACTCCCTTTACTCCCGAGTTCCTGGCTACTATAGCGATGCCATGTGGTGTCAAATAGCTTGTAATTAGAATCTCTCAGGTTTGTGTTCTGCCCGCATTACTCCCGGTTTTTTCTAAGAACTCTCTGTAAGTCAGACTTCACTTAGTATGCTTTAAGTGTAACTTGTATTTATATTCATAATCGTTGTTACGAATATGTAAATAAGATTTATCAGTAACTCCAGTTATAATACTAATTGATTTACTTACGGAAGAGGTATCTTCAATAGTCATGTTGGTCTGGTTGTTGGATTTCAGGAATGCTATACATTGAAATGGTCGTGTCTCCCAACTGTCTTGCCTGGTTGATCCTTTTTTGATAGAACTCTCAATATTCATTACGATTAGTGAAGGATCTAGATCTTTGTTACCAGATTCCCATAGGAACTAATAAACTATAGTATTATAAGTAAATCCTCGTTGGCGTGTTGCTCGCCAATTGAATTGTCCGGTTAACTGTTAAACTTATGAGAAATTATCCAGGGGAGTTCTTCTCACTGTATTGTATACTCCAATATGTATCCTTTGTATGGTATGATATCGTTTCCATGTAGTATTCAATTACGCAATTAGTCCAGGATAGTTAGTTGCCTATTATGTGGACTATTGCTATATGTATGTTGTTATATATATTGAATTGAGGGCGGACTGGCCTTGTACTAAAGGCCAATAGACTCGACGGACTAGTTTTATGCAAAAGGCCAAAGGAAATAAGACCATCTACATGTTGAAGGCTATATAGGGGGGAAACTATATGTTGAAGGCCAAGGGGCAGACCAGCTATTACGCTAAAGCCCATTATATGTATGCATTGTGTAGATGTTGTGGTATGCGGTATCTTGAGGGAATTCACCAAGCCTCGACTTACAATTGTTGAATAATGTCTTTTCAGGTTGTTCTTCATGTAACATCCCAAAATATGAAGGTAAAAAATTCACTTTTAAAAAAATCAAAATGCCCATTTATCATTTAAACAAATCCTTAATGATACTTTATAATAAAAATAGTTATCAAAGTACAATCCCAAAATCCCAAGGTTTTGGAAAATATAGGTGTATGCGTTTCGAACTGGAAGTAGCTGAAACCATAAACAAAAAATGTACGCACAAAGCTTAGTGAGTTCCCCAAATACCACATACCATAGATAACATACGAGTCATACATATCAAATATATCTAACATTAAATAGGAGGTGCTATGTGCCCACCATAGGCTTGCCATTATGGCATGATCCGTATCATGGTCTTTCCTTCCTAAGTCGGGGACCAAAACACTAGGTCTTACAGAAAAGTACCAGGAGCCACCTCCTCGTCTTCCATGCAAGAATTACAAAGACAGCTAGCATGCAATTTACAACTACTTATCTACTTAACTGTCAGAGACCAAAACTCTGGTCTTGCATATAGATTTGCCAGGAGCCACCTCCTGGTCTTTAATACAAGTGTCAAGGGCCACCCCATGGTCTTCCTATAATACATAAACCAATAGGCCGACATTGGCTACTTCGACCCGATAGTACAGTGAGGAGACTCACCTTGCACTTCTAAATCCTGCAGATAAATCTTTGATAGCTGGCCAACTAAAATCCCCGCGCTATCAATCACAAAATAGTCATCCATAAATAATTGGATCCAACCATACAAAGTGTCCAAACTAGTGTAAAATACCTTTTTACCCTCTTCAAAACATGGCCCAAAGCCAAGGCCCAATTCAATAATCCAAAAGCCCAAATTCCGGTTAAACATCTAAGGCCAAAATATGGCCTAATTTCCAAATTGGGCCCAAATCCCATGGTGGGTCTCGATAAATAAATATTAGATCAAAACCTGATGGCCCAATAGGGCCCAAAGTAACTAAGCCCAAAAGATGCCCCAAACCGCAGCCCAAATACTAAAGTCTATTTCTGTTGAGTACACGGGGCGTACTCAGCTTGTACGCTAAGCGTACTGGCTTAAGCGCTTGTACGCTGTGCGTACAGGCTTGTATGCCCAGCGTACTCCTCCATTCAGCCCAAACTCATTTTTCTTTCTTAATCTGTTAAGACATTGATCCAAAACATCAATCTGACTTCCTTGAGCTAGATAATCACGTAAAGTTGCTAAATTTACGTTCATACATGACTAAATGAAGCTCTTAAAGCTAAAAAGTACTTGTTGGGTGACTTAACCCATTCATGAGACCTTAAACTCATAAATCTTGCACCTTTATGCATAAGAACCCCATAACAAACTCATATCTAAAAGAATATGTCCTTCAAACATCTTAACTAGTCAATCAACGCAAAAGGGTCCCCAAGAGCATGAAAATCGAGACAATAAGAGATCTAAGAATTAACAAAACCATATTTGAACTTGATACCTCTAGGAGTTTGCAAAGTGATGAATTATTATGGATCTCTAAGTTCCCCACCAAGCTATGGACCTTCCTCCTTCAATCTCTTTAAAAATGAGCAAAACAACACCAAATTCTCCTCAAGAGCTCAAATGCACATCAATGGATGCTAAAGGACGATTTCTATGGTTTTGGGGGCTTGGAGGCTGGCAAAGAGGCCATTCCTATTGACTTAAGGTGGTTATATAGGGTACAACGCCCTAAAATAGGGTTTTGACTGACTCCTCGTACACCTAGCGTACGAGGCCTCACACTCCCGATCCGCCCTTCGCAGTACGCTAAGTCTACACTACTTTACGCCTCACGTACTATCCTCCACAGTAATACGCCCCGCAAACTCCCTAGGTACGACATGCGTACTAGGGTTTCCTCTTAAAACCTAAAACACTCCAAGGGTCATAACTTCTTCGTTACAAATCTGATTCTGAAAATCCTTATATCCATGAAAAGGTAACGAGAAGCTCTACACCTTTATCAAATCATATTTACCATAAAATTTCCCGGACAAGGATTCAATTTCCATAAAACCTGAACTAACACTTTACTGACATACCCTTCGACACCAAAACACAAGTTGAACACCCGGATCATTCAAATTACATCACCCACCTCCAAATGAGAAACGATTCGGAACAAGGCGTTATAAGTCCCCCCCCCCACTTAAATTAGATTTAGTCCTCAAAATCATTCCTTACCATCCACAGCATGGTAGACCAACTGAGTAACACGATCACAACCCCGAGCATTTCACGGCCTTCCCACGACAACCGAAACCAACCCTAGCAGGGCCCTCCAATCCAGAGATGAACGAATCCTTAATCCCATGCAGAAAACCACCTCTACTTTCCTGATACCTGAAATCTCGAATTGGTCTGACTCCCCAACAGACCGCCCATACTGAACCGCTACCATGCCAAAACCTCATAGAATTCCAGACCAAACAAAAAGCTTCCAACCCTTGATTATGTTATGCTTCCATTAGGAACAAAATCACGGACTATATACTGCTGTAGAATACTTATACTTAACAGAAGGCTCGGATAATCCTTCGAGTAGAAGATTCATCCCTAAAACGATTAGACTCAGACGAGAGCTGCACAACATGTTCAAATCAATTACTCAGAGATTATTTAATCCAAACAACAAGTAACTTAGCATTTTCCCCGAATAAAAAACGACTCCACGGACGAATCCCAAATCACTAATACCACCCGACCAATCTTGCTACCCCTAGTTGCTTTCCTAAAGCAGCAAAGACCTCCCCGGTCCCAACTTACCTGGCAACTCACCGATTCACCAGATTCCCGCCCTATTGCTGAGTCAAAAGACACATATAGATGCCCCATGTGACTTACGAAAGAAAGCCTCATCAGGCAATACTTTCCCAAGCTATCTCGCCAACTATGGCTCCTAACGATCATATCAGCCTAACAAAATTGACGCCACCAAATCCAGTGCTAAGAGTGAATGCTACCTGACCAACCGTAGACTAGTATCACACCTGGTCTGTAACGACCTACCACTTCCCAAATTCCATGAATGTTGTGGCCTTCCCACAATTTTTCAAACCGACCAACTCTGGTCTAATTCATCCGAATAAATCCATAACCAATATTGGATTTGCCACGCCCTCATCGCTACACAAGGGCCAATGAATGATACGGCCATCTCGCGGTCTTACAACACTCCTACATTATCTGCCAACCCAATGAATGCTACAGGTCACCCCGTAGTCTTACAACACTCTCATGCTATCTGCCAACCCAGTGAATGCTACAAGCCACCTAGAAGTCTTACAACACTCCTACATTATCTGCCAACCCAGTAAATGTTACACGGCACCCCGCAGTCTTATAACACTCTCATGCTATCTGCCAACCTAGTGTATGCTACGGGTCACCCCACAGTCTTACAACACTCCTATATTGCCATGGCTACTACCCATGGACTTACTGCCCATCTATCAATCCCTTTATACTTATCGTGAATCGAACACGCCGCATACTATGCGCCCAAATCAGGGCTCGGGTCATGTTTGTAACTCCAACCTGGGTCCATCAAAATCCTGTTATCCATCACCAAGAAGGCGCGAACCACTGTTGGAAGTTTCTTGAGCTCCCAACTCACACAATCCTCAATCCATATGGCTACCTGAGTCGTCGTCTCTTCCAACAGTAATGTGAAACTCATCCTAGTTTCACGACTGATCTCGCTCCTGGAAAACTGAACAGTTCTCCCCTACTTCGGTTCAACGAATTTCTCCCAGTCCACAAACTCTGATGGATTCCTAATCCATCTTTCCTTCTTATGGTCGAACCAACAACAAATTGCTCTTACCAAAACTAGTGTTCCTTCACTAGCCCATCCCAAAGTCCACACAACTCTCAAAATCCATATAAACACTCCCCGAAATCTCCAAAATAGATAAATTCCCCCAGCACTCTCGGTGGCCAAACAAGCTCACCTACTAAAACCACTGAATACCGACTATACTGGACATTAACCCGTTGAACCTAATCATAGGCCTTCCAAATATTCCCATGAACTAAAACTAAAAAAGAAGCAGAGCAACAACCGAACACACTGAAATCCTCTCAACAAGATACAACCCCTTACTGACGCACTAATGATTCATGGCATGCAAAATGACATATAACACTTCTTGATGATACTACACAAACAATTAACAGAGAATTAAACCAAAAATAACGCTTACCCCCAAACTGATACAAAATCCCAAGAAATATAAATACTGATAATAACCAAAGAGAAGGAAAAAGGCAACATACCTGCAATATCACCCGGTGGAGTCTTGGCCTCCCATGTCTGACACTGAAATGCTCGGATCCTCCTTGTTGGGGCTCCTGCCCCACCCTCTCGACCATCAGTGATCCTCAAAGTAACCGGAGCAAGTGCACTCACTGCTCCTCCCCTCTTCATCAGACAGTCGTCCTTCTTGTGGCCCACTTGGTTGTAGTGAAAAATAACGGGCTTGCCCCCTGAGGACAATCCCTGCTGACATGACCAATCCTGCCACACTTGAAGCAACCCAAACCCCTAGAATGACAAACATGATCGTGCAGTTTCCCGCACGTGTTGCACTGACCCTGGCCCTGCTGGCCCCTCATTCACTGATCTGAAGTCTTGGATCTCTTCCCGAGACCCTCCACTACCTGCACCTGATATGGCTCCCTCTTCCCTAGGTGCTCCAAATTGGTCACCCACTATCGGGCTCTAAAAATCATATCATTCAGGGTCTTACACCCTGATATACTCATAAACTCCCTAATGTCATCCCTCAACATATCATGATACCTTACCCTCTTTGTTTCCTCATCTGTTGCATACTGCGGAACCAATAAAGCTCTCTCCAGAAACTTGGCAGTGATTTCTGCCACATTCTCAGTAGTCTGGCAGAGATCTTGAAACTCTCGCACCAACTGCTTCACCTTAATCACTAGTGCAAACTCAGCTCGGAACCCGGTCGAAAAATCATACCACATCATCGCATCAACCACATCATCACCCACTTCACGTCCTATCTCCTCCTACTAGTCCCGTGCCATGTCTTTCAAAAGGCAGGAAGCAAATCTGACCTTCGACTCCTCGAGACAGAAACTCATCATGAATGCGTTATCAATATCCGCTAACCATTTCCTACTGGAAATGGGGTCCTTCTCCCCAGAGAACGTGGGAGCTCCACAAGCACGAAACTCACAGGAAGAAAGAGTGCAAGCTCCAATGATAGCCATAACCTCAGCATGGAATGCGCCCAAGAGCTCATCCAAGATCTCCATAATACCCTCTTTGACCGTACCAAAGATTACACGAGTCTGCTGCAAAATACCGCGGGTAATCTCCAACGAGATGAACTACCGCATTTGCTCTCTAATCGGCTCAGTAATCAAACCTGATCCGGAACCAGAACCACAACCTCCTTCCTGAGTGCTCATCACCAAACTGAAATTCAACATGCAAATAATTAGAACATACCCAAGAATTCCTCATTCCACAAGCTTCCTATATTCTCCAAGACTCTCCTTAATTCGAGTAGGGATCATGTGCTTTCAGTAGTACATTCCAATAATACATTCCATACATATCCATACTTTTCTCAACAATCATCCCGAATCCTCTAAGTCACCCTCTCAAACTGATGCACCCTTTGATCACTTAAACAGCGCAACCAAACCTACTGAAGCATATCCTAGGCTCACATAGGTTCATGACCTCACCCTGCCTTCAGCTGGTGAAAGATTCCCACCAATGTCAACTAACTACCTCATGAATATAGTCACATGTAACAGAGATTAGATAATCCTTCGGGTAAAAGACTCAACCCTAGAACGGTTGGACTCAAGTGAGAGTTGCGCAATAAGGCCAAATCCATCACTCTGAGATTATTTAACCTGTGCCACATGTGACTTAGCATATTCACTTAGTAGTTGGTTCACATCGCTAAGAGTCCCACAATGTACATAGCAAGCAACATTCAGGCAATGGAAAATCTAACCAACATACACTAATCAAGCCATTATATCCACTTATCTGGAAACCATACTAGCATGAAATTCTAAATCTCATACAGTCACGCATATAAAGGCATATATCCTATCATAAAATCCTGAGCAGATCTTTAGCCCTAATCTAGCATGCAATTCTCATAATCATATCATGCATCATAATAAACATGTATTGGTATTTTGGGAACCACTTACATGAGCTCAGTCGATTACACGCATCACACCCCTTTCTTTGATTAGAAACCCTTTTTCTAAACATTTATTTTATGAAAATTTTCACCAAACCCTTAGTTTGAGTTCAGGCACACCCGAGAGTATGCCTGAATCCCTTAAACCAAGGCTCTAATACCAACTTGTAACATCCCAAAATACAAAGGTAAAAATTTCATTTTTAAAACAATCAAAACACTCATTTATCATTTAAACAAATCCTGAATGATAGTTTATAGTAAAAACAGTTATCAAAGTACAATCCCAAGGTTGCGGAAAATATAGGTGTATGCAACGTGATCAAGACGGGCCCTTCCCATTGGAACCGGAAGTACCTGAAACCATAAACAACAACTGTAAGCACAAAGCTTAGTGACTTCCCCAAATACCACATACCATACATAACATATGAGTCATACATATCAAACATATCCAATATTCAATAGGAGGTGGTATGTGCCGACCATAGTCTTGCCATTATAGCACGAGCTGTATCATGGTCTTTCCTTGCCAAGTCGCGGACCAAAACCCTGGGTCTTACAGACAAGTTCTAGGAGCCACCTCTTGGTATTCCATGCAAGCATCACAAAGACAACTAGCATACAATCTACAACTACTTATCTACTTAACTGTTAGAGTCCAAAACTCTGGTCTTGCATACAGATTTGCCAGGAGCCACCTCCTGGTCTTTCATACAAGTGTCAAGGGCCACCCCATGGTCTTCCAATAATAAAAAAACCAATAGGCTGACATTGGTGCCTTTGATCTGATAGTACAGTGAGGAGATTCCCCTTGCACTTCTGAATCCCACAGATAAATCTTTGACTGCTAGCCCGCTGAAATCCACGCGCTATCAATCATAAGATAATCACCCATCAATAATCGGATCCAACCCATACAAAGTGTCCAAACTAGGGTAAAAGACCTTTTTACCCTCTTCACAACTTGGCCCAAAGCCAAGGCCCAATTCACTACTCCAAAATCCCAAATTCAAATTAAACATCCAAGGCCCAAATATGGCCTAATTTCCAAATTGGGCCCAAACACCATGGTGGGCCTCCACAAATAAATATTAGATCAAAACTTGATGGCCCAACAGGGGCCAAAGCATCTAAGACAAAAAAATGGCCCAGACACTGAAATCCATTCCTACTGAGTATGTGGGGTGTACTCAGCTAGTACGCTAAGCGTACTGGCTTAAGGGCTTGTATGTTGCACATACAGGCTTGTATGCGCAACGTAGTCCTCCATTCAGCCCAAGCTCATTTTTCTTTCTTAATTCGTTATGACATTTATCTAAAATATAGATCTGACTTCCTTGAGCTAGATAATCACGTAAAGTTGCTAACTTTATGTTTATACATTACTAAATGAAGCTCTTAAATCTAAAAAGGACTTATTGGGTGACTTACCCATGCATGAGACCTTGAACCTCATAAAGCTTTCCCCTTTATGCATAAGAACCCCATAACAAACTCATATCTGAATGAATAAGTCCATTAAACATCTTAACTCATCAATCAACCCAAAAGGGACCCAATATCATGAAAATCAAGTCAAGAAGAGATCTAAGTATTAACAAGTCAAGATTTGAACTTGATACCTCTAGGAGCTTGCAAAGTGGTGAATGATTATGGGTTACTAAGTTCCCCACTAAGCTATGGACCTTCCTCCTTTAATCTCTTTAAAAATGAGCAAAACAACACCAAATTCTCCTCAAGAGATCAAATGCACATCAATGGAGGCTAAAAGACGATTTCTAGGGTTTTGGGGGCTTGGAGGCTAGCAAAGAGGCCAACCCTAATGACTTAAGGTGTTTATATAGAGTACAACACCATAAAATAGGGTTTACACTGACTCCTCGTACGCCCTACGTACTCCTCGTACGCCCAGCGTACGAGGCCTCACACTCTCGATCCACCCTTCGCAGTACGCTAAGCGTACACCAATTTACACATCGCGTACTATCCTCCGCAACAGTACGCCCTGCGTACTAGGGTTTCCTCTTAAACTCTAAAAAACTCCGAAGGCCATAACTTCTTCGTTACAACTCCGATTCTGGTAATCCTTATATCAATGAAAAGGTAACGAGAAGCTTAAGCATTCATCAACTCATACCTTCCATAAAACTTCCCGAAAAAGGATCCAGTATCCATAAAACCCAAACTGACACTTTACTAAAATACCCCTTAACTCTAAAACATAAACCGAACACCTGGATCCTCCAAATTACATCACCCACCTCCAAACTAGAAACGATTCGAAATAGGGCGTTACACTTCAGGTCGGGGAAAGGCTCACATGTGATTGTATCTACATCGAAGGCATTAATAATTTTTTAAAGTCTTCCGCTAAAACACTCTTTTATAATTAAATATATGAGAATGGTTTGTAATATAATGTGTAAGACTTGTATTTTAAATAAATAAAAATGGAAATTTTGCCTTTGAAATCTGAGACGTTATAATTTGAATCGGACTTTGTCCTCGAAATCAACTGCTGCAAATAACTCTGGATAATGCTCTTTCATCTCCTTATCAGCCTCCCATGTCCACTCTGAACCCTTTCGGTGCTACCATTGAACCTTTACCAAACACACAACCTTGTTGTGCTAGGTCTTCGTCTTCTTATCAAGGATCGTAATTAGTCATTCCATATAGTTCAGGCGCTCATCAACTTGAATGTCATCCAAGGGACCCACTGTTGAATCATCAGCTAAACACTTCCGCAACTGAGAGACATGGAACATGTTGTGGATCTGGATGAGCTCATTATACATATCCAATCGATACACCACCTTTCCTACCCATACGTTAATCCTGAAGGTACCAATATACCAGGGGCCCAACTTGCATTGCTTCCGGAACCAGATGACACCTTTCTAATTTGACACCTTCAGAAGAACATCATCTCCGACTTGAAGTTCGAGGTCTGAATGCCTTTGGTCAACATAAATCTCCTGGCTACTTTGTGTGGTTTGTAGTCGATCGCACATTTCCTGTATCAACTCTATGGTCTTTCATACTACCTCATTACTCCCCATAACTCGATGGTTAACCTCGCCCCAGTAAACTGGGGTCCTACTTTTTCTCCCATATAGCATTTGAAGGGAGGTTGATCGATACTTGTATTATAGTTGTTATTGTAAGACAACTCGGCCACTGGAAGGTAAATATCCCAACTCCCACCAAAATCTAACACATACACCTTGAGCATATCCTCGAGTATCTGGATAGTCTGCTCACTATGTTTGTCAGTCTGAGGGTAATATGCAGTGTTGAAGAGTAGTTGAGTACCCAACTCCTCATGAAACTTCTTCTAGAAGCTGGAAGGTGAGAGAACAAATAGATCTGATGCGCAAAGACATGGTTTGAAAACTTAAACCTTGAGTGAATACTTAAGATCAATATCTGCTAGCTGATAAATGTTCTAGTCAAGCCTGGATAGACCAGTCAAGTCTGAGTTAATATATTCAACAAATGATCAAGTCATAAATGAAGAATGAGAATAAAAGATCAATGTAAAGTTAATAAATAAAGAACAAGAAGAATGTTTGAAAGAGAATTGAAGTAACTAAGTAAATGCCAAAAGTGAGTGAATGATTCGTCTCTTAACATTGCATTGAAAGCTCCTTTTAAATAGGAGTGAGTGAAACATGGTACAAACCAGTAAACATACATAGGACCGGATAAAAGGAATAATTCTTACATGCTGATTGTCCAAGTTGACAAACATACTAAGTCCTATGAAACGTCTAATCATGCAAAGAGACAAAAGTAATTAATACATAAGGAGACAAAAACAGCTTCTCCGGATCAACACACATTCTGGACATAATGTCTATTCCGGAATTTCTTCACTACCGAACTTCTCATCTTCTTCTCTCCAAGGCCGGATAGATTCTGGACTACTCTTCACTTCAGAATGCATGCTGACTTCGGAATTATCACTTGGACTTATGATTGCTAGAGGTTCACTTTTCAGGTTCCAGCAGAAAGGAAATGAACATCGGGGGTTTGAAACCACCAAAATTGGAACTGCATGTCGAACAACCACCTCCTGAATATAGACATCGGCCAACTTTTTCGCGGAAATTCTCTAAACAATAGGGATGAAATGAGTACTCTTGGTCAATCTATAAACAATGACCCATATAGAATCAACCCCATGTGTCGTCCTCGACAATTTCATGAGAAAATCCATCGAGATCTCCTCCCATTTCCACATGAGAATGGGTAGCAGCTGCATCTTGTCGTGGGGTCTCTGATGTTCAGCCTTCAGTTCTGGCAAGTCAAGCACTGCTCCACAAACCATGTTATCTCCTCTTCAGGCAGGGCCACTAGTAACTCAATATCAAGTCTCTATATATCTTCGTGGCCCTTGGATGGATTGAAAATTTCAATTTATGAGCTTCCTCCAGTTATGTATACCTAACCCCACAAGCATCTGGGAGCTAAACCTTGCCCCACTAGATCAGTAAGCCAAGAGTATCCCTGAAAAAAAGCGAAATCTGACCACTAATTCTCTCTTCCTTCCAATTTTTCTTCTTCAACCCCTCTACTTGAGCTTTCTTGATCAACTTCAACAATGGTGAAAAAATAACCATCCTCAAATATAGATATCTGATGGGTGTACTCGCTGCCTTGTGACTCAAGGCATCGGCCATAACATTGGCTTTCCCCAGGTTGTATAAAATTTCGCAGTCATAGTCCTTCACCACATCCAACCATTTACAATGCCTCATCTTCAAGTTCGGCTGATCCATCAGATACCTCAGACTCTTTTGATCAGTACAGATAGTGCATCTGACCCCATACAAATAACATCTCCAAATCTTGAGGGAAAAAACCACAACCTCTAACTCCAAATCATGCGTAGGCATGGTTGCAGAAATCACTAATAGGCCACTAATCGATGGACTAGCGATTAAGAATTAATCAGCTAGCCGGAGATTAATCAAGAAATTAGTTGGGAACCATTAATTATTAAGAAAAACATTCTAAAACTTATAAATCTAACTTTAATCTTCCAAAATAAGCGATTAATTGGTGATTAGGTCCGACTTTGACCTGCATTGACTAAACCCGATTAGGTCCGATTTAGTTCGATTAGGTATGATTAGATCTGATCAATTCTGAATTTGACCTACATTGACCAAGCTCAATTATAGTGACTAGTTAGCAATAAATCTCATCGTTGGAGGTCTGATTAGCATGTAACATTCGTGTTCTAGGATGAATTGAATTAGGGTTTGACGGGTCAAAAGATTGGATTTTTGTGAAAAATAGGTCCTCACAATGTGAGGCATGGATACTCATAAAGTGAGGAGGGCCGCATAAAGATTTCATCTAGGACTGAGCTCACGATGTGAGCAATAAGAGATCACGACGTGAGGAGCGCTACTACCCAAGCCCATGAAGTTTTAGGGTTTCCCACATATTTAATCCCCCTTATCTCGGTTTTAAGGTTCATTTCTCATCCTCCACCTTACCCTAACTCAGAAAACCCTAACCATAATCCATCTTGGTGATTTTGGATCCATTTTAGTGTTTTGGAGGCTAGAAGAAGAAGAAGAAGAGGTTCTAGAGTGTTGCTTCAACAATGAGGCTTCATCATCATCATCTTGTGCACATTTTGGACCATCGTAAGTATCCAAGATCCAATCTTTATTAGCTAAAATTGCTAGATTTAAGTTCTAAGCTCCTTTTTTCATGTTTATGTTGGATTGCATGCTTGGGATCCATAAATTTGGCAACTTTATGGATCAAAGAGTCACTCTCTATGATTTAGTTTTATGGATTTGGAGTGTGGTTGTAATTTATGAATCTTGGTTGATTTTGGGGACATTTCATGTCTTTTTGACCTAACATGGGTTTAGGACATGCTTGGGGCATACATGTCTATCAATTAATCGTTTTTATTTGCCTTTAGAGTTATGGTTAGCTTCCGGAAGAAGTAGGATTAAAGGCTTAATGGATTAAGGACTTAAAAGTTGGTTTTTTAGCCCTAGACTGTTCTCAAGACATGAGACACAAGGTCTCACGGTGTGAGAAGAATTTGGTCCCATTTATGGTCATCTGCTTGGGGCTCACGGCGTGAGAAAGGATTCTCAAGACGTGAGGGCAACCCCATTGACTTTTCCTTGGCTGAGTTGACTATGTTGAATCGTGATGACTTAGGATCTATTGAGTGAGCTCTCACGAAGTGACCAAGGATGGTGACAAATTGAGGTGTGGTTTTTGGGCTTTTGATCCTTTTCGGCCCTAGTTTTATATATGTGGTCCTTTTTGGTTCTTGAGCCCATTTGGAGCTTTGGGTATCTTTTAGGAAGCTAGGCCTTAGTGGCATTTTGATGTTATTGGTGGGCCTTGGATTTTGGGCCAAGTGAGGAAAGGGTAAAATGGACTTTTACCCTTAGTGATGAACAATCGGATTTGAATCCTAGCTAAGGGTTGTGTACCAATTATTAAATTGGTATTATTTGTTGGTGCTAGTGCGTGGGGATTTTCCTTATCAACTGTCCGAGATTTTATATGAGATATTTGCAGTTTAAGGTGAATCTTCCTCACTGTACTTAAGGATAGAAGGCACCAAGGCCGACCCATTGGATTAATATCCTGCTATACATACATATGTTGAGTATGGAATAGATCTAAATGATTATATGCTAGTTGCCGATATGCTTATTCTGGTAGATATGTAGGACTACCTGTGATTCTGTCTGCATGACATATGTAGGACTACCTGTGATTCTGTCTGCATGACATACTGTATATGGAAATTCGGAAGCATTATCCGAAGGAGTCACCGATCTGATCCGATGTACGCCCCGCGTACACCGAGGGATGTCGACACGCGCACTCGATCACTTCGGATACGTAAGCAATGACGTTTTGGGCAGTACGCCCCGCGTACTCCGAGGCTCCAGCCTCCTATAAATAGGATGCGAGGGCAGCCGATTCTTTTGTTCATTTTCTCTCTTCTCTCTCCTGTTTTGCATCGTTTTGCGTGCCAGAAATACCCCGAAGCCCCGGTATCATACTCGAGCCCCGAGGCAATTCCCGAGATCCCGAGAAGTGCGGTTCCTGAGCCGAAGCTCTGTCCGCGAGAAGTTCGATTTTTGTAGAGATCTTCTAGATCTGCTGAGGATTACTACTTCTGCAAGTCGTAGTGTTGTCCGATCATCTTCTTATCAAGTGAGTGTATACTACCTTTCATAAACACGATAATAATACAAGTATGGTTTGAGTGTATTAAGTATATTGTTGTTTATAGGTGTGAGTGTATACTACCTTTCATAAACACGATAATAATACAAGTATGGTTTGAGTGTATTAAGTATATTGTTGTTTATAGGTGTGAGTGTATACTACCTTTCATAAACACGATAATAATACAAGTTTGGTTCGAGTGTATTAAGTATATTGTTGTTTATAAGTGTGAGTGTATAGTTACCTTCTTCCAAATACAATAATATGAAGTATTTTAAATAAAATACGTGCTATGTGTATATATTTGGTTGTGTTATGTGTGAATGTGTATTCACTCTCTTCTATCTCATAGATATGATTTATTCTCTATGAGATATGTGCTATGTGTGTGTGTGTGCCTCATCTGTTATGTGGATTATGTGTTGATTAAAGCATGCTATACAGGTTCTCAAAACTATGTATAAAAATGTATATTTTATCTACTAATATGTTGGGTAGAACATGGGTAGATAGTTGGTGTGTAATAAACAGATGAGAGGCCTCGTTGTTGTTTGATTTAGTCATCTAGCGGAGTTTAGATGACGACCACTGGCTATTCTAGACAGTCTTGTGGAAACATTAGCAGGTTCGCCACCTGTAGGTGTTAATGAACTTGGGTGTTCATTTGCTGTACTCCATCCCCCTCATGGTTGCCTTATTTGACTTATATTGCTGAGGTACCCCCGAAGCATGTGTTGTCGCCCCGATGAAATATTCTTAGACTAGGTCCCTTGTGTTAGTTGTTTTAGGGACATAAAGTGAGAATAACGGGAATGGGTAATTGGGTTATTGTTGGTTGGTGAAAATTAAATATGATTATTTATTGTGGGTTGAAAACCCTATATGCTCACCAGGCTCCCAAGCCTGACCCACTCAGTTTTATTTGTATTACAGGAAGTGGCGCGAGGGCATGAGATGGATGAACCATCAATTGTTTTGTTTACAAGTCTATATATATATATATATATATATATATATATATATATATATTTGTTGAATGACTTGTAATGTTATCGTTCATGCTTATTGGTCTGTATCGGAACATGACACCCCGAGTTTTGATTATATAATGAAAAATACATTTCTTTTATGAAATGCTTTGGTAAACATTGTTTTATCATATTTTGTTTTTGGGAACAAATTCCGCAACTCTTTCAAATCAAAAGGATTTACTCTGAAAATATTTTAAAAGCATAAATGAAAAACGGTCTTTTCTGGCCGAGATTTTGGGGATGTCGCAGTTGGTATCAGAGCATTAGTTTAAGCGAACTAGGAATTTGTAGGATTTCTAGACTTAAAATTTGAATGCTAAGTGGAATTTTGAGATGTGTGTCTGTTGTGTTTTAGACACGAGCACTGGTTTATTTTAGGAAAGTTGCCTAAAATGCTTTTATGTGCTAAATGTTATATGTTGCCATATATGATATTACTTTTTCGGATCTATGGTCTGTTGCCGACCGGATCTAGAAACTTTATGTGTGTAGGATTCTAAGTGTGCGTCTACGATATTAGAACTAACATGTAAACGTTTCGGAGTGATAAGGATGATTTGATTATCTACCATGATTGAGGATCTAATTTCACCTTATTCGGTGTGTAGATCAAAATGGTGAGAACCAGAAGTGGAGTTGGAAATGCTGATGAAAACAGGAATCAACCACCAGTGATTGAGCAAGTACCTGTCGTAGCAGCAGCACCTGAGCCAATAACCATGGCTGGTGTGCAAATGATGATTCAGACGATGTTGGATCGTCAGATGGATGAAACTAGACGGTTGCTTCAACAGAATCGTGAAGAACTTTCAATTCGTGTGGAGGAGCCTGAATTAAATGAAGGGCACTCGGAAGGAGGAAACTTTAGTGGGTCTATTGGTCAAGCCAACCCACCGATAGTTAGGCAAAACAACCATAATGGAAGGAATGATGGAATGGGATGCAAGTACAAGGATTTTCTAACTTGCAAACCATCGAACTTCAATGGAAAGGAGGATCCAATTGGAGTTATGGATTGGATCTCCGAAATGGAGTTAGCCTTTATGACTTGTGGCTGCAGAGGCAAGTTGCAAACTATCTATGCAGTGCGTCAATTCCGAAGTGGAGCCGTTTGTTGGTGGAACACTCTAGGGAAGACGTTGAGCCCTAATGAGCCACTGCAATTGTCATGGGCAGAGTTCTTGGTGCAGTTCAAGCGCAAGTTCTGTTCGGCTCAAAATTTGTTGGAGTTGGAGAACAAGTTCCTGACATTGACGAAAGGCAGCATGTCAGTTGATGAATACACCAATAACTTCACCGATAAGATGGAGTTTTCCTTGCGTATCGTCCCAGACGAGTTGACAAAGGTGGACCGGTATGCGAAGGGACTCCCATGGGAGTATGAGGTGCCAGTACGTCAGGCACTTACTCTAGAGGCAGCTATTTGGGCTGCCAAGTCTGTTGAGAACATGATTAAGGGAAGAACCACCGTCAAGGTTGAGGTTGGTGAGAAAAGGAAGTTTGAGGGAACATCTAGTTCCGGTAAAAGAAGCAAATTTTCGAAATCTGATTCGAAAAAGTTTGGAGGAAAAGGAGGCGAAGCGAAATGGTGTGATAAGTGTAAGAAAAAGCACTTTGGGAAATGTAGCGAGGATGTAACCTGCTACAAGTGTGGAAAGGTTGGACATTTTGCCAATGAATGTCCGAACAACAAAAGGATGTGTTTTGGTTGTAATGATGAGGGGCATATTTTGAAAGACTGTCCGAAGAAGAAGGAGGCAGCTAGGCCCAACATTCCACCAAAGCCGAAGGCGAGAGCCTTCCAGATGACACTTGAGGCTGCTAAAGATGAAGCTGATGTCGCTTTAGGTACCTTTCTCGTAAATGAATTACCTGCTCAAATTTTGTTTGATTCTGGAGCCAACTACTCCTTTATTTCGCATGAGTTTGGTAGAAAGCTAGCTTTGCCTGTTGATAGACTAGATAATGCTTTATTAGTCAAAGTAGCTAGTGGCAAGTTTGTACCTGTTAGCCATCGTATGAAAAACATCTTAATTGATCTGAATGGGAATAAGTTTCGCGAGGAATTATTGCCTATCGAACTAAATGGTTTCGACATCGTGTTGGGAATGGATTGGCTTAGCGCCAATGATGCCGAAATTTTGTGCAAGAAGAAGATAGTTAAAGTAAACCCGCTTGGGAAGGATTCATTTATGGTGTATGGGGACAAACGCAGAGTAAATTCTGGAATCATTTCTCTAAAGAAAGCCAGAAAGTGTTTGACCAAGGGATGTACATCATATTTAGCATTCGTGATCGATGCTAAGAAGGAAAAGAAGGTGATGCAGAGTATTCCAGTGGTGTGTGATTATCCGGAAGTATTTCCCAAAGATCTTCCTGGATTACCACCTGATAGACAAGTGGAGTTCAGAATTGACTTGTTACCAGGAACCACGCCAATAGCAAAATCACCTTATCGATTAGCACCGACGGAGATGAAGGAGCTGATGATGCAACTTCAGGAGTTATTGGACAAAGGTTTCATTAGACCTAGTTCATCGCCCTGGGGAGCTCCGCTGTTATTCGTGAAGAAGAAAGATGGAAGTATGAGAATGTGCATCGATTACAGAGAGCTGAACAATGCAACAATAAAGAATAGATATCCGTTGCCGAGGATTGATGACCTATTTGATCAATTGCAAGGTTCGAGCTATTTCTTGAAGATCGATCTAAGGTCAGGATATCATCAGCTGAAAGTAAGAGAGCAAGATATCGAGAAAACTGCATTCAGGACTAGATATGGACACTATGAGTTCTTGGTTATGTCGTTTGGACTAACCAATGCTCCGGCAGCGTTCATGGATTTGATGAATAGGGTTTGTAATCCGTTCCTTGATAAATCCGTGATAGTGTTCATAGACGACATTCTGATTTACTCGAAAAGCCAGGAGGAGCATGGCAGACACTTGCGAGAAGTGTTAGAGGTTTTGAAGCAGGAGAAGCTGTATGCAAAGTTCTCCAAATGTGATTTTTGGATTCGTGAAGTCCAATTCTTGGGTCACGTGGTCAGCCAAGAGGGGATAATGGTTGATCCAGCGAAGATCGAAGCTGTGATGAAGTGGGAACAACCGAAAAGTCCCACGGAGATTCGAAGCTTTTTAGGATTAGGTGGATATTACTGAAGGTTTATCCAAGGCTTTTCTTCGATTGCTACTCCATTGACAGCTTTGACCCACAAAGGAGCTACTTATTCTTGGAGTGATAAGCATAAAGAAGCATTCGAGAAGTTAAAGAAGAAGCTATGCGAGGCACTGATACTTTCTTTACCCGATGGAGTTGAAGACTTCGCTGTTTATAGCGATGCGTCTAGGGTTGGATTGGGTTGTGTTTTGACCCAAAGAGAAAAGGTGATAGCATATGTGTCTCGACAGTTGAAAGAGCATGAAAAGAATTACCCGACTCATGATTTGGAGTTGGCAGCGGTAGTTTTCGCTCTGAAAATATAGAGGCATTACCTCTATGGCACGAAGTGCAAACTTTTTACTGATCATAAGAGTCTCCAATATCTCTTTAATTAGAAGGAATTAAATATGAGGCAACGACGCTGGCTAGAATTACTTAAAGACTACGACTGTGAGATACTTTACCACCCCGGTAAAGCTAATGTTGTTGCTGATGCTCTCAGTCGGAAAGTCAATCTTGAAAGGAAAAGGCCAAGAGCGTTGAGAATTGAAGTTGACTTGACTATTGTGGAGAGTATAAAGAAAGCTCAAGAGGAGGCTTCTGAGAAAAATGACCGAAAGGAGGAACGTTTGGGCAACACGTTGGTGTTCGGTGTAAACAGTCATGGACTGAAGGTATTCCAAGATCGTATTTGGGTACCTAAGTCAGGAGGAGTTAGGGATATTCTGATGGAAGAAGCTCACAAAACCATGTACTCAATTCATCCTGGTAGCACTAAAATGTATAGGGACCTGAAACCCTACTACTGGTGGCCGACGATGAAGCTTGATGTTGCAAAGTATGTGGCCGAGTGTGTGACTTGTGCGAGAGTCAAAACACAACATCAGAAACCTTACGGGAGTTTAGAACCATTGCCTGTGCCTATGGATAAGTGGGAAGACATTGCTATGGACTTTGTCACTAAACTGCCCAGAACAAAGAATGGTCACGACATGATTTGGGTGGTCGTTGATCGATTCACTAAGAGTGCGCATTTCATAGCGGCCACAGAGAAATGGTCTATGGAAAAGCTTGTGAATTCTTACGTGAAGGAAATTGTGAGGCTTCACGGTGTTCCGTTAACGATTGTATCGGATCGTGATAGCCGTTTCACCTCAAGATTTTGGAAAAGTCTACAAGAGGAAATGGGTACCAAGTTATGTTTAAGCACAACTTACCATCCGCAGACTGATGGTCAGAGTGAAAGAACAATACAAACACTCGAAGATATGCTGAGAGCATGTACCTTGGAATTCCTAGGTAATTGGGATGAACATTTACCACTGGTAGAATTTTCCTATAATAATAGTTTTCACTCGAGCATTAAGATGGCACCTTATCAAGCTTTGTATGGACAGAAGTGTCGTACGCCGTCTTGTTGGCTTGAGGCTGGGGAAAAGCAGTTTATGGGACCGGAGATGGTTCATCAAACTGCTGAAAAGTTGAAAATAATTAGGGAAAGAATGTTAGCAACTCAAGATCGTCAAAAGAGCTATGCTGACAAGAAGCAAAGACCGATGACTTTTGAAATTGGAGATTCGGTTTTGCTTAAAGTCTCGCCGTGGAAGGGACTTATAAGATTTGGTAAAAGGGGAAAGTTGAGTCCAAGGTTTATTGGACCGTTTAAAGTTCTTCAGAAGATTGGGAACCAAGCTTACAAGCTCGAATTACCCGAAGAACTGAATGGAATTCACAACACTTTTCATGTGTGTTATTTGAGGAAGTTCACAGGAGAAGTTCCCGATATAATTCCAATTTCTGAATTGAGAATTGATGAAAACAAAAGGTTGATTGAAGAACCAGAGGCAATTGTTGACCGAAAGACTAAGAAGTTGCGACGCAAAATGGTTGGGTTAGTGCTTGTCCGATGGAAACACACGAATGGGCCGAATCTCACCTGGGAGACGGAGAGTGACATGTTGGGTCGCTATCCGCATTTGTTTGTTGATGTGTGATTCCGGGGACGGAATCATTCTAAGGTGGAGAGAATTGTAACGCCTGTGTTTCCGGGCTTGCCATTTTTAGCAATGTAATAGTCTAGGTTAATCTCTGTAACCCGTTTTGAAATAATAAGATTGTATTATTTGAGTATTGTGTGTTTTGTGCTTAATTGCTTAATTATGTGGTTTGAATAATTAAGAATAAAAATAAGCGTCAAAATTTAATTGTAAAATAAACTTAATATCTTTGAATAATGTTGTAGTAGTTGAAACAAGGTTTCCGAATATATATAGAACGCCCAAATCTGACTTCGTATGAGGAAGTTATGATTTATCGAAGTTTCGGCTTAGCGGTGAGCAGCCTGTTTTACTCGATTTGAGATTGAGGGGTTTTTAGCCGAAGCAATCTAAATGAGGATCGAAGATCTGATTGTTGGTATCGAAGCGATAAAAAGTTAGGCGAGAATGGACGTCAAACGAAGAAGTTATGAATTTATAACGAAGTTTTTCTGTTGCGGCCTATTAAAAATAAATAATAAAAATAAATTCGAAATTAGCCGACAGAGTCTAAACGAAAGTTGTAGAGCGTAGTCTCACCTTCGCGTGGATATAAAGAACGTCGAAAACGGAGTTCGTATGAAGAAGATATGAATTTCCGAAGTTTATTAATTATTTTGTATTTAAATTTAAATGGAAATTCGGAAGCATTATCCGAAGGAGTCACCGATTTGATCCGAGGTACGCCCCGCGTACTCGTGTACGCCCCGCGTACACCGAGGGATGTCGACACTCGCACTCGATCACTTCGGATACGTAAGCAATGACGTTTTGGGCAGTACGCCCCGCGTACTCCGAGGCTCCAGCCTCCTATAAATAGGATGCGAGGGCAGCCGATTCTTTTGTTCATTTTCTCTCTTCTCTCTCCTGTTTTGCATCGTTTTGCGTGCCAGAAATACCCCGAAGCCCCGGTATCATACTCGAGCCCCGAGGCAATTCCCGAGATCCCGAAGATCCCGAGAAGTGCGGTTCCCGAGCCGAAGCTCTGTCCGCGAGAAGTTCGATTTTTGTAGAGATCTTCCAGATCTGCTGAGGATTACTACTTCTGCAAGTCGTAGTGCTGTCTGATCATCTTCTGATCAAGTGAGTGTATACTATCTTTCATAAACACGATAATAATACAAGTATGGTTTGAGTGTATTAAGTATATTGTTGTTTATAGGTGTGAGTGTATACTACCTTTCCTAAACACGATAATAATACAAGTATGGTTTGAGTGTATTAAGTATATTGTTGTTTATAGGTGTGAGTTTATACTACCTTTCATAAACACGATAATAATACAAGTTTGGTTCGAGTGTATTAAGTATATTGTTGTTTATAAGTGTGAGTGTGTAGTTACCTTCTTCCAAATACAATAATATGAAGTATTTTAAATAAAATACGTGCTATGTGTATATATTTGGTTGTGTTATGTGTGAATGTGTATTCACTCTCTTCTATCTCATAGATATGATTTATTCTCTATGAGATATGTGCTATGTGTGTGTGTGCCTCATCTGTTATGTGGATTATGTGTTGATTAAAGCATGCTATACAGGTTTTCAAAACTATGTATAAAAATGTATATTTTATCTACTAATATGTTGGGTAGAACATGGGTAGATAGTTGGTGTGTAATAAACAGATGAGAGGCCTCGTTGTTGTTTGATTTAGTCATCTAGCGGAGTTTAGATGACAACCACTGGCTATTCTAGACAGTCTTGTGGAAACATTAGCAGGTTCGCCACCTGTAGGTGTTAATGAACTTGGGTGTTCATTTGCTGTACTCCATCCCCCTCATGGTTGCCTTATTTGACTTATATTGCTGAGGTACCCCCGAAGCATGTGTTGTCGCCCCGATGAAATATTCTTAGACTAGGTCCCTTGTGTTAGTTGTTTTAGGGACATAAAGTGAGAATAACGGGAATGGGTAATTGGGTTATTGTTGGTTGGTGAAAATTAAATATGATTATTTATTGTGGGTTGAAAACCCTATATGCTCACCAGGCTCCCAAGCCTGACCCACTCAGTTTTATTTGTATTACAGGAAGTGGCGCGAGGGCATGAGATGGATGAACCATCAGTTGTTTTGTTTACAAGTCTGTATATATATATATATATATATATATATATATATATATATATATATATATATATATATATATATATATATATATTTGTTGAATGACTTGTAATGTTATCGTTCATGCTTATTGGTCTGTATCGGAACATGACACCCCGAGTTTTGATTATATAATGAAAAATACATTTCTTTTATGAAATGCTTTGGTAAACATTGTTTTATCATATTTTGTTTTTGGGAACAAATTCCGCAACTCTTTCAAATCAAAAGGATTTACTCTGAAAATATTTTAAAAGCATAAATGAAAAACGGTCTTTTCTGGCCGAGATTTTGGGGATGTCACACCAAGCGCCACCGCCGGCCACCATGGTGTGGTTGGGTGTGTGTGTATTAGTTAGTGTGTGTGTGTGTTAGTGAGTGTGTGTATTTTGGATTAAAGCCTTGTAAATGTAATTAGCAAATTGAATAATGAAAAGAATCATAACCACCACCGTAAGGTGGTGGCCGCCGCCTCGAACCGCCATTGACCACCACTACCCGAGGTGGTAGTGGGTGGTGCCCCTCTAGCAAACCCTAATGGGCTTAGAGATTGGTTTTGGGCCTATTGGGCCACGTTTGGGTGGAAAACCCTAATTATGAGTATTGGGCCTTAGACTAATTGGGCCACTTGTGGGCCATTGGGATTGGATTGTGAATTAAGCCCAAACTATTCCATGCCATTTATCTAGTAGATTAAAGGACTTAATGGATTAAGTCCTTAATGGGCTAATTGAGAAAATACTAATATTAGAGAGATTATCAGCACACACGGAAATTATTTAATAAGTGAATATTAAATAATAATCATTGGCAGAAATTAATCTAAGCAATAAAGGACTTAATGGATTAAGTCCCTAGTGTGTTAAGTCCTTAGTGGGTTAAGTAAGAAACACTTAACCCTAGTTATCATATGATGTGAAACCCTAATTTCACTTGGGCTTTGTGTTGGGCCATCGGAGAATAATCAAATGGACTAGAGTAATTAGTAGGGCTTTAGGGTAAGGCCCCAATGAATGATTGGGCCCAATTTGGAAAATTGGGCCATAGATGGGCCATAGTTGGGGCCTAGATGGTTGTATGATATTGGGCCCTAGAATGATACATGTTGGACTGGACTGATGAATTGGGCCATAAGGGAAGTCCATGTAGAGGCTTGGGCCCAATTTGGAAAATTGGGCCATATGTTGGGATTTGATCCGTAGTTGACTTTGGGCTTATGGATTGGGCCTTGGGCTTGGGTAAGCCAAGCTAGGGGTAATGTAGTAATTATCCAAAGCATGTATTTATAGTTATGTATTAGTACCCAATTATTAATTGGGTGTTATTTGGTGTTGACAGTTCGGGAATCTGTCAGCCAGCAGCTGGGGTGGAGTCTGCGGGACTTCAGCAGTGTGGGATTGTATCTACGGGACTTCAGCAGTGTGAGGTGAGTTTCCTTCCAGTAGGAACGGGTCTAAGGCCACAATGTCGGCCCGTTTAGTTAGCCGTAGTTTCCAGACTTCGGTCCGATGAAGTAGTTAGTATGTTTGATGCCTTCGTGGCTCAGACAAGATTTATGTGTTATGCGTTATGTGTTTCGGGCAACAGCTCGATGCAGTATGCAGTATATGTGTTTATGCTAGTTGATATGTTATGATATGCTATGTTCAGTCAGTTTCCGGACTTCGGTCCGATGCAGGGGGCAAGGCCCCAGTTAGTCCGGACTTCGGTCTGATGCAGGGGACGGGGTCCCAGTCAGTTAGTCCGGACTTCGGTCCGATGCAGGGGACGGGGTCCCAGTCAGTTAGTCCGGACTTCGGTCCGATGCAGGGGGCAAGGCCCAGTATGTGCTTTATATGTATTGTATGGTATGTGGTAGTTTGGGGGAGCTCACTAAGCTTCGTGCTTACGGTTTTCAGTTTTCGTTTCAGGTACTCAGTTTTCAAAAGAGGAGCTCGGAAAGATTGCAGTGCACACACCGTTTGTTCAGCCCGGGATGTTTATACTCTGATATATTTGACAGTTGTTAAGATATTTTGAGATAAATTCTTTATGACTCTTATATGACGTTTGATGAATATGGTTTTATTGCTAATTTTAAAAGAAATTTTCAGACTGTATTTTTGGGATGTTACATACAAAGTCTTAAAGTTTGAGACTTTATGGTTCTGAGGTACATTCAGTGAATGGATCTACAATATGGGCTTAAGTGCTTAACCTATTGTACGCCCCACGTATAGAGTCAACCACCCCGATGGTGGTCAACGTAAAGTGAAGTACGCCCAACGTACCAAGAGGGTACGCCCATCAAACGCCATATGATGGTCTTTTGCGATTTTGGTTTCGGATTGGGCCACCTTTGGACCAGTGTGGTTTGGGCCTTTGTTGGACTTTCTGAATAGATGTGTTTTGGGCCAAATATGGAAATGGACCTTAGGGTGAGGCCAAATTAAAGATTTGGGACCAATTTGGAAAATTGGGCCAATTATGGGCCATGTATTTTGGGCTTTTGGATTAAGGAATTGGAGTTGGGCCTTGGCCCAACTTAAGGAAAGCATAGAATGGACTATTACTTTATATTGGATCCTTGGTCAAGATTGATATGCCAATTGTTAACTTAGTAACTATTATTTTGGATAGTTCGGGATTTTCGGTGAGACAGCGGTCGGAGACTTTCAGTCCAGTTCAAGACTACTTGTGAGGTGAGTTTTCCTCACTATATTAAAGGGTCGAAGCCACCAAGGCCGGCCCTTTGGATTTTTATCCTGGTTATAGTATGCTGCTATAAAGTTATGATATGTTATATTAGTATCCTGGTAGATAGGATGTTGTTATGTTGTTATGATCTGTTATATCGGTATCCTGGTAGATAGGATGATGCTATGCTTAGTGATATGTATGATATGTTCTTGTTTTTTGATTGTTTATGTGTTATGAGTATGTCGACATATGTGTGTATGGTTGGGTTGAGGCGGTCCTGCTTTGTGCTGAAGGCCAACAGACCTAGGGCAGTTGAGGATAGATTGAAGGACCTGCAAGGCGGAGCTATCAGGCCGAAGGCCCAACGAGCGGTTCGGATAAGGTGTAGTCCTTGTGAGGCGGTCCAGATGTGCCACAGGCTCGGGAGCGGTCCATATAGGTTGTAGGCTCGGCGAGCCGGTACAATCAGGCTGATGGCTCGGTATATGTGTTGTTATGTTATATGTTTGGGTGTTGGTACATTGGGGGAACTCACTAAGCTTCGGGCTTACAGTTTGGTTTATGGTTATAGGTACTTCAGAGGATCACGAGAAGGTGAAGGCTTGATCGTGCACCTCCTCATGATTTGTGTTTTTGAATGTTTGAAAAAATTTAAATTTTTTGTGAAATTTATGGATGTTACAAGTTGGTATTAGAACCTTGCTTTGAGTGAATTGGGGGAACACTCGTGTGAATCCAGTCTCAAACCAAGGAAAAGATTTTCAAAATGATTTGCAAACGGTTTTCAAATGGTTTTCAAAATACTAAAGGAGGATGCGAAGTGTACGATCAGCCGGAGCCAGTAAGTAGACCCCAAAATACCATGCTGTTGTTTGATATTGTTATATGTTAGAACAACATGCTAGTAATAAGCTAGGGATCTTCAGGAATTTCATGGTAGAATTTCCGGATTATATGATGCCTGATAGCCTAGGGTTTTCCTTATATGAAATTGACTTCATTACTATAGTTGCTTAGTGTATGCATCACGGTTGTATATAACTAAGATCTTATAGTCTGAGAATTTTTGGTTTGGCCTTATTTCCTGTTCTTTTCTGATGAAGGGCTTAGGGTAGGATCGGATATTCGAAAGTCTATAAGGTCCAGTGTTATGTATGGCTAGCATATACTAGTGTTGCAGGGTTGGTGGAGGTTTCATGGATGAGTTGTGTGGGGTCCAACAGCTAGTTGAGAGATGTTAAGCTTTCCTCTGCGAGTGAGGATTGAGTGCTCGCCTATACTTATGTATATTAATAAGGTGCTGTGATGATCCTTGAGAAAAATATGGGTAATTGTGGAAGGTATTATAGGCCCGTACTACTGAAAGCACATGACTCATACGTGTAGCAAGGAAGTCACATCCCCTAGAGTTTTGTTGGGAGTTGGTTCCCCGTTATTTATGCGGATTGTCTGATATTTTCCTGGTGTATTTTCAGTATGGTGGTTACGAGGCGATTTGAGACCGGATCCGGGTCAGGAACAGGAGCTGGCAGTCAGGGCGGGCCAACATTGACAGCAGATTGTGTCAGGGAGATCATCCGTGTGGAGGTGATCGAGATTGTCTAGGTCTAGATCCTGGAGATGTTCGGGTCTATCAAGAACGCGATGATGGAGTACTTTGATGACAGATATGCATCCATCGCTGAGACTGCTGCTGTTGTGGTCTCTGCAGCTGTGGCGGCTACAGGTGTTGGGCCAGGATGAGTGTTTCAGTATCGAGACTTTGATAACACGAAGCCCCCGACTTTCGATGGAGTTCAGGACCTGATTATAGCCATGATGTGGATGTATGATGTGGTGGGATGTTTCTTTACTTGTTCTTGCCCTACTGACTAGATGGTTCAGGTGCACTCTAAACCTATTGAGGTCCGGAGCGAAGGATGGGTGGAGATTGGTTACTGGGTCGTATTCTGATGAGCAGAGAGCTGTTGTGACATGGGATAAGTTCAGGGAGATGTTACGCACTCGCTACATTCCCAGGTTTGAGCGTGAGATGTTGGCTCAGGAGTTGTTGGATCTGAGGCAGGGTCCAGAGTCGGTGACAGAAATCACTTGGATGTTTACCGAGAGGGCGATTGTTTTGCCTGGAGTTTGCTTCCGAGCAGTCTCAAATGACTCGTTATCTGAGCATGCTCAAGACTGACATCTAAAAGTTCATTGCTACCCAAAGTTGTGATACTTTGTTGGAGTTACAGGAGGCCGCTAGGCGGTGTGAGCTTTAGATTGCAATTGAGGGAGCAGAGTCAGGGCCCTGCACAGGTACAGCCGGCGTCGAAGTGGCACAAGGCCGTTGATTCTAGGATAGGAGGTCAGCATGGCCGCACTTGTGAAAAGTGCGGGAAGGTTCATTTTGGAGCATGTCGATCTGGTAGTGAGTGCCAAAAATATGGAAAGGAGGGGCATTATGTGAGGGACTACCGCCAGTCTGCCCCTTCTCCGGATATGAGGATCTGTTATCATTGTCATTAGGTTGGCCATACGAAGGTCATTAGTATTGTCACACCCCCCAAACTAGAATGGCGGAATCGTTCGAGGGCGGATGACTTCATGTAGTATCGTAACAATTGAATATATAGTAAAGAAAGTAAAACAACCATCATATATATAATTTAAAAGTTACATTGTTGAATGATAATTGTTTCAAAACAAATTACAATATGATGACAAAATGAGTTTTAAACTGACATCTTAGCGTCACTTCTCCAAAAGCTGAAGTTTACCTATATTACTGAATCCCTGAGAAATACAAGTAGATTTGAAGGAGTAGATCAGCATTTAAGCTGGTGAGTTCATAAGTATTTAATGTTAATGTTTGTATAAATCTAAATGAAATTGTTTGTAGATGTTTAAAAACTCCTAGTAAATCCCATATTTCATACTAGTATAAAAGTAGTCTTCTACCAAGACCCAACTGTTTTGAATGTTTGCTTCTAGAAATCCAATGATTTTCCATATATATGTGGTAGTTTAAAAGTTCCAAAACCGAAATGCAAAAGTGTTTTTCATGCCTAGAATAGTAGATTTATGTATGTATAAAATCACTAAGGCATTTTATAACCCCGTAAATCAACGTGTTTTTAATACTCCATGTGAGTTTTATAACCATGCTATTGACTCAGACTGCCTGTAACAACGTTCTTCAAGTGTTGGAATTGTTATGACGATTGTCACCCCAAACTTGCCGGTCTAACTGTAGCTAACAATTTAGGTGCGGGATTGTCAATCCCGTATAGATCTATATACAAGTATCACGCTCTCCCTACAAGAGTTTATGGTATATAATACAGGACATTAACTGCATACTTGAAAGTACATAAAGTTGAATGTCTCACAAAACTTAGTACCAAATGGATTTACGTATGAAAAGCCCATTAGTTCTTGTATATGAAAGTATTCCCTTGATATAGTACTTAGTATGTAAAAATCTCATGAATATCTATTAAACTATACCTATTATAGTCTTTCCAAAAGTGTGTTTTGTTTGTATGGTAAACCCTGGTGTAGTGTCGACTTTGTATGTAAAGTATAACATTATTGAACATTTATAATCAAAATATAAGTAAAGTGTTTGATATTTATATAGCATGTTTCATTCCAAAAAGACAAAGTGTTATCATGATATGTTGTATGAGAATGTTTTCGTATGATAGTTATAAATCACATATGATTTATTATATAACAAAAGTATAGTAAAAGATTGATGTTTTTCACATGAGGATAACCGTGTGTGTACTTGTATCCCCCCTCCCCCTTAAAAGTGTATAAAAGCATTTACAAAACATTTTAAAATGTAGTTATAGGGGTATGAACTCACTTGATTGAGTGAAGATGGTGAGATGAAAACCGAGCAGAACTTCGACAAGATAAAGTGGATTTCTCGGGATCCTCAGGAATTCTCAAGAGTGTAAGACCTTCCTTCAGAACTTGGATGCGAAGACCGGGGCTTCGGGATGGCTTTGGGGGTTAAAACGCAGAACTTTGGCACGAGAAAGAAGAGAAATGAGCAATGAAACCCGGAACCCCTTGAGCTCTATTTATAGCCCAATTTTTGGGTCCCACGTCATGGAAAAAGGGTTGCCCACGTCGTGAAGTAGATCCTATCCACTTCCATAGACGAGACGTCTGCTGCCAAGCCTGAAAACCCATCAATCAGGGCCCCACGTCGTGGCCATCTGTGCCATGTCGTGGCCAGCCTAACAGCCTCGGATTTTGTGTCTCGAACTTGTAAAATCCGTAACTTCCACATACGAGCTCTGTATTCAACGTTCTACATATGCACGCGTAGGTGAGAATATGCTCTACAACTCTCGTTTAGATTTCGTCGGCTAATTTTGAATTTATTTTTAATTAGTTATTTTTAACAAGCCGGGACACAAAAACTCCGTCATAAAGCTATAACTTCTTCATCCGACGTCCGTTTTTGTCATACTTTTTACCGTTAATGTTGTGCTAATATTGTTGAGATCTTCGATTCTCATTTAGATTGTTTCGGCCAAAAATCCCTCGATCTCTATTTCGAGTTTTTAGTTGTCTACTGCTATATCGGAAACTTCGAAAAATCATAACTTCCTCATACGAAGTCAGATTTGGGCGTTCTTTTTATGTATGTTCATGGGTTAATGATATCTACGACTTTCATTTAGATACTTAAGGTTACAAAGTATTTTATTAAAACTTCGCGTTTTACGGTTAATCGTATTGACGGTTTGGTTGTGAATCTTAGGTTGGTCATAACTTCTTCGTTATAACTCGGATTTTAGTGTTCTTTATATTTCTGAAAACCTTGACATGATAACTACCATTTTAGGCAACCCAATAAAGACTTTTGAACATTTTACTTTTGACGCTAATTTCATTATATCAAAAGAGATTACAATTCTTGACTTTTTAGGTTATTACATTGATTCGAAATATTGGATTGTCACATGTATGTCACTCACTACCAAGCCGGCGTAGGCTCCTGCGCCGGCCACTTTATAGATCACTGACTGGAGTCAGGGTAGGGCGGAGCCCCCGAAGGCTCCGGGATGCACTTTCCAGCTCACTATCGAGGAGGCCTGGATAGCACCAGATGTGGTGGTAGGTACGTTTCTATCCTTTTATCTTATTAATTATGTTTATTATATACCCATATGTCTGTGCCTTTGTTAAGTACGTTTTTAGTGAACTTTTTGCATGCTTTTTTATTGTTTGACTCAGGGGCGAGTCGGTCATTTATCTCTCGTTCATTTAGCAAAGGGTTTGGTTTGCCTTTAGGAGAGCTAGAGCGTCCTTTGCGAGTCTCCATCGCCAACAAACACGGGATATCTGCTTCATCTATTTATCGGGGGTTGTAATCTAGAGATATTCGGGGTGTCCTTTTCGATTAACTTGATTCTAATTCCCATGCAGGATTTTGCGTTATAGTGGGTATGGACTGGCTGTGTCATTTCCGTGCCATGATCGACTAAAAGGGTCAGCATGTAGTAGTTCAAACCCCAAGTGGGGGATAACTGGTTATCTATGGTGACGGCACCAGGTTGGGTTCAGGGTTTTGCTCAGCCGCCAGAGCTCAACAGTATATTCAGCACGGGTGTGCAGGTTATTTGGCGTATATGGTGGATACATGGGTCTGAGATCAAGTCTCGGTTTCTGAGGTTCCAGTTGTTAGAGATTTTTTTGGTGTGCTTCCGGAGGAGTTACCCGGAGTGCCTCCTGAGAGGTAGGTCAAGTTCAGGATCGACCTTGTTCCAGGTGTGGCCCCTATTGCTAAGGCGTCATACCGATTAGCACTGCAAGAGATGCAGGAGCTATCATCTCAGCTACTGGAGCTTCTAGGAAAGCAGTTCATTTGTCCGATCAGTTCTCCATGGGGAACATCGATTCTCTTCGTTAGGAAGAAGGATGGTTCACACCGGATGTGCATTGACTACCGGGAGCTGACCAAGTTAACGGTGAAGAACTATTATCCCCTCCCACGGATAGATGATCTCTTCGATCAGTTATAGGGATCATCTTGGTTTTCCAAGATAGATTAGAGGTCCGGGTATCATCAGGTCAGGGTGAGGGAGGAGGTCATGGAGAAGACCGCGTTTCGGACTCGTTATGGGCATTACGAGTTCGTGGTGATGCTGTTTGGGCTCACCAATGAGCCGACAGTGTTTAAGGACCTGATGAATCACGTATGTAGGCTGATGCTCGATCGCTCAGTTATTGTGTTCATCGATGATATCTTGGTGTATTCCAAGACCAGTGAGCAGCATGAGGAGCATCTCTGCGAGCTTTTGGGAGTTTTGAGGCGAGAACGGCTTTATGCCAAGTTCTCGAAGTGTGAGTTTTGGTTGCGAGAGGTTCAATTCCTTGGACATCTCGTTAACTTGGATGGGATTTTGGTTGACCCAGCCAAAGTCGAGGCGATGATGTGGTGGGAGGTCCTAAGATCTCCTTCAAATATCAGGAGTTTTCTGGGTTTATTAGGGTACTACCAGAGATTTATCTAGGATTTCTCCAACATTGTAGTACCCTCACTCGTTTGAAGAGGAAGGAGGTAGATTTCTGGCGGGGCCCTGAGCAGCAAACGACGTTTGAGACCCTTCGCGGCTATACAAGGCTCCAGTCTTGATCCTCCCAGAGGGAGTGGAGGATTTTGTGCTTTTCTGTGATGCATCCATGACCGGACTGGGAGCTGTCCTCATACAGAGAGGACGGGTGATAGCCTACGCGTCGTTGTAGTTGAAGTCGCATGAGACGAGATATCCCACACATGATCTGGATTTGGGGGAGATGGTGTTTGCTCTCCAGATCTGGAGGCATTACCTCTATGGGGTCTGCTATACCATCTACATGGACCACAAGAGCCTGAGACACATTATGGATCAGCCGAACCTGAACATGAGGCCACACAGACGGCTGGACGTAGTCAAGAATTATCACTGCAAGATCCTTTATTGTCCGGGTAAAGCGAACATGGTGGCAGATGCCTTGAGCCGCAAGTCGGCTAGGTCTTCTGTTCCTACATCATGTATTAGGATTTCCATGGACTCCTCACTAGTGGGATTGATTAGAGAGGCTCAGGCTGAGGGAGTGCGAGAGGAAAATTGGAAGATTGAGAGGATCAGGGGCAAGATCACCCTGTTTGTTCAGGACAGTCATGGGTTGTTGACCCACTGCAATCGGGTATGGGTTCTGGTGTCTAGCGGGACTAGGCAGATCGTGCTAGAGGAGGCTCATAAGTCTCGTTTCTCTATTCACCCAGTGGCCACCAAGATGTACCGGGATCTGAGTTTGAGTTATTGGTAGTCATGCATGAAGCAAGAGATCGCTTGGTACGTCGAGAGGTGCTTAACCTGCAGGATGGTCAAGGTTGAGCATCAGAGGCCGCGTGACAAGCTTTAGCCTCTGTATATTCCCATGTGAAAATGGGAGCAGATTACGATGGACTTTATTACCAAGTTGCTAAGGACGGCGAAGGGATATGATGCTATATTGGTCATCATGGATCGATTGACCAAAAGTGCCCATTTTCTGGCTATTTTGGAGAGTTCGTCGGTCGAGAAATTAGTTGATGTGTATCTCCACGAGATCGTTGCTTGCCACGGGGTGCCGGTCTCTATTGTGTAAGGACGTGATGTTCGATTCACCTCCCATTTCTAGCAGAAGTTCCATGAGGAACTAGGCACGAGACTGCATTTCAGCACCGCTTATCATCTATAGACAGATGGCCAAAGTGAGCAGACCATTCAGACCCTCGAGGATATGTTGACGGCCTGCGTCATTGACTTCGGTAGGAGTTGGGATTCCCACCTACCCCTTGCAGAGTTCTCCTACAACAACAACTTTCACTCCAACATTGGTGCTCCACCTTTCGAGTTATTGTATGGGAGGAGATGTCGTACCCTAGTCTGTTGGGGCGAGGTTGGTCATCGGGTCATGGGTTGGACCAAGGTGGTTCTGCAGACCACCTAGAAGATTCAGCTAATCAGACAGCGATTGCAGACTGCTTAGAGTCGGCAGAAAATTTATGCCGAGCGGCGCCGATCCTAGTTGGAGTTTCAGGTCGGTGATATGGTATTGCTGAAGTTCTCACCCTGGAAGGGTATGATCAACTTCAGGAAGAGGGGAAATTTGGGTCCCCGATTTATTGGACCATTTTGGATTATTGACAGGGTTAGCAAGGTGGCGTATAGACTAGATCTTCCGAAGAAGCTCCCTCAGATTCATAGCACTTTCCACGTTTCGCAATTGCGGAAGTGTATATTAGATGAGGATGCGGTGGTGTCCTTGGATGACATTCAGGTCAATGAACGCCTGAATTATGTTGAGCGGCCGATGGCTGTATTGGAAAGGAAGATAAAGGTTCTGCGCAACAAGGAGATACCTCTAGTAAAGGTACAGTGGTAGCATCGGAAGGGATTCGAGTGGACTTGGGAGCCAGAGACCGAGATATGGAAGCGTTATCCATATATGTTTGCTACATCAAACTTCAAGGATGAAGTCTAGGTCAAGTGGGGGAGAGTTGTAACATCCTGAGATTTTGCAGGTATTTTCGAATCTTTCCTTCATTATTATCATTGTCGTTTTTAGTCCTTGGGGTTGGGAGGATATAGCCATGAGATGCCCTAATGTCTAATAACACGATTTTGGATCAGGATGAGTACGTTACGTGTACATAAGGGTACGTTGAGCGTACTAGGCGCATCCTAGTACGTTGGGTGTACACTTGTGTACGATGGGCGTACTCACATCAGGAGAAAACCCTAATATTTAGGGTTTGAGTGCCATATAAGTGTCCTTATGAGCTCATAACCCTCTATCATTTCAGCCTCCATAGCTTTGAGCCGTTTTCCCCAAACCTTAACCTTTCTCTTGAGTGTATGAGCCAAGAGTGTGTGTTTTTAGCAGAAGAAGAATAAGAAGAAATTGCATCAACGTGTTAGATAAGTGTAGCAAGCTTGAAGATCTGATATTATCTTGTCCTCAAGAAGCTCCAGGAGGTAAAAAGCTTATGCCTTTATGCTTGTATGATGTAGATCTTGCCCTTAATAGCTTTATGTCACCTTTCTTGTCCCATAAAGTCCAAAGTTTGTGCATGTTATGGTTTGTACGTGTTAAGCTGTCCTTTAATACCCTAGGAAGGGTTCTAAATAATAAAAATGAAGTCCCAATGGCTAGAAGTGTCCCATGCAAGAGGTATAAAGGTCTTAATGGATTAAGACCATGTATTAAGGGCTTTTTGGACGTCCAAAGTCTTAAAGTTTGAGATTTAATGGTTCTGAGGTACATTTAGTCAATGGATCTTCAATATGGGCTTAAGTGCTTAAACCATTAAGCACTTATCATGATTTTAGACATAATGAGCATACGCCCCGTGTAAGCCATTGTACGCCCTGCATACAGAGTCAACAACCCCGATGGTGGTCAACGCAAAGAAAAGTACGCCCAGCGTATGCCCTCTGATGGGCTTTCGCGATTTGGGTTTCAGATTGGGCCACTTTTGGGTTAGTGTGGTTTCGGCCTTTGTTGGACTTTCTAAATAGATGTGTTTTGGGCCAAATATGGAAATAGACCTTAGGGTGAGGCGCAGTTAAAGAGTTGGGCCCAATTTGGAAAATCGGGCCAATTGTGGGATATGTATTTTGGACTTTTGGATTAAGGAATTGGAGGTGGGACTTAGCCCAACTTCAGAAAAGGATAGAATGGACTATTAAACTATGTTGGACCCTTGGTCAGAATTGATATCCCAATTGTTGACTTAGTAACTGTTATTTTGGATAGATCAGGATTTTCGGTGAAACAACAGTCGGAGACTTTCAGTCCAGTTCAACACTACTTGTTAGGTGGGTTTTCCTCACTATATTAAAGGGTTGAAGGCACCAAGGTTGGCCCTTTAGATTGTTATCCTGGTTATAGTATGCTTGTATGCAATTATGATCTGTCAGATCGGTATCTTGGTAGATAGGATGTTGTTATGTTGTTATGATCTGTTAGACCGGTATCCTGGTAGATAGGATGATGCTCTGCTTAGCGATCTGTATGATATATGCTTGTTTGTTGATTGTTTATGTGTTATGAGTATGTCGACATATGTCTGCGTATGGTTAGGTTGAGGTGGTTCTGCTTTGTGCTGAAGGCCAACAGACCTAGGGTGGCCCGGATAGGTTGAAGGCCCTGCGAGGCGGACCAGTCAAGCTGAAAGCTCGGCGAGCGGTCTGGATAGGCTGTAGGCCCTACGAGGCAGTCCAGACGTGTCAAAGACTCTGGAGCGGTCCAGATAGGTTGTAGGCCCTGCGAGGCAGTCCAGTCATGCTGATGGCTCAATATGTGTGTTGTTATGTTATATGTTTGTGTATTGGTACTTTGGGGGAACTCACTAAGTTTCGGGCTTACATTTTGATTTATGGTTTCAGGTACTTCAGAGGATCACAGGAAGGCAAAGGCTTGGTTGTGCACCTCCTCATGATTTGTGTTATGATTTCTAGGAATTACTCGGATATCAGACAAACTATTTTGAAAACAATTTGTAATAAATGGTGTTTTTGGATGTTTGAAAAAGTTTAAAATTTTTGTGAACTTTATGGATGTTACAAATTGACTGAGTTGAGTCGGGATGAGTTAGAATCGGACCAAGTGGGATCTCACAATGTTACCAAGGACTGGTCACGACGTGAGGATGGATAGTTGACATTTTGGGCTTTTGGTTAGGCCTTTATGGAATTGGGCCTTGGGTGTCTTTTGGATTTGGGCCGGTTATTGGGCTTTTAGTGCCATTGAGTTTGGGCCTTGGTCTTTGGGCCAGTTGAGAGGAAGGGTAAAATAGTCTTTTACCCTAGGAGTCGGGATTAGTGAATTAAGTCCCGATTATGGTTATGACCTATATATTTATCATGATTGTATTTAATTGATTGGCATGAAGATTCTCCGGTCCAATAGCTCGAGAATCTATTGTATTGTCAGCAGACTGAGGTAAGTTTGCTCACTATATTGTAGGACACTAGGATATCTTATGTGCTTGTAGTCTTTGTGACTCCTGTTGTATGTGTTATATGTTGGTGTGCCTGTTTGCTATATGTATGTAGAGTAAAATAGATCGGGGGTGAAATGGACTTGGTATAGCCTTGTGCTGATAAATGAGTTGAAATAGACTCAGGGGTAAAATAGACCCGGTACAGCCTTGGGCCTACACATGAGTAGAAATAGACTCGGGGGTGAAATGGACCTGGGGGTGAAAGATACCCGACACAACCTTGAGCTAGCAGATATGTATGGTATGTTGTATTTTGGGGAAGTCACTAAGCTTCGTGCTTATGGTTTATGTTTAAAATGCTTCTCAGGTAATCCTAGTTCGCGAGGGAAGGGCCTGGCTTGATCGCAGTGTATCCACCAATGCTTCCGCACTCTATGATTTTGGGAATTATACTCTGATATACTTTTAAATGACTGAAATGATTAAATGGTGTTTATGGTTGAACTAAAAATAAATTTTTTACCATATGATTTGTGGGATGTTTCAATACAAATGGGCCCAACCCAACATACAAATACAAGAGTCACAAAGACAACTAGCATTCTACATAGTATAGTGAGAAGACTCACCTCGATCCGCAGACATACAAATCTGACACTCAAACTGTTGATACTAGAGCTTCTCATACTACTCATTAACATAATTAAACCTTAATCAGAAATTGATGTAATAATCCATATTCAAGGTCTTGGTTCATAGCTAACTCTCCTTGGGGTAAAAAGACCATTTTTCCCTTCTAAGACTAGGACTCACTCTACTTGACCAATAGTTCATTTTTTCAAAAAGATCCAATATTCTGGTGCAAAGCACAACATAACACCATGCTCTACATTAAGCATAGAGCTTCAGATGGGAAACGAGGAAAATTCAAACTACTTTAAGTTTAGTAAAGATTACGCTCAACGTAACTCTGCAGATTCACCAACTTTCTATTAAGAACTTAATGCACAAAGGCCGACCATCCAATCCTCAGATCTAAATCTAATGAACATCCTAAGGGGAAAGCCTATGACTTTACTCCTGATATGGCTAAAAAGAGCATGAGGCCAAATCCTATGTCCATAAAACACTCTAATGCGGAAGAGCTCATGCATGGATGGATGAGAGTGACCAAGCTCTCATTTTTATGACTCTACAAGTTCAGAAATGTCTGGAAATGATACTCAATAGGTCTGGAGTAGCGCATACTCATTAAGACCAAGGTTATGGGACAAAAAGCGTATAAACTCATGAGCTAACTAGATCTATCATAAAGGAACATCAAGATGGAAACTTTATACCTCTTGGATATGGATGATGATGTGAAAAGTTTGGATCTATAAATATTTGAACACCCAAATGCTTCTCTTGGATATGGATGATGAGGTGCAAAGTCTAGATCTATAAAGCTTGAAACTCCTGGATATGGATGATGAGGTGCAAAGTTTGCATCTATAAGGCTTTAGAACTCTCACAAGGTAGCTAGGGTTTCAAGATGACTAATTGTGGGGGTGGAGGTTGATCATGAGGACCTCAAGGATTTAGAGCCTTTAAATAGGGATTACAACCACATAATTAAGGTTTTGGTATTGCGCACCTACGCTCAGCGTAATTAGCTCTATGCTCAGCATAGGGCATTAAACCCTCGCATGGGATCCTCTACTTACGCTCAGCGTAAGAGGCTATCCTACGCTCAACGTAGGGCAACCAAAATACAAAAATAACAATTTTAGATTAAAAAATTATACATGAGGATATAGGTGTTACGGCTCTCGTCACATGTTATATTCACATAAGAATAAAACATGTATTAGCTTTATTCACAAGTTATATTCATATACTAATAACATATTTATTAGAATTTTGTTACGGCTCATTTGTTATTCATATATGAATAAGTAGTTCGAATTTTCAAAATACTTCCGCTTTTATTAACGTACTACTTATTCATATATGAATAACAAATGAATTATAACAAAAATCTGATAAATGTTTTATTCATATATGAGTATAACATATGACGAGAGCTAATAAACGATATATATATATATATATATATATATATATATATATATATATATATATAGGGCTAGGTTACTATGTTTCTTACATTTGTTGCGTGTTAGAATGCACCAATATGAATTTTGTAAAATTAAAAAATTATTTAATTAAATAAAGATAGATATTAAATTATTTTCATAATTGTATGTATATTAAATGATATCTAAAATTATAAATCTTCTTTTATTGCAACTAATTAAATTCTTCATTAATGTCAGCAATAACATTCTTTTAGAATGAATTGGCATCTTGGTATTTTTGTATGGATTCCTGTTTTGTTTCTTGACACACTCACTTAAAATATAGTAAAGTTGAATGAAATATGAAGAACGAAAGTGTATTCTACTATAATACACTCTCATTCTGCTAGGATACAATATCATTCTTCCAAGTACGAATTCATTAAGAAAAGAATATTATTGTTGACATTAATGATGAATTTAATTAGTCTCCTTAAAAAAAAGATTTATAATTAGGGATATCATTTAATATACACTAGGTGTAAGACCCATTTATTACATGAGTTTATTTAAAAAAAAAACTAAATACAAAATTCTAAACACTTGAAAATTATGAATTTATAAGAAAAGTGAGAAAATATTGAATTATAAAATTCAAAGTGTTTTTTTCTCTTTTAAATTTAAACAAATAATTTAGATAAATAAGTAAAGAAAATTAATGAATCTTTAATTTCATAATTTTGAAATTAGAAGGAAAGATAATTAATGAAATTGATATGCATTTATTATTGAATATAAATACTATCTACAATTTAATAAAGGGAAAATGACTTTTGAGGGTAATTAACTTTTGCGTTTGTACTCATTTGGTCCCTTTTTTGTATTCAATATACCATCGAACTTATTATTTGTATTCACCATAACCCTTTTGACCGGCTTTTGACCTGTAATAGCCGGTCAAAGGGTTATGGTGAACACAAACAACAACTTCGATGGTATATTGAATACAAAAAAAGGAAAGAGACCAAATGAGAACAAACTCAACAGTTGGTTACCCTCATTAGTGATTTTCCCTTTACTCATTTACAGCAAATCCCACGTCATCTCCTACTGATATTAATGACTTTATGAGATTCATTCTTGCTTCTTTGCAAAACATAACCCACGAAAGAACACTATTCATACATGTACAACTTTGTAATGCACTTGAAAATTTATTAGGGGAATCTTGACTAAGCAGGCACATTTCATGACTAAATTTACATTTCCAATGGAATGATTTATCGTATCATGGATTTTAGACAAGTCTACAAACGAGTGGAATCATAAGTGTTGTGATTTTTTAGTTTACTTAGCTTTAAGATCGAATTCATGGGATGATATACAACATCAATATGTACAATATCATGCTGCTTTTGCAGACACAACACCATAATATACATTAAGGTAAACGGTTATGCTGATAAATATACCTCTTATACACAATCATATCCTTTTGAAGAGAGGTGTTCACAACTAACCACAGTAAGCATAGCATAGACCAGGTTTTAACGAAGTTACCTCTCTGAAATGCTCTTCATATACGTTATAGCCAAAGAAGGTTGTAGTCTTTGATAATTTTGCAACTTTAATTTCATTTAACTTTTCGGGGAAAATGACTCAGGAGGGTAACCAACTGTTGAGTTTGTTCTCATTTGGTCTCTTTCCTTTTTTTTTGTACTCAATATACCATCGAACTTGTTGTTTATGTTCACCATAACCCTTTGACCGGTTATCACAGGTCAAAAGCTGGTCAAAAAGGTTATGGTGAATACAAACAACAAGTTCAATGGTATATTGAATACAAAAAAATGGAAAGGGACCAAATGAGTACAAACGCAAAAGTTAATTACCCTTAAGAGTCATTTTCCCTTTAATAAAATGAAAAAACCATAAAATGGCATGTGGAATAAAAATTAATTTAAAATAACCACAAAATCACATGTGGAAAAATAAATGAGAATGTGACATGTGGCAAAAAGATCGTTATTTATTAGGGAGAATATAATTATGAAAATCATTTAATATATATCTTTATTTGATTAACTAATAATTTAATTTTTACAAAATTCTTATTGGTGCATTCTAGCACACCATAGACGTGAGAAACATTTGAACCTACCTCTCTCTCTCTCTCTCTCTCTATATATATATATATATATATATATATATATATATATATATATATATATATATATATAACATGTAATGGAAGATGATGTAAAAAATATATTTTAGGTAAGAAAAATTTATCACGTGATATATACATATATGAATGATGCATAAACCATAAAATAAAATAAGTATACATTATATTTATAAAGTGAATAACGAATATACTATAATAACAATCTGATTGATTTTTATTCACTTATGAATAATGAGAGCTGAAATTATAAAAAAAATTATTATTTTATATTAAAATTATATCAATATAGATCTCTACTTGAAGAAAAGAAAAATTATGAATTTTGTTTAAAATAACTTTTCGATAAAAATAACTCCTTAATAAAAAATTAAAAAAATTTATGTTTTTGTATATATTAAGGTAATGATTAGCATAGTTTAAGGAAACATGTTTGGTTTGAAAACACATGTGAATCATTTATCATATATCCATCGGTATGCCCAAGTGTTTTGCGGCAAAATAAATGTTGGCTGAGATTCATTCCTCCATTCTTAATATTTTTTTTCTCAATTAAACTTACCTCTCTCTCTCTCTCTCTCTCTCTATATATATATATATATATATATATATATATGATCAGATGAAAACTCAAAAAATGATAAGGAGTGTGAAAACAAATATTTGTTGTTTATTTGTTGGATTGGATGGCTCTGATTAATGGGTAAATGTAGGATAGATAGGGAAGAAAATATGGAATTGATGGAGGGCAATACGGTAAACGGTAAAGAAGCGAAATTTGCGTTCTCCTAAACGCACCAACTTCACAACCCCAAACACGTGTCAAGCTCTTGACACCTCACACATTTTCTTTTTAATTATAATTTTTTTGTTTTTTTACAAAAAATTATGAATAAATCAAAATTTTTAAAATTTAATTCTTTATGTAATGAACACAATTTGTAAAAATTGAAACGTTTTGGTTAGAAAACTTGAAGAACATTTGCATCTTCAAGCCCTCTTTAAGTTCATACTGGTTATGAACTTAAAGCTTAAGGGTTTAAGAGTTTTGGACTAGCATCTACATCAAGTTGAGTCATTGTTGGTGTCTTAAAGGTTCCACATTCTTCATCAACTTCCAAGCCTCCCGAGAGGACCCAAAAAACTACAAATGTTGTTATTTCTTCACCTTTTCTTTGGTTGGTTTTTTAATCTTTCTATTACTTGCAAGAAGATCCTTGGTGGGTATAAAATGTTTATGTTACTTCAAAATTAAAGTCTTACGTTCCTATATTTTTCTAGTTTAAGAGACTATTTTTTGAACTAAAACCCAACAATTTGTATCATAGCCACCTTGCAAGTTTTGTTACATTTTTTGATTTTTGGAAATCTTAGTTTTTGGAGAATATGGATAACTTGTTTTTGTATAAAAATAAGTTCATACATATTTTCTATGACAACTTTTTTTATGTTATGTGACAAAAGCTTCATGCATCTTTTGTTATTTAAAGTCGTCTTAGAAAAACAAAGGTTGTTTGATGTGTATATTGATGTATATGATGTGCATAAACTAGTCATGGACCAATGTGTTTTTATGTTGTTGTGTTGGTTATTTTTGTTATAAAATGGGTGTAATAATTTATTTATTCATATGGTATGTAATAATTAAATAGATTAACTTTTCTTGGTTATTTTTGTAAAGAAATAGATTAGTTTTTAGAATTAATTTATTCGTAAGAAAATGTAACAAGAAATCAAGATGAAACCATTTTTGAAGACAAAAGAGCAATTTTCAAGTCTAAAAGGTGTGTAGGATGTTTAGTGACACTTATATGAAAAAGCGTCGCTAATGTTGTTAACAAATGGCTGTTGGACTTTTAGTGACAGTTGCTGAATTTTAGCCTTCAAGAAGCTTATCCTATCTTTTGTAAGCAATGGGTGTTTACTCAAGTGAGAGCTTCTTCAACAACATTACAAAAAGTTTTTGGTCCCCTTAAATTTCCTATTAGGAATGGACTTGACATTTTTGTGTTGGCTCACAAAAATGTTATTAGTTGGTTGTGTTTATGCACATATCCTTTTATTTATGTTTTGTGTTGTTTATTTTGTGCATTATTTTGTGTGGTTGATAAATTAGTTGTTCACATGCTAAAAATAATTTTGGACAAAAATAAACATCACATGGAGTTTGGGATTTCAATATTGGACATAAGATGTAACGAGTTATTATTTTAAAATAAACCCACTTTTATAAAATCGTTAATAACGGCAAATTTTGAAATACTCTAATATAAGTGTTAAAATGGTGATTTTTATAACTTATACAAACTCCAAATATATAAGTAATAAAATGAAGTTTTATTAAAGATATAAAAGGTTCAAATGCATTCAAACTTAATACCAGTTATTAAAATTGGATTGCGTCAAATTATATAAAATCTAGCTTTTATATAGAACCTTTAAAAGTGATTTTTTTTTTTGAAAATTATGTGACAACCCAAAAGTTTTGGATCAAGCAAGGACTAAATTGTAAATCCTATTACAATGAAACCTTGAAAACCAAAAGGGCATAAGTGCATGTATATGGAAGTATACACTTTGAGAGTCACATATAAGGTAACCTCTTGAAAGTAAACAAGTTTATCAAGGCAAAACTAGACAAATAAAATTGAGTAGGAATCATGGATTTATAAGATTGTCTATTAGTATTTAACCTAGTCTCCTACCCACCTTAGAACATGGGAGGCCCTAAAAACAATGACTTAAGATAACATATATGGAGATAAATATGTGTAATAAGCTTTGTGGAACCATGATTGAATGGATTCTTGTCAAGATAACAATATAGCACACCATAAGCAATTCCTTTATGAATTAAACCCTAGAACTTCACTTTGGTCGAAAACTACCCTAATGGGCCATCCCTTGGCCGTGAACACCCATAGTGAATCAATGCTTGGCCGTAAACCTTCCCATGTACCACACCAAAACCGAAAACACCTTAAGGGACCAAAGTTTGGTCGTGAACAACCCTAGAAACCCTATGTATGGCTGTAAATTCCTTAGTAGGCCACCCTATGGCTGTAAACTCAATTCTAGAAGGCCTTTAGGTCGTAAACACCACCATTCTATGGTGTTTACGGTCATAAGATGTGAATAAGACAAAGATAGTTGACTTGGTGATTAGATATTTCAACGGTTCCCAAGTAAACTAATATCTAGCGAACTTCCAAGCTATTATCCTATAGTCATCAACGTAAATATCCCATCATTTTTTCCATTCTTTATTAGAACCAAAATCACCATTTAGGAAATTCCCCACTCTCAATTCAACTTCCAGAGAACTTCATTCTCTCTCAAAAACTCACGTCTAAGTCTTCAAGGATTTCTCCTCCAACCATTTCCTTAGAGTTTTGGTAAGTAAATTTTGACAACCTCTATTGTTATTACACAATATTTTGTTAACACCATCGTATTTACACATAATATTATGTGTTTATACTCTTAGAATATAGTAAGCTTCAATAGGTTCATCAAACACTCCAAGTGTTTTAGGCTCAAAAATCTTCACTTCATCACTTCGAATCATCCACCAAAGCAACCCAAGGTGAGTTCATACCCCCATATTTTTCCAAGATTTTTCAATGTTTTTAGGGCTGGGGAGGGGGGGAGGGAATACAAGAAAAACACAAGAAATCTTGTGTTTAAAAATATAATTTACTTATCATGCTTTCTAACTGTTAATATTCATTTATACGTGAAATTTGTTAAACACACCAAATATGATTACTGTTAAAATTACAACTTATAAACTATAATAGGTATAGTTTATGGAATAAAGGAAATATTTTACAATGCTAAGATTTTAACACGGAAACCAACTTATAAACTATAATAGATATAATTTATGGAATAAAAGGAGTTATTTTACAAAGTTACTAGTTATTTACTAAAAGGCTTTTCACTTATTTCTCGTAAACTCGTTGAAGAAATTTGTTAGACGTTTTCACGTACTTACCTAAGTACCAACCAAGTCCTGACTTAATAACCAGAGTCTCCTGGATGGAGAGCGTGAGTTTTTGTATAGATCTATACTAGACTAGCAATCACACGCCCTAACTGTTAGTTACACTTGGAACAGAAGTTCTGAGATGACAAATGTCATTAACAATTTTCGACGCCTGAAGAACGTCGTATCAGGCCATCCGTCATATTACCATGGTTATAAGAGCTCACATGAAGAAAACAATGACACTTTTACGTAGTAATATATCTTTCTAAACAGCCGTAAGGAGGTATTAACTCTATGATTACTTAGCATATATATCAGGGTTATCTAAAATTAATGTCTGGTAGACAATGGAATGTGTGATTTCCGCCTTACTTCCTGTTCCTTGTTTGGTTGTGGGCTTAGGGCAGATTTACCCATTCAACTGTCTGTTCGATCTCGGTTTTATGTAACTCGTATATACTAATTGATCTTAGGAGGGTATTAACATCGCATCTAGTTTACCTGGAAAACACATCTTCAACTAGTAATTATTTTTAAACAAAGTTGGGTATCATTAAATTAAGTATGGCATTTATACTTGTACTTTTTGGTATCGGAACGTTTAAGACTACAAATCGGTTTTATGGAAAATATAGGATTTTCCGAAGGAACACACAAACATTTTCAAGGAATAAGAACTTATTTTCTAAAACAAAATACTTATGAACTCACCAACTTTAATGTTGACACTTCAAAATCACTTGTATTCTCAGCAAACCAGTAGACAGGTATATGCACAGGTTTCATGGAGACGGAGTATAGTAGCTTCAAGTCTTTGTTTTGCTATTTACTATTGGAGTTAATCATTTGTGAAACAAATACAATGTAAACTCTATATTATTAATACAATGGTTGTTGTTGCTTTGATTACTATTATAAAATTGTTGTGATATTGTACATGACGTCCTCCGCCCCCGAACATTTCCGCCGTTCCGGTTTGGGGGTGTGATAGATTGGTATCAGAGCATTGTTTATAGTGAACTAAGTATATCAACCCATAAAAGATATACAACTATAAATACAATGGTACTAAAACACTGACCAAGAGTCATACTTTAAAATATAACAATATTTTATAAAAGTATACATGCATGTATACATACATATATATATATATATATATATATATATATATATATATATATATATAAGAACAAGTATCACAAGAAGAACAAAACAAAAGTATTTAAACGTTGGACACTACAGTCAAACCTGGACAGTTATGTAATTATATCTGGGATAAATATAGTCTGATCAACTATATTTATTTTAGATATGACCAACATGTATTTGGGAGTGATAGTGGTGTTGCAACAAGTCTAAAACTTACTAACTCTATATACAAAGGAATACTAGAACCAAACATAAAGTTTAAAATACCATAGGAGTATTTTATGATACTATACAATAACAACAAGTCTAAAAACTTTTCAACTTCGCATACCAAGAAGCTCTAGGATCAGACATGTAATTAAAATACTATAGGACTATTTTAGGCACTATAACTAACTATTTTGAAAACTAAAAGACCCTTACTGGTAGGTCTATAATTAGTAAGTGTATACGTTAAGGTTATATATAATTGAAATCTTATAGAATTAGAATTTGTGATCTTCGCTCTACTTCCCGTTCCTTGTTTGGTTGTGGTCTTAGAGTAGGATCAGTTATTCGAAGGTCTATTTGATTTTGGGTATATATAATCTGTATATACTATGTGATTATGGGAAGACCCGGTAAGGATCGTCATAAAAAAGCTCATTAGAGATGCTTTAATTAATCTCATAGATTCTTTAGACACTCCCATTCTCGCACAACCGACACACCCAAACATCGCAAACAACCAATAGAGGAGTCGAGGCAGAACTAAAAGAGGGTTCACGAGGAGAATTCCAAGAAAGGATCGGATGAAGAGAAAGGCACTAGAGAGATCGTTAACAAGCCTCACCCTATTAGGAACAAACTAGAGAGCACTATATATGTGACACTAATAACTAAGAAATCTATATAACCTAGTGATTTAGTGATTACACTACTCACACTATGTATTAGATTTATAACATCTTATGTCACAACTAATAACTATAAATCAAATCACAGAAATTCAATGAGGATGGTCGCTATTGAGAATTCATAAGTTTATAGACTTCTGTTATGAATTATTTACAAAACACTTTCGGAGCATGATTCACACAAACCTACAATAAACTAGCTCTTATGTCATTCGATTTACAACCACCACCAATACCTTACCAACCTTTCATCTTTAAAACTCAATGACAGAAAGATGTTGCCTCGTAGATATATCAGGCGTAAAAACAACACAACAACAAATCCACTGCCGCCACCCCCTCAATATGACCCCACTATATTCCAGGTTGCGGTGACTACCACCGTAGCAGCCACCATGACTCAGATCAACATAAGTAGTGCCAGCAGAGCAGGAAGTGGTACCAACGACTTTAACCATGGAAATAGCCACGAACACCGTAGAGATTGTACAATAAAGACCTCATGAATTGCAAACCCAAATCCTTTAATGGAAGCGGGGGATTCATTGCTCTAATGTAATGCTTCGAGAAAAGGGTGTCAATTTTTGAAATATGCACGTGCCCAGAAGGGAGCAAAGTGAAGTTTGCTGTCTATACCTTCTCCGACAGAGCCCTTAGATGGTGGGATGGCCATGTCAAGTCACTGACCCTTGCAGTGGCTAACTCAATAGGCTAGGAAAACTTAAAATCCATGATGATGGAAGAGTAATGCCTAAGGGACAGAGTAGAAAAACTAGAACAAGAGATCTGGAGTCTAACGATGAAAGACTCTGACATTACTGCTTACACAACCAGATTCAGTGACTTAGCTATTCTGTATCCCGGAATGGTCACTCCGGAAAGTAAGAAAGTGGAGAGATACATATGGGGACTACCTCCCCGATCCAAGGGAACATGATAGCTACCAACCCACTTACTTTCGATAGTGCCAAGCGTCTGGCACACACACTCGTGGACCATGGAGTCCACCAAGGTGTGATGGCCCACTTTCCTGAAATATACAAAAGATAATAAATATAAGCAGAAGTTTTGGAGAAATAAAAATGGACAGCCAACACAAGAGCCCTCGAAGAAACAACAAATTGTTGCTATTCATGCTGCCAGAACCCCTGTCGCTCCAACACCTGCCAGTCGTTATGTTGGAAACCTTCCAAAGTGTAACAAGTGTAACTTTCATCATACCGGAGTTTTCCAGGAGATGCATTGCAGAAATTGCAATAGGAAGGGGCACACCACCTGTTTCTGTAGGGCACCGGCACAACCAATCTCCCAAGTCCCATGCATCGGAATAAGCCAAGCATGTTACGGGTGTGATGAAACGGGACACTACAAAATGGATTGTCCGATAACAAAGAACTCTGGCAGAGATGGAAGAGTGCTTATGATCATTGCAGGAGAGACCCTCCCAAAATCACTTGTGAGCAGCGATACATTTTCCCAATAAATAATTGTAAATTACTCTCTTGTCCGAACAAAACACATCATTCATATAAAACTAAGGATCATAACAGGTGAGCTATGATGGCTTAATGTACACATTAGGGTCATACATAGTTAAGATTCTACAGGCTTAGAGTGAGTCATTTCGCCTTATTTCCTGTTTCTTGTTTGATTGTGGATTTAGGGTAGAGTTGTTGAGTCGACTGTCTTTTCAATTTTAATTATACATGACCCGTATATACAAGGCGATTATAGAGGGACCTTGTATGGATTGCATTATGAAATGTTTGTATTAATAATCACAAGGATAAAACCGGAAGCATTAAAGATATATACACAGAATGCGCTATCGTCCTAAACAATCACTCCTTCTAAATCGACTAACACCCTTTACGATAAGAACTTCCGGCATTGTCATTAGAAATGGATTAGGTTGGTCCTCACCATTACCAATTTCATGTGCTGCAAAGAGACATTTTTACCTTAACCGACCGATTAACGAAACCCTTTAACCTATAATGGTTGAATTAGTGTCTAAGACCATAACTATATTTGGTAAGTACTTGACCCGGTTGTGCATGGTCCTTTTGGGTTGCCTTCACCAGAGCAACTCGACAGGGTAATTTATAGAGAGAGAGAGAGAGAGAGAGAGAAGATATTATGATTTATTAATATATTATAAGAATAATATATTAAAGGAGAAATCATATTATTTAATTAATATTAGTCATAAATTAATTAGGAATTAATTTGGTGACTAAAAGAGATTAATTGAATAAAGGGGCTTAAATTGTCAAATGTTTAATAGTTGAATTTTGGGATGGGAAACCTAATGCATAAAGGGATGAACGAAATTATGATGGGAGCCCATCATATGTTCGTCTATGGCCTTATTCCAGAAGGTTCCATGGGTTGCTTAATGTTTAAGCAATCCATTAGGGTTTTGACTGAAACCTTAGCTGCTCATAGTATAAATAGGACCCTTGGGTTACAGAAATCGGCCACTGCTACTCCTAGAACCCTAGAGCCGATTTTGTGTGCCTCCTCCCTCTCTCATATACTACCCTCTTGCTAGTTGGTGTTTGTAAGTTATTAGAGGAGTTACACTTCTGACTCTAAGCTTAAGGAAGAAGAAGATCAAGAGATATTCAAAAGGTAATCATCTAGATCTCATTAGTTACATTGTTTTTGTAATATGTATGCTAGATCTAGGGTTGCAAATCTTGGGTGAATTACATGTTCAATAGTGAAACCTAGATCCAAGTGTTTAGGGTTTGCATGTACACATAGGAATGTTCTGATGGCTCAAACCCATCCGTGGTATCATAGATTTGTCTGGTTTCAATTGTATTTGATGTTATATGTTTTGATCTTGCTTGAAAAAAATCATTTTTGTGCAATCTGCTTGACTGACTCGGCGAGTCCCATTGTGGACTCGGCGAGTAGGATGAACTCGATGAGTCCATAAGGGGACTCAGCGAGTTGGAGCGTCAAACAGAGGATATTTCGGGATTTATTGTTGTTTTGTTGAAGGATAATTGCTAAAATCATTTTATTATAATAAAACCTGAATTTTATTGTTTCTATGTGATTATCCTTACCAAAACACAAGATAATTTCTATTTATTTGAATAATAATTTCCTAATATGATAAAAGTTGATTATTTAAATTATTTGGTAAATTATCGTGTAAATAAAATGGATTAGGTCAAATTTAGATAATCATTAAATTAATTGTTTAATTTAAAATTATTTGCTATTTGATCCTTTGTATTTTTGAAAAGTTCAAAACTTGTCCTCAAGTTTTGAAATTTAAATTTGTGATTAAAATGTTTAATTTGAACTATTTAAATTTCAAACCCTAGAATTTTACAAGTTTAAAATTCAACCTTATACTTTGTAATATTATAAGATTAATATATATATATATATATATATATATATATATATATATATATATATAACCTAAAATGCTAGTCTTATCGTTAGTAGGCCTCATTCACGAAGCCAATCTCTAAGGGGGGTATAAGGTTATGGCCATTTAATGGGTGTCCACTCTCACCCACCGCTTCCTTGATTGGTGGAGGGTCGTTAGTCGAACGGGTAGGATAGGGCAACTTTTTCTCATTAATAAGTATAATGAATTATTAAAGTAACTAAACGTTTTATTACAAAATTCCCAATCTTAGTTACTTTAGGCAAACTGAATTGATGCAATCCCATGAAATTACACTTTGTACCCTTGTTGAGACGTTAGTAGAGCGTGTGTGGTTAACCGGCACACTAATTGGTTAACCAGCCCTAATTTCTCATTTTGGGTGTTTAGTTAGGGATTCATTTCTAATCAAACTTTGTTCTTTTTCTTTTCAGATGTCGAACATGAGCAACAACAACGCTTCCGGCTCAAGTTCCTCCGACTCATTCTCACTCATGAACTTGTGTATGAGGGTGACATTCGACGGAAACAATTTTAACTATTGGATCCGTAACATTAGAATGGTCACCCGTTATGAGGACAAAGAGTATGTCCTAGATAAGGAGCTGAAGGAGATCAACATGAACACTGCTACTCCCGAAAAGATCATTGCCTTTGAGGCCCACGAGTGTGATGCCATGAAAGTCCATTGCATCATGCTAGCGATAATGACTTCCGAACTCCAAAAGTCCTATGAGGACATGTACCCTTATGAGATGCATCAAGACATGCTGGATCGGTACCACCAAAGTGCGAGGCAAGAGAGGTATGAGATCATCACTTCGATGATCACTACCCGAATAGGTTGTGGAGAGTCCCTTACCGCTCGTCTGCAAAAGATGTAGAGATATGTTGATTGTCTTCTAAAGTTGAATGTTAACTTTGATGAAGAGATGACGATTGACATCATCCTTCACTCCATGCCTCCCTACTACAACCAGTTCCGCAATACCTACCATATGAATAAGGAATAGGTCGCCTTGAGCAAGCTTCGAGGCTTTCTTAGGACTGCTCAAATAAATCTAAAGGATAATTCTATTGCATCAACTCTCACTCCAACCGCTGCCCCTCTTTTGGCAATTGGGCAAAGGAGGGGTAAGAAGAGGAAGGCTCCCTCAAAGAGCAACCATAAGGGTAAATCCCAAGATGGTACCTCTTCTAGTGGAACCAAAGTTGGTTCTGCTAAACCTAACTCTAACCTGAAGGAGGCGGAGTGCCACCACTGTCACAAAATAGGGCATTAGAAGAGAAGCTGTCCAGAATATTTACAGGCCATCAAGGATGGAAAGATCAAGCCAACCTATGCAGGTATTTACACAATTAAATCTAATGATTCATCACATTCCATTTCTTGGTTACTTGATACAGGATGTGGTTTTCACATTTGTTCTGATTTGCAGGGCCTAAGAAGAGATAGGGATGTGGAGAATGGGAAGATAGATTTGATCATGGGGAACAGAAGATCGTCGCCTGTAACCAAGATCGGAATTTACTCTCTAATGCTTAATAGTGGATTAGGATTAGATTTATATAATTGTTGCTATTCGCCAGATATGGCAAGAAACATCATTTCATTTCATGGTTTATATAGACAAGGTTTTAGATACTCATTTGATAATGAAAAAGGTTCTATTAATGCTAATCTTAATGGTGTGTTTTATTTTGAAGCATTGTCTTGTAATGGAATATATGAAACTGTGATGGTTGTAGATAACTTCGGAAATGATGTGTTATGTGTTGATTCATCCAATTGTTTGGATAAATCATGCTTGTGGAATTGTCATCTTGGACATGTCAACAAGAAACACATACCCCAAAGGATGGAGTGTTAGAGTCATTCAACCTTAGGGATGATGACGTGTGCGAGTCTTGTTTACTTGGGAAGATGACCAAGTCACCCTTCACTGGCACTTGTGATAGGGGTGAGGTAATGGGTTTTGAGCATTCTAACACTCCTAAGTGTACATGCAACCCTAAATACCTTGGATCTATTTTTTCTTTATTATACATGCAAATATGAATATTCCAAGGTATTACCCTAACTAGCATACAATCTTTTGATACTTGGGTAATAAAATGGATAGAATATATACCTTGTTGATGTAGCTTGACTCCATGAAGCTCGAGAGCCTAGTGCCCCAAGTGTGACACCTCAAATGGTTCACACAACATCACCAACACATGGAATAACCATGAGAATAAGATACATGAACTCTAGAAATCGGCTTGCCCTCTTGTGTATCCAATAGTGTCGATTTCACCAACCAATAAGATCTTTATATAGTGTGGGTATTAGGGTTACACCATGTAACTCATAACTTTACCCATTCCTTATGCTCCATGGGTTTTAACCTCCATGGAGTATCCATGGATCACCACATGGGTTAAACCCAACATAAGGAATCTTGGATCATAAACCCACATATATAAGAATGAATGATTTACATAATCAATCCCCATATATTTAATTAGTCTCTTTTGATCACTAAATTAAGTCCAAATTTATTCTTGATCAATACTAATTAAATAACATGATTTCATATTAATATATTAGAACTTATAATATATTAATATGTCACATATGTCCTTTTCTCACAAATGGTTTATCCAAATGTTCCGATGCCATGCAACCTAAATGGACCATGCCGAGTCGGGTCAAGTACATACCAATTATAGTTATGGAATTAGACACTAATCCAACATTCTCCCACTTGGATAACTCTAAAACTATTATTGAGTATGACTTCAAAACCTAACTGGCAATCATAGCTCTCAAAGCCGTTGTCGAACTCTAACCTTGTCGATGAACTCTGACCTTTGTCAATGACTTGTCCACTAGATAAGGGATCATATATTCCTCCATTCTAGATATCATATGGACTGAGACATGGATTATAAATCTTCTCTCTATCCATTTGTTGTTTCCCGATTTCCGATTCATGACGATTGACTGATTGAACAGATCAAATCAGCCCTGGCTTGGCCAAGCACTCACATGTGTCATCATTAAATCATCGAGGGGCCCACGGATATCGCTTTTATCCCGAAGGTAAAAGGAATGGATAAACGTCGAATCATATGGCTTGTTCTACTACTTGTTAAATCATACACAAAGGCATGTATTATAACATCGAGTTACCAATGCGGTTTCGTGCAATCAATGTATAACCAACTCATAGTAACAACTCATATCTCTAGGTTTGAAGAATATAAGATATTATCCTCTCATGATCACTCGTGATAAAATCCATGAAGTGATTCCAATGAGCGGGGGTTGAATCCAATACTCAGAACTTATGAGCACTCATGAGTGTTGTAGCACCACTTTGTCCAACATCTTAGACCTCTACAAGCCAACCTATGACAGTTTTGATTCATATCTACTTCCAACATATGACCGACTGTGGATGGTTTGAATAACTTAGTCAATCAGGAAGAACGACCTAGTTATTCTGGAAGTCAAAACATGCAAAGTGAAACACAAGAATAATCGAATCCAATATGGTCTCAGAACTTATGAATATAAATAACACATCTTTTATTTATCACCATATTGATTACCCATCATTCATTGCATACTGTTTCAAACTATCAACTTTATACTTGAATTAAAAACAATAGTTGTCCCATGCTCCAAGCATGTACACTATGTTTTTTTTAAACACTAGTCATGCCATACACCGAGTATGCATACTAAGTTTGTCTATGATCTTTACTTTGTGAAAGAGATCGATTGAACATAATTCCAATGATTCTCTTTTCACACTCCCAAATCCTTATCGCAAATGCAAGAATTCCAAATTCATGCCATTTACCGAAATCTGTTAGATTCTAAACATATATGCATTGATCCTCTTGTAATGATTATGCACAAAGTCACAAAGACTTGACAACAAACATTACAGAGCATTCCAAAGGAGATCAACTCCTTGGAAACTTCCTTCTTGCATTAAGTTTCCTAATCTTACACAGATTTATTGAACAACTTCCACCTTCCCATATTCCCATTTTGACTATCACTTCTGAACAAGAGTTGCCTTTTTTTAGAATGTCAATATGGTCATTCCAAATTAACACTATACTTCCAACTGTCCCTGAGCAACCAATCTTTGGAAAACCTTAGATTGTCCTCAAAAATTGATTAATCCTTTTAGTCATATCCAATTCTAGACCTTTTCCCTTCTTCATGCCCCAGGGATTTGGAAAATTTTAGAAAGGATGAATATTATAGCACATGCAATCGATCCTATATCTGAAGCATATGGGACGCGATTGATGATGTCTCACATAAAGACATGATACTAGACCAGTCATTTTGCTACAATATTTCTATTTGCCAAGTTCTCATAATTTAGATTATGAAAAAGGATGCCGTAATCATAATCAAATTTTAGAATGCAAATAATATACCCATATATAGAATTTCCTTATGTTGAGTCATTCCAACACAAAATTCATATATATCCTTGACTAAAGATGATTAAAACCTCAATCTAATCTTTTAGAATTGAAATGAAGTATAATTTCCTCTCCCTTAATTATAGCAAAACAACTTTTCAACCCCTGCAACTCCATGAATTGATACTTTTGTTTTCTATAATTAACATTGCTAACTTGCAACCTTTATCATAATCATCATGCTCCCACTAACATGATGATTATTAGCATAACACATATGCTCCCACTAGCTTTGACATGTACTCAGAAATCAACTGGACTTCTAGAAGTCAATACTTTACTGACTTTCTTAACAAAGTTCAGATTTTTGAGGCGAGATTGTCTTGATAAAACTTTATCAAAATCATACACCTTTCCTTAGATAGCACACATGTGTGTCTAAACAATTTCAGAACTATGAAAAGGGATGTCGTAATCATAGTCTCAATTGTTTGGACCTTTGCTATCTACTTCAAATCTACTTGGTGGAAGTGTTTCCTCACCATCACTTTCATGAATCGGAGAGAAACCTTATGACCCTTAGATTTTATGGTGTATGTGTTCTTATCCATGTGAATTGTCAAAACCATAGTCACAAGACAAGGATAATGACAAATCCAAACACATATGGACTGAACTCAATCTTAATTTCTTGCCACCTGGCAGCTCAAGGGCCTGCCATTGCTTCGAAGTTGTTATGCAACCAATTGAGAACTCTCAGAATTCATATGCAAAGCCAACTTTCACTGGAATGGCCACAAAAGTAGGAATATGTCAACACGATAGGTTATAAACCTCACGTCGTGTGCTAGCGATAAACTTACATGTTTTTATTCTTGATTATCCTTTCAGGATCTTTAAGACTCCCACTATCCTCTTAACACATAAGACTCACTTGACAAATATTCAAGAGATAGTTTGGATTCTTTATCAAGACAAACACTTCACACAATTGGTCTTAGTTGGTCTTTATTTTATCCAAAACATCACAACTTACCAATTTCAAATGTACAAGAGTAGGATACTTTTACTCTTACATTTGACTAGTGTTAAGAAACCTTCCTTTAAGATATGTCACTCAAATTACAATCTCGTAGTATGACTCTAAGAATTGTTTTTGGAATGAGGTATGAATCATCTTCTTGATTTGACCACTTCAACAATTCATAGCTCCTCTTCTTAGCTATCAGAATGCACATAGAGGATGAATTATGATAAGGTCTCTTAATCATTAAGATGAGCATATAATATGATACTAAAGTACTCTCCCATCTTTTCAGATTTTAGAAACTTTTATCCTTCTGCCTAATTTGATTCTTCTCATTCGTTCTGCCATACATCGAAATTTTTCCAATGTATCAGAATTACACTTAAACTTGTAAGTGTAACCGTATTTACTAAACTTTAGTAAATCATGACAACTAGTCTCATAGATCTTTTGTGGTGGACTTGATCAGTACAAAAGAATGTGTACTCGATCTCGTAGCCCTTCACTTGACTCACATTAACATGTGAACAAGGAATTAGTCTTAATTTTCCGAAGCTGAAAGTTCTCATTCATCATATTGTACAACTTGTATGATTCCAAGTTTATATCAAACTAAAAACTTGGATGATGAGAAGCTTTCTTATTTGGTAAATTTAGACACTACCACAAATGAAAGAGTCAAATTCATATTTTCAATATTGCTAAAAACATACAAACATCAAGTTTTTCATAAATGCCATTGCAAGGAGATATAAAATAAAGTAAAACAAACTTTTATTTATTTATAAAATGCGGAAAAAACTTTTCCTTACAATGCAACTTTAAATGAAAACTATGATATTACATGTTTCCTAGCAATCTATCATAACTCCTAAGAGTAGCTCAAGAATCTGATCTTCAATCAACCGATAGAAATCCATCTTCGCGGTCAGATTCAACATACTCTTTCTTTAAGTTTCCTTCACTTTGCCTTTGATTCTTAAAACATCAACATGTGACCCAATCGCATCATGTAATAAGAATATCAGAATAGAAACTTAATCGAGTTAGATAGTGGACTTTACCTGAAGTAGAGTCAAACTTATTGACTTTACTAGCCTTATGATCTTTCAGGTAAATTTGGCAGCTTCACAACCAATGCCCTTTCCTTTTGGCAATAGAACCATATTGACCCTTTGGGAATAGTACATGGGACAATCACAGACTTGCCTTTCTCTTTACCATTTGGTCAACCGAGTTGACTATAGTTAATCCCTTTCCTTGGGAAGAGAAGGCTTTTCCGGATATCCAATGTTTCCATTATCAATGTCCATTGAAGTATGGGAAGTTGATCTTCTTAATCAAATTTGCTCTACCAGTGCTTCAAATCATTGCTGATTCAGCAGCACCAAGCAAATAGATAAGATCATTAAGGGTCATGTCATAGTCTTCTACATAGTAGTCCTAGAGGTAACTCACTATGTGACTTAGAAAGTGATTGAACAACCATCTTTCTTAAGACTTTGACACCCAAGTCTTCCGACTTGTCAATATGTGACTTCATCTCCAAGATGCGATCACACATAGACCTTGCTTGCCAATAGCGCTTGAGTGACCTTGAACTTGTGGGTTTGGGAGAATAATTGGAGGAGGTGGAGGAAGTGAAGTTCCAAGAGATTTGGGAAGGTCATAGATGTCTGAACTAGACATCTTTTGGAAGATATTCAAGATAGTTGATTTAAAGTCCTTAATATAACACCCAATATGAAATATTAAGGCTAGGACCCAACACAATATTTTATAACTTGGAAGAGTGATGTCGTAATCCAAGTTATAGAATATTTGAAGGTAGGTGAATGACGATTCACCAATTTCTACCATGAAAATGAAATAATTTACTTAGGTTTTACTTGGATTTGAAACTCCTAGATCTTTTGAGATTCATTGAACTGTTCAATGGTATGTTTCAATCTCGAGTGTGCCCTTCAGGTTTTGTGACTGGGATGCCAAGGATCGCAAAACCAGGTGTGAAGTAACCATGAAATTTACTTGGTACCCTTAATATTTACCCCTTAATCGATGCGCCGGTTAACCACACGCACTCCACTGATACTATGATAAACATTAAGTTATCCTTTGCCTACCTTGTTAAATCAAGCTAATGTGTCGGTTAACCACACACGCTCCACTAACCGACTTAAACAAAGTGCAAAGTGTAATTTCATGGATTAGCACCTTATTCACATTTTCCTAAAGTAACTAAGATTGGGAATTATAAAAACATTTTAGTTACTTTATATTTATCATTAATACTTTTAATGAAGGGAGAATTATAGTCCTTCTCCTACCTGTTCGGCTAACGACCCTCCATTAGATAAGGAAGCAGTGGGTGAGAGTGGACACCTATTAAACTGTCATTTTATAGGCAGTAACCATATACCCCCCCCCCCTCTTATAGACCGGCTTCGTGAATGAGGCCTACTAATGGTAAGACGACTTGCTCTTATACATACATACATATATATATATATATATATATATATATATATATATATATTATTAACTTATAATATTATAAAGTATAAGGGTTGAATTTTAACTTTTAAAATTCTAAGGGATAACTTGGAATTAAAGTATTCATAAGTGAAACTTTTCAAATTCCAAAACTTGAGGGCAAGTTTTGAAACTATTCAAAACTATTCAATTTCCATAACTTATGTGTTTAAAGTAGTTTTAATCCAAAAACTCTTCAAGTTCCATAACTTGAGGACAAGTTATGGAAGACTTTAAACTATTAAAAGAATGTGACACTTCCTTATTCATAACTTATGGAAAACTTTATGAGTTTTATGAAACTTAAATGTGACCTTTCATATAACTTGAGGACAAGTTACAAAAACATATTTTAGAATTGACTCTTAGATTAATTTGGATTGAAAACAACAATTTCACATAACTTTCTATTAATCTAAGCAACTCATAAGAACAAGATAATTCAAATCAAACTTTTTCATGTAATTAGTCTAAACCTTAAACTAATACAAAACATGAATCTATTGACATTTATCTTTGAAATTGGATTAGAATGAACATTACCACATCAAAAACAGGTTTATATGATTGTAGTCCAATTCCAGCCTTAAAAGTCGAAAATATGTTGTTTGGGGGACCTACTCGTCGAGTGTATGAACCTACTCGACGAGTAGGATGAGTTTCTTCATGGACTCGGCGAGTCCAGTGCCCATACAGCCCGAAAATCAATTTTTTTCAGCATTTTTCAGCACTTTGCATCAAGTATAATTGAAAACAAGCGTAGGCTCTGATACCACTGATGGGTTTTGAGCATTCTAACACTCCTAAGTGTACATGCAACACTAAATTCCTTGGATCTATGTTTTCTCTATTATACGTTCAAATATGAATATTCAAAGGTATTACCCTAACTAGCATACAATCTTTTGATACTTGAGTAATAAAATGGATAGAATACATAACTTGTTGATGTAGCTTGACTCAATGAAGCTCGAGAGCCTAGTGCCCCAAGTGTGACACCTCAAATGGTTCACACAACATCACCAACACATGGAATAACCATGAGAAGAAGATACATGAACTCTAGAAATCGGCTTGCCCTCTTGTGTATCTAATAGTGCCGATTTCACCAACCAATAAGATCTTTATATAGTGTGGGTATTAGGGTTACACCATGTAACTCATAACTTTACCCATTCCTTATGCTCCATGGGTTTTAACCTCCATGGAGTATCCATGGATCACCACATGGGTTAAACCCAACATAAGGAATCTTGGATCATAAGCCCACATATATAAGAATGAATGATTTACATAATCAATCCCCATATATTTAATTAGTCTCTTTTGATCACTAAATTAAGTCCAAATTTATTCTTGATCAATACTAATTAAATAACATGATTTCATATTAATATATTGGAACTTATAATATATTAATATGTCACATATGTCCTTTTCTCACAAATGGTTTATCCATATGTTCCGATGCCATGCAACCCAAATGGACCATGCCGAGTCGGGTCAAGTACATACCAATTATAGTTATGGACTTAGACACTAATCCAACATGAGGGTCTATTGGATCTCATATACACAGATGTGTGTGGGCCCTTTAGATCAACCACAAGGGACGCGAGCCGCTTCTATGTGACTTTTAACGATGATTATAGTAGTTATGGGTATATCTACTTAATCAAGCACAATTCAGAAACCTTTGAAAAGTTCAAAGAGTTTAAAAAAGAAGTGGAGAGTTAGTTGGGTAGGAAAATCAAGATGCTTCGATCCGATCGAGGAGGAGAGTACCTAAATCTTCAATTCCATGACTATCTTCATGAAAGCGGAATCGTTTCATAATTGATGCCACCTAGGACTCCGCAGTTGAACGATGTCGCTGAGAGGTGTAATTGAACCTTGTTGGACATTGTTTGTTCCATGATGAGTCGTGCTTCACTACCTATCTCATTTTGGGTGTATACCTTAGAGACTGTCACCCATATCCTTAACTTATTCCCTACGAAGAAGGTTACCAAAACACCTCACGAGATGTGGACAGGGAAGGCTCCCTCGTTGGCACACATAAAGGTTTGGGGTTGCGAGGATTTCGTATGACGAGAGACTCACGATAAGCTCGATCCTCGTAGTGAGTGGTGTGTTTTCATCGGCTACCCACAGAAATCCTTTGGATATCTCTTCTATAGACCGAGTGACAATGTTGTATCCGTTGCGAGGAGAGGGGTTTTCCGAGAGCAAGAACTCATAAGCCAAGGGGACAGTGGGAGGCAGATCATTCTTGAAGAAATTCAAGAGTCGAGTGATGAAGGAACCTCTAACGCTGGCACTCAACCCGAGGAGGAAACTCCGGTTGAGCCGATTGATGAGTCCTTACCTCTTAGACGTTCCGAAAGAGTTAGAGTTCAACCCCAGTTATATGGTTTTCATATTACTACAGAAGGGGACACGTATATTAGTGGTAGTACACTAATAAATCTAGACGAACCTAACAGATATAAGGAAGCCATGGCAGGCCCGGAGTCTGCGAAGTGGAAAGAGGCAATGGACAACGAGATTTAATCCATGTATGACAACCAAGTTTGGAATTTGGTTGACCATGTGCCCGTACGTAAGACGGTTGGGTGCAAGTGGATCTTCAAGAAGAAGACCAACATGGATGGGAATGTGCACACATATAAGGCGCGATTGGTCATGAAGGGTTTCACTCTAACTCCCGGAGTTGACTATGATGAAACCTTCTCACCGGTTACCAAGATAAAATCTATTAGGGTGATGCTGGCCATTGTTGCATTTCATGAATATGAAATATGGAAAATGGATGTCAAAACCGCTTTCCTTAATGGGAAGCTGGATGAGGATGTTTACATGGCTCAGCCAGAGGGTTTTGTCAATGTGAAGCATCCTAATAGAGTGTGCAAGCTTGAGAAGTCCATTTATGGACTTAAGCAAGCATCTCGCAGATGGAATCTTAGTTTTGATGAGAAAGTCAAAGAGTTTTGTTTTCTACGAAGCGAGGATGAATCATGTGTATATGTCAGAGCCAGTCGGAGTATAGTTAGCTTCCTCATACTGTATGTCGATGACATACTACTCATAGGAAACGACATCCTGACACTGTAGGAGGTTAAGTCCTGGATCGGGAAGTGCTTCGCTATGAAGGACCTCAGAGTGGCTTCCTATATTTTGGGAATAAGGATAGTGAGAGACAGAAGTAAAGAGACTAATAGGACTTTGTCAGAATACTTACTTGGACAAGGTACTAAAATGTTTTAGTATGGAGAATTCAAAGAAGGGGGAGTTACCGATCCAAATTAATCCCAAGTTGAGTAAGACTCAAAGTTTGAGTCCCGAAGTCGAGATAGCAGAAATGAGCCGAGTACCATACGCTTCCGCAGTTGGCTGGATTATGTATGCTATCACATGTACTCGCCCTGATGTGGCCTTCGCTTTAAGCATGGTCAGCAGATATCAAGGGAACCCTGGCAAAGCGCATTAGACCGCAGTCAAGAACATTCTTAAGTACCTTCGGAGGACCAAGGAATCGTTTCTAGTCCTCGGTGGTAGTGATGACTTAAAGGTGCGAGGGTACAGTGACGCCGGTTTTCAGATCGACAGGGACAACTACCGTTCACAGTCGGGCTGGGTCTTTACCCTTAATGGAGGAGCAACGACTTGGAAAATTTCCTAGCAAAAGACCATGGCGGATTCAACGTGCGAATCAGAGTACATTGTAGCAAGCGAAGCGTCAAAGGAGGCAATATGGTTGAAGAACTTCATTGTACACCTTGGAGTTGTGCCAGCCATAAAGGAGCCCATGGAAATTTTATGTGATAATGAAGGAGTGGTTACCTTGACCAAGGAACCAAGGGATCACGGCAGATCTCGATATATCGACATAAAATATCATTTTATTCGACATCGGGTGGAAGTATGACTCCTCGTAGTAAAGAGGGTATCGTCAGAAGATAACCCAGCAGATCCGCTTATGAAGGGACTGATGTGACAACCCGTAATTTATTCTGTCACTATAAATCATTCCCGTTAAATAACACTGTTCGTATTCTCCCGTTAACCTTAGAGTTAAATTAATTTAATCACGACTTTTAATTCGGTTTCATAAGTGTCGGGATGCGTTATAAACATTAAAATATTTTCCATATTTATTTGGAAAATTATTAGTTTGATCTAAGTCGTGATTACGACAATTTATCGGGTACGACCAAAAGCACCGTCTAACGGCAGTATCGGGTAGAATTCCACCGGACCATAAACTCAACCCCTATATAAGGGATTGAGTGACATCATTTTTAAGCTTTTTCTCTCTCTCTCTAAACACTTTCTCTCACTACTCTCTCTCTCTAGAATTCGAAATTGATCCAAAAACTCCATTTCAAGCCTCAATTTGGTAAGTACTCCATCCTAGCTTGTTGTTTAACTTGATTGGCATGCAAATTCATGTTTGAAACTCCCAAAAACACCCAAGAACAAGTGTTTACGGTCTAGGGACCCTTCCAAAACCGTGAACGCCCCTTGAGAGGGTTTTGAAGCCCCAAAACCCCTCCAAACCCCTTCTAGTGCTTAGAAATGGCTTAGAAACTTGCATGCATGAGCTTAGGACCCCAAAATCGTGCCATTTGAGTATTGGAAATAAGTTTATGGTCCAAGAACATTCTTGGACCGTAAAACCGCATTCATGGACCATAAACTCCTTTTAAAGTGTCAAAATGCCCCTAAACACCTCCAAATGCTTCCATGAGAGTGTAGAACCTTATAATCCTTCATGTGATGCACCAAAACATATGTAAATGGGTCAAACTTGATTTTATGGCCCAAGAACATTCTTGGACCATAAATACATCTTCTTAGACCATAAACACCCCCAAAGGGTGTTAAAGTGCCCTTAACACCTTGAATGGCTTGTATGTTGGACTAGTATCACATTAATTAACCTACAACCACTAAAACACATGATTCATGGACAAACATGAGTTTAAGGTAGTAAACTCATGTGTTTAAGGTAGTAAACTCATGTGTTTAAGGTAGTAAACTCCCTAAGAACATCTTCATAAACCGTAAACTCCTTTTCCAAGGCCCTTTCAAGTCCCGATCACTTCCTAAGCCATAGAATCAACCCTAGAACTTTCCCTTGTGCATTATAAGACCATTTAGCATCCAAGAACACACCACCCATGAGTTTACCACCGTAAACTGATGGGAATATGGTCATAGGACCTTAAACTCCCTTAAGGACTTACTTTTGAAGAGTAAACTCTTTATCTAGGCCCTACACACCCTTAGATACTACCCGGACCACTCCTAACACTTGAATTAAAGTGTTTTCTCGTCTTGGAGCGTATAAGGATATCTAATTAGTGATTTAAAGTCTAATTAGATACATTTGTGTATCATTTCATATTACATAGGAACTTCGCACGTTTTCAAGCCCCGAACCGACGTTTAGCATCCAACCCGACACAATCCTTGTCCGGTGAGTTCATACCCCTACACTTTTTCAATGTTTTTCAATGTTTTCATGGGGGGAATACAAGCAAAAGTACAAGAATATCTTGTGCTTAAATTTATTATTTCAATTGAATTGTTTCATATTCCACTTGCTTTTAACAATTGAAACCGTATTAACCAATTGTTTGATTTGCAGAATCAGTTTACAAACCGATTGCATATATTATTATATAATGTTATATTATATATATTTCACAAATGAATTGTTCCATATCATTATTGTTAAAAGCATTAGATTAGTACAATCGTTTTGTCCTCGGTAACACTCCACAGAGATACGCGAGTGGAGGATCGTCTTTGAAAATAGAATTTAAACAGGATTTTCCGCATTATTACTTGTAGATTTGTTATTCCTATAAATTGGAGACACGTCCTCGGAGAACACTCCACAGAGATACGCGAGTGGAGGACCGCCTCTGTAACCAGAATCTCTATATGAGGGAGTGTGACTTGAGTGTATAGATCTATACGGGACTGACTACCCCACACCTGGCTGCTAGCTACAGCCGAACCGAAAGGTTCAAGGGTGACGAAAGTCATAAAAGATATTGGCCTTCCTTTGCGATATCTAGTCTTTAGTATGGTTATAGAACTCGCAATCTGGATAATAGAGATTTACTTGTTAGTATAATGAATATAGTAAATTAATAACCTTTGAAATTAGTTTACTATGTTGATAGTTTTATATACATGTTAAAACTAACATACACTTCACAAGGATAATCAGGTTTTCAGTATACATCTTTTACATTACATTTCGGATTGGTAACCAACTTTTAGGAAAATATAGGATTTTCCTGGGGTAACAGCTATTCATAACCAGAATTGTGTAACATAATGGAAAACTAAACATTACTTTTAAGAAAATATGGGATTTTCTTGGATAACCACTTTTTCAGAAAACAAAAGGAATCTTGTTCATTTTCACAAAACAAACCGCTCATGAACTCACCAACTTTATGCCGATTTTTAAACTGCTTGTATTCTCAGGTTCTCCTTAGACAGGTATCCCACGTTCTTTTGTAGAAGACGGAGCGTATGGAGTCACGTCTCTCTTTTGTTTGAACTTATGTATCTATGAAACTTGTAACACTTTACTTTCAAACAAATGTAATGAATCTATGTAATGTATTGCTTTGTGTTTACTATGCTTACTATGTACATTGGTTGCGATATTCATGACGTCCTCCGCCCCGAAACGTTTCCGCCTTCGGTTTCGGGGTGTGATAGATTGGTATCAGAGCCCTTGTTTATAGTGAACTAGTATACCAAACCTTACATGGTATAAGACTATAAACATAAAAGGGGCCTAAGCGCTCTGGACTAAAAGTATACTTCAAAATATAAGTATTTTCAAAAACAAACAAGTATAACTAACCGTCGAGATTCGTAACTATAAGTAGAACAAAACATAAGTAAATGGGTGTTATACGTTGCGGTTAAACATGGGCAGCTATGTAGTCGTGTCTAGGATCAATATAGCCTGATCAACTATATTCATTCGAGACACGACCAACATGTTCCTGGGAGTTACTGTGGTGTCCAGCATGCCTAAAACTTACCCAAATACCCCAAACAACGATCCATCGTCGTAACAAAGCGTGAAATACTATGGGAGTATTTCTAGATCTAACTTCGTTGTAGAAAATCCTCATTCAAGCGATGCCCCTCGATTATTCTTTTAGCAATAATATATCTGTCTTGACAATTCATTCCTACTTTATCGCTTAATAGAATTCTATGTCTGTCATAAAGAGATATCCCTTGTTTCATATCTCTTGATTTAATTAAGAGGATTTACTATCCTCTTTTCCTAATCATTTTAGATCGAAATGTCTCCAAAGAAAGGACCCAGCTCAAGAAACAACAACCCTCCGTCACCACCTCCTTCTCAATTTGACCCTGTAATGTTCCAGTTGGCTGTTTCTGCCGCAGTGATGGCTACAATGACACTATTGTATCCTAGCAGGTTCGGTGGACCAGGAAGTAGCACCTACCCCCAAAACCATGAAGATGATCAAGAGCACCAGAATGAATTTGATAAGAGTAATAAGGTTATCTGGAAAAAGCAAAAGGGTCAGAGTTCACAAGGACCCTCCAAGAGGCATGAAACTGTGGCAGTTCAAACTGCCACTACTCCTGTTGTTGTGTCTACAGCTCAAGCACCTACCACTAGGTATGTTGGTAACCTTCCTTGGTGCAACAGGTGCAGTTATCACCACCTTATCCCTGGTCCATGTCGCGAGAAGATTTGCATCAGATGTGGCATGAAGGGCCACCTCGCTCAAAACTGCAAAACACCAGCCCAACTAATCAATCAAGCTTCCGGATCGAGTACCGATCGGGCCTGTTTTGCTTGTGGAGAAATTGGGCATTTCAAACGAAACTGCCCAAAAGCAGCAACCACTAACAACGTCAACAACGCCAAGATGGTTTTAGCTATGAGCCGGAAGAGGCAACCGTTGATCCCACCACCGTCGTGGGTACGTTTCTTCTCGACAATTCTTATGCTCATATCCTTTTCGAATTTAGTGTCAAGAAAGTTTTATTAGTCATTCATTCAAATATCATTGTAAACATAGTCCTCGTCTAATAACCGAAACATTTACCGTCGAGATGGCTAGCGGCAAGAATGAGTGCGCTAATGATTTATTCCTAAGCTGTATTCTTACTTTGAGTAACCATTCTTTTTCCATTGGCCTAACGTCAGTTTTAATAAAGAGCTTTGATGTTATCTTTGACATGTATCGATTGAGTCCTGATTGTACTGATACACTTTATTATAAAAAAAAAGGCTATTCGTCTCAATTTCCTCTCTGACCAGACTCTCATGATCCATGGCGATAAGTTTAGCTCTAATCTTCGTATCATTTCCTGCGTCAAAGCTCAAAAGTTTCCCCGAGAGAAATATCAGGTATTCTTAGTCCATACAATCAGCGAGAAACAAGAAGTTAAAGACCTCTAGAGTGTCCCCGAAAACTGTAATATTCCTGATACCTTCCCAAAAAGCTCCCGAGAATTTCTCCCGAACGTCAAGTCGAGTCTCGTATCAACTTAATCCCTGAAACTACCCCCGTAGCCAAATCTCCATAGTGTTTTGCTCCAGCAGAAATGCGGGAGTTATCCAGTCGGCTTAATGAGTTAACCGTCAAAACTGATATCCTTTTTCCCGAATAGATGACTTCTTCGATCAACTTCAGGGAGCCAACTACTTCTCGCAGATAAACCTTAGGTCAAGAAACCATCAGCTACGAGCTCACGAGGATAATGTTTCCAAGACAATACTCAAGATTTGATATGATCACTAAGAGTTCGTATTGATACCCTTTGGTCAAACCATTTTCCCCTAGTCATGTATTAGGTAATGAAGACATACACATAGATCCTCCTAAGATCAGAGCTATAAAGAAATGGCCGGCACCGAGAACACCCACAGAAAGCCTGTCAATTCTTGGGCCTCGTCGGCTATTATTGTAGACCCATTCAAGAAATCTTTCTAGAATCGCCAAACCCCTGATCACTCCGACACAGAAAGGTGTACCCTTTTTGTTGGAGTGAAAAGCGAGATAAAACATTTCACACATTGAAGCAAGACTTATGCATCACACCTATCCTGTCCCTGCCAAAAGAAACAGAGGACTTCATTGTCCATTGCGGTGCGTTCAATCATAGTTTAGACTATATACTTAGGCAGGAAGGAAAAGTTATCGTTCACGCTTCAAGACAAACAAAAGACACACGAAGTTAACTACGCAACTCACGACTTGGAATTAGGAGAAGCAGTTCCTGCACTGAAGAATTAGAGACATGATCTCTACGGAACCAACTACACGATTTTCACTGATCACAAGAGCCTACAATGTATCTTCGATCAGAAAGACATAAACATGAGGTGCCCTTAGCCGAAAGGAAAACTTAGACATTAAGACTAGGACATTGACAATGACCACATGTCCCCGTTTACTCACTCAGACCTGAGAAGCCTAGCCAAAAAACCCTCGGGATTGCTCCAGTAGCCGAGATACCCGAATAAAATAGGAGATGACTAACATGGATTGCATCGTCAAGTTACCCATTTTTCCTGAGTGGGTATGGTACCATTTGGGGTAATTGTCGATCCTTCGATAAAATCCGCTCATTTCCTTCCGATTAGAGAATCATTCAAGATGGAAAGACTTACACGAACCCACATCCAAGAGAAGTCCGACTACATAGTATACTTGTGTCCACTATCCCTGATTGAGATAGCAGGTTTACCTCAAGGTTTTAGCAAGTCCCTTCAAAAAACTCACGGAACAAAGCTAGACATGAGTACAACTTATCATCCTCAGACAATTAGATAGAGTGATAGAGTTATTCAGATCATGGAAGACATGCTGAGAGCATGTGTCATCAATTGCAGAATGACTTGGGATACCCCTTTACCTTTGATCGAGCCCTCGTATAACAACAGTTATCGCACCAGTATCAAGACTGCATCGTTCGAAATCCTCTACGGTCAAAAGTATTGATTCCCTCGTATTAGGTAAAGGTAGGAGACACGTAGTTAGCCAAAAGTTGATCCCCTGTTAATACCCTCACTGGTCCTGAAATCATCCGCGAAATCATCGAGAAGATCATCCAGACCCGAGAACGATTGAAAGCTTCACGAGATCGACAGAACAGTTTCGCCAATATACAACGGAAACCTCTGGAATTCCAGGTTGGAGATCGTTTCCTGTTAATGGTCTCGCCCTGGAAAGACATGATACACTTTGGAAAGCATGGAAAACTTAACTCGAGGTAAATTGGACCCTTCGAGATCCTCGTTAGGATCAGCCCCGTAGCCTTCAAACTCTGAGTACCTTCAGAACTTAGAAACATCCATCCTGTCTTCCATGTCCCGAATCTTTAGAAGTGCCTGTCCGATGAAACCCTAGTAATCCCTCTTGGACAAATCGAGATCATAGACCGAGAGATCGAACGTACGAAACTAAGCCGAGTCCCGATAGTGTAAGTTCGCTGGAATTCCAAGCGAGATCCCGAGTTCACTTGGGAGCGCGAAGACTCGATGAAACAGACATATCCGCATCTCTTTCCAAATCCATGACTTGTATTTAAATTCTTGAATTTCGAGATGAAATTCCCTCTAACGGGGCGATAATGTGACAACCCGTAATGTATTCTGTCACTATAAACCATTCCCGTTAAATAAAACTGTTCGTATTCTCCCTTTAACCTTAGAGTTAAATTAATTTAATCGCGACTTTTAATTCGGTTTCATAAGTGTCGGGATGCGTTATAAACATTAAAATATTTTCCATATTTATTTGGAAAATTATTAGTTTGATCTAAGTCGTGATTACGACAATTTATCGGGTACGACCAAAAGCACCGTCTAACGGCAGTATCGGGTAGAATTCCACCGGACCATAAACTCAACCCCTATATAAGGGATTGAGTGACATCATTTTTAAGCTTTTTCTCTCTCTCTCTAAACACTTTCTCTCACTACTCTCTCTCTCTAGAATTCGAAATTGATCCAAAAACTCCATTTCAAGCCTCAATTTGGTAAGTACTCCATCCTAGCTTGTTGTTTAACTTGATTGGCATGCAAATTCATGTTTGAAACTCCCAAAAACACCCAAGAACAAGTGTTTACGGTCTAGGGACCCTTCCAAAACCGTGAACACCCCTTGAGAGGGTTTTGAAGCCCCAAAACCCCTCCAAACCCCTTCTAGTGCTTAGAAATGGCTTAGAAACTTGCATGTATGAGCATAGGACCCCAAAATCGTGCCATTTGAGTATTAGAAATCAGTTTACGGTCCAATAACATGCTTGGACTGTAAACCCACATTCATGGACCATAAACTCCTTTTAAAGTGTCAAAATGCCCCTAAACACCTCCAAATGCTTCCATGAGAGTGTAGAGCCTTATATTCCTTCATGTGATGCACCAAAACATATGTAAATGGGTCAAACTTGATTTTATGGCCCAAGAACATTCTTGGACCATAAACACATCTTCTTAGACCATAAACACCCCCAAAGGGTGTTAAAGTGCCCTTAACACCTTGAATGGCTTGTATGTTGGACTAGAATCACATGTGTTTAACCTACAACCACTAAAACGCATGATTCATGGACAAACATGAGTTTAAGGTAGTAAACTCATGTGTTTAAGGTAGTAAACTCCCCAATAACATCTTCATAAACCGTAAACTCCTTTTCCAAGGCCCTTTCAAGTCCCGATCACTTCCTAAGCCATAGGATCAACCCTAGAACTTTCCCTTGTGCATTATAAGACCATTTAGCATCCAAGAACACACCACCCATGAGTTTATGGCCGTAAACTCATGGGAATATAGTCATAGGACCGTAAACTGCCTTAAGGACTTACTTTTGAAAAGTAAACTCTTTATCTAGGCCCTACACACCCTTAGATACTACCCGGACCACTCCTAACACTTGAATTAAAGTGTTTTCTCGTCTTGGAGCGTATAAGCATATCTAATTAGTGATTTAAAGTTTAATTAGATATATTTGTGTATCATTTCATATTACATAGGAACGTCGCACGTTTTCAAGCCCCGAACCGACGTTTAGCATCCAAACCGACACAATCCTCGTCCGGTGAGTTCATACCCCTACGCTTTTTCAATGTTTTTCAATGTTTTCAGGGGGGCAATACAAGCAAAAGTACAAGAATATCTTGTGCTTAAATTTATTATTTCAATTGAATTGTTTCATATTCCACTTTCTTTTAACAATTGAAATCGTATTAACCAACTGTTTGATTTGCAGAATCAGTTTACAAACCGATTTCATATATTGTTATATAATGTTATATTATATATATTTCACAAATGAATTGTTCCATATCATTATTGTTAAAAGCATTAGATTAGTACAATTGTTTTGTCCTCGGTAACACTCCACAGAGAACACTCCACAGAGATACGCGAGTGGAGGATCGTCTTTGAAAATAGAATTTAAACAGGATTTTCTGCATTATTACTTGTAGATTTGTTATTCCTATAAATTGGAGACATGTCCTCGGAGAACACTCCACAGAGATACGCGAGTGGAGGACCGCCTCTGTAACCAGAATCTCTATATGAGGGAGTGTGACTTGAGTGTATAGATCTATATGAGACTGACTAACCCACACCTGGCTGCTAGCTACAGCCGAACCGAAAGGTTCAAGGGTGACGAAAGTCATAAAAGATACTGGCCTTCCTTTCCCATATCTAGTCTTTAGTATGGTTATAGAACTCGCAATTTGGATAACAGAGATTTACTTGTTAGTAATAATGTATATAGTAAATTAATAACCTTTGAAATTAGTTTACTATGTTGATAGTTTTATATACGTGTTAAAACTAACATACACTTGACAAGGATAATCAGGTTTTCAGTATACATCTTTTACATTACATTTCGGATTGGTAACCAACTTTTAGGAAAATATAGGATTTTCCTGGGGTAACAGCTATTCATAACCAGAAGTGTGTAACATAATGGAAAACTAAACATTACTTTTAAGAAAATATGGGATTTTCTTGGATAACCACTTTTTCAGAAAACAAAAGGAATCTTGTTCATTTTCACAAAACAAACTGCATATGAACTCACCAGCTTTATGCTGATTTTTAAACTGCTTGTATTCTAAGGTTCTCCTTAGACAGGTATCCCACGTTCTTTTGTAGAAGACGGAGCGTATGAAGTCACGTCTCTCTTTTGTTTGAACTTATGTATCTATGAAACTTGTAACACTTTACTTTCAAACAAATGTAATGAATCTATGTAATGTATTGCTTTGTGTTTACTATGCTTACTATGTACATTGGTTGCGATATTCATGACGTCCTCCGCCCCGAAACGTTTCCGCCTGCGGTTTCAGGGTGTGACAACTAAGCAGGGTTAATCACTTGCAGCAAGCTAGGAGCATCAGGCTGAAGGACGATATTAGTTTAGATTAGATAATTTAGAAACTTTTAATAGATAAACTGTAATTAACATTTGATGATTAAATTAAAGAGTATTATTTATTAGTAATGTTATTGTCTTATGTTAATTGTTTACCTATTGTTTCATTTTGTATGTTTTGGCATCCTAAATAATAAGAATTTTTCGAATTGTCCACAGTCGTTCATATGTTGGAAGTAGGTATGAATGAAGACTGTCATGAATTGGTGTGTAGATCATCTAAAAGGTATTAGACATAGCAAAAGTTTGCTACTACGTTCATGAGTGCTTATGAGTTTGATTTGAGTATTGGAATAAACCCACGCTTGCTGGAATCACTTCATGGAATTTATCTCGAGTGATCACAAGACGATAATATCATATGGTCTTAAAACCTAGATATATGGTTTATTGTTTGGTAATTGGTTATGCATTGATGATGCGAAAACGCATTAGTAACTTGATGTTATAAAACACACTGATATGTATGATTTGGTTAGTGAATAATAAATGCATATAAGTCGAAGTTTATATGTTCCTTTTATTCTAAGAGGGTAAAAGCGATATCAGGGCCCCTCGATGATTTGGTTTGACTTATGTGTCGGGCCCGGTCATGACTGAATTGATGTGTTCAATTAAGTTCTATGTCAAACAAATCAGAGATCGAGAAACAAACTGTTGGACAATAAGTATGACTATGTTCCATGTAATTGTCCGTACGATATCTAGAATGGAGGACTATATGATCCCTTATCTAAAGGACAGGGTACTGATAAGATCAGAGTTTGACAACATCTTTGAGAGCTACGATTGCTAATCAGATTGTGCTTATATTTCTAGTTACTAGACTTATCCAAGTGGGAGACTGTTGGATTAGTGTCTAAGCCCGTAACTATATTTGGTAAGTACTTGACCCGGTTGTGCATGGTCCTTTTGGGTTTCCTTCACCATAGCAACTTGACAGGGTAATTTTTGGAGAGAGAGAGAGAGAGAGAGAGAGAAGATATTATGATTTATTAATATATTATAAGAATAATATATTAAAGGAGAAATCATATTATTTAATTAATATTAGTCATAAATTAATTAGGAATTAATTTGGTGACTAAAAGAGATTAATTGAATAAAGGGGCTTAAATTGTCAAATGTTTGATAGTTGAATTTTGGGATGGGAAACCTAATGGATAAAGGTATGAACGAAATTATGATGGGAGCCCATCATATTTTCGTCCATGGCTCTAAGCTCAAGGAAGAAGAAGATCAAGAGATATTCAAAAGGTAATCATCTAGATATCATTAGTTACATTGTTTTTGTAATATGTATGCTAGATCTAGGGTTCCAAATCTTGGATGAATTGCATGTTCGATAGTGAAACCTAGATCCAAGTGTTTAGGGTTTGCATGTACACATAGTAATGTTCTTATGGCTCAAACCCATCAATAACAACAAACCTCTGAACCATGTCTTGCGTCTGGATTCGTAAGTACCTATGTAAAAGTACAACACTCTTTCCTAACCCACAATAGAAATAGGAAACAAGAAGAAAAAGACGTCAAAGGAATCCCTGAGGTTAATAACCTCCCCTGGATATTCCTGAAGTTCTTTCGGAAACATCACCCATGTGTCAAGTTGAGTTCGGAATCGACTCGACTCTTGGAATCATCCCATTAACCAAACCCCCATACCACATACCACATAACATCAACGCAAAAAAAAGATATTTCCCAATCAATAGAATGTTGTAATAAGTAAGGAGATTATCAGATCAAGCCTCTAACCTCAGAGAACACCCGTCTGACTCATAAAGAGGAAAAGCAGATTGCCCATAGGACAATTGAACGCTAAGAGTCAAGCAAACCCATTGTCAAGAATTAATATCCCCTACTTATAATTGACGACCCACTCAGCCAACTCTAAGAAATGAGCAATGGTCAACATCCCACTAGTTCAGGATTTCATAGGAAAAAAAAACTCCCAAAGCAGCCTAGGATTTATAAGGCCAACTGCACCACACACAATCTTAACCTTGGAAACAATAGTAGCAATCCTTAAGGTCTAAGAACACTACCTATAGGACATCAGGAACACAACCTTCATTAGGCCATTTGAGATCCTCGCCAGGATAGGTTCAGAAGCTCATAGACTTCAGTTACCACAAAGACTCAACATACACCCCACATCCCACATATCTAACCCTAATAGGTGACTAACCGCCAAAGCTCTTGTAGTCCCACTCGACGAGATCAAGGTAAAAAAGAACCTACACCCCGAAAAGGAACATGTGGGGATCATGGGTGGGGAAACCAAAAGGAAAAAGCCAAACACCAATAGAGAAAGTCCGCTGCAACACCACGCAAGGACCTAAATCCACCCAGGAATAGAAAGACCATATGAAACAAAGGTACCCCACAACTTCTCCTAGTTGCAAGAGCCGTCCAAAAAGCTAATTTCGGGACGAAATTTCCCTCTAACGGGGGGATGATGTGACAACCCAAAAGTTTTGGATCAAGCAAGGCCTAAATTGTAAATCCTATTACAATGAAACCTTGAAAACCAAAAGGGCATAAGTGCATGTATATGGAAGTATACACTTTGAGAGTCACATATAAGGTAACCTCTTGAAAGTAAACAAGTTTATCAAGGCAAACTAGACAAATAAAATTGAGTAGGAATCACGGATTTATAATATTGTCAATTAGTATTTAGCTTAGTCTCCTACCTACCTTAGAACATGGGAGGCCCTAAGAACAATGACTTAAGCTAACATATATGGAGATAAATATGTGTAATAAGCTTTGTGGAACCATGATTGAACGCATTCTTGTCAAGACAACAATATAGCACACCATAAGCAATTCCTTTATGAACTAAAGCCTAGAACTTCACTTTGGTCGAAAACTACCCTAATAGGCCATCCCTTGGCCGTGAACACCCTTAGTGAATCAATGCTTGGCTGTAAACCCACCCATGGACCACACCAAAACCGTAAACACCATAAGGGGCCAAAGTTTGGCCGTGAACTACCCTAGAAACCTAATGTATGGTTGTAAACTCCTTAGTACGCCACCCTATGGCTGTAAACTCAATTCTAGAAGTCCTTTAGGTCGTAAACACCAGCATTCTATGGTGTTTACGGTCATAAGATATGAATAATACAAAGATAGTTGACTTGGTGATTAGATATTTCAATAGTTCCCACGTAAACTAATACCCAACAAACTTCCAAGCTATTATCCCACAGTCATCAACGTAAATATCCCATAATTCTTTTCCATTCTTTATTAGAACCAACAACACCATTTAGGAAATTCCCCACTCTCAATTCAACTTCAAGAGAACTTCATTCTCTCTCAAAAACTCACGTCTAAGTCTTCAAGGATTTCTCCTCCAACCATTTCCTTAGAGTTATTGTAAGTAAATTTCGACAACCTCTAGTGTTATTACATAATATTTTGTTAACACCATCCTATTTACACATAATATTATGTGTTAATACTCTTAGGATATAGTAAGCTTCAAAGCTTTCATCAAACACTCCAAGTGTTTTAGGCTTAAAAATCTTCACTGCATCACTTCAAATCATCCACCAAAGCAACCCAAGGTGAGTTCATACCCCCATATTTTTCCAAGATTTTTCAATATTTTTAAGGGGGGGGGGGGATCCAAGTAAAACAGAAGAAATCTTGTGTTTAAAAATATAATCTACTTATCATACTTTCTTACTATTAATATGCAATTATACGTGAAATTAATTAAACACACCAAATATGATTACTGTTAAAATTACAACTTATAGCTATAATAGGTATAGTTTATGGAATAAAGGAACTATTTTACAACGCTAAGATTTTAACATGGAAACCAACTTATAAACTATAATAGGTATAGTTTATGGAATAAAAGGAACTATTTTACAAAGTTACATGTTATTTACTAAAAGGGTTTTCACTTATTACTCGTAAAATCGTTGAAGCAATTTGTGAGACGTCCTCACGTACTTACCTAAGTACCAACCAAGTCTTAATATATCTTTTCTAAATAGTCTTAAGGAGGTATTAACTTTGTGATTACTTAGCATATATATATATATATATATATATATATATATCAGGGTTATATAAAATTAATGTCTAGTAGACAGTGGAATGTATGATTTCCGCCTTACTTTCTGTTCCTTGTTTGGTTGTGGGCTTAGGGCAGATTTACCTATTCGACTGTCTGTTCGATCTCGCTTTTATGCAACTCATATATACTAAGTGATCTTAGGAGGGTATTAACGTCTTATCTAGTTTAACGGGCAAACACATCTTCAACTAGTTTTTATTTTTAAACAAAACTAGGTATCATTAAATTAAGTATGACATTTATACTTGTACTTTTCGGTATCGGAACGTTTAAGACTACAATTCGGTTTTATGGAAAATATAGGATTTTCTGAAGGAACACACAAACATATTCAAGGAATAAGAACTTATTTTCTAAAACAAATTACTTATGAATTCACCAACTTTAATGTTGACACTTTCAAAATCACGTGTGTTTTCAGGAAGCCAGTAGACACGTATACGCACAGGTTTCGTGGAGACGGAGTATAGTAGCTTCAAGTCTTTGTTTTGCTATTTACTTTTGGATTAATTCATTTGTGAAAAAAATACAATGTAAACTCTATATTATTAATACAATGGTTGTTGTTTTGATTACTATTATACAATTGTTTTAATACTCTACATGACGTCCTCCGCCCCCGAACGGTTCCGCCATTCCGGTTTGGGGTGTGATACCATGGTTTATTATATGCATGTAATAACCATGATATCAGATGTTTTTAAAGTAGAATTATAAAACATATAAAGACCCTTTTTACAAACCTCAAATCTATCCAATTCTTTTGAAGAACACTCGCACGTCTCTTGTGTGCACTAGTGGGATAAATGATACCTAACCACTTAGTGTTATCTTTTGATGGTCGGGGTGTATTCGCGATATCTATAACCAAGTTATAGGCCGATTACACAAGTTTTTTCAAATTGAACGATTTGATCGAAAATCTTTTGTGATAAAAGATACCTAAGCAAGAGAGTTCCGAGGCATAGATGAGATCAAACATGTCTAATTAAATTTGTAATTAGCGATCCCATAAATCTAGGAATTATATAGCAAGATATAATTGATAATCTATATCTACCGGGTTGAATTCAAATGGATGGGATAAAGGATACCTAACCATTTTTTCTTTTGCAACTTGGATCCTAGACTTTGATAATTAATGTTTTTAGAAACTAAAAGGGTATCACTGTGATGCTTAAGATGTTTCTAACATCAAGCTAGAAATAGTTATTCATGACTTCTAGGAAGTCTTGGATAATATATATATATATATATATATATATATATATATATATATATATATATATATATATAAAACAGGTCAAACAATATTCCAAAAAATACAATGATATTTTATTTAAAGCTAGTTTAAACATTGGAATAATGCAAGACTAAAAGAGTCTCCTAGTGTGATCTAAGAGGCCAATGTTTTATGGACTAAAAACCTTTAAGCCCAAGAAATCTACTAAAGCCCACATAGATGAATCTTGTTTCTTTTGTGAAGAAACTGGACACTAGAAGAGGAATTACTCCTCTTATTTGGAAAGAACGTCTGGAAAAGACTAGTACTTCTTGTATCTACTAGATAGAACCCATACTTTTCATATATTACTTATGTACTTGCTACTTAAATGTTAACCAAATGTTTGTAAATGGCTTGCAAATATTTATTGAAGAGTAACCAAGTTGAGCATAATCAAGTAAGAACTAGTCTCTCAAAGTTTTGTTTATTATTTATGCTTAGAACATAAATTAGTTGTAATGTAAAACAATATTTGTTTTGGAACAATGTCTGTTTTAATTTAGCATGTAAAAATTAATTTCTCAGTTATTTTATTAAAATGTTTGATCATTTACTTAATCGATTGTCATAACACAAATATTCATATTATGAAATGATTAACTTCTATTTATGAGACTGGATCTCTGAATAGAGTTGTGAAGTAAATATCAACATTTTATAAAAAAAAAAATTAAGTTCTATATACAATCACTTTTGACTTAAACTTGTTTTAAGTCAAACTCATCTTTGACATTGTTATCCTTATTATATAAATGGCATTAAGATATTCCAACTTCAAGAAAAGGGATCTTTGAAGGAAAATAATATATTTTATTTGACATATGTGAACATTATTTATATGTAAAAGATTCCTAATGATATTTTCACTAAAGTGTAGAGAAAATAATTAAGGAACTATACAGTTTGGTGTTTGACATCATTTTTAATGAATGACTGAAATTAAGCACAAGATACCAACTCAACTTTATTAACAACTATAGTAGTTTTAATTATATTTTACGTGGTAAAATATAATTGTGAAATCTTTGTTGAGGGTTTCAAAAGTTGAGATACAAACCGGTAAGAACTATCTAAGGCCTTAATGATAATAAAAGATGAATTAAATCCTACTTGGTATGATTAACTTTCTAATCGTTAGAAATATACTCCTTTAATTTTAATCGGATAATACTTCAACCACTATTAATTGTATCTTGAATACAAATACCAACTAATAAGTAGATTAAACACTTTATAAGATTTAGTATGGAAAGGCTCCATCCTCATCTTACTTAATGTTTTATGGATTTGAAGTCGATGTTGGACTAAAGCTTCTAAACCCAAAATCTGCTAAATACATATTTGTATAATACTCTAAATGTGGATTAGAATGTAATATGCAAACCCACCAAGAATAGGTTCTCTTATTCTTGTGAAAGTTAAGTTAGTAGAAAGCAAGCTTCTAATGACAAAGCAAGTGGGAGGTACATGAAACTTAAAGTAACTCAAGAACCATAACCTTATGCAGTAATAGTTGGTACTAGTTTTAACAAGGATTGTTAAAATTGAACAATAGATATTCATAAACATTAATTGTTCGCATTACTGGTAGAACTCATCTATGACTTGAGAAATGTGGAATCTCTCATTGATGAGTTTTTATTGATGGTTTCTTGAAAATCCATCAAATACCAAGATGTTATGTCAGATCTTGAATCTAATAAACAACTTAGAGTCATGAACATGAGATGAAATCTATGTATGAGAATCAAGTATCGACTTGATTAAAATTTATCCCTGTAGCAAGGCTAGAAGGAGTAAATGATTCTTCTAGAAAGAATAAATTACATGGATAACCATACACATTTAAAGCAGGACTTGTAGTAAAAGGATTCTCTTACACTCATGTCATTGACTGTGGCCCTCATCATACTAATGACATTGACTGTGATCAAACCTTTTTTCACAAGTAGCCATGATTAGATCAACAAGGATATTATTTGCTATAAATTCATATTCTTAATATGAGATATAGTAAATAGATTTCAAGAAAGACCATTTTTCTTTATAGACAATTACTGGAAGAAATCTGTATAGATCAGCCTTGAGGTTTTCTTAATCCATGTTATCCTAACAAAATATGTAGAGCGTAAGATCCACTTGTGGATATAAAGCAAACATCTAAATGTTATAATCATCATTTTATGTAAAATCACAAGGTGTGTTTTATATCAAAATGAATAAAACATGTGTTTTTACTAAGAATTAGTGGGAGCATAGTGAAATTCCTAATCTTGTGTGAATGAGTCATACTTAATCATTTGAAATCACATTCGGACTAAGCAAGGTCATTTTTACCTTGACTCGAAAAGTGGTTCTAAAATGAAAGACTTAGGAAGGAAATGATACATTCTTGGAATGTAAAATCTATAAGGGATAACTAAAATGAATGTTATAAGTTTCATGTCCTTATACATATATTGACAATATCTTGAAAGGGATCAAGACACAAGATTCTTTTGGAGAACTCTTGGCATTGTCATATGGCATCATTTTGAGCTAGCCTCAAAATTACATAGCTCATAGGCTTAGACTAGATGAAATGATTTATATTTTATTTTTCTTGGCAAATGAATTCATCATTTACGCCATATCATGCATAGGACATGGTATTTGATCATGCTGTAAGCATGTCATATGATACTAATTGAATACATGGTTAAGTTACAGGATGATTAAGAGAGCATTCTAAGAGTACGGTAGAAGAAATAAGAGAATGTATATGAGACAGTCAGTTTCGAAAGGATCTTTTTTAGAAAGATCTCCACATGATGTTAATTTCTAAACGAATAAAAATAATTATGAATTATAATTGGATTTTTGACTTCATTATGGAATGAAGAGTAAGTTTTGTTGGAATGAGGTCTAAGCAAAACATAATGACACAATTTACTACAAAATAAGAATACATTACTTTAGAAGTTGAATTCAAATATGATTGGATTAATGGATCATTGAAAAACTATGTTGATTTCTGTCATTCAAGAATCACATAGAGATCTTTGTGACTTCGAGAGTATACTTAATCAAGCTAAGAGACTCTATGTCACGAAAGAACACCAATCATATCTCCAAGATATTTAACTATACTTAGAGTAAAGTTAAGTGTGGAGATGATAGTATTCACATAATTCACACAAATGAAATTATGTCAGATCCATTGATAAAGTCATTCTTTTGAGCTACGTATGAATGGTCACACTTTAGCTACAAGACTTTATTATTCTAGAAATGGATTTTTGATTTAGATTTAGTATTTGGATATTGGAACATTATAACAACAACTATTACATAATGTTATGATATATTGGGATATAGTCATCACATTAATACTTGTTGTGTTCTATATTAACATGTTTAATCCATGAATAATGTTATTATTCTAAAGGTTCATAGTAGGTTATAATTGTGGGAGAAATTATAAAGTAATACTAATATGAATTGGATTGGTTGACTCTCACTAGATGAAAGTAGGCAAGTGGTTGTAACCAAGTTTCATAGGTACTTGTCAGAGAACTAGTATTAAACGGACCCGCATCAAGATCATCTCATGGATCGTTATCGTGAATGATACTTGATTAAAAGGTACTATATTTGTATCCTTAACACCTGAAATACATAGTGGGACTTAAGTGTAGGGAGTACTATGCTTTGATAATGGAAAAATGTTGTTTCTTAACCGGGCAGTTATAAAAGCCATTTTCAGGTATGGTGTGAGCTATGCAAGAGGCTTATGTAGTCAAGATGGGATTGGTTCCTCTTATGTGTTGAGAGTTAGACATCTAAGGCGCCTTACCAATAGTTGAATAGCTTATGAGATTGATCGCGATCTGCATCTCATGTTCAACATGATGTCTGTAGCAAAGGGATAATTGATAAACTTACCTTATACACCATTTGTAGCTTTGAGCTTTTTGGGAATTAGGTGTTGAAAGAATGGCACAAACAGTCGTATGGTCTTAGGGGCAGTGAAATGTTGTTAGACGTTCACCATTGTCTATATTAGTCTCATATGAGTCTTGTGCAAGTGGGAGATTGAAAGATCCAGTATGCTCAAGGGTCATATTAAAGTGATATTGTTAAATAACATATGATACTAATGGGTCACACTAACAACAACTTGATATAATTGATTATTTATTAGAAACTGATTTTAATAAATATTCAATAAAACTCTTATAATTAAATTGGAAATTATTTATTTCATGGAAATAATAAATTCCATTAACAAGTAACTTAATATATATCATATGGTATGATTTATAAGTCATGTACAAACTTTTGGACTAGTTGAATCCTTTTGTCTTTTTCCTAAAAGACAAGGTTTATATTTTATAAAAGAGTTTATAAAAGTTTGACTTTCTTTCTTCTTCTTTATGTAATTTTTGAGATATGCATAAAAAGAAGAAATGTATGACTTGTCTAGTCATGCTTTAAAGGCATGTGAGACATGCTTATGACAATGGGGACAAATTTGCTTAAAGTGCTAATGACTAATGGTTAATAATTTCACTTTATGCATATATAATAAGAGAGCTTGTACTTAGATTATTTGCTCACTCATTCCTTGATGCAAAATCTGAATCCTCTCTTCCCTCTCCCTTTCTCTCTAGTTTTAGTTAGAAAACTTGAAGAACATTTGCATCTTCAAGCCCTCTTTAAGTTCATACTGGTTATGAACTTAAATCTTAAGGGTTTTAGAGTTTTAGACTAGCATCTACATCAAGTTGAGTCATTATTGGTGTCTTAAAGGTTCCACATTCTTCATCAACTTCCAAGCCTCCCGAGAGGACCCAGAGAACTACAAATGCTGTTATTTCTTCACCTTTTCTTTGGTTGGTGTTTTAATCTTTCTATAACTTGCAAAAAGATCCTTGGTGGGTATAAAATTTTTATGTTACTTCAAAATTAAAGTCTTCGTTTGTCATATTTTTCTAGTTTAAGAAACTATTTTTGAACTAAAACCCAACACGTTTTGTTTAACTGATTATAACTTTTTATAAAAAAAAGTTGTGAATTTTTTTTCTCTAAATTTAAAAACTTTTTAAAGGTTTATTTAGAAAAGAAAATTTTAAAAATAAGGTTGTTTAGATATCAAACTTTATTTTAAATTATTACAAGTTTTTTTTTAATATTGAATATAATATGATGCAAAAATGAGATGATTCAAATACTTATGATTTGAAAAAAAGTATGATTTAAAATGTTTATGATCCTTAATTTGTTATGATCAAAAAAATATTTTGATTCAAATATTTTATGATCCTTAGTTATATCTTTTATGATTCAAAATATATAATGATCCAGATTTTAGTTTTTGAACAAAAACCTCATTCAATTGAGTATATGATTGATCCAAGATCATATGATTGAAAAATGATATGATCCAAAATACTATGATTCAAAATAATTTGATTTAAAATTGTATAATCCTTAAATAATGTGATTCAAAAATTATATGACATGAAAATATTATGATGCTTAATATTTTTGTTATTTAAAATTTTGATAATTGTTAAACATTAAAACTCAAATCGATATTTAGTCTATAAACATATAAAAAAAAAAAAATCAATAACAAATAGAAAAATAAAAAATAAAAAAAAAACACTAGTAACTTTAAATATAAATATGTAGCAAAGAGATTAAAAAACAAAAAATAATTAAAAAAAACAATATATATATATATATATATATATATATATATATATATATATATATGTGTGTGTGTGTGTGTGTGTGTGTGTGTGTGTTTGACCCTAGACGTCATTAAATTAGGAGAAATTAAATACCATTATATTTTTCTTTTTTACTTATCTTTCTACTAATGTAAAATGAGAAGTGTTTTAAAATATTAGTAATTTTTATCAAAATCTAGCACTTGTGAGTATTTCATATGGATACGAAGATAAGTACTAAAAAAATGATATTTAATTTTTCTTAAATCAGATTTAGGATAATAAAAAAAAATACAATATGGATTTTAAGCAAAATTCAAGATTCAAACTCATAGTATCTTGCTATGCTTACGAGAGGAGTGATAAGAGAAGATTGTCTTTGTAACAACCGAAATCTTGAATATTAAAGAAAACTGTAGTTATTTTCAGTTATGAATTTGGGGGGAAAAATGCATCTATTCCAAACAATTGTGTTGGTTGGTTTTTGCTGAAAACTACGGAAACAAATATATTTGTTGCATATGGATCTGGTTTCAACAATTCCTACATCAAACTTGTTATTTAGTTTGCTTTAATTTGTTTTCACCGGTTTCCATTTATATTTTAGAGTTTTCTACTAAATACCAATATGTTTCATCAAAGAAAAATTAACCGATATTATAATCTACAATGAGTGTTCTTTATTTAGTATCTATTAAACAATCACACATTTCATATTATTTTTATTACTTGATTACAAGTTTACAACACGTACACTTGCTTTAATTTGGTCCATAGAATAAGGAAGAGACAATACTTGACGACTCCTAGATGTGTTCAAATACTTATGGACTAAAAACAAGTCACTTTAATTTATGAAAAGTGTATAAAAATGAATCGTTCTAGAAAGAAAACCACATCTTTGTTTGTTTTGCCTATTCTACCACCACTATCGAAATATGTTAACAAACATTACAAATAGAGACAAAAAACGTGAAAGAACAATATGTCTTTATCTATTTTGCTACCACAAAAGAAAACTAAAGAAATACGTTAATAAACAAATGTCAACATCGACCACTTTCTGTACCCTTCTTCAACCTTCGTGTATATTTGCAAAATACTGAAGAAATCTCTGCTATAAAAGGCCATGCACTTGTTATAGCTTTAGTTATTGCATGATGGCTATAAACACTCAAAACTCGACTTTTCTCCCTCTACAAGAGAAAATAGTCCATAAGAACACAACAGCCCGAGTCATAGAGCTCGTGATTCTTTCCCTTCTTGTTTCCCTACTTATTTATCGAGTTGTTTACTTCAAGGATCAAGGTCATTACTTCCCATGGGTTCTTGCGTTGTTGTGTGAGTCAATGTTTACTTTCACTTGGATTCTTGTTATGTCTACTAAATGGAATCAATGTTCAACCAAAACGTATCCTGAAAGACTCTTAAATAGGTAAATTTCGATTTGGTTTTCTAGTCTCGATCTTTGAATTTTTTTCCACTTTAAAACTGGAAAACGAGTCTTAACTTATTAAGTTATCAGTTTATTGACGGTTTTTTATGCTTTAATGATAAATACACAAATTTAGAGCATTACATCGCATAATTTAATGGAACTATCAAATAAATTGGAATGTCTAGTGATGCCACGTTGTCATTCAATAGAAATGATTTCAATAGTTATTGAATTGTTCCATGGGAATAAAATCTTTTTTAATATAAATGACTAACAAATAAACAAATATTTTATAAAAAATATATTTTATCGAACTTTTATAGAGTTCAATTCGTTGTATAGAAAAACATATATATTGTATGGAAAATAAAATTATGATATAGCAAACCATTAATTATAGAGTTCAAATGCATTATAGATTCCATCAAGATACAAACAAATGATAACAACTTGTTTTTTTTTTATAGTATATCCATTTCAAATAAATGTTACTTTTTAGTATACACTTTCAAAATAGAGTTATCCCATATTTATATTCCACAGGCTTTAACTTTGAGATGACTGTCGTTCAAAATTAACATACATAACCATTTGTTATCAAACGTTGTGAATATTATTTGCTACTTGTGTGCAAAATTACTCATATGCAACAAAATATGTTTCAGTGTAAACGAATCAGAGTTTCCAGCTGTGGATGTCTTTGTAACCACCGCCGATGCCATCCTAGAACCATCTATCATAACAATGAACACGGTGTTATCTTTGCTAGCAGTAGATTTTCCATCTAACAAGTTAGCTCTTTATCTGTCCGACGATGGCTGCTCACCTCTTACATATTATTCACTTATTGAAACGATAAAGTTTGCAAAAGTTTGGGTCCCTTTCTGCAAAAAGTATAACGTCCAAGTTAGAGCTCCGTTTCGATACTTTACTCCCGAGTCGATGCCATTAAAAGATGATTCATTAGAATTCCAACACGAATGGAAAAAGATGAAGGTAGTAATTTGGAATTTCCGAAAGTTCAAACATTTTCTTAAATTGGTATCTGCCCTAATCTTTCAAATTTTTATCTTTTAACCCCTTTAAGTAGGATTTTTACTTTTATATGACAGTGGTGTTTGGCTTATCTTTTGAGATTTGAGAGCCCAAAAGGACTTTTGGGAAAATATACAAAAAGTCAGATTTTTCTACTATTTCAAAAAGTCAGTTTTCCTTATATCAAAATCCTAAAAATAGTTTTTCAAATGATTTTACCAAACATTTTTTATCTTCTATTTTTTACTAAAATGATTTTACCAAACATAATGATAAAAGCCAACCCCCACCCCCCTCCCCCTCTTAACTTCTTGCAATTTTTATCCAATTAAAAAGATAATTATCGAAAAAGGTTGAAACTTTTTAGATGGGCATTTTCAAAACTCAAATTGAACTCGTAATCCTTGGGTACTATGGTGTTTTCGGTATATGAAGATATGTGGTATCCAAATTCGTTACGTCAATATACTGTTGCTTGTCATTATATACAAGTTTTCACGTGCTCTTTGTCTGCGTATGATATTGATTACAGAACGAATATGGAGATCTTTACAAGAAGATTGAGTTCGCATCTCAGAGGCCCATCCCATGTGATCGTAATTCGGATTTTGCTGATTTCTATAATGTTCATCGGTCGGACCACCCAACTATCATCAAGGTACTATGTCCAAGCATTCCCAATTTTTCTTATAAATGAAGTAACGATGTGTGGCTATAAGCTTAGCAAATCTTGATATGCACCCAGTTTGATAAGCAGATCATTTTAATAGCTAAACTATGACACTTAGGGATTTTTAGCAGAGTTAAGCATTGTTTTTTATAGAATAAACTTCTATCTCAAACGGATCTTTAAGAGATTTAACCATTGTTTTTTATATTATAAGCTTCTGTTGCAATCCAAGTGTTCGATGGAATTCCTCCATGAGATTGACATGTCAGAAAAATCTCGGAGGCTGGTGTTTGTGGTTCAAACGGTGCTTTTAATGTGATAAGGTTGATTTGTTTGATTGCATAACGACATTAGCCACATGGTTATGTCTGAGTCAAGGCTAAAAATAAGTGAAACAACATGAGGTTTGTAAAACAGGAGAAAAGAAAAAAAAAATAAACATAAACATAACAAACTAAACAATTACCAAAGAATATAATGAATGAAAGATTGTAATAACTTCTTAAATCTTTACTCTTATTTTAAAAAAGAAGATTTTGACATGATAAAATTAATTGTTGTAGATTATATCGGAAAATAAAGAAGGTAATCCAAATGATTTACCCCATGTGATATACATCTCAAGAGAAAAAAGCTCCAAGCATCAACATCATTACAAAGCTGGTGCCATGAATGTTCTGGTTTGTAGGCTCTTTAAGCTTTATAAAATTATCATTTTTTTTTCTAATTTTATAAACAACAAGAAGAATAAATAATGTTGTGTAAATGATGAGCAGACAAGAGTCTCGGGAGTAATGACAAATTCGCCCCTGATTTTGAATCTAGACTGTGACATGTACGCAAACAATCCACAAGTTTTTATTCATGCAATGTGTATGCTGTTTAGTTTCAAGAATGAAGAAGATGCCGGTTTTATCCAATTTCCTCAAGCTTTCTATAACGGGTTGAAGGATGACCCTTTTGGGAATCAACTCGCGAATTTTTATGTGTGTATATTTTTTTTAATCTCTTATTCTCTAGATTTAATCTGACATGACATGACAGGTTGTACTGTGTTTGACATGAATACCAGTCCAATCATATCATGTCATGTCACAAACAAATGACATCCCAAATACAAATTCAAGAATCCCACATGATTTTACCATTTTAACCTTTTTTTTCATGTTTACGTCAGTATCTTGCAAATGGAATTTCGGGAATTCAAGGGACTTTTTACGCAGGATCGAATTGTTTTCACAGACGAAAGGTTATTTATGGTTCATATCCAAATGATAAAATAAAAACCAGTACGTAACTATAAACCTTTTTTTTTCATATTCATGGTCATTTTTTTGATGTCTACACTTTGATTTAACTCTTTATATTTATTTTCTTAAATACAAAATATAGATAAAAAAGATCTACATAAAATCTTCGGAAAGTCAATTGAATTACAAGAATCAGCCGCTCAGATATTATCAAGCTCAAATTCAAAGATAGAAAGTCAAAGGAGACCCTCGAGTTTCATTGAAGCGGCAATTCGCGTTGCGGGTTGTAGCTATGAGTACGGTACCATGTGGGGCACACAGGTAAACAATCTGATTTACATCTCACATGATACTCCTAGGGTGGGGGCAGTGTGAGCCAGCTCAGAGGTTGCTGGAAGAATAAAGTTTTTTTTACAGATAAACCTAATTACGATAGTTATTTAACAAACTCGCGATATTTTTTTAGGTTGGATGGATGTACGGATCGACAACCGAAGATGTTCTCACTGGACTGACGATCCATGGAAGAGGGTATAGAACCGTCATTTGCACACCCGACCCGCCCGCATTTCTCGGGTGCGCCCCTACAACGTATACATCCGCCAACACCCAACAAAAAAGGTGGGCCATGGGGCTTCTTGAAATCTTATTCACCGATAAAAGCCCAATACTTCTTACTATAAAAGGAAACCTTTGGTTTCGACAAGCCCTCGCTTACCTATGGCTTAGTTCATGGGCAATTCGGTCATTTTTCGAGCTAATTTACGCGGCCCTTTTGTCGTATTGCATCATCACCGGTTCCCATTTCTTGCCGAAGGTGAACGAGCCGGCTTTTCTCATCCCCGGGGGTATTTTTGTCATTTACAATCTTTACGTGTTGTGGGAATTCCGAAGGATAAATTTGTCATTTCGTATGTGGTGGAACCTCCAAAGAATGGGGAGAGTAAACGCCATGACCGCGTATACATTCGCGTTTGTAACTGTCGTCTTGAAGCTCTTTGGATTATCGAATATAGTTTTTGAAGTAACACAAAAGGAAGAAAGTAATGATGATGAAGATACTTCCGGAAGGTTTGTTTACGACACATCACCGGTGATTGTGCCAGGTGTCGCGATAATGTTGGTCAGTCTCACTGCATTGGTTAGTGGGATGTCAAGATTAGGGGAGGTTGGATTTGGGGAGATGGTTTGTAATGTTTGGATGATACTATGTTTTTGGGAATACTTTAAAGGGATTTTTGGGAATGGGAAATATAGGATTCCTACATCAACAATTTGGAAGGCTGGAGCTTTGGCTTTACTTTTTGTGCAATTATGTAGAAGATCATCTTAATTATAGATGATTTTATATAGATTTATGTTTGTATGATTTGAATAGAAGATGTTGGTTAAGAATCATGTTTAGGATTAAAATGGAACATTGTTAAAACTATATGTTACTATGTAACAAATTGTTGCATTCATTTGTGGATAATATGTTAGAAATGAAAAAAAAAAAATATGTGTATAATACATGCTTTAGTGTGTAGGAATATTAGTAATACAGAATCATGAAAAAATACAAAAGGATCCTTTTATGTCGGATGTTTGATTTTGGAAGGTTTCAATTAAAATAAAATTTTCAAAAGGATCATTTATGTTGGATGTTAAATTTTGGAAGGTTTCAACTAAAATAAAGGTAAATTGCACATAAGTCATTGTATTTTACAAAAATCTAATTTTGACACTGTTATTTTTTGTTTCAATTTAGTCACTAAGTTTTCTAATTTTTTTTTGCAATGTTGACCACTTGATCGATTAACATGTTTACCTGCTGAAGTGATATGTTGGCTTTTCAGTATTTAGTGATGTGACTTGATAACATAAAACTATTTGGTTATGTGACATTGAGTTGACATGATCACGTATCAAAAGTGAAAAAATAACATAAAAAATAGACAAAACTTCAAAAATGATCCATGTGGTTTCCAAAAAACTAAAGTTTAGTCCTTAATCTTTAAAAACCTCACAATGGACCCTGTGGTTTCAAAACATTTAACAAATTGTCCTTTTTGTTAACTCTGTTAGCTTTTGGCCGTTAAGTGAAGGGTATTTATGTCATTTCACTGTCACAGGGACCATTTATGAAGATTTGCCTTATTTAAAAAAATATATACTTATTTAATATTAAAGGGTCTCTCTCTCTCTTTCTCTCTCTCTCCCTCTCTCTCTCTCTCTCCACAGCTTAAACCATACATACTTCACACATAGATATTGAAAATCAAAAACACACAAAATTAAGTATCGATACTTGCAATAAAAAATCTACAAAATTGAGTATCGAGCGCATACGCCCCCATAACTATTTCCAAATATGAAGCTTCAGATTAAGAAAAAGATCATGATTTTGATGTTTTCTTTTTGGACAGTGGAGGCAATTGGAAGAGAGGTCCTTGAGAAGGGTAGAGAGTGCGGGGAGGAACAAGAAAGAAGAAGCGGTGGGTGAAGTCACTACCACCATTGCATGTTTCCCAGGAAAGAAGTCTGGCTACTAGAAATCTTCATGACCGAATTTCCTTATTTTCTTGTTGATTTGTATTTATACCTGAAATTGAATTTGTGTCCTTATGATTGTGAATCCTCCACCTTTTTCTCTTCCTTTTGTGCAGCTCGTTCCCGGAGTTAGGCTTGGACTTTCCTGAAATTTTCAACGATTTCTCTTTCCCTTGGTCCAGGTGTTACAGTGGAACGGAATTTGGGTGAAGGAGATGAAGAGTTGGAAAGGAATGAGGGTCCGTTTTTTGAAGTGAATGGTTCGGAATCTTCGAATCCGTTGATTCCATCTCGGTGTTTAGGATTCCTGTACTTATTTCTTGAATACCCTTGTCAGTTTTGTCTTGAAAAGTCTGGGTTTCTTCTTGAACAACGATTTTGTGTTCAGAAAGCACTACTTTGACATCAAGAAGCTTACTAGGGACGCCATGACACATGAAATGAGACGCCAACAAAATTGTTGGTTTTTTCTGGGTTTTTATTGAATCCAAATGGGTTGCCGACAAAATTGTTGAATTGTTTATGGGTGCCAATAATAAAGGTCGGTGAAACATTTGCCACGAATCTTTTGGAAGCGTTTGGGAGCATCTAGCATTTAGCTTTTGACAAAATGCTCTAGTTTAAACAAAAAGTTTCGTTTGGCAGTACGGGCATTTAGCTTTTAGTTTAAACAAAACGCTCCAAATCTAAAAGCTATTTCATGTAGCGTTTAACAAAACGGTACTGAGCTTTTGAAATCAATTTCCATAATTACCCTTAAAAATATATTTATGTATTTATTTAGTTTTAATCAATTGTCTTTTTATGTAATTTTATATATTTCAAAAGCTTCCAGCTACTTTTGCCAAACACTTATATAACAAATAAAAGCTACAGCTTCCCGCTACCAGCTACCCGCTACCCACTACCAGCTACCCGCTATCCGTCTCCATCTAACAACTACTTTTGCCAAACACGCCCTTGGTGATTGTTTTGTTATAGTTCTGGATCTGTTCCTCGGCATCACTATTATAATTTCATGTATAAACGTTTACTTGTTCTTTATACATGTATATATGCTTGACTAAATTAATAAAATCAAGGTTTACAAAAAAGAGGGTTTGATTTCCAGTTTTGCATATTTTGCTTGATAATTTTTGTGAATCCGTTGTCGGTGATTTTAGGTTAGCTGTTTTCCTTCACTAATGGTAGTGGAAATAAGGGATTGAGGATGAAGATGGGCAACACACACACACACACACACAGGGGGAGGGAGGGAGGGAGGGAGAGAGAGAGTGAGAGAGAGTAGAGAGAGAGAGAGAGGGTGGGACCCTTTAATATTAAATAACTATATTTTTTTTCTTTTATTTTAAAATAGACAAAATTGCAAAAATGGTCCCTGTGGTATGCATTTTTTGGGGGTTTTAGTCCAAACCACAACTTTTTTGGATTGGTGGTCCTTTTGAGGTAGTTTTGTTGCGTTTTTGGTCCCTCGGTAAACTAAAATGACTGTAATACCCTTGGGGTATTTTATTTTCATTTTTCTTTTATTCTTTTAAAATCTAATTGTTTATTTATTTTTTTTAATAATTAAAAATGTGGGGTCATCCCCCTCTCTCTCTCTCTCTCGCTCTCTCTCTTTCGTGAAAAAGAATTCACCCCCACCCACTTCTTCATCTTCTCTAATTCATATCTGATGAACACAGATACACACTTCTAAATCCTCTGAACACATGGAGTTTTCAGATACTATTTCTCACACAAACACACATCTATATTTTATATGAAGATGGAAATGTCTAGAGAACGTCATTTGTGATTCATATATATTGAAGGAGGTATGATAATGACTGCAGGGGAACGTTGAAGTCAGAGATAACGAAAAGACCCGTCGTCTCCATTCACTTCGATTCAACGGTAACCCTAATCGGATCTTCATGCCAACGACGATGAAACCCTAATCGGAGTTAGGGTTTGTTGTGGCTCCGACGACCTCAAGCTTCATCTATATCCTTCTCCGATTGATCCAATCTCACTGCGTTCTACCCATTTCTCAACATATATACATATAGATAAATGTATGTACATGCATTGCTAGCAAAATTAAAACCCTAGAAGACCCACATCTCCACAATTAAACATCAATGCCATCATCACCATCCACCCGTCGGACCACCAGTTAAAACCATCACGACTTTCAACAGTAGATCGTCGACCACCATCATCTCTTATGTTCATCGAGAACCCAAAAAACACGAAATCATTCGATTATCCTCCTAATTGGACTTGCAACTTGAACCAAGTGATTGGATTAACAATAAAAGGAACTGATCTTATTATGCACTTTGGATTAAGATAGGATGACATTTGCACTGATTTTCATCATCTCCATCTATTTCTGGTTTAATTTTCATCTTCCTCGGTTTCTCTTTCGTTCTCTCAACATGTAATGCTCACTGGCATTTGTTAGAATCAAATTGGTTTTGGATCTATTAATCTAATTGAAAATGGATTGGAAGTGGGTTGATTTGGGAATTGAGGTTTATGTTGATTGGGATATTGTTTCCTCAAAATCTGTTAAAGACGGTAATGGGTTTAGGGGAGAGAGAGAGAGAGAGAGAGAGGAGAATTTGATTTTGGAGACGGTAATCTAACCGGGAACAGCAGCAACAACAGATGGTAATCTGTTAAGGTGTTGAAATTGATTTTGGAGAAGGAGGAGGGTCACTAGAGGGAAGGGAAAGGGACTTCTTGATAGTCACTGAAATGGGTCTTCTTCACCTCGATCTAGTGTGTGTATGTGTGTTCATAGTGAAAGTGGATGAATATCTTTAAGTTTTTTATGGGTTAATCCAAGTTCTAGATTCTGATGTTGAAATGGATTATGAACGATGTTTGGATCGCTGGTGGGTTTGCACATGATATATATATATATATATATATATATATATATATATATATATATATATATATATATATATATATATACATACACAGAGAGAGAGAGAGAAATGTGGGTCCAATTTAATTATTTGTTTTCTTTTTCATTTAAATTAAATAGAAAAAAAAACATAAAAATAAATATCAGAAGGGCATTATAGTCATTTCAGTTTACCGAGGGACCAAAAACGCAACGAAACTACCTCAAAAGGACCGCCAATCCAAAAAAGTTGTTGTTTGGACTAAAACTCCAAAAAAATGCATATCATAGGGACCATTTTTGCAATCTTTTCTTTTAAATAAGGCAAATCCTCGTAAATGGTCCCTGTCCCAGTGAAATGACATAAGTATCATTCACTTAACGGCCAAAAGCTAACAGAGTTAACGAAAATAACCATTTGTTAAAAGTTTTGAAACCACAGGGACCATCTATGAAGTTTTTAAAGATTAAAGACTAAATTTCAGATTTTCGGAAACCACAAGGACTATTTTTGAAGTTTTTTCTAAAAAATACCAAGTTTTTACCTTTTTCAATTTTAACATTAAGTTTTCATTCTTTTTTAATTTTTTTTGACACTATTGTTTTATTCCAAATCGAACGTCATATTTTCCAAATTTTGTTCAATGTTGACCATTTTTCATTTGAAACCATATAAATATATTTTTTTTATATTTGAAACTATATAAATAAATCTTTTTACATTTAAAAATCGTGTGTATATATATATATATATATATATATATATATATATATATATATACACACAACACACACATACACACACAAGGTTTTTATATTTAAACCACAATCTAGTGTATAAATTTGTATTATTTATATGATAATCATATTTTAAATTAAAAACAAATTTTTAATACGATCTTGGATGTGTATAGTACACGGTCAGATAAGCTAATGTGATCTTGAGAACATGAGGGTATAGGGGTTGCATTAATTACCAAAGGACCGTTCGTTTTGTGTGTGTGTGTGTGTGTGTGTGTGTGTGTGTATATATATATATATATATATATATATATATATATAGGTAAGTTCATATGTGGATTGACAACTATTGTGTGGTTCTAGGAACCAATAAGAATTTAAGAAAAAATAAATCATTAATTAACCTAATAAACGATAGTTTAGTCATTTTATATAAGCAGTTAATTAGAATCCCAAAAATCCGGTTGCATCTAATTAACCTCATATTTCTCTAAAACAATCATCACTCACAATTCTTCCATCTACTCCTTTATGTCGTCACCCACAACAACCAACATCGCCACCTCATCACCTTTATCTACACAATAGTCGATCTTTCCTCATCTACCCCCACCATCGGCCACTTCCAGATCGTACATGTTGCTGCTGATTTCATCCGCCTAATACAACCGATACCCACCTCCTGAAGCACCCTCCATTAACACCGCCCACCTCCAACCCATCAGTTGAATCCTCCCATTTGACGACACCAACTTATTGTGAGATCTCATAAAGGTCAACCCTACATCACTCTTATCTATTTTCTTATTATTTTCAAGATTATAACCATTTTTTTATTGATTGCTTCAGGAATTTTAATTCTTGGGTTTTGACAATTGTTTACTGGATCATAACAAAAATTGTATTATAGCGGATTGCTTTGGTGGTAAAATTTACAATGGTGATGGCGTATTGTAGCTGGTTGCTTCTAGGGTTTTTACCACTTAACTCGATTCAAAGATTTTGTGTCTGGTTTTGCTTGATTCCATTATCTCATACACCTCTTATCAGGTATGTTATTTTCTTTCCCCCATTTTCTAATTTAGTTAATTAAGGTTCGTTTACATATTTTTTTCCATTATCTTCCTGTCATAGTAACACTACTAGATAGTAGATACCAATGATCTTCTTATTGATATGTGATTGAGTATAAGTTTTCAAGAAATAAGTTACTAGTGTTTATCTTTAAGAGTTGTACTTGTATTTCACTTGACAAGATCTGATGTATATATACATGCTTGTATGTGTTTAATAGGTCTTTGATGGACATAACCAAAGAAAAAATTATAAACAGTAACATCAATATGTGTGCAGAATACTCATAAACTCATTCTATTATTGTAACGCCTGTGTTTCCGGGCTTGCCATTTTTAGCAATGTAATAGTCTAGGTTAACCTCTGTAACCCGTTTTGAAATAATAAGATTGTATTATTTAAGTATTGTGTGTTTTGTGCTTAATTGCTTAATTATGTGGTTTGATTAATTAAGAATAAAAATAAGCGTCAAAATTTAAGTGTAAAATAAACTTAATATCTTTGAATAATGTTGTAGTAGTTGAAACGAGGTTTCCGAATATATATAAACGCCCAAATCTGACTTCGTATGAAGAAGTTATGATTTATCGAAGTTTCGGCTTAGCGGTGTGCAGCCCGAAATACTCGATTTGAGATCGAGCGGTTTTTAGCCGAAGCAATCTAAACGAGGATCGAAGGTCTCGTTGTTGGTATCAAAGCGATAAAAAGTTAGGCGAGAACGGACGTCAAACGAAGAAGTTATGAATTTATAACGAAGTTTTTCTGTCGTGGCCTATTAAAAATAAATAATAAAAATAAAGTCGAAATTAGCCGACAGAGTCTAAACGAAAGTTGTAGAGCGTAGTCTCACCTTCGCGTGGATATAAAGAACGTCGAAAACGGAGTTCGTATGCGAAAGTTATGAATTTCCGAAGTTTATTAAATATTTTGTAATTAAAATTAATCTTTTAATCCGGCATTATCCGAAGACGAGTCACCGGTCCGATCCGACGTACGCCCCGCGTACTCCGAAGAGTGTCGACATTTCGGATGACGCATGCAGTGACGATTTCGGAAGCAGTACGCGCTGCGCACTGCAGTACGCCCCGCGTACTCCGAGGCTCCAGCCTCCTATAAATAGGAACCGAAGGCAGCCGAGTCTTTTACCAATTTCCTCTCTTCTCTCTCCCGTTTTGCATCGTTTTGCGTGCCAGAAATATCCCGAAGCCCCGGTATTATTCCCGAGCCCCGAGGCAAGTCCCGAGATCTCGAAGATCCCGAGAAGTGCGGTTCCCGAGCCGAAGCTCTGCCCGCGAGAAGTTCGATTTTTGAAGAGATCTTCCAGATCTGCTGAGGATTACTACTTCTGCAAGTCGTAGTGCTGTCCGATCATCTTCTGATCAAGTGAGTGTGTAGTTACCTTCTTCCAAATACAAAAATATGAAGTATTTTATATAAAATACGTGCTATGTGTATATATTTGGTTGTGTTATGTGTGAATGTGTATTCACTCTCTTCTATCTTATAGATCTGATTATTTCTCTGTGAGATATGTGTTATGTGTGTGTGTGCCTCATCTGTTATGTGGGAAATGTATTGATCGAGCATGCTATATAGGTTTTGAAACTATGTATAAAAATGTATATTTTTTTATCTACTAATATGTTGGGTAGAACATGGGTAGATAGTTGGTGTGTAATAAACAGATGAGAGGCCTCGTTGTTGTTTGATTTAGTCATCTAGCGGAGTTTAGATGACGACCACGGGCTATTCTAGACAGTCTTGTGGAAACATTAGCAGGTTCGCCACCTGTAGGTGTTAATGAACTCGGGTGTTCATTTGATGTACTCCATCCCCCTCATGGTTGCCTTATTTGACTTATATTGTTGAGGTACCCCCGAAGCATGTGTTGTCGCCCCGATGAAATATTCTTAGACTAGGTCCCTTATGTTAGTTGTTTTAGGGACATAAAGTGAGAATAACGGGAATGGGTAATTGGGTTATTGTTGGTTGGTGAAAATTAAATATGATTATTTATTGTGGGTTGAAAACCCTATATGCTCACCAGGCTCCCAAGCCTGACCTACTCAGTTTTATTTGTATTACAGGAAGTGGCACGAGGGCATGAGATGGATGAACCATCGGTTGTTTTGTTTACAAGTCTGTATATGTATATATATTTGTTGAATGACTTGTAATGTTATCGTTTATGCTTATTGGTCTGTATCGGAAAATGACACCCCGAGTTTTGATTATAATGAAAATACATTTCTTTTATGAAATACTTTGGTAAACATCGTTTTATCATGTTTTGTTTTTGGGAACAAATTCCGCAACTCTTTCAAATCAAAAGGATTTACTCTGAAAATATTTTTAAAGCATAAATGAAAAACGGTCTTTTCTGGCCGAGATTTTGGGGATGTCACAGTTGGTATCAGAGCATTAGTTTAAGCGAACTAGGAATTTGTAGGATTTCTAGACTTAAACTTAGAATGCTAAGTGGAATTTTGAGATGTGTGTCTGTTGTGTTCTAGACACGAGCACTGGTTTATTTTAGGAAAGTTGCCTAAAATGCTTTATGTGCTAAATGTTATATGTTGCCATATATGATATTATTTGTTCGGATCTATGGTCTGTTGCCGACCGGATCTAGAAACTTTATGTGTGTAGGATTCTAAGCGTGCGTCTACGATATTAGAACTAGCATGTAAACGTTTCGGTGTGATAAGGAAGATTTGAATATCTACCATGATTGAGGATCTAATTTCACCTTATTCGGTGTGTAGATCAAAATGGTGAGAACCGGAAGTGGAGTTGGAAATGCTGATGAAAACATGAATCAACCACCATTGATTGAACAAATACCTGTCGTAGCAGCAGCACCTGAGCCAATAACCATGGCTGGTGTGCAAATGATGATTCAGACGATGTTGGATCGTCAGATGGATGAAACTAGACGGTTGCTTCAGCAACATCGTGAAGAACTGTCAATTCGTGTGGAGGAGCCTGAATTAAATGAAGGGCACTCGGAAGGGGGAAGCTTCAGTGGGTCTATTGGTCAAGCCAACCCACCGATAGTTAAGCAAGATAACCATGATGGAAGGAATGATGGAATGGGATGCAAGTACAAGGACTTTCTAACTTGCAAACCATCGACCTTCAATGGAAAGGAGGATCCGATTGGGGTTATGGATTGGATCTTCGAAATGGAGTTAGCCTTTATGACATGTGGCTGCAGAGGCAAGTTGCAGACTATCTATGTCGTGCGACAATTCCGAGGTGGAGCCGTTCTTTGGTGGAACACTCTAGGGAAGACGTTGAGCCCTAATGAGCCACTGCAATTGTCATGGGCAGAGTTCTTGGTGCAGTTCAAGCGCAAGTTCTGCTCGGCTCAAAATTTGTTGGAGTTGGAGAACAAGTTCCTGACATTGACGAAAGGCAGCATGTCAGTTGATGAATACACCAATAGCTTCACCGATAAGATGGAGTTTGCCTTGCATATCGTCCCAGACGAGTTGACAAAGGTGGACCGGTATGCGAAGGGACTCCCATGGGAGTACGAGGTGCCAGTGCGTCAGGCACTTACTCTAGAGGCAGCTATCTGGGCTACCAAGTCTATTGAGAACATGATAAAGGGAAGAACCACCGACAAGGTTGAGGTTGGTGAGAAAAGAAAGTTTGAGGGAACATCTGGTTCCAGTAAGAAGGGCAAATTTTCGAAATCTGATTCGAAAAAGTTTGGAGGAAAAGGAGGCGAAGCGAAGTGGTGTGATAAGTGTAAGAAAAAGCACTTTGGGAAATGTAGCGAGGATGTGACCTGCTACAAGTGTGGGAAGGTTGGACATTTTGCCAATGAATGTCCGAACAACAAAAGGATGTGTTTTGGTTGCAATGAAGAGGGGCATATTTTGAAATACTGTCCAAAGAAGAAGGAGGCAGCGAGGCCCAACATTCCACCAAAGCCGAAGGCGAGAGCTTTCCAGATGACACTTGAAGCTGCGAAAGATGAAGCTGATGTCGCTTCAGGTACCTTTCTCGTAAATGAATTACCTGCTCAAATTTTGTTTGATTCTGGAGCCAACTACTCCTTTATTTCGCATGAGTTTGGTAGAAAGCTAGCTTTGCCTATTATTGATAGACTAGATGATGCTTTATTAGTCGAAGTAGCTAGTGGCAAGTTTGTACCTGTTAGCCATCGTATGAAAAACATCTTAATCGACCTTAATGGGAATAAGTTTCACGAGGAATTATTGCCCATCGATCTTAATGGTTTCGACATCGTGTTGGGAATGGATTGGCTTAGCGCCAATGATGCCGAAATTTTATGCAAGAAGAAGATAGTTAAAGTAAACCTACCTGGGAAAGATTCGTTTATGGTGTATGGGGACAAACGCAGAGTGAATTCTGGAATCATTTCTCTAATGAAAGCCAGAAAGTGTTTGACCAAGGGATGTACTTCATATTTAGCATTCGTGATTGATGCTAAGAAGGAAAAGAAGGTGATGCAGAGTATTCCAATGGTGTGTGATTATCCGGAAGTGTTTCCCGAAGACCTTCCTGGATTACCACCTGATAGACAAGTGGAGTTCAGAATAGACTTGTTACCAGGAACCACACCAATAGCAAAAGCACCTTATCGATTAGCACCGACGGAGATGAAGGAGCTAATGATGCAACTTCAGGAGTTATTGGACAAAGGTTTTATTAGACCTAGTTCATCGCCCTGGGGAGCTCCGGTGTTGTTCGTGAAGAAGAAAGATGGAAGTATGAGAATGTGCATCGATTACAGAGAGCTGAATAAGGCAAAAATAAAGAATAGATATCCGTTGCCGAGGATTGATGACCTATTTGATCAATTGCAAGGTTCGAGCTATTTCTCGAAGATCGATCTAAGGTCAGGATATCATCAGCTAAAAGTAAGAGAGCAAGATATCGAGAAGACTGCATTTAGAACTAGATATGGACACTACGAGTTCTTGGTTATGTCGTTTGGACTAACCAATGCTCCGGCAGCATTCATGGATTTAATGAATAGGGTTTGTAATCCTTTCCTTGATAAATTTGTGATAGTGTTCATAGACGACATTCTGATTTACTCGAAAAGCCAGGAGGAGCATGGTAGACACTTGCGAGAAGTGTTAGAAGTTTTGAAGCAGGAGAAGTTGTATGCAAAGTTCTCCAAATGTGATTTTTGGATTCGTGAAGTCCAATTCTTGGGTCACGTGGTCAACCAAGAAGGGATAATGGTTGATCCAGCGAAGATCGAAGCTGTGATGAAGTGGGAACTACCGAAAAGTCCCACGAAGGTTCGAAGCTTTTTAGGATTAGCCGGATATTACTGAAGGTTTATCCAAGGCTTTTCTTCGATCACTACTCCATTGACAGCTTTGACCCACAAAGGAGCTACTTATGTTTGGAATGATAAGCATAAAGAAGCATTCAAGAAGTTAAAGAAGAAGCTATGCGAGGCACCGATACTTTCTTTACCCGATGGAGTTGAAGACTTCGCTGTTTATAGCGATGCGTCTGGGGTTGGATTGGGTTGTGTTTTGACCCAAAGAGAAAAGGTGATAGCATATGCGTCTCGACAGCTGAAAGAGCATGAAAAGAATTACCCGACTCATGATTTGGAGTTGGCAGCGGTAGTTTTCGCTCTGAAAATATGGAGGCATTACCTCTATGGCACGAAGTGCAAACTTTTTACTGATCATAAGAGTCGCCAATATCTCTTTAATCAGAAGGAATTGAATATGAGGCAACAACGCTGCTAGAATTACTTAAAGACTACGACTGTGAGATACTTTACCACCCCGGTAAAGCTAATGTTGTTGCTGATGCTCTCAGTCGGAACGTCAATCTTGAAAGGAAAAGGCCAAGAGCGTTGAGAATTGAAGTTGTCTCGACCATTATGGAAAGTATAAAGAAAGCTCAAGAGGAAGCTTCTGAGAAAAATGACCGAAAGGAGGAACGTTTGGGTAAAACATTGGTGTTTGGTACAAACGGTCATGGACTGAAGGTATTCCAAGATCGTATTTGGGTACCTAAGTCAGGAGGAATTAGGGATCTTCTGATGGAAGAAGCTCACAAAACCATGTACTCAATTCATCCTGGTAGCACTAAAATGTATAGGGACCTGAAACCCTACTACTGGTGGCCGACGATGAAGCTTGATGTTGCAAAGTATGTGGCTGAGTGTGCGACTTGTGCGAGAGTAAAGACACAACATCAGAAACCTTACGGGAGTTTAGAACGATTGCCTATGCCTATGGGTAAGTGGGAAGACATTGCTATGGACTTTGTCACTAAATTGCCCAAAACAAAAAATGGTCACGACATGATTTGGGTGGTTGTTGATCGATTCACTAAGAGTGCGCATTTCATAGCGGCCAAGGAGAAGTGGTCTATGGAAAAGCTTGCGAATTCTTACGTGAAGGAAATTGTGAGGCTTCACGGTGTTCCGTTAACGATTGTATCGGATCGTGATAGCCGTTTCACCTCAAGGTTTTGGAAAAATCTACAAGAGGAAATGGGTACCAAGTTATGTTTAAGCACAGCTTACCATCCGCAGACTGATGGTCAGTGTGAAAGAACGATACAAACACTTGAAGATATGCTGGGAGCATGTACCTTGGAATTCCTAGGTAATTGGGATGAACACTTACCTTTGGTAGAATTTTCCTATAATAATAGTTTTCACTCGAGCGTTAAGATGGCACCTTATCAAGCTTTGTATGGACAGAAGTGTCGTACGCCATCTTGTTGGCTTGAGGCTGGGGAAAAGCAGTTTATGGGACCGGAGATGGTTCATCAAACTGCTGAAAAGTTGAAAATAATTAGAGAAAGAATGTTAGCAGCTCAAGATCGTCAAAAGAGCTATGCTGACAAAAAGCGAAGACCGATGACTTTTGAGATTGGAGATTCGGTTTTGCTTAAAGTCTCGCCGTGGAAGGGACTTATAAGGTTTGGTAAAAGGGGAAAGTTGAGTCCAAGGTTTATTGGACCGTTTAAAGTTCTTCAGAGGATTGGGAACCAAGCTTACAAGCTCGAATTACCCGAAGAACTGAATGGAATTCACAACACTTTTCATGTGTGTTATTTGAGGAAGTTCACGGGAGAAGTTCCTGACATAATTCCAATTTCTGAATTGAGAATCGATGAGAACAAAAGGTTGATTGAAGAACCAGAGGCAATTATTGACTGAAAGACTAAGAAGTTGCGGCGCAAAATGGTTGGGTTAGTACTTGTCCGATGGAAACCACGAATGGGCCGAATCTCACCTGGGAGACGGAGAGTGACATGTTGAGTCACTATCCGCATTTGTTTGTTGATGTGTGATTCCGGGGACGGAATCGTTCTAAGGTGGAGAGAATTGTAACGCCTGTGTTTCCAGGCTTGCCATTTTTAGCAATGTAATAGTCTAGGTTAACCTCTGTAACCCATTTTGAAATAATAAGATTGTATTATTTAAGTATTGTGTGTTTTGTGCTTAATTGCTTAATTATGTGGTTTGATTAATTAAGAATAAAAATAAGCGTCAAAATTTAAGTGTAAAATAAACTTAATATCTTTGAATAATGCTGTAGTAGTTGAAACGAGGTTTCCGAATATATATATAAACGCCCAAATCTGACTTCGTATGAAGAAGTTATGATTTATCGAAGTTTCGGCTTAGCGGTGTGCAGCCCGAAATACTCGATTTGAGATCGAGCGGTTTTTAGCCGAAGCAATCTAAACGAGGATCGAAGGTCTCGTTGTTGGTATCAAAGCGATAAAAAGTTAGGCGAGAACGGACGTCAAACGAAGAAGTTATGAATTTATAACGAAGTTTTTCTGTCGTGGCCTATTAAAAATAAATAATAAAAATAAAGTCGAAATTAGCCGACAGAGTCTAAACGAAAGTTGTAGAGCGTAGTCTCACCTTCGCGTGGATATAAAGAACGTCGAAAACGGAGTTCGTATGCGAAAGTTATGAATTTCCGAAGTTTATTAAATATTTTGTAATTAAAATTAATCTTTTAATCTGGCATTATCCGAAGACGAGTCACCGGTCCGATCCGACGTACGCCCCGCGTACTCCGAAGAGTGTCGACATTTCGGATGACGCATGCAGTGACGATTTCGGAAGCAGTACGCGCTGCGTACTGCAGTACGCCCCGCGTACTCCGAGGCTCCAGCCTCCTATAAATAGGAACCGAAGGCAGCCGAGTCTTTTACCAATTTCCTCTCTTCTCTCTCCCGTTTTGCATCGTTTTGCGTGCCAGAAATATCCCGAAGCCCCGGTATTATTCCCGAGCCCCGAGGCAAGTCCCGAGATCTCGAAGATCCCGAGAAGTGCGGTTCCCGAGCCGAAGCTCTGCCCGCGAGAAGTTCGATTTTTGAAGAGATCTTCCAGATCTGCTGAGGATTACTACTTCTGCAAGTCGTAGTGCTGTCCGATCATCTTCTGATCAAGTGAGTGTGTAGTTACCTTCTTCCAAATACAAAAATATGAAGTATTTTATATAAAATACGTGCTATGTGTATATATTTGGTTGTGTTATGTGTGAATGTGTATTCACTCTCTTCTATCTTATAGATCTGATTATTTCTCTGTGAGATATGTGTTATGTGTGTGTGTGCCTCATCTGTTATGTGGGAAATGTATTGATCGAGCATGCTATATAGGTTTTGAAACTATGTATAAAAATGTATATTTTTTTATCTACTAATATGTTGGGTAGAACATGGGTAGATAGTTGGTGTGTAATAAACAGATGAGAGGCCTCGTTGTTGTTTGATTTAGTCATCTAGCGGAGTTTAGATGACGACCACGGGCTATTCTAGACAGTCTTGTGGAAACATTAGCAGGTTCGCCACCTGTAGGTGTTAATGAACTCGGGTGTTCATTTGCTTTACTCCATCCCCCTCATGGTTGCCTTATTTGACTTATATTGCTGAGGTACCCCCGAAGCATGTGTTGTCGCCCCGATGAAATATTCTTAGACTAGGTCCCTTATGTTAGTTGTTTTAGGGACATAAAGTGAGAATAACGGGAATGGGTAATTGGGTTATTGTTGGTTGGTGAAAATTAAATATGATTATTTATTGTGGGTTGAAAACCCTATATGCTCACCAGGCTCCCAAGCCTGACCCACTCAGTTTTAATTGTATTACAGGAAGTGGAGCGAGGGCATGAGATGGATGAACCATCGGTTGTTTTGTTTACAAGTCTGTATATGTATATATATTTGTTGAATGACTTGTAATGTTATCGTTTATGCTTATTGGTCTGTATCGGAACATGACACCCCGAGTTTTGATTATAATGAAAATACATTTCTTTTATGAAATACTTTGGTAAACATTGTTTTATCATGTTTTGTTTTTGGAAACAAATTCCGCAACTCTTTCAAATCAAAAGGATTTACTCTGAAAATATTTTTAAAGCATAAATGAAAAACGGTCTTTTCTGGCCAAGATTTTGGGGATGTCACAATTATAATATTTAAATGATCATTCGGTTAGAAATAATATCATTCTGTTAAAATATATAACCATTCATTCTATTAGAATCTTATAGCAATATAATGTGGTATGCATTCTATTTTGGAAGATTGGACGGTAATTTGTGAATTTGGTTTAAGGATTGTCATACGTGTTGGTTATAATTTAAAATGTTGATTATAGTTAATGTTGATATTCTTCATATTTGTTTGACACTCACGTAAAACCAAGAATGATTGAAGAATCCAAGATTGATTCCAAAATACCAAATATTTTAGAAATCAAGAAGCAAATAATGATTCCATACATCTCAATAGTCGGACATTCAAGAAGTCAATAACAAAGACATTTTTATCTTCTCAGTGAACCTAAGAGATATACAAAAGAAGATGATGGATTCTGCTAGTTTTACCACCTACAACTTCATGAAAAATCCAGATGAAGAAGCCCTAGAATTCGATTATATTGCTGCTATTCTTACAGAACGAGTTTTGGTATCTCATTCTTTAAGAATGCAAAATTAAATATTGTTATTTGTTTTTAGATTTTTTAGTTTTTTGATGTAGACTACTTCAGAGAATGTAATTATTTAATATGTTATTAGTATAACAAATGTTTTGGTGTATTACATTCTGCTTAGAATGGATATTTTGTAAAAAGAAAAAGTTGATTTCATATTCTTAAATATATTCTATCAGAATGAAAACCATAGTCACAAACATATTTTTTCAAATTTTCGGATTTAAAGAATGATTATCCTCCAAAATCAGATTTTTTTTAAATTAAGAAAAAATATTCATAAAATCCGGAATTTACCTTTTTTAAATCTAGCTAAATTGACTAATACACTCTTTTAATGAATTTTATGTTATTATGTGTTACATGTTATTCCACTGTAATACTATAGACCCTAGATCATATCCATTCTTGATTTTTCATCTGTTGGTTTACAACTGTGCTTACGACCACACAATAGTTATCACCCACATTATAACCTAACCCCATATATATATATATATATATATATATATATATATATATATATATATATATATATATATATATATTCTAATAAATGAATAGTTTTAATCTCATTGTGATAAGTGTCACTCTAATACAAGTCCTCATTAAAATTATGCCATGTGTCATGTAAATATATTAGGCAACCATTTCAAAATTTAAATTTATATTTTCTAATTATATGTTAAATTTGAAGTTATAATAATTTAAAAAATTTAATATATCTCTTAATTAATAATTTATTTAAAATCATTTATTTAAAACAATTGATTAATAATTATATATGTTTATTATGAAAGTTTCATTAATTTTATAACCGTGGTTTCAACGGGTTATAAACTATATATATATATATATATATATATATATATATATATATATATATATATATATATATATATATATATACATGAATTTTAGTATGAATTTTAGTTCTTGTAGACACTTCTTCTTCAGCTAACGTTACTATGCTAAAATCTTGTCTCAAAAAACAAGATATTGTATGTGTTTCGGAATTTTACATTTTTGCATGAAATAAATATTAAGTTTTCTTGGTTCATATGGTTTCGTGTTACTCCATGTATTATGGTTGAAATAACGAATTTTGGAAAATAATTTCACATGATCCTTGAAATGTCCAAGTTATAATTGATATTCACTAACATTTTTTCCTAACAAAAAATACGAATTAAAGAGAGAAATCAATTAGTTTTAATAATAATAATAATAACAACAACAACAACAACTTAATAAGATAAAGTCACACGATAAATGCTACATAAAATATGAATTTTTAGGTTAAATATTATAATTTCTCATTGAAATCGAACAATTTCCAACTACCATCACAAATAGATTAACTGACAAAGAATTAAATGGTTGATTTAATTAGGAATGGCTCAACTATGAAGTTTCATATCAAACATTAATTAGCAATACAAATGATGTTGCAATTAGTACTTACTTTATATATATATATATATATATATATATATATATATATATATATATATATATATATATATATATATATATATATATATATTTGAATTGTATTTTCATATGTTTATTTACATTTAAATCGTAATCTTAAATTAAAATTACATATTTATATGTAAAAAATATTTTCCATTAAAATTGCTATAGTGAAAAATATACTTATAATATAAAAAATATATTTTTATATGAAACATTATGGTTTAAATAAAAAAATATTTTATTTATCCAAAAAGATGGTTTTAAATGTAAAAAATTTACTTATACCGTTTCAAATGGAAAATAGCAACATTAAATGAAATTAAAAAAAAATGATGTTTGTTTTCGAACAAAAAATAGTGTCAAAATAAATAAAAAAAATTAATAACTAAACGTCAAAATTGAAAATAATGAAATCTTATTGTCTTTTGTATCAATTTTTTTTTCAATTTTTGACATGTCATCATGACGTGTCAATCATTGGTTGACCGATCAAATGGTTAACATTGCAAAAAGTTAATAAACTTGGTGACTAAATTGAAACAAAAATAACATAGTATCAAAATTCGATTTTTATAAAAATATAATGACTTTTATAACACTACTTGAATCAAAATCTATAATCAGTTGTCATCATGACCTGTGGAATGCCCCCATTTAAATTTGTTTGTTCTTTTACCATATATATATATATATATATATATATATATATATATATATATATATATATATATATATATATATATATATATATCCAAAAGAACAAATAAATTTAAAATGAGGCATTCCACACTAAAAAACACTTTTCTGGCATATTAGTATATTTTATATAGATATTTCATACTGAAATTTCGAAGTTTGAAAAAATAACAAAAAATAAAACTTCAGAATTTTAGGAACAATCCAAAATGCAATGAAAATTTTTAGAATTTCGAGATTTTTTTTATTATAACTACAATCTAAGAAAAACTTAAGCAAACATAATAAAAAGAGATGTATATACAATACTAAGGTTTAAAATCAAACATTTGATTGAAAAACAATGGTATTAAACCCGGATATTTCACACATAAATAAAAAGATTCTTTAAAAACCAAAACTACGAAAAAAACCTCTGAAATTTAACAAATGGATCTATAATTAGACATTTGGGAGGAGCCGACGGAGGAGCCTTAGAAAACACAAGTTTAGAAAAAACTGTAAAGGTAGTGCCACGGACATAGTAAAGACCATTAGTCTTCCTTTAATCAACTTTAATCACAATTCGAGAACCTTTTTTGGTCTTCAAAACACTGCTTGCACCCGAAAAATTATAACCCTTGTTGTCGAAGACGCTCAAGGATATGAGATTTCTGTTCATCATAGGCATATACCAAACATCGGTTAAAGTTCGAATCATGCCATCGAACATCTTGAAACGGATAGTGTCTACGCCTTCAATTTTAAATTGGGAACAATCAAAACCTCGAACCGACTCGGCATTGTGAATTGGTTCAAAAGTAGCAAACCAATCTTTAAGTGAAAACATATGATATGTGCAAGCTAATCAAGAACCCAATTATCATCAACACTTCCGGAAACAACAGTAAGGATTTCTCCCTTGGAATCATCGTCATGAGCATAGTTTGTAGAATCATCATTAGCCTTTGATTTATTTGAAGCGTTCCTCTTTTCTTTATTCTGCAACTTATAACGCTCAGAAATTTCATGGCTATCTTTGTGATAATACCTGCAATTTTTTTCTTTGTCTTTGCCTCGAGATTTGGAACGGATATTTTTACCTCAAGAATCCCTTTCATGTGAACGGCCCCGAACAAATAACCCTTCACCTTTCCTATTGCTTGACCCATCATTAGAAACTATTTTTTCATCTATTCCTTGGAGTACAAGGCATCATAAACTTCATTCAAAGTAAGAAAATCATGGTTATAAAGAATAGTATCACATATATTAGAATATCAACTCGGAAGAGAACATAAAAGGATCAATCTAAGGTCTTCCTCATCAGACTTGATTTCCAATGTAGCCAAATCAGAAACAATCTTTTTGAAGCTAAATATGTGGGTAAGCAAGTCTCCACCTTCCTGAAGTTTGTGTAAGAAGAGTTTTTGGTTTAAATGCATCTTACTCATGAGATCTTTTGACATGCATATCGACTCACGTTTTAACCAAATAGCAGCTGCAATTTTTTCACTGAGCACTTCTTGGAGAATATTAGGGATAATGACTTAAAATGGTAATATATTTTTCGATTTGTACACATTTTGTCACTGAGTTTTTTTCGTCCACATTTACCCCTTAAACTTGTTAAACTGTTCACATTCAGTCCTTATGACCGGTTACTCCAGGTTAGCCGGAAAAAATGACTTAATAGGGTAATATATTTCTCATTTTGTACACATTTAGTCCTTAATATTTTTGTACACGTTTAGTCCTTATTATTTTTTGTTTCAAAATATGAGATTTTTTGTTTTTGTACTCATTCAATACTTATTAATGATTTTTTTAGGTTTTTCTCACTACTTCTTACGTGTGACAGTCATTGATGAGGTGTTTGGGGTTGTTGATTCTTATGTTCATCACGATCTTGACTGTTTGTTTGTGTAGGTCTTGTGGTTTGGATTAGGTCTTGTGTTCTGAATGTCGTAACTTTTTCATACGATATTAGATTTTAACAATCTTTATATCCATATGTTCGTTTTTTGAGTCTACTACAACTTTCGTTAAGATTACTCTTGTTAAAATGTAATATATTTTTACTTACGATTTTATAAAAAAAATCTATACATGCATCTATAAAAAACGTATGGATATAAAAATCGTAAGTAAAAATATATTACTTTTTAACAAGAGTAATCTAAACGAAAGTTATAGTATACTAAAAAAACGAACGCGTGGACATAAAGAACGTTCAAATCTGAGATCGTATAAAGAAGTTATGACGTTCATAACACTTGACCTAAGCAACCAAGTAGTCGAGATTGCGATGAACATAAGCATCAAAAGGCCCAAACACTTCATTAATGTTTGTCCCACGTAAGAAGTCATTAGATAAACCTGAAGAAATCATTCATAAGTATTGCATTAGTACAAAAACAAAAAAATGACTTATTTGGCAATAAAAAAATATTAAGGACTAAATGTGTACAAAGTGATAAATATATTACTCTATTAAGTTATTTTAACCGGCTAACCTGAAGTAACCGGTCATAAGGATTGAATGTGTACAGTTTAATAAGCTGACGGGATAAATATTGACGAAAAAATAACTTAGTGACCAAATCCAAATGTATACAAATAAAAAAAAAATATATTATTCTTTTAAGTCATTATCCCTTAATATTATTGTGGAGATGTAACTGAAAGGTTTTACATCTTTACTTGCCAAAGTGAAAACGGAGTGTCACGTTCCAAAAGTTGAAGATCGTATTTTATGGTAGTCATAGAGTAATCAGATTGTTATAATGGCTTAATAAAACACAATAAATTGGCTCGTATTTGGTTTTAATAAAATCGATCGTAGGCTGGAAATAAAATTAAAAAAAAAAAAAAAAAAAAAAAAAAAAAAAAAAAAACAGGAATGATTTATATGTGGCTGAAAAATTGTTTTTAAGGGAAAAAAAAAACTTGTTATGGGGCTTAAATAGACAAAACTGTAAATTTGGTCATTGTGGTTTGCAAAAACCTTTGGATGGGGTCCAAAAAGTTTTTGGCTTGCACCGAAGGTCCAAAATCAAAGTTTTTCATTGTTTTTGGTCCAAAAAAACTTGAAAAGTCGATTTTACCCTTTTTAATTTCTTTTTTCTATTTTCTTTATTGTTTTTGGTATTTAAATAATTAAAAAAAATAAAAAATAAAATCTTACCCAACACACACACACACACTCTCTCTCTCTCACTCTCTCTCTCTCTCTCTCTCTCTCTCTCCCCCTAACCTAACCTAACCCAGGTTTATTCTTATTCATCTTCCACAAATCCGTCGACATACCCCTCCATTTGATCATCATCTTGTTAATCGACATAAACACACAATGAAACTCCCTTCTCTCTTAACTGAAGAACATAAAAATTGACCAGATTAAAAAAAAAAACAATCAAGGAACTCTTCCTGTTTCTTTCCTTCTTCTGTCCCGATTTTCGGCAGAAGCACCTCCGTCGGAGGTGTTTTCTTGTGCGTTCCCGGTGAGCAAGGGAGCTACAAACCCCCTTCGTTCTCCCTTCACCTTTTCATTGTTCCTACCAAATCAAAAAGAAGATGAAGCAAGGAATTAACGGAGCAAAAAGGCCCTCGCATACCTCCTGTTGGACATCGAACAACCAAAGTCATTACCATTGCTGCTTGTCTCGCCCTATCGAAGACCTCCGTCCCTTCGCAGCCTCTTGGCCACACCGAACCCATCTTCTGGCCTCACCCCTCGCTTACTTTCTCTTCAATCAAAGACCTCCCTCCTCCGACCCTCCTTCCTTCGCACCTCACAACCGGATGAGAACGATCGAAGCTTCGTTGCTTGCTTCTTCACATCTTCGTTCTTCGGTCTCGTCGACCCAGGAGACAATCCTTCTCACGATCGATCAACGAATAATCGCGCCCTACGAGCCATCATGCTTCCCTTTTATTCGTTCGTCTGCTTCGTTCGCAACTTCGTATATGTCTCTCTTTTGCCCGATCAATCAAAGTGACGAGGGAAAAAGCCCTAAATCCTTTTCAACTTGGGAAGTTCTTCAGTGGAGAGAGAGAGAGAGAGAGAGAGAGGGAGGGAGAGAGAGAGAGTGTTGGGTAAGATTTTATTTTTTATTTTTTTTAATTATTTAAATACCAAACTAAATAAAGAAAATAGAAAAAAGAAATGGAAAAGGGTAAAATCGACTTTTCAAGTTTTTTTGGACCAAAAACAATGAAAAACCTTGATTTTGGACCTTCGGTGCAAGCCGGAAACATTTTGGACCCTATCCAAAAGTTTTTGCAAACCATAAGGACCAAATTTGTAGTTTTGTCGCTTAAATAAGAACACGATTTTAAGAGTATATTTGTGCTTAAAGGAAAACGTTAAAACTTAAAAGAGACAATTTATATGGGCTTAAGAGAATTATATTAGGGTTTAATAAAACTACGAGGGCTTCAAGAAAGAAAGAATGACCTGGGCAGGAATGATCACAGGAATCACAGAACCAAGTACGATCAAAATTAAATTTTGCTGGTGTATGGATCGTATCGAAAAAAGAAACGATTTCAAGAAGAGTCGACAAGAAAGAATCGTCGAAGTGACGATGAAGAAAAACGCGAGCACAAAACCCAGCAAGATAACTATCCAAAAAATCCAGATGCAGATCACGATTGCCACAACAAGGACGAAGAACGATCTGCAGAAAAACTGGATGAAGAACTCGATCTGTAACACATGTATGTATTGATCTTCAAAGTACCACTTGTTATAAACAAATCATAAAAGATAACGGAATCTAACACCGAATTTATAGTGGGAACCCATGAAACGAAAAACCCACTTGAAGAACACTATAAATTGAACTCTTTAATTGAAAGGGTTACAAATGCTAATGATTTGTCTAAAAACAGCAAAAAGAAATGAAAATATCATCTAACATCCTCTCTCTCTCTCTCTCTATATATATATATATATATATATATATATATATATATATATATATATATATATATAGAGAGAGAGAGAGAGAGAGAGAGAGAGCTAGGTTCAAATGTTTTTATCAAGTATTGTATGTCTAAATGCACCAATGAGAATTCAAAAAATAATAACAATTAAATAAATCATTTAAGGGTATTCTGGACATTTTATATTTTTTAATTAAGGAATCACTTAATTGAAATCCTGCAATTAACGAAATAAAATCAATAATTTTGACCTAGTCTCTCTCTTGCATCGTGTCTTATATTCAAGGAATTACCAAGATGAATGACCGACACCCCACAACACAACCGATCAAGACCTTGATTTCTTCTTTCTTCTTCCAGTCGACACACATCACAGATAGAAGGAGTCGATCGCTTCTTTGTTTTTTTTATGATGCGCACACATGAAATGGAGAAGAGAAACGCACGACCCCTTTTCTTCCCTCCTGACGATCGATTCTTGATCTTGCATAATCCTAATCAATATGTGATGCTCTCAATTCGTATAGGTATATTTGAATATTGAATCTATTTTCTTTTAGCGTGATTAGGTTCGTTCATCGTTTTGGAGATTGAGATGACTTGGAATTGTGTTTTAGGTCTTAACCAGCTCTCTTAGACGTCGCTTCTATCGCTCCAGACAGAATCCTTCTTTTAGATTCCTATTTTACAGTCGTTGTATTTCATGGATCTACGCTTGCTCAATGGCACAAAGTTGGGTATCAAAACGAGCATGAACAAGAGGTACATGCTGTTTCTTTTCCTTGGATTTCCCCAAATATGGACCCTATTTGTAAAGGAACAATTTCCAGTTGCTCGTTTTGTCATCTGTGATCAACATAGATCCCAGGTTAAATTCAGTTCTGTAAATACTTTTGCAATTTGCAGGAAATACTCCCAATTCCCATGGACAACCGAAATGTCTAGTACAAATCTGTTAGAATTTATCAATGCCCACCATGTGTTTAATGTAATTACTGAACCAGGAGTACAACAAATTATCTCTATTAATGTTATTATTTGTGTGCTATAATGTTATTGGAATTTGATTTTATGTTTGTTTACAAGTTTTCGTTACAATAATGATTTAGTGGTTGTGGTTAAAAAAATGGGGGTTTTACCATTTTCAACCAAAACCGAAGCCACATAACCATTTATGTTTTTTTTCTTCGATCGTATGGAAACCGAACACAGGAGATATACCCTCCTGTGTAACTCATTTGATGTTGATGGTTCTGAATTGGTTTTTTTCATTCATGATTCATAGAAAATATGCTGATTTAAGGAGCGCCCTTAAAGTGTTTGATGAAATGCCAAAGAGAAATATGACAATCTCATATTGTATACATGGTTAGTGATGGAATCACCGGTTAATGAGGAGATGCTGGTAAGTTTACATGAACTTTATTGATCTTTGATTAAGTTTTTTGAGTTGGGTTTTTGTAATTTTTTATTTTTTTTTTCAGAAATTCAGAGACACCATTCTTTGATGGCAGAGAACTTGTAGCTGGAAGTATTGATGATTCAGTCTATGTTTATGATGTTGAAGCAAACATCTATCCTGATCATAGATTTGATGTTGAAGCAAACTGGCTTTTCCTTATGTTTATGATGTTGAAGCAAACAGACATATGGGCTGATCATAGCTTTGACCTTGTTTACCTTTTTATAATATTTCCATTCTGAAAGAATAGTTTATTATATAAGAATATTATTGCTTTATTCTGATAGAATTTGTAGTTAATTAATTATATGTTTAATGTGCAGTTGTTACAAGTGTATCACTACAAAGTATTTGGCAATGAATTTGTGATAGAAATGGCTTGAAGAATGGCTTGAAGACCTGATGGGAAAGGCTCCTTGTATAAAATCAATCTCATGCAATACAATTATGACAGAATGTCAATGTCACAAAATGTCAATCTCATAGAATGCTAGCATATTTTGAATTGGCTTAGAGGTCAAACATACACAAGACATCTAGAATGTTGTTATTCTTTTAGAATTATACTTGGTATTCTTTTAGAATGTTTGTTATAATTCAATGAATCACAATCGTACAATGTAATTATTTGGTATATTATTAGTTCAAGAATCGATTTTGTGTATTCTTTCATAATATATTTACTAGTTTATGGTTGACATTCTGTCATTCTGATAGAATAAAATCGAAAAATATGTTTACTACTTTATGGTTAAAATTCTATCATTCTGACAGAATAAAAATCGGATTTTTAATTTTAAATTAATTTAAAATATTTAGATTTTTAAAAATAAAGGAATTAATTATCCCTAAAAATTCGAAAATTTCCTTTTTTAATATAGGTTAATTGACTAGAATGCCCTTATGCTCAAATTTATGTGATTATATGGTACATGTTATCCTATTCTACTATCATAGACCCTCAGATCTATTCCATCCAATGGTCTAGATCTGTGCATTCTGGCACACAATAGTTACTAAAAACAAAATAACCTAACCCTATATATATATATATATATATATATATATATATATATATAGGTTCAAATGTTTTTAGCAAATATTGTGTGCCTAAATGCACCAATGAGAATTCAAGAAATAATTAAATCACTAGTAAATAATAAAAGGGTATAAGAGTAATCTACACTATAATTAATTATGGTAAAAGAAAACAAAATCAATCAATATCCCACTAATTTAGGTTATCAGTTTCATATAACACCACCACTGATTCCCCCTACTTCTCTAAAAATCATCGTTCTAAACACAACTCCAGCGAATGCCGGTTTCTTGCTACGGAGAGGAAACAGAAGAAGAAGGAAAACCGAAACAGCGTCGGCAGAGCCTCAAGAGGCTGTCGGTGGCTTTGCCGGTCGAAACATGAGTGTGAAGGGGGTGGCGGTTCATGTCTTCAACAGTAGCTTTGCAACACCGGTGGTGGAGGCAAAAGGCTGGCAGCGGTGGAGGAAGTAAGAGGGGTGAAGATAGCGGCTGGGTAAACTCCGAATGGATGGTGGCGGCTAGAGAGAAGACGGGTTAGGGTTAGGGTATGGGAGCTCAGCACCGACAAGAGATCCAGAAACAAAGAAGAAATACTCTCCAGATCGGTACCATACTTTTGATACAGGGGAATTCAAGATGATGTTCGGAAATTACATAGCCATTGACAACCAAAATGTTTCTGGATCTGTTCCTCTAAAACTTCTTATCCTCTTCTTCAATTGCGTTTTCATCACTTCGATACTAGATCTGAACCCTAATTTATTCGTTGGTAGCTGGATTATATTGTAAGCATTAAGTAATTTGGTTGTTGGTTGTTGCAGATTCAACTCTCCAAACATTTCCCCCATCTGGAACACAAGGCAAGATCTCAGGCGCTTCTGGACCTCCCCGCGATGCCGATGGTGTGTGTTTAAATTCTTGAAGCATCTTATTAGTTTTCAACTATCTACTGTAATTTAGTAACTTCAGTTAATGGATCTTATTTAGTTCAGCTACATAGTTAAATCCATATAAAATTCATCAGTTTTAGGGCTTAAATTACTAGCATTTTATGTTTCTTCTGGATTTGAATGCATCATGACTTAGTTAACCTATCTAAAACCTCAACCAATTGGAAAACAAGACTCATGTTATTTTAATCCTCCAAGCAAACTACCAACTAATGAACATCTATTAGTTAGACTTATTAGAGATGTAATCTTTGTTACATTTTCTCTTCAGATACATTCTCAAAGCCAGTATCTAGTTCATCAGAAGCACAACAAAGTAGTGGTTGGTTCAAGGTATTCACAGTTGCTGCTTACCAGCCTTACTTTGATGTTGACACATCCTATGTTTTAGAAAGAATCAAAGATTCCCTCTTGCCCTTTGGAGGAATCTTCAATGAAAAAACTGCTAGCAACCCAGACTTGTAAGCTTAAAACGTGAGGGAAGATCATCAGGTTCAAGTCCCGTGCTGCTATCTACCCTGGCTTTGGAATTCTTCTTCAAATTAAATCCGGTAATTACCATTCTCTATTATATCGTTTCCGATAGAATATGTCACAAATTCTTTAAGAATATTCAAAACCATTATGCAAGAATAGTTTATTCTGTAAGAATATTTATTGATGTATTCTATTATAATGCATTGAATTGTTTAATTTTTGAAAATTGATTATCTTTTCTTTTTGGATTTAGGTTTTGAAGAGGCTAACATTGATGTGGAAAATGAAGAAAACATATAGAACGAGAGTATATTATACCAGAATGTGTTATGCTACAATGTATAAAGTGTTGCTTAAAAATAATATTCTTTCAGAATAGATTAGTGTTTTTGTTAGATTTTGATTTTTTTTTTCTTTCAGAATGTTGTTATTATTCAATGAATCACAATCATACAATGTAATTATTGTTATATTATTAGTTCAAGAATTGATTTGTGTATTTTTTCAAAATATATTTACTAGTTTATGGTTGGCATTCTGCCATTCTGACAGAATAAAATCGAAAAATATATTTACTAGTTTATGGTTCGCATTCTATCATTCTGACATAATAAAATCGGATTTTTAAATTTGAATTAATTTAAAATATTCAAATTTTTAAAAAATAAAGGAACTAATCATCCCTAAAAATCCAAAAATTTCCTTTTTTAATATAGGTTAATTGACTAAAATGCCCTTATGTTGAAATTTATGTGATTATACGGTAGATGCTATCATATTCTACTATCATAGACCCTTAGATCATGACTTTTGATTATATTCCATCCGATAGTCCAGATCTGTGCATTCTGGCACACAATAGTTAGTAAAAACAAAATAACCTAACCCTATATATATATATATATATATATATATATATATATATATATATATATATATATATATATATATATATTAAAAATGTCTCATTTAGGAACGGTAAAGTTCCTAAGGGTTTGACATAATTGGTCATTCTATTTTGCTTATTAACGATTTTGGAATTGCCCCTTTTTTTCTTAAAGTTGCAGTTTCGTCCCTTTTTATGTTATTTGAGTTGGGTCGGTCATTCATTCTCGATCCTTCTCCACCACCATTCTTTTCTGATCCACTTAGGAGTTCTGGTGAAGGGAGCGTTTGTTTCCATGGGTTACTTTACTCCACATGGGTTAGTTCCATCGCTCATCATCGGCTTCTCCCTTACACCTCGTTCCCGAGTTTAACAAAAGAAAAGAAGAGAAGAGAAAAGAAAGTCCCGAGAGAAAAGAAGAGAAAGGAAAGGAAAACAAAATTTTCTTTTGTGTTCCCGAGTTGGAGAGAAGTGGAAGAAAAATGAATCATTTTGTTCTTTCTTTCCAAATCCTCCCAAATCGGAAGGAAAGTTATGAGAGAAAGTGATCATCTCATTTCCCTCCACTTCTCTCCTTTAATGAAACTCGGGAACACTGATTTAACTTATTTTCTTCTCATTTCCATCCATTTCCTTTCCTTATTCTCGTTGAGTGATCACGGGAACGGGGTGTTAATATGCGAACTATCATACCCACCGTCTCATCTATTTTACAAATATACTGGTTGATCTAGATTCGTTAGTGATTTCAATCGTCTTGATTCCTTCAACGATTTCATGTCCTAAATTGAATGTCTTATTTTCTTCAACTCTTTTTGTCGGTCCCTTTACACTCACACCGCCCCCACCATAACGACTGTTATCGCTGGCGTCAAGGCTTTTGGGTATCGGCTATTTTAGGTACGGAACAAAGGGAATACGCCGGCTATACCCATTACCAATTCTGTTTGTTGTTCTAGGACCCAGGTATGAACAGTCCCACTTTCCAAAATCAAACCTTTAATTTAGGTTTTCTTCTGATTCTGATTCGGATTAGGGTTCAATTTCTTTGCCGGTGTTAGGTTTGGAGTTGAGTATGACATCTCGAGCATATCATCTACCTCGTCTATTTAACCAATACAATTCTTCTGTTCAGCAGGTCTCATGAGGTGCTTAGGATTTCGCTACAAGATGAGCAACGGTTGTGGTCGGTCTTTGTCTTCCCAAACTCTACCTGCAAATATGGCGACTCAATTGAGTAAAAAACGAAAGGTTAGTCCTACCCACAATTGTTTCGTTCTTCTTCGATTATTAGGTTCAAAGTCTTCCCATGATTTTCTTATCTAATTCAAACTCCAAATTTGGTGGTAAAGGAATAATCTAGACTAATATGCAATTCATACTTCAATTAACAAACCATCCGAAGGCTTTTTACAAGCTACATATGTATTAATCATTTACTGATTTTAGGTGAGATTTCCAATGATTTTTCAGGTCAAAAACTCATAAGGGAAGTTCCATTTGTTTTTATAATTCCACCTCCAAAGTGTGCCTACATTGGAGTATGAATCTAAAATATGTTATTGTTTGGGTTTATTTAATTTATTATGAAGTTCCAAAGAGCCGTAGATATACCATACTCGATTGCTTTAAATTTTATGTTTAACAGGGTTTAATATCACTAATTCTGCCATTGAAGCATATATGATTCCCTTTACTCTTGGAGAATTCAATTGGTAATTATTTTATGAAAACTTTATCAAACTCATTTGACCATTCGGATAATTTTTTTACTTATTATTTTCCATCCAGTTAAATGGAGCTAAACCATCATCCACTAGGTCATACTTGCATCATAAATTGGGTGTAATTGTCAGACCCTTAAGGTACCATGTTTTGTATTTCTATACATTTGTCTCTTTTGATTCAAGCTAACCAATTCTTTTACTGCAGCTCGACACCTTTTGGAAATGAAATTATTGGGATCAATTTGGGTACCACAAACTCATGCGTTTCAGTCATGGAGAGAAAGGTAAGATCTATTTTTCAAGTTAAAAATGTGATGTTAATGCGTGACCATGATAAACATGTACCTACAAAAATTGGAATTACAATGCCTTATCTTTAATTTTAACACAGCTTTGACATTTGTTTACCAAATTTTTTGTTGGCTATTGTTTTATAGGAAAAAAAGAGGGGATTTTTTTTGCACATGTGTAATTCGTCCAGCTGCTATCTATGGTCCCGGAGAAGAAAAGATACACCAGTTTTTCAAAGCAACCAACTTATATCAAACGGGTCATTAATTGATTTTATATTAATCACATTCTCATTTTTTAAGGCAAAAAGATTCATGTTGCAATCGTGGTCTATGAGTCTAGTCTGGTGAGTTTAGTGATCTGGATATATCATTCTAATCACATCCAAATGTGTAATGATTATGTAATTGTGCATACGAAAGTACATGCCTTTATTAGACAAAACATAACAATACATTTCCATTTTCGACCTCACTGAACCCTCCGCCCATGCGAAGTTTGGGTTTCTTTCTAGTTAGTATAAAAAAACCCTAACCCGTTTAACCCGACCCAACCCTAACCCAAATAATGTAATTAATGTCAGGTTTAATCGGGTCAGAATTGTTGATCGGGTTATTCAAGTTAATCTGACAAACCCGAATTAAAATTAGAGTCGGGTTTAGAGTTATTTTTTTATAAAAAAATTAGGTTTCAGGTCAACCTGAATAACCTGATTAAGCACTTATTATAAAAACTTTTTTTTTTCTACAGTAATTGAAATGAGTTTAAGATCACATCCAATGTTTTAAAAACCACCGGTTTTTTAGTTGAACCGTTATGGTTCCCGGTTTAACCGGTTCGATCGTCGGTTTAACCAGTTTTTTTAATTTTTTTTCCAATTTTCTTACACACTTAGACATCCACAAGCTTAAACATTAAAAATACACATAAATTCAAGTTGAAGATCAATCCAAATACATTAAATACATATAACCAAAGTTTTATATCAATCCATGTACATCAACAATAAAATAAAGTATAATTCGGAAACAAAATATAGTTTTAGATGAATACAAACGCATTAAAAAACTTTATAACATTAACTAAGTGTCTTTATTCAAAAAAATCTAAATAGATATGAAAAAAAAACCTTTGTGATGAAAATGATTCATTACTATGTATTTTTATTTAATTTAACCGATTCAACCATATTTTTATAAAAACCAACCGGTTCATTTTAGTTCAGAAATAAACATAAAACCGGTGCTAGTTGAACCAATCCCTTCGCTGGTTCTGGTCTAACCAACTCGACCGGTTCAAATCGATTTTTAAAACAAAGATCCCATCATTTAGCGACCGGAACATATTTCTAATTTAAACTAATTATAACCATGAATAAAACAACATGGTGTTGATCCTTAACTAGGTAATAAATGTTTTAGAGCGGTTGAAAGTTATTCTTGAATATATAGTAGATGATAGTGGGTTTATGATCCACCTTAAAGTTAAGATTCAAGTGTTACCCTTTTGTTTTGGGTTTATTCTTATTTGTAGTTTTTGACAACCTACGGAAAGAAAAAAGATTAGAAAAATATAGAAACTTGACCACGGCCTTCATCTTTCTTCTTCATAAAAGACGACAAATAAAACAATACACACCACTAGACCTTCCTTTGACCTACTTATTGGAGCTAAAGTTTGGTAACACAATTCGATGACATAATCCCACGGCCTTCATCTTTCTTCTTCATAAAAGACGACAAATAAAACAATACACACCACTAGTGTCACACCCCGAAACCGATAGCGGAAATGTTCCGGGGCGGAGGACGTCATGAAGTATCACAACCAATGTACATAGTAAGCATAGTAAACACAAAAAATTTACATTACATAGATTCATTTACTTTGTCTGAAAACAAAGAGTTACATGTGTTATACATATATATCATATGAACAAAAGTTAAGACGAGTCTCCTATACGCTCCGTCTTCTCCAAAATATCGCGGGGTACCTGTCTAATGCGGACCAGAGAATACAAGCAGTTTGAAAATCAGCATAAAGCTGGTGAGTTCATAAGAGGTTTGTTTTCTGAAAATGTACAAGTTTCCTTTGGTTTTCTGAAAAAGTTTGTTATCCAAGAAAATGCCATATTTTCTTATAAGTAAAGTTTAGTTATCCGTTTGTTATACGATCTGGTTATGTACAGTTTGTTATCCCAATAAAACCCTTATTTTCCTTAAAAGTTTATAGTTGGTGATCGGTTCTGAAAGTAATGTACAAATGTCTACCATACTTTATGTGTTCGTGTGATGTTTCCTGAAAATCGTATTATCCTTGAAAAGTACATTAGTTTTAACACATATATAAAACTAATAAATAAGTATAAAAGTATTCATAATCTAAATTGCAAGTTCCATAACCATAGACTGGATAAGGCTCGAAACAGGGGCTAGTACCTTTTTATGACTTTTGTCACCCTTGAACCTTTCGGTTCGACTGTATGTGACATCCCCATTTTCACGGCCAGAAAAGACCGATTTGTTTATGCTTTGTTTTATAAATCAGAGTGATCGTTTAAAGAAAACGTTTGCGGAATCTGTTCCCAAAATAAAATATGATAACCATTTATCAAAACGTTTCTCAAAGAGAATGTATTTTCATTAAATAATAAGACCTCGGGATGTCATGTTCCGATACAGACCAAAAGCATAAAATATAAAATAGACCTTACAACAGTTATTCATAACTACTGGCCTATAATCCAAAATCTCTCGTCAAGTCCACCAACTTATACTCTTGTGCCATTACCTGTAATGCAAAGAAAACTGAGTGGGTCAGGCTTGGGAGACTGGTGAGCGTATAGGGTTTTCAACCCACAATAATATAATTATTATATTCAACCATCAAACAATCAACTCAATTACTCATCCCTATTATCTTTCTTAGGATTTTACCCTAGGAATTCAACTACTCGTCATTCATTCATTCCTAAGGGTTGACCTAAGGAATTTACACAAACTTCCATTGCTACATAAGGCGCATCTGCCAACATTATCCTCTAAGCGCCTCTGCCAGGATTACGTCATACACTATGAGGCGCGACTGCCAGGTTTATGACATTCTCTTTTAGGCGCATCTGCCGACATTATCTTATAAGCGCATCTGCCAAGATTACCCTATAAGCGCATCTACTATTGTTATAACAATCTCTATTTGGCGCATCTGCCAAGATCACGACATTCACTACTTGGTGCATCTACCGATATTATTCTCAAGCGCATCTGCTAGTTTTATGACATTCTTTAATTGGTGCATCTACCAATATCATTCTTAATCATCTTTCATACCTCATCATTTTATCACATACCAACTATCTCATCTACCCATGTTCTACCCAACATATTTGTAGATATAAAATACATATACAGTTTAACTCATTTAAAAACTATATAAAACAGTCATTCCATACTCATCTCAAATAAACAACAATATATAAACACATAGCACGTATTTTATAACAAATACTTCATATTTATGTGTTAGAAGAAAGTAACCACACACTCACACATATAAACAGCAATATACTTAATACACTCGAACCACACTTGTATTATTATCGTGTTTATGAAAGGTAGTATACACTCACTTGATCAGAAGATGATCGGACAGCACTACGACTTGCAGAAGTAGTATTCTTCGGTAGATCTGGAAGATCTCCACAAAAACCGGACTTCTCGCGGGCAGAGCTTCGGCTCGGGAATCGCACTTCACGGGATCTCGGGAACGCAAAACTTCCTTCTTAACATGGATATGAGATCCGGGGTGTCGGGATGGCTTCGGGGGTTTACACGCAGAGCTTCGGCACAAAAACGAGGAGAAATGAGAAAATAAGCCCGGAACCCTCACATCTTATTTATACGCGGGGCGTACTGGTCCGAAATCGTCATTGCGTTCGTCATCCGAAGAACTCGAGTGCGAAGGTCGTCATGCTTCGCTGTACGCGGGGCGTACTTCGGATATGCCCGGTGACCCCCGCTTCGGATAATACCGGGTTTTATAATTAAATTTAAATATTAATTATTTAATAAACTTCGGAAATTCATATCTTCTACATACGAACTCCATTTTTGACATTCTTTATATCCACGCGTAGGTGAGACTACGCTCTACAACTTTCGTTTAGACTTCGTCGGCTAATTTTGACTTTATTTTTATTATTTATTTTTAGTAGGCCCGGACAGGAAAACTTCGTTATAAATTCATAACTTCTTCGTTTGACGTCCGTTCTCGCCTAACTTTTCATTGCTTCGATACCAACAACGAGATCTTCGATTCTCGTTTATATTGTTTCGGCTAAAAACCGCTCGATCTCAAATCGAGTATCGGGCTGCATACCGCTAAGTCGAAACTTAGAAAAATCATAACTTCCTCATACGAAGTCAGATTTGGGCGTTCTTTTTATGCACGCTCATGGTTTAAAGTATTATACGACTTTCATTTAGATTGCTAAGACTAAATATCACTCTAACGTAAATTCACTTTTTACGTCGCGCTGTGTCGCGCCGATTCTGTCGCGAAACTTCGACAGGTCATAACTTCTTCGTTATAACTCGGATTTCGGCGTTCTTTATATGTACGGAATCCTTGTAACATATACTACAACTTAGTTAAGATTATTCATTCTAAATAATCTTTCATAAAAAATTCATTTTTGACGCCTATCGTCTCTAAATTGACTAGCCCTGATGTACGGGCGTTACAATTATCTCCCCCTTAGGATGATTACGTCCCGAAATCATCAACGAAAATAGAACTTGTACAATGATTCCATGCACTATCTCTTCATCCTAGGTAATAACCGTAAATTCTATGTTTCCTCGAAAGAGTATTTAACTCTATGGCTTTCTTGACCGCAGAGGATGCCCAATCTTGCATCTGCTTATCGTACTATGTTGTACTTTCAATCGTAACCCTCGAGTTACCAAATAAGTCGTTTATTATGGACTCATTCTTCTTCTCAGGATAAATAATTTCCTTTATCTATTGTAACAAACCGATGGGTCGTGCTCTACTGACCTCTCATTGAATGATGCAATGCTTAGACTCAGGTCTATTAGAGTTAAATTCCAAAATGGAATATACCTTCCTTCATATTCTAATGTGATATAATCACATTTCAGCATGTAGCATTTCTACTTACAAACTTCTTTTAACAACGAGCGCGACACTATCAATCGCATTAACTTCAACCTTCTGACTTAAGTCAGATGTTACATCTAACTTGGTCTTATAGACCACGTAACATACTCCTCGTAGTCGAACTCAAATTTAAATATGACCACTAGGGTCGGAACAAGAACCATCTTACTAGTCATTACCGAAACAATGGTAATGACATACCAGAATAAAATGGAATCAATCACTAGCTTCTTGGTAACCTTGTGACTTTCCCTGATCCAAGTGCGAGTCCTGTGCTTCCGGTAGTATATGCATCTACTACCTTTCACACTTACTCATACTCGTCCCAAGTATTGTCCCGTAGTCGACCAAGTCACCATACAAGAAAATCACAAAACAATTTAACACATACGAATGTGTCCAAGTAATCATAAACAATTTCCCTAGACTCTACTAGGACTTCTTCATTGCTCAATCTTCAATCATCAACTCTACTTCAACTCGATTGGTGATGAAAATATCAGACGATGAGACAACTTCAAGAATTTCACCAATCGTTCCATCATCCTGCCAATCGAAGGTGTACTTTAGACGTACCGTGCTCCTCTAAACGTACTTTTATTTCATAATACATACTCTAAAGGAAAGATACCACTCTTACGATATCTTCCGATAGGTGTCATTCACTATCATAAGCCTTCTTTATTTCGTCCATTTACTCAATTCTCTACAAGTCTTCACCATGACCTTTTGTACATCCAAGCAGACATTCGGTGTACCAACGAGAATTTAAGATAAGAAAGCTTCATTTACAATAAACGTATAAATCTCCTTATCCCTCCGAAACGTTTACATGCTAGTTCTAATATCGTAGTCGTACGCTTAGAATCCTAAACACATAAGGTTTCCAGATCCGGTCGGCAACAGACCATAGACCCGAACAGATAATAGCATGAATTTAGCTATCACACAAAACAATTAGCACATAAAAGCATTTTAGGCATCATTCCTAAAATAAACTAGTGCTTGTGTCAATTTAAGTGTACTACCTAACATATTTTAGACACACTCCTCACAATCATTACTTAGCATTCTAAGTTTAAGTCTAGAAATTTCCTACAAATTCCTAGTTCGCTTAAACTAATGCTCTGATACCAACTGCGACATCCCCATTTTCACGGCCAGAAAAGACCGATTTGTTTATGCTTTGTTTTATAAATCAGAGTGATCGTTTAAAGAAAACGTTTGCGGAATCTGTTCCCAAAATAAAATATGATAACCATTTATCAAAACGTTTCTCAAAGAGAATGTATTTTCATTAAATAATAAGACCTCGGGATGTCATGTTCCGATACAGACCAAAAGCATAAAATATAAAATAGACCTTACAACAGTTATTCATAACTACTGGCCTATAATCCAAAATCTCTCGTCAAGTCCACCAACTTATACTCTTGTGCCATTACCTGTAATGCAAAGAAAACTGAGTGGGTCAGGCTTGGGAGACTGGTGAGCGTATAGGGTTTTCAACCCACAATAATATAATTATTATATTCAACCATCAAACAATCAACTCAATTACTCATCCCTATTATCTTTCTTAGGATTTTACCCTAGGAATTCAACTACTCGTCATTCATTCATTCCTAAGGGTTGACCTAAGGAATTTACACAAACTTCCATTGCTACATAAGGCGCATCTGCCAACATTATCCTCTAAGCGCCTCTGCCAGGATTACGTCATACACTATGAGGCGCGACTGCCAGGTTTATGACATTCTCTTTTAGGCGCATCTGCCGACATTATCTTATAAGCGCATCTGCCAAGATTACCCTATAAGCGCATCTACTATTGTTATGACAATCTCTATTTGGCGCATCTGCCAAGATCACGACATTCACTACTTGGTGCATCTACCGATATTATTCTCAAGCGCATCTGCTAGTTTTATGACATTCTTTAATTGGTGCATCTACCAATATCATTCTTAATCATCTTTCATACCTCATCATTTTATCACATACCAACTATCTCATCTACCCATGTTCTACCCAACATATTTGTAGATATAAAATACATATACAGTTTAACTCATTTAAAAACTATATAAAACAGTCATTCCATACTCATCTCAAATAAACAACAATATATAAACACATAGCACGTATTTTATAACAAATACTTCATATTTATGTGTTAGAAGAAAGTAACCACACACTCACACATATAAACAGCAATATACTTAATACACTCGAACCACACTTGTATTATTATCGTGTTTATGAAAGGTAGTATACACTCACTTGATCAGAAGATGATCGGACAGCACTACGACTTGCAGAAGTAGTATTCTTCGGTAGATCTGGAAGATCTCCACAAAAACCGGACTTCTCGCGGGCAGAGCTTCGGCTCGGGAATCGCACTTCACGGGATCTCGGGAACGCAAAACTTCCTTCTTAACATGGATATGAGATCCGGGGTGTCGGGATGGCTTCGGGGGTTTACACGCAGAGCTTCGGCACAAAAACGAGGAGAAATGAGAAAATAAGCCCGGAACCCTCACATCTTATTTATACGCGGGGCGTACTGGTCCGAAATCGTCATTGCGTTCGTCATCCGAAGAACTCGAGTGCGAAGTTCGTCATGCTTCGCTGTACGCGGGGCGTACTTCGGATATGCCCGGTGACCCCCGCTTCGGATAATACCGGGTTTTATAATTAAATTTAAATATTAATTATTTAATAAACTTCGGAAATTCATATCTTCTACATACGAACTCCATTTTTGACATTCTTTATATCCACGCGTAGGTGAGACTACGCTCTACAACTTTCGTTTAGACTTCGTCGGCTAATTTTGACTTTATTTTTATTATTTATTTTTAGTAGGCCCGGACAGGAAAACTTCGTTATAAATTCATAACTTCTTCGTTTGACGTCCGTTCTCGCCTAACTTTTCATTGCTTCGATACCAACAACGAGATCTTCGATTCTCGTTTATATTGTTTCGGCTAAAAACCGCTCGATCTCAAATCGAGTATCGGGCTGCATACCGCTAAGTCGAAACTTAGAAAAATCATAACTTCCTCATACGAAGTCAGATTTGGGCGTTCTTTTTATGCACGCTCATGGTTTAAAGTATTATACGACTTTCATTTAGATTGCTAAGACTAAATATCACTCTAACGTAAATTCACTTTTTACGTCGCGCTGTGTCGCGCCGATTCTGTCGCGAAACTTCGACAGGTCATAACTTCTTCGTTATAACTCGGATTTCGGCGTTCTTTATATGTACGGAATCCTTGTAACATATACTACAACTTAGTTAAGATTATTCATTCTAAATAATCTTTCATAAAAAATTCATTTTTGACGCCTATCGTCTCTAAATTGACTAGCCCTGATGTACGGGCGTTACAATTATCTCCCCCTTAGGATGATTACGTCCCGAAATCATCAACGAAAATAGAACTTGTACAATGATTCCATGCACTATCTCTTCATCCTAGGTAATAACCGTAAATTCTATGTTTCCTCGAAAGAGTATTTAACTCTATGGCTTTCTTGACCGCAGAGGATGCCCAATCTTGCATCTGCTTATCGTACTATGTTGTACTTTCAATCGTAACCCTCGAGTTACCAAATAAGTCGTTTATTATGGACTCATTCTTCTTCTCAGGATAAATAATTTCCTTTATCTATTGTAACAAACCGATGGGTCGTGCTCTACTGACCTCTCATTGAATGATGCAATGCTTAGACTCAGGTCTATTAGAGTTAAATTCCAAAATGGAATATACCTTCCTTCATATTCTAATGTGATATAATCACATTTCAGCATGTAGCATTTCTACTTACAAACTTCTTTTAACAACGAGTGCGACACTATCAATCGCATTAACTTCAACCTTCTGACTTAAGTCAGATGTTACATCTAACTTGGTCTTATAGACCACGTAACATACTCCTCGTAGTCGAACTCAAATTTAAATATGACCACTAGGGTCGGAACAAGAACCATCTTACTAGTCATTACCGAAACAATGGTAATGACATACCAGAATAAAATGGAATCAATCACTAGCTTCTTGGTAACCTTGTGACTTTCCCTGATCCAAGTGCGAGTCCTGTGCTTCCGGTAGTATATGCATCTACTACCTTTCACACTTACTCATACTCGTCCCAAGTATTGTCCCGTAGTCGACCAAGTCACCATACAAGAAAATCACAAAACAATTTAACACATACGAATGTGTCCAAGTAATCATAAACAATTTCCCTAGACTCTACTAGGACTTCTTCATTGCTCAATCTTCAATCATCAACTCTACTTCAACTCGATTGGTGATGAAAATATCAGACGATGAGACAACTTCAAGAATTTCACCAATCGTTCCATCATCCTGCCAATCGAAGGTGTACTTTAGACGTACCGTGCTCCTCTAAACGTACTTTTATTTCATAATACATACTCTAAAGGAAAGATACCACTCTTACGATATCTTCCGATAGGTGTCATTCACTATCATAAGCCTTCTTTATTTCGTCCATTTACTCAATTCTCTACAAGTCTTCACCATGACCTTTTGTACATCCAAGCAGACATTCGGTGTACCAACGAGAATTTAAGATAAGAAAGCTTCATTTACAATAAACGTATAAATCTCCTTATCCCTCCGAAACGTTTACATGCTAGTTCTAATATCGTAGTCGTACGCTTAGAATCCTAAACACATAAGGTTTCCAGATCCGGTCGGCAACAGACCATAGACCCGAACAGATAATAGCATGAATTTAGCTATCACACAAAACAATTAGCACATAAAAGCATTTTAGGCATCATTCCTAAAATAAACTAGTGCTTGTGTCAATTTAAGTGTACTACCTAACATATTTTAGACACACTCCTCACAATCATTACTTAGCATTCTAAGTTTAAGTCTAGAAATTTCCTACAAATTCCTAGTTCGCTTAAACTAATGCTCTGATACCAACTGCGACATCCCCATTTTCACGGCCAGAAAAGACCGATTTGTTTATGCTTTGATTTATAAATCAGAGTGATCGTTTAAAGAAAACGTTTGCGGAATCTGTTCCCAAAATAAAATATGATAACCATTTATCAAAACGTTTCTCAAAGAGAATATATTTTCATTAAATAATAAAACCTCGGGATGTCATGTTCCGATACAGACCAAAAGCATAAAATATAAAATAGACCTTACAACAGTTATTCATAACTACTGGCCTATAATCCAAAATCTCTCGTCAAGTCCACCAACTTATACTCTTGTGCCATTACCTGTAATGCAAAGAAAACTGAGTGGGTCAGGCTTGGGAGACTGGTGAGCGTATAGGGTTTTCAACCCACAATAATATAATTATTATATTCAACCATCAAACAATCAACTCAATTACTCATCCCTATTATCTTTCTTAGGATTTTACCCTAGGAATTCAACTACTCGTCATTCATTCATTCCTAAGGGTTGACCTAAGGAATTTACACAAACTTCCATTGCTACATAAGGCGCATCTGCCAACATTATCCTCTAAGCGCCTCTGCCAGGATTACGTCATACACTATGAGGCGCGACTGCCAGGTTTATGACATTCTCTTTTAGGCGCATCTGCCGACATTATCTTATAAGCGCATCTGCCAAGATTACCCTATAAGCGCATCTACTATTGTTATGACAATCTCTATTTGGCGCATCTGCCAAGATCACGACATTCACTACTTGGTGCATCTACCGATATTATTCTCAAGCGCATCTGCTAGTTTTATGACATTCTTTAATTGGTGCATCTACCAATATCATTCTTAATCATCTTTCATACCTCATCATTTTATCACATACCAACTATCTCATCTACCCATGTTCTACCCAACATATTTGTAGATATAAAATACATATACAGTTTAACTCATTTAAAAACTATATAAAACAGTCATTCCATACTCATCTCAAATAAACAACAATATATAAACACATAGCACGTATTTTATAACAAATACTTCATATTTATGTGTTAGAAGAAAGTAACCACACACTCACACATATAAACAACAATATACTTAATACACTCGAACCACACTTGTATTATTATCGTGTTTATGAAAGGTAGTATACACTCACTTGATCAGAAGATGATCGGACAGCACTACGACTTGCAGAAGTAGTATTCTTCGGTAGATCTGGAAGATCTCCACAAAAACCGGACTTCTCGCGGGCAGAGCTTCGGCTCGGGAATCGCACTTCACGGGATCTCGGGAACGTAAAACTTCCTTCTTAACATGGATATGAGATCCGGGGTGTCGGGATGGCTTCGGGGGTTTACACGCAGAGCTTCGGCACAAAAACGAGGAGAAATGAGCAAATAAGCCCGAAACCCTCACATCTTATTTATACGCGGGGCGTACTGGTCCGAAATCGTCATTGCGTTCGTCATCCGAAGAACTCGAGTGCGAAGGTCGTCATGCTTCGCTGTACGCGGGGCGTACTTCGGATATGCCCGGTGACCCCCGCTTCGGATAATACCGGGTTTTATAATTAAATTTAAATATTAATTATTTAATAAACTTCGGAAATTCATATCTTCTACATACGAACTCCATTTTTGACATTCTTTATATCCACGCGTAGGTGAGACTACGCTCTACAACTTTCATTTAGACTTCGTCGGCTAATTTTGACTTTATTTTTATTATTTATTTTTAGTAGGCCCGGACAGGAAAACTTCGTTATAAATTCATAACTTCTTCGTTTGACGTCCGTTCTCGCCTAACTTTTCATTGCTTCGATACCAACAACGAGATCTTCGATTCTCGTTTATATTGTTTCGGCTAAAAACCGCTCGATCTCAAATCGAGTATCGGGCTGCATACCGCTAAGTCGAAACTTAGAAAAATCATAACTTCCTCATACGAAGTCAGATTTGGGCGTTCTTTTTATGCACGCTCATGGTTTAAAGTATTATACGACTTTCATTTAGATTGCTAAGACTAAATATCACTCTAACGTAAATTCACTTTTTACGTCGCGCTGTGTCGCGCCGATTCTGTCGCGAAACTTCGACATGTCATAACTTCTTCGTTATAACTCGGATTTCGGCGTTCTTTATATGTACGGAATCCTTGTAACATATACTACAACTTAGTTAAGATTATTCATTCTAAATAATCTTTCATAAAAAATTCATTTTTGACGCCTATCGTCTCTAAATTGACTAGCCCTGATGTACGGGCGTTACAATTATCTCCCCCTTAGGATGATTACGTCCCGAAATCATCAACGAAAATAGAACTTGTACAATGATTCCATGCACTATCTCTTCATCCTAGGTAATAACCGTAAATTCTATGTTTCCTCGAAAGAGTATTTAACTCTATGGCTTTCTTGACCGCAGAGGATGCCCAATCTTGCATCTGCTTATCGTACTATGTTGTACTTTCAATCGTAACCCTCGAGTTACCAAATAAGTCGTTTATTATGGACTCATTCTTCTTCTCAGGATAAATAATTTCCTTTATCTATTGTAACAAACCGATGGGTCGTGCTCTACTGACCTCTCATTGAATGATGCAATGCTTAGACTCAGGTCTATTAGAGTTAAATTCCAAAATGGAATATACCTTCCTTCATATTCTAATGTGATATAATCACATTTCAGCATGTAGCATTTCTACTTACAAACTTCTTTTAACAACGAGCGCGACACTATCAATCGCATTAACTTCAACCTTCTGACTTAAGTCAGATGTTACATCTAACTTGGTCTTATAGACCACGTAACATACTCCTCGTAGTCGAACTCAAATTTAAATATGACCACTAGGGTCGGAACAAGAACCATCTTACTAGTCATTACCGAAACAATGGTAATGACATACCAGAATAAAATGGAATCAATCACTAGCTTCTTGGTAACCTTGTGACTTTCCCTGATCCAAGTGCGAGTCCTGTGCTTCCGGTAGTATATGCATCTACTACCTTTCACACTTACTCATACTCGTCCCAAGTATTGTCCCGTAGTCGACCAAGTCACCATACAAGAAAATCACAAAACAATTTAACACATACGAATGTGTCCAAGTAATCATAAACAATTTCCCTAGACTCTACTAGGACTTCTTCATTGCTCAATCTTCAATCATCAACTCTACTTCAACTCGATTGGTGATGAAAATATCAGACGATGAGACAACTTCAAGAATTTCACCAATCGTTCCATCATCCTGCCAATCGAAGGTGTACTTTAGACGTACCGTGCTCCTCTAAACGTACTTTTATTTCATAATACATACTCTAAAGGAAAGATACCACTCTTACGATATCTTCCGATAGGTGTCATTCACTATCATAAGCCTTCTTTATTTCGTCCATTTACTCAATTCTCTACAAGTCTTCACCATGACCTTTTGTACATCCAAGCAGACATTCGGTGTACCAACGAGAATTTAAGATAAGAAAGCTTCATTTACAATAAACGTATAAATCTCCTTATCCCTCCGAAACGTTTACATGCTAGTTCTAATATCGTAGTCGTACGCTTAGAATCCTAAACACATAAGGTTTCCAGATCCGGTCGGCAACAGACCATAGACCCGAACAGATAATAGCATGAATTTAGCTATCACACAAAACAATTAGCACATAAAAGCATTTTAGGCATCATTCCTAAAATAAACTAGTGCTTGTGTCAATTTAAGTGTACTACCTAACATATTTTAGACACACTCCTCACAATCATTACTTAGCATTCTAAGTTTAAGTCTAGAAATTTCCTACAAATTCCTAGTTCGCTTAAACTAATGCTCTGATACCAACTGCGACATCCCCATTTTCACGGCCAGAAAAGACCGATTTGTTTATGCTTTGTTTTATAAATCAGAGTGATCGTTTAAAGAAAACGTTTGCGGAATCTGTTCCCAAAATAAAATATGATAACCATTTATCAAAACGTTTCTCAAAGAGAATATATTTTCATTAAATAATAAAACCTCGGGATGTCATGTTCCGATACAGACCAAAAGCATAAAATATAAAATAGACCTTACAACAGTTATTCATAACTACTGGCCTATAATCCAAAATCTCTCGTCAAGTCCACCAACTTATACTCTTGTGCCATTACCTGTAATGCAAAGAAAACTGAGTGGGTCAGGCTTGGGAGACTGGTGAGCGTATAGGGTTTTCAACCCACAATAATATAATTATTATATTCAACCATCAAACAATCAACTCAATTACTCATCCCTATTATCTTTCTTAGGATTTTACCCTAGGAATTCAACTACTCGTCATTCATTCATTCCTAAGGGTTGACCTAAGGAATTTACACAAACTTCCATTGCTACATAAGGCGCATCTGCCAACATTATCCTCTAAGCGCCTCTGCCAGGATTACGTCATACACTATGAGGCGCGACTGCCAGGTTTATGACATTCTCTTTTAGGCGCATCTGCCGACATTATCTTATAAGCGCATCTGCCAAGATTACCCTATAAGCGCATCTACTATTGTTATGACAATCTCTATTTGGCGCATCTGCCAAGATCACGACATTCACTACTTGGTGCATCTACCGATATTATTCTCAAGCGCATCTGCTAGTTTTATGACATTCTTTAATTGGTGCATCTACCAATATCATTCTTAATCATCTTTCATACCTCATCATTTTATCACATACCAACTATCTCATCTACCCATGTTCTACCCAACATATTTGTAGATATAAAATACATATACAGTTTAACTCATTTAAAAACTATATAAAACAGTCATTCCATACTCATCTCAAATAAACAACAATATATAAACACATAGCACGTATTTTATAACAAATACTTCATATTTATGTGTTAGAAGAAAGTAACCACACACTCACACATATAAACAACAATATACTTAATACACTCGAACCACACTTGTATTATTATCGTGTTTATGAAAGGTAGTATACACTCACTTGATCAGAAGATGATCGGACAGCACTACGACTTGCAGAAGTAGTATTCTTCGGTAGATCTGGAAGATCTCCACAAAAACCGGACTTCTCGCGGGCAGAGCTTCGGCTCGGGAATCGCACTTCACGGGATCTCGGGAACGTAAAACTTCCTTCTTAACATGGATATGAGATCCGGGGTGTCGGGATGGCTTCGGGGGTTTACACGCAGAGCTTCGGCACAAAAACGAGGAGAAATGAGCAAATAAGCCCGAAACCCTCACATCTTATTTATACGCGGGGCGTACTGGTCCGAAATCGTCATTGCGTTCGTCATCCGAAGAACTCGAGTGCGAAGGTCGTCATGCTTCGCTGTACGCGGGGCGTACTTCGGATATGCCCGGTGACCCCCGCTTCGGATAATACCGGGTTTTATAATTAAATTTAAATATTAATTATTTAATAAACTTCGGAAATTCATATCTTCTACATACGAACTCCATTTTTGACATTCTTTATATCCACGCGTAGGTGAGACTACGCTCTACAACTTTCGTTTAGACTTCGTCGGCTAATTTTGACTTTATTTTTATTATTTATTTTTAGTAGGCCCGGACAGGAAAACTTCGTTATAAATTCATAACTTCTTCGTTTGACGTCCGTTCTCGCCTAACTTTTCATTGCTTCGATACCAACAACGAGATCTTCGATTCTCGTTTATATTGTTTCGGCTAAAAACCGCTCGATCTCAAATCGAGTATCGGGCTGCATACCGCTAAGTCGAAACTTAGAAAAATCATAACTTCCTCATACGAAGTCAGATTTGGGCGTTCTTTTTATGCACGCTCATGGTTTAAAGTATTATACGACTTTCATTTAGATTGCTAAGACTAAATATCACTCTAACGTAAATTCACTTTTTACGTCGCGCTGTGTCGCGCCGATTCTGTCGCGAAACTTCGACAGGTCATAACTTCTTCGTTATAACTCGGATTTCGGCGTTCTTTATATGTACGGAATCCTTGTAACATATACTACAACTTAGTTAAGATTATTCATTCTAAATAATCTTTCATAAAAAATTCATTTTTGACGCCTATCGTCTCTAAATTGACTAGCCCTGATGTACGGGCGTTACAATTATCTCCCCCTTAGGATGATTACGTCCCGAAATCATCAACGAAAATAGAACTTGTACAATGATTCCATGCACTATCTCTTCATCCTAGGTAATAACCGTAAATTCTATGTTTCCTCGAAAGAGTATTTAACTCTATGGCTTTCTTGACCGCAGAGGATGCCCAATCTTGCATCTGCTTATCGTACTATGTTGTACTTTCAATCGTAACCCTCGAGTTACCAAATAAGTCGTTTATTATGGACTCATTCTTCTTCTCAGGATAAATAATTTCCTTTATCTATTGTAACAAACCGATGGGTCGTGCTCTACTGACCTCTCATTGAATGATGCAATGCTTAGACTCAGGTCTATTAGAGTTAAATTCCAAAATGGAATATACCTTCCTTCATATTCTAATGTGATATAATCACATTTCAGCATGTAGCATTTCTACTTACAAACTTCTTTTAACAACGAGCGCGACACTATCAATCGCATTAACTTCAACCTTCTGACTTAAGTCAGATGTTACATCTAACTTGGTCTTATAGACCACGTAACATACTCCTCGTAGTCGAACTCAAATTTAAATATGACCACTAGGGTCGGAACAAGAACCATCTTACTAGTCATTACCGAAACAATGGTAATGACATACCAGAATAAAATGGAATCAATCACTAGCTTCTTGGTAACCTTGTGACTTTCCCTGATCCAAGTGCGAGTCCTGTGCTTCCGGTAGTATATGCATCTACTACCTTTCACACTTACTCATACTCGTCCCAAGTATTGTCCCGTAGTCGACCAAGTCACCATACAAGAAAATCACAAAACAATTTAACACATACGAATGTGTCCAAGTAATCATAAACAATTTCCCTAGACTCTACTAGGACTTCTTCATTGCTCAATCTTCAATCATCAACTCTACTTCAACTCGATTGGTGATGAAAATATCAGACGATGAGACAACTTCAAGAATTTCACCAATCGTTCCATCATCCTGCCAATCGAAGGTGTACTTTAGACGTACCGTGCTCCTCTAAACGTACTTTTATTTCATAATACATACTCTAAAGGAAAGATACCACTCTTACGATATCTTCCGATAGGTGTCATTCACTATCATAAGCCTTCTTTATTTCGTCCATTTACTCAATTCTCTACAAGTCTTCACCATGACCTTTTGTACATCCAAGCAGACATTCGGTGTACCAACGAGAATTTAAGATAAGAAAGCTTCATTTACAATAAACGTATAAATCTCCTTATCCCTCCGAAACGTTTACATGCTAGTTCTAATATCGTAGTCGTACGCTTAGAATCCTAAACACATAAGGTTTCCAGATCCGGTCGGCAACAGACCATAGACCCGAACAGATAATAGCATGAATTTAGCTATCACACAAAACAATTAGCACATAAAAGCATTTTAGGCATCATTCCTAAAATAAACTAGTGCTTGTGTCAATTTAAGTGTACTACCTAACATATTTTAGACACACTCCTCACAATCATTACTTAGCATTCTAAGTTTAAGTCTAGAAATTTCCTACAAATTCCTAGTTCGCTTAAACTAATGCTCTGATACCAACTGCGACATCCCCATTTTCACGGCCAGAAAAGACCGATTTGTTTATGCTTTGTTTTATAAATCAGAGTGATCGTTTAAAGAAAACGTTTGCGGAATCTGTTCCCAAAATAAAACATGATAACCATTTATCAAAACGTTTCTCAAAGAGAATATATTTTCATTAAATAATAAAACCTCGGGATGTCATGTTCCGATACAGACCAAAAGCATAAAATATAAAATAGACCTTACAACAGTTATTCATAACTACTGGCCTATAATCCAAAATCTCTCGTCAAGTCCACCAACTTATACTCTTGTGCCATTACCTGTAATGCAAAGAAAACTGAGTGGGTCAGGCTTGGGAGACTGGTGAGCGTATAGGGTTTTCAACCCACAATAATATAATTATTATATTCAACCATCAAACAATCAACTCAATTACTCATCCCTATTATCTTTCTTAGGATTTTACCCTAGGAATTCAACTACTCGTCATTCATTCATTCCTAAGGGTTGACCTAAGGAATTTACACAAACTTCCATTGCTACATAAGGCGCATCTGCCAACATTATCCTCTAAGCGCCTCTGTCAGGATTACGTCATACACTATGAGGCGCGACTGCCAGGTTTATGACATTCTCTTTTAGGCGCATCTGCCGACATTATCTTATAAGCGCATCTGCCAAGATTACCCTATAAGCGCATCTACTATTGTTATGACAATCTCTATTTGGCGCATCTGCCAAGATCACGACATTCACTACTTGGTGCATCTACCGATATTATTCTCAAGCGCATCTGCTAGTTTTATGACATTCTTTAATTGGTGCATCTACCAATATCATTCTTAATCATCTTTCATACCTCATCATTTTATCACATACCAACTATCTCATCTACCCATGTTCTACCCAACATATTTGTAGATATAAAATACATATACAGTTTAACTCATTTAAAAACTATATAAAACAGTCATTCCATACTCATCTCAAATAAACAACAATATATAAACACATAGCACGTATTTTATAACAAATACTTCATATTTATGTGTTAGAAGAAAGTAACCACACACTCACACATATAAACAGCAATATACTTAATACACTCGAACCACACTTGTATTATTATCGTGTTTATGAAAGGTAGTATACACTCACTTGATCAGAAGATGATCGGACAGCACTACGACTTGCAGAAGTAGTATTCTTCGGTAGATCTGGAAGATCTCCACAAAAACCGGACTTCTCGCGGGCAGAGCTTCGGCTCGGGAATCGCACTTCACGGGATCTCGGGAACGTAAAACTTCATTCTTAACATGGATATGAGATCCGGGGTGTCGGGATGGCTTCGGGGGTTTACACGCAGAGCTTCGGCACAAAAACGAGGAGAAATGAGCAAATAAGCCCGAAACCCTCACATCTTATTTATACGCGGGGCGTACTGGTCCGAAATCGTCATTGCGTTCGTCATCCGAAGAACTCGAGTGCGAAGGTCGTCATGCTTCGCTGTACGCGGGGCGTACTTCGGATATGCCCGGTGACCCCCGCTTCGGATAATACCGGGTTTTATAATTAAATTTAAATATTAATTATTTAATAAACTTCGGAAATTCATATCTTCTACATACGAACTCCATTTTTGACATTCTTTATATCCACGCGTAGGTGAGACTACGCTCTACAACTTTCGTTTAGACTTCGTCGGCTAATTTTGACTTTATTTTTATTATTTATTTTTAGTAGGCCCGGACAGGAAAACTTCGTTATAAATTCATAACTTCTTCGTTTGACGTCCGTTCTCGCCTAACTTTTCATTGCTTCGATACCAACAACGAGATCTTCGATTCTCGTTTATATTGTTTCGGCTAAAAACCGCTCGATCTCAAATCGAGTATCGGGCTGCATACCGCTAAGTCGAAACTTAGAAAAATCATAACTTCCTCATACGAAGTCAGATTTGGGCGTTCTTTTTATGCACGCTCATGGTTTAAAGTATTATACGACTTTCATTTAGATTGCTAAGACTAAATATCACTCTAACGTAAATTCACTTTTTACGTCGCGCTGTGTCGCGCCGATTCTGTCGCGAAACTTCGACAGGTCATAACTTCTTCGTTATAACTCGGATTTCGGCGTTCTTTATATGTACGGAATCCTTGTAACATATACTACAACTTAGTTAAGATTATTCATTCTAAATAATCTTTCATAAAAAAATCATTTTTGACGCCTATCGTCTCTAAATTGACTAGCCCTGATGTACGGGCGTTACAATTATCTCCCCCTTAGGATGATTACGTCCCGAAATCATCAACGAAAATAGAACTTGTACAATGATTCCATGCACTATCTCTTCATCCTAGGTAATAACCGTAAATTCTATGTTTCCTCGAAAGAGTATTTAACTCTATGGCTTTCTTGACCGCAGAGGATGCCCAATCTTGCATCTGCTTATCGTACTATGTTGTACTTTCAATCGTAACCCTCGAGTTACCAAATAAGTCGTTTATTATGGACTCATTCTTCTTCTCAGGATAAATAATTTCCTTTATCTATTGTAACAAACCGATGGGTCGTGCTCTACTGACCTCTCATTGAATGATGCAATGCTTAGACTCAGGTCTATTAGAGTTAAATTCCAAAATGGAATATACCTTCCTTCATATTCTAATGTGATATAATCACATTTCAGCATGTAGCATTTCTACTTACAAACTTCTTTTAACAACGAGCGCGACACTATCAATCGCATTAACTTCAACCTTCTGACTTAAGTCAGATGTTACATCTAACTTGGTCTTATAGACCACGTAACATACTCCTCGTAGTCGAACTCAAATTTAAATATGACCACTAGGGTCGGAACAAGAACCATCTTACTAGTCATTACCGAAACAATGGTAATGACATACCAGAATAAAATGGAATCAATCACTAGCTTCTTGGTAACCTTGTGACTTTCCCTGATCCAAGTGCGAGTCCTGTGCTTCCGGTAGTATATGCATCTACTACCTTTCACACTTACTCATACTCGTCCCAAGTATTGTCCCGTAGTCGACCAAGTCACCATACAAGAAAATCACAAAACAATTTAACACATACGAATGTGTCCAAGTAATCATAAACAATTTCCCTAGACTCTACTAGGACTTCTTCATTGCTCAATCTTCAATCATCAACTCTACTTCAACTCGATTGGTGATGAAAATATCAGACGATGAGACAACTTCAAGAATTTCACCAATCGTTCCATCATCCTGCCAATCGAAGGTGTACTTTAGACGTACCGTGCTCCTCTAAACGTACTTTTATTTCATAATACATACTCTAAAGGAAAGATACCACTCTTACGATATCTTCCGATAGGTGTCATTCACTATCATAAGCCTTCTTTATTTCGTCCATTTACTCAATTCTCTACAAGTCTTCACCATGACCTTTTGTACATCCAAGCAGACATTCGGTGTACCAACGAGAATTTAAGATAAGAAAGCTTCATTTACAATAAACGTATAAATCTCCTTATCCCTCCGAAACGTTTACATGCTAGTTCTAATATCGTAGTCGTACGCTTAGAATCCTAAACACATAAGGTTTCCAGATCCGGTCGGCAACAGACCATAGACCCGAACAGATAATAGCATGAATTTAGCTATCACACAAAACAATTAGCACATAAAAGCATTTTAGGCATCATTCCTAAAATAAACTAGTGCTTGTGTCAATTTAAGTGTACTACCTAACATATTTTAGACACACTCCTCACAATCATTACTTAGCATTCTAAGTTTAAGTCTAGAAATTTCCTACAAATTCCTAGTTCGCTTAAACTAATGCTCTGATACCAACTGCGACATCCCCATTTTCACGGCCAGAAAAGACCGATTTGTTTATGCTTTGTTTTATAAATCAGAGTGATCGTTTAAAGAAAACGTTTGCGGAATCTGTTCCCAAAATAAAATATGATAACCATTTATCAAAACGTTTCTCAAAGAGAATGTATTTTCATTAAATAATAAGACCTCGGGATGTCATGTTCCGATACAGACCAAAAGCATAAAATATAAAATAGACCTTACAACAGTTATTCATAACTACTGGCCTATAATCCAAAATCTCTCGTCAAGTCCATCAACTTATACTCTTGTGCCATTACCTGTAATGCAAAGAAAACTGAGTGGGTCAGGCTTGGGAGACTGGTGAGCGTATAGGGTTTTCAACCCACAATAATATAATTATTATATTCAACCATCAAACAATCAACTCAATTACTCATCCCTATTATCTTTCTTAGGATTTTACCCTAGGAATTCAACTACTCGTCATTCATTCATTCCTAAGGGTTGACCTAAGGAATTTACACAAACTTCCATTGCTACATAAGGCGCATCTGCCAACATTATCCTCTAAGCGCCTCTGCCAGGATTACGTCATACACTATGAGGCGCGACTGCCAGGTTTATGACATTCTCTTTTAGGCGCATCTGCCGACATTATCTTATAAGCGCATCTGCCAAGATTACCCTATAAGCGCATCTACTATTGTTATGACAATCTCTATTTGGCGCATCTGCCAAGATCACGACATTCACTACTTGGTGCATCTACCGATATTATTCTCAAGCGCATCTGCTAGTTTTATGACATTCTTTAATTGGTGCATCTACCAATATCATTCTTAATCATCTTTCATACCTCATCATTTTATCACATACCAACTATCTCATCTACCCATGTTCTACCCAACATATTTGTAGATATAAAATACATATACAGTTTAACTCATTTAAAAACTATATAAAACAGTCATTCCATACTCATCTCAAATAAACAACAATATATAAACACATAGCACGTATTTTATAACAAATACTTCATATTTATGTGTTAGAAGAAAGTAACCACACACTCACACATATAAACAGCAATATACTTAATACACTCGAACCACACTTGTATTATTATCGTGTTTATGAAAGGTAGTATACACTCACTTGATCAGAAGATGATCGGACAGCACTACGACTTGCAGAAGTAGTATTCTTCGGTAGATCTGGAAGATCTCCACAAAAACCGGACTTCTCGCGGGCAGAGCTTCGGCTCGGGAATCGCACTTCACGGGATCTCGGGAACGTAAAACTTCCTTCTTAACTTGGATATGAGATCCGGGGTGTCGGGATGGCTTCGGGGGTTTACACGCAGAGCTTCGGCACAAAAACGAGGAGAAATGAGCAAATAAGCCCGGAACCCTCGCATCCTATTTATAAGAGGCTGGAGTCTTGGAGTACGCGGGGCGTACTGGTCCGAAATCGTCATTGCGTTCGTCATCCGAAGAACTCGAGTGCGAAGGTCGTCATGCTTCGCTGTAGGGGCGTACAGCAGTACGCTGGGTGTACTTCGGATATGCCCGGTGACTCCCCCTTCGGATAATACCGGGTTTTATAATTAAATTTAAATATTAATTATTTAATAAACTTTGTAAATTCATATCTTCTTCATACAAACTCCGTTTTTGACGTTCTTTATATCCACACGTAGGTAAGACTACGCTCTACAGCTTTCGTTTAGACTTCGTCGGCTAATTTTGACTTTATTTTTATTATTTATTTTTAGTAGGCCCGGATAGGAAAACTTCGTTATAAATTCATAATTTCTTCGTTTGACGTCCGTTCTCGCCTAACTTTTCATCGCTTCGATACCAACAACGAGATCTTCGATTCTCGTTTAGATTGTTTCGGCTAAAAACCGCTCGATCTCAAATCGAGTATTTCGGGCTGCATACCGCTAAGTCGAAACTTATAAAAATCATAACTTCCTTATACGAAGTCAGATTTGGGCGTTCTTTTTATGCACGCTCATGGTTTAACGTATTATAAGACTTTCATTTAGATTGCTAAGGCTAAATATCACTCTAACGTAAATTCACTTTTTACGCCGCGCTGTGTCGTGCCGGTTCTGTCGCGAAACTTCGACAGGTCATAACTTCTTCCTTATAACTCGGATTTCGGCGTTCTTTATATGTACGGAATCCTTGTAACATATACTACAACTTAGTTAAGATTATTCATTCTAAATAATCTTTCATCAAAAATTCATTTTTGATGCCTATCGTCTCTAAATTGACTAGCCCTGATCTACGGGCGTTACACTGTAGCTAGCAGCCAGGTGCGGGGTTGTCAATCCCGTATAGATCTATACACTGAAGTCTCGTTCTCCCTTCAAGGGATTCTGGTTACGGGGGTTGTCCTACACTCTCGTAACTAGGGGGAGTGTTACAAGGAGGTGTCTCCAATCTTAAGATTAATGAATTAAAAGATAATAAAACAGGAAATTCTATTTATTTAGTCCTTCACTCTCGTAACTAGGGGGAGTGTTATCAAGGACTTGTCTAAAGTTATAAGTTTAATGTTACTATTCCACCACTCTCGTAACTAGGGGGAGTGGTAAAGTTCTAAGTTTAATGTTATTAGTCCTTCACTCTCATATCTATGGGGAGTGTTATCAAGGACGTCTTAAAGTTCTAAGGTTCATACTTTTAACAGTAATGATGTGGAAATACATTTGTGAAATATAAAATATAACATTTTAAAACAAGTTTCACAAATAACATGACGGTTTTCTCTGCAAGTTGAACGATTGGTTAATACAGTTTTCCATGTTAAAAGCATACGAAATATGAAATAGATCAAATGAAATCATAAGTTTGAGTACAAGATTTCCTTGTACCTTTGCTCGTATTCCCCCTAAAAACATTGAAAACATGGAAAAATGTAGGGGTATGAACTCACCGGTCGCGGAATGTGTCGGTTTGGATGCTAAATGTCAGTTCGGGGCTTGAACGCGTGCGAGGTTCCTATGTAATATGAAAAGATACACAATTGTATCTAATTAGGCTTTGTACTACTAATTAGTTGAGGATATACACTTTTAGTCGCTAAAACACTTCATTTCAAGTGTTTGGAGTGACCCGGGTGGCATCTATGGATGTGTATGGCTTGGATATGGAGTTTACGGCCAAAATGACCAACTCCCCATGATTTTACGGCCGTAAACTCATGGTGAGGTGTTCTTGGGTGCCTAATGGTCTAAAAACTCTTGTGGTGTAATGCTAGGCTTGGTTTTAAGGCATTGGAAGGTAATTTGGACATCCTAAGGACCATTTGAGGAGTTTACGACAATAAACTAGGAGTTTACGGCCGTAAACTCTTATGTTCCTATTCAAAGTGTGTTTTGGTGGTCCTAGGTCAATCACAAGTGTTCCTAGCACAATATACAAGCCATAGGATGAAGTTAAGGCACCATTTGATCCATTTAATGGAGTTTACGGCCCAGGAATCCATCCTTGGGTTTACGGCTGTGAACTCCTTAGGGGGTGGTTTCTATCAAGTTTAAGGTTCCTAACTCATTTGTGGTTGCTTCTAGACTTTATTCCAAGTCTTAGGAGGTGTTTAAGGGGCATGTTAACACCTTAGAAGGTGTTTACGGCCTAAGAATTAGTGTTTACGGCCCAAGCATGTTCTTGGGCAGTAAACTCATGTTTACTCCTCAAATGTTAAGGTTTAGGTGTTCTAAGTCCAGTATGGTAAGCCCCTAAGTCGTATCTAAGCTCCAAATGTGTTTTGGAAGGGTTTTAAGGCTCAAAAACCCCTTTTGTATGAGTTTGCGGTCCAAGGGTGTTCCAGGGCCGTAAAATCATGTCTTTGGTCCTATTTCATGATTAAACCATGAATTTGTAAGCTAAACTTGTTAATCTATGAGTAAGGAAGGATTACATACCTATTTGGGGCTTGAAATGGGTGATTTTGGATCCAAGATTGAGTTTCTAGTGAGAGAGTAGAGAGAGAGAGTGGAAAAGTTCAAATGAAGCCCACTCAAATTTAAATAGGGTTCGGGTTTGGGGCTCGGTGGAATTCTATCCGATACCGACGTTAAACGGGGCTTTTGGTCGCACCCGATTAAGTTATCGTAACCCAACATGGTCGAAACTAAAAAATTTCTAATAATAACCTGGAATGTTTTCTTGGGTTTCTAATGTTTTTGGATACTAATTAAGTCATAATGGAAGTCTCAAAAATAATGACTTAATTTAAAAACTTAAACGGAAACAATTCGAAAAAGATGAATTTTATGGACGGAAACGGGTTACGGCGATGGAGAAAACTTCGGGTTGTCACAACTAGACCTTCCTTTGACCTACTTATTAGAGCTAAAGTTTGGTAACGCAATTCGATGACATAATCCTCCTTAATAATGAAGTTTTTTTTTAGTATATGTCAATCTCTCATGAGTTTTGACACTTGTTATTTTGTGGTGTTTTTGAAATGAATATCATCCACTTGTCAATTTTTGGTTTGTTTCAATTTTTAAAATAAAGTCATATACTTATATATGTAAAGTGTTAAATATCATATATATGATATTAAATTGCAATAAATAGTTTATTCATTTTTTATTTTAAAGTTGTACATTAAAAAATATTTTGTATTTACACTTTAATTTAATGTTTAATTTTTTTTAAATCAACACGTGTAATACACGGGTCTCACACCTAGTAAGACAACATTCAAAAAAACAAGTATAATACTCCTAATGAAGAAAATTAAAAAAAAATGAGAGAACTAGTAAGGATAAATTAATTGTACAATTGGTCATTTGATTAATATATATATACACACACACACACACCTTAATAAGCATTTACCCCTAAATGTTGAATTTTAAGAGGTACAAAAATTACTGCAATATTTACAAGCAATTTATGCATCACAAACTTAAGGGCCAACAAATGAACGAGTCAAAGTTAAACCAATATTCCTTCGATTTCTGCCTCTTGACCAGGTGCTCATTCCTTATCCCCCAACAACCTCTCCACTATATCACTATTTCTTTCGCCCGGTGATGCTATACATATGTTCATCTTCTTTACAATTTATATCACCCTTCCCTTATCTCATTCACCGTTGAATACCTTCCACCTTCAACCACATGCTTCCCTCATCACCTACACAACATTCTTTCTCTCATTCTCAAACCATACTCCTTTTTCTATCGTCGATTTTTCTGTCTCCGTCTTAGATTGATTGGGTCATACAAATGACAGTGCAATCATAAGGATCAGGTAAACATGAATCATCGAACCCCCACTACAAGGCCAAGCGATAAACACACCAGGGTTCCTGTGATTTGATGAAGATGGAAAAAAATTGGTCTGTTCTCACAATCGAGCCCTAAATCTGTATGGATTCAAGATTATGTTTTTATATTCTCTTTCACTCTCATATAATGTTGTCGATCATTAGGGTTTATATCGCCTCCCTCCTGGATTACAACAAGGTACATTATCCTTACAAATTCCCTTTGTTGGTACATGTTTTTATTTCATCATAAGTTATCTACTATTGGTTTTTGCCTTTCTATGAGTCCCAGAGTTTCTATATATCACCTTAAGCATATAAAGGTTACTATAACTACCACAACATCCAGTAAATGCATACTACAATCAATTTTAAAGAGAATGTTGAAAGAGCTGTTGAAGTCCTTTTGTTTTAGCCTTCTAAAAACCATATCTTTAAAGAAAATACAAATTACCATATACAGGGGAAGCAACTTTTAGGGTACTTTCTCTTTCCCTGTTCCATGTTATTAGCAATATCATTGTCATTATTAATGGTGTCTGTTTCTATTACTGTTGTTCTCTCTGTCCCTCAAAATTTCCTAAACCACAGCTGCTCATGAAAATATTCATCTTTATCACAATGAAACAGAAAATATAGCATCATTAACTATTCCAGTTGATCTAACAAATCAAGAATTATAATTCCCCTATCCTGAAATATATATTTGCAATTTTACTTTATAACAACTCCTAATTTGTATGTTGTCCTTTTTTTGAATACCCATGTTATATAGTTTTTTTAGGAACTTACCATGTTAATATGTTTTTGTAGACAAACAACGATTTTGATGCCAAACCAATGGTGATGCTTTTGGGTCAATACTCAACAGGGAAAACAAGCTTCATCAAGCATTTGCTTAGAAGTAGCTATCCAGGTAACCCACCTACCCTTTATCTCTCTCATATGACTAAGTTTTGACCATCTTTCTAACAGGAGCTCATATTGTACTTGAGCCTACTACATATAGATTTGTTGTTATGGTATGCTTTATATCTCCATTTTACTTCTTTGATTTTATTTCAATATATCTTTTTATTGATGGTGTTGTATTGTGTGAAAATTATTTGGAACTCTTCAACATGAGCAGAGTTGTTGAAATTTGTAGACCAGAAGCATTTACATTGAAGTTGAAGTTGGTTTTTGTCTATGTGGGCAATTTTCCCACTAAAGGTATGTATGTATTCAATCATTTCATCAGTTTTAAATCCTCAAATAATCCATTTCATTTGTCAGGATTTATTAGGCCTACAAGGAGCATAAACAACATGCCCTACAAAAGAGGAGACGATTAATGATCTCACAAATCCAAAAACATTTCTGGCAATTTCGAAATAGTTTGTGTTTTATATGTTTGTTCTTATTTTGATTAGGAAGATTTGTTTTTCGAGTTTGATTGATGTTAATAAACTAACAATTAAATGGGATTAGTTCTCAATATTAGTACATCTATTTTATGAAATGGATTGTTTTGTTATATAAGTATTTTATTTTGCATTATGAGACTTTAAATGTATTATTTAATTTTAAAATTAGTAAATCTATCAAATATATATATATTTTTAAAACATTTAAAATTATGACACGCAAAAATGTGTGTCATCTTTCTTTATGACAGGGGCTTTAACGATACGCAATGCAAGTCGTAAACGCACGTCGTAAATTACGACACGCAAATGCGTGTCATCGTTTTTATGATAGAGCCTTCCTTGACACGCATTGTGTGTCGTAAGGGCACGTTGTAAATGCGCGTTGTAAATAGACGAAGCGCAAAAGTGTGTCGTCCCTCGTTATGACAGGGCCTTCCTTGACACACATTTGCGCGTCGTCTAAACGTTTTACGACACGCATTGCACGTCGTAAAATGCTGTTTTTCTAGTAGTTGTATATATTGATTAGCTGTGCGATTATGTTTTCTGATAATGCAGGAGTTAGTTACAAATATAATTATGAACTTGTTGCCGAGATAATACGGTCAGTGATCAGGAGTTAGCTACAAATATAATTCTAAACTCGTTGCCGAGTTAATACAATCAGTAAATTGTGAGTTCATTCTGAAATTTAATATGAATAATCTACAGAGGCCTACAATGGAATTTCATGGCATGCTAAAGACCTCTACCTATGAGTCCAACATGGCCAAATATAAGTTGTTCTCAGCCACAACTGAGATTGCCCAAAAGACTATATCCAAATTAAGGTGGTAAACGCCAAAGTCAGATCCATTTTCTTCTTATAAATAATATTTTATAAATAATATTTTAAGAAAATATCCTTCATTATTACTTAACTCACTAAATATTTAATGGGACATTAAATGCAAATAAGGACAAAATTGTCATTTTATTGTATAAAGTTAGTATGAAGTTAGTGTGATTAATATTTTGTTAATCTGTGTGTTTTTTTTATCTATGAACAATAATTTTTAGACGAAACGAGTAATTAAGTTGGTTATAAATGTTTCTCTATCTTCATGGAATAAAAGACGCAGCCATCATTTTATTTATTCATAAAAAAGATGAAAGAGCGATTACATGAGATTTATAGATACTCATCTCTCCATGAGCCTACTTATTTTTGCAACTACTCCCATCTCAAAATTCAAAACCGTAAAACCTGATTAGAGATGCGAATGACATTTATTCCTGGATCATTAATTAATCTCCACCTTAGAACATGGTAGATGGGATTCGGCATTGCTGCACTTCTAGTTTGCATTGGTTGGGCAGACTTTGAACAATCTGCTGCAAGTCTTGGGTCTGAGGCTGTCCACCACGTCGGCTACGTTGTTGGCTCCCTTGTTGCTGCTGCCTCTGGGCTTGCCTGTACACCTCCTGCATGGCCTCGCACTGGCATTCTTCCTCCACGTTCTGAAGCTCATTGCAGCATTGTTCGAGACCTTGTGGCTGTTGACCTTGCCTGCTGACGCTCATCAGAAGGGTTGCATAGGAACCCATTTGTCGTTGGATGAAGTTTTGGCACTGGTTGAATTGTCGGCTTCGGATGTGCTCACACTGCTGTTGCGAGCCACGGCGGCTGTAGGTGGTGTCCTCGGTGATAGTGGTGAAGGTGGTGATTGAGATTTTTCCGACTTGGCATTGTCTAGTTTGGAGTTTGCATTGGTTAGGAAGGTTCTGAGCCTTCTGCATCATTTGTCTGATCTGCTTGGAACCGAAGCTTCCGCCTTGTTGTCCCTGTTGTTGTTGTTGCATCTTCTGGGCTTCCCGGAATGCTTCCTTCACAGCCTCACACTGGCACTGCTCGTCGACGAATTGGAGCTCTTGGCAGCACAACTGGAGGCCGCCCTGTTTCTGACTCCGGTCGTCTTCTTCATACAAACTCTGGCCCTGCGCGAGATACCTCTGGCACTGATTCAATCTTTGACCCTGGAGCTGTCGGCTGCACTGCTGCTTCGAGAATGTGCTTTCCTCCTCGATGGTGGTGGTGATGATGGTGCTGTGGGCGGAAGCAAAGGCTACAAGGGCTGTGAAAGCAAGTGCTAGTGCTATGAGCTTTGCCATTGTGGGATGGTTGTGAATCGATGGTTGTGGTGGTGGGTATTTATGGTACATGTGGCTGCACACGTGGAGAGCTGGTTGTAATAGGTGGCGAAGTTGAATAGCTGTCGAGCAACACGTACGAGTTTTTACATCTCAAATGTAACAAGTGGAAGTGCTTTTTTGGGAGCTTTAGGTGTCTATTCTGTTGTTCGAACGCTTGTGGTAGTGTAATGGCTCCAGATGGATTTGAGTAATATATAATTTATTTCATATATAGTATATAATTAATTTTTAGTTAGCCACGTTCTATCTTATTGGTACTATGAGAAGTAGTCTAATCAAAGCTAATGAGTTCGTTTGACGGTTTGAGTTAACTAACATAACATGCACCGGCAAGGGTATGTTAGGGGAATGTGGGTGAAGTGATCCGCCTAAAATTAAAAAGTTTATGACAAGTCATATATGAAAAACATTTACGACATACTTTAAGTATTTTGAAGAACTTATCTTAATGTATTTGGTAAAAAGAAGCAACCAAAAAAAGATATAAACTAAAGACAATAAAATGCATACATTAACTGAGATTAAGTAGTCCCACATTAGCTCTAAGAAAACAATGATTAATGAGTTTTCTATTATAAATAGATGGTTTTTCTTTTATATTTGTACAACATAAGTTTGTTGATGTGTGGTTTAGACCAACTAACTCCAAGTATATGTTGCTTTTAGCAAAAAAAAAAAAAAATTAAGGAATAACCGATTCGGGTTCAATCATATCAACTACAATTTGTATATATACTAAAATATTTATTTTTCTTGGTGAACCGACTCGATTGAACCTATTTTTTTAAACCGGTCTTACTTTTAGTAAATCATATGGTTTTCCATTCTAAACTCGCCACTGATAACTTGTTAGTTTAGTGTAATAATATTAGGTCTAGCTTGTCTGCACCCGTTTGTAGTCTTAGATAATTAAGATCTACAATATAAAAATGGTCGAAGGAAATTTGATATATTGGATTTAGATACAAATCAATCTAAGCCAAAAATTAAATTGGGTTTTTTATTTTATCTAAACGATAAAAACTTATATTTTAGAATTCTTAAGAAATAAAACACTCTGAATTAAAGAAACAAATAACTAATTTTTTAAATGTTCTTGAAAAAAAATTAGAAAAAAATATATTATTTCTAGTTTTGATTTTTAGAGTTAATTGTCGAAATGTTTCTTATCTTGCTACCTCTACTTAATTAATTACACATTAATTTGCTTCGATCTTCGTTCCAAATTTCAAAACTTTACTCATTCTTCGGAGATAGACAACTTTTATTTTTGATATATAACTGTATCCATAGTTTTAAGAATAATTTATTATTTTTTACCATTAATTTACCAAAACTTTTATCCATAATCATATAGATTTATAGCACTAGGTGTAAAAAATTAAGGATGTTAATTTATGATTCAACACAACAAAAATATACAAAACGAAACAAAATTGGGACGAAATCGAAATCCGAATTCGTGTTCGTGTCAACTGTAAAAAACACGACGTCATGTCGTATCGTGTTCGTGTTTAAAATTCGATACGAAATTAACACAATTTAGCATGTGTTTGTAGTGTTTTTCGTGTTATATATGATTAAATATGTAACATCCAGATTTTTCCAAGTAGTATTCTTTTAAATTCCTTTGTGCTTAAATTGAAATTAGGAAATAATTGTTAGATTAAAGTGTTTAAGCTCATAACTAAATTAGTATATTCTTATAATTAATAACAAAGTCTTTTTTGGGTTGTCCTTATAACCAAAATAAGCTAGAAATGATATTAGAGAGAGAGAGAGAGATGATTTTTTTGTTAGGAATATTATGTTGCGTCATTGTGTGTATTTATTAGTCCATTTATGTAAACGGGTTTGGGCTTGTCCACTCGTCATTTATTAGTGTTAGTATTTAATGTGCATACATGCATCGTGTTTCTTAACTTTGGCAATTACTCTTATAACCTAATTATGCCTCTATAGTAGTAATTCCTAATCAAGTTCTTCTGAGGCTGTGTAATATAATCATTCAGCATACTTTGAATCATTGGTCTTGTTCTTGTTTACAATCTGTTTTGAATCTAATCGATCTTTCAAGGATTAATATCCTAACAATTGGTATCAGAGCAGGAGACCGTGTAATCTATACAAATATCTTCTATTTATAAAGTCATTAGGGTTTCCGTTGATATTGGATCTGATTTAGCTGTCATCACTGTGTTCTTGACGATATTTTGTGATTCAAATATTACCCTAAAACTACTTCATCTTACACGTCTGATTCTTAACAGGTTTCAAAAAAAATTTCATCATGCAGCACGACGATTCTCACATCAACTCTATAAATCTTTCGAGCAACATTAGATCGACCACTAGGATTCTAATTCTCTTCCCCAACGAATATGAAGTTTTGGCGCTTCACTTCGAATATTACGTTTTTTGCCTAGAAGACGAAAGATATCTGATATGGGAGGCCATTACTATTGGACCGTTTGTTCATACTAGAAGCAGAAGAGTTATCAAAACTCAATCTGACTACAACAAACTTCTTCTTGATATTAAAGACGTTCCTCAAGATGAGAAGGAAAAACTGATCAGTAATGCTAAGGTAATGAGAATCATTCGATTCGCTTTACCGGTTGACGCTTTTCGTCTGGTTACTTCATGTGATACAACCAAAGCCATCTGGGATCCACTTACAGAACTCTACTCTATAGATGCAAATCTTGAGCACTCAACACAAACACTCTTGCTTTCAGAGTTTGGTGCATTTACACAGAAGCCTGAAGAGAGTTTAAGTCAAACTTTCAATGGTTACAATCATCTTTTAGGTAGGATGACGAAACACGATATGGGACGTGAAGTTATTGAACAAAAGGTCACGTTCATCAATGGGCTTAGATCAGAGTGGAAGACGGTGGTGTCTACAGTCAAGGCACATGAGCAGTTCAAGAATTATTCTTTGGCAAAACTTGTTGGAATGGTGAAGTAACATGAGAATGAAGTAACAAATGAAGCGAAAGTTGTGTCTAGTATAGGATTTATGGCTCTCATTGCGAAGGCCAAGAAAGTAGCAGAAGATGGTTCAAAATCTAATATTTCTTATTGTGAGCTTACAATGACGAGTTTGCATTAATGGTATCAAACCAAGGCAATTTACAAAGAAGAAGTTTCCTTCCAACAAGAACCGAAACTGGCAGGGAATCTACAGCTCCAAGAAGGTGAAAGAGGAAAGTGCGAATGGCTCGCAAAAGGAAGAGGAAAAGAAGGAGAAGAAGCTGACGGGTGATTCTGGCTATCATTGTAACTACTGTCATGGCAAAAATCACTTGGCCAAAGAGTGTATGCTGCGAAGATTGAATGAAAAGAAGGAAGGAGAGGATGATGAAACCTACCATCTCTGAAAGCTTGAGGAGATAAAGAAGAAAAAGAACTACGATAATTCTATGCTTGCTTTGATTATGCCGGAAAAAGAAGTCGATGATGAATTTGGCAGGGTGGAAGTTTGGTCCACAGATTCAGAAGATGAGGAGGTTCGCATGTCAACTCATTGGAGAAGTTTCATTGCGAAAGAATAGGATTCACACTCTGGAGGAAGATGTTTCGTGGTGACTAGTGATGTGTCACAGATGCGAGGATATGCCACTGATAGTGGACATGGGGTGATAGCTGCTTCGCTACGAAACTAGTTTTTGAACAAATCAACGAATGTGATCAAATGATCAACAAGGTACACTCTATTCTTGAATCACTCAATATTCTTGTGTCACGATACGAAACTAAACTAAATGAATTAAAATTCACATTTTCTAGTATCAGTAACAGTTTAACACAAACTCGCTTGACATATTCTAACCTAACCGATCAAATCAGCAGGGTTTTGTCAAAGAGTGAGGAGAGACGTATATGGATAAAGAAGATTGAGTATGATTTAGCAAAGTCTAGGGATGAGTTAATTTATTTGCAACGAGGCAATTAAATGTTATTAAAACAACGTAATATTTTTTGTTTGATTGTAAAAAGGCTTTATCATAATATTACACAATTGCATCTTGATTGTGAGATTGGTCAAAAACTCCATAAGATGATTTGCGATTCCTTGAATTAAAGGAAGACGAAATTGATGCTGACTGTTATAAGTGCGAATCAATCATCTCATCTGATGAAACTTCAGAAACTTCTAGAATTGGAATGGACAAAATTGAGTTTTTTATTAAGTCCAAAGAGCACAAAAACATGCTAAAACAACTTTTGGACGAAAATGAGAAAAAGCGAATTAAATCGAATACTATGCAGAAGTTTGACTCATTGAGTACAAAGTTGAGTTCAGATAACAAAATTAATGTTGATAACACATCTGAATTTGATGATGACAGTGATATGAGCGAAATATCCGTAGAAGATGAGGTTGACTGCTCAGAGTTTGTTAAAAACAAACCTTGTGTTGCGAAAGTCCCAATTTTTAAAAACTCCGTTGAGTTTGCACGTCTTTCTGAAAATAATCCAAATGTTCTAAAAGAAATTGCGATTGTTTTTCCAAAAGTCTAAACTGTCCCCAACCAAGTTTTCAAAATAAATGGGGGTAAATAAGGATCAAACATTCGAATTAACGTCTATAGTTGACAAAGACAACGAAGATGGAAGTGATGAGCATTTTTGGTCAACTCCGATCGACAATGCTGACGAAATAGTTGGTCTCTCAGAAGGGACCTCTAGGAGAGTAAAAGCAAGATACATAGCAAAACCTTTAAACAAGGTCAATTCCAGCTACCAGAAAGGAAGTCCCAGTGGAACTAAGAACGTTCCTAGTGACACATCTTCTATGCAAAACGAAACTCTAGCAAGAAAGCCAAGAGCGAAAGCTAACATTCACAAATCTTCAGAACAGTTCACAGCGCAGAAACATCAAAGAAACGCCAGATAAAACAAAAATCACAAGGAAAGAAAACAGTTCTGGCAATCTAGAAATCCCAACTTTGTTCACATTGAGAAACCTCTCAATCAAAATGCGAAAGTAGTACCAAAAGCAAATCCAAAGAGCTTTTCGTGAAATTAGTTTCGCAGTCCACAGGATACTAAAAAAAAGTTTTTCAAAAACCCATTCTTTCAATGCCAAAAAGCCCTGTGGAGAATCCAAAACCTCACAACTCACTAACCAAAAACACTTTGCGTCCTCACAAGACATCGAAAGATGTTAAAGGAAAAGGGAAGATGGTTTCGGATCATCAAGCTCCTGTCAAGAAGCCCGAAACTAAAACAAAGAAAAGTGAAAAAAGGTTTCTAAAAAGACAAAACAAATATCAAAATTGATCATCTTCAAAAGATGATAACTTAAAAGACAAAAGGATTAAGGTTTTTAAAATCACAAAGAAAGATAACACCACCTTAATAAAAGGAACCTATATGGTTGCTCTTTTAATTACTTTCCCTCTTGTTGTAAAAGGCTCACGAGGACCCAAAAAATTTGGGTTCCTAAATCTACTTAATTTTTGCAGGTTATTCGTGACGAACAGTTTGACACTGAATGGTAATATCGATAGTGGTTGTTCGCGTTACATGACAGGCAGGAAGGAGGAACTGCGAGAGTATAGGGAAGTAAAGAATGGTGGAAGAGTGAAGTTTGAGAATAACTTACTTGGAGAGATAACAGGTTATGGGATGATAACAAATGGCGAATTCTCAGTTCGTAGAGTTGCTTATGTCGAGGTTCTGCAACACAATCTTATAAGTGTTTCGCAGTTGGTCATTGGTACAGGATTCAAAGTCTCATTTGACGACGAAGGTTCTAAAATCATATAAAAGAAAACCAAAACAGTCCTTCTAAAGTCTGAACGCAAAGGCGAGATGTATCCGTTGAACTTAAATTCAGTACGAGGGAAGACAACCATTTGCTTTCTAACGAAAGCTCCTGAAGACGATAGTTGGCTATGGCACGGAAGACTTTCGCATCTTAACTTCAAAGATATCAACAAGCTTGTCCTTGGTGATCATGTGCGAGGGCTTCCCCTCCTAAAGTACAACAAGGACAATCTTTGTGTTGCATGCGAAATGGGAAAGAAAAGAAGGAAAATCCATCCAATAATAGTGAATACAAAAGTCATTAAGCCACTCGAACTTTTGCACATCGATCTTTGTGGTCCGTCTGCGTTTGAAAGTATTGGTGGTAATGAGTATATTCTCGTTATTGTAGATGATTTTCTCGTTTCACTTGGGTTTATTTTCTTAAGCATAAATCTGAAGCCACTCCCAAAGTCAAAGACTTCGTAAAGCAGATTGAATTACATCTGCAAAGCTGGTTCGCAATATTCGCAGTGACAATGGACTAGAATTCAAAAACCAGAAGTTTGAAGAATTTCTGATTGCGAAAGGAGTTTCGCATAACTTTTCGGCTCCATACACTCCACAATAGAACAATGTTGTTGAAAGGCAAAACCAATCGTTGTGTGAAGCTGCACGAACCATGCTTTCATTTGCGAATCTGCCACTATATTTTCTGGACTGATGCGATTGGGACAACTTGTTTCACCCAAAACCGTTCAATTCTCAATAAACGATTTTCCGTCACTCCCAATGAAATCATAAATAAACGAAATCTAACGTAAAGTTTTTCCATGTTTTTGGTTCTAGGTGCTTCATCTTTAATTCTAAAGAACAGAGGAACAAATTCAATGTGAAAGCTGATGAAGATATCTTCTTAGGATATTCACTAACCTCTAAAGCATATAGGGTTCTTAAAAAACGATCAAAACGAATCGAAGAAACCTATTATGTGATGTTCGATGACAACTACTTAAAGAGGACTCAAGCGAATAATAGTCAATTAAAGGAGATCTTTCTTGAACAAGACCCATCTACAATTCCACTAGCCAATCTCTATGAAGAATTCATGCTACTATTCGATGAGCCAGAGAAGGCTATCTCTTCCGAATCCAAATTTGCTGATAACAAGGCCGATGAATTGAAGAAGATAATTGACAACACATCGAATGCTATGAACACAGAGCAACCAAGTGCGAATGGCCCACATGGCATGAACTCTACATTCCAGGGGGAGAATTTTGAATCAACCTCCAATGTAACTTTTCAGGGGGAGAACTCAACTCCACAACATACCCACGAAAGTCCACTCTAGTGGGAGAATCTGAAAGCTGAGGAAGAAACATTCACATCATTCAAGGGGGGAGAAAGATAATACAGATGATGATTCGGATGTACATATTGATGATTCAGATATACAGTCAAAATTTAAGGATGTAAATGTTGAATTGGATCCATCGTGTGAACCTAATTATCCTCCTCTGACTAAATGGATAAGTGATCATCCAAAAACTCAGGTTATAGGCGAATCGTCTTCGGGAGTTCTAACAACGGCACAACAAAAGGCTAAACGAGCTGCTTTACTCTCCGAAGTTAAATATTGCATGTTCAATTCATTCATCTCCAAAGTCGAACCCAAAAATGTTCAGATTACTCTGGATCATTCGGTTTGGGTCCAAGCAATGTAGGAGGAACTCAATGAATTTGAACGAAACAAAGTCTGGAGATTGATTCCTACTCCAAAGGATGCATCCATTGTTGGGTTAAAATGGGTGTTTCGCAACAAGCTTGATAAAGAAGGAAACGTTATACGAAACAAAGCACGATTGGTTGTAAAGGGGTACTGTGAAGAAGAAGGCATTGATTACGAAGAGACCTTCGCACCTGTTGCTAGGCTAGAATATGTTCGCATCTTTCTGGATTACGCAACACATAAGAATTTTGAAGTTTATCAAATGGACGTCAAATGTTCCTTTTTAAATGGGGAGCTAGAGGAGACTGTTTATGTGGAGCAACCAATAAGGTTTATAAAAGAGAAGTATCCCAACCATTGTTATATTCTCGATAAAGCTGTCTATGGTCTGAAACAAGCTCCAAGAGCCTGGTATGAAACTTTAACTCGTTTCTTGAAAATGTCTAAATTTAAACAAGGTTCTGTTGACCTAACCTTCTTTCCCAAGAAAGAGGGTGACCACTTAATGATTGTCCAAATATACGTTGATGACATTATATTCGGATCAACTAACCCCAACTTAACAGCTGAATTCCGAAAGCTAATGGAAACGAAATTTGGGATGAGCTTAATGGGTCCAACTAACTTTTTCCTTGGATTAAACATAAGACAGATCTAGGAAGGTATATTTATCAATCAGGAGGCCTACACAAAGACCTTGCTTGCTAAGTTTGGAATGGTGGGAGACTCAAAAACGAAGGTTTCAATGGCATTCAGAATGATACTAACACCATCTCTGGAAAAACTAGCTGCTGATATGACCCTTTATCGTTAGATGATAGGTTCATTTATGTATTTAACAGCTAGTCGACCAAGCATTATGTTTTCCGTTTGTTATTGTGCTTGGTTCCAAGCGAATCCTCGCGAACCCTACATGGTGGCCGTCAAGAATATTTTCAGGTACTTAAAACGAACCTCTTCACTGGGTATATGGTATCCATCAAACTCAAGTTTCTTCCTACAAGTGTTTTCGGGTGTTGATCTTGGAGGGTGTGGCCTGGATAGAAAGAGTATAACAGGAGGATGCCAATTCTTGGATGGCAAGCTCGTGAGTTGGCAGTCGAAAAAGCAAACTTGCGTATCCCTCTCAACTACTGAAGCAGAGTACATAGCTGCAGCCTCATGCACTTCACAAGTCATTTGGAATCAAAGCCAACTTCGTGACTATGGTCTGAATATGAAATGAATCCCCTTATACTATGACTCCAAAAGTGTCATTCACATCTATCACAATCCAGTGCAACACTAAAAAATGAAACACATCGCACTAAGGTATCACTTTATTAAAGATCATGTGGAAGATGGTAATGTTGAAATACACTTCGTTAGATCTGCTAATCAGTTAGCTGACATATTCACGAAAGCCTTACCAGAACCTACCTTCAATCGAATACTTCAAGGCTTGGGAATGATAGAAGCTGAATCTGTTCCAAAAGCACTTTCGCTTTCATAATGATACTTTCGTTTTTGGTTGTACTTTCGCTCTCTCGGTATAGAGGAGGTCATGTGAATTGGTGCGAACGTCCGCAGTAATTCGCAGTCATCTTTTGTCATGCGAATTGGTGCAGACGCTCACAGTAATTCACATCCCCTATTTATCCTAAGTCTTCATGCGAATGCTCTACATTTCTCATAGTCCGTTGTTCTCTTGTGGTTTAGAGAGTTTTATATCCTTTTGTATATTATGTATATTTTTATTTTCATTTTCTCAGTATTTTATTTATTTTTATTTTATTTTAATTTTTTACTTTATTTTTTTTAAGAAAATCAAAAATACAAAAACTTTTTCTTTACTTTTAATTTTCTTTCTCTCTATCATTTTACTTATTTCAAAATTTTCAAAATATAAAAAAAAATTATTTCTTTTTTTATTTCTTGTCAAGAAAAACTCAAAATTCAAAATGTTTTGGTTCAAGTTTTTTTTTTTTAATGCAGATTTGAAGGTAAAATCTTTACATTTAAGCACAAATGATGGGGCAACTATATATTTCTTTATCTATGTACTAGCTAAGTGTCCCTAGAAACATGCTATTGCATGTTGTCTAAAGCCTTAACGACTCTATGTTGAAGCCTTAATGAATCGATAATACCAATCGTTTCTTCCCAATTAGGCTACGAATTCACATAAGTCATGAGCTACCTTACTATTCTCACAATGAGTAAAGAGTTGTCTGCTTGGTCATTTTCGCATAATAGAGGTACATTCGTTTCTTTGGAACCACCTCCTACTTTTCTCCATCTCTTTTGCTTTCATGATTGTAACCCTTGAGACTCCCCAACATTACCACTGAGATTTATGGTTACCCAACATCTGTGTTAATGATCTTAGTTTTTACACCACAAACTGTGTGAAACCCAAAATTCAACACACTTTTATGGATTGACAGTGAACAATTACATGTTTTAGATATTTCACCATGGAATTAATGAAACTCCACTTTCGTGGTTTGTACCAAGAAATTTCTTTTTCTTTTCGAGATCTTAATGAAATGTTCTAGACCTAAGACATTTCTACCCAATAGATCCAGTATTTTTATATGTTTGAGATTTCTATATTTATTCAAGTCACTAAAACAATTTCAAAGCTACTCGTTTAACTGACTACACTGGTCACACAAGTACTTCATCCGAATGTTCGTACTTATATCAAGTTTTGGAATTTGGTTGAAGAAATAGCCACCTTTATAGCCTAAAGAAAAGATTCCTTTCACTATTTCTCAATAAACAAGTGGTCGTAATTTAACGGGAAACCAAACAAACACTTCTTAGTCTCTCTTGACTTTGAAGGAAGAGATCTTTGCCCGGGATCCATAATTTCGTGTCTTAAAATAGACACCACTAAAATATCACACATATACTTTGATTTATTTCTTTAGCTTTGGTACACTCTAGCACGAAGATCCTTGTGATTTTCCAAAAGTCTGGTTCGTGGTACTTACTCGATTTTTAGTTTCGCGGTTCAACTCAAGTTAATCTAAAAGCGAACGTTTGTTTTCAGTGTGAAAGGTGATATATGCTCAAAAGAAAAAGTGGAGAAACTGAAGCGACACTTTAATGGATAAGAATTCAAATGGGCACAAGAAAATTTGAACCGATGCTTCTTTTCCGCAACCTGACACGCATTTCTGATGTCACAGCTGTCAAATCACGCTTTTGTAGGCGACGTTTCAGTAGTCGATACATTCTCTCTTCGGATTTCTCTCACCAAAAAAACGGTATAAAGAGTTTTTGACGCTACCTCTCTCCTTACCACACACAAATACTCTCAACAAATATCGGCAATCTAAATACTCTCAATTGTTCATCATCTTCATCCTCAAGAACTCATCAATGGCAGGATCTTCTGAAACTCCTTCTGTTCAAGAACACACCGGGCAATCATTCCTTCTCACCATCAATCAAAACTGTCACACCCTCTAACCTGAACGGTGTAAACGTTCGGGGGCGGAGGACGTCATGTACAATATCATAACAATTGAATAGTAAAGAAAGTACACACCACCATAATATATATTTGAAAGGTTTACATGATTTTTGTATTACATGTTTCAAAAATCAAATACAATATGATGTTCCAAAAGATGTTACTAACGCCAGAGCATTAGTCCCCAAAATTAGTTGCTAACCTGGTGTTTAGCGATTTCCTGAGAATACAAGTTATTTCAAAGAAAAAGTGTCAACTATTAAGTTGGTGAGTTCATAAGTAGATATTTATGTAAATGTATGCCATTCGAAAGTTAACGTTTGTTTTCCAGAAAATCTGATATTTTCTTGTAAAATGAGTTATGAATCGATGTTTGTATGAAATGAATGTATTGAACCAGTAAAAACCTATATTTCCTAAAAGCGGGAAGCAGTCTTAAATGCCCAAGACTGTAACTTGTAAGTAAATATGTCATACTTAAAATAATGATGTATAGTTTTATTTGTAAAAAAACTATAGGAAGCTTGTATTTTCACATAAAAATAAATGTAATATTACTTTTTCCGTAAAAACATATTACCATAATTGTTGCCTATCCTGTGAGTTTTCATAACCGTACTATGATGGATTTGCCTGCAGCGACGTTCTTTAGGTGTCGAAGTGTTACGATATTTGTCACCCCGCAGACTGTAGCTAACGGTCAGGGTGCGGGATCATCAGTCCCGTATAGATCTATACTCACTTATCACGTTCTCCGGACGGAGACTCTATTTATAAAACATGACTTTCTTGTATACCTTGATAGGTACGATGAAGACGAATGACTCACATATTCTCAATTAAGTCACGTATTTTGAAATGTGTATGTTTATGTCCGAAATGATTACCCTTTTTACAGTGTTGATAAAGGCATAATAATGATATGTATATTCTTATTTATACATAATCTTATAGTAAATGGTTACTCTTGTCATGATATGTTATGCAAACATATTAATAAAGCATGTTATTATTTATAAACACATTTCATCCCGAGAGGTAAAGTGGTGTCGTAAGATATTTTGCATGCCAACATTTTTGTATGATAGTTATAACAACAATATGAAAAGTATAGCAAAAGATTGATGTTTCCACACGAGTTTAACCGTGTGTTTACTTGTATTCCCCCCTTTAAAAAAATTTAAAAGCATTTAAAAGTGTAGTGATAGGGGTATGAACTCACTTGGTAGAAGTGACGATTTGATGAAAACGATACTTTGCTCGGGCAACACTTCGACCAGAAAGAAGTCGTTTTCTAGAAAATCTCGGGGCTTCGAACTTCCATCAGAGCTTGGTTATGAAACCGGGGCGCCGGGGTAGTCTCGGGATGCTTAACACAGAGTAAAAGTAGAAAGTGAAGTAGAGTTGACCAGTCTAAACCCGAGACCTTTAGTGTCTATTTATAGGGAGTAATTTTGGAGCTCACATCGTGAACATGGATTGGCTCACGTCGTGAGTTCGATCTTATCCATCCACTAACTCGACTTCTGACAGCCCGACTCTCACTGGCTCACGTCTTGAGTCCTTTGACAGTGTGTGGTTTCGTGTCCCGAATTTTGGAAATTCATATCTCTCGCATACGAGTTCCGATTTTGACATTCTTTATAACCACGCGTAGGTGAGAATATACTCTACAACTCTCGTTTAGACTTCGTCGGCTAATTTTGAATTTTATTTTTAATATTACATTTTTAACAGGCTGGGACAGGAAAAGTCCGTTAAAAATTCATAACTTCTTCATTCGACGTCTGTTTTTGTCTGTCTTTTTACCGTTGTACTACTATTGTCGAGATCTTTGATTCTCGTTTAGGTTGCGTCGGCTAAAAGTCGCTCGATCTCTAATTCGAGTTTTTAGCTGTCTACTGCTATATTCGAAACTTAGAAAAATCATAACTTCCTCATACGAAGTTAGATTTGGACATTCTTTTTATATATGTTCACGGTTTAATGATATCTACGACTTTCATTTGGATACCTAAAACTAAGAAGCATTTCATTGAAATTTCGCGTTTTATGCTTAACAGTGTTTTATCGGTTTTGTTGCGGGTCTTCGATTGGTCATAACTTCTTCGTTATAACTCGTATTTTAGTGTTCTTTATATTTTTGAAAACCTTGTTACGATATCTACCACTTAGTTCATTCATATTGAGATTTTTGAACATTTCATTTTGTTGCTATTTTTATTATCATCTCAAAATTGGTTGCAATACTTGACTTTAGGTCATTACATTGACTTGAAATATCGTGTTGTTACATCATCCCCCCGTTAGAGGGAATTTCGCCATGAAATTATTTACAAAGTAAGTGTCTATGGACTAGGGATGAGATGCGGGTACTTTGTTGCATCTGGTCTTCTTGCTTCCAAGTGTATTAATGTCCCCGCTTAGCATTCCAGCGAACCTTCACTATTGGTATGCGACTCTGCTTTGTTTGTTTGATTTCCCTATCCATGATCTCAATGGGTTCTTCCACAAAGTTAAGATTTTCATGCAATTCAATCTCCTTGAGTGGATTTACGAGAGTTTCATCAGATAGACACTTTTTTAGATTAGACACGTGAAACATAGGATGTACGTTGTTAAGTTCGAGTGGTAGTTGGAGTCTATAAGCTACTGGACCAATCCTCGCAGTTAATTCGAAGGGTCTAATGTACCTTGGGTTTAGTTTTCCACACTTCCCAAAGAGTATCATGCCCTTCCAGGGTGAGACTTTTAGTAGGACACAGTCACAAACCTAGAATTTCCAAGGGTTTTCCCCTATCGAAGGCATTAGCTTTTATGCCTTACCCCGAGAGCTTCATGTCGCTCCTAAATATGTACTCTCTTCTCGGTAGTTTCTAGAATGAATCCAGGACTAGCGAAAATGCTACCTAGAAATTGGACCTCTAGCTAGTTGCGTGATGCCTAATATTATCCAAAAGAGAAAGTAGAGTGGGTTCTACTCGCGAGGGGAGTTGTTTTGGTTGGTACTTGATTCAGCCTTGGCATCAGCCAGCAGTTGTTCTGTTTCCCAAACTCGTCTCTGTAGTGCCACCTGGTTCTGACGAAGGTCCCTAACTTTAGATTGACATGAATTCAACTCTACCTGTAGGGCGTTAGTACGAGACCTTTTAAAGTCCTGATCATCGGTTAGATGATGAAGACGTATTGTGTTGACTCCGGAGTTAGCCCAGATCTCCATGACTTGGTCGAAGTTTTCTCTTCCCTTCTCAGCATTGCGAGCAACTCGACGAACCACAATAGGAAGGACTCTGTATGCTGAGCCTCCCTCATTTAGGTTGTAGAAGCTCCGGTCTCCTTTGTAGGGAGGTGCTTGTCCCTGCTCGTGGCTCCACCTTCCTAAGTTCACCGCCCACAGAGGCGTCGGGCCTTGAAAAGTCAGACGAGGGTTAGGATTTTAAGCTAATTGGGGTGGATCGTTGACCTCTGGCTCGGAGTCAGAATCCTATGGGAAGTTTTCTGCGAAAGCATCATCCAATGGAATTTCATGATTCTCTTCTGTCTCTACATCGAGCCATCCCTCATTTCCTTGGTTCGGGTGGTAGGGGTCCCCTGGTAGATGGAATCCGGCCATTGCGTCTGTGCGAGAATAAGGATATGAGCATTTTCTAAACACTAAAGCATACAAATCTAAACATCAAGGTTAACTATTGAATTTACAAAATACTCATATAGTATTCTAAATGTTATGTTTGATTCTAAAGATTGTATCTTTGGTAAGTTTTAGACTTGTCGTCCATTGCAACTATTCCCTGACATATGGTAGTCGGTTCTAGGATAAATATAGTTGATCAAGCTATATTCTTCCCCGTCCGATTACATATTCCAAGGCATACATGTAGTGCACAACTCATCTATAATACTTTTATATTGTTTTCCTTATGATACTGTTACTGTTATGTAATGTATGCATGTATACTTTTATTAAAACTATATTTTTAAAAGTATAACTCTTAATCAAAGTGTTTTTTCCAAGTTGTGTTTATAGTTGTATATCAAAAATGGTTTTGATATACTTAGTTCACTATAAACAATGCTCTGATACCAATCTGTCACACCCTCAAACCTGAACGGCAGAAACGTTCGTGGGTGGAGGACGTCATGTACAATATCATAACAATTAAATATTAAAGAAAGTACCCACCACCATAATATATATTTGAAAGGTTTACATGATTGTTTTATTAGATAAAAGTCAAATACAATATGATGTTCCAAAAGATGTTACTAACGCCAGAGCATTAGTCTCCAAAAGTAGTTGCTAACCTAGTGTTTAGCGATTTCCTGAGAATACAAGTTATTTCAAAGAAAAACTGTCAACTATTAAGTTGGTGAGTTCATAAGTAGATATTTGTGTAAATGTATGCCGTTCGAAAGTTCATGTTTGTTTTCCAGAAAATCCTATATTTTCTTATAAAATGAGTTATGAATCGATTTTTGTATGAAATAAATGTATTGAACCAGAAAAAACCTATATTTTTCTAAAAGAGGGAAACAGTCTTAAATGCCCAAGACTGTAATTTGTAAGTAAATATGTCATAGTTAAAATAATGATGTATAGTTTTATTAGTAAACAAAACTATAGGAAGTTTGTATTTTCACGTAAAAAAACTGTAATATTACTTTTCCCGTAAAAACATAATACCATAATAATTGTGTCACACCCCAAAACCACAAACGGCGGAAACGTTCAGGGGTGGAGGACGTCATGTACAGTATCACAACAGTGTAATATAATAAACAAGCAACAACATCATCCATTGCATTATAAGTAGAGTTTTAATACATGTGTGTTCTTTCATTGTAGTAAGACACCAAAAATATACAATCAAAATAAAAGACAAGACTTCTCTGCTCCGTCTTCTCAAAACCTGGCCATCGTACCTGTCTACTGTTGACCTGAGAATACAAGTTATTTTGAAAGAGAGTATCAGCTTTAAAGCTGGTGAATTCATAAGTATTTAAGTGTCATTGTCTTGCTTTGAAAAGCTGTTTTAAAAGTCATGCAAACCTTTAAATGAAAATGTTGATATAAGTATGAAAAGCCCTAGAAAATCCCTTATTTTCTATCAGTTTGAGATGTAGTCTTCTACCAAGACCCGAATGTTTTGTAAGTAAAATGATAGTTTTTCCTTCAATTGTTTAGTACTAAAGTACTTAGTCTAACTCATCGTTTATGTGAGAGTATCACAAAATAAAGTAAACAGGAAAATGTACTACTGTAAGTGTTGTCACTGGGTACTAGGACTAACACAACATCGCATTAAGTAAAATATGTAACCTAATGAACATCCGAAGATTGTCCAGAAAAAGTATTAATGTAAGTGTCATCGTTGGGTACTAGGAGTAACACAACATCGCAATAAGCGAAAGGTATAACCTTATGAACAATCGAAGATTGTCCACTTGTCCCCTGTAGCAGCAGCAGGTGGGTGGAGGGGTTAGCCGCGGTTATCGATCTACCTAGTATAAGTATTAACCTTAGACCTCCGTAGATGGTCATCGACCACTAGTGCTAATCAGTGGGGTTCGGAATGGTAAGTCCCGTCGAGATATCCCATTGAACCGGGATAGGAAAGATAATTTACACAGAAAGTACTAATAAATCATCCTCGTAGTTCTAAGTACAAGTATCCAGGTAAGTGAATACAGGATAATGCACCTATGTAAAAGTGTTCCTGTATGGTATTCATGTAAGTGTGTTCATGTAACGGGTAAGTATATGTAAACATATTCATGTATTAGGTAAGCATATGTATATGTAATCACATATCAGGTAATGTACTAGTATAGACTCATGAATGAACTGACTCTTGTATGATTCCTTGTAATAGGAAAAATGTTTGATATCTTCAAATTATCCCTATGATAATTTACTGAATGGTAATTAGTTGTTCAAGTAGGTTTATACACTCTTACTACTCAAGGGTGTGAGAAACTAAATGAAAGATGTAAACTATAACATCAATACATATATAAGAATATAAGTGTATATGCATAGTTTAGTTCAAGAATGTAAAATGGTTTTGTAAGACATCTTATGGGTTTTGAACAATAATTAACAATGACTTGATGTCATTTTAATAAACATTTCAAAAGTAAAACATTTGATAACAAAGTATTTTTAAGATTTAAAACCATTTCATGCATCACATTTTGTAGTATGTGAAATCTATTAAATGACAAACACAGTTATAAAATACATATCAATGATTCAATAACATGTTTGTTTCTACTTGTATTCCCCCCTTTTTAAAGCATTTAAAATCATTTAAAACATTGATTAGGGGTATGAACTCACCTGTAGTTGGTAGTTTAGATGAACTGGACGGTGTAGGATTGTTAGGTGTCAAGTGAGGACTTGTACACACACTACGATCCTAAAGAACATATAATCACACATATATGCACTAAATTAGACTTAAATTACTAATTGATAAAGTTAAGACACCCTAGAACATAATAAACACTTTATATAAGTGCTTTAAGCCCTAAGGATTGCATTTAAGCTATTATGGGACAAGGCACTTGTGTTTAGGGTTCCAAAGGACCCCATATATGAGTTTACTCCCCATATACCATCACACATGGAGTTTACGGTTGTAAACTCTTGAGTTTATGGCCGTCAACTCCCAACCATGGGGGTATTGTGTGTTTTGAAGTTCCAAATGATTCCTAGAATTATTCCAACTTGGTGGTTAAATTCTTGGAAGGGTTTAAGGCATATAAACACCCCTTTAAGGAGTTTACAGCCTTAAGGCCATTTCCCTTAAGAGTTTGCGGCCGTAAACTCTTAACGGTGGGTGTTTTTGATGTTTTCAAGCCTCATGCACAAGGGGTATTGGTTCTAGGCTTTTATTCCAAGCATATGAAGACTCTTGACACACTTTGGTGTCCTTAAATCATGTTTACGGCCCATGAACCATGTCATGGCCATAAAATCATTTTGAAATGTGTTATTTGATGTGTTTAAGGCCCTTGATTTAATGGGAACAAGTCTAGGTAAAAGTCTAAGGACTTAGGTGCCTTAAAAGCACCATTTTGAGCATGCTTTTTGGAGTTTATGGCCTAAGATACTCTTGGGCCGTGAACTCCCAAACTTGGGTGATTCTTGCTTGATTTTATGTCCCTAATACACTCCTATACAAGTCCAAGGTAGTGGTATATCACGGGGGACAGTCTAGGTTCGGTTTCGGGAGTTTACCGCCCAAGAACACCTTGGGGAGTAAACTCCTAAATCTAGTGATTTAGCCATCTAAATCACGTTACAACTACATAAAAAGCTTTCTAACACTACTAGAAAGAGTTACTCACATTTTGGTATAAAAACCCGAAGATCTGTGAGAGAGAAAATGGATTTTCTCTAGTTGGAAATGCGAATAATGAATGAATTTGGTTCAGAATTCTATTTATAGTCCTGAGATATTTTTGGCAGAAAATATTTTTATTCCCGAAATGATCTCTAATATAATAGAGTGTTGGAATAACAGTGTTGCACAAAACCCAAGTGCACCCACTCTCCTGATATTTCCTGAAGTATAAACCCTGACATATTCAACTTAAACGAAAAAGTCTGAAAATTAACTGTGACTGTTATATCTTCTATTGAATATATATTGTTTGTACAGAATGGAAATTTCGGGTTGTCACAAATTGTCTATTCTGTGAGTTTTCATAACCGTACTATGATGGATTTGCTTGCAGCGGCATTCTTCATGTTGGATTAGTGTCTAAACCTGTAACTATATTTGGTAAGTACTTGACCCGGTTGTGCATGGTCCTTTTGGGTTGCCTTCACCATAGCAACTTGACAGGGTGATTTATGGAGAGAGAGAGAAGATATTATGGTTTATTAATATATTATAAGAATAATATATTAAAAGAGAAATCATATTATTTAATTAATATTAGTCATAAATTAATCAGGAATTAATTTGGTGACTAAAAGAGATTAATTGAATAAAGGAGACTTAAACTGTCAAATGTGTGATAGTTGAATTTTGGGCTGGGAAACCTAATGGATAAAGGGGTGAACGAAATTATGATGTGAGCCCATCATATTTTTGTCCATGGCCTGTATTCCAAAGGGTCCCATGGGCTACTTAGGGTTTAAGTTGTCCATTAGGGTTTTGACTGAAACCCTAGCGGCCCACAGTATAAATAGGACCCTATGCATGCAATTTTAGGCCAATGATTTTTCTTAGAACCCTAGAGCCGACTTTGTGTGCCTCCTCCCTCTTTCCAATACTACCCTCTTACTTGTTGGTGTTTGTAAGCCATTAGAGGATTTACACTTGTGACTTTAAGCTTAAGGAAGAAGAAAGATCAAGAGTTCTTGAAGAGGTAATCATCTAGATCTCATCAATTACATTAGTTTTTGTAATATGTATGCTTGATCTAGAGTTATAAATCTTGGATGAATTGCATGTATAATAGAGAAACCTAGATCCAAGTATTAGGGTTTGCATGTGCACATAGGAAAGTTCTTTTGTGTAAAATCCATTAGTGGTATCAGAGACTTGATTGGTTTCTGTTGTATGTGATGCAATGTTTGTTTATCTACTGAAAATCGAGTTTCTGGCCTCTGCCCGAACCGACTCGGCGAGTCAATATCTGGACTCGGCAAGTCAGTCCAACTCGGCGAGTCCAGGTAGTGACTCGGTGAGTCCGGGATTCAGGCCGATGATATTACGGGATTTATTGCTGTTTTGATGAAGAATAATTGCTAAGATCGTTTTCTTATAATAAAAACTGAATTTTATTGTTTCTATGTGACTATCCTTACCAAAAAAAATATAATTTCTAATTATTTGAATAATAATTTCCTTATACGATCAAAGTTGATTATTTAAATTATTTGGTAAATTATCTTGTAAATAAAATGGATTAGGTCAAATTTAGATAATCATTAAATTAATTGTTTAATTTAAAATTATTTGCTATTTGATCCTTTGTGTTTTGAAAAGTTCAAAACTTATCCTCAAGTTTTGAAATTTAAATTTGTGATTAAAATGTTTAATTTGAACTATTTAAATTTCAAACCCTAGAATTTTACAAGTTTAAAATTCAACCTTATACTTTATAATATTATAAGATTAATATACATATATATATATATATATATATATATATATATATATATATATAACCTAAAATGCTAGTCTTACCGTTAGTAGGCCTCATTCACAAAGCCAATCTCTAAGGGGGGTATAAGGTTATGGCCTATAAAATGGCCATTTAATGGGTGTCCACTCTCACCCACCGCTTCCTTGATTGGTGGAGGGTCGTTAGCCGAACGGGTAGGATAGGGAAGCCCTTTCTAATTAATAAGTATAATGAATTATAAAAGTAACTAATTTTTTTTACAAAATTCCCAATCTTAGTTACTTTAGGAAAAGTGAATTGATGCAATTCCATGAAATTACACTTTGTACCCTTGCTAAGATGTTAGTGGAGCATGTGTGGTTAACCGGCACACTAATTGAGTTCTAAGCAAAGGTAGCAAAGGGTGACTCAATGTTTTTCATAGTTCGATGGAGCGTGTGTGGTTAACTGGCACATCGAATAGGTGACTGTAACAATGAGGGCACCATATACATTTGCATGGTTATTCACACCCGCTTTGTGATCCTCGGCATCCCAGTCAAAAACTTGAGGGGAATATCGAGATTTAAATATGCCATTGAAAAGTTCAATGAATCTCAAAAAGATCTAGGAGTTTTTCAATACATTTAAAACATAATCTTCTTTTCATTTTTCATGGTGGAGAACTAGTGAATCGTCATTCACTTATCTTCAAGTTATTTGCATTTTAGATTACGACATACCTCTTCTAATATGTAGATAATGTTGTTGGATCCTAGACCTAATTTCTCATTTGGGTGTTTAATGAGGGATTCATTTCTAATCAAACTTTTTTCTTTTCCTTTTTCAGATGTCGAACATGAACAACAACAACGCTTCTGGCTCGAGTTCCTCCGGTTCATTCTCACTCATGAACTTGTGTGGGAGGGTGATATTCGACAGATACAATTTCAACGATTCGATCCAAAACATAAGAATGGTCACCCGTTATGAGGAAAAAGAGTATGTCCTTGACAAGGAGCTGAAGGAGATCGACATGAACACTGCCACTCCTGAAGAGATCGCTACCTTTGAGGCCCACGAGCATGATGCCACGAAAGTCCATTGCATCATGCTAGCGACAATGACTTTTGAACTCCAAAAGTCCTATGAGGACATGTATCCCTATGAGATGCATCAAGACTTGTTGGACCGGTACCACCAAAGTGTGAGGCAAGAGAGGTATGAGATCATCACTTCGATGATCACTACCCGAATGGGTAGTGGAGAGTCCCTTACCGCTCATCTGCAAAAGATGCAGATATATGTTGATCGTCTGCTAAAGTTGAATGTTAACTTTGATGAAGAGCTGGCAATTGACATCATCCTTCACTCCCTGCCTCCCTGCTACAACCAGTTCCGCATGACCTACCATATGAATAAGGAAGATGTAACCTTGAGCAAGCTTCAAGGCTTACTTCGGACTGCTGAGAGCAATCTCAAGGATAAGTCTATTGCATCAACTACCGCTCCAACCGTTGCCCCTATTTTGGATATTAGGTAAGGGAAGGATAAGAAGAGGAAGGCTCCCTCAAAGAGCCACAACAAGGAAAATCCCAAGATGGTACCTCTTCTAGTGGAACCAAAGTTGGTTCTGCTAAACCCAACTCTAACCTAAAGGAGGCAGATTGCCACTGCTGCCACAAAATAGGGCATTGAAAGAGAAGCTGCCCAGAATATCTCCAGGCCATTAAGGATGGAAAGATCAAGGCATCCTACGCAGGTATTTACACAGTTAAATCTAATGATTCATCACATTTTATTTCTTCGGTACTTGATACAGGATGTGGTTTTCACATTTATTCTGATTTGCAGGGTCTAAGAAGAGATATGTATGTGGAGCATGGGAAGATAAATTTGATCATGGGGAACAGAAAATTGTCGCCTGTCACCAAGATCGAAATTTACTCTTTAATGCTCAGTAGTGGATTAGGATTACATTTATACAATTGTTGCTATTCGCCAGATATGGCAAGAAACATCATTTCATTTCATGGTTTATATAGACAAGGTTTTAGATATTCATTTGATAATGGAAAAGGTTCTATTAATTCTTATCTTAATGGTGTATTTTATTTTGAAGCATTGCCTTGTAATGTAATATATGAAACTATGATGGTTGTAGATAACTTAGGAAATGATGTGTTGTGTATTGATTCATCCAATGGTTTGGATAAAGCATGCTTGTGGCATTGTCGTCTTGGACATGTCAACAAGAAACGCATAGCCCAACTCCAAAAGGATGGAGTGTTGGAGTAATTCGACCTTAGGGACAATGACGTGTGCGAGTCTTGTTTGCTTGGAAAGATGACCAAGTCACCCTTCACTGGCACTTGTGAGAGGGGTGAGGGTCTATTGGATCTCATATACACCGATGTGTGTGGGCCCTTTAGATCGACCACAAGGGATGCGAGCCGCTTCTACGTGACTTTTACCGATGATTATAGTAGATATGGGTATATCTACTTAATCAAGCACAAGTCAGAAACCTTTGAAAAGTTCAAAGAGTTTAAACAAGAAGTGGAGAATCAGTTGGGTAGGAAAATCAAGATGCTTCAATCCAATCGAGGAGGAGAGTACCTAAGTCTTGAATTCCACGACTATTTTAAGGAATGCGAAATCGTTTCGCAATTGACGCCACCTAGGACACCACAGTTGAATGATGTGGCTGAGAGGCGTAATCGAACCTTGTTGGATATGGTTCGTTCCATGATGAGTCGTGCTTCACTACTTATCTCATTTTGGGGTATGCGTTAGAGACTGCCGCCCATATCCTTAACTTAGCCCGTACAAAGAAGGTTGCCAAAACACCTTGCGAGATGTGTGTTGGATAAGGTGTCTAAGTCCATAACTATTTCTGGTATATACTTGACCCGACCCGACATGGTCCATTTGGGTTGCATGGCGTCATGCATTTAGATAGACTAAATGAGAGAAATAACACTTGTGGTTTATTAATATATTATAAGTTCTAATATATTAATAGTATTATTTAATTAGTATTGATCAAGAATTAATTTGGAATTAATTAAGTGATCAAAAGATGACTAATTAAATATATGGGTTAGTTATGTAAATCATCCATAACTTGTATAGTGGGCTAAAAGGCTCCATGGATTATCAAGTTGGGTTAAACCCATAGGATGCTCCATTGATGCTCCATTGGAGTTACAAACCCATGGGTCATGGAAATGAAGAGTCACGACACATTAGGGTTTACATGGTGTAACCCTAGATGTGTCACACTATATAAGGAACATGTTATCTACCAAAATCGGCTACACTAAGGAAATAAGAGGGCTAGGCCGATGTTACAAGTGTGTGCATTCTCTCAAAAGTCATTCCAAAAGCATTTGGTGTTGTGTGAAGCATTTGAGGCATCACACTTGGGGTGCTAGGCTCACAAGGTTTCAACGAATCAAAATCAACTACAATGTATGTAATTCTAGCCATCCTTTTAGAATAAAAGTTCCCCATGTATGCTAGATAGGATTATGAACCTTGGAAATCATATTTTGCATGTATTTTACACAAACATAGATCCAAGGTTTTCTAGGGTTGCATGTACACTTAGGGGTGTTAGAATCAGTGGTATCAGAGACTAGGCTTGTTTGTAATACTTGATGCAAAATAGTGTTGAAAATCAATTTTTTAATGTCTGCACAGGGGACTCGACGAGTCCAAGTGAAAATGCAACCAACTCGGCGAGTCAGTTCGTGCACTCGACGAGTTGGCCATGCAGAATGCAGAAATTCAATTTGTGCTGCTGGAAATGGACTATAAACATTACCCTAAACTATTTTGGTGTTATGAAACTTGTTTTATATGGTGTAATGGTTGTTCTAATCCATTTACAATGGCTAATATCAAAATTTCATGATTATATGTGTTCATATGCTCTTGAAATTTTGATATGAATGTTCATGTTCTTATGAGTTCTTGATAGATCATAGGAGTTACTTGTTTATATGATTAATTCATGATCTTTATGTGTTTTAATGGAGTCCATAACTTGTGCTCAAGTTATGGATAACCATAAATCTCTTTGTGTTAAAAGCCATTAAATGAACACATAAGTTATAAAATGAAGAGGCTTCATTTTAATGACTCATAAGTTATGAATGTGAAAGGTTTTGTAAAGTTACGAAACTTGCCCTCAAGTTTTGGAACATGTAAAGTCACTTAATAAAATTTAGTTCCAACCCTTAGAATTTTAAAAGTTAAAATTCAACCATTATACTTTATAATATTATAAGTTAATAATATATACATACATACATATATATATATATATATGTATGTATGTATGTATGTATAAGATCAATTCGTCTTACCGCTAGTACGCCTCATTCACAAAGCCGGTCTATAATGGGGATATAAGGTTGTTGCCTATAAAATGGCAACTTAATGGGTGTCCACTCTCACCCACCGCTTCCTTGATTAGTGGAGGGTCGTTAGCCGAACGGGTAGGACAAGGACTTATAAACTTTCAATAAAAGTATAATGAATATTATAAAGTAACTAAATGTTTTATTAAATTCCCAATCTTAGTTACTTTAGGAGAAATGTGAATAAGGTGCTAATCCATGAAATTACACTTTACACTTTGTTTAAGTCGTTGGTGGAGCGTGTGTGGTTAACCGGCACACTAACTTGGACTTAACAAGGTAGGTAAAGGGTGACTTAAGGTTTATCATAGTATCAGTGGAGCTTGTGTGGTTAACCGACACATCGATTGAGTGATGAACTTTAAGGGTACCAAGTGATTTGCATGGTTACTTCACACCTCGTTTTGTGATCCTCGGTATCCCACTCACAAAACGTGGAGGGTACACTCGAGATTGAAACATGCCTTTGAAAAGTTCATTGAATCTCAAAAGAATCTAGGAATTTCTAAGAAACAATTAAAAACCTAATATTTATATTTCGTTTTTCATGGTGGAAATTGGTGAATCGTCATTCACCTACCTTTCAAATATGTTATAGCTTGGATTAGGGCATACCTCTTCTAAGTTATAATATATTGTGATTGGATCCTAGCCTTAATATTACATTTGGGTGTTTTATTAAGGACTCTCTTAATATCTAAACTAATCTTGTTTTCTTCTTTTCAGATGTCTTCCAACAACACTGCTTCTGGCTCAAACCCTACCGGCTCCTTTTCCCTCATGAACCTATGTGGGAGGGTCATCTTCGATGGTTCCAACTTTATGGATTGGATCTGAAACATCAGGATGGTGACTCGTTACGAGGACAAGGAATATGTCCTCGATAAGGAGCTAAAGGAGATCGATGAGACCACTGCTACTCCACAGGAGATCGCTGAATTCCGGACTCATGAAAGAGATGCCACCAAAGTGGCATGCATCATGATGGCCAACATGATAGCAGAACTCCAAAAGTCCTATGAGGGCTTCTACCCTTTTGAAATGCACAAAGATATGATGGAAAGATACCATTAGAGTGCTCGTCAAGAGCGGTATGAAATAATCTGCTCCATGATAACAACCAGGATGAAGGACGGAGACTCCGTCATGAGCCACATGCAGAAAATGCAAAGGTATGTGGATCGTTTGCTGAAGCTTAATGTGAACTTCCCTGAGGAGCTTGCAATAGATATCATTTTGCACTCCTTACCCTCGTGCTATGATCAATTCCACATGACATACAACATGAATAAGGAAGAAGTCACACTCAGCAAACTTCAGGGACTCCTCAAGACCGCAGAAACAGGTCTTAAAGGTAAGTCGGTTGTTAACACTCCTACTCCTACTCCAAACTCCGTCCCTGTCTTGGCAATCAGGAAAGATAGAGGGAAGAAGAGGAAGAGGTCTTCGAACGGTACCAAGGCTAGGATCCTTGATGGCTCTTCTTCAAGTGGAACCAAGAAAGGTTTCGTCACTCTTTCTTCTGACCTAAAAGAGGCTGAGTGCTTCTATTGCCATGAAAATTCACATTGGAAGCGGAACTGCCTAAAGTACCAGCAAGAGGTGAAGGATGGGAAAGTTAAACCCAACCATGCAGGTATTTACACTATCTTATCTAATAACTCATTATATTCTAACTCTTGGATCCTTGATACCGGTTGTGGTATTCATATATGTTATGATTTGCAGGGACTAAGAAGAAGTGAGAATGTGGAGCATGGAAGAATAAACTTAATCATGGGGAATAGGAAAGCTTTACCTGTCACAAAGATTGGAGTTTATACTTTATCGCTAAGTAGTGGGTTTAGTTTAGATTTGAATAAATGTCGTTACTCGGCAGAATGGAAAGAAATATTATTTCCTTTCATGCATTGTATAAACAAGGGTTTACCTTTTCATTTGATAATGAAGTTGGTTCGATTAATGCTTTCTTTAATAATGTTCTTTATTTTAAAGCATTACCTTGTGATGGTGTGTATAAAATTGTATCTGTTGTAGATAACTTAGGAAATAATGTATTGTGTATTGATTCTGTTAATCATAATAACTTGGATAAAGCATCATTATGGCATATTCGTCTTGGACATATAAGCAAGAAACACATAGGCCAAATCTAAAAGGATGGAGTCTCAGAATCATCTGACCTAAAGTCAGATGATAGTTGCGAATCATGCTTACTTGGAAAAATAACAAAGTCACCCTTCATAGGTTCTTGTGAAAGGGGTGAAGGTTTGTTCGATCTTGTATACACGGATGTGTATGGACCCTTCAAACATGCCACAAGGGATGCTAATCGTTATTATTTGACTTTCACTGATGATTACATTAGATATGGATATGTCTACTTAATCAAGCATAAGTCAGAGATTCTTGAAAGGTTTAAAGAGTTTAAACAGGAAGTTGAGAATCAATTGGGCAGGAACATTAAGATGCTTCGATCCGATCGAGGTGCTGAGTATCTTAGTTCAGAGTTCCTCGACTATCTTAGGGAATGTGGGATCGTCACACAATTGACACCTCCCAGGACACCGCAGTTGAATGGTGTGGCTGAGAGGCGTAATCGAACCTTGATGGATATGGTTCGTTCCATGATGAGTCGAGCTTCGCTACAAATCTCATTTTGGGGGTATGTGTTAGAGACTGCCTCCCTTATCCTTAATTTGGTCCCTACAAAGAAAGTTGCCAAAACTCCTCATGAGATGTGGACTGGTAAAGTACCCAAACTAGACCACATTAAGATTTGGGGTTGCGAGGCTTTCGTGAGACGCGAGACTCATGATAAGCTCGAACCTCGAAGTAAGAGGTGTATTTTCATCGGCTACCCACATAAATCCTTTGGTTACCTCTTCTACAAACCTAGTGAAAATGTGGTCTTTATAGCTAGGAGGGCTATCTTTCGAGAGAGAGAGAGAGTTCGTAAGCCAAGGGAACAGTGGGAGGCAAGTTGACCTTGAAGAAATTCAAGAGTCAAGTGGTGAAGGAACTTCAAACCCTAGCACTCAACTTGAAGAGGAAACTCCTGTTGAGCCAATTGACAAGTCTGTACCTCTGAGGCGTTCCACTAGAGTTAGGAATGCACCTGAGCATTACTATGGATTCCATATTACTGTGGAAGGTGATACACTTATCAGTGATGAGACATTGATAGGTCTGGATGAACCTAACAGTTACGCGAAAGCCATGACATACCCTGAGTCAGCCAAGTGGAAAGAAGGAATTGGACAGCGAGATACAGTCCATGTATGACAATCAAGTTTGGAACTTGGTTGAGAATGTACCAGGTCGTAAGACAGTTGGGTGCAAGTGGATCTTCAAGAAGAAGACCGACATGGATGGTAATGTACACACTTATAAGGCACGACTGGTTGCAAAGGGCTTCTCACAAACTCCGAGAGTTGATTATGATGAGACCTTTTCTCCAGTAGCCAAGATTAAGTCTATTAGGATTATGTTAGCCATAGCTGCATTTCATGACTATGAAATATGGCAAATGGATGTCAAAACTGCTTTCCTTAATGGAAAGTTAGCTGAGGATGTTTACATGAGTCATCCAGAGGATGTTTTCAATATAGAGTACCCTAATAGAGTGTGTAAGCTTGAGAAATCCATTTATGGATTAAAGCAAGCACCTCGCAGATGGATCTTTGCTTTGACGAGAAAGTCAAAGAGTTTGGCTTTTCTAGGAGTGAAGATGAACCTTGTGTATATGTCAAGGCTAGTGGGAGTATAGTTAGCTTTTTGGTATTGTATGTGGATGACATACTACTCATAGGAAATGACATCCCAACTCTATAGGAAGTTAAGTCCTGGCTTGGGAAGTGTTTCTCTATGAAGGACCTAGGAGAAGCTGCCTATATTCTACGGATAAGGATCCTGAGAGACCGGAGTAAAAGACTAATTGGACTTAGTGAGAGTACCTACTTGGATAAGGTGCTGAAGAGGTTCAGCATGCAGGACTCCAAGAAAGGAGAGTTACCCATCCAGAGTAACGCCAGATTGAGAAAGACAAAAAGCCCGAGTACTGAGGCTAAGATAGAAGAAATGAGTCGACTACCTTATGCTTCGGCTGTAGGATCAATCATGTATGCTATGACGTGTACTCAACCTGATGTAGCCTTTGCTTTAAGCATGGTTATCAGGTATCAGGGGAACCCTGGCAAGGCACATTGAACTGCGGTAAAGAATATCCTTAAGTACCTACAGAGGACTAAGGACTGGGTACTTACCCTCGGTGGGAGTGATCACTTGAGAGTAGTAGGGTATAGTGATGCTAGCTTTCAGACTGATAGGGATAATTTCCACTCTCAGTCAGGCTGGGTCTTTACCTTAAACAGAGGAGCAATTTCTTGGAAGAGTTCCATGCAAGAAATAGTGGCTGATTCAACTTGCGAATCAGAGTATATAGCAGCAGGCGAGGCAGCAAAGGAGGCGATATGGATGAAGAACTTCATTGGAGACCTTGGAGTTATGCCAGCTATAAAGGAGCCAATGGAAATTTTTTGTGATAGTGAACGTGTAGTTGCCTTAGCCAAGGAACCAGGGGATCACGGGAGATCCAGACACATCGACAGAAAATACCATTTCATCAGACATCAAATAGAAGAAGGACTCATCGTGGCAAAGTGGATATCATCGGATGAGAATCCAGCAGATCCCCTCAAGAAGGGACTGACTCGGGTTAAGCATCTCCAACATGCTCGGAGCATAGGGCTAAAGGATGATATTAGTTTTAGTAGTTAGATAATTTTGAAATTTGTAAAGTGTAATTGACATTTGATGATGAATAAAAGTTGTGCTTATTTATGAGTAAAGTGTTGCTATCTCTTGTTAATCGTTTACTATATTTCTTTTGCATGTTTTGACTTCCAGAATAATTATGTTTGGTATATCATATTATTCGAATCTCCACAGTCGGTCATATGTTGGAAGTAGGTATGAATCAAGACTGTCATGAGATGGTGGTAGAGGTCTAAGTTGTTGGACATGGCTACAACACTCATAAGTGTTCATAAGTTCTGAGCATTGGACTCAACCCACGCTCACTGGTATCACTTCATGGAATTTATCTCGAGTGATCGTGAGACGGTAACATCATATAAGTCTTCAAACCTAGAGATATGTTACCTATGAGTTGGTTATGCATTGATTGTACGAAAACACATTGGTAACTCGATGTTATAAAACGTGCTTTTGTGTATAATTCAACAAGTAGTAGAGCAAACATATGAGTCGAAGTTTATCTATTCCTTCTTGGATTAGAAGCTGATATCTAGGCCCCTCGATGATTTTGTTTTGACCTATGTACCGGGCCCAGTCAGAACTAAGTTGATGTGTTCAATTAAGTTCTATGTCAAACAAATCGGGGAAATTGGGAAACAAACTGCTGGACAATAAGTAAGACATTGTTCCATGTATTTTTCCACCTGATATCTAGAATAGAGGATTATATAATCACTTATCTTAAATCGCATATCATCATCTTCTCAGTTCTGAGAGACCTTGAAAGAGCTACGATTTCTGATCGGTTCCTGAAGTCATACTTGTAGTTATAGTTATTAGACTTATCCAAGTGGGAGACTATTGGATAAGGTGTCTAAGTCCATAACTATTTCTGGTATGTACTTGACCCGACCCGGTATGGTCCATTTGGGTTGCATGGCATCATGCATTTGGATAGACTAAATGAGAGAAATAACACTTGTGGTTTATTAATATATTATATGTTCTAATATATTAATAGTATTATTTAATTAGTATTGATCAAGAATTAATTTGGAATTAATTAAGTGATCAAAAGATGACTAATTAAATATATGGGTTGGTTATGTAAATCATCCATAACCTGTATAGTGGGCTAAAAGGCTCCATGGATTATCAAGTTGGGTTAAAGCCATAGGATGCTTCATGGATGCTCCATGGGAGTTACAAACCCATGGGTCATGGAAATGAAGAGTCATGACACATTAGGGTTTACATGGTGTAACCCTAGATGTGTTACACTATATAAGGAACATGTTATCTACCAAAATCGGCTACACTAAGGAAATAAGAGGGCTAGGCCAATTTGACAAGTGTGTGCATTCTCTCAAAAGTCATTCCAAAAGCATTTGGTGTTGTGTGAAGCATTTGAGGCATCACACTTGGGGTGCTAGGATCACAAGATTTCAAGGAATCAAAATCAACTACAAGGTATGTAATTCTAGCCATCACACTCTTCCGTTTCATGATCCACATGCTTATAGTATCATGAAATCCCCATGAAATTATCCCTGAACTATCACCATATATATCTTTAAAATGAATCTCTTCAAGATCTGTACAGGTGATGGTGGGCTGATCCGCAAAAGCATTTTGATCTAAGATCCTTTTAAACAAATATTGACCTTTCTCAGTAGATTTGGCCAGTTTGGCACGTTTTAAGGCTACAACACTCGGAGCTTGAGTTGGCTCTTCCTCAAATCTATCAACAACACATGATGTTTGAGCAGATGTCACAATGGAGTGAGCTTGGATGTGCAGATTGATCCTTGACTCATCAGCGGATGTCTTGAACTTGTCACCAAGTTCCTCTTCTAGATTTTTCTTCAAATCAAAATAACTTAAAGTGAGGAGATTAAAGTGATCTTGTAGATCAGAAATCTGCTTGGTCTTCAAAGTTTTATCCTTTTCAAGATCAGAAACTTGAATCTTCAGCTTTACATTCTCGCTCAAAAGATCATTAACTTGGATATTGAGCTCTATGTTCTTTTGATCAAGCACATTCACTCTTTTCTGAAGCTCATCAATGACTGGATTATCTTCTCATTAATGACCTTCTCTAAAAGAAATTCCTTTAGCTCTAGGAGAAGGCATTCAGTTTTATTCCTGAGCTAGATGCATGGCGAGCTGTACGAAGGCAACATCATCATTTAGCCTGGGAGGAAAAAATCCTGCTTGAGCAGAAGATCCACCAGCCTCAAAAGTGGTGCCAGGAATTTCACTAAAAGGTTATGATGAGACAATAGCAGGAGTGGTTGTTGGTGTTGTTGGGAGGCCTTGAGATAAATCAGAATCTAGAAGTCCTTGTCTAGGATCACGTCTTCTTCTTTTTGAAGGAGGTTGTGAGGTCTGGATTGTTGCATCATCACTCTGAAGTGGTTCAGTGTTAGGTGAAACAACATCAAGGGGAGGAATCCCTGGCACTGTCACCATAGGAGTCGTCATATCATCCACTTGTTCGATAGTAAGAGGTGTTGACTCGAGAACGTCATCGGAGTCCTGTATCTCCGTTGTTGGAAGAGCAACATCATTGATATTCTTAAGCAACGAGTTGAGATTGACATTGGACAAAAAGTCTTCATTACTTCCAACGTTCGACGGAATTTCATCCTTATCAAAGCCCGTAAGATCAAGGTCTTCATATAGATCATTCTTAGTCACACTCTTAGAAGACCCTTCATTATACTCACTTTGAACTTGGACTGATGCCAAATCATGTTCCTCAACTACAGAAACATTTGGAGTAACTGTCTCTTCTCTTTCTTCTTGGTCTGACACAAAGATCACATCCTCTTATGAAATCACTCTTTTTGAGGAAGTAGGTTCAGAGGATACTTTATCAGAGGATCCATGAGACTCGGATGCCTCATTTGGCTAAGCAAATCTTCCGAACTTCACAAGCGGATACAATCCTTGGAAGACGACCTTCCCCTTGCGATTTTGCTTGATGAGCCCAACAGTGTGAGGACCTAAGGACTTCATGTCAAGGGTTTCTCCCTCCTTGACCATCTCGGGAAATTGACTGTTGATGAACAATTGAATGAACCTGGGATACATCAAGAAAGTATCCCGGGTTATAGCATTGATATTCACCACGAACTCGTCCATGATAAATCTTGAGAAATTGAATTTTATTCCTGCAGCAAGTGAAGTGATGGCTCCAATGTTCCTTAATGAAATCTTGTCAGCCCCAGACCTTCTCCCAGAGATGCGGCTCACAAATACATGAGATAAGAATCTCCAATAGGGTGTTGGAAGCTTCTTCACAGTAGGAGGAGAGTCGCCTTCGTACCCCATCTTCTTGAGAATCTTCTGGGCATCTTCAATCCCGATCTCAGTAGGAAAACCAGGTTGATCATTAATCAACAACGTTTCTCTGATGAATTGCTCAGTGATCACAACCCTGCATCCTTTAACAATTGCATCAACAGTGACTGCTCCATCGTCATCTCTCTTTATCTTAGCAGTCTGCCAGAATTCCCTTATGATGTTCTGATAGACCACGGTATTCATCGTGATAGCAGAAGCTAGGCAGCATTCTCTCAGCCCGTGAATCATCGACCTGAATTCTCCATGTGCAACTTGGGGATCTGCTAGTACAATGGCCAAGTTGTGCATGTCTGCGAATTTTAAATTTACCATTTGATCTACACTAAAACGAACCAAGTGAGAAAACAAATATATTAAAGCATTTAAATTAGTTTCATGGTTCTCTTATTTAATCAACTTAATTTAGCCCCAAAAATAATTTTGACCAAAAGGAGTTTACGGTCAATTTTGGGTTTATGGCTGTAAACTCATGGCCGCAAATGGAGTTTACGGCCGTAAACTCCTGGCCATAAGCTTCTACCGTAAACGCCGACATATCCTATTTTGCTCGATTTTAGCCCTAAAATCCATCGATTTAATGAATGAAGCACATTCCCACGGTCGATTTTGACGTACCTTTGAGATGGACTGGACAATTTCACAAAATGAGAGAATTTTTTTCGAGAGGAGAGGGGATTGAGAGAGTTTGCGGCCGGAAAGAGGAAATAATGAGAAGTGGAGGGGTTTCCGGCTATAAATTCCCTTTAAATACCCTTGACAATTTTACCTGTCTTCCACACAGTACAAGGCATAGTCCAAATTCCAAATTTTTATTTAAAATAAAAATATAATCTTTTAAGGATTTTAAAAATTAAAATTAAAATTAAAATTAAAATAAAATAAATTAAAATAAACAAAATAAAGTAAAATAAATTCTAAAATTTAAAATTTAAAATTTTGACAACTACAAAATAAAATAAAATAAAATAAAATAAAAATAAAATAAAATAAAATAAAATAAACTTATCTTAACAAACATTGAAATTTTGTGACGAAGGGATCAAAGTTGTTAGACAGCCTTAGTCTACTTGTCGGTACCTTTACCTCCATGTCTATGTCTGGTCGATCGTTGGTATTGTGATTCACTTAAACACGAAAAATTGTGATAAGATTTGGACAAGCTAATAAGGACAAGACATTTTTGATTCTATATTCTTAAATAAGATTTCTAGGGACCATCTATCTGAAGACAACCACGGATATTGTTGTCCACCTAAATTGAGCAGCGAGATCTACAGACAATCAGTAAGTGTTCAATTTTAATTGTACTACAACATGTTTCCTGCTTCCTGGTATGCTCCAATAATCAAGGATTTCCAGAATACTCCTTACATCGGGTGAGCAGACAATTATTGAGAGAGAAGGTAGATTTAGAATGCATATGATATACACCCATGTCGGATCTCTTCCAATCACACAAAGGATGAAACATATGACTAACTGAAGTTTTAGAGGGATTGAGAAAAAGAATGATGCATATACTGTATACGAGGTCTGATTGTAAGTCACGCAAAGGAGACAATATATGGCTAACAGATAGAAAGAATTACGTAAAGAGAAGATGCAGAGAGATAGAGTTGCATATGTTACAGTCCAGGTCGGATCTCTCGATCACACAGAGGAGGCAACATATGACTAACAGACAGAAAGAAAAAAAATAACCTTCTACATACCTAATTTATCGGAATTCCCCAGTCACCCCATCAATACCGGAATTAATGACAAAATCCGCACATCGAGGAAAAGTTAATCCACAGTTCTAGATACAGGTTCTTTTAATGTGATCAGTGGATTCCCATGCATATTTCCCTGCTCAACCTATCCGAGCGTCGTATTGTCAGGCTAAACGGATCTAACTAGTTCAAGATTCGTCAAGTCCTTGAATTCCTTAAGTTCAATTCTTCCTAGTCAAGTCCATTTAAGAATTTTCATGCCTACCAGCGCATCGAACACAAAGCGTAGACAATTTAATTTTGGTACGTTACGCAGATTCAGATTGCCTGTTATCACTTGATAATATCACTTCCCAACACATCACCTACAAACAAAACTATTAGCAACATATTGTTGATTTTCTGATTTTTTTTCATGTTTTTGGATTTTTGAAATTTTTTTAATTTTTTGTTTGGTTTTTGTTTATTTCTCCCCCTAAATTTGTGCATTGGTGAGAATGAAATCACTAAAATGCACAAATTTAAAGCAATCTAACTTAAAAATAAAATAAAATAAAATGTAAAAATAAAAGATAAAAATAATAAAATAATAAAAAATAAATAAATAAAAGATTAATCCTCAAAACGAATCATCTTCAAAAATCCCACAAGCACATCGAATCGAACTTTGTTAAAAGGCTTAGTGAACAGATCCGCCACATTACTAGTAGTGGGAACCTGTTCTAGCCGGATGAGTGAACGTTCATAACAATCTCTGATAAAATGGATTTTGATATCAATGTGCTTGGTTTTGGAATGTTGGACAAGATTTTTAGCAATTTCAATCGCAGCCTCATTATCACAGTAAATAGGAGTTTCTAGATAATTCAAAGCGTAATCCAACAGCTGATGTTGGATCCAAATAACTTGAGAGAAACAAGCAGAGGCAGCAACATATTCCGCTTCTGCTGTTAAGGTTGAGACGGTATGCTTTTTCTTGCACTGCCATGACACCATCCTATCTCCAAGGAATTGACACCCTCCTGATGTAGATTACATGTCAAGCTCACAGCCTCCATAATTACTATCAGCAAAAGCATATAAATCAAATTCAGAATTTTTCGGATACCAAAGACCCAATTTTGGGCTGCCTTTGATATACCGGAAAATTCTTTTGACAACAATAAGATGTGAACATTTAAGATTAGCCTGATAACGTGCGCATTAACAAACTGCAAACATTATGTCTAGACAACTTACAATAAGATACATCAATGGTCTGATCATGGATCTGTAGTGTGTCTGGTCTACGGATTTGTCATCAGTATCTGGAGTCAGCAGGGGTCTTTCAGCCATTAGCGTCAATGCAGGTTTTGCGTCTTGAAACCCAAACTTCTCAAGAATATCCTCCACATATTTAGCTTGATGGAGCAGGATTCCGGTTGAATTTTGTCTGACCTGAAGCCCCAGAAACATGGTCATTTCTCTCAACGAACTCATCTCAAACCACTTTTTCATAACGCATTCAAACTCTTTGCATAGCTGTGGACTAGTAGACCCGAAAATAATGTCGTCAACATAGATCTGAACTAGAATTTGATCATTACCAACATGCTTGATGAACAAAGTTTGATCGATAGTGCCACGAGAGTATCCATGCTCGAGCAAATGCTTTGTGAGAGTCGCATACCACGCTCGAGGAGCTTGATGCAACCCATACAGCGCCTTGTCCAACTTGTAGACATGATTAGGAAACTTTGAGTTAACGAACCCAGGGGGCTGATCAACATAGATTTCTTCCTTCACCCTGCCATACAAGAAGGCTGTCTTGACATCCATTTGGTAAACCGTGAAGTTTATGTAGGAAGCATAAGGAAGGAAGATACGAATAGCCTCCAAGCGAGCTACTGGAGCATAAACCTCAGTGTAGTCAAGACCCTCGATTTGTCTAAACCCGCGAACCAACAATCTAGCTTTATTACGCACTATAACTCCTGAATCATCTTGCTTGTTTCGATAGACCCAACGTGTGTCAAGAGACTTTTTGCCCTTTGGTAACTCAACCAATGTCCAAACCTCGAGCTTTTCAAACTGATTTAGCTATTCATGCATAACATCTACCCAGTTGGGCTCATTCAAGGCCATTTCAATATTCTTAGGCTCTATTTGAGAGATAAAGCAAGAATAGAGACATGCATTAACATCTCCACTCTGACTTCTAGTTTTAACTCTATCGCCCAGCTGACCAATGATGTTTTCAATCGGATGATCGGGTTGAATTCTTGTGGGTATCTCCTGGCTGATATCATTGGGTGAAACAGTAAGATTGTGAATGTTGAAAACTCCATCATTTGCTGATTGTTCAACATTAGATGAATCTGCTACAAACTCATTAGCAATCTCTTCAGGAAAGAGTAGTTCCATAAACGTTGATGTGACAGTGGAAGTATCTCTAGACATGAACTCTCTTTCAACAGGGGTAAGAGGTGTAGCATCAGTATCAGGGGTATCATTTTGAACTGAAGATTGTGGACTATCAAGTGGAACAGATTGCTCCCCCTCAGGTGCAGCAGATGACTCCCCCTCAGATGGGGAAGAGGATACCGTTGGAGGTCTGTAAACAACTTCTTCGTATTCTTCTTCAGAGACAATCTTTGAACCAGAGGAAGATCTAGATGAACTATCCGAAGTTACATTTATGGACTTGAAGAGAGATGTGTAATCAAATAACCAATCCGTAACCACTCGAGCATCCGTTTCATTTTTTTCCAACCAGCGCACATCATAGGATTCCACAATTTGCTTCGTCTTTTTGTTGTAGACCCTATATGTGGTGCGTACAACATACCCTACGAAATAACAATCATCATCTTTGGCATTAAACTTTGGGTTGGACTCCAAGTGAAGAAGGGTGCAAGGGGAGCCAAATACGGGGAAATGACTGAATGAAGGCTTATGACCATATAGAATCTCATACGACGTCTTCATCTGAGATTTGTTGATCAACACACGATTCTGAACGTAGCAAGCAGTGTTAATTTCCTCAGCCCAAAAGAAGACGGGTAACTTGGAGTCACACAACATCGTCCTTGCAGCGTCTTTTAAAATTCTATTTCTCCTTTCAGCAACACCATTTTGTTGAGGTGTGTGATCTGAGCTGTATTGACGCATGATCCCCTTTTTTGCGCAAAAATGATCAAGAATAGAGTTCTTGAATTCTGTTCCATTGTCAGTGCGAAGCGCCTTCACCCGGTGGTTGGTTTGGTTTTCAATCAACACAATGAATTTCTTTATCAGATCTGCAACCCCAGCCTTTTTGGATAAAAAGAAAGCCCACGTAAAACAAGAGAAGTCATCAATCACAACTAGATAGTACGAATTCTTATTGATGCTGAGGACGTTGACTGGACCAAATAAATCCATATGCAGCAACTGGAGCACCTGACTGATTGAGTTAATCTGTTTTGGAAGGTGTGGTTTTCTATGATGTTTTCCTTGTGCACATGACACACACTTTTTAAAAGTTATAAAATCTCTAACACGTAAACCACATGCCATCTCATTCTTCGCAAGGCAATTCAGATCTTTAGCATTAGCATGACCGATTCGTCAGTGCCACAACATTGTGTTCTGTTCTGAGACCTTTGAAAAGAAGCAAGTGACTTGTTCGGGAATGCTGCTATTCATATCAATAATGTAAGCATTTCCATCCCTCTTAGATTTGACAAGAATCCATTCTTCCGGGATGACAATGCCTGGCTTGAGAATCATACACACCTTGTCGGTGAAATGTGTAGAATAACCTTTGTCGCATTTCTGAGACACACTCAACAAACTATGCTTTAACTCGGGAGCAAAGTTGACATTCTCAAAACTTAGCACTCCATTTGTAATGGTTCCTCTCTGAGTAATATTGCCACCTTCTCCGCCCGCAAAGGAAACATATCCCCCATTAAAAGATTGAATGTTGCTCAATTGGGAGATGTCTCCTATCATATGTCGGGAGTAGCCGCTGTCGACATACCAAGGTCTGACGACATTCCTCCATAACTGTCCCTGCAAAATGAGTGGGTTTAATTAGATTTGGGAAACCAGGTCATTACTCTCCTGGGCTGGCCCTTTACTTTCTCATATTTATCGTTATTTACAATCTTTTCAGAGGATGTTGATCATTGATAGGAAGTTATTTTGGGCATCCATTGATAGTTGGGTTTCTTAATAGTCACTGATGATTTAGAATTAGGTTTCCTATCCATTTGCATTGAGCACCTGGGTTTTCTACCAGAAGTGGCTGAAGACCCATAACTACTCCTTGACGAAACCGTTCTTGGCAGAGCCTTGTTCGATTTTGGCAAACAATTGGTGACTTTGTTATGAAAAATCCTTTTATTCTTTTGAAAAACTACACTTTTTCTGCTTCGATCATCCTTCCTATCATCACCCTGAGAACGAGTTCTTGAGGACTTTCTAATTAAAGACCTTCCTCTAGATTCGTTCTCTCCTCTTGGTGACATATAATGTACAAAGATTCTATTTGGACAATTCTTAGCTATATGACCACCGATACCACAATTAAAACACATATGTTTGTTATTATTTAAGTTTGTACAGTTTTTCTCAGATTTATTTTCTTTACTAATACCCTTACTTTTCCCACAAGAACATGAACAAGAAGCAGGTTGTGAGATAAGTGAGGGTGCATCAGATGATGTAACCTGTGGAGTTGGTATGTTTTCATTTGAAGCATCACAGACAGTAGGATTATCAAACAATTCATCAAACACTTCAAAAAAATTTAATTCAGCAGATGCAGAAGTATCACAAAAAACATTATCCTTTTTAACATCAGAAAAAAAAAATCTTTATTGGAAACTAAAACTTCAGGTTCAGACTCAGTTTTGTTATCAGAAACAGATCCTTCAACTTCGTGCTTTGACCGCTCTAAGGATTGATCTGTAGGGGAAGTATAAATGTTAGTACTTTCAACATTAATGAATCCTCCCGAAACAAAACCAGATGGTTTTCCATAAACCATGAATGGTTCATTAGCAATCTCCACCTTGGACAAAGGTTGATATTGATATGAGTGATTAAAGGGAGGTGACACTTTATCATATCCTAGACCTTTCTGCTGATTATTTTTGAATTGTAAACAATGATCTATCATATTTACAACTACTTCGCTTGACATATCAAATTTCTTAAAATCAAAATCTGCAGATTCAAATTTGGCTTTTAATGTATCAAGCTTAGTGAGTAACTCAGCATTTTGTCTCTTGATATAGTCATAGTTTTCGCATTTATTACTGTAGTCCTCATGAAGTTTCCTAAAGTCTTTTATCTTTGTCTCTAATTGGGCCTTTACGGGTTTTTGTCCTTTTCTAAGTTGATAGCCCTCATATCTAAGGTCCTCTACTTCTTTACGTAATGAATCTATTTCGTCACGAAGAATTTTAACGTAATCAATACAAGCGTGAGAACAAGAAGGTAAACTTACCTCATTTTTATTCGGTTCGGAAGTAGAAGATACCATCAGTGCAAACTGCAGCTCCATCATCTTTTCTTCAGCTGCAACACTCTCCACGGAAGCTTCATCCTTAACTTGGGCTAGGTGAGCATTTTCAGGTCTTCAAATGTTGAAGGCCTGAATCTGGTCCTCCCAGTTAAAAGACTGAGCAACCATAGCCGTTTCACTATTGGCCTGAACACCTCCCCTGTTGTTTCCCACTGCAACCATCGTCCTTTCTTTGGTCAACCTTCTATCCGGCTTTGGGCACTCACGAGAAAAATGACCCGGCTCGTGACAATTAAAGCACCACAACTCCCCCTTGTTGAACCCCACCTTTTTATCAGCGTTCATCCCCCAGTCATTCTTCCCTGTCTTCTTAGCAAACTGCTTCGCCCTAAACACTGCCATGGCAATTTGCCATGTAATATCCAGTTCTTCCACATCTTTTGGATGAATCTGATCCAGATCAGCAAATGACAATTGTGGTGGAAGATCTCGAGCTACAAGAGAATTGTAGCAGTTAACAAGTCCTGTTTCATCACTTTCCTTAGAATTTGAGGAAGAAGCCACATTTGAGGAAGGAGCAACTTGTGGAGCAACAGACGATTGGTTATGAGAAAAAGGCATGGATGATGCAGCAGGAATTGAAGTTGCTGATGAAGTGGAAAAGGATTGAGTCTGAGCTTGTTGAGCAGCAAAAGGTTGAACTGGAGAGGGAAAGGTGAAAGATGAAAGAGCATTATTAGAGGAAATCCCAAGATTTGCAGTTGAATACGAATTCACATGATTAAGCTCTCGCTATTTGTCATCAATATTACAAGCCTTGATGATCGCCATTGTTTCAACAAGAGTTAGGCGATTCATATCCTTGGTTTTCTTAATAATAGATACATTCATGTCCCATGACTTCGGAAGAGCATTCAATAGCTTTTTATTTATTTCAAACTTGGTCAAGAAGATCTCATCTATATTCATCTCAGTAGTGAGAGTTGTGAGTCGTTGTAACTGTGCCTCTAGGGTTTCTCCAGGAATATAATTGAACATGTTGAATTTCTGGCACAACATATCCTGGCGACTTTCCTTCATGTCCTCATTTCCTTCATATACCTCAATCAGGGCTTCCCACAAAGCCTTAGCTGAAGTATACTCTCTGAAACCTTGAGTTATATCAGGAGATAAAGCCATGGTCAGAGTGGCCAAAGCCCTTTCCTGTTCTTCCAGTTTCTCAAAATCTTCATTTGTATAATTTTCAACCGCTTTGTCAACTATCTGTCCTGCAATAGTTGTGGTAATTCTGACAGGATTCTTGATGATGCTTCTCTAAATCTTGAAGTCCTTCATTTGAATGTACTTTTCAATCCGGTATTTCCATTCAGGAAAACCATCTGCAGACAACAGTCTTGGAATGCGTGTAGTTGTGCCCATTACAGAATCCAACTCATGATGATGTGTTTGACTTTGAGAATCCATTTATTAACTTTTAAAGCTTAAAGTAAAATTAAAAAATGTCAAAATTTTAGTTTACGGTCGGGTGTGTTTACGGCCGTAAACTGAGTTTACGGTCAGGCAGTTTACGGTCGGGGCGATTACGGTCGGGCAGTTTACGGTCGATTAAGAAGAAATGATTACAGTCCAAGAACACAGTGTACGGCTGTTGAATGTTCTTGAGTTTACGGCCATAAACAGGGTTTACAGCCGTAATCTCTTGGTAGTAAACTCCCAGAAATCTCAATAAACACAAGTTTGAGGCAGATTTAACCCCTTCAGCAATGAAAACACCAAACCCTAATCTCGAAAAATAAAAATATGAGTTTAAACGGCTGAAAACTCAATTGAATGATGCTTTGACACCGGTCTTGCTCTGATACCAATTGTAAGGTCCTAAAACGGATCTTTACCAATGATCAAGCAATCACACAATCACAGAAACAAGAATATAAGTAGAAGAATAGTTGAAACAAGCTTGCACACGTTTATTACTTGAAACGTCGGGCACAACTCGTTTACACTTGGCCGTGAACTGTCTAGCATCAACAACCAATAATGACCTAAACAACCCCTATATATAGTGGACTTGGGCCGAAACTGGGTTTAAGGCCGTAAACTAGTTTACGACCGTAAACTAGTTTATGGCCGTAAACTCACTAGTGGGCCGTAAACACCCTAACAACCTACCAAAACATGATAAAGACTTAAAAGAACTTATTACAATTAAAGCCTAGACCAAACCACTAACTAGACCCTTCATATGCTATGACTTGTACTCGCCCTGATGTGGCCTTCGCTTTGAGCATGGTCAGTAGATATCAAGGGAACCCTGGTAAAGCGCATTGGATCGCAGTCAAGAACATTCTTAAGTACCTTCGGAGGACCAAGGAATGGTTTCTAGTCCTCGGTGGGAGTGACGAATTAAAGGTGCGAGGGCACAGTGACGCCAGTTTTCAGACCGACAGGGAGAACTACCATTCACAGTCGGGCTGGGTCTTTACCCTTAATGGAGGAGCAGTGACTTGGAAAACTTCCAAGCAATAGACTGTGGCTGATTCAACATGCGAATTAGAGTACATTACAGCGAGCGAAGCGTGAAAGGAAGCAATATGGTTGAAGAACTTCATTGGAGACCTTGGAGTTGTGCCATCTATAAAGGAGCCCATGGAAATTTTATGTGATAATGAAGGAGCAGTTGCCTTGACCAAGGAACCGAGGGATCACGGTAGATCTCGACATATCGACATAAAATATCACTTTATTCGACATCAGGTGGAAGAAGGACTCCTCGTAGTTAAGAGGGTATCGTCAGAGGATAACCTAACAAATCCGCTGACGAGGGGATTGAGCAGGGTTAATTACTTGCAGCACGCTAGGAGCATCGGGCTGAAGGATGATATTAGTTTAGAAACGTGTAATAGATAAAACTGTAATTAACATTTGATGATTAAATAAAAGAGTATTATTTATTCGTAATTTTATTGTCTTATGTTAATTGTTTACCTATTGTTTCAATTTGCATGTTTTGACTTCCTGAATAATAAGAATTATTCGAACCTTCCACGGTCGTTCATATGTTGGAAGTAGTTATGAATGAAGATTGTTATGAATTGGTGTGTAGATTGTCTAAAATGTATTAGAAATTTCAAAAGTTTGCTACAACGTTCATGAGTGTTTATGATTTTGATTTGAGAATTGGAATAAACCCACGCTTGTTGGAATCACTTCACGGAATTTATCTCAAGTGATCGCAAGACGATAATATCATATGCTCTTAAAACCTAGATATATGGTTTATTGTTTGCTGATTGGTTATGCATTGATAATGCGTAAATGCATCAGTAATTTGATGTTATAAAATTCATTGTTGTGTATGATTTGGTTAGTGAATAATAAATGCATATAAGTCGAAGTTTATTTGTTCCTTTTATCCTAAAAGGGTAAAAGCGATATTAAGGCCCCTCGATGATTTGGTTTGACTTATGTGTGCGGCCCGGGCAGGACTAAATTGATGTGTTCAATTAAGTTCTATGTCAAACGAATCAGGGATCAAGAAACAAACTACTGGACAATAAGTATAACTATGTTCCATGTAATTGTCCGCACGGTATCTAGAATGGAGGACTATACGATCCCTTATCTAAAGGACAGGTTATTGATAAGATCAGAGTCTGACAGTATCTTTGAGAGCTACGATTGCTAATCGGATTGTGCTGACATTTGTAGTTACTATACTTATCCAAGTGGAAGACTGTTGGATTAGTGTCTAAGCCCATAACTATATTTGGTAAGTACTTGACCCAGTTGTGTATGGTCCTTTTGGATTGCCTTCACCATAGCAACTTGACAGGGTGATTTATGGAGAGAGAGAATATATTATGGTTTATTAATATATTATAAGAATAATGTATTAAAAGAAAAATCATATTATTTAATTAATATTGGTAAAAAATTAATCAGAAATTAATTTGGTGACTAAAAGAGATTAATTGAATAAAGGGGACTTAAACTATCAAATGTGTGATAGTTGAATTTTGGGCTGGGAAACCTAATGGATTAAAGGGGTGAACGAAATTATGATGGGAGCCCATCATATTTTCATCCATGGCCTATATTCTAGAAGGTTCCATGGGCTGCTTAAGGTTTAAGCTGTCCATTAGGGTTTTGACTGAAACCCTAGCGGCCCACAATATAAATATACAGGACCCTATGCATGTAATTTTCGGCCACTGGTTTTTCTTAGAACCCTAGAGCCGACTTTGTGTGCCTCCGCCCTCTCTCAAATACTACCATCTTGCTTGTTGGTGTTTGTAAGCCATTAGAGGAGTTACACTAGTGACTCCAAGCTCAAGGAAGAAGAAACATCAAGAGTTCTTGAAGAGGTAATCATCTAGATCTCATCAATTACATTATTTTTTTGTAATATGTATGCTAGATCTAGAGATATAAATCATTGATGAATTGCATGTACAATAGAGAAACCTAGATCCAAGTATTAGGGTTTACATGTGCACATAGGAAAGTTCTTTTGTGTAAAACCCATCACTTAAGGCGTCAAAGCGTTATGATATTTGTCACCCCGCGGACTGTAGCTAACAGTCAGGATGTAGCATCATCAGTCCCGTATAGATCTGTACACACTTATCACATTCTCCGGACGGAGACCCTGTTTATAAAACAGGGCTTTCTTGTATACCTTGATAAGTACAATGAAGACGAATGACTCACATATTCTCCATTAAGTCACGTATTTTGAAATGTGTATGTTTATGTCCGAAATGATTACCCTTTTTACAGTGTTGATAAAGGCATAATAATGATATGTATTTTCTTAACTATACATAATGTTATAGTTGAAATGGTTACTCTTGTCATGATATGTTATGCAAACATATTAATAAAGCATATTATTATTTATACATTTTATCCCGAGAGGGTAAAGTGGTGTCGTAAGATGTTTTGCATGCCAACATTTTTGTATGATAGTTATAACAACAGTATAAAAAGTATAGCAAAAGATTGATGTTTCCACACGAGTTTAACCGTGTGTTTACTTGTATCCCCCCCCCCCCTTTTAAAAGTGTTTAAAAGCATTTAAAAGCATTTGAAAGTGTAGTGATACGGGTATGAACTCACTTGGTAGAAGTGACGATTTGATGAAAACGATACCTTGCTCGGGCAGCAGTTCGACCGGAAAGAAGTCGTTTTCTCGGAAATCTCGGGGCTTCAAACTTTCGTCAAAGCTTGGATATGAAACCGAGGCATCGGGGTAGTCTCGGGATGCTTAACACAGAGTAAAAGTAGAAAGTGAAGTAGAGTTGACCAGTGTGGCTCGACTTCTGACAGCCCGACTCTGGAACCCATCCATTACTGGCTCACGACGTGAGTCCTCTAACAGTGTGGGGTTTCGTGTCCTGAACTTCGGAAATTCATATCTCTCGCATATGCATTCCGATTTTGACGTTCTTTATATATCCAAGCGTAGGAGAGAATATACTCTACAACTCTTGTTTAGACTTCGTCGGCTAATTTTGACTTTTATTTTTAATATTACATTTTTAACAGGCCAGGACAGGGAAAGTCCGTTAAAAATTCATAACTTCTTCATCCGACATCCGTTTTTTGTCTGTCTTTTTACCGTTGTACTACTATTGTCGAGATCTTCGATTCTCATTTAGGTTGTTGTTGGATAAAAGTCCCTCGATCTCTAATTCGAGTTTTTAGCTGTCTACTGCTATATTCGAAACTTAGAAAAATCAAAACTTCCTCATACGAAGTTAGATTTTGACATTCTTTTTATATATGTTCACGGTTTAATGATATCTATGGCTTTGATTTAGATACCTAAGGCTAAAAAGCATTTCATTGAAATTTCGCGTTTTATGCTTAACAATGTTTTACCGGTTTTGTTGCGGATCTTGATATGTATCAGGGTACATATATGTGGGAAGTCATTCAAGTGGCTGTACAGAGCGACCGCCAATGAGCTTATAAAGATCACAAATATCAAGTGAAAAAATATTTTGATAGGGTTGGTGGATATAAGGATGTGGAAGGTGCGAGACAATGTCCATCGGATGATATGGACGACGAAGCTTGGGATAAGATGATTGATCTTCTTTTTTTGGATGAGGGTTATAGGAAGCAGTGCGAAAAAGGTAAAGATAGTAGGTCCAAACTTCCATTTACGAGTTCTCGTGGAAGTAGAACATATGCAGACAGGCGACGTGAGGATGTAATTAAATTGATTTGTATTATATAAATTTTTTAATAACACTTATATAAATATATTAATTGTTTTTGGTTTATTATAGAGAGAAAAAGGATAAGACCCGCAACATATAGAAGGTTGGAGACAGATGCGATTTAAATAAATCGATGTTGGTGTACACCGCAAGCAGAAGTAGTTTGGGTAAATAATAAACAAAGTTAATAAGTTATTTGATAAATATGTTATGGTTATTAATATAGTTAGTTTAAGGTATATTATTATTATTATTTTAGTGTATAAATTTAGTTATTTGCTTTAGGTAATGTATTTTTATTGTTTTCTTTATTTTAGGAAAACATTCAATGAGAAAAGTTGTTGATGCAATCAGAGCTCGGGGAGAACGAAAAGTTAAATGAAGAACATGGTCTCGCTCGTGCCCTCGGTGAGAGACGCGGGCATATTCACGGAGTTTGAAGGAAACCAAACATCAACAATAATTTATTTCCAAATGAACATACCAAACGTTCCCAAGATTCCACATCCCAATCTTCAGATAATCCCCAAGTTGTTGTATTAACCCAACAAATGCAAATAATGCAACAACAAATGCTACAAATGCAAAAAATGTATAATAACACTTTCGTATCCGTCATTCCTAATATCCAACCACAACCAATGCCACAATTCCAGTTTAATCCCAATATGTTTTCACAAAATAACTCTGATACAACCAATGACCTCCAGGATGATGATGATGATGACGATGATGATGATGATAAGGAGGAGGAGGAGGAGATCTAGAATGATAATGAGAACAATGTTTGTTAAAAACTTGGTTCTTTGTTATTTTGTTATGTAGTAGCATTTGAATTTTAATTTTAATTGTATGTTATACTTATTAAGTGTTTTATATTATTCTGCAAATATCCTTTTTGGATTTGTTTTAAAAAACAAATTTGGTATATGTAACAAAACTTGTGAAAAATATATAAAAAAAAATGTTATACCGACGACCTGTCTCGTCGGTATAGCTTTATAACTGCAAAAACGATTTTACCAATCCCGACGACAAGTCGACGGTATTACTAGAATGGAAGTTGGCTGACACCTACTTTTCCTAACGACAAGTCGTCGGTATTGCTCAAACATTTCCCGACGACAAGTCGTCGGTATTGCTCAAAGTTTTCCCGACGACAAGTCATCGGTATAGAGTCCGAATAAAACTTTCTCTTATTTCCTTGAAAATCAATCCCGACAACCCTTTGATGACGACACGTCGTCTGGATTGGTTGATCTGTACCGACGACTCCTGTCCCGACGATATTTTCGACTTTTACCAACGGAGCTATGCCGACGACTTTTTACAGACGAAATGTCGTCTGTATAACCTTTACCGACGACACAGTGTCTAGAATTGTTGTCTGAATAGGGCTCGGTCCTTGCAGTGAAGCTTAAGGAAATGTTCCAAGTACAAACTACGGAATAACAGTTTGACACTATGAAACCTCATGGGTTGCAAGTTATAGGAAGGTGGGAGTGTTGGTACATGTTCTTTAGAGCCTCCACAATGGTGAGTTTAATAGGAGAGTTAAATGAGATGACAAACCTAGGTGTCATTCAATAGATGAAACTCTATCATGCCACATTGACATTCAATTTCAATGGATTTAAAGTTCAATGGTCACTAAATTCAATAGAAAAAAGGAAAGTTTTGAATTCTTAAATATATATATATATATATATATATATATATATATATATATATATATATATATATTCTAAATTACCTTTTGTAATAACATTTTATGAAAGGTATACATTGATTAGCTTTGGGATTATGTTTTCTGATACTGTAGGAGTTAGTTACAAATATAATTCTAAACTCGTTGTCGAGTTAATACAATCAATTAAATGTGAGTTCATTCTGAAATTTAATATGAATAATCTACAGATGTAACACTCGTGTTTCTAGCCTAGGCATTTATGTTAAGTTAATAGTCTAGGTTAACCTTTGTAACTCATTTTGAAGAAATAAAAACGAATTATGTGAATATTATGTGAATTATGTGTTTTATGCTTAATTATTAGGGCTTAATTAATTAAGAATAAAAATAAGCGTCAAGATTAAAGTGTGAGATAAGACTGATCTCTTTAGATAAAGTTGTAGTGGTCGAAATAAGGATTTCGGGGATATAAAGAATACCAAAATCCGAGTTATAACGAAGAAGTTATGACCTGTCGAAGTTTCGCGACAAAACCGACACGGTGCTGAATGTCGTAAAAAGTGAGTTTTCGATAAACTATTTTTTAGCCTTAGTGATCTAAACAAAAGTCGTAGTATTCATTAAAACGAGAAGTTCCATAAAAAGAACGCCCAAATCTGACTTCGTATGAGGAAGTTATGATTTTTCAAAGTTTCAGCTTAGTAGTAGACAGCTAAAAACTCGAATTTTAGATCGAGCGATTTTTAGCCAACACAACCTAAACGAGAATTGAAGGTCTCGTCATTAGGAGCACAACGGTAAAAAGTCTGACGAAAACGGACGTCGGATGAAGAAGTTATGAATTTTTAACGGATTTCCTGTCCCGGTCTGTTAAAAATAATAATTTAAAATTTAAAGTCAAAACTAGCCAACGAAGTCTAAACGGAAGTTGTAGAATGTAATTTTAGCTACGCGTGCATATAAAGAACGTAAAAAACGGAGCTCGTATGCGAAAGTTATGAATTTTAGAAGTTTTGGCGCGAAAATCGAGAAAATTCGCATTGTCACGAGTTGCCACGTCACCCTCGCTGAAAAAGTGCCATGTGTCCTGTTGAGTCACCAAGCTACTGAGTCACCGAAGCTGCTGAGTCATGCGAAGCCACGTGTAGGATTCTGATTTGACCGAAGGGAGGTCCAATCCAAGGCTAGCATATGGACCGAACCTCGCACCCTAGCTTCGAGCCTTGCATGTGTGATACGACTCCGCGGTCCAATCAGCAAGTGCCACCGAGACCTTCGCACATGCTGACCACCTGCGCATCGGACACACGCCTCGGTCCACTTAGAAGCTGTCAGCGAGCCCTCGCAAGTGCGACCCATGTGCGAGCCATGCGCAGCCACGTGCGAGCCACCTCCCCTGTGAGCTTCGGATCTGCGACGCGTGTCTTCCCTCCTGACCATCCGATCAGAAGCCTCGCCCCTATAAATAGAAGGGTGCGAGACCTCCCGGGTAACTTTGAAAATTTGTCAATTTTAACCCCTAAACCCAGTTTTCTTCATCTTAACATCCCGCAAAGCCTCGGTATCGATTGTAAAGCACGGAATACTCCACGAAGTGCTCGAGAAGCCCGTAAAATTTATTTTTTCGGTTTTGAAGACCGACTTTTGCAAAGCCCGGTTTCTCAATAAAACTCCCGGTTTTATTAGAAACGATCGTTTTAGGAAACGAATTGCTGCCCGATTATCATCAAATTAAGTGAGTGTATAGTCACTTTCATTTTACACATAGATATGAAATATTTACCTTATAATACGTGCTATGTGTAAATATATTAATTTTTTATTTGAGGTAACTGTTGAGTTGATGTTTTATACAAGTTTTAAACTGTATAAGTATTTTTGTCTACAAATATGTTGGGTAGAACATGGGTAGATAGTGATGTCTGATAAAATAAAATTGATGAGAGGCCTCGATGTGTTTTGAGATCCAGTCATCTAGCGGAGTTTGGATGCCGACCACGGACTTTCTAAACAGTCCAGTGGGAAACATTAGCAGGTCCGCAACCTGTAGGTGTTAATGAACTGAGAGTGTTCATTCGTTGTACTCCATCCCCCTCATGGTTGCCTTTAGGACATGTATGGCTGAGGAAACCCCTTAGCAGTAGTGTCCATCCCGATAATATTCTTTAAGCTAGGTCCCTTGTGAAAAGTGTTTAGGGACGTAAAGTGAGGATAACGGGAACGGGTAATCAGGGTTATTGTTGATTGGTGAACTTAATAAGTTTATTATTATTGTGGGTTGAAAACCCTATATGCTCACCAGGCTCCTAAGTCTGACCCACTCAACTTTTTATGTTACAGTAAGTGGACCCCGAGCATAGTCGGAGGACGACGAGAGATTTTTGGATTATAGGCCAGTAGTTGTAAATAACTGTTGAAAGGCTTATAATGTCTTGTTTATGCTTTTGATCTGTATCGGAACATGACATCCCGAGGTTTTGATATATATGGAAAATATATACCTTCTTAATGAAGGATTTTGATAAACTTTTATCATATGTTGTTTGGGGACCAATTTCGCAACATCTTTTAAAAAGATTACTCTGATTTTATTTTAAAAAGCATAAATTAAATCGGTCTTTTCTGGCCGAGAAATTAGGGGATGTCACAACAGAGGCCTACAATGGAATTTTGCTACCCCCAGAGGGAAAGGCCCTTCCCTTTTGGGCCGGTTGTGGGCGAGGAGGGATTCGAACCCCCGACACCATGGTTCGTAGCCACATGCTCTAATCCTCTCAGCTACAGGCCCCACTCCATCTCCACTGGATCTGTTCCCAGAAGTACCCTAAAAAAAAAAAGGAACCTTTGCTCTCCCCAGCTATTTAATATGAATAATCTACAGAGGCCTACAATGGAATTTCATGGCATGCTAAAGACCTCTACCTACGAGTTCTACATGGCCAAATATAAGTTGTCCAGCTTAGCCACAACTGGGATTGCCCAAAAGATTATATCCAAATTAAGGTGGTAAACACCAAATAAATTAAGACGGTCAGATCCATTTTCTTCTTATAAAGCTCTACCTTATAGATTTGAAGACTCTTCAAAATTTAATATTTAACCCAATAATGGAAATTTTGTGTTATACTATCTCCGTCCCAAAATCCATCTTTCTTTTTTGATTTGTCTCAAAATAATAGTCCACTACTAAAAATATATAATATTTTTACCAAAATATCTCTCATTATTACTTAACCAACTAAATATTTAATGGGACATTAAATGCAAATAAGGACAAAATTGTCATTTTATTGTATAAAATTAGTATGAAGTTAGTGTAATTAATCTTTTCTTAATCTCTGTTTTTTTTTTTTTTCTATGGAAAATAATTTTTAGACGAAACGAGTAATTAAGTTGGTTATGAATGTTCCTCTATCTTCATGGAATAAAAGACGCAGCCATCATTTTATTATATTATTCATAAAAAAGATGAAAGAGCGATTACATGAGATTTATAGATACTCATCTCTCCATGAGCCTACTTATTTTTGCAACTACTCCCATCTCAAAATTCAAAACCGTAAAACCTGATTAGAGATGCGAATGACATTTATTCCTGGATCATTAATTAATCTCCACCTTAGAACATGGTAGATGGGATTCGGCATTGCTGCACTTCTAGTTTGCATTGGTTGGGCAGACTTTGAACAATCTGCTGCAAGTCTTGGGTCTGAGGCTGTCCACCACGTCGGCTACGTTGTTGGCTCCCTTGTTGCTGCTGCCTCTGGGCTTGCCTGTACACCTCCTGCATGGCCTCGCACTGGCATTCTTCCTCCACGTTCTGAAGCTCATTGCAGCATTGTTCGAGACCTTGTGGCTGTTGACCTTGCCTGCTGACGCTCATCAGAAGGGTTGCATAGGAACCCATTTGTCGTTGGATGAAGTTTTGGCACTGGTTGAATTGTCGGCTTCGGATGTGCTCACACTGCTGTTGCGAGCCACGGCGGCTGTAGGTGGTGTCCTCGGTGATAGTGGTGAAGGTGGTGATTGAGATTTTTCCGACTTGGCATTGTCTAGTTTGGAGTTTGCATTGGTTAGGAAGGTTCTGAGCCTTCTGCATCATTTGTCTGATCTGCTTGGAACCGAAGCTTCCGCCTTGTTGTCCCTGTTGTTGTTGTTGCATCTTCTGGGCTTCCCGGAATGCTTCCTTCACAGCCTCACACTGGCACTGCTCGTCGACGAATTGGAGCTCTTGGCAGCACAACTGGAGGCCGCCCTGTTTCTGACTCCGGTCGTCTTCTTCATACAAACTCTGGCCCTGCGCGAGATACCTCTGGCACTGATTCAATCTTTGACCCTGGAGCTGTCGGCTGCACTGCTGCTTCGAGAATGTGCTTTCCTCCTCGATGGTGGTGGTGATGATGGTGCTGTGGGCGGAAGCAAAGGCTACAAGGGCTGTGAAAGCAAGTGCTAGTGCTATGAGCTTTGCCATTGTGGGATGGTTGTGAATCGATGGTTGTGGTGGTGGGTATTTATGGTACATGTGGCTGCACACGTGGAGAGCTGGTTGTAATAGGTGGCGAAGTTGAATACTGTCGAGCAACACGTACGAGTTTTCACATCTCAAATGTAACAAGTGGAAGTGCTTTTTTGAAAGGTTTTATACTAGGTACGTGTCTATTCTGTTAGATGGATTTGGAATAATATATAATTTATTTCATATTTCATATATATAATTAATTTTTAGTTAGCCACGTTCTCTCTTATTGGTACTATGAGAAGTAGTCTAATCAAAGCTAATGAGTTCGTTTGACGGTTTGAGTTAACTAACATAACATGGTTAGTTTAGCGTAATAATATTAGGTTTAGCATGTCTGCACCCGTTTGTAGTCTTAGATCATTAAGATCTATAAATATAAAAATGGTTGAACGAAATTTGATATATTGGGTTTAGATACAAATCAAACTAAGCCAAAAATTAACTTGGGTTTTTTATTTTATCTAAAAGATAAAAACTTATATTTTAGAATTCTTAAGAAATAAAACATTGTGAATTAAAAGAAACAAATAACTAATTTTTTAAATGTTCTTGAAAAAAAATAGAAAAAAATATGTTCTTTCTAGTTTTGATTTTTAGAGTTAATGGTCAAATGCTTCTTATCTAGCTACCTCTACTTACACTAGTACAAAACATATTTTTTTAGTGTGATGAGGTTTTTTTTTGGTGCAATCATTAAAACACTTTCGCATCAATAAATCAAGGGTAAATTACACAGATGGTCTCTGTGGTTTGGGGTAATCTGCGCGTTTGGTCTTTAACAACTTTTTTTAACTCGGAAGGTCCATATTACATCTTTTTGTTGCGTGTTTGGTCCATATCCAACCTAAAAAGACTATTTTGCCCTTAATGACTATTTTTATTTTGTTAATTCTTTTTTTTTATGTTGTTAATTCTTTTTATATTATTTTAGTTATTATTAAATAATTTAAATTAAATTATTAACATATTGCTGGAAAAATGACATATCCCAGCTTAATCCAGCTCCGGCCACGGGCACCAGCTTCGGTCATCATCCCCAACCATAGATCCAATACCACATAAATTACCCAAAACTCAATACACTAGCTTTACATATAAAAACAAGCTTGTAACTCAAATCCAAAACCAAAATAAAACCTAAAAATTATGATGAATCCTAGAACAAACCCAAAATTATGATGAATCCTAGAACAAACCCAGATTCTGGTGAACCCCACCCCCCCCCCCCCCCCCCCCCCCCTTTTATCGGTAGCACAAGAACACCCTCTGATGCCTTCACCCCTTCACGCCGATTCTGGTGTTCTAGCTTTTACATTTGAAACCACATAAATCAAAATGTTTGAATCCCAATCACTGATGAATCATAGAAATTAATTGTTGTCTCGAAGACAAAGATCGAAGTTTGTGAAAATGAAGAAGATCGATGATGAGAAATCAATGTTTGAAACCCAAAAATACAGTCTAAAGACCGACAATATTAGTGATAAACTGAATCGATTTTTGTTCTATATGAGAGAAGGGGAAATTCAGTGAGTTCGAAATGAATAAAGGGAGTTGATGTTCACCGGAAGATCATGTCTGCAAATGAAGCTAGTTTGATGACATTGATTGACGGAGGTGGTGATGTAAGTACCATCAGTGAGATAAGAGATGAGGGGGTGAAAAAGAGTGGTTAGTTTTCGCCGTCGACATGCACCATCCCTGCTTTCACATCCCTCGATCTCCAAAAAAAAAAACCCCATTGATCTTCAGAAACCCTAGAACCCTTCTTCACTGTTGCCATAGTTTTTTCCTACGAACAAGAACAAAAAACGGAGGTGTAGAAACCCAAGTTCCCATCGCCAACTGCTATGGTTGTGCTTTCTACAAATTCCGACATACAAGAAGGAGAATTTGATGTGTGAAAACTCTAGATCCCTTACCAGGTTGTGTGTTCGTTTGAGAAGGATAGGAAAACGAGGGAGGTGGAGGGTAGGGTTTGATGGGAGGGGATGAGGAAGTGGACCCACATATTTAATTAATATTTTGTTTTTATTTAATTAATACTTTTTTAAATAACTAATAATTTAAAAAAGAGTAAAAGAAATCAGTAAGGGTAAATCAGTCTTTTTAGAACGGATAAAGACCAAACGTGCAACAAAAATATAAAGTAGGGACGGTCCGAGTTAAAAAAAAATTGTTAGGGACCAAACACGCAGATTACCTTAAACCATAGGGACCATCCGAGTAATTTACCCATAAATCAAGGAACCGCATTAACAAATGCATTTTTTGATGCTATTTACTTTAAACGCACTAATAAATGCATTTTCTGATGTTGTTTTCCAAAATCGCACTAATAAATGTATTTTTTGATGCGGTTTTTCAAAACCGCAGTAATAATAAATGTATTTTTTGATGCTGTTTTCTTAAAAAACACTAATTGATGCTACTTTTAAAAATTGCACTAATAAATGTATTTTTTGATGCCGTTTTCCAAGACTACGGTAATCGCAAATGCATTTTTTTATGGGGTTTTGGATTGAGTTCCCTCCTCATTTTTGTTCCCCGGCTGAAGCTCCTTCCAAAATTTCATTCCCCGTGCGATGCCTTTCTCTTCCCATTTATATTTCCTTAATCTAACTTCATTTGGCCACACAAACCCTAATATCATCGACTACTGCCGCCCTCGCCATCATCTCTGATTTCGGTGGACCGCACCCCTATCGTCGTTGATTCATGACTTCAGGTCAGCAACGTGATGAATCTGAATAATATTTGAGGAGTCGACATCCAATATAATCATCTTTGTCCATCGCGATCAACCCATCATCAAGACCGTCAGGTATGTTTCTGATATTCTGATTTATAATTTTGATTCATAAATTACTTAATCTATATGTCTGATACTCTAATTTCTTAAGTTAGGTTGTGGAAGAAGGAAGTGGTTGGGCAAGAAGCTTGTGACGTTCAAAGGAGAGCACATATCTATGCAGGGGAAGATATAAAGGTAGAAAAAATCTAAAAAATGAAACAATCTCATGTCTTTTATCTACAAAAATTGAATTAAGGCAGGTTTTTTCCTTTGTATTGATAATATTTCTAACCTGTGTAATTTACCTTTTGATTAAATGGATTGTATGCATTTTAATAAAATTACTTTGTAATTTAGCTTCTAAATTCCTACCGAAGCGAGGTAACAGATTCAAAGGTGGACATCATCTCTAAAAGTCTGCAATATACCGAAGAGGGACCATATAAAGATGGTGATAACGAAACTGAACACGTTTATATAAAAAAACTTGAATATGTTTCTGTAGTTACCTTCCTAAACAACTTACATACCTGAAGTTATTATATCAAATTGTAAATAAATATAAGGATGAAAATGTTAGAAAAGAATATGATTGTTAATTAAGATAATTTGAATCTCTTGTATGGTTTGTGTCTTTACATCTATTATGATTTTTTGTTGTTTTGTTTCCATATTGTAAATCAAGCGGTTTATCTTTGTAATGGTGGTGCTCTTGAGTTTTTTTATTATTTTATTATTATTTTTTTAATGGAGCGGTTCTAACTTTTAATAGTGCAGTTGTACTCCCTTTTTAATGGAAAAAACATTTGTTTTTTGGTGCGGTTGTTCTATCTTTTGGGGCGGTTTTATAACCGCATCAATAAATAAGACTATTTTTTAAGATGATATTTTTTGAGGCGGTTCAATAACCGCATCTATTAATCATTTTAACCGCATCAAAAAAATCAATCTGTACTAGTGTTAATTAATTGCCCATTAATTCACTTCACTCGATCTTTATATTTTGAAAATTAGATCGGCCGATTTAACCTGGAATCGGTCCATGTTCCGATTCTTGGTAACCAAAAAACCGTTCGTCATGTGAACCGGTACAAAACCGGTCGAACCGCTAAAACCCGCAAATTTTAATATATATATATATATATATATATATATATATTATATCATTTTTTGTATTTTTTATATAAATAAAATTAATAATAATATAATTATGTCATCATCTGGTTTTTCCGATTTTTGAGACCGGTCCGACGGACCAGTTGAACTATCAAACCGGTAAAACGACCGATTTGATCTTCGTTCCAATTTTCAAAACTTTACTCATTCTATGGAGATAGACGACTTTTATTTTTGATATGTAATTATATCCACAGTTTTAAGAATAATTTATTATTTTTCACCATTAATTTACCAAAACTTTTATCCACCATCATATAGTTTTCTAGCACTAGGTGTGATGTCGTATCACTAGATTCGACGTGATCTAGGCAATGTTGTAAAAAACTAGGGATGTCAATTTATGATTGAATACGACAAAAATACACAAAACGAAACAAAATTGGAACGATATTGAAATCCAAATTCATGTTCGTGTCAACTGTAGAAAAAACACGACGTCATGTCGTTTCGTGTTCATTTTAAACTTCAATACGAAATTAACACGATTTAGCATGTGTTTTTCGTGTTTGTCGTGTTATATATGATTAAATATGTTACATCCAGATTTTTACACGAAGTATTCTTTTTAAATTTCTTTGTGCTTAAATTGAAATTAGGAAATAATTGTTAGATTAAGGTGTCTAAGTTCATAATTAAATTAGTATATATTCTTATAATTAATAGCAAAGTCTTTTTTGGATTGTCATCATAACCAAAATAAGTTAGAAATGGTATTAGGATAGAGAGAGAGAGAGAGAGAGAGAGAGAGAGAGACCAAGCACATCTCTTCCGTCCCAATGAAGCATCTGCTGAAGATTCAAAAGAACTATCAGTCTCCATAACAACATTTTAAAGTTTTTCACCTCTTGCAACACTCTCAACTTTTTGAGTTTTTGAAACTGCTTTCAAAGTATTATCAAGCTTTCTTGTTTGTTTTTTTTAAAAAAAAATATGGCCTTACATCCTTCAACAACTGGCAGACCTCGGCGGGGCCACTATCGAAATGGAGTTGCCAGGTGGAAACCCAAAGATGCAGCAAAAGGCAACACTGATTTTATCACATCTTCATTCTCAATTTGGTGAACATAACATGTTCTTTAGACTACTCTCTCAACTCCTGGAACTAAACAAATAAAAAAATATTACACACCAAAAGGGTATTTTGGTCTTTTCAATATAACAAAAAGGCAGAATTGTTGAATTCCAACTTATAAGACAATGCATGAATTAATTCCTTCTCCTGGAAAGCAGCAAGTTTGTGGAGCCGGCCCACATCACCACCATCACCATCACCTTCCCCAACATAAGAATATCAAAAAACATAACAGTTTAATCAAAAATAAAAATAAAATAAATTTAGGCCTAAGATTGTATGTTTAATGGATTTATTTTTAGCAATTTACCTGAGGTATGTGATGGAAGCAGATAATTTAATTTATCAGCAACTGTCCCAGATCCAGAACATGAAGGGGCTTATCAATATAACCAAAGATTAACGAACCTCCCACCCTGGTTTAGGCCCAAGGGCATCTGCCACCATGGAGCTTGCCTTACCCTAAATAAAAACAAGAAATTATATTTAATGTAATCATGTATCAAAAAAGATAATGAAATAAAATAAACCACAATAAAAAAATTACTAAATCTTACTTCATGAATACACTCAAAACAAGCTTACATAGATAAACAACTAAAACTAACTTCAAATCTTTTGGTAAAACTATAGATATAAACAAAGCATATATATTTCAATTCAACCTCTCTATTTTAGCCACACCTGATCTACCAAGTTTACAGAGATAAATTTATAATGAATTATATCCATACCAGATAAACAAAGCATACTGTGTATTTGAATATTTGATTATAAATTTATAATGAATTATAGCTACCTGAACATCTTTAAGATCTGCACAAGCATGGAAAGCAACATGATAAACTATGAAAAACCTTTGGATGAAACCGCCCCTCCTGTGAATATATATAGCAATAGGATATCATATAACTCTTCCTCAGAAATCCCCTTCATCACATTTTCAGCACTGTCCCTAGTCTGTTCTAGTGAAGACCACCCTTTGGATTGCTTAACAAGCTCTAAGATCTTTTTCATGAAAAATAAAAACATTTAAATTTATGAAACTGGGAAAAAATATATAAAGATAGCTCAAGAATTACTTTAGCAGATGTGTCCTTGGCTAATGGAGTCTTGTTCTTATGTGCAACTATAAGTCCCACATAGCAGAATTTGTTTAAACCAAGTCTAGCAGCAGTCATATCACGAATAATTGCATATCTGAAAATGGCAATTTAATATTATATGATCATTGATAATATGTATCTATTGAAGTGTTAACATATAAATAGATAATGAAATGCATACACTTGATATACTCTGCCAGTGGCTGCACATGCATTGATTAGTCAGATAAACATGTCAATATCAAAGTTTCTCAGAACAATGTAATCAAGACCTCCTTGCTTATCCTCCATCAACAATGGCTTTTCCTTCACCACATAATCTGTTTACACAACCACACATGTTTTATTAAGGCAGGGGTATTATGGACCATCGTGTTTGAAAAATAAAAGATGTTAAAGTTAAGTTAACTAACCATCTTTTTCTTGTTTCTTGAAGCAGTCCAGAAGCATGTCTTCTTATAATGTCAAGCTAAGACTCCACCTCATGATCTTCAACATTAAAGAACACAGTAGATCCATATTGGAACACAACCATATAACTATGGGAGCTAGGGTTTTCTTCAACATCAATGTCCTGCAGTAAAAACCTTTTCTAAATGAGACTTTGTAACATATAGTTCTAGAATGAAAAAGTGTGACAAAACCCAAACCATATGATCTGAACTGAAATTGGAAAATCTGAGAGAGATATGGTTTGTTGAGCGTGATGTAGGAGGAACAAAATGGCTTGATATCTCAACTTGTCGGCTCTTCAAATCAATACATAATAAAATGACGTTTAAGATTCAACACTATAATCAAGAACTACATTGATTAAATTTTATCGAGGTTACTATTTGTTTACCAGATGAGATTGTGTTTCAAACCCAATCCATGCTTTTCACGAAATGATTAGCGACCCGTTTGGATTTTTTTCATCTTTGGATACGCCCTTTCCCCCAAGTTCCTCATCCTCTATCGCTCGAATTTGTTGTTCAACCATTTCGGCACCAATTCTTCGTCCAAATCATCATGAGCATCATCATCGTCGATTTCTTCTTCACTCTCATCTGTATCTATAAGAATAAGAAAATGAATGCAATTTTGAAGTAGAAAATGAGAAAGTGTTAGGGAAACAAGAGTGAAACCTCAAGGTTGTCAGCAAGGCGAGGTGAGGTGAGGTACTGCGATCATCGATTGTTGCAGAGGCCAAGGAGAAGTGAGAGCGTTTTCATTCTTGAAAAAAACCCTCCTGTGTTTTTGTGGAATTTAGTACTGCGCCAATATAAAAGCCCTAGTTCATGGGTGCGCACTTGTGAGGTCCAGAGCATAAAAGCCCTAGTTCTTCTTTGATATTCGGGACAAGAAAAACCTTAAAATCGTTGGCGTTTCGAGTTTGAGGAGTCGTAGACCCCCAATCGCCGATTCCATGAAAGATATTGTGAGGTTCGATTTTTGGGGAATGCGGGGTACTTGAATTTTTTGTGAATTTGGTTTCCCCTGTTAGTTGCATGAAAGAGGGACGCACGTATTAACATTTTATAAAACGACATCTCTACATGACACCCACTTAAATTTAGGTGTCTTCTGTGTTTTTAATTTTTTTCGTTCGACATTAATTTTAGGGCACGCAAAAATGTGTGTCCTCTATCCTTCAAATTTTGCAAAACTGACATTATTTTTTAGGGCACGCACAAATGCGTGTCCTTTATCAACGCGTGTCATTGTTTGCGTGTCATTAAAGGACTGTTTTCTAGTAGTGTACCTTTCATAAAATATTATTACAAAAAGTAATTTATAATATATATATATATATATATATATATATATATATATATTTAAGAATTAAAAACTTTCCTTTTTTCTATTGAATTCAGTGACCATTGAACTCTAAATCCATTGAAATTGAATGCCAATGTGGCATGGTAGAGTTTCATCTATTGTACGACACCTAGGTTTGCCATCTCATTCAACTCTCCTATTGAACTCACCATTGTGAAGGCTCTAAAGGTCATGTACCGACACTCCCACCTTCCTATAACTTGCAACCTATGAGAGGTTTCACAGTGTCAAACCATTATTTCCTAGCTTGTACTTGGAACATTTCCTTAGGCTTCACTACAAGGATCGAGCCCTATACAGACGACAACTCTGGACAATGACGACATGTCGTCGGTAAAGGTTATACAGACACCATTTTGTCCGTAAAAAGTCGTCGGCATAGCTCCGTCTGTAAAGTCGAAAGTGTCGTTGGGACGGGAGTCGTTGGTATAGATCAAACAATCCAGACGATGTGTCGTCGTCAAAGGGTCATCGGGATTGATTTTCGAGAAAAATAAGAAAAAGTTTTATTCGGAGTCTATACCGATGATTTGTCGGGAAAAGTTTGACCAATACCGATGACTTGTCGTCGGGAAATGTTTGAGCAATACCGACGACTTGTCGTTGGGAAAAGTAGGTGCCATCCAGCTTCTGTTCTAGTAATACCGACGACTTGTCGTCGGGATTGATAAAATCGTTTTTATAGTTATAAGGCTATACCGACGACATGTCGTCGGTAAAACCTTTTTTATATATATTTTTCACAGGTTTCGTTATATATACCAAATCAGGTTTTTAAAACAAATCCAAATATATTTGCAGAATAATATCAAACACTTAATAAGCATAACATACCATTAAAATTCAAATTCAAATTCAAATTCTGCTACATAACAAAATAACAAAAAGAAAGTCTTTAACAAATATTGTTCTCATTATCATTCTAGTTCTCCTCCTCCTGCTCCTCCTCCTCCTCATCATCATCATCATCATCATCATCCTCATGGTCATTGGTTGTTTCGGGGTTATTTTGCGAAAACATATTGGGATTAAACTGGAATTGTGGCATTGGTTGTGGTTGGAAGTTAGGAATGACGGACGCGAAAGTGTCATTATACATTTGTTGCATTTGTAGCATTTGTTGTTGCATTATTTACATTTGTTGGGTTAATACAAAAACTTGGGGATTATCTGAAGATTGGGATGTGGAAGCTTTGGAACGTTTGGTATGTTCATTTGGAAATAAATTATTGTTTATGTTTGGTTTCCTTCCAACACCGTGATTATGCATACGTCTCTCACCGAGGGCACGAGCGAGACAATGTTCTTCATTTAACTTTTCGTTCTCTTCGAGCTCTGATTGCATCAACATCTTCTCTCATTGAATGTTTTCCTAGAATAAAGAAAATAATAAAAATACATTAATTAAAACAAATAACTAAATTTATACACTAAAATAATTATAATATACCTTAAACTAACTATAATAATAATCATAACATATTTATCAAATAACTTATTAACTTTGTTTATTACTTACCCAAACCACTTGAGTTTGCGGTGTACTCCAACCCCGATTTATTTAAATCACATCAGTCTCCAACCTTCTATATGTTGCGGGTCTTATCCTTTTTCTCTCTATAATAAACCAAAAATAATTAGTATATTTATATAAGTGTTAATAAAAATTTTATATAATACAAATAAATTTAATTACCTAATCACGTTGTCTGTCTGCATATGTTCTACTTCTATGAGAACTCGTAAATGGAAGTTTGGACCTACTATCTTTACCTTTTCCGCACTGCTTCCTATAACCCTCATCCAAAAATAGAAGATCAATCAACTTATCCCAAGCTTCGTCGTCCATATCATCCGATGAACATTATCTCGCACCTTCCACATACTTATATCCACCAATCTTATCAAAATAATTTTTCACTTGATATTTGTGATCCTTATAAGCTCTTTGGCAGTCGCTCTGTACAGCCGCTCGAATGGCTTCCCACATATATGTACTCCGATACATATCAAGATCAAAAAATGTCTGTAGTAAAAAAAAATATTTAAAAAGTATAAAATTTTTCACATATAAAAAGTATTTTGTACTTATTTCAATCTCAGGATACATAGTCTCATAGTAATGGAAAACATGTCTCCAAGTCCTATAATGGAGTGGTACATGATCTACCACAAAGTTTGAGATAAACCTTGTCAACATTTTGCCATTTGTATTTATGAATCTATAGGTCCACCCGATGCTATCAACTTCCACAGGTAAAGGTTTATGATCGTTGACATTGAATTTTTTTGCATATTTAAGCATCTTCCCTTTCCACATCGATGCATCGAGTTTGCTACATTGACACATAGAATTGAAAATTTAGAAATTTAAAACTTTAAATATATATCCAATATATTTAAGAATTTCATATAACTTACAAGATTGACAAACCGCCGGTATCTTTCATGCGCGCTCATGTGGAGGTCGTTCCCCGCCGAACATACTTTAAAAAAACTAATAAAAAATTTTAAGCAATCAAAATATATAACAATGGTAACATACCATCAATCAGAATCATCACTAGAACAATATACATGTAATACATCATCATTAATTAATTCATCAACGTTTATGAAATCATCATCATTATCTGAAGAGTACGTATCACCACCATCATCGTCATCATTAAAGAAACTGTCATCGTTTATAGTAGGACCCACACTTGATTCACCATCGCCATCATTATCTAAAAAGTACATATCATCACCTTCAACAGAGTATGTATCATCATCATAATCATCACCGCCAACAGAGTACGTATCATCATTATCAAAAACTGTCGTCGTTAGGGTTTCTTTGTACCCCATTTGGTAGAACATCTCCATGATGGTAGCGTTTGAGGTGAAATCTAGGTCTACCATATCAGCGGTCTGAGCAAGCCCTAGCAAGGAGCAAAATCAGGACTTGGCGATTGAGGTTTTCTGATTGTGAACTTCAAACGTTATCCGCTGTTCTTCCTTGTTGTAGGAAGCAGTGGAGTAAGCTTTCCACAGAAAAGACGTCAGAACGATTTCTAATGTGGTTAACGCTTTGACAAGTGGTGAGTATTTCAAGCATTCAACGATTGACAACATGTAGCTGTCGTGCTTGAGAGGATCAAGATAGAGAATTAGGTTTTGGTTTTGCTTGATGGTGAGAAGGAATGATTGCCCGGTGTGTTCTTTAACAGAAGGAGTTTTAGATGATCCCACCATTGATGAGTTCTTAAGGATGAAGATGATGAACAATTGAGAGTATTTCAATTGCCGATATTCATTGAGAGTATTTGTGAGTGGTAAGGAGAGAGGTAGCATCAAAAACTCTTTATACCGTTTGTTTGGTGAGATAAATTCGGAGAGAGATTGTATCGAGTACTGAAATGTTGCCTGCAAAAGCGTGATTTGACAGCTGTGACATCAGACACGCATGTCAGGTGGCGGAAAAGAAGCGTCGGTTTAAATTTTCATGTGCCCATTTGAATTCTTATCCATTAAAGTGCCACTTCAGTTTCTCCCCTTTCTCTTTTGAGCGTATATCACCTTTCGCACCAAAAACAAACGTTCACTTTTAGATTAACTTGAGTTGAACTGGGAAATTGAAAATAGAGTAAGTACCACGAACCAGACTTTTGGAAAATCACAAGGATCTTCGTGCTAGAGAGTGTCAAAGATAAAGAAATAAATCAAAGTATACGTGTGGGATTTTAGTGATGTCTATTTTAAGACATGAAACTATGGATCCTGGGCAAATATCTCTTCCTTCAAAGTCAAGAGAGACTAAGGTGCCATTTATTTTTCCGAAGTGAAACTATCTGAAGTCTGCGGACCAATTCTTCAGACCGCTGCAGCAGAAGAGGTGGACCAAAGTGCTACAGACTGTAATGAGAAGCATGTTTGTTTTTTTAACGTCTGCAGACTGCTGCAGATATTAAAAAATTTAAAATAAAGTAATTTAATAAACCCAAAATAGTTTTTTAATAACTAAAATTTAATAATTGTAGTCTTAAAACATTGAAATAAAATTCAAACAACCAAATTAGTCTTACAATAACATTTTTAAATAAAATTCATACAACCAAACTTGAATAATTCTCATTTCATATTTTGCATCAATTGTTCGGCAATTTCATCCCGTAACTGGGTCATATATTCACGATCTGCTGCAGTACCATGTGTTGCAATCTTATCTTCATCATTATCAACGACTGCATTGTTATTCCGAACAGAGACATTTGGTTCATCACATCGTGCAAAATATTCATCATGTAGTCCCTCTCTTCTTATAAAATTATGAAGCGCAAAACATGCTAGGGTAATGTTTCGTTGTGTAACCAACGAGAATGGTTCCATCCTCTTCAATATAGGGAATCGTGCTTCCATGACACCAAGCACGTTCAATGACATTACGAAGTTTTGCATGCGCGTGGTTAAATTTTTCTTTATTCGTTAATGCACGTCTTCGATGGAAATCTCCAAGCCAATACCTCAAATTACGGTACGATGCCATAAAACCTCGATTGTTTGCATAGGCGGCATCACAAAGATAATATTTATCTGTAAAAAAAACAAAAAAAAAGTCATTTATTTTTCAAACTAAGATAAAACTATTTAAGTAACCATAAATTTACCTGGTGGTGGGAAGCGGGAATGGTGCATGTGGATTTGTTAATGCTTCTGATAAAATTCTAGAATCGTGTGCTATCCCTTCCCAACCGGCCACAACAAACGTAAACAACATGTTGAAGTCACATATTGCCAATACGTTTTGGTAACATTCGCCTTTTCCGTTACTTCTATATAAATCATGTTTGTTTGCAGGGACAACAACATGTATCAAAGTGCCATCAAGTGCACCAACTGCTCCCTTGAACACCCGTCGTAGCCTCCTATTATGTTCCGGAATGTTTGGATTCGGATTAAAAGAAGTTGGTAATATAATTTAATGTGCGAAAAGCAACATTTTGTCCAACACTTCATGAAAAAACTTATGAATTGTTTGCTTTGAGTGTTGAAATCTCCGCTTGATAATCACATAATGTTGGTTATGACCGATCATCATAAAAAACATAGCCATCTTCTCCTCAACCGACACATGTTTGCCATCCTTTAACGCGTAGTTTACTATAAAATGAGCACATAGCCGGACAAATGATTCACGGGACATGCGTAGCACTTCAAGACATTGTAGAGGATTACAGTGAAGTAATTCTAACATAAATTCATGTCCCGTCATTTCCGAATCGTTGTCTCGCACTCGTTTGACACCCTTCTTCCAAAAGTAGCGGACATACAAGTACATAAGAATTATGAGTAGTATCTTTTTGTTGTGATCCATTACAAACATATTAATCAACAAAACATATAATAACATAAGATAATAACATAACATAAGATTCAAGTACCAAAAAACATAACATAAATCTCAAGTACCAAAAAAACATAACATAACATCTCAAGTACCAAATACTACAAATAACATTCAAGTAGCAAATAACCAAAAAACATAACTATATAGTTCTAAAACATGCAATTAAAACCTACACAACTTAAACGAATAAGTTAACGAAAAATCTTTCCATCCTTTAAAACTCCTAAACTTGTAGCTATCATCTCGATCCATCATCTTAATATTTGTAGATCATTAGGAAAATTTACCCACATCTCTCTTATATTCATGGTCCCTCCAAAAATGTGATACGCAGCAAATCGTAGAGGGTCTATCGGGTCTAACTCGAGCAACTCAAGCTTCTTTAAACATTGGGGAATTATTGGCGCTTGAGTCAAATGACATAGAGCTTTTTCCATCTCCAGTGCTAAATCATCAGTAGTAATAGAAGCTTTAGGCGAGGCACAAGAAGGTGGACCAGGTGAGGCACTAGGAGCTAGAGGTCTAGGAGTTGAGGATTTAGCCTTTTTGTTGGGGTTACCAAAAGGTGAAGCAGCAGAAGGTGGAGGCTGAGTAAAATGTGTTGGAATAGTGTCTAAGGCTGTAACTATATTAGGCAAGTATTTGATCCGGTTGTGCATAGTCCTTTTGGGTTGCCTTCACCATAGCAACTTGATAGGATGATTTAATAAGAGAGAGTAAATATTATTAGTATATTATGGGAATAATATAATGAATAATATATTTGTTATTTGATTAATATAAGTCATAGAGTTAATTAGAATTAATTTGGTGACTTAAAGAGATTAATTAAATAAAGAGGTATAAACTGTCAATTGTTTGATAGTTAAGCTTTAGACTGTAAATCCATTTGGATATGCTATGGACGGATTCTAGAGGCTATAGGATAGCTAAAATCGTCCATTAGAGTTATCTAGGAATGGATTTGGATAGCCTTAAAAGAAGATTATCCAATTAGGGTTTAGGTTGTAACCCTTAAGGAGTCTACAAGTATAAATAGACCCCATGGCATAGGGAATTCGACACATCTCCTAAAGCAAGGAACCTCTGGTCGAAATTCCTCCCCTCTCCTCTCTCCTAAATCATTCTTATTGCTTTGGTGTTTGTAAGCCATTAGAGGAGTGACATTTGTGACTCTAGAAGCTCCAAGACATCAAGATCAACAAGGAACTCAAAGGTATGATTCTAGATCTGTTTCAATGTTGTTATTTAACCTAGTTAGTCATTAGAAGACTTGGATTCAAAGCATGTTTATTAGAAAGCCTAGATCCGAGCATTAGGGTTTTGCATGCGCACATAGGAAAGTTCTTATGGCTAAAACCCATCAGTGGTATCAAAGCCTAGCTTGGTTTTCTTTAAATTGTTGCTTGATTAACTGAAACAAACCTGCAAAATTCGATTTTTAGGTTTCTGAGTCACTGACTCGGCGAGTTCCAAGGTGGACTCGGCGAGTAGGCCTGACTCGGCGAGTCCCCTTGTGCACTCGGCGAGTCCAGGCGTCAGGAATGGCCAGATTCGGGATTTCTTTGTAATTATCTTATCTAAACTTTCCATAAACTAATTAGATCAATGTTAATTCGTTTTTCTGATAAATATAACTGCAATCTTGATCTAATTAAAGATATTTATCATATAATAAAATATTTAATTTCCTTATATGATAATTAATTAATTATTTTGATTATTTTGGTAATTATCTTAAAAGAAATCTTGAATAAATCAAATATAGATAATTAGGATATTAATTGTTAATTGGAATTATTTGTTATTTGATCCTCCATGTTTTAAATGTTTAAAACTTGCCCTCAAGTTTTGAAATTTATATTTGTGATTAAAAGTTTTAATTTAGACAACTTAAATTTCAAACCCTAGATTTTAAAAGATTTAAAATACAACCATATACTAATATGATATTACTAGTATAATATATATATGTATAACTTAATGCTAGTCTTACCGTTAGTAGGCCTCATTCACGAAGCCGATCTATAAGGTGGGTATAAGGTTGCGGCCTATAAAATGGCGCTTAATGGGTGTACACTCACACCCACCGCTTGCTTGATTGGTGGAGGGTCGTTAGCCGAACGGGTAGGATAGGGCAACCTCATCCTCTCATTAAAAGTATAATAAGAAATATAAAGTAACTACACATATTTTAAAATTTCCCAATCTTAGTTACTTTAGGAAAAGTGAATTGATGCAATCCCATGAAATTACACTTTGCACCTTGCTAAGACGTTAGTGGAGCGTGTGTGGTTTACCGGCACACTAATTGGTTCTAAGAGAAGGTGGCAAAGGGTGATTCATTGTTTATCATAGTTCGATGGAGCGTGTGTGGTTTATCGGCACATCGAATAGGTGATCGTTACAATGAAGGCACCATGTGAATTTGCATGGTAATTCACACCCGCTTTGTGATCCTCGGCATCCCAGTCACAAACAAGAGGGGCATATCGAGATTTAAACATGCCATTGAATAGTTTCAATGAATCTCATCCGAACCTAGGAATTCTCAAAAACACTTAGGACTAATAGTTTAGGTTTTTGTGATGGAGAATTAGTGAATCGTCATTCACTTACCTTCAATTTATTTGCATGTTAGATTACGGCATCCCTTTTCTAATATGTAAATGTTATTGTTGGATCCTAGCCCTAATTTTCTCATTGGGTGATAATTAGGGATTCTTATTCTAATCTATCTTTGTCCTTTTCTAATTATAGATGTCGAACGCAAACAACGCTGCTGCTAGTTCTTTCACGTTGATGAGCCTTTGCCAAAAGGTCACCTTCGATGGAACGAACTTTAGCGAATGGATAAGATACATTCGCACGATTGCTCGCTATAAGGACAAGGAGTATGTCCTTGATGAGAAGCTTGAGAAAATCAACACCGAAATCGCTACTCCAGCTGAAATCACCGCCTTTGAAACTCATGAGCGAGATGCAACGAAGGTACATTGCATCATGATTGCTACCATGAACTCCGAATTCCAAAAGTTCTACGAGGACATGTACCCGTACGAGATGCACCAAGACTTATTGGAGAGGTACCACCAAAACGCGAGACAAGAGCGGTATGAGATTTTCACTAACATGATTTCCGCAAAGATGGGTCATGGAGAATCTCTTACCGTGCACTTGCAAAAGATGCAAAGGTATGTCGACCGCCTTCGCAAGTTAAATGTTGACTTCGGAGAAGACTTGGCGATCGACATGGTGCTTCACTCTTTGCCTCCGATGTACAACCAGTTCAGGATGACCTACCACATGAACAAAGAAGAGGTCACCCTAAGCAAGCTCCAAGGTCTCTTGAGGGTTGCTGAGAGCAACTTCAAGGACAAGTCTGTCGCACCCACTCCCAATCCGCCCGCTGCTCCTGTCTTGGCTATTGGTCAAGGAAAGGGAAAGAAGAGGAAAGCTTCATCGAAGAACTATCGCAAGGTGAAAGCCCGAGATGGTGCCTCTTCTAGTGGGACCAAAGTTGATCCCGCTAAGCCCTGTCCTAACCCGAAGGAGGCAGAGTGCCACCACTGCCACATGATAGGACATTGGAAGAGAAGCTGCCCAGATTACCTGCAAGCAATCAAAGAAGGAAAGATCAAGCCATCTTTCGCAGGTATATACACAATCAAATCTAACGATTCTAATCATGCTATTTCTTGGGTTCTTGATACCGGTTGTGGTTATCACATTTGTTCTAATGTGCAGGGACTAAGAAGAAGTAGGGATGTGGAGCAAGGAAGGATAAATCTAATCATGGGGAATAGAAGATCGTCGCCTGTGACCAAGATTGGAGTGTATTCTTTAGTGCTTAGGAATAGTTTGGTTTTAGATTTGAACAATTGTTGCTATTCGCCAGAAATGGCTAGAAACATCATTTCATTTCATGGTTTATATAGACAAGGATTTAGATTTTCTTTTAATAATGAGAATGGTTCTATTTTAGTTTATCTAAATGGTGTCTTTTACTTTGAAGCTATACCATGTAATGGAATATATGAAACTGTTATGATTGTTGATAACTTAGGAAATGATGTTTTGAATATTGATTCTTCCACTAGTATGGATAAAGCATCCTTGTGGCATTGTCGTCTTGGACATGTCAACAAGAAACGCATAGCCAAACTCCAAAAGGATGGAGTGTTGGAGTCATTCGACCTTAGGGAAGATGACACATGCGAGTCTTGTTTACTTGGAAAGATGACTAAATCACCCTTCACGAGTACATGTGAAAGGGGCGAGGGTCTATTGGACCTAATACATACCGATGTATGTGGACCATTTAGATCAACCACGAAGGATGGGAACCGCTTCTATGTGACTTTTACCGATGACTATAGTAGATATGGGTATATCTACTTAATCAAGCAAAAGTCAGAAACTTTTGAAAAGTTCAAAGAGTTCAAGAATGAAGTGGAGAATCAATTGGGCAGGAAAATCAAGATGCTTTGATCCGATCGAGGAGGAGAGTACCTAAGTCTTGAATTCCACGATTATCTCAAGGAGTGTGGAATAGTTTCGCAATTGACGCCTCCTAGGACACCGCAGTTGAATGGTGTGGCAGAAAGGCATAATCGAACCTTATTGGATATGGTTCGCTCTATGATGAGTCGTGCTTCACTACCTATCTCTTTTTGGGGGTATGCCTTAGAGACTGCCGCCCATATCCTTAACCGAGTCCCTACCAAGAAGGTTGCCAAAACACCTCACGAGATGTGGACAGGGAAAGCTCCCTCGTTGGCACATATCAAGGTTTGGGGTTGCGAGGCTTTCGTAAGACAAGATACTCACGACAAGCTTGAACCTCGAAGTGAGCGATGTATTTTCATCGGCTACCCGCAGACATCCTTTGGATATCTCTTCTATAGACCGAAGGACAATGTAGTCTTCGTTGCGAGGAGAGGAGTTTTCCGAGAGCGAGAACTCATAAGCCAAGGAGACAGTGGGAGGCAAATCGAACTTGAAGAGATTCAAGAGTCAATAGATGATGGAACCTCTACCGCTGGCACTCAACCCGAGGAGGAAACTCCAGTTGAACCGATTGACGAATCCTTACCTCTTAGACATTCCGATAGAGTTAGAGTTCTACCCCAGTTTTATGGTTTTCATATTACTACCGAAGGGGACACGTATATTAGTGATGGTACACTAATAAATCTTGATGAACCTAATAGCTATAAGGAAGCCATGGCAGGCCCGGAGTCTGCGAAATGGAAAGAGGCGATGGATAGCGAGATCCAATCCATGTATGATAACCAAGTTTGGAATTTGGTTGATTACGTGCCCGGACGTAAGACCGTTGGGTGCAAATGGATCTTCAAGAAGAAGACCGACGTGGATGGAAACGTGCACACATATAAAGCACGATTGGTTGCGAAGGGCTTTACTCAAACTCCTGGAGTTGACTATGATGAGACCTTCTCACCAGTTGCGAAGATTAAATCTATTAGAGTGATGCTAGCAATTGCCGCATTTCATGATTATGAGATTTGGCAAATGGATGTCAAGACCGCTTTCCTTAACGGGAAGTTGGCTGAGGATGTTTACATGGCTCAGCCCGAGGGGTTTGTGGATCCAAAGCGTCCGAATAGAGTGTGTAAGCTTGAGAAGTCCATCTATGGACTTAAGCAAGCGTCTCGCAGATGGAATCTTTGCTTCGATGAGAAAGTCAAAGAGTTTGGATTTGTACGAAGCGAAGACGAGTCTTGTGTATATGTCAAAGCCAGTGGGAGTATAGTAAGCTTCCTTGTTCTATATGTCGATGACATATTACTCATAGGAAACGACATCCCGACTCTGCAGGAGGTTAAGTCCTGGCTCGGGAAGTGCTTCGCTATGAAGGACCTCGGAGAGGCTTCTTACATTTTGGGAATAAGGATAGTGAGAGAAAGAAGTAAGAGACTAATTGGACTTAGTCAGAATACTTACTTAGAGAAGGTACTAAAACGTTTTAGTATGGAAAACTCAAAGAAGGGAGAACTACCGATACAAAGTAATGCCAAATTGAGTAAGACTCAAAGTCCGAGTACCGAAGCTGAGATAGCAGAAATGAGCCGAGTACCATACGCTTCTGCAGTTGGCTCAATCATGTACGCTATGACTTGTACTCGCCCTGATGTAGCCTTCGCTTTGAGCATGGTTAGCAGATATCAAGGGAATCCTGGCAAAGCACATTGGATTGCGGTGAAGAATATCCTTAAGTACCTTCGGAGGACGAAGGAATGGTTCTTAGTCCTCGGAGGGAGTAATGACTTGAAAGTGCGAGGGTATAGTGACGCCAGTTTTCAGACCGACAGGGACAACTACCGTTCGCAGTCGGGCTGGGTCTTTACCCTAAATGGAGGAGCAGTGCCATGGAAGAGTTCCAAGCAGGAAACCGTAGCTGATTCAACGTGCGAATCAGAGTACATTGCAGCGAGCGAAGCGTCGAAGGAGGCAATATGGCTAAAGAACTTCATCGGTGATCTTGGAGTTGTACCTGCCATAAAGGAGCCCATGGAGATTTTCTGTGATAACGAAGGTGCGGTTGCCTTAACCAAGGAACCGAGGGATCATGGTAGATCAAGACATATCGACAGAAAATATCACTTCATAAGACATCGTGTAGAAGAAGGACAACTCGTAGTAAAGAGGATATCATCAGAAGATAACCCAGCAGATCCGCTTACGAAGGGACTGAGTAGGGTTAAGCACTTACAGCATGCTAGGAGTATTGGGCTGAAGGATGATATTAGCATAGATTAGATGGTATTAGAAACGTGTAATAGATAAATGTAATTAACATTTGATGAATAAATAAAGGAGTTTTATTTATGAGTAATGTTACTATCTTATGTTAATTGTTTAGCTATTGTTTCACTTTGCATGTTTTGACTTCCAGAATAATTGAGTTTATTAAGAATAATCGAATTGTTCAAATGGTCCACAATCGTTCATATGTTGGGAGTAGATATGAATGAAGATTGTCATGAATTGGTGTGTAGATTGTCTAAATGGTGTTAAACATAGCAAAGGGTTGCTGCAACGTTCATGAGTGCTTATGAACTATTTTTGAGCATTGGAATAAACCCGCGCTTGCTGGAATCACCTTATGGAATAAGATATAAAAGGGTGATCGCAAGACGATAATATCATATAGTCTTAAAACCTAGATATATGGTTTATTATTTGTCAATGAACCTATCATCTGACAATAAAGGGTCATATCAGCAGCTGGTTTTTCCAAAGATGGTGTTAGTTTCATTCTGAATGTCATTGAAACCTTCGTTTTTGAGTCTCCCACCATTCCAAACTTAGCAAGCAAGGTCTTCGTGTATGCCTCCTGATTGATAAATCCAAGGAAAAAGTTAATTGGACCCATTGAGCTCATCTCAAATTTCGTTTCCATTAGCTTTCGGAATTCAGCTGTTAAGCTGGAGTTAGTTGATCCGAAGATAATGTCATCAACGTATATTTGGACAATCATTAAGTGGTCACCCTCTTTCTTGCAAAAGAAGGTTAGGTCAACAGAACCTTGTTTAAATTTAGACATTTTCAAGAAACGAGTTAAAGTTTCGTACCTAGCTCTTGGAGCTTGTTTCAGACCATAGACTGCTTTATCCAGAATATAGAAATGGTTGGGATACTTCTTGTTTATAAACCCTAGAGGTTGCTCCACATAAATAGTCTCCTCTAGCTCCCCATTTAAAAATGCACATTTGACGTCCATTTGATAAACTTTAAAATTCTTAAGTGTTGCGTAAGCCAGAAAGATGCGAACATATTCAAGCCTAGCAACAGACGGACAACAAAGATTGATGTGCAAAAGTTCGAGTGGCTCAATGACTTTCGTATTCACTATCTTTGGATGGCTTTTCATGCTTTTCTTTCCCATTTCGCATGCAGCACAAAGATGATCCTTGTCGTACTTTAGGAGAGGAATCCCTCACACATGATCACCAAGGACAAGCTTGTTGATATCTTTGAAGTTAAGATGCGAAAGTCTTCTGTGCCATAGCCAACTATCGTCTGTAGGAGCTTTCGTTAGAAGGAAAATGGTTGGCTTCCCTCGTATCAGATTTAAGTTCAACGGATACATATCGCCTTTGCATTCAGACTTTAGAAGGATTCTTTTGGTTTTCTTTTCTATGATTTCAGAACCTTCGTCGTCAAATGAGACTTTTAATCATGTACCAACGCCCAACTGTGAAACACTTATAAGATTGTGTTGCAAAACCTCGACATAAGCAACTTTACGAATTGAGAAGTCGCCATTTGTTATCATCCTATAACCTTTTATCTCTCCAAGTGAGTTATTCCTAAACTTCACTCTTCCACCATTCTTTAGTTCCCTATACTCTCGCAGTTCTTCCTTCCAGCCTATCATGTGACGTGGACAACCGTTGTCGATATACCATTCAGTGTCAAACTGTTTGTCATGAATAACCTGCAAAAATTAAGCAGATCTCGGAACCCAAAGTTGTTTGGGTCCTCGTGAGCCTTTTACATCAAGAGAGAAAGTAATTGAAAGATCAACCATATAGGTTCGTTTTATTAAGGTGGTGTTATCTTTCTTTGTGATTTTAGAAACCTTAATCCTTTTGTCTTTTAAGTTATCATCTTTTGAAGATGATGGATTCTGATTTTTGTTTTGTCTTTTTAGAAACCCTTTTTCACTTTTCTTTATGTTAGTTTTGGGCTTCTTGACAGGAGCTATATGATCCAAAACCATCTTTCCTTTTCCTTTAACATCTTTCGATGTCTTGTGAGGATGCGAAGCATTTTTGGTTTGTAAGTTGTGAGGTTTTTCATTCTCTACAGGGCATTTTGGCTTTGAAAGAATGGGTTTTTGAAAAACTTTTTGTTTAGTATCCTGTGGACTACGAAAATGATTTCGTGAAAAGCTCTTTGGATTTTCTTTTGGTACCACTTTCACATTTTGATTGAGAGGTTTCTCTATGTGAACAAAGTTGGGTTTTCTGGATTGCCAGAACTGTTTTCTTTCCTTGAGATTTTTGTTGTATCTGGCGTTCCTTTGATGTTTCTGCGATGCGAACTGTTCTGAAGATTTGTGAACGTTAGCTTTCGCTCATGGCTTTCTTGCTGGAGTTTCGTTTTGCACAGAAGATGTGTCACTAGGAACATTCTTAGTTCCATTGGGACTTCCTTTCTTGTAGCTGGAATTGACCTTGTTTAAAGGTTCTGCTACATATCTTCCTTTTACTCTCCAAGAGGTCCTTTCTAAAAGACAAAATGTTTCGTCAACATTATCGATCAGAGTTGACCAAAAATGCTCATCACTTCCATCTTCGTTGTCTTTGTCAACTATGGACGTTAATTCGACTTTTTCATCCTTATTTACCCCATTTATTTTGAAAACCTGGTTGGCGGCAGTTGGACTTTTGGAAAAATAGTCACAATTTGTTTTAAAACATTTGGATTATTTTCAGAAAGACGTGCAAACTCAATGAACTTTTTAGAAATTGGGAGTTTCACAACACAAGGTTCGTTTTTAACAAACTCTGAGCAGTCAACCTCATCCTCTACAAATATTTCACTCATATCACTGCCATCGTCAAATTCAGATGTGTTATCAACATTAGTTTTGTTATCTGAACTCAAATTTTTACTCAATGAGTCAAACTTCTGCATAGTATCAGATTTAATTCATTTTTTGTCATTTTCCAGTCCAATTCTATAAGCTTCTGAAGTCAGATGAGATGATTGATTCGCACTTATAACAGTCAGCATCAATTTCGTCTTCCTTTATTTCAAGGAATGCAAAACCATCTTATGGATTTTTTGACCAATCTCACAATCAAGATGCAATTGTGTAATGTTATGATAAAGCCTTTTTGCAATTAAACAAAAAATATTACGTTGTTTCAAAAACATTAAATTGTCTCGTTGAAAATAAATTAACTCATCCTTAGAATTTGCTAAATCATACTCAATCTTCTTTATCCATATGCGTCTCTGATCACTCTTTGACGAAACACTACTGATTTGATCGGTTAGGTTAGAATTTATCAAGCGAGTTTGTGTTAAACTGTTATTGATACTAGAAAATGTGGATTTTATTTCATTTAGTTCTGTTTCGTATCATGACACAAGAATATTGAGTGATTCAAGAATAGATTGTACTTTGTTGATCATTTGATCACATTTGTTGTGTTCAAAAACTGGTTTCGCAGCGAAACAGCTATCACCCCCGTGTCCACTATCAGTGGCATATCCTCGAATCTGTGACACATCACTAGTCACCATGAAACATCTTCCTCCAGAGTGTGAATCCTCCTCTTTCGCAACGAAACTTCTCCCATGAGTTGGCTTGCGAACATACTCATATTCTAAATCCGTGGAGCAGACTTCCACCCTGCTAATTTCATCAGCAACTTCTTTTTCCTGCATAATAAAAGCAGGCATAGAATTATCAGAGTTCTTTTTCTTCTTTATCTCCTCAATCTTTCGGAGTTGGAAGGTTTCATCATCTTCTCCTTCCATCTTTTCATTCAATATTCGCAACATAAACTCTTTGGCCAAGTGATTTTTGCCATGACAGTAGTTACAATCATAGTCATAATCACCCGTCAGCTTCTTCTCCTTCTTTTCCTCTTCCTTTTGCGAGCCATTCGCACTTTCCTCTTTCACCTTCTTAGAGCTATAGCCTCCCTGCCAGTTTCGGTTCTTGTTGGAAGGAAACTTCTTCTTTGCAAATCGCCTTGAGTTTGACACCATTAATGCAAACTCTTCATTCGTAAGCTCACAATCAGAAAGATCAAATTCTAAACCATCTTCTGCTACTTTCTTGCCCTTCGCAATGAGAGCCAGATATCCCATACCAAACACTACTTTCGCTTCATTTGTCACTTCATTCTCATGTGACTTCAGGACTCCAACAAGTTTTGCCAAAGAATAATTCTTGAACTGCTTATGTGCCTTGACTGTAGACACCACTGCCTTCCACTCCAATCTAAGCCCATTCATGAACGTGACCTATTGTTCAACAACTTCACGTCCCATATCATGTTTCATCATCCTACTTAAAAGATGATTGTAACAATTGAAAGTTTGACTCAATCTCTCTTGTGTAAATGCACCAAACTCTGAAAGCAATAGTGTTTGTGTTGAGTGCTCAAGATCTGCATCTATTGAGTAGAGTTCTTTAAGTCGATCCAAGATGGCTTTGGCTGTATCACATGAACTAACCAGACAAAAAATGTCGGCCGGCAAAGCGAATCGAATGATTCTCATTACCTAAACATTACTGATCAGTTTTTCCTTCTGGTCTTGAGGAACGTCTTTAATATCCAGAAGAAGTTTGTTGTAGTCAGATTGAGTTTTGATAACTCTTTTGCTTCCAGTATTAACAAATGGTCCAATAGTAGTGGCCTCCCATATCAGATATTCGTTGTCTTCTAGGCCAAGAACGTAATCATCGAAGTGAAGTGCCCAAACTTCATATTCGTTGGGGAAGAGAATTAGAATCCTAGTGGTTGATCCAATGCTTCTCGAAAGACTAATGGAGTTGATGTGAGAATCGTTGTGTTGCATGATGAAATAACTTTTGAAACCTGTTAAGAATCAGACGTGTAAGCTGAAGTAGTTTTAGGGTAATATTAGAATCATTAAATATCGTCAAGAACACAGTGATGACGGATAAATCAGATCCAGTATCAACGGAAACCCTAATGACCTTATAAACAGAAAAGATGTGTATAGATTACACGGTCTGATGCTTTGATACCAATTGCTAGGATATTAATCCTTGAAAGATCGATTAAATTCAAAACAGATTGTAAATAAGAACAAGAACAATGATTCAAAGTATGTTGAATGATTATATTCCACAACCTCAGAAGAACTCGATTAAGAATTGCTACTGTAGAGGTGTGATTAGGGTTACAAGAATAATTGCCAAAGTTATGAAACACGATGCAATTACGCACCATAAATACTCTAACCCTAATAAATGACGGGTGGACAAGCCCAAACCCGTTTACATAAAAGGACTAATAAATACACACAATGACGCAACATAATATTCCTAACAAACAAATCATCTCCCTCTCTCTCTCTCTCTCCCCCTCTCTCTCTAATATCATTTCTAGCATATTTTGGTTATGAGGGCAACCCAAAAAAACTTTGTTATTAATTATATGAATATACTAATTTAGTTATGAGCTTAAACACCTTAATCTAACAATTATTTCCTAATTTCAATTTAAGCACAAAGGAATTTAAAAGATTACTACTTGGAAAATTTTGGATGTTACATATTTAATCATATATAACACAAGAAACACGTAAAACACAATAAACACATGCTAAATCGTGTTAATTTCGTATCGAATTTTAAAGACGAACACGACACGACATGACGTCGTGTTTTTTACAGTTGACATGAACACGAATTCGGATAACGATTTCGTCCCAATTTTGTTACGTTTTGTGTACTTTTGTCGTGTTGAATCATAAATTGACATGCTTAATTTTTTACAACACTGCCTAGATTACATCGAATCTAGTGATACTGCAACACACCTAGTGCTAGAAAACTATATGGTTATGGATAAAAGTTTTGGTAAATTAATGGTACCAAATATTAAATTATTCTTAAAACTGTGGATACAATTATATATAAAAAAATAAAAGTTGTCTATCTCCGAAGAATGAGTAAAGTTTTGAAAATTGGAACGAAGATCGAATCGGTCGTTTTACCAGTTTGATGGTTCAATCAGTCCAACCAGTCGGACTGGTCTCAAAAATCAGAAAAACCAGATGATGACATCATTATATTATTATTAGTTTTAATTATACAAAAAATACAAAATATATATATATATATATATATATATATATATATATATATATATATATATATATATATTAAATTCACGGTTTTTTACCGGTTCACATGACGGACCGGTTCCGTAGTCTTGGAAAACGGCATCAAAAAATACATTTATTAGTGCAATTTTTAAAAGTAGCATCAATTAGTGTTTTTTAAGAAAACAACATCAAAAAATACATTTATTATTACTGCGGTTTTGAAAAACCGCATCAAAAAATACATTTATTAGTGCGATTTTGGAAAACAACATCAGAAAATGCATTTATTAGTGCGTTTAAAGTAAATAGCATCAAAAAATGCATTTGTTAATGCGGTTCCTTGATTTATGGGTAAATTACTCGGATGGTCCCTATGGTTTAGGGTAATCTGCGTGTTTGATCCCTAACAATTTTTTTTTAACTCGGACCGTCCCTACTTTATATTTTTGTTGCACGTTTGGTCTTTATCCGTTCTAAAAAGACTGATTTACCCTTACTGATTTCTTTTACTCTTTTTTAAATTATTAGTTATTTAAAAAAGTATTAATTAAATAAAAACAAAATATTAATTAAATATGTGGGTCCACTTCCTCATCCCCTCCCATCAAACCCTACCCTCCACCTCCCTCGTTTTCCTATCCTTCTCAAACGAACACACAACCTGGTAAGGGATCTAGAGTTTTCACACATCAAATTCTCCTTCTTGTATGTCGGAATTTGTAGAAAGCACAACCATAGCAGTTGGCGATGGGAACTTGGGTTTCTACACCTCCGTTTTTTGTTCTTGTTCGTAGGAAAAAACTATGGCAACAGTGAAGAAGGGTTCTAGGGTTTCTGAAGATCAATGGGGTTTTTTTTTTTGGAGATCGAGGGATGTGAAAGCAGGGATGGTGCATGTCGACGGCGAAAACTAACCACTCTTTTTCACCCCCTCATCTCTTATCTCACTGATGGTACTTACATCACCACCTCCGTCAATCAATGTCATCAAACTAGCTTCATTTGCAGACATGATCTTCCGGTGAACATCAACTCCCTTTATTCATTTCGAACTCACTGAATTTCCCCTTCTCTCATATAGAACAAAAATCGATTCAGTTTATCACTAATATTGTCGGTCTTTAGACTGTATTTTTGGGTTTCAAACATTGATTTCTCATCATCGATCTTCTTCATTTTCACAAACTTCGATCTTTGTCTTCGAGACAACAATTAATTTCTATGATTCATCAGTGATTGGGATTCAAACATTTTGATTTATGTGGTTTCAAATGTAAAAGCTAGAACACCAGAATCGGCGTGAAGGGGTGAAGGCATCAGAGGGTGTTCTTGTGCTACCGATAAAAGGGGGGGGGGGGGGGGGGGGGTGGGGTTCACCAGAATCTGGGTTTGTTCTAGGATTCATCATAATTTTGGGTTTGTTCTAGGATTCATCATAATTTTTAGGTTTTATTTTGGTTTTGGATTTGAGTTACAAGCTTGTTTTTATATGTAAAGCTAGTGTATTGAGTTTTGGGTAATTTATGTGGTATTGGATCTATGGTTGGGGATGATGACCGAAGCTGGTGCCCGTGGCCGGAGCTGGATTAAGCTGGGATATGTCATTTTTCCAGCAATATGTTAATAATTTAATTTAAATTATTTAATAATAACTAAAATAATATAAAAAGAATTAACAACATAAAAAAAAAGAATTAACAAAATAAAAATAGTCATTAAGGGCAAAATAGTCTTTTTAGGTTGGATATGGACCAAACACGCAACAAAAAGATGTAATATGGACCTTCCGAGTTAAAAAAAGTTGTTAAAGACCAAACGCGCAGATTACCCCAAACCACAGAGACCATCTGTGTAATTTACCCTTGATTTATTGATGCGAAAGTGTTTTAATGATTGCACCAAAAAAAAACCTCATCACACTAAAAAAATATGTTTTGTACTAGTGTAAGTAGAGGTAGCTAGATAAGAAGCATTTGACCATTAACTCTAAAAATCAAAACTAGAAAGAACATATTTTTTTCTATTTTTTTTCAAGAACATTTAAAAAATTAGTTATTTGTTTCTTTTAATTCACAATGTTTTATTTCTTAAGAATTCTAAAATATAAGTTTTTATCTTTTAGATAAAATAAAAAACCCAAGTTAATTTTTGGCTTAGTTTGATTTGTATCTAAACCCAATATATCAAATTTCGTTCAACCATTTTTATATTTATAGATCTTAATGATCTAAGACTACAAACGGGTGCAGACATGCTAAACCTAATATTATTACGCTAAACTAACCATGTTATGTTAGTTAACTCAAACCGTCAAACGAACTCATTAGCTTTGATTAGACTACTTCTCATAGTACCAATAAGAGAGAACGTGGCTAACTAAAAATTAATTATATATATGAAATATGAAATAAATTATATATTATTCCAAATCCATCTAACAGAATAGACACGTACCTAGTATAAAACCTTTCAAAAAAGCACTTCCACTTGTTACATTTGAGATGTGAAAACTCGTACGTGTTGCTCGACAGTATTCAACTTCGCCACCTATTACAACCAGCTCTCCACGTGTGCAGCCACATGTACCATAAATACCCACCACCACAACCATCGATTCACAACCATCCCACAATGGCAAAGCTCATAGCACTAGCACTTGCTTTCACAGCCCTTGTAGCCTTTGCTTCCGCCCACAGCACCATCATCACCACCACCATCGAGGAGGAAAGCACATTCTCGAAGCAGCAGTGCAGCCGACAGCTCCAGGGTCAAAGATTGAATCAGTGCCAGAGGTATCTCGCGCAGGGCCAGAGTTTGTATGAAGAAGACGACCGGAGTCAGAAACAGGGCGGCCTCCAGTTGTGCTGCCAAGAGCTCCAATTCGTCGACGAGCAGTGCCAGTGTGAGGCTGTGAAGGAAGCATTCCGGGAAGCCCAGAAGATGCAACAACAACAACAGGGACAACAAGGCGGAAGCTTCGGTTCCAAGCAGATCAGACAAATGATGCAGAAGGCTCAGAACCTTCCTAACCAATGCAAACTCCAAACTAGACAATGCCAAGTCGGAAAAATCTCAATCACCACCTTCACCACTATCACCGAGGACACCACCTACAGCCGCCGTGGCTCGCAACAGCAGTGTGAGCACATCCGAAGCCGACAATTCAACCAGTGCCAAAACTTCATCCAACGACAAATGGGTTCCTATGCAACCCTTCTGATGAGCGTCAGCAGGCAAGGTCAACAGCCACAAGGTCTCGAACAATGCTGCAATGAGCTTCAGAACGTGGAGGAAGAATGCCAGTGCGAGGCCATGCAGGAGGTGTACAGGCAAGCCCAGAGGCAGCAGCAACAAGGGAGCCAACAACGTAGCCGACGTGGTGGACAGCCTCAGACCCAAGACTTGCAGCAGATTGTTCAAAGTCTGCCCAACCAATGCAAACTAGAAGTGCAGCAATGCCGAATCCCATCTACCATGTTCTAAGGTGGAGATTAATTAATGATCCAGGAATAAATGTCATTCGCATCTCTAATCAGGTTTTACGGTTTTGAATTTTGAGATGGGAGTAGTTGCAAAAATAAGTAGGCTCATGGAGAGATGAGTATCTATAAATCTCATGTAATCGCTCTTTCATCTTTTTTATGAATAATATAATAAAATGATGGCTGCGTCTTTTATTCCATGAAGATAGAGGAACATTCATAACCAACTTAATTACTCGTTTCGTCTAAAAATTATTTTCCATAGAAAAAAAAAAAAAACAGAGATTAAGAAAAGATTAATTACACTAACTTCATACTAATTTTATACAATAAAATGACAATTTTGTCCTTATTTGCATTTAATGTCCCATTAAATATTTAGTTGGTTAAGTAATAATGAGAGATATTTTGGTAAAAATATTATATATTTTTAGTAGTGGACTATTATTTTGAGACAAATCAAAAAAGAAAAATGGATTTTGGGACAGAGATAGTATAACACAAAATTTCCATTATTGGGTTAAATATTAAATTTTGAAGAGTCTTCAAATCTATAAGGTAGAGCTTTATAAGAAGAAAATGGATCTGACCGTCTTAATTTATTTGGTGTTTACCACCTTAATTTGGATATAGTCTTTTGGGCAATCTCAGTTGTGGCTGAGTTGGACAACTTATATTTGGCCATGTAGGACTCGTAGGTAGGTCTTTAGCATGCCATAAAATTCCATTGTAGGCCTCTTTAGATTATTCATATTAAATTTCTAAATGAACTCACATTTAATTGATTGTATTAACTCGGCAACGAATTTAGAATTATATTTGTAACTAACTCCTACAGTATCAGCAAACATAATCCCAAAGCTAATCAATGTATACCTTTCATAAAATATTATTACAAAAAGTATTACAAAAAGTAATTTAGAATATATATTTAAGAATTCAAAACTTTCCTTTTTTCTATTGAATTTAGTGACCATTGAACTTTAAATCCATTGAAATTGAATGTCAATATGGCATGATAGAGTTTCATCTATTGAATGACACCTAGGTTTGTCATCTCATTCAACTCTCCTATTAAACTCACCATTGTAGAGGCTCTAAAGAACATGTACCGACACTCCCACCTTCCTATAACTTGCAACCCATGAGAGGTTTCACAGTGTCAAACTGTTATTTCGTAGTTTGTACTTGGAACATTTCCTTAAGCTTCACTGCAAGGATCGAGCCCTATGCAGACAACAATTCTAGACACTGTATCGTCGGTAAAGGTTATACAGACGACATTTCGTCTGTAAAAAGTCGTCGGCATAGCTCCGTCGGTAAAAGTCGAAAATATCATCGGGACAGGAGTCGTCGGTACAGATCAACCAATCCAGACGACGTGTCGTCATCAAAGGGTTGTCGGGATTGATTTTCAAGGAAATAAGAAAAAGTTTTATTCGGACTCTATACCGATGACTTGTCGTCGGGAAAAGTTTGAGCAATACCGACGACTTGTCGTCGGGAAATGTTTGAGCAATATCGACGACTTGTCGTTGGGAAAAGTAGGTGTCAGCCAACTTCCATTCTAGTAATACCGACGACTTGTCGTCGGGATTGGTAAAATCGATTTTACAGTTATAAAGCTATAACGAGACAGGTCGTCGGTATAACATTTTTTTTATATATTTTTCACAAGTTTTGTAATATATGCCAAATCTGTTTTTTAAAACAAATCCAAAAAGGATATTTGCAGAATAATATAAAACACTTAATAAGCATAACATACCATTAAAATTCAAATTCAAATGTTACTACATAACAAAATAACAAAAAAACAAGTTTTTAACAAACATTGTTCTCATTATCATTCTAGATCTCCTCCTCCTCCTCATCATCATCATCATCATCATCATCCTCGAGGCCATTGGTTGTTTCAGGGTTATTTTGTGAAAACATATTGGGATTAAACTGGAATTGTGGCATTAGTTGTGGTTAGATGTTAGGAATGATGGATACGAAAGTGTTATTATACATTTGTTGCATTTGTAGCATTTGTTGTTGCATTATTTACATTTGTTGGGTTAATACAAAAACTTGGGGATTATCTGAAGATTGGGATGTGGAAGCTTTGGAACGTTTGGTATGTTCATTTGGAAATAAATTATTGTTTATGTTTGGTTTCCTTCCAACACCGTGATTATGCATACGTCTCTCACCGAGGGCACGAGCGAGACAATGTTCTTCATTTAACTTTTCGTTCTCCCTGAGCTCTGATTGCATCAACAACTTCTCTCATTGAATGTTTTCCTAAAATAAAGAAAACAATAAAAATACATTACCTAAAGCAAATAACTAAATTTATACACTAAAATAATAATAATATACCTTAAACTAACTATATTAATAACCATAACATATTTATCAAATAACTTATTAACTTTGTTTATTACTTACCCAAACTACTTCTGCTTGCGGTGTACACCAACCCCGATTTATTTAAATCGCATCTGTCTTCAACCTTCTATATGTTGCGGGTCTTATCCTTTTTCTCTCTATAATAAACGAAAAACAATTAATATATTTATATAAGTGTTATTAAAAATTTTATATAATACAAATCAATTTAATTACATCCTCACGTCACCTGTCTGCATATGTTCTACTTCCATGAGAACTCGTAAATGGAAGTTTGGACCTACTATCTTTACCTTTTTCTCACTGCTTCCTATAACCCTCATCCAAAAAAAGAAGATCAATCATCTTATCCCAAGCTTCGTTGTCTATATCATCCGATGGATATTGTCTCGCACCTTCCACATCCTTATATCCACCAACCCTATCAAAATAATTTTTCACTTGATATTTATGATCTTTATAAGCTCATTGGCAGTCGCTCTGTACAGCCGCTTGAATGACTTCCCACATATATGTACCCTGATACATATCAAGATGAAAAAATGTTTGCAGTAAAAAAAACAAATTTAAGTAGTAAAAAAATATTTAAAAAGTATAAAACTTTTCACATATAAAAAGTATTTTGTACTTATTTCAATCTCAAGATACATAGCTTCATAGTAATGGAAAGGAACACGTCTCCAAGTCCTATAATGGAGTGGTACATGATCTGCCACAAAGCTTGAGATAAACCTTGGCAACATTTTGCCATTTGCATTTATGAATCTATAGGTCCCCCCGATGCTATCAACTTCCATAGGTAAAGGTTTCTGACCACTGACATTGAACTTTTTTCCCATATTTAAGCATCTTCCCTTTCCACACCGACGCATCGGGTTTGCTACATTGACACATAGAATTGAAAATTTAGAAATTTAAAACTTTAAAAATATATCCAGTATATTTAAGAATTTCATGTAACTTACAAGATTGACAAACCGTCGGTATCTTTCCTGCGCGCTCATGTGGAGGTCGTTCCCCGCCGTCTCCTCCATGCCCCCCTCGCAACATGTGTAGCCATCAGTTTAACAAATATTAGAAAATATACTAAACATACTTTTAAAAAAAACTAATAAACAATTTTAAGCAATCAAAATATATAATAACCGTAACATACCATCAATCAGAATCATCAGTAGAACGATATACATGTAATACATCATCATTAATGAATTCATCAACGTTTATGAAATCATCATCATTATCTGAAGAGTACGTATCACCACCGTCATCGTCATCATTAAAGAAACTGTCATCGTTTATAGTAGGAGCCACACTTGATTCACTATCGCCATCATTATCTAAAAAGTACATATCATCACCGTCAACTGAGTATGTATCATCATTATCAGAAACGGTCATCATTAGGGTTTCTTTGTACCCCATTTGGTAGAACATCTCCATGATGGTAGCATTTGAGATGGAATTAGGGTCTACCATATCAGCGGTCTGAGCAAGCCCTAGCAAGGAGCAAAATTGGGACTTGGTGATTGAGGTTTTCTGATTGTGAACTTCAAACGTGATCCACAGTTCTTCTGGATGTAGCAAGCAGTGGAGTAAGCTTTCGACATAAGAGACATCGGAACGATTTATGATGTGGTTAACGCTTTGACCAGTGTGAGTATTTCAAGCATTCAACGATTGGCAACATGTAGCTCTCATACTTGAGTGGATCGAGATCAAGAATTAGGTTTTGGTTTTTGTAACAACCCAATATTTCAAGTCAATGTAATGACCTAAAGTCAAGTATTGTAACCTATTTTGAGATGATAATAAAAATAGCGACAAAATGAAATGTTCAAAAATCTCAATGTGAATGTACTAAGTGGTAGATATCATAACAAGGTTTTCAAAAATATAAAGAACACTAAAATCCGAGTTATAACGAAGAAGTTATGACCAGTCGAAGATCCGCAACAAAACCGGTAAAACATTGATAAGCATAAAACGCGAAATTTCAATGAAATGCTTTTTAGCCTTAGGTATCTAAATCAAAGTCATAGATATCATTAAACCATGAACATATATAAAAAGAATGTCAAAGTCTAACTTCGTATGAGGAAGTTTTAATTTTTCTAAGTTTCGAATATAGCAGTAGACAGCTAAAAACTCAAATTAAAGATCGAGGGACTTTTATCCAACACAACCTAAACGACAATCGAAGATCTCGACAATAGTAGTACAACGGTAAAAAGACAGACAAAAAACGGATGTCGGATGAAGAAGTTATGAATTTTTAACGGACTTTTCCTGTCCTGGCCTGTTAAAAATGTAATATTAAAAATAAAAGTCAAAAATAGCCGACGAAGTCTAAACAAGAGTTGTATAGAATATTCTCTCCTACGCGTGGATATAAAGAACGTCAAAATCGGAACGCGTTTGCGAGAGATATGAATCTCCGAAGTTCAGGACACGAAACCCCACACTGTTAGAGGACTCACGACGTGAGCCAGTAATGGATGGGTTCCACAGTCGAGCTGTCACAAGTCGAGTCAGCGGATGGATAAGATCGAACTCACAACGTGAGCTCCAAAATTACTCCCTATAAATAGAAACCAAAGGTCTCGGGTTTAGGCTCCTCAACTCTACTTCCCTTTCTACTTTTACTCTGTGTTAAGCATCCTGAGACTACCCCGACGCCTCGGTTTCATATCCAAGCTCTGATGAAAGTTTGAAGCCCCGAGATTTCTGAGAAAACGACTTCTTTCTGGTCGAAGTGCTGCCCGAGCAAAGTATCGTTTTCATCAAATCGTCACTTCTACCAAGTGAGTTCATACCCTTATCACTACACTTTCAAATGCTTTTAAACACTTTTAAAAGGGAGGAATTGTAACGACCAAAAATTTCAACCAATTTAAAATTTTCGAAAACAACCTGATTCCATTAAAGTTATTACAAAAAGGTTTTCAATACAATTTATTTTAAGTATTCCTAGAATCTCATCACAACATAAACACGAGGAGCAGTACGATCATGCCTTCGCCTTGCCACGGTCTCCTGAAGAACTTGAAAAACATAAAACCACAACTGTAAGCCCGAAAGCTTAGTGAGATATCCCCAAAATACCAACCACATATACCATACACGCATAACATGCCATAACATATCCGATCACAGAACAGCCATGCACTTCGGGTCTACTGTGGGACTGGTCCGCCGCACCGGCCAACAGTCCACCTGGTCCACCCTCCGAGTCTAGCCATATACCTCGAGCCAACAATGTGATTGGTCCGCCCGCACCGGGCCTTCAATCCACCTGGTCCACTATCTGAATCTAACCACATACATCGAGTCTGCAGTGTGATTGGTCCGCCCGCACCGGGCCTTCAACCCACATGGTCCACTCTCTGAGTCTACAGTATGACTGGTCCGCCCGCACCGGGCCTTCAGTCGGCCTGGTCCACTCTCCGAGCCTTGGCACGTCTAGTCCGCCCTCTTGGGGCCTACAGCCTATCCGGACCGCTCGCTGGGCCTTCGGGACAACCGGTCCGCCCTGGGTATCTTGGCCTACAGCACAAAGCAGGACCCGCCTCAACCCAACTCCAGTCAAAACAACCATGTGCACATATACATACAATCATATAGCAATTCACAGTCAACAAGCAGATCAAACAGATCACATAACATATCATCATCCTAACCAGGATACCGACCTAACCGGTCACTAGCATAGCATCACCTTATCTCTCAGGATACCGATCTCAATCTGGTCTCTAACATATACCATCCTAGCTACCAGGATGCAAACATATCAAGGCAACAACATAACAACAACTACCCGGATCTCAATCCGATAAGGGCCGGCCTTGGTGCCGTAGACCCTGTTGATATAGTGAGGATAACTCACATCGAAACTGTCGGCTGAAAGGATAAGATCCCGCTACTCCAAACTCTGACACGAACTCCTCCACTGAACAACAACAAAGCACTGAACTCATTAAATACCCATAATTACCAAAATACCCCTGGAAGGCAACTGGTCAACCTTTGGACAAAGTCAAAGTCAACCCCTGACTGACTCTACTCGCCGAGTCAACCTGATGACTCGCCGAGTCCCCAAGCTTAGAACTTCCCTCAATCTACGACCTGACTCGCCGAGTCACCCCGAGACTCGCCGAGTCCAAAAACTCTGAGTCCACTCGCACACAGCTCACCGAGTCATCCCTTGACTCACCAATTCTCGACTCAACCAGAAAATATTGGGACTCTTCGACAAGACTCGCCGAGTCCAAGAACAGACTCGTCGAGTCTAAGGCTATCTTCAACCTACTCGCCGAGTTGTTCTTCCAACTCGTCGAGTTCCAGGCCATCTTCATCCAACTCGTCGAGTTGTTCTTCCAACTCGTCGAGTTCCAGCTCATCTTCAAGCAACTCGTCGAGTCTACCCATGTGACTCGCCGAGTACCACCGGTCTGAATCCATACAGAAGCATTCCAGGCCATGCAATTGATCCAAAACATAGATCTAGCCTCCTACAACCCATCCATCACGTAAAGTGGCAAACTTTACGTGAATCCAAAGAGATCTAGGCCTTTTACACTTTAGGGCTAGGGTTTGGGACATGATAGCTTCACTACACACTCAAACACAGGGACTTTTAGGCATTCCAACCCTTCTCCATTCCAGATCTGAGGTAGCAACCTCAGATCTAACCTCTAAACTCCAAAACACCAAAAGATATGATCTCTAACACCCCCAAAATGAAGAATCTAGACAATCGCCGCTCAAACAATGAAATGATACCTCAAAAGGAAGATCCAAGAGAAGATTAACCCGAATCCTTGCAAAGCTCTTTGATCCAAGTCTCTTTTCCTTCAAGATCTCTTCAACAACCACCTCTCCAAGCTCCAATTCACTTAACAATGGGGGTTTCCTCACGAAATTAGGGTTTCTGGAACTCAAGGGATGATAAGGAGGCTGGGGAGGAAACATAATGTTCTTTATATAGGGCTCAACCTCCAGATTTAGGGTTTTCTCCATCCAGCGCCTACTCGCCGAGTCCATCTTACTGACTCGCCGAGTCGGCCACCTAACACGCGACCAAGTCGCGACTCTACTCGCCGAGTCCCCCCATGGACTCGTCGAGTTCCCCTTCCAATTTCACTCTTTTAGCCCTTCAACTATACTCTTGCTATTCTGGGATGTTACAATTCTCCCCCGCTTACATTAGGTTTCGTCCTCGAAGCTTGCGGCAACTCAATTCCAGAAATACCCCCGCCACGCACCACCTGGCATTAACCCGACCAGGTTCCTCAAAACACAACCATAGAAACCAGAAGCTCACTTTCTCCTTTCGTACGGTGTCCTAACCACTGACTCAAGCCGGCCACCGACTTTACCCTCTGATAACACCACTTAACTACTGAGTACTACTCACGATGCAACACTGCTCCAAATCACAACCATCACTCGACCCATATGAGCTAGAAGATAACCATGAACCACCGGATTACCGATCTGAAGCCCACTCTAATCATTCCGCTGACAGAAAGACACATTCTTCAGAACAACTCCCATGAGTTCTCCTCTTGCAATCACATACACATGTTGAACTAGCTCTAGCACCCTCAGGTTGGGAAGACCCGATACACTTATGACATCTCCAAACATCCCCCAGGATGAACCACTACTACATACACACTTCCCTGGTCAGAATCGCACTGAGAGCCCGAGACTCCCTCCCTGCCTCCCTTCCGAGCCTCTTGGCTCTACACCCGCGGAATTCCTTCCGCGATCAGCAGACATCCCAAACCGGATGTGATTCCATTCCACTGCCACAAACACGCTGCTCAATGACCATACTCGGATCACTCTAATCATAACTCTGCTCTGCCGTTTTCACTTCCGTGAACTTGCACTCCCTCTCGGAGTTACACTCCTCTCTCATTCCTTTACCAAGGAATCCACTTGGCCGCTTTGTCACTCCGACAAGTGCCACGGTGCTCGCCCAACGCTACACCACTCCTTCATAGCGTAACCGCTATCCACCCAACACACATGCTCTGGCTCTGGTCGCAGGGAATCTCAAGCCCATGCACTATCTCAACTAATCAAGATCACTACCCGGGGCCAGACCTTCAAATGCTATCACACCGCAACATACACAAACCATATCCTCGAACCGATCCAACAATACCTGCAGAGTCTTCAGCATGACTGGACCGCCTCACCAGGCCTTCAGTCAATCTGGACCACTCTCAGAACCTTCAGCCAATTTGGACCGCCCTTCAGTGCCTTCAGTCTGGCTGGACCGTTCTCTGAGCCTTCGGCCTGACTGGTACGCCTGCCGGCCTTCAGTCTATCTGGACCGCTCAACTAGCATTCCTCATTCCAAGCTATCTCTCCGGGAAATCTTCCCATGCATACTGTTCTAGCCCTCTAGGGGTTCTGAACTCTATCTCCATCACACAACTAAATCCCGGCCTGATCCCAGACCCTCCGCAAATAAGTACCCTTGTTCTGTATTCCGCCCCGCATGCTTGCCACTTACTCATGTCAGCCTACGCTCTTGGTTGACAGAACACTGTTGAATCCCAGACAGCTCAACAATCTCACATACTCATCGATCATCCGGAGAATTTTCCAATTCTCCCCCACTTAAGGCACTGACTATCAGCCACCGGTCGCTATCACCGACCTCCCAAAACAACCCTGCACAACACCACACTTACACGCGGACTGATACTAGCACTAGCAACCTTCACAAAATCACATTTCCACACCGATTCTTCCGTTCAAAAGAAACTCAATTTGTAGCTAACCACTCCTCAGAAGGCGGATGCTACCCGACATTCAGACCAACGCCAGATTTCCACTAACAACCCCATGAATGATAACCAACGAAATTTCCAACACTAACCCATATTCACGCCATAACTCTCAAAAACAACAAATATCACACCAAGAATCACACAAAGATACTAGAACATAAACAATACTCCATAATAATCATAAGATAACAATACATAAAGGAAGAAACATACCCGCAGCTGCATCCGACACTGCTCCGACCTCCTCTGCTGCAAGCTGAAAAGCACGACCCTGAGCCCTTGGGGGCTCCGCTCCACCCTGACCTCCACCTGTGATCCTCAAAGTGGCCGGTGCTGGAGCCTGCACCGTTCCTGCAGCGAGCTGTGGACAGTTGACCCTCAAATGTCCAACCTGATGACAATGGTAACAAATCCTCAAATCCCGAACCAGCGCTATCTGCCGACAATCCCTTGCATAGTGCCCTTCCTTTCCGTACTTGCGGCATGCACCACCGGACCTACAAACTCCGGTGTGACTCCTTCCACACTTCCCACAAGTGTGGCTACTCAGATCCCCCACTCTAGAATCAACGGTCTTGGACCGTTTTGGCGCCGATTGCAACTGCACTGGAGCCTGCCTCAACTCACGCATCTGCAACTCAATCTTTAACTCGCGCCGCCTGGCCTCCTGCAACTCCAACAAGGTCTCGCACCTCTGTGTAGACACAAACTGTCTGATATCCCTCTTGAGCACGCTCAGATATCGAGACATCTGAGCCTGCTCCGAAGCGAACTCAGGGCAGAACATCGCCTTCTCAGTGAACATCCTGGTGATCTCAGTCACCGACTCCGAATCCTGCTTCAGCTCAAGGAACTCCTGAGCCAATCTCTCCCTCTCAACTCGCGGAACATAGCGAGTGCTGAACATCTCCATGAACTGATCCCATGAAACCGCAGCCCTCTGCGCATCAGAATATGACCCCGTGGTCAACCTCCACCAATCCTTCGCCCCGAGCCTCAACAGGTTCAGAGCACACCTCACCCTCTGATCAGCAGGGCATGAACACGTGAAGAAACACCCCTCCACGTCCGATAACCATCTCATAGCAACAATCAGGTCCTGAACTCCATCAAAGGTGGGAGGCTTCGTATTATCGAAGTCCCGATACTGAAAGCCCCGACCAGCTCCTCCCCCCGCCGCTGCTACAACTGATGTAGCCACCGCGGCAGCCGTCTCTGTGAGAGCCGCATAGCGCTCATCAAAATACTCAAACATGGCGGTCTTGATCGACCCAAACAGCTCCGGCAACTCAGCTCGAAACAACTCAGCAATCTCATCACGCAGGATCTCACGAATCCTCGCATCCAACTCGCACGTGCTCATCTGACCGATAACCTCGGGCAGTACTGACCCGCCCGGAACTCCCTCTCCTGCTCCCGATCCTGATCCGGATCCACTCTTATCATCACTCGGAATCTCCATACTGAAAAACACCACACAAAATCTCAGACTCTTCCCACTATCCTGGGATCCAACTCTCTCAACCCAACCCTAGAGGTCATGGTTTCCCTGATACGCGTATGGGTCCTGTGCTTTCAGTAGTACGGGCCCATACTACCTTCCACACCTACCCATATTTGTATGAAGTACTACCACCATACCCTAGAGAAACATGCATAACAACGCTCAACCCTCACAACTAGAGGAACACTGGAAATCTCTCACAAGGAAACCCTAGGCTATAGGCATCACAAATCAGGCAACATTATCATGAAATCCTGAAGTTCCCTAGCCTAGCACTAGCATGCTGTTCTAACAAAGCTCAAAAACAGATATCATGTATGATATTTTGGGGTTACTTACTGGCTCCGGCTGATCGTACCTCCGCGTCCTCCTTTACTCATTTTGAAAACTATTTTAAATACTCTTTTGAAAACTCTCCTCGATTTGAGACTGGAGTCACACGAGTGTTCCTCCAATTCACTCAAACCAAGGCTCTGATACCAACTTGTAACGACCAAAAATTTCAACCAATTTAAAATTTTCGAAAACAACCCGATTCCATTAAAGTTATTACAAAAAGGTTTTCAATACAATTTATTTTAAGTATTCCCAGAATCTCATCACAACATAAACACGAGGAGCGGTACGATCACGTCTTCGCCTTGCCACGGTCTCCTGAAGAACCTGAAAAACATAAAACCACAACTGTAAGCCCGAAAGCTTAGTGAGATACCCCCAAAATACAAACCACATATACCATACACGCATAACATTCTAAAACATATCCGATCACAGAACAGCCATGCACTTCGGGTCTACTGTGGGACTGGTCCGCCGCACCGGCTAACGGTCCACCTGGTCCACCCTCCAAGTCTAGCCATATACCTCGAGTCTACAGTGTGATTGGTCCGCCCGCACCGGGCCTTCAATCCACCTGGTCCACTCTCTGAATCTAACCACATACATCGAGTCTGCAGTGTGATTGGTCCGCCCGCACCGGGCCTTCAATCCACATGGTCCACTCTCTGAGTCTACAGTATGACTGGTCCGCCCGCACCGGGCCTTCAATCGGCCCGGTCCACTCTCCGAGCCTTGGCACGTCTGGTCCGCCCTCTTGGGGCCTACAGCCTATCCGAACCGCTCGCTGGGCCTTCGGGACAACCGGTCCGCCCTGGGTATCTTGGCCTACAGCACAAACCAGGACCCGCCTCAACCCAACTCCAGTCCAAACAACCATGTGCACATATACATACAATCATATAGCAATTCATAGTCAACAAGCAGATCAAACAGATCACATAACATATAATCATCCTAACCAGGATACCGACCTAACCGGTCACTAGCATAGCATCACCTTATCTCTCAGGATACCGATCTCAATCAGGTCTCTAACATATACCATCCTAGCTACCAGGATGCAAACATATCAAGGCAACAACATAACAACAACTACCCGGATCTCAATCCGATAAGGGTCGGCCTTGGTACCGTAGACCCTGTTGATATAGTGAGGATAACTCACCTCGAAACTGTCGGCTGAAAGGATAAGATCCCGCTACTCCAAACTCTGACACGAACTCCTCCACTGAACAACAACAAAGCACTGAACTCATTAAATACCTATAATTACCAAAATACCCCTGGAAGGCAACTGGTCAACCCTTGGACAAATTCAAAGTCAACCCCTGACTGACTCTACTCGCCGAGTCAACCCGATGACTCGCCGAGTCCCCAAGCTTAGAACTTCCCTCAATCCGCGACCTGACTCGCCGAGTCACCCCGAGACTCGCCGAGTCCAACAACTCTGAGTCCACTCGCACACAGCTCACCGAGTCATCCCTTGACTCATCGATTCTCGACTCAACCAGAAAATATTGGGACTCTTCGACAAGACTCGCCGAGTCCAAGAACAGACTCGTCGAGTCTAAGGCTATCTTCAACCTACTCGCCGAGTTGTTCTTCCAACTCTTCGAGTTCCAGGCCATCTTCATCCAACTCGTCGAGTTGTTCTTCCAACTCGTCGAGTTCCAGCTCATCTTCAAGCAACTCGTCGAGTCTACCCATGTGACTCGCCGAGTACCACCGGTCTGAATCCATACAGAAGCATTCCAGGCCATGCAATTGATCCAAAACATAGATCTAGCCTCCTACAACCCATCCATCACGTAAAGTGGCAAACTTTACGTGAATCCAAAGAGATCTAGGCCTTTTACACTTTAGGGCTAGGGTTTGGGACATGATAGCTTCACTACACACTCAAACACAGGGACTTTCAGGCATTCCAACCCTTCTCCATTCCAGATCTGAGGTAGCAACCTCAGATCTAACCTCTAAACTCCAAAACACCAAAAGATATGATCTCTAACACCCCCAAAATGAAGAATCTAGACAATCACAGCTCAAACAATGAAATGATACCTCAAAAGGAAGCTCCAAGAGAAGATTAACCCGAATCCTTGCAAAGCCCTTTGATCCAAGTCTCTTTTCCTTCAAGATCTCTTCAACAACCACCTCTCCAAGCTCCAATTCACTCAACAATGGGAGTTTCCTCACGAAATTAGGGTTTCTGGAACTCAAGGGATGATAAGGAGGCTGGGGAGGAAACCTAATGTTCTTTATATAGGGCTCAACCTCCGGATTTAGGGTTTTCTCCATCCAGCGCCTACTCGTCGAGTCCATCTTACTGACTCGCCGAGTCGGCCACTTAACACGCGACCAAGTCGCGACTCTACTCGCCGAGTCCCCCCATGGACTCGCCGAGTTCGCCTTCTAATTTCACTCTTTTAGCCCTTCTACTATACTCTTGCTATTCCGGGATGTTACGGGAATACAAGTAAACACACAGATAAACTCGTGTGGAAACATCAATATTTTGCTATACTTTTCATATTGTTGTTATAACTATCATACAAAAATGTTGGCATGCAAAACATCTTACGACACCACTTTACCCTCTCGGGATGAAATGTATAAATAATAATATGCTTTGTTAATATGTTTGCATAACATATCACGACAAGAGTAACCATTTCAACTATAACATTATGTATAGATAATAAAATACATATCATTATTATGCCTTTATAAACACTGTAAAATGGGTAATCATTTCGGACATAAACATACACATTTCAAAATACATGACTTAATTGAGAATATGTGAGTCATTCGTCTTCTTTGTACCTATCAAGGTATACAAGAAAGCCCTGTTTTATAAACAGGGTCTCTGTCCGGAGAATGTGATAAGTGTGTATAGATCTGTAAGGGATTGATGATCCCACACCCTGACTGTTAGCTACAGTCCGCGGGGTGACAAATATCATAACGCTTCGATGCCTTAAGTGATGGGTTTTACACAAAAGAACCTTCCTATGTGCACATGTAAACCCTAATACTTGGATCTAGGTTTCTCTATTGTACATGCAATTCACCCATGATTTATAACTCTAGATCTAGCATACATATTACAAAAAAAATAATGTAATTGATGAGATCTAGATGATTACCTCTTCAAGAACTCTTGATGTTTCTTCTTCCTTGAGCTTAGAGTCACTAGTGTAACTCCTCTAATGGCTTACAAACACCAACAAGCAAGATGGTAGTAGTTGATAGAGGGAGGAGGCACACAAAGCCGGCTCTAGGGTTCTAAGAAAAAACAGTGGCCGAAAATTGCATGCATAGGGTCCTATTTATATTGTGGGCCGCTAGGGTTTCAGTCAAAACCCTAATGGACAGCTTAAACCCTAAGCAGCCCATGGAACCTTCTGGAATACAGGCCATGGACAAAAATATAATGGGCTCCCATCATAATTTCGTTCACCCCTTTAATCCATTAGGTTTCCCAGCCCAAAATTCAAATATCACACATTTGACAGTTTAAGTCCCCTTTATTCAATTAATCTCTTTTAGTCACCAAATTAATTCCTGATTAATTTATGACCAATATTAATTAAATAATATGATTTCTCTTTTAATACATTATTCTTATAATATATTAATAAACCATAATATCTTCTCTCTCCCCATAAATCACCCTGTCAAGTTGCTATGGTGAAGGCAACCCAAAAGAACCATGCACAACCGGGTCAAGTACTTACTAAATATAGTTACGGGCTTAGACACTAATCCAACAGTCTCCCACTTGGATAAGTATAGTAACTACAAATGTCAGCACAATCTGACCGCAATCGTAGCTCTCAAAGATGTTGTCAAACTCTAATCTTATCAGTAACTTGTCCTTTAGATAAGGGATCGTATAGTCCTCCATTCTAGATACCGTGCGGACAATTACATGGAACATAGTCATACTTATTGTCCAATAGTTTGTTTCTCGATATCTGATTCGTTTGACATAGAACTTAATTGAACACATCAATTTAGTCCTGCCCGGGCCGGACACATAAGTCAAACCAAATCATCGAGGGGCCCTCATATCGCTTTTACCCTTTTAGGATAAAAGGAACAAATAAACTTCGACTTATATACATTTATTATTCACTAACCAAATCATACACAACAATGCATTTTATAACATCAAGTTACTGATGCAGTTACGCATTATCAATGCATAACTAATTAGCAAACAATAAACCATATATCTAGGTTTTAAGACCATATGATATTATCGTCTTGCGATCACTCGAGATAAATTCCATGAAGTGATTCCAGCAAGCGTAGGTTTATTCCAATGCTCAAATCAAAACCATAAGCACTCATGAACGTTGTAGCAAACTTTTGAAATGTCTAATACATTTTAGACAATCTACACACCAATTCATAATAGTCTTCATTCATAACTACTTCTAACATATGAACGACTGTGGAAGGTTCGAATAATTCTTATTATTCAGGAAGTCAAAACATGCAAATTGAAACAATAGGTAAACAATTAACATAAGACAATAACATTACTAATAAATAATACTCTTTTATTTAATCATCAAATGTTAATTACAGTTTTATCTATTACACGTTTCTAAACTATCTGATCTAAACTAATATCATCCTTCAGCCCAATGCTCCTAGCGTGCTGCAAGTGCTTAACCCTGCTTAGTCCCTTCGTAAGCGGATCTGTTGGGTTATCCTCTGACGATACCCTCTTAACTACGAGGAGTCCTTCCACCCGATGTCGAATAAAGTGATATTTTATGTCGATATGTCGAGATCTACCGTGATCCCTCGGTTCCTTGGTCAAGGCAACCGCTCCTTCATTATAACATAAAATTTACATGGGCTCCTTTATAGATGGCACAACTCCAAGGTCTCCAATGAAGTTCTTCAACCATATTGCCTCCTTTGACGCTTCGCTCGCTGCAATGTACTCTGATTCGCATGTTGAATCAGCCACGGTCTCTTGCTTGGAACTTTTCCAAGTCAATGCTCCTCCATTAAGGGTAAAGACCCAGCCCGACTGTGAACGATAGTTGTCCCTGTCGGTCTGAAAACTAGCGTCACTGTACCCTCGCACCTTTAATTCATCACTCCCACCGAGGACTAGAAACCATTCCTTGATCCTCCGAAGGTACTTAAGAATGTTCTTGACTGCAGTCCAATGCGCTTTGCCAGGGTTCCCTTGATATCTACTGACCATGCTCAAAGCGAAGGCCACATCAGGGCAAGTACAAGTCATAGCATATGAAGGGTCTAGTTAGTGGTTTGGTCTAGGCTTTCATTATAATAAGTTCTTTTGAGTCTTTATCATTTTTTGGTAGGTTGTTAGGGTGTTTACGGCCCACTAGTGAGTTTACGGCCTTAAACTAGTTTACGGTCGTAAACTACTTTAGGGCCTTAAACCCAGTTTCCGGCCCAATTCCACTATATATAGGGGTTGTTTAGGTCATTATTGGTTGTTGATGCTAGACAGTTCACGGCCAAGTGTAAACTAGTTGTACCCGAAGTTTCAAGTAATAAATGTGTGCAAGCTTGTTTCAACTATTCTTCTACTTATATTCTTGTTTCTGTGATTGTGTGATTGCTTGATCATTGGTAAAGATCCGTTTTAGGACCTTACAATTGGTATCAGAGCAAGACCGATGTCAAAGCATCATTCAATTGAGTTTTCAGCCGTTTAAACTCATATTTTTATTGTTCGAGATTAGAGTTTGGTGTTTTCATTGCTAAAGGGGTTAAATCTGCCTCAAACTTGTGTTTATTGAGATTTCTGGAAGTTTACTACCAAGAGATTACGACCGTAAACCCTATTTACAGCCGTAAACTCAAGAACATTGAATAGTCGTACACTGTGTTCTTGGACTGTAATCAGTGCTTCTTAATCGACTGTAAACTGCCCGACAGTAATCACCCCGACCGTAAACTGCCTGACTGTAAACTTAGTTTACGGTCGTAAACACACCTGACCTTATAATAAAATTTTGACATTTTTTAATTTTACTTTAAGTTTTAAAAATTAATAAATGGATTCTCAAAGTCAAACACATCATCATGAGTTGGATTCTGTCATGGGCACAACTACATGCATTCCAAGACTACTGTCTGCAGATGGTTTTCCTGAATGGAAATACCGGATTGAAAAGCACATTAAAATGAAGGACTTCAAGATCTAGAGAAGCATCATCAAGAATCCTGTCAGAATTACCACCACTATTACAGGACAGATAGTTGACAAAGCGGTTGAAAATTATACAGATGAAGATTTTGAGAAAGTGGAAGAACAGGAAAGGGCTTTGGCCACTCTGACCATGGCTTTATCTCCTGATATAGCTCAAGGTTTCAGAGAGTATACTTCAGCTAAGGCTTTGTGGGAAGCCTTGATTGAGGTATATGAAGGAAATGAAGACATGAAGGAAACTCGCCAGGACATGCTGCGCCAGAAATTCAACATGTTCAATTATATTCCTAGAGAAACCCTAGAGGCACAGTTACAGTGATTCACAACTCTCACTACTGAGATGAATATATATGGGATCTTCTTGACCAAGTCTGAAATAAATAAAAAGCTATTGAATGCTCTTCCGAAGTCATGGGACATGAATGTATCTATTATTAAGAAAACCAAGGATCTGAATCGCCTCACTCTTGCTGAAACAATGGCAATCATCAAGGCTTGTGATATTGATGACAAATAGCGAGAGCTTAATCATGTGAATTCCTATTCAACGGCAAATCTTGGGATTTCCTCTAATAATGCTCTTTCATCTTTCACCTTTCCCTCTCTAGTTCAACCTTTTGTTGCTCAACAAGCTCAGACTCAATCATTTTCCACTTCATCAGCAACTTCAATTCCTGCTGCATCATCCATGCCTTTTTCTCAGAATCAATCGTCTGTTGCTCCACAAGTTGCTCTTTCCTCAAATGTGGCTTCTTCCTCAAATTCTAAGGAAAGTGATGAAACAGGACTTGTTAACTGCTACAATGCTCTTGTAGCTCGAGATCTTCCACCATAATTGTCATTTGCTGATCTGGATCAGATTCATTCAGAAGATGTGGAAGAAATGGATATTACATGGCAAATTGCCATGGAAATGTTCAAGGTGAATCAGTTTGCTAAGAAGACAGGGAAGAATAATTGGGGGATGAACGCTGATAAAAAGGTGGGGCTTCCTTTCTCGTAGTTGGAATTGACCTTGTTTAAAGGTTCTGTTACGTATCTTCCTTTTACTCTCCAAGAGGTCCTTTCTGAGAGACCAACTGTTTCGTCAGCATTGTCGATCGGAGTTGACCAAAAATGCTCATCACTTCCATCTTCATTGTCTTTGTCAACTATGGACGTTAATTCGACTATTTGATCCTAATTTACCCTCATTTATTTTGAAAACCTATTTGGGGACAGTTTGGACTTTTGGAAAAACAGTTGCAATTTCTTTTAGAACATTTGGATTATTTTCAGAAATACATGCAAACTCAACGGAGTTTTTAGAAATTGGGACTTTCGCAACACAAGGTTCATTTTTAACAAACTCTGAGCAGTCAACCTCATCCTCTACAGATATTTCGTTAATATTACTGTTATAGTCAAATTCAGAAGTGTTATCAACATTAATTTTGTTATCTGAACTCAACTTTGTACTCAATGAGTCAAACTTCTACATAGTATCAGATTTAATTCGCTTTTTGTCATTTTCGTCCAAAAGTTGTTTTAGCATGTTTTTGTGGTCTTTAGACTTAATAAAAGACTCAATTTTGTCCAGTCCAATTCTATAAGTTCTGAAGTTTCATCAGATGAGATGATTGATTCGCAGTTATAACAGTCAGCATCAATTTAGTCTTCCTTTAATTCAAGGGATGGCAAAATCATCTTAAGGAGTTTTTGACCAATCTCACAATCAAGATGCAATTTTGTAATATTATGATAAAGCCTTTTTGCAACCAAACAAAAAATATTATGTTGTTTCAAAAGCATTAAATTGTCTCGTTGCAAATAAATTAATTGATCCCCAAACTTTCCTAAATCATACTCAATCTTCTGTATCCATATGTGTCTCTCCTCACTCTTTGACGAAACCCTGTTGATTTGATCGGTTAGGTTAGAATTTGTCAAGCGAGTTTGTGTTAACATGTTACTGATACTAGAAAATGTGAATTTTAATTCATTTAGTTCAGTTTCATATCGTGACACAGGAATATTGAGTGATTCAAGAATAGAGTGTACCTTGTTGATCATTTGATCACATTCGCTGATTTGTTCAAAAACTGGTTTCGCAGCGAAGCAGCTATCGCCCCATGTCCACTATCAGTGGCATATCCTCGCATTTGTGACACATCACTAGTCACTACGAAATATCTTCCTCCAGGGTGCAAATCGTCCTCTTTCGCAATGAAACTTCTCCCATGAGTTGACCTGCGAACCTCCTCATCTTCTGAATCCGTGGACCAGACTTCCATCCTGCCAAATTCATCATCAGGTTCTTTTTCCTGCATAATCAAAGCAGGCATAGAATTATCAGAGTTCTTTTTCTTTTTTATCTCCTCAAGCTTATGTGAGAATCGTCGTGCTGCATGATGAAATAACTTTTGAAACCTGTTAAGAATCAGACGTGTAAGTTGAAGTAGTTTTAGGGTAATATTAGAATCACATAATATCGTCAAGAACACAGTGATGACGGCTAAATCAGATCCAATACCAACAGAAACCCTAATGACTTTATAAACAGAAGAGATGTGTATAGTTTACACGGTCTCTTGCTCTGATACCAATTGTTATGATATTAATCCTTGAAAGATCGATTAGATTCAAAATCGGTTGTAAACAAGAACAAGAATAATGATTCAAAGTATGCTGAATGATTATATCCCACAACCTCATAAGAACTCGATTAAGAATTGCTATTGTAGAGGCGTGATTAGGGTTATAAGAATAATAGCCAAAGTTAAGAAACACGATGCATGCATGCACATTAAATACTTTAACCCTAATAAATGACGGGTGGACAAGCTCAATCTCTTTTACATAAATGGACTAATAAATACACACAATGACACAACATAATATTCCTAACAAAAAAAATCATTTTTCTCTCTCTAATATCATTTCTAGCTTATTTTGGTTATGAAGGCAACCCAAAAAAGACTTTGTTATTAATTATAAGAATATACGAATTTAGTTATGAGCTTAAACACCTTAATCTAACAATTATTTCCTAATTTCAATTTAAGCACAAAGGAATTTAAAAGAATACTACTTGAAATATTTTGGATGTTACATATATATATATATATATATATATATATATATATATATATATATATATATATATATAACATGAGAAACATGAAAAACACAACCACATGCTAAATCATGTTAATTTCGTATCGAATTTTAAACAAAAACACGATACGACATGACGTCGTGTTTATTACAGTTGACACGAACACAAATTCGGATTTCGATTTCATCCCAATTTTGTTTCGATTTGTGTATTTTTGTCGTGTTGAATCATAAATTGACATCCTTAACTTTTTACAACATTCCCTAGATTACATCGAATCTAGTGATACTGCAGCACACCTAGTGCTAGAAAACTATATGATTATGGATAAAAGTTTTGGTAAGTTAATGGTAAAAAATAATATATTATTCTTAAAACTGTGGATACAATTATATATCAAAAATAAAAATTGTCTGTCTCCGAAGAATGAGTAAAGTTTTGAAAATTGGAACGAATATCGAACCGGTCGTTTTACTGGTTTGATGGTTCAACTGGTCCAACAACCTGTCGGACCGATCTCAAAAATCGGAAAAATCAAATGATGACATAATTATATTATTATTAATGTTAATTATATAAAAAATAAAAAATATGATATATATATATATATATATATATATATATATATTAAATTCCTTATTTTTTACCGATTCACATGACGAACAGTTTTTTGGTTTTTTACCGGTTTACATGACGGACTGGTTCTGGTTGAAACCGACCGATCTGATTTTCAAAACATGGAGATTGAGTAAAGCAAATTAATGTGTAATTAATTAAGTAGAGGTAGCTAGATAAGAAACATTTCAACCATTAACTCTAAAAATCAAAACTAGAAAGAATATATTTTTATCTAATTTTTTTCAATAACATTTCAAAATTTAGTTATTTGTTTTTTTTTAATTCTGAATGTTTTATTTCTTAAGAATTCTAAAATATTAGTTTTTATCTTTTAGATAAAATAAAAAACCCAAGTTAATTTTTGGCTTAGTTTGATTTGTATCTAAAGCCAATATATCAAATTATGTTCAACTATTTTTATAGATCTTAATTAGATTATGACCCGCGTTAAACGCGGGGAACATAAATTAAATATATATTTTATTAATAGGTAACATTGTCTTGGGTGAAATTTTAATAAAAAAATGTTAGTTATATTCATTTTTACAGTTTTTAGACCAAACTTATTCAATAAAATTATTTAATATTTATATTAGAGCAATTTGTTTTTTTTAATACGGTAATTTTTAACATGAATGATCCATGTGATCTTTGTTTTATCACGACAAGATGTGACTTCTTGATAAAAACATGTTGTGTAGTAGCTTTATGAATTAATTTTGTTCGGTGTACCAACCTCCATGAAGGCTCATATGATTATTTTTCATATTGGCCCTGTAAACTCAAAAGCAACAATAAGTTATATGTACCTGCAACGTTAAATTTTGCAAAGAAATTCGATAAACATTATAGTTAAAGAGCATTGTCATAACTATAAACATCAAATTCAAATATTTTAATTTGGTCAAGATGGCATAAGCAATTTGATGTAAAGATGGAAAATATATAAGTGAAACACAATTAAAAGTATTTATTTCTTTAGATGATGAAATAAAGTTTCTCTTTTAGACATAGAATTCAATCTTTCATATTGTAAATGTAAACGTCTTAGTCTTCGCCTCTCTTTAGCATCATTGTAATGAGTTTTATTATTTGAATCTATAAAATTATAGGATATCATTAATATCTAAAAATAAAAATATTTTAATGGTAAATATTTAGTAATAGATTTATGAATAATTTCACAAGGATTTATTAATAATTGTTTCAGAACGGTTACAAAATTAATAAAAGTTTACAATTTCATAAAAAATGGTAGTTTTCTAATATTTATATTGAAGTTGTAATGAATAACATTGTAACAATGTTGACAAATTCACATTCAAACGAAATAATAGAGTAAAATATTATTAAATTTCTAAATTCATCTGAGTTTAAACCAAAAAGGCAAATAGATGAATAATTCAACATTTCATAAAACTCAAAATGTATTCAAATGATCAAAATTCTAACCCAAAAAATGAATAGTATGAAACAAAGTCATCAAAAATCAAACCCCAAAACCTAATAGTATGTAAACAAAATATGAAATTAATAGTATTCAAATCATTCAACTACTCAAACAAAATCATGAAAATCATATATTATTTTTCTTGCTTTGGAATTAACAGTTTTGACTTGCCTTATCTAGAAGTACGATATGTCATTGATGTTGATGGTCGTTTGTTTGAGGACATTGTTGTCAGATTATCAACATCGTAAACATCTCCCAGCATGCATTTTAATTCTTCATGCCCACACACTTTTTTAAAGGATGTCCATTTAGTTAGTGGACTTGTTGCAGTGCATTTATCAAGATTCAAAGCAGGTGTGATGTTATCACCAGTAAACGAAACAACATCCTAAATGTGGAAAATAAATTCATATGTCAATCTAGAAGTTAATAATAATTTAAAGTATTTAACATATTAGTTTTAGTTATATTATATTTAAAACTTTCTAATTTAACCTGTCTTGAAATCTGAATTCTACTAATAAAACGTTAAATAAATCAGGTTATGGCGCCTATATTTTTAGTACATAGAAATATGTTAGTTGATCAACCGAAATTTAAAAAAAAATGAAATTTAATAAGTGCAGTGTTTGTAGCATTCTTCGTAAAAGAATGTTTCATGTTTGATGTTAATTTTTTTTTCCAATTCAATAATGATTGTATTATCAACAGTGAAGTTTGAGATTGCATGATCATCAACTGTGTTCTCCAAATTATAATGTAAAACTTGAATTTTGAACACCAACTTTTTATCCAAAAGTACATTCAAAGAAGTTGGATAAATCTACATATTACTCTCTTAAAAATTAAAAAAAAATGGTTATAAAAATCAATAGACAAAAAGTAAAAAATTAGTATTATATAAATGAAGTTAATATCGATAACCTCGTTAAACTTTTGAAGCAACTCTTGTACGATTTTTTCTAGAAGTTTCTTTGCATCATGACCAAATATTGTAAGTAACACCACATCGGTAAAGTATTGTGCTCGAATGATGATTTTGAAACTAAAATCATTAATATAAACAAATTCAGTAAAATAAAATTAGAAAATTTAACTGAAGAGTATAATAATATGTATAAAAAAATTCTTAAAAACCTTAAAACAACATATATGTATTTGTTCATGCAAGTTGAAGTGTAATGATAAAAAACTTATTTATCTTGCTTTTGGTCCGTTTCACGAGTTTTGTCATCATGCATTAAAATGATTTTTATGGCTTTCTTTTAACAAACATAGGTCAACACACACACACACACACACACACACACACACACACACACACACATATATATATATATATATATATATATATATATATATATATATATGGATATACTTTTCTTTTTATAACTAAAAGAATGAAACTAATATGCTTAAAGTAGATTAATAATTTTATTAATGACCTCTGAATATGAATAAAGTAGAAATAAGAGGTAATAAGAATAGAGTAAATACAAGAGATTGGAGAAGAAGAAGGAGAACACGGTAAACAAAGAACTTGGAAAAAAGAATAAAAGAATAAGACCGCTAAAGAAGAAACATTGTAAATCATATGACTGAATCCAAAATCGTAAGAAGAACAACTTCAATGTAATCGTATATATAGATTGTTTTCCGATAAGGAAATCATTATCTTCCAAAAAAATGGGATCCTAAGATATCATCTTGGAGAATTTTGGATATTCATCTGAAAAAAAAATATCATTTTTATTGAGTCAAAATTTCAAATTAATTGACTTTCTTAATTAATAAGTTTTAAATTCAAAACCATTATCTCAAATTGATTTCTTTTACGTGGGATATACCGAGAGATAAATTATGAATAGTATTGACTTTAATTTTGACTCTTAAATATTTTAGAGATTTAATGGGATTAGATTAGCTTTTATAGGTTAATAACTAAATTATTTATATGCTTATTTAATGGGTTTTTTCAAAAAAAAAATAATAATAATTAAAAACTAAACGGGTTTAAATTTTGACACCAAAAGCTATAAATAATGGAGTTAAATTAGGAACAATATTAATTAGAGAAACTGATATCTAGTAAATAAATAAAATGATATGTAGTAATTGATAATATAATTGCTGAATTTAAATATCCTATAATTGAATCTTATTGTGTTTTAATTCTATTTAAAGAAGATGATGTAAGCAATTTGATCTAATGGTGGAAAACATAGGATTGAAATTCAATTAAGGGTCATGATTGCTTCATTGGTGAATTAAGGGTTCTCTTTTAATAATTTTTAAAGATAACTGAATTATTTATATGTTTATTTAATGAATCTTTTCAAAAAGAATAAATAAAAACTAAACGGGTTTGGATTTTGAAACCAAAAGCTATAAATAAATGAGTTAAATTAGGAACAACGTTAGTTAGAGAAACTGATATGTAGTATATAAATAAAATGATATGTTCTAATTGATAATATAATTGTTGAATTTAAAGATTTTATAATTATTAAAGATTCTATAATTGAATCTTATTGTGTTTGAATTTTATTTAAAGAAGATGATTTAAGCAATTTGATTTAATAGTGAAAACATATGATTGAAATACAATCAATGGTCCTGATTACTTCATTGTTGTTGAATTAAGGGTTCTATTTTAATAATATTTAGAGATATCTCAGACTACAAACGGGTGCAAACAAGCTAGACCTAACGCTAAACTAACCATGTTATGTTAGTAAACTCAAACGAACTCATTAGCTTTGATTAGGCTACTTCTCATAGTACCAATAAAATAGAACGTGGCTAACTAAAAATTATATATATGAAATAAATTATATATTACTCCAAATCCATCAGGAGCCATTACACCACCACAAGCGTTCGAACAACAGACTAGACACCTAAAAACTCCCAAAAAAGCACTTCCACTTGTTACATTTGAGATGTGAAAACTCGTACGTGTTGCTCGACAGTATTCAACTTCGCCACCTATTACAACCAGCTCTCCACGTGTGCAGCCACATGTACCATAAATACCCACCACCACAACCATCGATTCACAACCATCCCACAATGGCAAAGCTCATAGCACTAGCACTTGCTTTCACAGCCCTTGTAGCCTTTGCTTCCGCCCACAGCACCATCATCACCACCACCATCGAGGAGGAAAGCACATTCTCGAAGCAGCAGTGCAGCCGACAGCTCCAGGGTCAAAGATTGAATCAGTGCCAGAGGTATCTCGCGCAGGGCCAGAGTTTGTATGAAGAAGACGACCGGAGTCAGAAACAGGGCGGCCTCCAGTTGTGCTGCCAAGAGCTCCAATTCGTCGACGAGCAGTGCCAGTGTGAGGCTGTGAAGGAAGCATTCCGGGAAGCCCAGAAGATGCAACAACAACAACAGGGACAACAAGGCGGAAGCTTCGGTTCCAAGCAGATCAGACAAATGATGCAGAAGGCTCAGAACCTTCCTAACCAATGCAAACTCCAAACTAGACAATGCCAAGTCGGAAAAATCTCAATCACCACCTTCACCACTATCACCGAGGACACCACCTACAGCCGCCGTGGCTCGCAACAGCAGTGTGAGCACATCCGAAGCCGACAATTCAACCAGTGCCAAAACTTCATCCAACGACAAATGGGTTCCTATGCAACCCTTCTGATGAGCGTCAGCAGGCAAGGTCAACAGCCACAAGGTCTCGAACAATGCTGCAATGAGCTTCAGAACGTGGAGGAAGAATGCCAGTGCGAGGCCATGCAGGAGGTGTACAGGCAAGCCCAGAGGCAGCAGCAACAAGGGAGCCAACAACGTAGCCGACGTGGTGGACAGCCTCAGACCCAAGACTTGCAGCAGATTGTTCAAAGTCTGCCCAACCAATGCAAACTAGAAGTGCAGCAATGCCGAATCCCATCTACCATGTTCTAAGGTGGAGATTAATTAATGATCCAGGAATAAATGTCATTCGCATCTCTAATCAGGTTTTACGGTTTTGAATTTTGAGATGGGAGTAGTTGCAAAAATAAGTAGGCTCATGGAGAGATGAGTATCTATAAATCTCATGTAATCGCTCTTTCATCTTTTTTATGAATAATATAATAAAATGATGGCTGCGTCTTTTATTCCCAGAAGATAGAGGAACATTCATAACCAACTTAATTATAACACAAAATTTCCGTTATATATTTGGGTTAAATATTAAAATTAGAAGAGTCTTCAAATTTATAAGGTAGAGCTTTATAAATTGTTTTGAAATGGTGTGATTGAAGTATAAGAGATCCATTTGTTTTGCTAGTTATAAATCACATGTGATTGATTATATAACCGTATGGTTTTCTACTTGTATTCCCCTATAAAAGCATTTTAAATCTATAAAAGCATTTTAAATCCTTTAAAAGATAAGTTAGGGGTATGAACTCACTTGGTAGAAGTGACGACTTGATGAAAACGATACTTTGCTCAGGCAGCACTTTGACGGGAAAGACGTCGATTTCTCGGAAATCTCGGGAACTTCGGGACTTCGGGCTTCCATCAGGGCTTCGACACGTAACCGAGGCGTCGGGGTAGTCTCGAGATGCTTAACACAGAGTAAAAGTAGAAAGGGAAGTAGAGTTGAGCAGCCTAAACCCGAGACCTTCAGTTTTTATTTATAGGGAGTGATTTTGGAGCTCACGTCGTGAGCATGGAGTGGCTCACGTCGTGAGGTCGATCCTATCCATCTGCTGACTCGACTTCTGACAGCCCGACGCTGGACCCTATTCATCCTTGGCTCACGTCGTGAGCTTCAGGCTCACGTCGTGAGTCCTCTGACAGGGTCGGAATTCGTGTCCCGAACTTCAGAAATTCATATCTCCCGCATACGAGTTTCGATTTTGACGTTCTTTATATCCACGCGTAGATGATATTATGCTCTACAACTTTCGTTTAGACTCCGTCAGCTAATTTTGACTTTTTTTTAATATTATATTTTTAACTAGCCGGGACTGGAAACGTCCGTTAAAAATTCATAACTTCTCTATATGATGTCCGTTTTCGTCTGCCTTTTACCGTTGTACTACTATTGTCGAGATTTTCGGTTCTCGTTTAGGTTGTGCCGGCTAAAAGTCGTTTGATCTCTATTTCGATTTTTTAGCTGTCTACTGTTATATCTGAAACTTAGAAAAATCATAACTTCCTCATACGAAGTTAGATTTGGACGTTCTTTTTATATACGTTTACGGTTTAATGATATCTACGACTTTCATTTAGATACCTAAGGCTAAAAAGCATTTTATTGAAATTTCTCGTTTTTTGCTTAACAGTGTTTTACCGGTTTTGTTACGGATCTTCGATGGGTCATAACTTCTTCGTTATAACTCGGATTTTAGTGTTATTTATATTTCTGAAAACCTTGTTACGATATCTATCACTTTATATATCCCAATTGAGATTTTGGAACACTTCATTTTTGACGATATCCTTATTATTTCAAAAAATAGGTTACAATACTTTACTTTAGATCGTTACATTGACTTGAAAATATCGGGTTGTTACAATGACCCTATGGCTGAGCTCTCCCCAACAAACTAATGTACGACACTTCCTCCCATAGAGAAGCTCGTACGACGGTGCACCAAAACTAGAGTGATAGTTATTGTTGTAAGAAAACTCAGCTAGGGGAAGGTAGGAATCCCAACTCCCACCGCAATCGATGACACAAGCCCTCAGCATATCCTTGAGCATCTGAATGGTCCACTCACTCTGACCATCAATCTGAGGGTGATAAGCAGTGCTGAAATGCAGTATCATACCCAAATCCTCATGAAATATCTGCCAAAATCGAGAAGTGAAGCATACATCCCGGTCAGATATGATGGAAACTGGTACATCGTGGTGAGAAACAATCTCGCGCAGATATACGTCCGCTAATTTCTCGGCCAAAGAACTCTCCCGAATGCCAAGGAAATGGGCACTCTTCGTCAGGCGATCAACAATAACCCATATGGCATCAAATCCCTTAGCCATCCTCAGCAGCTTGGTGATGAAATCCATGGTGATCTACTCTTATTTCCACATGTGAACCTTTAAGGGTTGCAACTTGCCATGCAGCCTCTCGTGCTCTGTCTTGACCATCCGACAGGTTAAGCATCTCTCCACATACCTTGCTACCTCCAGCTTCATGCATGGCCACCAATAGCTAAGTATCAAGTCTTGATACATCTTCGTGCCTCCATGGTGGATCGAGAACCTGCACTTGTGCACCTCCTCCATCACTATCTTTTGGACCCCGCCATAAACTGGAACCCAAACCTGACCACATTATGTCAAAATCACGTGACTATCGGTGGCAAACCTACCAATCTGACCCCTGATCTTCTCCTTCTTCCAATTCTCTCTCTTGATTCCCTGGTCCTGAGCCTCCCTGATCAAATCTAGAAGTGGTGAGTCAATGGTCATTCTCAAACATAGTCCTTGAACAAAAGCACTAACCGCCTTGTGAATCAAGGTGTCGACGACCAAATTGGCCTTCCCTGGATGATAAAAAATCTCACAATCATAATCCTTGACCATGTCAAGCCACCTGCGCTACCTCATGATCATATTCGGCTGATCCATAAGATATCTCAAACTCTAGTTATACGTGAAAATGATACAACGGACCCAATAGATATAATGTCACTAATTATTGAGGGCAAACACTGCTACCCCTAACTCCAAATCATGTTTCAGTTATCTAACCTCATGAGGCTTCAACTGCCTGGATACATACACAAAGACCTTGCACCACTGCATGAGTATCACCCCTAAACTTGTGATCGACGCATCACAAAATATCACAAAATCCTCAACATCATCAGGAAGAGTCAATATTGGGGCCTCACATAACTTCCTCCTCAAGGTCTCAAAAGTAGCCTGCTATTCAGGCCCCCAACGGAAATCCACACTCTTCTTCGTTAGGCGAGTCAGAGGAATAGCAATATTGGAGAAATCTTTGATGAATCTCCGATTGTAACCTGACAGCCCTAGAAAACTCTTAATCTTGGATGGAGCTTCGGGACCTCCCACTACATAAATGCCTCAATATTATTCGGATCGACCAAAATCTCATTCTAATTGAGGAGGTGTCCCAAGAACTAGACCTCTCCTAACTAGAACTCACACTTTGAGAAATTGGCATAAAGTCTCTCCTGTCTCAGTACCCCAAGTAACTCCCATATATGCTCCTCATGTTGCTCCCTGGTTGTGACAACCCGAAATTTTCTATTCTGTACAACCCTTCACTTCAATAGAAGTCAAAACAGTTTCTGCTAATTTTTAAGCTTTTTTGGAATAAGTTTGAGGATATTAGGATTAGCACTTTAGGAGATATTAGGAGAGAGGATGCCCTAGGGTCTATTGTACATCATTAAAGTTCCAAAAACTCCAAGAGTTTGGAGTTTACGACCCAAAAGGCATTTGAACCATAAACTCCATGGAGTATATATATGGCACTTAGCCATTTTTACTTCATTTCTTCCATTTCAACTAGAGAAAACCCGATTTCTCTCCCAAGGATCTTCAAGCTTTCGTCCCAAATTGTAAGTACTTCTACCCTATAGTGTATTAAAGCTTATTACATGTCCATATATCAAGGAAATCACCCAAGAATCACAAGAACAAGGTGTTTACGGCCAAGATCTCCTTAGGCCGTAAACCCTAAAAAAGGTGCCAAAGTGTGCCCTAGCTCCTTCCTTATGGTTAGGACTTAGCATAGATCCTTTCCTTGATGAGTGTAGCACCTGAAAAACACCAAAAACCCCCATGATTATGAGTTTACAGTTTGGGAATCTCCCAAAACTGTAAACACCCCCAAAGGGTGTTTTGATGCCCTTAACACCTTAGTAAGCCTTGGATATTAGCATGGAACCTTACACCATTGAATTAGGGACTTCAAACATCGATTTGGTACTTCTTACCATGATTTTACGGCTGTAAACTCATGGGGAAGTGGTCCCCAGGCCGTAAACACAAGTTAGGGTCATTTTTGGACCTTAACCTCACTTAGCCTCTTGTTTAAGCTTTGGAGCACTTAACCACTTAAGTATTTATAGTTTTAAGCCCCATTTGGTGACCCAATTGAGAGTTTATGGCCAAGAGTAAACTCCCCTGGTCCGTAAACTCCTTAAGGTATGGTCCAATGACCATAAACTCCCGTATAAGGCCTTGCACTCCTTTGTTGCAACCCGATAGCCTCCTAACACTTTGACCAAAGTGTTTTCCTCACATTAGGATGTTTATACATGTTTAATTAGTGTTATAATCACTAATTACATATATACATATGTCTTCATATGTTATTAGGATCATTGTGTGTGTCTAAGTCTTCACTTGACACCAAGCACTTGTCCTGCACTTCGATCCGATCCGCTCACTACAGGTGAGTTCATACCCCTTAATTAACCTTTTAAATGTTTTTAAATGTTTATAAATGCTTTATGGGGGGTAATGCAAGTACAAACATGTTTAGTTATTATACCAATCACATGTGATTAATAACTAGCATGCAAATGGATTTACTATACGGTAGTTGTTTTACCAAACAGATTTCTTCAAATAACTTTCTTAAACGTTTTTACATGTTTAAAACTCTTTATCAAACTGTCTTATATAATGTAAGTTTCCTTTCAAACTCTTTTACAAATGTGTTTCAAACAAAGGTTTTCCTTATACTTAAACTGTTTTATCAAACAAAATACTTTCAAATCGTTTCATAAACTGACATCAAGTCATCGTTTTCTTAGTATTAAATCTTTCAAAGGTGTTATGAAACTTCATTTATGCTTTTATATTGTAAAATGCATGCCTTAATATGTATAGTTATATAAATAATGTTTAAAGGGCTTAGGACGGTCAGCTCGCTTTATTTCCTTTTCCTCGTTAGGATGTGGCCTTAGGGCATCGGTTGCTCGTCCGAATGTCGTCTAAATATTAATTATATATCATGTATACATATATAGGTATAAAGGTTCCATTAGTCAGTTCAATACCTTTGGGGTAGCAAAGGTATACTTCCGGATATACCCGTACATTACTAGTAACTATAATGGGTATAGTTAGGCTTGGCAGTTATAGCGGTCCAAAATCAAATATCGGTCAAGGGACGATATTTGAGATATAGGTTATTGCGGTGAGATATCGGTATTTTTATATCATGCATAATATATATATATATATATATATATATATATATATATATATATATATATATATATATATATATATATAACGTAAGACATATATAATAGTAATATCAAAAGTGAAAACTTAAAAGGATGGATTTAACAATATCATCATCATCATCATCACCATCATCATCATCACCAATTAAAAATTAAGTACTTAACCTAACAAGATGATCAAACTTGTACAAACTAGCACGTTAACACTTAAGTATTTAACAATTAACACAACAATAGGATCAATTAAGTACCTAACATAACAGTAGGTTCAAATAAGTTAAGACCATAAGACTTAAGACAATGATTTAACACTAACAGAAGTAACTAAAATTACTTAACTAATATCCCACCTGGAAATCACCTGGAAATATCGCTGAATATCGGTTAAATATCGGTAAATATCACCGATTTTTGTGGTTCCGATATTTGACACCGATATTTTTTAAAGGTACCGATAACCGATATCCCACCTAGAAATTACCTGGAAATCGCCGATATTAACTGCATAATAGTTAGGAGATACTACTTATAAGTCCAAGTACAAGGAATCACACAAGAGTCAGTTCATACATGAGTACGTTTACATAGATACGCTTACATGAGTACTTTTACATAGATACGCTTACATGAGTACGTTTACATAGATACACTTACATGAGTACGTTTACATATATACGCTTACATGGATACGCTTACATGAGTATGTTGACATAGATACGCTTACATGAACACATTTACATTAATACGTTTAATAGATACTATTACATAGAATCTGTTACAGACGATTTGGGATTTACCATTCCACACCCAAAACTATTAGCTACAGTAGGGAAAAGGAGCATCGACGGGTGTCCAAGGTTGTACTTTTCGGCGAGTTTCCACGCCGTGAATATCCTAGTACAAAAGGATACATTCTTTTAGTTATTATATTATTTTCCTTCCTTTACTTTGTGACACATTCACATGAACGACAAGATAGGATATATTTGATGTAGATAAACTATTTTCCTTATTACCTTTATATTGTGACTCATACACATAAACGACGAGGTAGGCTATAGTTTTATACTAATAGTTTAAACAGGGAAAAACCGTCACATTTACAGTGATACTTACTTACAAAACAGTCGGGTCTTGGTAGAAGACTACTTGTATACTAATAAGAAATATGGGATTTTCTAGGGTTTTCAAACGTTTACGATTACTTACAAACATTTTCATACTCATACAAACTTTTCTCCAAATTTCCAAGGTCTTTACTTTACAGTTTTACAAATCAAAGACACAATAATACTTATGAATTCACCACTTTTATTGTTGATACTCGCTTTCAAAATAATTTGTATTCTCAGGTCACAAATAGACAGGTACGACGACCAGGTTTTGTGAAGACGAGCAGTCAAGACTCGTCTTTTATTTTGATCATTCATTATGGTGTTTATTTTATGAAAGAACACACTTGTAATTAAAATTATACTATTAATGCAATAGATGATGTTGTTTCTTGTTTACTACTTTGCATTGTTGTGATACATTACATGACGTCCTCTGCCCCAGAACGTTTCCACCATTCTCGGTTTTGGGATGTGACACTGGTCTTGGAATAAACCATAATGTCATCAACAAAAAAACATAACTGACCGGTCAAGCATCGGCCTGCATACCCGGTTTATCAAATCCATAAATGTTGTCGGTGCGTTGGTGAGCCCAAACGGCATCAACACGAACTCATAGTGGCCATAATGAGTTTGGAATGTTGTCTTCTCCAAATCCTCATATCTGACTCTCAACTTATGGTAACCCGATCTCAGATCAGTCTTGGAAAACCAAGATGCACCCTACAAGTGATCGAAGAGATCATCAGTCCTAGGAACTACATAGCAATTCTTCGTCGTCAAATTGTCCAACTCCCGGTAATCTATGCACATACGGTGAGACTCATCCATCTTCTTCACAAATAGAATCGGTGCTCCCAGGTTGAACTACTCGGTCTTATAAGTTTCTGGTCCAATAGCTCCTAAAGCTAATAGGACAACTCATGCATATCTGGTGGTGCGAGGAGATATGGCACCTTATCAATCGGGGCCACACCAGGGATCAGATCGATCCTGAACTCCACCTGCCTCTTGAGAGGCACACTGGGTAAATCATTTGGTAAAATACTTAGGAACTCTCTGACCACTGGCACATCTGAAACCGAAACTATCCCTTCATCCTGAGTGTTAACCACATATGCAAGTTAACCTGAACACCCATGATGGAGATATTTTCGATCCCTATCGTTCGAACAAAAAGCTAAACAAACCCTGGTACCCTCACTATAAATGGTCAATTCTCCCCCACTTAGGGTTGAAACTACCATAAGTTGCCTCCTACAATCGATCGTGGCTCCAAACCTGCTCAACTAATCCATCCCCACGATCAGGCACACATCCCAGATAGGGATGGGAATCAAGTTAATAGGGTAAGACACCCTGAATATCTCCAAAGTACAATCGCAAAAAACATTCAAAGCAGAAACCTGATGTTCATTAGCAATGGAAACTCGCAACGAACACTCCAACTCCCCAAGGTTCATATCGAAATCCCTACTGAAACATTAAGATACAAAAGCCCGAATCGCTCCAGAGTTAAAAAGCACAAGAGCAGGCAATGAATTCACTATGAATGTACCATTAACGACATTAGGCGCCGCTCTGGACTCCTCTGTTGTGATCTAAAAATCACGACCCTTGGCCTTCGGGGCCTCGGCCTTTCTCCCATTGCATGGGTCTCAATCTCAATCTCCCTCTTCCAGGTGAAAGACTACGGCTCGGAGAGGGAACTATACCTCTATGTTGACGCAAACTCATGGATCTCAGTTGAGAGCATGCTCAAGTAACAGGACATCTTAACCTGCTCCGAGGCAGCATACTCAAGGTAGAAAAGAGCTCTCTTAGTAAACATCTTGGTGATTGTTTGGTGCATTTCATGCACCCATTTTATAGCTTTATTCCATAAATGTGCATTGCATTTATGTTTAAACTCATGCATTTTGAATGTTTTTCGGGATTTTTCATGAGACAATTTCATTCACACATTTTTGTGATATTTCAGGGACTTTTGGAGGTAGGATATTGTTGGAGGAGGTAAATAAGAGTTGCGGACAAAATTTCGGGACTTGCAGAGCACCGAGGAGCAAAATATCAAAGAAATGAAGATTTTGGCTTTACAGAGATTTACACGGCCGTGTAAATGGAAGCCTTGCATTTACACACCCGTGTAAACGTAGATTTTTGTGCAATGTATTTTTGTGTTTACACGGGCGCGTAAACGACAGTGTTAATTTACGTGGGCCGTGTAAACGTAAATGCGGGTTTTAAAGCGGTTTTTCACCATTCTTAGAGGGGGGAACCAGTTTTTTATAAAGGGGAGTTGATTTTGGGAGCAGAGAAGGCGATTTTCTGGAGGATTTTGGAGGTGATTAACACTTGGAAACATTTGATTTCATTTTGTAAGAACTTTAATTTCATTTTCTAGATTTGTGATCTTGTTCTAGTCAACAGTGGCTAGAACCCCAGATTCTCCAACTTTATGTCTCGACTTCTAGTTGTGATTTCAATCATATGACTTGATGTTTGCTTTCAATTTTCTATCTAGTGAATTTGATTTTGTTTCAATTGAATGTTTGATTCTAATTGTGATTCTTATTGGCCATTTGAATTAGTGTTAGATCATTCAAGTTATCTAATTGAAAATCCGTAATTGTGTTATGTAAATTGGACTAGGTATCAACCACAAAACTGATTTTTATTGAATGAATTTAGTGTAAATCTTATTCACACATTCTTATGCTCCCGAGCTTCTGAGGAGTGTTGAGTGTTGTTGGGAACATTCACAGAAAGTTTAATGCAATCTTTCAACCTAATTCTAAGAACTTGTTTAGATAGATTGGTAGGGTTAGGATTAATCATAGAGCTTATTTTGGTTAATCAATGTGGTGAATAGGAGGTGCTAGAGCTTGTTAGCATTTCCAAGTACCAATTTAGATAGAATTGAACGAATATCATTTCATCCGTGGAATCACATTGCTAATTTGTCTTGCATGGAGTTGGAGTCCTTACAAATCTTGAATCTACTTCATTTAATCAATCATTTACTTATTGTTTTATTCTATTGTTTAAATCATTGCTTATAAATACCCCCATTATGTGACCATTTTTGTACCTTACGCAAAAAGGTATAAGAACTTGTCCCGTGTCTCTGTGGATCAACCCTGCTTACCTTGTATTACCTTTTTAGTGCAAAGTAACAGTGTTTTGGAGTCATTTTGTACCCCTTTATTTGTTGGGTTTGACGCCCCCAACAGTGATCTCTGTCGCCAACTCTGTCATCCGCTTCAGCAACAAATACTCCTGGGCTAACCTCTCCCTCTCGACCAATCGAACATACTCAGCATGGAACATATCAATGAACTAATCACAAGTCACTACGGTCCTCTCTACGGGACTATAAGCACCGACCACCGGCTTCCACCAATCCTTCACCCCCAAGCGAAGAAGGTTCGAGGTGAACATGACCTTTTGGTCCTCTAGGCATAAACATGTGAAGAAACAAACCTCCACATCAGATATCCACCTCATAGTGGTGATTAGGTCCTTGAACTTGTCGAGCTTTAAGGGCTTCGTGTTGCTGAAGTCCCGTTGCTAAACCATCATTCTCTTTCCTGCAGCAACAACAGTTACAGTGCACCAGTAACAGCCTCAGTAAAAATAGCATATCGATCATCAAAAATATCAATCATAACGGTCTTGACAGACCCAAACATCTTCGGGATCGCCTCCCTAACTGCTATGGACACCTAAATGGTGATCATCTCGCGAATCTCATCATTAGTCAATCTTGGCCTCTCCAGGCCGTCAACTCCTAATCCCAAACCTCTAGTGATCGCCATACTGAAAACAAACTGGAATACATCAGTAAGCTTATAATTCATAGTAACATATCATTACAGGATCACTAAATCTTCAGGGTTCATGACTTCCTTGATATGCGTACGAGTCCTATGCTTCTAGTAGTACCAACCATACTACCTTCCACACCTACCCGTATTTGTCTCAAAGGATCGTCACAGACCTCTCAGCCACAAAGCCCAAAAAACTAGGATACACATACATCATATACTCATTCTCTCAATAATAGCTAATTACTCCTTATGTTGGCCTTATAACAACCATACTCACTCATGAAACTTCCACTAACTTGATGGGTTATGAGCATTCTAACACTTCCTAAGTGTACATGCAACCCTAATAAACATTGGATCTATGTTTGTCTAAGATACATGAAAATAATTATTTTTCCAAGGTTCATATCCTAACTAGCATGGCATGGGGAACTTGAATCAAATAAAGCTAGTAGAAATACTTACCTTGTAGTTGTAGTTGATTCCTTGGAGTTTTAGAGCCTAGCACCAATAGTGTGGATGCCTCAAATGGAAATCACAAATCACCACAAACTTGGAACTTTGAGAGAATAGTCACTACTATCTTGAAATCGGCCCTCGCCTCAACAAGTGTCAACTAGTCTGATTTCAAGAACCAAATCCTTCTTTATATAGTGTGGTGGATTAGGGTTGCATCCATGTAAACCCTAATACCCATGTCTCTTCATTTCCATGAGATCCATGGGTTAAAGCTCCATGGAGTATCCATGGACTTTTCCATGCAAGCCTAGCCCATTCCAAATAAACCTTAGCCCACACTATATAAATATAGAAGCTTATATTTAATTAGTAATATCTTTGATCTCTAAATTAATCCTAGATTAATTATAGATCAATACTAATTAAATAATATGATCCTATTTTAATATATTAGAACTTATAATATATTAATAAATCATAACTTGTACTATTCTCAACAGATTATCCATAAATTGTTCAGGTGAAGTGCAACCCAAATGGACCATGCCGGGTCGGGTCAAGTACATACCAAATATAGTTATGGACTTAGACACTATATCCAACAGTCTCCCACTTGGATAAGTCTAATAACTATAGTTGCAAGTATGACTTCAGGAACCGATCAGCAATCGTAGCTCTTTAAACTCTGTTGAACTAGAACGCGCCATTTTAGATAAGTGATCATATAATCCTCTGTTCTAGATATCAACCAGACAAATACATGGAACATGGTCTTACTTATTGCCCAGCATTTGTTTCCCGATTTCCGATTTGTTTGACATAGAACTTAACTGAACACATCAATTTAGTTCTGACCGGGCCCGGTACATAGGTCAAAACAAAATCATCAAGGGGCCCAGATATCAGCTTCTAATCCAAGAAGGAACAGATAAACTTCGACTCATATGTTTGTTATACCACTCATTGAATTATACACAAAGGCACGTTTTATAACATCGAGTTACCAATGCGTTTTCATACAATCAATGCATAAACAACTCATAAGTAACAAATCATATCTCTAGGTTTGAAGACTTATATGATATTACCGTCTCACGATCACTCGAGATAAAATTCCATGAAGTGATTCCAGTGAGCGTGGGTTGAGTCCAATGCTCAGAACTTATGAGCACTCATGATTGTTGTAGCCATGTCCAACACCTTAGACCTCTGCAACCAATCATGACAGTCTTGATTCATACCTACTTCCGACATATGACCGATTGTAGAGGTTTGAATAATATGATATACCAAACATAATTATTCTGGAAGTCAAAACATGCAAAAGAAATATAGTAAACGATCGACAAGAGATAGCAACACTTTACTCATAAATAAAACACCTTTTATTCATCATCTAATGTCAATTACAATTTACAAATTTCATAATTTATCTAACTACTAAAACTTATATCATCCTTCAGCCCTATGCTCCGAGCATGTTGGAGATGCTTAACCCTACTCAGTCCCTTCGTGAGGGGATCTATTGGGTTCTCATCCGATGATACCCTCTTTGCCACGAGGATTCCTTCTTCTATTCGATGTCTGGTGAAGTGATATTTTCTGTCAATGTGCCTGGATCTCCCATGATCTCTTGGTTCCTTGGCTAAGGCAACCGCACTATTGCTGTCACAAAATCTCCATTGGCTCTTTTATAGCTGGTACAACTCCAAGGTCTCTGATGAAGTTCTTTAGCCATATAGCCTCCTTTTCTGCCTCGCTTGCTGCTATATACTCTAATTCACAAGTGGAATCAGCCATTGTCTCCTGCTTGGAACTCTTCCAAGTGATTGCTCCTCCGTTTAAGGTAAAGACCCAACCCGACTGAGAGCGGAAATTATCCCTATCAGTCTGGAAGCTAGCATCACTATACCCTACAACTCTCAAGTCATCACTCCCACCGAGGGTAAGGACCCAGTCCTTAGTCCTCCGTAGGTACTTGAGGATATTCTTTACCGCAGTCCAGTGTGCCTTGCCAGGGTTCCCCTGATACCTGCTAACCATGCTCAAAGCAAAGGCTACATCAGGTCGAGTACACGTCATAGCATACATGATCGATCCTACAGCTGAAGCATAAGGTAGTCGACTCATTTCTGCTATCTCAGCCTCAGTACTAGGGCTTTGTGTCTTACTCAATCTGGCATTACTCTGAATGGGTAACTCACCTTTCTTGGGGTTATGCATGTTGAATCTTTTCAACACTTTGTCCACATAGGTGCTTTGACTAAGTCCAATTAGTCTTTTACTCCTGTTTCTCAAAATCCTTATCCATAGGATATAGGCAGCTTCACCAAGGTCCTTCATAGCGAAACACTTCCCAAGCCAGGACTTTACTTCCTGCAGGGTTGGGATGTCATTTCCTATGAGTAGTATGTCATCCACATACAGTACCAAAAAGCTGACTATGCTCCCACTAGCCTTGATATAGACACAAGATTCATCTTCACTCCTTGAAAAGCCAAATTCCTTGACTTTCTCATCAAAGCAAAGATTCCATCTGCGAGGTGCCTGTTTCAATCCATAAATGGATTTCTCGAGTTTACACACTCTATTGGGGTACTCTATACTGACAAAACCCTCTGGCTAAACCATGTAAACATCTTTAGCCAACTTTCCATTAAGGAAAGCGGTTTTGACATCCATTTGCCATATTTCATAGTCATGAAATGCAGCAATGGCTAACAGAACCCTAATAGACTTTATCTTGGCCACTGGTGAAAAGGTTTCATCATAATCAACTCTCGGAGTTTGAGAATAACCTTTTGCAACTAGTCGAGCCTTATAAGTTTGTACATTACCATCCATGTCGGTCTTTTGAAGATCCATTTGCACCCTACAGTCTTACGACCTGGTACATTCTCAACCAAGTTCCAAACTTGATTTTCATACATGGACTGTATCTCGCTATCCATAGCCTCTTTCCATTTAGCAACCTCAGGGCCTGCCATGGCTTCCGTGTAGCTGTTAGGCTCATCAAGACCTACTAGTGTCTCATCACTAATAATTGTCTCACCTTCCGCAGTAATATGGAAACCATAGTAATGCTTAGGTGCATTCCTAACTCTTGTGGAACGCCTCAGAGGTACAGATTCGTCAATTGGCTCAACAGGAGTTTCCTCCTCAAGTTGAGGGCTAGCGTTTGAAGTTCCTTCACCACTTGACTCTTGAATTTCTTCAAGATCAATTTGCCTCCCACTGTCTCCTTGGCTTATAAACTCTCTCTCTCAAAAGACTCCTCTTCTTGCTACAAAGACCACATTATCACTAGGTCTGTAGAAGAGGTAACCAAAGGATCTTTGTGGGTAGCCAATGAAAATACACCTCTCGCTTCGGGGTTCTAGCTTGTCATGAGTCTCGCGCCTCACAAAAGCCTCGCAACCCCAAATCTTGATGTGGTCTAGGTTGGGTACTTTACCAGTCCACATCTCGTAAGGAGTTTTGGCAACTTTCTTTGTAGGGACTAGATTAAGAATATGGGCGGCGGTCTCTAAGGCATACCCCCAGAATGAGATTGGTAGCGAAGCTCGACTCATCATGGAACGAACCATATCCAACAAGGTTCGATTATGCCTCTCAGCTACACCATTCAACTGTGGTGTCCTGGGAGGTGTCAATTGTGAGACAATCCCACATTCCCTAAGATAGTCGAGGAACTCTAAACTAAGATACTCACCACCTCGATCGGATCGAAGCATCTTAATGTTCCTGCCCAATTGATTCTCGACTTCCTGTTTAAATTCCTTAAACCTTTCGAAAGTCTCTGACTTATGCTTGATCAAGTAGACATATCCATATCTACTGTAATCATCAGTAAAATTCAAATAATAACGATTAGCATCCCTTGTGGCATGTTTGAATGGTCCACACACATCCGTGTGTACAGGGTCCAACAAACCTTCACCCCTCTCACAAGAACCTGTGAAGGGTGACTTTGTCATTTTCCCAAGTAAGCATGATTCGCAACTATCATCTGACTTTAGGTCAAATGATTCCAAGACTCCATCCTTTTGTAGTTGGCCTATGCGTTTCTTGCTTATATGTCCAAGACGACAATGCCATAATGATGCTTTATCCAAGTTATTATTATTAATATAATCAATACACATCACATTATTTCCTAAGTTGTCTACAACAGACACAGCTTCATACACACCATCACAAGGTAATGCTTTAAAATAAAGAACATTATTAAAGAAAGCATCAATAGAACCAACTTCATTATTAAATGAAAATGTAAACCCTTGTTTGTACAATGCGTGAAAGGAAATAATATTTCTTTCCATTTCTGGCGAATAACAACACTTATTCAAATCTAAACTAAACCCACTACTTAGCGATAAAGTATAAACTCCAATCTTGGTGACAGGTGAAGCTTTCATGTTTCCCATGATCAAGTTTATTCTTCCTTGCTCCACATTCTCACTTCTTCTTAGTCGCTGTAAATCAGAACATATATGAATACCACAACCGGTATCAAGGACCCAAGAATTAGAATGGGGTGAGTTATTAGATAAGATAGTGTAAATACCTGCATGGTTGGGTTTAACTTTCCTATCCTTCACATCTTGTTGGTACTTTGGGCAGTTCCGCTTCCAATGTGCCTTTTCATGGCAATAGAAGCATTCAGCCTCTTTTGGGTCAGAAGAAGGAGTGATGAAACCTTTCTTGGTTCCACTTGAAGAAGAGCCATCAAGGGTCCTAACTTTGGTACCCTTCGAAGAACTCTTTCTCTTCTTCCCTCTTCCTTTCCCGATTTCCAAGACAGGGGCGGAGTTGGTAGGAGTAGGAGTAACAATCTCCTTACCCTTAAGACCACTTTCTGCGGTCTTTAAGAGTCCTTGAAGTTTGCTGAGTGTGACCTCTTCCTTGTTCATGTGGTATGTCATGCGGAATTGATCATAACATGAAGGTAAGGAGTGCAAAATGATATCTATTGCAAGCTCCTTGGGGAAGTTCACATTAAGCTTCAGCAAACGGTCCACAAATCTTTGCATTTTCTGCATGTGGCCCATGATGGGTTCTCCATCCTTCATGCGAGTTGTTATCATGGAGGAGATGATTTCATACCTCTCTTGACGAGCACTTTGATGGTATCTTTCCATCAAGTCTTGGTGCATCTCATAAGGGTAGAAATCTTCATAGGATTTTTGGAGATCGGTTGTCATAGTGGCCATCATGATGCATGCCACTTTGGTGGCATCCCTTTCATGTGCCCTAAACTCAGCAATCTCTTGAGGAGTAGCAACTGTCTCATCAATCTCCTTAAGCTCCTTATCGAGGACATATTCCTTGTCCTCGTAGCGAGTAATCATTCTGATGTTTCTGATCCATTCATTAAAGTTGGATCCATCAAAAGTGACTTTCCCACACAAGTTCATAAGAGAAAAGGAGCCACTAGGATTAGAGCCAGAAGCAGCGTTGTTTGCAGACATCTAGTAAGAGAAGAAAGAAAGAATTACTTTAGATATAGAGATAGTCCTTAATAAAACACCCAAATGTAATATTAAGGCTAGGACCCAATCACAATATATTATACTTAGAAGAGGTATGTCGTAATCTAAGTAATAACATATTTGAAAGGTAGGTGAATGACGATTCACCAATTTCCACCAAAGTCGAAATATTAAAATATTTAATTTGGTTCTTAGAAACTCCTAGATTCTTTTGAGATTCAATGTACTTTTCAAATGCATGTTTCAATATCGAGTGTGCCCTCCAAGTTTTGTGACTGGGATGCCGAGGATCACAAAACGAGGTGTGAAGTAACCATGCAAATTAGTTGGTACCCTTAATAAATTACCCCTCAATCGATGTGTTGGTTAACCACACACGCTCCATCGATACTATGATAAATATTAAGTCGCCCTTTACCTACCTTGTTAAGTCCAAGTTAGTGTGCCGGTTAACCACACACGCTCCACTAACGACTTAGACAAAGTGTAAAGTGTAATTTCATGGATTAGCACCTTATTCGCATTTTTCCTAAAGTAACTAAGATTGGGAATTTAATAAAACATTTAGTTACTTTATAATATTCATCATACTTTTAATGAGAATTTATAAGTCCTTGCCTTACCCGTTCGGCTAACGACCCTCCACCAGTCAAGCAAGCGGTGGGTGAGAGTGGACACCCATTAAGTTGCCATTTTATAGGTAACAACCTTATACCCAACTTATAGACCGGCTTCGTGAATGAGGCGTACTAGCGGTAAGACAACTTTAATCTTATATATATATATATATATATATATATATATATATATATATATATATATTAACTTATAATATTATAAGTATAAGGGTTGAATTTTAACTTTTAAAATTCTAAGGGTTGGAACTAAAGTTTTTAATATGACTTTACTTGTTCCAAAACTTGAGGGCAAGTTTTGTAAACTTTCAAAACTTTTCATTTCTTGTAACTTATGAGTTTAATAGAGTAATAAAAATGAAGACTCTTCATTTTTCTAACTCTTGTGTTCTTTTAATGGTTTTTTAATTCAAGTGGCTTTTGGTTTTCCATAACTTGAGGACAAGTTATGGATTCCATTAAAACACATTATGATCAAGAATTAAACTACCACATAGGTTACAAATAATTCCTATGATCATCTAAACATCATAAGATCAAGAACATGAATATGAACACTTTCATGAATCAAAAATTACACATAAAACTTTGTAATTTTTATAACAAGTTGTTGTAAATGGATTAGCAAAGACATTACACCATCTAAAACAAGTTTTCAAGTACCAAAACAGTTTAGGGTAATGTTTCTAGTCCATTTCCAGCAACTAAAGTCGAAAATCTGCACTCTTTGGCTTCTACTCGTGAGTGCATGAACCTACTCGGCGAGTAGGTTGAAGATACACATGAACTCGGCGAGTCCCCACATGGACTCGGCGAGTTCATCAGGCAGACAGCAAGTTTTTCGACTTTTTAAACTATTTTGCATCAAGTATCAAACAAACAAGCCTAGGCTCTGATACCACTGATGGATTATGAGCATTCTAACACTTCCTAAGTGTACATGCAACCCTAATAAACCTTGGATCTATGTTTGTCTAAGATACATGCAAATAATTATTTTTCCAAGGTTCATATCCTAACTAGCATGGCATGGCGAACTTGAATCAAATAAAGCTAGTAGAAATACTTACCTTGTAGTTGTAGTTGATTCCTTGGAGTTTTAGAGCCTAGCACCAATAGTGTGGATGCCTCAAATGGAAATCACAAATCACCACAAACTTGGAACTTTGAGAGAATAGTCACTACTATCTTGAAATCGGCCCTCACCTCAACAAGTGTCAACTAGTCTGATTTCAAGAACCAAAGCCTTCTTTATATAGTGTGGTGGATTAGGGTTGCATCCATGTAAACCCTAATACCCATGTCTCTTCATTTCCATGAGATCCATGGGTTAAATCTCCATGGAGTATCCATGGACTTTTCCATGCAAGCCTAGCCCATTCCAAATAAACCTTAGCCCACACTATATAAATATAGAAGCTTATATTTAATTAGTAATATCTTTGATCTCTAAATTAATCCTAGATTAATTATAGATCAATACTAATTAAATAATATGATCTTATATTAATATATTAGAACTTATAATATATTAATAAATCATAACTTGTACTATTCTCAACAGATTATCCATAAATTATTCGGGTGAAGTGCAACCCAAATGGACCATGCCGGGTCGGGTCAAGTACATGCCAAATATAGTTATGGACTTAGACACTATATACAACATAACCATGTAGCCGCCTTGTGTGTGCTAATCATACATAACATTGGATCTGATATATGGTCGAACAATTGATTCTACCTTAAGCCCATAACCAAACAAGAAACAAGAAATAATGTTAAATCAAACATTCTCAGGATATATAAAATCATATTTATGTATAACTATGATGCACACACTAAGTAACCACAGTAATAATATCAGTTCCATATATCATATCAAGCAATTCTCCTAGGCTATCAGGCATCATAAATAAGGCAATTCTATCATGCAATTCCTCAAGATCCCTAGACTACAAACAAGCATGCAATTCTATCATATCCTAAATACAAAAAATCAAGTGTGGGGGAATAACTTTCCTTGGATCTAGCTGATTATACACATCGCATCCTCTCCATCGATCATTTTAGAGATAATTTTGTAAAATATTTTGTAGATCCATAGTTTGAGTCTGGAATCACACAAGTGCTCATCCAATTCTCTTAAACTAGGGCTCTGATACCAACTTGTAACGTCCCAAACACCATGATAAAATTATTCATTTTAATAAAACATTTCCACAAAACCATAAGATAGTAAACCATTGTTTCGAAATAAATCCATAAAATCATAGTATCGAAAATCCCTCAAAACATAAATCAACAGGAAGATATGTACGATCACGCCTTCGCCTTGTCCCGATCATTTGATGTACCTGAAACCACGAAATCAACAACTGTAAGCCAAAGCTTAGTGAGCTTTCCCAAAATACCCCACATGACAATACATATACAATGCATGCATATCGGGCCTAAAATATAAAACTGGATTGCCCCAGGCCCATAGTCTCCCGACTGGATTACCCCCAACCCACAGTCTCCTGACTGGATTGCCTACATGTCCACAGTCTCACGACTAGATTACCCCTGGTTCTATTGTCTCCTGACTGGATTAAACATGGGTTTGTTGGCCTACATCACAAAGTCGTACCACCTCAACCCAACCTCCCTATGTCAACATATGTAACAGATTCGCAATAACCAACAAATACAGGTAATCATGCAGATCTACCAATCTAAAGGATCACTATATTATAGAAACATCCTATCCACAAAGGTACATAACACAATATAGTGGGAGGGAATTGGTTCCTTTGACCCACGAGTACAATGAGGAAAGCTCGCCTCAAAGTCTAGAAGAAAGCAGTAACGATCACTGGTCTGATAACTGGCTCTACAGGTCAACTATAGAACAAACAAGACCGAGTCTCAATCTACATCTCAAATACTCAGTTTGACCTAAATTTAAACTTGATCAAAGTCAACGTTCAACTTCCAGTCAACCTACGCCCCCACGTACATGATGCTCTACGCCCAGCATAGAGGTTAATGAAGCAAAATTGGACAGAAAGTAGTTACGCACAGCGTAGCTAAACTACACCTTGTGTAGTACACTATTGTCCAACTTTTCCTATTAAGTGCTTAATATAGAAAGGTAAGCCTCCAAACTTCCAGATCTATACTAGATGGACAACTTAATGGATAAAGTCTCTGAATTTATCCATTTTCCTGCATACAGAAAGCACTAATCCAAACCCTAGGTCCAAAAAGCCTTATATTGCTCAAAAGCTCATGCATGGATGAATGAGAGTGACCAAAATCTCATTTTTATGACTTAGCAACCCCAAAAACGACTAGAAACGAAATTCATATGGCGTGGAGTAGCTTATACTCACAAAGGCCAAGGTTATGGGGACGAAAGGATAGAAATCTCAAAAGTAACTAGATCTAATCATGAACATCATCAAGGTAAGAACTTTATACCTTCTGGTGGATGATTATGTGATGAAAGTTCTAGATCCACAAATCTTGGAGCTTCTTAAGTGCTTCCCAATGGATTTCTTCCTTCAAAGATGCATACAAAACACTCAAAGGTCACCAAAAGTCACACAAGAAGGTTAGGGTTTCGGGGTGGCTGCTTAAGGAGGTAGAGGTTGAGCATGAAGAGGGTCTCAAGGGTTTAGAGCCTTTAAATAGGGCACACAAATCCATGATTTAGGGTTTTGATTTTGGGCCCTTGCGCCCTACGTATATCATTTATGTCTTGTGACCAAGTTCCATCCTACGCATTGCATAAGAGACTGACCTACGCCCTGTGTAGGACCAAACTTCCCAACACTTAAACTTTACAAAAAGAATTGAAATATACCTATAAGGACCGACTATTACAAAGAGGTTTTATATGAATACCTTGTATAGTTATCAAGAATATTGTATGATCCAAATTAGAATCCCTCTTACAGTATCCCACCCCTTAGCAAGCAAGCTAGCAATAAACGTCTTCAATTGAGCGTGGAAGAAATCAACCAAGAAACATGTTGGTTTATTTCTTGAGTTCTTTGCATAGAGAGGTAGGAGGAGGAAAGGAAGGTAGCGGTTTTTAAGGCCTCCAAGGAGCTTATAATTCCTTTTACTTTGTCCATGTACAAAAATCCTAGGAATAATATTGTTTTAAAGCCTCCAAATGTTATCCATTTAATTCAAACAATATTAAAATAATCATTTGGTATTATCCATTTATTTATCTTGTGTAATTAATTTCTAATTGTTTATTAACACTTTAATAAACAATCAATTATATTATATTTATTTATTGATAGATTAATAAATAATAAATTCTTCTTAATTAAATATTTTTGCCACACAAACTTAAGTGAAATGTGTAATTCATACATGTCCAATTGTCCATGTAATTAATTATGTCACCAACATATTTTGTAGTTTATTGTGTCACCAACATATTTTGTAGTGTGTATATCTCCAATAGTCTCTTTACCACTCTCTTAAAAAAATCACATCATTGGAATAAAAAATATGTGATGTTGAGAAACCAACCTAACCAATCTTAATATGTGATACACCTGACCATGTATGACTTCTTCTATTGCCATATAAATTCCTTCGAGGTCCATAATGAAAATGAAAGGAGAGAGTATGTCATTTTGGCGCAAACCTCTCTTTAAAGTAAACTCTTTAAAAGGGCTATCACCATTTCCATTTTCTCTTCTTATACAAATTAATCATCTCGTTTACCAGGGGGAGAGGACCATCCAATCTCCGCCTTCCACGGCCATCATCGCTATTTTTTCTTTATTTTAATTATTAAAGCTAGTATTTAACACTTAAAAAACTTCTTTTTATTTAATATATCCAAAAATTATAATAAAATACAAAACAAAATCTTCTTATTTAAAATAACCCTTATGTTTCTCATTTCGTTTGGTTACAACTTTTCCACGAATAGTCGCCACGCCGTGTACAATAAACAACCACATTGTGGGATCAACTTCATTCGCGTGCCCTCTAAGAATTCCAACGTGTACTTCTCTAATAAATTTATGGAAAAATGACCTTTGAGGGTAATAAAGTATTCGTCTTGTATTCATTAGGTCCCTTATCTTTTTTTGTCTTTATTATACCATTGAACTTATAATCCCTGCTCACCAAAGCCACCGCGACCGGTTATCACCTGTTTTACTGATTACCACATTTAATTAGAGATGACATGTCTTATTACGTGGAATTAGAACACATTTAATTACCATTTCTCTTTCACCCCTTTGTCCTTACAGTTACGGTTCGTTTTAATTGAGGGAAGAAAAAGTTCAATCGAAGCATACGGTTAGGAAATTGAAGAGAACTGGTGAATGCGAGTGTTATAGTGAAGAAGATGGCCTCCGATTCCAAACAAAGTAAGTATTTAACAGTTTATATACATTATAATGGTTTATTCACACCAAAACCATTAGTGTACTTGAACGCTGTTGTTGTTTCAATCTGTTATGTCGATTTTGGTGCAATGGATTTCAAAGACTTTAACTTGTTCATTGCAAAGTTGATTGAAGGCAGTTGTGATAATGTATATTATTGCACTAGAAATGAACCGTTGGCAGAGGGTATTAGGAGAATTAGGAATGATGCTGACTACTTTGAGTTTATTGAAACGGGTTATAGTGATGAAGCTGGTCTAAGAATGAATGTGTATATAGACCACGAAAATGAACCTGTACTTGATTGGGCTGATATGGAAGTAATGGAAGATGATGAAGGGCATTATTCTGAGGAAGACCTGGATGATGATAAAGATTCACAACTTTCTGATGATATTCCATATGAGCATGAAGCAGATGATTACATTCCTTCTCTTGACAAGACTATTGGTGATGAATTCTTACATCGGGTGTCTGGTATGTGTAAGGATATAAATGATGAGGCTGAAACTGATGAGGTTGAAACCAAGAATGGAGATGACAAACCAGTGTACCCTGTCCATAATGAGAACCAGAAATGGGACAAAATGGTGCCAATTCTAGGTATGAGATTCTCTAACCCCGTGGAATTGAAAATTTGTTTGACTAACTATGCAGTGAAGAATGGGTACAACCTTTATTTTGAGAAAAATGATAGTCAGAGGTTATTAGTGAGATGTTGTAAAGAGAACAAGAACCCCTCCTGTCCTTTTAGACTGTGGGCTTCCTGGATGATCAGTGAAAGGTCTTTCCAGATTAAGTCATTAGTTGATGAACATAACTGTTCAAGAGTCTTCAAACTTGGTTCCATTGTAACATATAAATGGATTGGAAAGCATTTTAAGAATCAACTTGTGAAGAACCCTAAAATGAGCATAAGGAAAATGAAGGCCAAAGTGAGTACAAACTTTAACTTGATTGTTAGTGTCACTCAATGTAGAAATGCTAGGAGATATGCTTTGGATAAGATAGAGGGTAGTGTGATAGAACATTATGGTAAAGTATGGAGTTATGGAGAAGAAATAATGAGGACAAATCCTGGTTCAACAGTAAAGATAGATGTGAATGTCACGTCTGATTCCACAACCTACTTTTCTAAAATGTATGTTTGTTTTAAGGGTGTGAAGGATGGTTGGATTGCAGCATGTAGGAGGGTAATAGGGGTAGATGGTTTTTTTTAAAGGGTATATGTAGAGGCCAACTGTTAGCAGCTATGGGTAGGGATGCAAACAACCACATCTTCCCTATTGCATGGGCTGTGGTGGAAGTTGAAAATAAGGAAACATGGAAGTGGTTTCTTGACCTCCTTCTGGATGACATTGAAATGGGAATTGGTCATGGATTGACCCTCATATCAGACCAACACAAGGTATATCTCTGTTTTGTTTTGTTTAAGTTGAATGTTTTTGTTATGTCATCTATTTCATGCTTTCTTTCAGGGATTAATAAAGGCTGTCAAAGAAAGGGTTCCAGCAGCAGAGCATAGACAATGTGCTAGGCACATCTATGCTAACTTCAAGAAAAGATTCAAAGGTGAACAATATAGGAAGTTGTTTTGGGCAGCAGCTACTAGTACTACTCAACCTAAATTTGAGGCAGAAATGAATTCCATAAAAAAAATTGACCCTTTGGCTTATGAACACCTCATGGAAAGGAACCCTAAAAGTTGGTGCAGGGCATTCTTTGAAGTGGGCAGGGCTTGTGATGCTTATGAGAATGGCATATCAGAAAGTTTCAACTTTGTTATTGATCTTGCTAGGAAAAGGCCACTCATCACCATGTTGGAAGAGATAAGGATTTATGCAATGGAGAGGATGTATAAAATGTTGCAAGAGGGACAAAGTTGGGGGAATTTAAAAATATGTCCATCTATAAGGTTGAAGATATCAAAGCTAAAGAAACAGCAAAGGTATGATATAACTTCTATTTTATAAATATTATATGTCTCATCTATAAGATTAATAGAACTTCTTATTTTTTTGGGCAGATTTTGGGGTGTTATACCATCTGGGATACAACAATATGAAGTTAGGATTGGAAATGATGGATATGCTGTGGACCTTAACAACAACACATGTGGATGTAGATCTTGGCAAGTATCAGGTATCCCATGTGTGCATGTAGTGGCAGCCATTTCATACCTCAACAGGAATGCAGAGGATTATGTTGCACCATGGTTCCATACAGCCATGTTCTTGACTTGTTACAACCATACCATTAACCCACTTAATGGTAGTTCCATGTGGCCTGAATCTCCCTACATGAAGCCATTGCCTCCTCAAAAAAGAAGGTTACCAGGAAGGCCAACCCTTAAAAGGAAAAAAGATCAATCTGAGATGGAAAGCAAGGGGAAAACAAGGCATACTATCTCAAAAGCAGGTTCAGTTAATAGATGCACTATTTGTAGAGAAAGGGGCCACAATAGATCAACATGTCCTACTAGACCAGCAGATGTAGCATCCACTTCAAGGCCAAAAAACAAGAAACCTAAAAAATGTAAAAAAAGAGAAAGGTATGCTATTAAAACAATATAATTTAAATGGAACATCCAACTCATTAACTACATATTTGTATAGCAGGTAAAGTGGAACCAGTTCAAGTGGATCCAGTTCAAGCAGATCCAGTGGATCCAGTTCAAGTACCAGCTCCACATGTTGATCCAGTTCAAGCAGATCTAGTGGATCCAGTTCAAGTACCAGCTCCACATGTTGAACCAGTTCAAGAAGATCCAATGGATCCACTTCAAGTACCAGCTCCACATGTTGAACCAGTTCAAGCAGATCCAGTGGATCCAGTTGATGTACCAGCTCCACATGTTGAACCAGTTCAAGTAGATGATCCACATCCAGATGTTGATGTCCCTGCTCAACCAGTTGCAACTAGGCAGAGGATACGAAAATACTCAGAAAGAATTACCAAGATAGGGTTGAGGAGGAAGGTTTTGAAGAAAGAAGGAAGCACTGGACACAACCCAATGGTGTTGGAATGATTTTATTTGGAAAGACAAACTTTTAGTCTTGTAATTATGTAATTGGGAAAACTTTAAGAATCATGGCACATGGCACATCTTTTGACATATTAGGACAACTGTGGGCACAGCTTTTGTAATAGTGCACATGCTGATGGAATATTACAACTTTGTCTTTTATCTATATGCTTTGGTGTATGGTTATTTGCATATAGATTGTTTAATCTTATATTATCTATCATAAATCAAGTAGATTTAGTATTAATACATTAAGCAATATTTGATGTTGTTGTTGTTGTTGTTAATCTGGACCATTTTACCTTTGGATCACATCAACACATTAACAATTGATTACTGCCAAATTTAATCTAGACCATTTTACCCTTGGATCACATCAAGACATTAACAATTGATTAATGCCAAGATTTAGTCTTAATACATTAAGAAATGTTTGATGTATCCAATGTGGTTAATCTGGACCATTTTACCCTTGGATCACATCAACACATTAACAATTGATTAGTGCCAAATTTAATCTGGACCATTTTACCCATGCATCATGTCCAATTCATTAACCTTTTAAATACATTAATACTTCTTGGAAAGCACTCAAAACATCAAACTATCATTAATCAAAAAGATTTAGTCATAATACATCAAACAAATTACAACATTAAGGATTACATTTAGTCTTTGAATACAGCTAAACTAAGGGTTAAATTAAGGGCTAAACTACTTCTTAAACACAAACAACAGAAACAACACAATCATCACAACTTTATGAGTAAATAGCTTCCATTTGAGTTTTTCAAACTCTTGTCTAAAAACCAAATTTTCTTGTTCCATCTTCATCTTACATATGCTGATCTCGTTTTCCAATATAGAAACTTTGAGGGTTAAATTGCACAGTTCTTTTTTGTCCTTCCTAGAATTGACTTCATTTTCAGGGGTTTCAGGCTCCAACCATTCCCAGAACTTGCATTTTGGTCCTTCATTCTTGAAAAAAGTAACAAATTGGTTAAAGAAAGAAGATTAAACGAAAAGTAAAAAACAATTGCTTTACCATGGAGTTAGGGCACAATCTGAATTTTTTTCCTGGATTGTCTTTAGTTCGTGAAGTTCGTACACGAGATGGTAACCCACAGTAACAAGGATTTTCAGGTTGAAATTCAGCATTTCGTTTGGAAGAAATAGAAGAAGAAGAAGAAGAAGACATGTCGATCTAGGGCAAGAACGATGCAGTACTGCAACTTTGCAATTAATAAGCCCAGTTTATGGCACATAATGCCACGTAATATCCACATAAGTAGTAACCTATAACAACCGGTATCAAGGGTTTTGGTGAGCAGGATTATTAAGTTCAGTGGTATAATAAAGACAAAAAAAAAAAAAAAAAAAAAAAAAAAAAAAAAAAGATAAGGGACCAAATGAGTACTTATAGAACATTTTATTACCCTCAAAGGTCATTTTCCCTAAATTTATCAAGCAAAAACTCTCCACCAAGACATGGCAAGCATGTGGCCACGTCGTTGGACTTCAAATTCCTCAAAATGTTTACTTTTGTTGACACAATCCAGCAATCTTGTTCCTAGCTCCGTATTTCTGCTCCTTTTATCTTAAGCATGTCTTTTTTGGTACAAAATAAAGTTTTAACATACTAAGTATCTTTTATCTTTAATTTAAGACTAAATGTAGCTAAAAACATAGAAATGCCGCATAATAATATATGAAATCATTGGGTATTAATGGCATTTAGCCTATAAGGTGATGAGCCAAATGAGCTATTCTTAGCTGAAAAGAAAGAGGAACATGATTGTTTACTTGTGGAAAAGTTGTAACCAAAGAAAATGGGAAGCATTAATAAGTGTTATTTTAAAAATAGGGAAGTGTTTCATATACAATAATTTTTCTCCATACACAACAATTTATATTTTATAGAGATGTACAATAACACTTTAATATATAAACTGTTTTGTATGGAAAAAAAATATTATGTACGAATCAGCTCTTTTTAAATAAAAAGATTTTGTTTTGTATTTTATTATATTTTTTGGATATATTAAATAAAGAGTAAATTACACGAATAGTCCCTATGGTATACGGTAATTTGCGTACTTGGTCCCTAACTTATTTTTTTAACTCAAAAGATCCCTACTATTTGTTTTTGTTACGCGCTTGGTCCTTACTATTTGTTTTTGTTACGCGTTTGGTACCTTTCTTACCTAAAAAGACTATTATTTAAATAGGAAAAAATGATGGGGTATGTAAGGTAAGGTGATGAGGTGGGTTTGGGGTGTGTTTATTTAATATAAATTAAAAAAACAAGGCCAAAATAGTCATTTTAGATAAGACATGGACCAAATGCGTAATAAAAACAAACAATAGGGACCTTCCGAGTTAAAAAAAGAAGTTAGAGACCAAATGTGCAAATTACACAAACCATAGGGACCATTCGTGTAATTTACTCTTAAATAAAAGAAGTTTTTTAGGCGTTAAATACTAATTTTAATGTAATTAAAATAAAGAAAAATTACGATTTTCTAACATATGCTCTAAGGACATATAAAAAAAACATTAATTATAGAAATATTACCATAATTAAATATGAAATGCATTAATTATATAAAATATTCTTCATAATTGATGCATTTCATATTTTTCAATTAGAAATATTCTATATAACTTATATATTTAATATTTAATTATGATAATATTTTTCATAATTAATACTTTTTATATATGTCTTTAGGGCTCTTCTTAAAAAATCTCAATCTAAGAGTTAAATAAACTCAAAATTAATTATCTTTATTTTTAGGATGTGAAAGACATACCCTACTCTTGTTGAAGGAAATTCTTTGTGTTGGCTCAACATATTTGACTCCTCTTGTCCAACAAGCAAACTTCATCGCCATATATTGTCATCTCTTTAGAGAAGAAAGGCTTTGACAATTTATAGAAAACAAATAACTATTGTCTAAGCCCATAAAGTACCTTCTGAATTACCCTCAAAGACCTTTAATTAAAGCCTTCTAAGCTTGTGGTCTCACGTGTATACAAAAATATTTTCTTTCCCTGAATTCCCTCCTTATATATATATATATATATATATATATATATATATATATATATATATATATATATATATATATATATATATATATATATATATATATATATATATATATATATATATGCTCTTTCTTTAGCTTGTAACAGTTATATATTACACTCCATTCTTTTATTTATCTTTTCTGAACACTATTAAACCCTATTCAAATTTCACAAGGATTTCAAAGATTATACTGATCATAATTAAGTTTAGTATTCTGTAATCTTTTTTAAAGTTCTTGATCGAACGGACATCAGTTACTCCACTGGGCAACGAGAACAAAAAAGAAACGACATGCATGAGTGACACGTGGACCTCAGGTCACGTTTTCCGTCATTTTAGCGTCTCCTCCGTCACCAACCCCGCTCTCATGTATAAGTACTCATCGACTCGCACTGCATGCTCTCAAAACGTTTTTCCTCAATACACACAAACAGAGATATATACATTTAGAGAGAGAGAATGAAGGCATTGTAGAGAGAGAGAGAGAGAGAGAGTTCTGTTGAGAAGATCTAGCTGGAGAGAGAGTAATTAGGTTTTGATCGATCGATCTGTGTGCGCGATTATCGTAATAAGACAATGGAGAATTTGCCTGAATCGTTGTATGTGGATCCGAAAGGTGGTTCTAGCTCTAATTCCGCCCCAAAGAACACCGCCAGACCACAACCACAACCACAACAGTTCTCGGCGTCTGATCGTGCTGAAATTCAGCAGTTGATCAACTTGCTTAACCACCCTCATACAAGAGCTGAGGCTATTACGCAGCTCAACAGGGTGTACACGAGGCACAAGGTATTCATTTCTCTACATATATAGTTCGATGCATATCTGTTTGTGTGTGTGTGTGTTTTGGATCGAGGATTTGGTGATTGAATTTTTCCTACAGATCAGCGTTAGTGATTTGCATGTTTACATTTTATGCTGAATTTGAACTTTGATCAGATTATCTGATACTGATCGGATCGAATTTATGAAATCAAATCTGCTGTTAAATCGTATATGATGAACCGATTGCCCGTTTCTCACTTTAGATGATCAAATTAGCAGAAACGTACTTCATTTATTTGTGTGTTTGATCGACATGCAAAATCCTTGTATTGATTTTCCCATTTATATGAAATACTTGTTCAGTTGTTTGTTCAAAATCTGTTTTCTCCCCAATCTACTGTTCTTATAGCGTCGAAATTGGTATTGATTGTACTATTATCAATTGATAATTCTAACTTTTTAAAGTTTTTTTTGGGGGGTAAATTGATTTCATGATGAAAAAGTTACTTGAAATTAAAAGGTGGTGAGAGTTTTCCGATCACTTTATAAGTCGTCGGCGACGCCACACCGGTCTTGTGATATCAGATCACATTCAAATGATGAGAAAGACTTTGTTGTTTAGCAATGTTTGTTAGATTTTCAGTTGAATTTTTGGGAATTTTTCAACTAACTGAGTATATATAATATGAATTTTGTTTTTTTCTAATTCAATGTTTGCAATAAATTATATTAAAATATTACTATTATTTTTATACAATTTACCAATCACAACAATATTTCGTTTTCCGAAAACAACAATAATTATTTTAAAAAGTTCGTTTTTGGAATTGCTGTGAAAAAAATTCCTCCATATTTAGAAAATCAACCTTTACATTTCTTTATTTACCACAATAATCTCCAAAAAAAAATTGATAGCAAAAATGCGGTGAAGGTGGATCGAACACCTGACCTTCAGATCTTCAGTCTGACGCTCTCCCAACTGAGCTATCCCCGCTATTGATGTAAATTAAGATAAACGGCATCTAATATAGCTTTAAAACATCCTTTCAAGAAATACAAATTTGGAACCTTTATTAGTGATTTTGATTTGATATATATTGTTTTCTACTTACATATAATAGATTTGTTACATAAGCTTCGTTATGTTTATCCTTGTTAATATAGGGAAAAGGAGGTCGTGAGTTGGGGTTGCTACTTTGGAATTCAAGAGACACAATCTTTTCATTGTTGGAGGTATACACTTATATAACCTCATAAAATAATGAAATAATGTGGATCGATCATATAAATAAATTTGAGATTAAATTAAAGCTGTACAGCATTAATAAACATTACTTAATAGAATTGGACAAGAGAAGACTCTCTATAATTCTTTTCCATATATTTTCAGGAACTTTTGGGGGTATACAAGTTGTTGTCGCCTCCTAAGCTTGGTATGGGGGAAGCTACAAGAGTTTGTAATGCACTGGCCTTACTTCAGGTAACTATTACTGAATATATTTAAAACTTTTTCCTATTGAAATATTTTTTCCAATTCTTGTTAATTATATGATTTAGGAAATTATGAAAATTGTTTTTGGTGGGTCATTCACACGTTGCAAAATGCTATTGTGTGTGAGTGTTAAAAGACACCAATAACTTTTTAAGTGTTCCTATCTTGGTCAACAAATACAACAATTATGACATGTGTTGCAAAAGTGATCATTGGTGACTATTTGCAAATGTCATAGTTAAGCAAGCAGTCAAAGAAAAAAAAATGATACAAAGAATTTGACTGATTCGATCGATAGACATATGTTTATTAGTAGGAATCAAAGAACTCTTGTTTATTACTTGTTTGAATGTTTATAAAATGAATCTTATAATCACTAGTTACAAATTACTTATAATCGAAAAAACCCTAACAATTGTTGGGTCAGACTATATATAAATAATTTTGGAATGACAAAATAGGTCCTGATATAACAACAAATAAGAAGATCTAGAGTGTGGTTAATTTTAAAACTTTGGGAAATTTTGTAAAAAAAAAAAAAAAAAAAAGCCTGGATGAATGCTTAATCACAATTTGTTATGGTTTTAAAGTACAAAAAATGACTTTTTATATGTATGTTTAAGCTATATTCAACACCTTACGGTTAATTTATTTTTTGATTTTTTTTAGGTTGGTTTATAATAAAAGCTAGTTTTTTAAAAAGTTATTTATATTAATATTTCAACAAGCTTATTGAATTTTTTTAAAGTTGGACAAATGCCATAAAAACCTTTACGTTTGTAAGTTTTTTGTCGGTTATTCAAAGTCGTATTTTAGGTTCGTTAATGCCTCAAATTTACAACTTTTTTTTCTTCAGTTTTACCCTTTTTACAAACTTATCCGATAAAACTGAAAATTTCTGTCAAACTTAAAGATTTTAATGAAGCAGAAAACTAAACTTAAAGGCTTTCATGAACCAAAAAAAAATGATAAAATCGAACATTTCTGTCAAACGTATAGACTTTAATAAATCAAAGAATAAAACTTAAAAAGAAATTAAAAAAAAAAAAAAAAAAAAAAAAAAAAAAAAAACTAAGTTTTAAACATTTGGTTTTAACGAATCGAAAATCTACAACATTGTAAAACTGATTACAAACATAAGGGTTTTTAAATCATTATTCTTTTCTAATTTTCTTAAATATACCATTTTATATATATATATATATATATATATATATATATATATATATATATATATATATATATATATATATATATATCAACTAGTTTTACTAGACGTCATCTTTTATCGGTTATCAAGTTGTCAAACATAACCTTGAAGATTATATAAGTATTGTATTCTATATTTGGTTTATTATCTAGACCACATAAATACTATATGTCAGATCTTTTTATTGCAATTGCAATTGCATGTTTTATAATTTTTAACTTTGTATAATTTTGATGCCTCTTATAGTGCATTGCAACTCATCCCGATACAAGACTCGAACTTCTCAAAGGTATTTTTCATATTCTTTTTCATATTTATGTTTTTTTAGAGTTAATGTTATAAAAGGTCTTATATTTTGTGTTTTCTCGAATTAAATCTAAATTTTATTTTATTTTTCAGAAAAAAAAATCTTATATTTTTTCATTATATTAGATCTGGCATTTTTAGTCATTTTTTTCCGAAAAAAAAAAACTTGTAAATGGCAGGGTTTTTTATGATGTTAACCAATTTTTTTATCGAGTTGAAATTATATATATTGTTAATTTATCCAAAAAAAAATCCTAATTTAATATTATTGTATATATTAATTGCAGCCCATATACCTGTATACATATACCCTTTTCTCAACACGACTGAGAAACAACTTGTGCACTATGATTACTTGCGAGTTAACAGCCTAGGTGTCATTGGGGCCCTTCTCAAGGTACTTACTAACAATATGATTTACTCTTAATAAAACAATCATTTTACGTAATATTTTTTTTATACTATGTGTTTTAATTTTAAACAGGAACAATGCCCAAAAACTGATGAAATCGTTCATTATCTTTTGCAAAGTGAAATGGTTCCTTTGTGCCTCCGTTGCATGGACGTGGGTAGCGACCTCACAAAATCCGTAAGTTCAATTTTAATTATAAACCAAACGTTTTAATTAATTGATATTATAATTAAATTCACATTTCACGAACAATATATATACAGGTTGCAGCATTTGTGATTGGCAAGATTTTAGGTGAACCAGAAGGAAAGACCTACTGTGGGACATTTGCAGAGAGATTTTTTTCAGTGTCCAGGGCTTTGTCAAAAATGGTGGATGAGTTTTCTGGAAAGCCGTCACCCGCGTTGTTGAAAAATACGCTAATTTGCTACCTTCGACTCTCCGAAATATCGAGGTTAGTCGGGTAAATGAATCTTCACACTCACTTTTTATAACTTAATTTATTATTATTATATGTAATAAAATGTTGCTTTCAATATTAAATGGCTTGAATTTACACCCACGTGGTAAAAAAAAAAAAAATACAATTGTAGGTGCTGTAATGTGTTGAAGAAACGCTACCCTGAGCGATTGAGGAACCCCGTATACCTCAACCATGTCTGTGTACGTGCATCTACGCTCTTAAATTCTGGAATTTGGTTCAATATTTTTTAAAATATTTAAGAAATTAAGCTGTTATTTCTACCTAAAGTAAAGAATATATTATATATTTGTAATTTGTAGGATGGAAATACTAGAGCTCTGGCTGAACAGGTGCTACAAAACATCATGGGAAGACAGCAAGTTGAAGCTGTACCAGTGGAAGCCTTGGTTTCAGCCACGAGATCCATGCAAATGTAGAACATCACTGCTTCATGTCCTAACAATTCCAGATTATTATCTTGTTTATATGCGATATGTTACTTTGTGGAATTATATGGTTTCTTCAACTTCAAGATATACATAATAAACTCCTTAGGACCAAGGATTTGAAAATACATTCATCATGGATTCCTTAAAAGTAATAATATTACAATGATAATTAAAGCAACTAAGAAAAGTAACCAAAACAAATGAAATCCAAAGAGGAACAACAAGATTCGTAATAAAAATGCAACTTTCCAACAAACACTGGATCTCACAACTCACAACCCACAATCATCTTCCGCTATCTATTTACAGAATTTTTCTCTCTCTCTCTATAATCCAACTCAAAAGGTATACAAGTACTACAACAAGAGGATTGATTCATACTTCCATTCAACCATACAAAAGTGGTCTAAAACACCTAATGCCAATTGCCAAATCTCATAGAGTAAATAAATTACCTGTAATAACAACCAATTTTCCACATTTTTCCATTTCTAGCAACCAACTGTAATTTTTTCTAATTTAGATTGCAACACAATAAAGAATTGGCATAAAAACTAGCCACTATACTCTTGTCATTCATTAGTCGGTTGCCTAAAATGAATAAAACATGGAAAATTGGTTGCTATTACAAGCAATTTAAACCAATTTCAATTGTACAAATGCATCTCACCTTTTTCAGATGAAGATCCTCTTAGCCATGAGAAGGACCACGATCATCTGTCTTTGAGGGGATTGAAAGCTCACTTTTAAGCATGAAAGACAAATCATGCATTTGTGACAACAACATTTGTACTTCATTTTCAGGACTTGTGGTGGTTGCATTTGCATTTGCATTTGCATTTGGAGTATTATTTCCACCTTCACCATTCACATTCCTGAATACATACATAACAATAACACAAACACAAACACAAACTAAATAAATAAAACACCATCATGTACAAAAGATCAAACTTTTGATAATAATATGTTTCAAATTGCTTACCTGTTTGTTGTAGATGATTCTGAAAAGAAATCTAATTCTGGGATTTTTTCACTACTTTGTTTCCATGAATCTGGGAAAGAATCTTGATTACTACTTTGTTTATATGAATCTTGATTAGGAGTTGAGCTTGTGAAATCATTCCAATCATCAAAGTCATCATCTTCTTTGGTGTTGACTATATTGGTGGCACTAGAAGGACCAGTTGACCATTGACTTTCTTGAAACCAATCAGTAGAAGTGTCTAAATCTTGTTTCTTTATATTATCAAAATCTAAACTTTTATTCTCACTAGAAATTTGAGGAGCAACATTGTGGTCTTGACCCGATTCATTAATCTGTGGATTAAAATCACCTTTTTTGAAACCGCTACTTTTCTGCCAATTAGCATTTTCAAACCAATCTACAGAAACACTTTCTGTAAATGAATCATTTGGCTTATCCTGTGAATTGTTCACACTACTTTTTTGCCAGTTATTATCACTAAACCAGTCTTGATCAACATCTTTTGAAGATGGATTATTTAGATGAGCAGGGAACTCGTCGTTTGGTTTAACAACTGCATCCAATTGCTCAGCTTGTTGAAAAGTTGTGGGACCCATGTTGGTGAATAGATCATCTTGAATCCAATCTTTATCTTCATTCGGTTTTATGTTATTTGACACTTCCATCTGTCCAAAAACTGCATCCATGTGGGCAGATAGAACGGCTTCAGGAACAACTACAAAAGGGTCAACTGGTTTTGGACTCTCATTCTCCACTTTGGAATCTGCAAACTGGAATTCTGCATTCCAATCCGATGAAGCATCATCATTCACATCAATGGAGGAAGGGAAAGATGTCTCAAAAGCCTGATTTTGATCTTGTTTGCTGGAAACTTGTTGTACTTCTGATGCATCAGAGGCAATTCGCTCTGTGAAAAAGTTGTCTAAGTTGGTTGTGCCAAGATTTAGAGGATTGGTAAGATCAGAGGTCTTGTTGTTGAAACTATTATCTGGTTTTTTAGGCTCATCGCGCCATGAAATCTGCATATCTAGAAGCTCAGATAAAGTAACTATATCTTCTGCAGGACTCTGGCCTCCATGTACTCCATTTCCTTCAGCCAAAGATCCAACTCTTTCCTAAAAGTAAAGTAAAGATTTAAACAAATGAGTACATTGCAAGTAAATAAGAGGCTCATAGAACAGATCTGAAAAACTGGTTAGTTTATAAGGTAGTCATGACATGATTTGAAAGCAAATAAGAAGTTAACTAAGTAATCATCTACATTATGTTGGATTTCAAAAGTAATGTTGATGAAATCAAAGCAAGTAAAGCGAAAAACCCTAACCGATCCGTGTAAGTTCAAGGATTGAAGTAGCCAGCTATAGCCACTGGTTGAATTGAAGGGGATAGGGTCAGGATGGAGGTCCTTCTTCTGGTGTTCCCCACAGTATATGCAAATCAATGACTGTAAGCCTCTCAGGAGCTTCCCTTGACAATATTTGCATCTCAGGTACGGCGGAGACGGGTCTAAGGTGGATATAGACGCCTCAATGGTCGGGGGAGACGGTAGGGTTGTGTCGCTCGGGTTGAACGATGATAGTCCGGCGAGTTCTCGGAACCCGATCTGAGATTGATTGATCAGATCCGTCGGCATGTCGAAGTCCATTATGTAGGCTGATCAATATCTCCGAGTGTGAGTATGGTGATTTTGTTCAAAACTGGATGTGACTTTCCTTCTCGTGCTTTCCAGAAGCGGTGGCGGTGGTGGCTGAGAGTAGTATGTCGCCGGAGAGTTCAGTGATTAGGCCACTTGGCTTGGCTAGGATTTGGATTTTATTTATGGGCCTTTGGTTATTTGGGCCACCCGATTCGAACCTACCGACTATATTGGATATCAAACTGCAATTAGATTAAATTGTTTTCGAAATTTCAAAATTCAATTTGATTAGATCGGTTTTTTGAGAGATGAAAGTATCAAATAACATAAAACCCAATAAAGATAAAGGATATTTATGGGATGATAATTTATGAGACTTCATTTTCCACTACACCACAACATCTTCGTATTTGAAAGTAATATCTTAACCATGTCTTTGGGTCCTTCTCCATCAAGTATGTATAAGCTTTTAGGTTCAAAAACTCGACTCCCTTCATTATAGCTTTAAACATTTGAGTTCATGTTTGACTTACATGTTTTCCAAAACATAATTTGGAAGCAGGCACCACTAAACCTTTTCTTGAAATTGGAGAAAATATGTATTGCACATGGTCTATGTTATGTAACTAGCAACAACTCACGTCCATGTAATTCAACATCAATTTGATAAACATCAACACAAATATAGTAGATATATAACATGAATATATATATTTCAAACCTTGTGTTGTTCAGACATTAATGACAAACCACGTATCAATAAGTAAATCTAAAAACCACTTCAAGTTTTCTTTGTTTTCTACATACCACAACCCGGAAACTTAGGAGTATCTGGTTGTTGGCATCCCTACCAACTCACATAGCAATACTTCATCGCATATATCTTTCAAGAAAATTCATCTACCCCAGTTATCCTTCTACGTCATTTTTCTTATTCCCACCCATTTTTAAGTCCTAACATATAAAACTTTATTTCATAGTGGATCATAGAATTGATTTTATAATATCCTCTTTATATAAGCATAATTTAGCATAGTGTTCCACCAAAGTATCCTTAATAAAATGTAATACATGTTTTATGGCCCTTCTACATGCCTAAGACTAACATATATTTAGAATTTTATAATTGATTCTAATCCAAGTTGTCTATATTCATTTTCTCCCTATGCAAAAATTCTTTGGTATAGTAACTACCAATCCATGAGTATGTTACAATGGAATTACTATGATTGCTATGACTAAGGGATACATCAAGTCATACATCCACTTCACCTCAAATAATGTTACCACTAGTAATGTGTTATCAACTTCCACACACAAAAAGTTACTTCAAACTCTTAAAGCCTCAAATCACGTACAACTCTCACTAGCCCAAAATGGTATCTTCGTCTTTTGTGGCTCACATCAGTTGATTGCCTCACTTAGGCTAATCTTATTGCCAACACAGGGTCATGCTAATTCCTGAGTCCACTTCTTTCAATCTTTACGATCCTCCATGTAATTGTTTCACTCTAAATATGGGCAAGTCCTAAGGCTAATCGATATATCTCTTTCACAAAGTCTCAAATAAACTACTATAAGACGTACACCCTCTACCCCGAAACCCTACTATTTGCGTTCAATCCATAATAAACCTAAGAACTACCTTTTAGTTCTTATCATAGCTAAAGTTTCTCGGATCCTCAGATCATGCCAGAAAGTCAACATATCCTGCTCCTCGATCTACTCATTGTCATCTATAGTGACCACACATTTTTTTTTGAACCGGCAAACTAACCTACTTCTAAATACGAGAGTGTCACTCCTTACGGATAGGTCAAATGCATTTTCATGTTGGCATTTTGAGATTAGCTAATATATTAATGTAAATTGAAACTAACCTTTAAATATGTAACGTTTTTACATCATTATTATTATTAACGATATCATGATAACTAATCCACCAATCTCTTCCATCCCCAATATTTCCTTATTAAAAAAAAAAAAAAAAAAAAAAAATCTTAAAACATTAACCGAAACCTGTAAATGTGTGGAGTTTGCCATAAAAAGATCAAAATCAATCACTCTCACTTTTCTCATATAATATAGTTTTCTGTCGGTGATTGAGAGAAGGGATAGAACAAATTTAAACAGAAAACAAACCATTTTCTTCTCAATTTGCTTCTGCTTTCCCACTCATCTTCAGTTCCGCTGTTACCCATATATACATATACATACCTCTATTGTATATATACAGAAAAAGTGTGTGTGTGTGTGTGAGAGAGAGAAATAGAGATAGAGGGAGGTAGATGGCATTGAATAGAGCTGGATCGTGTAATCCGGCCGTCGTGAAGATCGGAATTACTTTCTTGGGGCTGTGTTTGGTGGGTTATCTACTAGGTCCACCTTTATACTGGCATGTTCTTGAAGGGTTAGCCGCCGTACGCCGCTCATCCTCCGCCGCTTCCTGCCCTCCCTGCAATTGCGACTGCGATTCTCAGCCGCTCCTCTCCATTCCTCAAGGTACCTCAATCTCCATTCTTTCACCTTTTTTAATAATTGCATCCGATCTATCAAAATTAGAAACACTGATCTTACAATCGCGCCCATTCTGAACTCCATGGATCTCAAAACCCTTCTATCAATTACCTCTAGATCTTACCTACTCCATGACTTTAGAGATCAAACTGCTTCTTTCTAAAAGACTACATCAAACAATTAGAAAATCTGTTGATGACTAATTAGGAATCGTTATCAAAATCAAGATTTGCTTTTAAATATCATAATTTGACAGTTTCCAGACAAAATCTCCACTGATCGGTGCTCATAAGCATTCGATTTGTCTCATTTCATTTAATTTGCAACTAGATTTGGAGGAAAAGCTTCTAATTTGGAAAACATTCAAGATTTGATTGTGTGTGTGTTTTTTTTGTTGTTTGAATTTGGGGTTATTAATTAGATTGCATGATGCTGATAATTTTTTTTATGTTTCTCGCAGCATTAAGCAATGGTTCATTCACAGGTTAGTATCACAATCACATACATGAAGTAATTTTTTCTTTTTTTACTTGAATGGATTTGACCTGAATTGGAATCCAATTCCATTCCGAACTTGTAAGAAATGATTCAAATACCATTTTAACCTTAAAATTTCAAATTCTAATTCCATTTTAACAGATTGTGCAAAACATGACCCTGAAGTAACGGGAGACACAGAGAAGAATTTCTCAGAGCTTCTATCAGAAGAACTAAAGCTTCGTGAAGCTGAATCTTTAGAAAGTCAACAACGTGCTGACATGGCACTTCTTGAAGCCAAAAAGCTAACATCACAGTATCAGAAAGAAGCTGACAAGTGTAATTCAGGAATGGAAACTTGTGAAGAAGCGCGTGAAAAAGCCGAATTGGCTTTATTATCACAAAAACAACAATCTGAAATGTGGGAATTAAGAGCTCGACAAAAAGGGTGGAAGGAAAGCAGCAATGCAAGGTCTGTAAACACCATATGAATGATATTTTGATATCTGAAGAGTGTTTTATTTTAGGTCTTCTTGTTAGATTTATTTATTATTGGGGTTTTGTCATATTTAGGCAACCAACTTTTGCCATTTTTTTTACACTTTTTTAAGTCATGAAAGTTGTAATGCCACTTGATTTTTTTTTTTTTTTGAATTATATTATGTTTTACTTTTTACTTATTATTAGTAAAAAAAGACACATAATTTATGATTAGTTTCTTTTATTTTAGAGTAGATTACTGAAATCATGCCTTTAGTCCCTGTTTTTTCTAGGCACTCGAATCATCTGTTTGGTAAAATATAAAGAGACTATATTATCCGTATCTATTTGTTTTTTAATTAATTTATTATTTGTTTATTATTAATTAATCTATTATAAAGTGTCTAATGAAAGTTCTCTTCTCATCGACCACCACCACCATATCGACCACGAACAGACGATCCACCACTTTCGATGCTCAAACCTACATAAGAAAAAAAATTATCAGTAGAAGTAAAAATATTATTTTAATATTGAAAGCTAATAAATTAAGTTTAATATGTTGACATAACTTTATAAGTAGAAGTAAAAATATTATTTTAATATTGAAATTTAGTTTATTTATGATTACACTTTAGGTTTGATACTTATTTAACCTTATTAACCAACTTATAATCATTATTAGAAAAAGACACTACAACTTATCATTTTTAACTATTTACAAAATATTCTTTAGGTTGTTTAAGTTAAACTAAATTGTATATTTAAGTTGATCTTGTAATTTAAGTATTTTATACAAATTGTTCAAAAGTTGTAGCTTTAAAATAATAATGGTATGCATACAACAACATATTAAATCTAATAAATTAGGTATAATATGTTAAAAGTTAAAAACATAACTTTATAAGTAGAAGCAAATATATTCTTTTAATAGTGAAATTTAGTTTATATATGATTACACTTTAGGTTTTATATTTATTTAACCATATTAACCAATTTATAATCATTATTAGAAAGAAATTGAAAAGTCATGGGAGTTTCAAATGAATGTGATGAAAAGAAAAATGAATGGGAGTTTCAAATGAATGTGGTGAAAGGAAAAATGCTCTTTTATAAGTATACTAGGCGCATGCCCACGCGTTGCGCATAAGTAACTATATAGTTGAAGTCGTTACAAATATATGTTTTTTAAATATTTGATATAATAATCTTTATACTAAACTGATATAATATATTGATTATTTTGAATTATATGATAATATATATATATATATATACATCTATTATAACTTTATAATCTCAATCGTTTGATTGACTTCTACCCGTGACTTACACATGAATAAAATTAAATATAATATATAATTTAATGTTATTTATAGTTGTTATTGTCAATTAATTTTTAAAAATTTATTAGCTTAATGTTTTAATTTCTATGTAACATCCCAAAAATACAGTCTGAAAATTTCATTTTAAATTAGTAATAAAACCATATTCATCAAATGTCATATAAGAATCATAAAGAATGTATCTCAAAATATCTTAATAACTGTCAAATATATCAGAGTATATATATCCCAGGCTGAACAAATGGTGTGTCTACTGCAATCTTCCCGAGCTCCTCTTTTAAAAACTGAGTACCTGAAACCAAAACTGAAAACCATAAGCATGAAGCTTAGTGAGCTCCCCCAAACTACCACATACCATACAATAACATGTAAACACATACTGGGCCTTGCCCACTGCATCGGACCAAAGTCCGGAAACTGCATCGGGCCAAAACCCGGACTAACTGGGACCATGTCCCCTGCATCGGACCGAAGTCCGGAACTACATCGGGCCGAAGCCCGGACTAACTGGGGCCTTGCCCCCTGCATCGGAACGAAGTCCGGAAACTGCATCGGACCGAAGCCCGGACTAACTGGGACCATGTCCCCTGCATCGGACCGAAGTCCGGAAACTGCATCGGGCTGAAGCCCGGACTAACTGGGACCTTGACCCCTGCATCGGACCGAGGTCCGAAACTAACTGATCATAGCATAGCATAACACATATCAACTAGTATAAACACATATACTCCATACTGCATCGGACTGAAGTCCGGAACATATAACACATAAACATACTTGAATCACAGAGACATCAAGCATACTGAACTACTGCATCGGACTGAAGTCCGAAACTACTGCTAACTAAACGGGTCGGCATTGTGGCCGTAGACCCGTTCCTACTGGAAGGAAACTCACCTCACACTGCTGAAGTCCCGTAGACACAATCCCACAATGCTGAAGTCCCGCAGACTCAACCCCAGCTGTTGGATGACAGATTCCCAAACTGTCAACACCAAGATAACACCCAATTAATAATTGGGTTCTAACACATAACTATAAATACATACTTTGGGTATTTACTACATTACCCCTAGCTTGGCTTACCCAAGCCCAAGGCCCAATCCATAGGCCCAAAGTCAACTAGGGATCAAAGCCCAACATATGGCCCAATTTTCCAAATTGGGCCCAAGCCTCTACATGGACTTCCCTGAAGGCCCGATTGCTTGGTCCAGTCCAACATGTCTCATTCTATGGGCCCACTATCATACAACTCTCTAGGCCCAATCTATGACCCAATTTTCTAAATTGGGCCCAATCCTTAATATAGGCCTTACCCTAGAGCCCAACTAATTACTCTAGTCCATTTGATTATTCTTGGATGGCCCAACACAAGGCCCAAGTGAAATTAGGGTTTCTCATAAAATAATAATTAGGGTTATGTGTTTCTCACTTAACCCATTAAGGGCTTAACCCACTAAGGACTTAATTCATTAAGTCCATTATTGCTTAGATTGATTTATGCCAATGATTATTATTTAATATTTCACTTGTTAAATAATTCTCGTGTGTCTTGATAATTTCTCAAATATTAGTATTTTCTCAATTAGCCCATTAAGGACTTAGTCAATTTAGTCCTTTATTCTACTAGATAAATGACATGAAATAGTTTGGGCTTAATTCACAATCCAAACCCAATGGCCCAAAAGTGGGTCCAAATAAGTCCAAGGCCCAAATACTCATAATTAGGGTTTTCCACCCAAACATGGCCCAATAGGCCCAAAACTAATCTCTAAGCCCATTAGGGTTTTCTAACGAGGCACCACCTACTACCACCTCGGGTAGTGGTGGTCAATGGCGGCTCACGGCGGCGGCCACCACCTTACGGTGGTGGTTATTATTATTATTATTATTATTATTATTATTATTATTATTCCATGCTAATTACAGATACAAGGTTTTATCCAAAATAACACACACTCACTAATTAATACACACACACTATACTAAATAATCACACACCCGCAACCACCTAAGGGTGGCCGGCGGTGGCGCCTGGCGGCAGCGACGCGGGAAGGCGGTAGCGGCGGCAGAAGGTGGTTGTGAATCTCTTTCGGTTTCCCTGCCCAAACAAGAATCCATACCACATTAGACTTAGAAAATATGTTCATACACCCGCTAAACCACGCACACAGCCACCTCTCCACGTTGGCTGGTGGCAGCAAAATAGATAACAAGGCGGCAGCCACCATGGTTGGCAACCATGGTGGTGTTTCTCGGGTATTTCCGGCCAATCAACACACCTGCCCCACCACAAATGCCTACAACAACATGAATGAGCGAACACATACCCCCACAGCTACACCAAGGTGGCGGACGTCGCCGGAAAAGGTAGTAATGGCGACTACGAAGGGCAGCGGTGGCAGAAACGCTGCATACAACTCCGACAAACCGAAAAGGAACGAAAGGACAGGAGAGTTAGGTTGCGATTTGACTTTACTGAGAGGTTCAGGTCGTTCACAGCCCGCTGTTCGTCGTTCACAACTTGCACTCTAGCCTCGACAATCTTCCCCGCTATCTTCAACGTCTTCAGCAGCTGCGAGCAATGTAACAGTGGCACTCGCCAACGAGGCAGCAAGCGGAACCGGTGGCTCACGACGGTGTCACGAAGGCGGCAGGCGTCGGCGTTTGAGGCTTCATCTGGTTGGAGCGCAAGGGAGAAACCGATGATGGCGGCTAGAGGAGTGGAGGGGTGGCGGCCGACACTTCTCTAGTGTTAGGGTTCACAATTGATTCATCAGAATATATATATATATATATATATATATATATATATATATATATATATATATATATATATATATATATATATATACCCGGTCCTTATACAAATTTCCCATAAATACAATTCTGGTCCCTCCTTCTTTCTTTTCTTTCAAACTAAGTTCATATTTTACACTTTTAACCCTGCCTTGCGAAATCTTTACAAATTGAATCCAAAACTTACATTTAAGCCCTAATCCTATAAATTTCTTTCATAATAGATCCATGCATTACCAATAAACCCTTCAGCCCTCAAATCTTTTCAATTTAATCTCGAACTTACTCTTTTAACCCCCGACTTCTAAAATTCTTCACAAATTAGTACGGGACTCACATTTACTAATTTATTTAAATAAACGGGGCGTTACATTCTATCATTATAATTATTTAAAACATCAAACATTATTTTTTTTTATTTTAAAGGTAAGAATATAATCATTTATATAGAGTTATTTTTAACTATTGTTATTAAAAGTTAGTTTAAACTACTTATTTGGAAAACTTTTAAGAATTATAAATATATATTTAGGAAATATTTCGGTTAATCTGATATTACAATTTAGTTTTTGCATTTATGACTACAATTTATCACTATTAACTATTTAAAAAATATTCTTTGATTATTCAAGTGAAATTGAAATTTATATTTAAGTTAACATTGTAATGCGCAGAAACACTTGTATAGCTGAAGTTTTTATAAAAATATGTTTTTTTTAATATAACAATAACGTTGTTGTTAAATTTGATATAATAGTTTGTATACTAAATTCAAATAATATATTGATTATTTTGAATTATATGATAATATATACATCTATTATAACTTCATAATTTCAATCGTTTGAATGAATTCTACTCGTGAGTTACACATGAATAAAATTAAATTTAATATATGGTTTAATGTTATTTATATTTGTTATTATTGTTAACAAATTTTTTAAATTGATTTGCTTAATGTTTTAAATTCCATCATTATAATTATTTAAAACATCAAATATTATTTTTTGATTTTAAATGTAACAATATAATCATTGATATAGAGTTATTTTTAACTATTGTTATTATAAGTTATTTTAAGCTAATCATTTGAGAACTTTTAACCATTATAAAAATATGTTTAGTAATATTTTAGTGAAATTAAGATTGTAATTTAGTTTTAACATTTATCACTACAAATTATCACTTTTAACTATTTATAAAATATTTTTTTGATTTCTAAATGGAACTGAAATTTATATTTATGTTGACATTGTAATGTTATATTTTAGTTAACAATTTAAGCATTTTATCCAAAATATTCAAAGGTTGTAGCTTTAAATTGATAATGGTTTACATATAACAACATATTAAATCTAATAAATTAAGTATAATATGTTAAAAGTTAAAGACATAACTTTGTAAGTAGAAGTAAATATATTATTTAAAAATTAAAATTTAGTTGACTTATGATTACACTTTAGGTTTGATATTTATTTAACCTTATTAACCAACTTATAATCATTATTAGAAAGACACTACAATTTATCACTTTTAACTATTTACAATATATTATTTGGGTTGTCTAAGTTAACCTAAAATTTATATTTATGTTGACCCTATAATGTCATATTTAAATTAATAACTTAAATGTTTTATACAAACTGTTCCAGAATTATATCTTTAAAATGATAATGATTTACATCCAACAATATATTAAAACTAATAAATTAAGTATAATATGTTAAAAGTTAAAAAACACAACTTTATAAGTAGAAGTAATGATATTATTTTAATATTGAAATTTAGCTTATATATGACTACACTTTAGATTTGATATTTGTTTAACTTAATTAACAAAATTATAAATATTATTATAAAGAAATTAAAAAGTTATGGGGGTTTCAAATTAATGTGGTGAAAGGAAAAAATACATGGGAGTTTCAAATGAATGTGGTGAAAAGAAAAATGTTTCCTTTATAAGTATATAATGATGACTAGGCGAATGCCCGCGCGTTGCACAGAAACACCTATATAGTTGAAGTCTTTACAAATATATGATTTTTTAAATATAAAAATAACGTTGTTGTTAAATTTTATATAATAATTTGTATATACTAAATTGATATAATATATTGATTATTTTGAATTATATGATAATATATACATTTATTATAATTTTTTAATCTCAATCGTTTGAATGACTTTTACCCGCGAGTTACACATGAATAAAATTAAATATAATATATGATTTGATGTTATTTATAGTTGTTTTTATTGTTAATTAATTTTTTAAAATTTATTTGCTAAATTTTTTAATTTCTATCATTATAATTATTTAAAACATCAAACATTGTTTTTTAATTTTAAAGCTAACAATATAATCATTTATATAGAGTTGTTTTTAACTATTATTATTGTAAGTTATTTTAAGCTACTTATTTGGAAACTTTTAACAATTATAAAAATATATTTAAGAAATATTTTAGTTAAATTGAAATTACAATTTAGTTTTTGCTTTTATCACTACAATTTATCACTTTTAACTATTTATAAATATTCTTTAGTTTTTTTAAATGGAACTGAAATTTATATTTGAGTTGACATTGTAATGCTCAGAAACACCTATATAGTTGAAGTCTTTACAAATATATATTTTTTAAAATATAACACTAACGTTGTTGTTAAATTTGATACAATAATTCGTATATTAATTTGATATAATATATTGACTATTTTGAATTATATGATAATATATAAATCTATTATAACGTCATAATCTCATTCGTTTGAATGACTTTTACTCGCGAGTTACATATCAATAAAATTAAATATTATATATGGTTTAATATTATTTATAGTTGTTATTTTTAACTAATTTTTTAAAATATATTTGCCTAATGTTTTATTTTCTATCATTATAATTATTTAAAACATCAAACATTATTTTTTTGATTTTAAAGGTAACAATATAATCATTTATATAGAGTTATTTTTAACTATTGTTATTATAAATTATTTTAAGCTACTTGTTTGAAAATTTTAACGATTATATAAATATATTTAGGAAATATTTTAGTTAAACTGATATTACAATTTAGTTTTTGCATTTATCACTTTTAACTATTTACAAAATATTATTTGGTTATTTTAGTGGAACTGAAATTTATATTTAAGTTGATACTGTAACGTTATATTTAAATTAACAATTTAAGTATTTTGTCCAAACTGTTAAAAAATTGTAGCTTGAAACTGATAATGGTTTCCATGCTACAACATTTTAAATCTAATAAATTAAGTATAATATGTTAAAATTTAAAGACATAACTTTATAAATAGAAGTAAATATATTATTTTAAAATTGAAATTTAGTCTATTTATGATTACACTTTAGGTTTGATATTTATTTAACCTTATTAACCAACTTACAATCATTATTAGAAAGACACTACAATTTATCACTTTTAATTATTTATAAAATAATCTTTCGGTTGTTTAAGTTAAATAAACTTTATATTTAAGTTGAGCCTATAATTTTATATTTTAATTAATAATTTAAGTATTTTATACAAATTGTTGAAAATTTATACCTTTAAAATGATAATGGTTTACATTCAACAATATATTAAAACTAATAAATTAAGTATAATATGTTAAAAGTTAAAAAACATAATTTTATAAGTAGAATTAAAGATATTATTTTAATATTGAAATTTAGTTTATATATAAATACACTTTAGATTTGATATTTATTTAACCTAATTACCAAATTATAATTATTATTATAAAGAAATTGAAAAGTCATGGGAGTTTCAAATGAATGTGGTGAAAGGAAAAAAGAATGGAGGTTTCAAATGCATGAGATTTAAGAAAAAATGTTAGCTTTATAAGTATGTATGATAATGATTTTCCATGAACAAATAATCAATTTGCCATGAACAAACAATCTGCCTTTAACCTGGATGCAAACAATTTGCCATCAACCCTCTTTATTCAGATCCTTTCGATGCTCAAATCCAGAAAAAAACACAAACCCTAAATCTAATGAGGGGGATAAGTTTTGCTCAAATCTACAAGGAAAAAAAATCAAAAAACTAAGGCCCCATTTGATATACATCTTTTCATGTCCAAAAAGATTTTTCTGGTTGAATAGGATGGAAAGACTGTTTGATTTGCACAAAAAATGAGACTTTTCCGGTAAGATATGTATTTACCAGAAAGCCCAAAAACCATATTTTTCTGTTCTTGCTGAATGGATCGGAAAGATAATTGTGCCCCAAACCTCGCATCTTTCTTTCTTCTCTTCGGTGTCCTTCACCAAACGTGAACCTTCATCTATTTCATCTTATTTTCTTTTTTCTGATTTTCGAGCATAGAATTTAGGAGGACCATTTCATATATAAAGTTTCAATCAGAAATTATGATTTTAATATACATTTTGTGTAATTTTGATTTTGTATGACAATTTCTATTTGGATTTTTAAATGAGTATTGTGTAATTTTGATTTTGTATGACAATTTGTATGTTTTTATAATTATTCAGCAACTTCATCTATCACAATATAGAAAAATAGGGTAATATGGTCATTTTTCATCATTCAGTCAGATGTATAATCAAACAACAAAGTTTCTTTCCCGGTCAGCAAACTTTCCCCGACAACACTTTCTCAAACATCAACTATCAAACGGACTCTAAAACCAACATTAAAGGTTTGGCGTATGTGTTTTTTGAATCAGAGTTTGCATCTAGGTCTTTTGTTTTGTATTGTCAAGTTACACATGGGTCTTTGTTTTTGGATGTCAACATGGGTGGGTGAACAAGATGGTTCTCGTGGTGGGTTTATTTTGAAATGATAAAAGATATGAGGTGGTGGCACCGACATAGATGGGTAAGAGAGGAATAACGACAATGGTGTTAGGTTATCGGTGGTGATGAGGAAAGAAGATTGACGGTTGATGGCAATGTTTGTGGTTGTGGTGATTGTTAATAGCAGTGGTCAACGACATGGTGGCTGCGGCGACAACTATGGTGAAAAACATGGACCGACTGAGATGAGTTAAGGATAGATTTGTTTAAAAGGGGATGGGGAAAGGGGTGGGACCATTTAAATTAGAGATAATTACATAAAAGCCCTTAAATTTGGCATCAATGTGAGGATTTCAGGTTCACGAAAACCGGATGTTTGCAACTTTTTTTTCTTCAAATTTACCCTTTTTCTGTATTTCTTGTTCATTAAACTCCTTACGCTTGACAGAAATGTTCAATTTTACCCTTTTTCTGGTTCATAAAAGCCCTTAAGTTTGACTTTTTGGTTCATTAAAGCCCTTAAGTTTTATAGAAATGTATGAATTTACCGGGTAATATGCAAAAAATGGTACAATTAAAAAAAAGTTGCAAACATCCGGTTTTAATGAACCTAAAATCCGTAAAAGGATAAATTTGCATATTTCTGTCAAACTTAAGGGCTTTTAGATCATTATCCCTTGAAATTAATCTTATTTAATAAAATCAAATACAATAAAAAGATAAACTATAAGAAAAACAAGGGTAATATAGTCTTTTTATTTATAATAGGACAAAAATCACAATAAAATATAACATAGGGATAGTCCGAATGCAAAAGAAAAAGATAGGAACGAAATGAAATTTCCCCAAACCATATAGATGATTTTAGTAATTTACTCTTTATTTTATTTTACTTTTCACATGTCTTCATCAAAGGGATTTCGATCTGAGGGTGTTTTTCGGTATATGGCATGCTAAGATTGGTACAAAGAGATGAATGAGTTTCGATATTAGGTGGTCATTTTTTTCTAGATAGTGCATGCCATGTATGCTTTTTAAACCGTTACCAATTCGCGATAGCCAAAAGAAACTGAAAATTGTTATTTAGTGGCATAATCGTTAATATTGAAACAATTTCATGACAGAATAAAATTTGGCAAAAGTTGGTTGTCTAAGTACGACCTAAATCACTCTAAAGGAGTTGTTCAAGGTTCTATTCTTGCATGATTACACATGCCTTGTTTTGGGTATATGGTTCGCCCGGACCATGTGGTGTGCAAGGTATTGCATGGACTCTAGGAATCAGTCAACAAAGTTACTCGCGAGGGTGTTTATCCTCGTTATCTTAAAAAAGTATTTGACATAAACCCTAATTTATTTTGAATATTATATGTATACCAAGTTCCATTTCACAAGGGGTGTTTAGGATTGCTTATAAAACAATTTATGTTTTTTTTAAAGTGCTTTTTAGTTTCTTCGGCATCAATACGAAGTTTGAAATTTTTGTTTGGATTAGTTTACCGATACCAAAACATAATAAGTTGATAAATTATTTATTAGTGTTTGGTAAAATTTGCTTATACATTGTAATAAGGAAGTAACTTATCAAAACCTCTTTATTTAAGTCAATAAGTAAGAAGTGAGTAAATTATCAAAACTCTTTATTTATGTCGGTAAATGCTTTAAGTTTTATTATAATGTGTCCTTTATAAAATAAAGGTTATAGGATATCTGATTTACCAAAACTAATAATGAGTTATTTACTAAAATGACTATAAAAGAACGACTCATATTTCGATATGACCATATTTTGTATGGGTTCAATAAAATGGGCATTTATTCTCCTCTATAAAAGTTGGTTGAGTTATCGTGAATGTCCTTTTTTGACTTACGAACTACAAGAAACTCTCGCGATAAACAACAAAATTTTGTGATATGCCTTTTTATAAAGTACAAACTATGCGGCAATAAAAGAACTTACGACAACAAAAATGAAAAAAATTTTGATTTATGTTGTGGGGTTTGAAATGAATTAGACGCCGCCTACTGTGTTGTTTAGTCTACCACATGATGGTGAGTCACAAGGGGTGTTTTGTGAACAATGTGGGCAAGTCGGATCAATATAGTTATATCAGCATCAAAATTTGCAACATCTAGAGTTCTTCCGACATGCTTTCATAAATCTCTTAGGATCATGACTAAATAAGCGTATAAGAGAGTTGGTGAATCGTTGGTGGAAGTAGAAAATAAACATGAAGGTGTAAAATGTCGATGAAGAAAAACCAACGAGTTATTAACAAGAACGTACTGCAATTTAGATTAGCGTGAAGGTGGTAACGGTTATGAGATGGTACTCATGAGAAGTTTGTGAGCCGAACCTTTTCACTATATAAGCCTAAACGAGCAAGTTTAAATAAGGTCATTTACTATCTTCTTATTTTTAATGGCGTTGTCATAATTTGTATCAAGTTGTCGGAGGAGCATGAGGTTGATATGAAATGGAAAAATCCAAAGGTGTCATTGTCATGTCGATTGTCCAAGTTCCATTATTTACCTACTAAACTCCCTTGATCCCTAATAGAAGGTTTATCAGATGTCTGAAATTCAAAGTTTATTTAACAAGAAGTGTAACACACTTATGGTTTTAGTTGTATTTTTATAGAACAAAAGGAAATATTGTAAATATTTTAGATAGATTAATGAGAAACTATAACCCCCAAAATTCCAAATTGATTTTTTCATTTTTAATATAATACAAACACACATTTTAATAAAATTACATTCAAGTCAAACCATTTGTTTATAAACCATTATTCAGATGTCAGAGTTATAAAGGAGATAATGTGGAATTCGAATCATAAAACTGTTGATATGTGTGTATAGTCTCGCCTTTAATCCTTTAAATACATGCAAAAATATTTAATCCACAACTATAAGCACAAAGCTTAGTGAGTTCCCCAAATATCACATACAACACAGCATAATAATCAGCTAAGGGTTATCAGCAGTCCTGGGACTATCAGCAGTCCTGAATATCACATGCATCACAACCATATAAACAATTATGGGTTATCAACAACCCTGGGGACTATCAGCAGTCCCAGTGGGCTAACAACACGCCTTGTGGATTAACAACACACATCACGGGTTATCAATAACCCTAGGGACTATCAACAGTCCAGGAGTTATCAGCAGCTCAGTTCACATATAACAACAATCAACAAATGATACCTAGCTAGTCAGCATGTATATACTACCACACAGACAAGTATAGTGAGAAGACTCACCTCGCATATAACATCTAAACACAACAGCTCTCCCACGGTGCAGACCGGTACTACGAGACACCTAACAACAATAAGGAAGTACCTTCTCAGTCTACAACCTAAAGCCCTTAAATTGACTAAAAGTCAAATGCATAAAAAGTCAACGGTTAACGGTCAAAGTCCATTGCAGCAGCCAACAGGTCGGCACGTCGTTGTCTCCCATTAGCCAAGTCGTGGCAGAAAAGCGACGAAATAGTCGGACATCGCCCAGTCGCCATGTAACCACCATAAAATTTGAGCCAAATTAAAACATTTTAATTCATTCAAAAACCATTAAGTTCATACATCTTGTTTTCAAAATAGTTTAAACATCAGAGTATCCTCCAGAACCATATCACATAAATCATAAAACATGAGGAGCGGTATGATCACGCCTTCGCCTTACCACGATCTCCTGAAGTACCTGAAACAAAACACTGAACTGTAAGCTCGAAAGCTTAGTGAGTTACCCCCAAAATACCAACCACACATCAACATACTCATAACATATCACAAATAGAACAACCATGCACATCGGGTCTACTGTGTGACTGGTCCGCCCGCACCGGGCCTTCAGTCCACCTGGTCCACCCTCCGAGTCTAGCCATGTACATCGAGTCTACAGTATGACTGGTCCGCCCACACTGGGCCTTCATTCGGCCTGGTCCACTCTCCGAGCCTCGACACGTCTAGTCCGCCCTCTTGGGGCCTTCAGCGTATCCGGACCGCTTGTTGGGCCTTCGGAATATCCGGTCTGCCCTGGGTATGTTGGCCTACAACACAAAGCAGGACCCACCACAACCCAACCCCCGTCAAACAACCATGTGCACATAAAACAATTAATCACATAACAAATCCTTAACCAGACAAACAGTCTAACAGATCACATAGCATATCAACATATTAACCAGGATACCGACCTAACTGGCCACTAACATAGCATCATCCTATATACCAGGATACCGACCTAAACCAGGTCACTAACGTAATACTGTCCTAATTACCAGGACGCCAATCTAAACATATCAATAAGCACATCAAACAGTACACGTACAGATATCAGATATTGTCACACCCCAAAACCGAGAACGACAGAATACGTTCTGGGGTGGAGGGCGTCATGTACAGTATCATAACAATGCATAATAGTAAGGACAAGCAACAACATCCATTGAATTAATATAATAATTGTAATACAAGCGTGTTATGTACAGTTTGTTAGACACCAAAAGTATAATCAAAATAAGAGATGAGTCTTGTATGTGCTCCATCTTCTCAAAAGTTGCATATGTACCTGTCTACTGATGACCTAAGAATACAAGTTATTTTGAAAACGAGTATCAGCAAAAAGCTGGTGAGTTCATAAGTATTTAGTGTCATTGCTTGTATAAAAGTGTTTACAATCATGTAATATAATAGCTGTCATCAATGTGTGAAAATAGTATGATCCCTAGAAAATCCTATATTTTCCAGTAAAAGTAGTCTTCTACCAAGACCCGGTTATCTATATGTCTGATTCTTTGAAAATGTAAAAGTTTTCCCAGTGAAACTATCAGTATGAAAATATAGTTTTAGACTTCATTCATGTAAAGTAATTGGGAAAATAATTTTTTACCCCAGCAGTGTCGCTGCCGGCTGAATGTAATAAAAATGCAGACTCCAGGTAGTATTAAATGTACGATACACCTCGGGGAGTCTGTTTCGCCTTTAATTCTTAATGTGTTAATTAAAGGTCCGAATGTGAACTCGTATGTAACCATGCTGACTTACGATCGAATAACTGATGACCCTCCAAGTCACACGTAGTATGGTGACATTAGTCACCCCTGGGCCTAGTCGGCTTGGACTATAGCTAGCAGTCGGGATGTGGGAGTGTCTATCCCGTATAGATCTATACACAAAATGCCCGCTCTCCCTCCAGGAGACTCTGGTTACACGGTGATAACACAGTGAAGTGTCGTATCGAGAAGTAGTATGTCACATTCTGTTTTAGTATATTCTCTTGTATTAGTGTATAATGTACTTTCTGGTATAATGTATAGAATGTTCTCTTGTATAGTATATAGTATTCTCTTTGCATAGTATTTAACATGTATCAACTCATAACTGTACAAACTATAGTAAGTGTCATGGTAATAGTAGTAATGAGCGGTAATCCTTAACTATACCTATTATAGTTAAATAGAAATGTTAGTTGCAAGCCTTTGATATACAAAGGTATTGAACTGGAGTGAAGACTTTTATATCCAACACAAATATATATACAATATATAACTAAGAATTTTACGACAGTCGGACGGATAACAATATACCCTAAGTCCACATCAAACAAGAACAGGAAGTAAGGTGAGCTATCAGTCCTAAGTCCTTCAAGTCTTACATTTATAAATATATTGGTGTAGATATGGTTTGGGAACAAAAGAAATTTAAAAGAATTTGGAAATAGTTTTATAACAATTTAAAATGAAAAATGAGTTTGATAAACTTTGAAAGCAGTTTTGTTGGCAAATCAGTTAAAAGTATAGAAAATCCTCTTGGTTGCAAGTTATAAATCACATGTGATTGATATTATAACTTGTTTGATTCAACTTGTAATCCCCCCCCCCCATAAAAGCATTTAAAAACATTTAAAAGGTTGATTAAGGGGTATGAACTCACATGTAGTGAGTAACTCATATGAAAGATCGCTATAGGATTGTTGGGTGTCAAATGGAGTCTTGAGCGCAAGTGAATCCTGTTTAACATATAATTACATATATGTGAATACATTCGTAGTTATCACCACTAATGATGATAGGGACATGTACTAAGGACACAAAACACTTAGAATTAAGTGTTATTAACTCATATGGTTGCACATAAGGAGTGTATAGTCCTATATTGGAGTGTAAGGCCACAAAAGCATGGCTTCTGTGTGTGTGCGGCCAGAGTGTGCGGCCAAGTGTGTGTGCGGCCGCACACTCACTATGGAGTGTGTCAAAATCGTGGTTCCAAGCCTTTGGGACTTTCTAGTGAAGGTGTTTTGACCATTGTTTGGCCGGATTGGGAGTTTGGGGTCATTTTGGACCCTAAAAAGGGTGTGTGCGGTTACACACGGTGTGTGCGGCCGTACACACTCCTACAAACTTGTCCAAATCGATTTTCCAAGGCTTTGTGATGATTCTAAGAAGGTGTTTTGGTCGATGCTAAGCTTAGGTGAGTGTATAATCCCATTTTAGGGCCAAAAGATGTGTGTGCGGTCACACATGATCTATGTGTGGCCGTACACACATGAAGATCATCTAAAATGATGATTTCATGGATCAAACTCGAGGCAAAGGCTTTCCAACGTCTTTTAGTAAAGATATAAGGGTGTTTACTTACTTGGTTTGATGATTGGAGAGGAAAACTTGAAGAACTCTTGAAGAAATCTTGAGAGGGAATGTTCCAACTTGAAGGAGTGTGAAAAAGGGTGTAAGGTTGACTTAGGTCCCTTATATAGGCTGGAGTGTGAGGCTAGGGGGTGTGCGGTTGGCTGTGTGCGGCTGGCTGGCCGCACACACACTCGGGTGTGCGGCCGCACACACCTCGTTGGGTGTGTTTGGCCCGATTTTGTGATGCTACACACATTCTCACCCTTCCTAAGACTTATATCTAGGTTATACTAAGCCTCAAGCACCCAAATAGACCCAAAACTTTATTATAAAATAGCAAAACGAGGCTATCTTTAATAACAATTGAAGAATGCACAAGTTAAAAATTTCGGGTTGTCACAGATATAACTATCTCAAAGATCATCGATCATAGTAATCTATCATAACCAAAACACTGACCTAACCAGGTCGCTAACATACCAATCCTAACGGATCATAAGAGCATGACAACATACTGTCTATCCGGATACCGATCTAACATATCATAACCACATGTAGCATACTGTAACCATGATAACAACTAAAAGGGCCGACCTTGGTGCCTTAGACCCTATTGATATAGTGAGGATAACTCACATTGCAACTGCCGAACCGAATCACGAGAGCACAATCACGAAGCACTACATCAAACTCCAACACCTATATCCATCAATAACCATTGACATAAATATCCAAACTACCATAATACCCCTGAAGGTCAAAGTCAAAGTCCTCAATCAAAGTCAACCTTCCTGGTTGATTCTACTCGTCGAGTCAACCCGTCGCCTCGCCGAGTTCCTATACTCAGAATCTCCCACAATACGACTCAACTTGTCGAGTCCAACGATCTCCGAGTCTCATCCTGCTCAACTCACAGAGTCGTTCCTCGACTCACCAATCCAAAGCTTTAACCAAAAGACATTAGGGTTCCACGACCATACTCGTCGAGTCCAAGAACAGACTCGCCGAGTCCAAGGCAATCTTCAACAGATTCGCCGAGTTTTTCTTCCAACTCGTCGAGTCCATTCACGTGTTCATACAACTCGTCGAGTACACCCATGTGACTCGCCAAGTCTCTCCAGTTCTCAATCCATTCAGAGGCTTTTCGAGCCATGCTGAGGCTCCAATCCGTAGATCCACCCTTCTACAATCTATCCCTCACATAAATTTGCAAACTTTACGTATGGGCCTAAAACACACTAGGTCTTGGGTTTTGGACAAAAGGGCTTCACCCATAATTCAAAAACTGATGCTTTATGACATTCTGGACCAATACAAGTCTAGATCTGAAGTAGCAACCTCAGATCTGGACTCCAAACCCGAAGTGGATCCCAATCATACCAAAATGGCCCTAAATCTCATTCAAGAATAAATCTAGGAGCAACAAAGGAAAGGTAACAGCTCATTACCTCCAAGATGTGCCCAAAACTACAGTAGATTCGGGATCTACACTACTTTCTTGATGCAAAACCTTTTGATCTTCAAGTTTCTTCCACTAGAACACCTCTCAAAGCTTAAATCTCCCTCCAATGGCCTTATACACACGTGCATAAAAAGAACATCCAAATCTGACTTCGTATGAGGAAGTTATGATTTTTCTAAGTTTCAGCTTAGCAGTATACAGCCCGAATACTCGATTTGAGATCGAACGGTTTTTAGCCGAAACAGTTTAACGAGGATCGAAGATCTCGTCAATTGTAGTGAAACGATAAAAAGATAGGCGAAAACGGACGTCGGATGAAGAAGTTATGAATTTATAATGGAGTTTTCCTGTCCCGGCCTACTAAAATAATATAATAAAAATAAATTCAAAATTAGCCGACGAAGTCTAAACAAAAGTTGTAGAGCATAGTCTCACCTACGCGTGGATATAAAGAACGTCGAAAGCGGAGTTCGTATGAGGAAGATATGATTTTTTGAAGTTTATCAAATAATTTCGATATTTATTTTAATTATAAATTTCGATATTATCCAAAGGGGGGGGGGTCAGCGACTCTATCCACATTACGCCCAACGTAATGTAATTTACGCCCAGCGTAATTTGGGTTTCCAGCCCCTATAAAAGAAAGTCGAGTGCAGCCGAGTTCTTTGCTCATTTCTTCCCTTTCTCTCGCGTTTTTGCATCGTTTTTCATGCAAGAAATATCCTGAAGCCCCGATATCATTCCCGAGCCCCGAAGCAAGTCTCGAAGCCCCGAAGATCCCGAGAAGTTCTATTCCCGAGCCGAATCTTTGCCCGCGAGAAGCCAATTTTTGTGAAGATCTTACAGATCTACCGAAGAATACTACTTCTACAAGCTGTAGTGCTGTCCGATCATCTTCTAATCAAGTGAGTGTATAGTTACTTTCTTCTAACACATAAATATTAAGTATTTGCTAAGAAATATGTGATATGTGTTTATATATTGTTGTTTATATGTGTGAGTGTGTAACGCCCGGGTTTCAGGGCTAAGCATTTTTGTCAATGTAATAGTCTAGGTCAACTTTTGTAACTCTTTTTGAAGTAATAAAGATGAAATATTTGAGTATTATGTGAATTATATGTGTTTATTATTTAATTATAAATGTATAATTAATAAAGAATAAAAATGAGCGTCAAAATTAAAGTGTGAGATAATCCCAATATCTCTACATAAAGTTGTAGAATATGTCTCAAGGTTTCCGTGCATATAAGGAACGCCGAAATCCGAGTTATAACGAAGAAGTTATGACCCGTCGAAGTTTCACGACAGAACCGGCACGATACCGGGAAGCGTGAATAGTGAATTTACGATAGAGCGAGATTTAGCCTTAGTGATCTAAACGAAAGTCGTAGAATATGTTAAACTAAGAACATCGATAAAAAGAACGCCCAAATCTGACTTCGTATGAAGAAGTTATGAGATTTTAAACAGACCAATCTTGTCCCGGCTTGTTAAAAATATAACTTTAAAAAATAAAGTCAAAATTAGCCGACGGAGTCTAAACGAAAGTTGTAGAGTACGTCTTCACCTACGCGTGGATATAAAGAACGTCAAAAACGGAGTTCGTATGAACGAGTTACAAATTATAATACCATATTTACGTATTAAAATAAAGTATAAATCATGTATACGTACACATATATATACATATGTATATATCATTAGAAAGGTATCGACGATGCGGTCATTATAAGACTAATGTTGAGTTCTTTCGACATTAGTTTAGTACAAATATCATTAAATCCATTTATAATAGTATTATAGAGGGGTGTTTAGTTGTTTATATAACTAAAAGGTCATTAAGTAATTATGGAGGGTAGTTTTTGAAAATTCAATTAGTATAAATAAGAGCCTTGGGCTCTCATATTTCTTGCACCATTCTCTTGATTCAAGAGTCTTTCTCTCCTTATCCCCCGAGCATTTCGGTCCCTCGTGATTCGACTTCTCTTTCTGTAGCTTAGTATAGTAAGGTGAGCGCTGAAGCGCTGCACGAATCTTTCTTAGAAAGATTCAGCGACGAAGTTCTGCCCCTGCAGAGCCCGACTCCTAGCTAAAACCCCCTTGTAAGTAAGTTATGCTTACCTTATTTTAATATAGCTTATATTTAAAATTAGTATTGTTATTATGAACTTATAATAAATATTTGAGCTATTATTATAACTTATATAAGTGTCGTTATAATATTTTTTTAACTACTCGCGGTACGGGGAATCTGGTTTAAAGGGCCGCATAGGGTTGTTGGATTTCAGAAGTGCTATATGCCAAAATGGTCCTGCCCTCCGGTGTTTTATGTCTGGCCCCTGTCTGTACATAGTGGTTGGAAAATATTGTTTAACGCTTATATAATAATAATAATACTAAGACTAATAGTTGGTCACAGTAAATATTAGACTAAAATTTAGCGATAATAATGCTAGGTTTCGTCGAAGGAAAATAGAATCGTTAGAAGCAAGCGCTGCCCGATTTTGGAATCATCACCTTAACAAGTGAGTGCATAGTTACTTTCAACTTACACATAGATATGAAGTATTTTATATAAATTACGTGTTATGTGTGCATATTATCTGAATACTTGCTATCTATGCTAGATGAACGTTGTTATACATGTTTTCAATGATTTAAACTGTATATGTATTTTATATCTACGGAAATATTGGGGTAAAACATGGGTAGATGCAATAGGTGATGTGTGATAAAATGATGAGAGGCCTCGATGTTGATGTTGTTGATTCTGTCATCTAGCGGAGTATGGATGACGACCACGGACTCTTCTAGACAGTCCAGTGGAACACTAGCAGGCTCGCAACCTGTAGGTGTTTGTGAACGATATGTTCACCAGTGTATTCCATCCCCCACATGGTTGCCTTTAGGACATTTATTGCTGAGGAATCCCCTTAGCAGTAGTGTCCGTCCCGATGATGATCCTTAGGCTAGGTCCCTTATGATAGGTGTTTAGGGACGTAAAGTGAGGATAACGGGAACGGGTAATCGGGTTATTGTTGATCGGTGAAATTAATAAACTTATTTATTGTGGGTTGAAAACCCTATGTGCTCACCAGGCTCCCAAGCCTGACCCACTCAGTTTTATGTATTACAGGTAGTGGCGCATGAGGATAGGTGTGATGTTTAGGACGAGGGATTACGGATATAGGCCTGTAGATATGAAATAATGTAGTAAGGCTTATATTGTACTGTTTATGCTTTTGATCTGTACGAACATGACATCCCGAGTCTTTTAATGAAATACATTTCTATGGAAATGCTTTTGATAAATCTTTATCATATTTTTGTTTTGGGACAAATTCCGCAACACTTTCATTTAAAATGTAACTCTGATTTTTAAACAAAGCATAAACAAACCGGTCTTTTCTGGCCGTGATTTTGGGGATGTCACAGAGTGTGTGGTTACTTTCTTCTAACACATAAGTATGAAGTATTTGCTACGAAATACGTACTATGTGTTTATATATTGTTGTTTATTTGAGACATTAGTGGAATTGATGAACTATATAGGTTTTAATGAGTTAAATTGTATATGTATTTTATATCTACAAATATGTTGGGTAGGACATGGGTAGATGAGATCCGTGAGTATGGATCAGATCAAGAGGTTAGTTTTAGATCCGTGAGTATGGATCAGATCAAGAGGTTAGTTTTAGATCTGTGAGTATGGATTAGACCAAGAGGTTAGTTTTAGATTCGGGAGTATGGATCAAGTAAAGAGATAAAACTTGTTATTAGTTCGGGAGTATGGATTAAGACTAAGTTAATTGTCCCTAGCCCGGGAGTATGGATTGGGCAAGTTATTGATCCGGGAGTATGGATCAGATCAAGATTAAGGTATACTTAATTGTCCCTATTCCGAGAGTATGGATTGGGTACAATTATTGATCTGGAAGTATGGATCAGATCATGAGGTTAGTTTTAGATCCGTGAGTATGGATCAGGGGAAAAGGTTAGTTTTAGATCCGTGAGTATGGATCAGGTGAAAAGGTTAGTTTTAGATCCGTGAGTATGGATCGGGTGAAGAGGATAGTTTTAGATCCGTGAGTAGGGATCAGGTAAAGAGGAAAATTTTAGATACGAGAGTTTAGATCGTGTCGTTGTGAGGATCGATGGGTGGGATAAGAGTTGCCTTTATATGGTGAAATTGTACAAGTTTGAATGTTCTATATTTATAAATATATGATATAACATTGTGGGATGAAAACCTTATATGCTCACCAGGCTCCCAAAATTGACCCACTCAGTTTTCTTTGTATCACAGGTATCGATATGAAGACATATTTCACAGAGAAATTTAAAGGAGATATAAATCATTAGTGTAATTGAATGTAAGTTCTGTTTATGCTTATATGTCTGTATCGGAACATGACATCTCGATGTTTTATTATTAAATGAAAATACATGCTCTTTGAGAAAGGTTTTGATAAGTTATTATCATATCTTGTTTTGGGAACAAATTCCGCAACCGTTTTCTTTAAAAGATTACTCTGATTTTAAAAACAAAGCATAAACAAATCAGTCTTTCTGGCCATGAAATTTGGGATATCGCAGCTAAGGGAGCTGAGGGGAGGACATTAAGTCCTTTAAATAGGGTGCAAACCCTAAGATTATGGTTTTTCTCATCCCAGCACCAACTCGTCGAGTCCAGCTTCCGACTGGGCGAGTTGGTCACTTAATTCGCAACCCAAACCCGCTCCGACTCGGCGAGTAAGCATACCTACTCGTCGAGTCCCTTCTTCGAAATTACACTTTAAACTCTTAATTCTTACTCTTGAAATTCGGGATGTTACACGCCACATCGTGGCAGCCAAAATGTCACTTCGTAGGAACTGGGTCTCAACAACGTAATGGATTCCCAAGGTCTTGATGGATAAAATTTCCAACTCTACCCATTAAGACATCACAATAAGTATATATCTCTAAACCTAGATCCTTAATGACAACTTAAGGCATGAACTCAACCATTAAGCTCTTAATCACCAAAGCCACAAATCCATAACTTCCAGAAGGATTTATTACTTCTATTCCAACATAAAAAGCGTAGCTTTACATACATGCATGTCCAATGCAAGTCTAGAACTCAAACTAGGTCAAAATGGTGAAATGAGACCAAAATCTCATGAATGGAACTCGATACATAACCAAACTTTAGATCTAAAAGATATAGTGACCTAGGGACCAAAGTGAGTTATAAAGTTGCAAACTTTATCTCATCTAACCAACCCAAACTCGAATATGAGCCAAGAAATGCAATAAATCTTATATCTACGAAGAGAGAACTAAAAAGATGGAAGCTTTATACCTTCCCAATCTCCACAAGATGCATGAGGTGCAAGATCTGGAGTGATGCACTCTACCAACTAGCAAGCACACCTTCTTCTACCAAAATGCATGCCAAAGCTTCAAAACGCAAGAATCAACATTAATATAACAAGAATCACTCCAAGGAGGCTAGTGTTTCGTTTGAGAGGGTTGGAGGCTGAAAGGATGCCCAAATCCTTGAGATTAGGTGCTTAAATATGAAGAAAACACTAAAAATCACGGGCTTGGGTTGCCTCAGCTGTCACGTCATGGCCTTCCCCTTGACACGTCATGGAGACCACCCAAACATGCATTCTTGTATAATATATGCCACATCATGGTTCTCCATTCACCACGTTGTGGCACGTAGATTTTTCCCAAAAATCTGATCTCCGATCCCACCAAGCCCTCACCTGATCCATTTTTGAGAAACCGATGTTACAGAAACAAAGTTTACAAAGCTACAAAGATTTGCTTCCTGAAATATACGACACAATGAAAGATACACAATCATAATCCAAGGAAGCACAACTGGAGTTGAGGAATAAAAACATAAACGATATTAGATGTTGGAACTAAAGGAATTCAAGGAAATGTAGTTAGAGTTGTATAAGCGAAATGCAGGCCCGGTTTTAAGGGAGGGCAAGAGGTGCAGCCGCACAGGGCCCCCAAAAAAATAGGGCCCGAGTGTTAATTAAATTATATATTTAATAATTAAATATATATGAAACTATTCGAATTTTTCCATAAAATGTGTATAGCTCAACTGGCAAAAGCGCCTTTTCTTTTCAACCAAGCGATAGTCTGTTCGACTCATATTCACGACATTTTGATTTTTAAAATTCAAATTACAGTTTTGACCCTTACTTTATGCTATATATTAAATAATCAATCTTTACTTCCAATATGTTTAGCAAATCAGTTTTTAAAAGTTACATAATTAACCCTTAAACTTTTTATAAAATTCCATATGTTCCTTTTTAATTAATTTGTTTACTTTTAAGTTTTCCGTGACGACAATTCACCGTCTTAAGTTTGTTTACCTTATATATTAAAAATTATATTTAGGGCCTCATTTTTCTTTTTAGCACAGGGCCCTTAAAATTTCCGAGCCGACCCTGGCGAAATGGAAGCATTAGCTTAAAGTATGAAAAATTTACTTTTAAGTTTTCCGTGACGACAATTCACCGTCTTAAGTTTGTTTACCTTATATATTAAAAATTATATTTAGGGCCTCATTTTTCTTTTTAGCACAGGGCCCTTAAAATCTCCGAGCCGACCCCGGCGAAATGGAAGCATTAGCTTAAAGTATGAAAACCATAAGTTTGCAAATATTATATTACTTAAAGTTGTTTTAGCCGTGTAGGCAGTGGTTTTCACAATATGCGTTGTGATATTTGATTTGTTTGTGAAAACACTTGTATAAATTTATCATAATCAATTGATTACTGAGAAGTTTACTATCTTCATGAATAATAATGTAGAACGAATAAATAATGAAAAAACATGATAAATATTTAACTATATCATAAAACCGAACTGCTTTACAAACGGTTACATATTTGTTAATATTTTTAATGCACCAATATTGGTGGTACCTTAATCATTCTATAATAGATACCAAGAAAACATGAAATTTTTAAATGCATTTTTTCTAAGTGTTAATGTGATCCTGTATGAAGAGGTAAATGCAAGGTGATTAAAGATCATCTACACCTGATTGTGTGAGCAATCTCTACAGCTTAATTCACGTTATGACTATATGAACATTAATCCTCATAAGTTTATTGTTTCCTTTCTCATGTAACAACAAGAATTTATAGTGAGATATTTATTAAAATGACCATGCATTGCCCAGAAGTAGTGTTTTTTCAAAAATTTAAAAAAAAAAAAAAAATTGTTTGCCTTCTCTACAATTAAATTAAAACAGTACAAAACAAACAAGATTATTAGTGATTAAGTGAAACGTGAGATATTTAAAATATTTAAAACCAAATATCATTCATCAACTTAATCAGATATAATCCATGATATATATATGTTAGATTACCATCTACATAAGCATTCTCTTCTTCAACAAACATCCTTTCATGAAAGTTTTTGACACTATTTGTTGTACTGTATTGGTTTTTACCCTTATATCTTCAATATCTACTATATATACAAAAATAATCGTTGTTTGCAAGTACTTAACAAAATCATTTGTATTATGTAACCAATTGGAGATAAATTAGGTTAGCGAAGAATAAATTACTCTTGTGAAACCATATCAAGCTAATACTTGGAAACAAATATATGGTTAATTTTTTTGAACAGCTAACATACACACCTACTAAATTCTACTCCTAAACTACTCGATTGTTCACAATGAGACTTGAACTGTCAAACCTAAAGATATGGATAGACATTTCCAACTTCTTTGTACATTAATTTGTAGTGATTATTTCACGGGTTAGTGGTTGTTTTAGACGAAACTAAAATAGTTTATCATTTAATATAAAGTCATCATTTATGATTATTTTAATAAATAATTCAGTAACAATTCTAGTCGACTTCAATGACCCTGTCATTGTCATCCATCCTTTCTTCATTCTCCTAGAAAGACTAGAAAGATTGGTTAGCGTAACTTATTTATTTCCCATAAAACTAAGATGATTATTGTATAAATATTAACTTTTATTAAAAAAAATAATAATAAATAAAATGCACCAAAATACGTTGTTTTTTCCTATATAAAATTGACGCTGGAAAAAAATAATATGTTCCTTTTAATCCTAAAACAAAAAATAAAAGAAATAATAAAACTTTAGTCGACTTTAAAATAAAATAAAATAAATTGTTTATATATTTTATGATTGCTAATAATAATAAAAAATTGTAATAGCTGGATCGGATATGTAAAGAATAAATACCTTTTTTTTTAATAAATAAAGGATTAGTTGGTTTAGCTGGTTGCCAAGACAATCTATTTTATCCCACCATTTATGAATTCAACATGATAAACCGGATTCCATCATTGTAAAATACACTGGTTGTTAGGTTCGAATCTCATAAACTTCAAATCAGAGATGCTTTATTTATCTTGCAAAGAGATTCTCAAAGTCACAAAAGTTCACAACATTAATATACAAATTTAAGTACTTTAAAAAGCATACATCAAAAAAAAAAAAAAAAAAAAAAAAAAAAAAAAAAAAAAAAAAAACTCCTAAAAGCACTTCAAACTTTTTACACTCATTGCTTTGCTTTTTCAAGGACCGAAAACGAACCATCCGCGATCGTAACCGAATCATACCGCATAAGCAAGTGTGCGAGAAACATTGACGCCGTAAGGGTAACAAAGTCTTTTCCCGCACACTGTTTGTTCGAAGCACTTGGGGTCCCGTTTTGTGGCCCGTTTGACCAATACAAATAAGTCAACAACTCTTTCCCCTTGTTCATAAACCGATCCGCAATAAAACTCTCTGGGTCATCAAATATTTTCGGGTCTTTCATCACCAAAGGTTGGAACCCACAAAGGAGTTCACCTTTTTTGATGTTGAAAACCGAGTCATGGGAAGAGAGGTTGAAGTCCTTCCTTGCCCGCCCGTACTGTAACGGTACGGGCGGGTTGAGTCTCAGGGTTTCGTAAACGAAAGACTGAACCAGTTCCATTTCGTTTACGGCCCTGAAGGTTAAACCGGATCCGGTTTTTTCTCTGACTTCCTGTCGGAGATTTTCCTGGATCCGGCGGTCAGCGGATCCTAACGCAGATAAAAGACTCGGGAAAAATATCGAGAAACCGCCGAACGCGTTGAAGCCGAGGGTGAATAAGAGATTATGAATTGTGTCTTCTTTGGTTAGGTTAAAGTCGGTTTGGCCACGTGAAATGACGTCTTTGCCCTCTTTCTCGATGAATTCGTAGAGTTTATTGTAGTCGTTGCTTACAAGGAAATGAGGGTAAGGGAAGGAATGGAGGAAGATTTCTACTAGCGGTTGGAAGGCGGTGATTGGGACGGTTGGGAGGAGTTGAACTGCGAGCCACCGGTCCATTCGGATGTAACCGTTGGCGGCCATGTCCGGTGAGTTTTCCGGGTTGGCTCCGGCGATGACACGCGATAAGAAGGAGAAGTTGAATTTTTGGATTGGTATGAGGTAGTTGACCGGACCCGAGGGTAGTTGGGATTCAATGGTATCAAACATGGTGTCTAGTAAGGTTGTTAGGGTTGGGATCCATATGGTGGAGCTTCGTTTGAGTATGTCCATTGTGAAGTTTTTTATCTGTGTCATTATCAATGAAAAATTAAATTCTCAAAACATGTGAATTAAATTAAATTAGATAAGATTTTAATTGTCTTTTTTCACGATGGCTTGTTTTATATTTAAACGGTTAAACCTTTAGTTTATTTTTAATTGAACGATGAAAACGTTATACGTAAATATCTAGCTTAGCTCATTGTTGCACATGATTAAGATTTATTTGTAGTATTTTAGAAAAGGAAATCAGAAATCGAATGACACGAATATCACGTGCTTTGATTGCTTGTACATATGATATGAATCTCAAAAATGATAAATGCAACAAAACAAGAGGCCAACATATGATTTAATTTGCATGAAAAAATGAAAGCCGGACCCACCAAAATATCTTTTCAAATTCTTCCGAATAATAAACACTATAGTTACTAATTGTTTTTATAATTATGCTGATTTTATATCGGATTTTGAAATTGAAAACCAAAATAAAATAGTCTACTAGACAAAATAAAATAAAAAAATAAACTAAAAAGAAATACAAGAGATATAAAAAGCTAAACATTTTTTTTTTGACAAGACATAGATAACTTACTTCACCATCAATTATAACATGCCACCTAATTACGAAAATTTGATTATTTTCACATGTGATATTTTCATAACTTGTTACACCATAAATAAATGTGATGAAAACGAAAAAAAAAAAAAAAACAAAAAATGCATTACCAAGAAGCTCAAATGTAAATCTTTCAACCTTAAGGCGAAAATATACAAAAATAGTTTTATCAATTTTACCTACATGTGAAATGCCTGCTATTTTGTCAGTAGGTATGCAAAACATGTGAATCAAATTTTCGTGGTATATTTCTATCAATCAGTGCTATAAAATATCATCAGAAAATATGTGAATGATTTTAGATATTAAACATATATATGGTGGAGATTTTTAGTGTTAGAGGAATAGAGATAAGGTGGTATTCTAACGAAAGCGATCGATTTACAAAAAACATCGTACTTCAACCATCAATGTTCATTGAATCCTTAGATAATTAGTCTAAATATAAAATTATTGTTGTTTTTTATTAAGCTGATCTTAATTTCTTTATTCTGAGGGGACATCAAATGTGAAGGCTGTGAGCTGGTAGATTTGCTGCAGATTTGGGAAAATGATTTACAGGTCAAATATGCAAAATTACTGTGTTTTTAATTCTCTAAAATTGATGCAGATTTGAATAAGCTCGTCCAATTTTGTGTTCTGAATAGCCCTAAATTGAACAAAATCATATGTAAATTGACGCGAAATGCTGTGAAATCGAATCATACCTGTTCATGTTGAGGCTCAGCTGTATCCAGATATGCACAAACACGCCGATCTCCGGTGAATTTAGTGCTAGGCATGAAATCACCGACGAGAATGTCCTTCTTCTCCACGAGTTCCATATCAAACATATGAGCAAAGGATTTGCAATCTAGCACCGCGACGACGTTCGGATTAGCGAGAAAAAACGGGAACGACGGCGGAACATTCGTCCGGAATACCGTGCTCTGATTCTTCTCAATCCTCTTCCGGAAAAAATCTTCGGAGCCTTGAAACCAGGCGTAGTTAAGCCGGTCAATGAACGGTCCAATCAACGGCAATCCGTAGCTGCCGGGGACTGTACGGATCGGTAATGAAGTCGGTTGCGACGTTATTGATGTCTTCACCGGCGGTGGAGACGATGATGATGATGTTATTCTGCTCATTGTTATCATCTTTGAAGACATTTGTGAAGATCCAGTTGATATGTGTAGAGTAGTAGAGAAAGAAGGAAGATTCATAGTGTATATCAGAGAACTGTGTTCGCTGTGTTATTTTGTATCCCCTGTTCAAGTGTATAATGAAAACTGGATGATATAATGTAATAATTTACGTGAAAATATACGATATTTATATAAATATCATAAGTAACCCTACACAAAAAATTAATACAGTTTTACGTATTGGATGGTTGGATCTCATATCATCACCACATTCTGTATTATTAACGGTAAGATACTTATTACTAAACACATCACTTTATCTCATTTGTTTAATTAAATTTAAATAAAAAATACATAGAAATAATATAATTTTTTTAAACTACCGGCTTTCATTAATTTAAAATACCAAATTACATTAATTAAAATAAAAAAAATAACATTAAAAATAAAAATTACAATAATTAAAATAAAAATAATAAAACTAACTTAAAAATAAAAATTACATTAATTAAAATAAGAAAAATAAAGATTACATTGAAAATAAAAATTACATTAATTAAAATAAAAAAAAACATGAAATATAAAAAACCTAAAATTACCAAGTTTAACTAAAAAAATTATCCCGTATTCCTACATCGGACTCAAACGGACTCATTTATTGCGAGAAATAGCTCCAAATATTCGTCTTCGAGGTCGTCCGCTTTCTTTTTCAATATTTCTCTATCGGTTTTTGTTTGAATCACCGACTGTGTTTCTATCATTTTTTGTTATACCCGACTCAACATCTTCGTCTTCGTTTCTTGAACGTGTACATAACGATCAAATTTCTCTCCAAATTGATCCATAACACTATATCCCGAAGCCGTTGAAGCCACTTTTTTGCTTTATTTCTTCCAACAGGCCGACGAAGAGGTTGCTCATCTTCACTATCGAACGGATCATCGTTGATGTTGAAGTGTGTTCGTCCGTTCGATTATTGGGAAGTTGCATCGGGGTTTCTTAAACGCTTTGAACCGGAAGATTGTGAACTTCATTCCATTTGCTCTTTCCATTTTGGAGCATCTTTCTACGTTAGTCACGGTTTCACATACGGAAAAGCTTTGTGGGTTGGCGTTATTTTTTTCAAATTGGTCCAAAGCCGCCTTTAAGACATTAAAATCGTTTGACCCGTTCTTTCGTATGTTTAGGAGGTTGTTGTAAATTCCTCCAAATTCGGTGCAGTTTAGTCGAATATCGCGCCACTTCGAGCTAATTTGATCGGGATTTTGGTTTTCACTTCTCGTTAACTCATAAAACACCGCACAAACTTTCTCCCAAAAAAACGTATGTTTGACTATCGCCTTCAATTGGGTCTTGGGAAGCCGAAATCCATGCCTCTGCTAGCCACCTTTAAGACATCGAAATCGTTTGACCATCATTTTCGTATGTTTAGGAGGTTGTTGTAAATTCCTCCAAATTTGGTGCATTTTAGCCGAATATCGCGCCACTTCGAGCTAATTTAATCGAGATTTCGGTTTTCACTTCTCATTAAATCATAAAACACCACACGAATTTTCACCCCGAAACAACTGTAAGTTTGACTATCGCCTTCAATTGGGTCTTGGGAAGCCGAAATTCATGCCTCTGCTAGCTTTTCTTCTTCTCCGTGGGGCCCTTTCTTGGGTGGTGGTGGGTCCGGCCGTTTTTTTTTCCTTTTTTTCTTTTTAGGTTGAGGTGGTGGTGAAAGTTGAGTTTCCGAAGTAAACTTCAGCGAATGAGAGGGTTGTGATGGGCGTGCTTGTGATTGTTGTTGTTGGAATTTTTGGAAAGCTTGATATTGTAAAAGTTGTTGTTGGAAGGCCGGAAAAGTTTGATATTGTTGTTGGAAAAGTGTTGTTTGTTGAATAAGGGAACCTGTTTAAAGCAATTTGACAAAACCACCTTGAGGTGATTCCATGGTCGAGAATTATCGAAGGATTGTATCTAACGCAAAAACGTTATCGGGTTTGTGATTTTTATAGTTTGGGTGGGTATTTTGGTTGGGATCCATGGTTTTGGTTGTGAAAATATTGTGTGTATTTTGTGTATAGAATGAGAAAAGAATGGTGTAAGAAATAATGAGAAAACAATGGTGTAAGAAATAATGGTTAGAAGCAATGTTTTAAAAACCGGTTTGAACCGGCCGGTCGAATCGGTTGGACCGAAAACCAAGGGAGGGAGCGGTTCAACTATCACCGATTTTACGTCGATTTCTAAACATGATTGAACTAGCGGTTCTTAGAAAAATCTGGTTGACCGAATAATAACATAATATTAAAAAATAACAATAACAAAAGATTCATTTTACGATTAACGAGAAAAATATATAATAAAGTAAAAAAGAACGAAAATCGTTTGGTTTCTTTAGTTGTATTTGTAACCTCAAATAAAACATTAATAAAATAATTTAATGATTTATCATATAAAAAAATATTTAAGTTTTATTTGTTGGTATTACTAATTTATTGTGGGTCATTTGTAATGTTTGAGTTTTAAAATATAAAAACTCATTTTATCTCTATCATAATTTAACTTTTTTTAGTTTGCTATTTTATGTATTGTTTGTATAGATATTTATTTACAATAGGTTGAAAACATATCAAATTCACCAAATCATTAAAAAGTGACATAATAATAGTTTGTTAACTAATAAGTTATTTTAAAAAAAGTTGTTTGAAAAAATTCCTATAATAGTTTCTTTTTCATTGTCCATTAGCTTTTTTGCTAAAAAAAAAAAGCTAATAAAAAGCACTTATTGTGAACGTGGGCTCTCCTAACCGTGTAATATTCACCTGTGAACAACTGAATTGTTAATAACAGTTTTGTGGTATATATCCATATTTCTTATTATGCAAATTTGATCAAATGCTGAATTTTAAGATATATAAGCCCTTATGCAATATGTATAATAATTTTATGCATTAAAAAATCACGAATCTTATTTTAATCAACATTTGAAAAAGTCAACATAAGAATCCATGGATGGTTTGACGTTTGAATAGTATTCCTCACTTTTAGTCGTTTGAATCGGTCAAACCTTACTTTCAACCATTTGAATCGGTTAAACATGAGCTATATTAACATATCTTCTAAGGTTGATCTCTAACTCTCTATTCATCCAGAAGAGTGGCAACCTTTACAGCCACCAATCCCCGACACCACCACCGCCACCAATTCTACCTTCTCTAACAGCTGGCTATGTGTGGCTTGAGTGAATGTGTTCGACTATGGCTCATGGTGGTCTCCTATTTTGTTGAAGGTCCGACTGTAGTGGTGAGTTTCGATTCAGATGATGGTAACCGTCTGCCCCTGTCTCCACTATTAATCGTCGATGTCAGCAACCTTCACAGCCACCAATGGCTACCATCTAGCAACGAGGAAGAGCAGCAATCCCCACCACTTTCGTCTTTTGTTTAACAAAATCCCTATCCATTCCATCTCTTTTTATCTGAAACCCTAAGTATATTTATCCTCCATCTCTCTCAATCTCATGCCATAAATATCACCCCTTAAGAAGTCGTCGAATTCCATAAACCCTAGGTGCCTCCACATGTAACGCCCCGACTCTCAGGTGATAATTTTATAACTTTAATTTTCATAAATTGCATGGTCTACTCGACGAGTTAGATGCCCTAACTCGTCGAGTAGAAGCGGGTTGGGCTACGTGTTTAAGTGACCTACTTGCCGAGTCCAAGATAGGACTTGACGAGTAGGGGTTGGAGGATGAAACCCTAGTTTTCGGGGTTTTGCACCCTATTTAAAGGATCATAAGCCTCCTTCAGCCCCCTTACAGCCTCTTAAGAGTCCGGCAAACCCTAATACGTGTGTGTGCTTCATCCTTATGTGTTTTAAGCTTTGGAAGGTGGACCTTTGTAAAAAGAGCTTGGAGAATAAGTAGCTAGAAGCAAGGAACTTGTGGGGATCTGATATCTACCTCAGCTGGCAACTTTTGGAAGGTATCAAGTCGTTACTTTGACCTCATTTCATTCTAGATCTCATTTGGTTAAAGTTAGGGCTTTTCTAGCATAATAGGAAGTTATTTTTGGGTATGAGCTAAGATCTGAAGTTGTAACTTCATATCTGAACTCTCTTTGGCCTCTAAGTCCGTAAAGCTTTCAGGTTTAGCAAGTGTGAACCTCTCCACAAGTGTAGAACTCCATTATAAGCTTGGTTTTGTCATTATAAGACTTTAGAGCCTTGCATGCACGTAAAGTTTGCAACTTTACGTGATAAACATGCCTTGGGAAGCTGGATCTGCAATATGGAACCTTAAGATGGCTTAATAAGCATCTGTATGGATATGGACTGAAGGGACTCGACGAGTTGCATGGTCAACTCGGCGAGTCCGATGAAGATTGTCGTGGACTCGGTGAGTCAGTAGGGTGACTCGGCGAGTTAGCTAGGTTTTTCCCGACTTTTGGCACGCATGAACTCAACGGGTTGTAGAGAAACTCGACGAGTCAGTGGGGGGTTTTTCACGACTACTTGAGTTCTAGAAGGGCTCAACGAGTCAGTGACTGCACTCGACGATTCGGGTCAACATGGACTGTTGATCTTGATCATTGACTTTGACTTTGACCAAGGGTTGACTATTTGACTTCGGGGGCATTTTGGGAAATTGGAAATTTACAAGTATGGTTCTATGGTGAATATAGGTGGTGGAGTTTGTGGCCGTGATCCGAGAGTTTGAACTTATCTTTCGAGCCGACAGTTGCGGGGTGAGTTATCCTCACTATATCAACAGGGTCTAAGGCACCAAGGCCGGCCCTTTATGGATTGTATCCGGTTATGGCATGATATGTTTATTGATTACATACTGGGTGAATTGGAGGAACATTTGTGGGAATCCAGTCTCAAACCAAGGAGGGGTTTTCAAAAATAAATTTTAAAAATGGTTTTCAAAATAAGAAAATGGAGGATGCAGGGTGTACGATTAGTCGAAGCCAGTAAGTAGACCCCAAAATATCATATAGTTATTTGATATTGTGATATGTTAGAACAGTATGCTAGTACTAGGCTAAGGATCTTCAGGAATTATATGATAGAATTGTCTGATTACATGATGTCTATTAGCCTATGGTTTTCATTATATGAGATTGACATCATTATTGTAGTTACTTATGTATGTATCACGATTATACATAATTAAGATCTTATAGCCCGAGAATGTTTGATTTGGTCTTATATTCTGTTCTTATTGATTAGGGCTTAGGGTAGGATCAGATATTCGAAAGTCTATATGGTCCAACGTTACTTGTTTTTTTTATTTACGTGTCGGTATATTCGTATTTGTTTACGATATTTTTATGTATGTTTCATACGTATAAGTCGGATCAAATATAATATTCTTTTGATTATTTGAACTTAAGTTCGTTAAGTTTAAAATAAAAAAAATAAAAAATAAAAAAAAAAAAAACCTTACTTATTCAGCTATGTGTATGTACGTATCGGTAATATTCGAGTTTCTTCAAATGTCGATGTAAATTTTATGTATATTTTCGTACTATGTATGTTATTATGAGTTTGGTTAAACATAACAAATTTGACGATATAAAGTAAAATTAACCAGTAGTACTGATCGTGTTACTTATTTACCAATACCAATAAATACAATGATACTTAACTTTTATCGATATCATCGTCCAAATTCTAACTTGCTACACACATTGATGACGCCGCAATATATTACGAGCAAATTCTTAGTTATTTTTGAAATACAAATCCAAACACCTTTTTAAACTTAAATGAATACTCATCTTTTATTATACAAGATATTTTTCTTATTAAACAATTAAATCCTCACCGATCACCACCATGAGAAGATCGTTTTTCACGTGACGTACCAGGTGGTAGCAGGAGGACACATGGCCGGTGGTCAATTCATATAGGTATATTTTGGAAAATATAAATAACATTTTAAACTTAATAAATAAATTTAATATTAAAATGATCAATATTTTCAGAAAATGAAACTTGCAAACAAATATCACCTCACAAATATGTTGCTATGGTTGATGAAAAAAATAGACAAACTTTGCAAGGAATAAATATTCCTAACAAGACAAAAGACTGAATGAGTAATATATACACAAATTGGTTAATGAAAGCCACTTATATTTTGTAAAAATAAAATTATTATGATCACTACGATCCTTTATTTATGTTTTAAAAGACGTTAAAATTAACATGGCTTCTTAATGATCTTCATGGTATTACATATTTTATGAAATTGTTTCTTATTTATTGGTTTAACATGTTATAGTAACATCTACCATTTAAATAAATTAGAAGTTATTTTAAAAAGTTAGTTTCTATTTTAGGAAGTATTAATGAAAAGTAATGTCACTTTTATCAAATGTTAAAGCGGAAATAGAAATATAAATATAATGGCTTTTATTGTATCGTCTTAGATAAAACAATAAATATTTCATTGGATTTTGTTAAATGGTAATAGGGGAGCAAACGGGTCGAGCCAAGCCCAAATCTAACCGGACTCGTTTAAGTTATGCGTGATTTGAGCTCGAGCTCAGTTCGATTTAAGCTTTATTGTATTGAATTCGGCTAAAGCTCGTAAAGAATTGTAATGAGTTCCGCAAAACTTAATCTGCATTGATAAAACTAAAAGATTAAATTAGTCACGAATCGATTATTTTGAATTGGAATCCCAATCCCAAATCTTTTTAAAAAAGAAAACGTTTTTCAAATGGTTTTTAATAATTAAAACAATTAAAAGGACAATTTTCTATTGTTTTAATAATTAAAAATTAAAGTAGATATTAAAAAATATATAAATAAAAATAAATGTTATAATAGTCATTTTTATTTTAGGATGAACCATTTCCACATACAAACTAACCCAAAAGTACCATCAACAAAAAAAAATTAGAGGTTTTGACTAAATTTCTGAAAAAATACATACCACATATATCATTTTTGAAGTTTTGTCCAAATTCTTTTTAGGCGGCACTTTTCTTTTAGTTTAATTTCCATGAGAAGCAAAAGGTTACGTGAGAAGAGTGAGAAATGAATTATTTGTATTTTTAACGAACAAAAAGATTGAATCATTAAATAATTAAAGTAGTTCAGAAAATTTTACGGAAGATTTATTTTTATGGATGTTCAAAAAATAATAATCATCTCATTCACTAAAAGATAAATCATCGAAACATGAAAGATTTTTTTTATTAATTATGTTATTTTTATATTATTTAGTAATAAAACTGTTTGTCTCATATTTATTATCCAATTTTGACTTTCGAAGTTTTTATTTTTTTAACTTTGACTTTAAATATTTTTTGATTTGTGTTATATATTGCTTGATGAAACTTATAATAATGAAAATACATTTAAAAAACAATTCATTCATATATTTTGAATCAAATATTATATATTACAATAAAAAAAAAAATTGAAGATCGAAGTTGAAGAATAAAGACTTTAAAAATAAAAAATGGACAATAAATATGGGGCGGATGTATAATTACATCCTTTAGTTATCTACATTTACAATAACACCATAAAAGAAAAATATAATTTTATTTTTGTAAATTATATCTAAAGTAAATTAAATAAATATAACTAGATGAGTGACTCCGTGTTGCGGGGCCAGATATGTAACTTTTTTGGTCAATTGTTTATAAATTATTTGTATTCTATGATGGACTACTTATTTCTTATATTTCGAGCGCTCTTCTGGAACAGTTGGTTTTCATGTACGTGGGTAATTTTGTATACATATCGTTGATATTGAATGATAAACTGCGGACGCTCTCTCAAACTTTGTTGCAATTCCCAAACCACATAACAATATCTGATTGTATTAAAGGTGAATCTAGAGTCGAATGCACATCTACTTAGCAAACATCCTAATATATGAATGTTATAGAATAAAATAAAATAAAAACACCACTATAATACGTTGGAGATTTTTTAAGTACAATGTTGTAAAGGTAAGCAAATTGTTGAGATAGCAACCTCCTTATAGAAAAGTTGAGCAAAAGTACATCTCAACTGACGATAGATAAATCTCTCATCACATTTATACCGTATGTTATAACTGTAACCGCCGGTGCTTTCCTGCTTTCTTAATAACGTTCTTCATGTAAAGGTCAAGTTATTTTCTCTATGGTGTGTACCTAACACATCACAAAGCACACAAAAGGTTATAAAACTCTCACCCCATGCTAGATATGAGATTACTAAATAATTACATTAACGTCGCTTCAGAAAATGGGTAAAATAGTTAAATGTCACTTTCGCGTTGGATACTTTCGGTTTTTTTTTTGGAAAAAAAATTCAAAACAAATTTTAAAAAAAAGGTTGTAATTTGAAAGGACAGTGGTATTTACTACATTTATAACCAAGAAATGGAAAATTGAACAAAATGGCAATGTATTTTGGTTTTTGGGTAAAGAAATTAAAATAAATTGGAAAAAAAAACATTAAAAAATAGGTATAAATGCAAAGTACATTGATGTTTAGGACATTTTACTCCTAAAAATGGAAATTACACCTAATGACAATGTAGTTAGGTTTTTGGAAAAAAAAATCAAAAGAAAATACATAAAACATTAAAAAAATGTGTAAATTCAAAGTACATTGCTATATCCTACATTTACCATCTGAATATGAAAATGAACTAAATGGCAATGCACTTTGGATTTTGGTAAAAAAAACAAAACAAAACTGCAAAGTACATTGCTATTTAATAGTACAAATCGGGGAAAGATAACAAAATACCTATATTTCAGTAAAGGAAAATAATCAAGAAACAAAGCAAAAACCATATAGTTGCTTCTTTGATGTCTCCAATGTTGGCTTGTTTTAATAGAAAAGCTAATAAAAAGATTCAAAAACCCCATAATAAGCTAGTAAAGAGATAAATAAATCAAGAAACAAAAGTTAACTTCATAAAACGGCCATCTTCCTTTTTTTGTGCCGAATGCATCTTTTAATATACCAAAACTTATAACAAATGAAAAATGAAACAGTTAAAAGAAAACCTCATTAAAAAGTGAAACCTGATGTAGCACCTATTCGTTGACCAGCTGATGGATTGATTTATAAATTAGCCCATGTCACATGGTAATTAGGCTTAATAACAAAATTCAGATGATACATAAAGACCATTAACAAGTCCACTCACCTGAATATGGAAAATGTGCCAAATGGCAATGTACTTTGATTTTTGGTAAAGAAACCAAAAAAAATTGCAAAAAAAAGGAAAAAGTAGATGTAAATTCAAACTATGTTGCTATTTAGTGTATGTAACTCCTAAGAATGGGTGATGCGCCTAATGGTAATGAAGTTAGTTATTAGGAAAAAAATCAAAAGGAAATACAAAAAACGAAAAAAAAAATGAAAGGTGAAAGTACATTGTTATTTACTGCATAACAATATTATGTTACAAATTGACTTTGGAAACGTACTTTGTTACTATGCATTGACTTTGCTCATTTGCACAACATAGTTTTGTATTTACCAATGGTATGACTTTTTCACTCACTCCTTGGTGTTGAAGATATTTTACCGGTTTCTTAAATATGTGATCCATACCTGACAAAAAAAAATCATCAATATCATTAATAAATTAAATTAAAGTAAGCTCATATTTGATCAAATTAACCTAAAAGCCCCAAATGATTGAAGTAGTAGGCTAGTATGCCTATAATAACACAAAAATGCAAATACATCAAAATTAATGGTTTTGTAACATATATTGGTATATGCTCCTTATTTTGGAGAATCATAATAATGTTTGTCCTTCTTTCATGTTCAAATGACTATATTACCCTTTATTTAACTTTTTGGTATTATTTTTATTATTTATCATGTAGTTCTATTATTATTGAAATCAGGATAATTAAATAACAAATATTAAAAAAAGGGGTAATATCGTCATTTTACTTAGAAGATAACAAAAAAATTACAAAAACTTCAAATGAAGACCAGAATTTCAAAAGAGAACTTTTTGGGACCAAAAATGCAAAGAAAATTTCTTTAGGACCAGAAATGAAAAAAATGGAACCAAAACTGCAAAAGAAAATAAAGACCAAAATTGCAAAAGAAAACCTTTAGAGACGAAATTTGCAAAAAAAAAAAAAAAAATCAGCTTTAGTAGCAGTTTTTTCGTTTTTTTTTCTAAAGAAATCACTTAGCAATTTTAGTTAATGTTTCATAATGATTTTGGTCCCTTAATCCTTAAATGACCATTCTGCCTTTAGGACAAAACCCAAAGAAATTTTGCCCCTGGGACAAAACCCGAAGATATAGTGTATCACTTGGACAAAATGGTCAATTTAAAACTATTAACAGCTGGGTAGATTTGATTAACGAATCAAGGACCAAAATTTCCAACGCAGGGTTGGTTTCATGCCAAATTAGTTTTTCTGTTTTGCTACAAACATAATTACATAATGGCAAATAGATCATCATTATTAATACAAAATAAGTCTCATTTATAATCGCTCTAATTTTAACAAATAAAAATGAAAACATCACATACATCAGGTATATACTCTCATTTACAGACAATTTATGGTTACCTGAGCAAAAGGAATGCACATGCTCCCAGGTACATGATGTAACACCCATAAAAATCATGTCAAATTTAAACTTTTAAAAATGTTTCAAAACCATTAATCATTACAAAACTTATTCTATAAATAGTATAATATCAGAGTATCCCAGAAACAAAGTCATAAACATGAGGAGCTGTACGATTACGCCTTTGCCTTCCCGCGATCATCTGATGTACCTGAAACAAAAACTGAAATTGTAAGCCCAAGGCTTAGTGAGTTCCCCCAAAATACCGATGCACTCCGACTAACACATATACAATTAACAACATGTACTGGGTCCACAGCTTTACAGACTGGATTATCCATGGGCCTACAGTGTGAGTCTGGATTGCCTTCCAGACCTACAGCTCACATCTGGATTGCCACCGAGCCCACAGTACGAGTTTGGTATGCCCTACTCGGCCCTCAGCTCGTTTCTGGAATGCTCCCAAACCCACATTACGAGTTTGGCATGCCCTACCCGGCCCTCAGCTCGTATCTGGAATGCTCTCGAGTCCTCTGTATGAGTCTGGCATGCCCCGTCCGGCCCTCAGTGCATATCTGGAATACTCCAGGGTTTGTTGGCTGCCGCACGGAGCAGTATAACCTCAACCCAACCCACATAATATTTCGACATATAACATAACTAATGCACATACAAATAATCTGGTAATAACACAGGTAGTCCTACACATCTACCTACTGAGATAACATCTAGCACATAACTAACTCATACTCAACATAATACCACTGTTAGGATATCATATCCAATGGGCCGACATTGGTGCCTTAGACCCCTTAGTATAGTGAGGACAACTCACCTGGCACTGCTGAAGTCCCACGGAAGAAACTCTCGCTGCTGGTTGACAGATTCTCAAACTGCCAACATCAAACAATACCCAATTAATAATTGGGTTCCAAGCCCAAGGTCCAAATCACACTCTAAAGGCCCAATAGTCAAGTAATTGGCCAAAGCCCAACATATGGCCTAATTTTCCAAATTGGGTCCAGACCCCTACATGGTCTTACCTTAAGGCCCATCCATCTATTCTAGTCCAAACTCTTGGTATTCCAACGACCCAATATCTCATAATCATCAATGCCCAATCATGGCCCAATTTTCCAAATTGGGCCCAGTCCTTTCTAATGGCCGTTTACTCAAGACCAATAAATTTCCTTAGTCCAAAACCTTGTTTCCAAATGACCCACGAAGGCCCACAGCAACCTAGTCCAAGAAATGGCCCAATCCCAAAGCCCAAAATACGAAGTCCAACCTGACTGAGTACGCAGGGCGTACTCAACAGTACGTTGCGCATACCCGCTTAATGGCTTGTACGTTGCGCATACTCGCTTAATGGATTGTACGCTGCGCGTACTCGCTTGTACGCCTATCATACTTCCCTCTTAATCCCATTTGTCATTAAGCACTTAATGATTTAAGCCATAAGTCCAAGCCATAGATATGAGCCCCAAACGACGTCTAAACCCATAAAGTCAATAACTTGGTGACTTTGCATGCCCCAAAAAGACCAAATCTCAAAGTATAACATTCTACTTCCATGGAAATGATTTAACTTCAACATGGATGGTCTTAAACTTTAAAGGTACCAACTTTATGGACCTTGAACCTCAGAAAAACTAAAAGGGGCAACTCAAAGCTCCTGGAATGAAATCAAGACCAATAGATCTCATCTTTGGGACCAAAATGAACTAAAACTCACTAGTAAGAGATCTAAGATATCAATGATCAAGTTCAAAGCTTTATACCTTCATCAAGCTGAAAATGAGTCACAAAAGCCAGGTCCATAAGCTTCCCCTTGATCCCCATCTTTGCATCAAGCTCCACCTTCTTGAAAATGGACCAAACACTCCAAAAATGGACTCCATAAGCTCAAAATGCCACCATGAGTGATTAAGGACAATTTCTAGGGTTTAGAGGGATGGAGGCTGAAGATATTAGGGTTAGGTTATGAGATAAGGAGCTTCAATAAGGTCCAAGACCCTAAGATAGGATTCTGATCTGATTGTGTAACACTAGTCAAAATAGGTCAATAACAATCACATGTGATTGTACTAATCATGTAATGTGATTTTTTTAAACTAGTAATGTAGTAAACTCACTATGTATTTCATGATAATTCTAATACAAATATGAACTTTCATACATACTTTATGGTATAAATCAAAGTATACGTTCATACGATTACAAAAATACATAGAACATCTAAATCTGACTTCGCGTGAAGAAGTTATGATAAATTCTAACGCTCTAATGCCTTATAACAAGAATGATTTAAAACAGACTTAGAATTAGCTATTTGAGTCTAAAAGAAAGTCGTAGTACTCAGAATTACTTACGCGTGCATATAAAGAACGCCGAAAACGGAGTTCGTATGCAAAAGTTATGGCCTTCCGAAGATGCAGCTATCAGAAACCCTAATTTGACTGAACTCACGACGTGAGCATCAAAAATTCACGACGTGAGGAGTCAACAAACACTAATCGGAGCTAGAAAACGCGCGTTAAGGATATGGGATGACTCATGGAAGTTCACAACGTGAACCTATCATGTTCACGACGTGCATGGCCACAGAACACCCTATAAATATCGATCAAAGTTCATTCAATCCTTACACCTTCTTCTTTCATTCTCTTTCGTTTTCGAAGGCCGTTTTCCCTTCCCGAGCTTGACTACGACGAGCCTCTGACCGTTTAGATTCTATAGATCACGCTACCAAGGTGAGTTTCATGGCCCCACTTACTAATATTTTCGGGGGAAAACGCATGCTAAATATTGAATAAAAGTTAATATTATGTTTATATGATAGTATGTTCATATCAACATATATAGTTATATTAACTGTGATATAGTAGTTTTGCCTCATATATACCTAAAGTATATATGATATTTTTAAAACATACAACTATCGTAAACTTGTTAGCATGTTATTATACTAATGTAGACCTTGAGTTATACTCGGGAGTTCTATATATACTATGTGTGATATAGCCTCGATGATATACTCGAGAATTATATATATATTGATTTCAAAGTATGTTATTATTGTTGGTTTTATGTCAAGATAAAACCTGGTGTGTTATATGTTATTATTGTTGGTTTTATGTCAAGATAAAACCTAGTTTTACTTCAAGTTATAGCTGTTATACTGCCTAAATGTTATGAAATTAGGAGTAATGTTTAAAAGCATAGTCTAGTAACTTAGGGTTTTAGACACGAAAATGCTTTTGTTGTTAGAACTATAGAACGTCTTCAAAGTCTACCTGAGCTACTGTATTCATCATCTAAGATTGGGGATCTTAGTGAAAGTCCTCTGACCTGTATTCGTTAATCCCGTGTGAGCGAGGAAGTCGTGTATAATTAGTATACGGGTTGACCACCCCACTTGTGACTGTTAGCTACAGTCAACCAAAAGCGAGTGATGAACTATCCTTTTATTTGTTATTGTTCCGGCGTCGATGAAACGTGCGGAAACTATCGCACGGTGTGATCCTTGTGCTACCGCAAGGTGTGATCCTTGTACTACCGCAAGGTGTGATCCTTGTACTACCGCAAGGTGTAATCCTTGTACTACCGCAATGTGTGATCCTTGTAATAATAATAGAAGATATATGACTAAGTCATACAGTCGCAGCTACAGACTCATGGTAGCAAAACTTTAGAAGCATTATACTTTGTCGATATACAAGTATGAATGTTAAGTATAAGTTTCCCAAAGACTTATACTCTAAGTATAAGAATCTAGTAGGTATATTACTTGTATATTAATTAGACCACTATACCTATTCTACATACTTGTATAGAATTGAAATAGATTTATATGTATCGGTTTTACTCGTATATAATTGAAATAAGATTTATACGTAGCAAATTAGTTTATATGGAATTACAAACATTTATATTTTTAATATATAATACTTATAGGTATATACTTATTTGGTAAGTAAAATTTTATACCTAGGATATATATACTAAACGTTGGAGAGTCAAAATGATACTTTCAAAACTATACTTTTGAACTGGAAAATGTATTATTTTTATATGGAGTCAAAACTTGTGGACACACCAACTTTATGTTGACGTATTTTAAATTGCATGTGTTTTCAGGAAGTTGATAACTATGATACGAGAAATGACGTTACACTGCCCGGTGTTTCCGCCGACGGTCGGGGTGTGACAGATTGGAGTACGCCCAACGTACATATGGTACGACCAGCGTGTTGGATTAGATGTCTAAGCCCATAACTATTATTGGTATGTACTCAACCCGAGAATAGCATGGTCCATTTGGGTTGCATAACACCATGACAATTTGTTTGGATGGATTCTTGAGAGAAGGTTATATATGATTTATTAATATATTATAAGTTCTAATATATTAATATGAAATCATATGTTTTAATTAGTATTGATCAAGAATTAATTTGGAATTAATTTAGTGATCAAAAGAGACTAATTAAATCTATGGGGACTAATTATGGTAATTAGTTATATTTATATGTGTTGGGCTTATGATCCATGTTGGACCAAGTTTATGTATGGACACATAAAGATTTGGGCCACATGAACCATGGATCATAATACCCATGGGTATGGATTTGGGTTATACCCATAACCCTTGGAATCCAACATATAAATATGTACTCCTTAGCCAAAAAATGACGACACACGTATTCTTGGAGTTTATGAACCTGTTTATGATGATCCTTATATCCACGAAAAGGTAATGAGAAGCCCTACAGTTCTATCAACTTATACCTTTCTTAAAACCTTCCGAAAAAATCCATTTTTCACAAAAGCCCAACTGACACTTAACCAAAATACCCCTAGGCTACAAAACACGAACCGAACACTCGGATCACTTCCAATACATCACCCGCACCCAAATGGGCCTAGATCCTACCTTTTCAAAAGCCCTAATATGTATGATGACCAAGATTCGGGCCACAGCCCCAAACTAGGAGTCGATTCGGAATGTGTAACACATGACCACTTCTTATTCCCTATCTAGGTTGAGCTGCAACACCATCAAACTTGAAAACAAATCAAAATTCAAAAAAAAACGCCATTAAATTTCATAATATAAAATTTGAAATAATTAACTTTGACACTTTTTTACACTTGGGCGTTGACCGAGCATCAACATGTTAATGTGTTAGGTCTTTTGTGTTCTTTTTAACCTGAAACAATCAATAACAACAAATACATCATAAAATGGGCCCAAAAGACAAACTGAAATGAAAAAAAAAAAAACTACAACCAAATTTAATCCAACAAACTTGTTCAAGCATCCATACAAGATGTGTTTGATATTTTGTTTAAAATGTAACTGGACCAACCTGCCAAAAGAAAAGACAACACTAAAATCTAGAAAGGGGAGAACTCACATTCCATGGCGATTGTTAGAGCAAATATGACCAACCAGCATAGTAAAATTCACAATCAAATACTTTATTAAATTTGTTGTTCCAGTGGAAATATATTGTTTTTATAGTATGAAATTGATAAACATAACATACCTTTTAATCAAAATCAGTTATATGACTTTCCATCTATTGTTGTAAATTAAGGAATACATTCATCGTCATACCTGATGAAGTTTTCCATTTTTCAAATACTAGTTTACATCGCACAAAGGTACATTCAGGGAAGAATTGAATAAACACACATAAATAGGCATCAAATATCAACAATTTAGCAAGTTTAATAATAGAAGAATGAACGTAATCGAACGTTACTACCATCAGCATATAGAAATTCGATTGCAGAGAGCCATGAACTACGTTGAGAATGGTCATCCTCCGTTGGATCTTCAACCACTTTTCTTATATACTCCTATATGGCCAATGAAACCATGATATAAAAGACTGTGACGCAGACAATGACTATGATTTCTGCAGGCAATGACTGCTGCCGTAGATTGTGGTGACGTTCGAATACAAAGATGAAGAAAAATTAACACATACATGCACACCGGTTAGGTTTGTAGAATCAAAGGAGGTGAAGAAAGAGAAGCCGATGAGGCGTCAGTGGGCCGACGATGGAAATCCAGGCACGTTGGTGGAAGAGAAGGCAAAGCAGGGGTGCGACGGTGTTGAACGACGCCATGTAGGGCAGTGGACGATTAGGAGGAATCGCCAACAGATGTCAGTCAACCATCCCTGTAACACCCTATTCCCGAGTTGTAGCAAAGAAAAGAAGAGAAAAGAAAAGAAAGTAAGTAGATAAAATAAGAGAAAAAAAAAAAGGAAACAAAATTCGCCTTTGTGTTCCCGAGCTGGAGAGAAGTGGAAGGAAAATTAAACATTTTATTCTTTCTCTCCAAATTCTTCCATATCAGAAGGAAAGTTAGGAGGGAAAGTGATCATTCCATTTCCTTCCACTTCCTTTCTTTAATGAAACTCAGGAACACCAATTTCTTTTACTTTCCTCTCACTTCCACCAATTTCCTCTCTTTTCTCTCCTTAAATTGAACTCGGGAATGGGGTGTAAGCGACAATCACCGATGGATGAAGATGGTGAGGGTTTACTTCGGGCAAGAAGAACAATTAAAGGGAAAACGAAGATAACGGTACGAAGGCCAGTAGATGATGACGGTGGAGGAGCTTTCCAGAGAAACTGATAACCATTGTGATGAATGAAGAATTAACATAAAGAATGGTTAGGAAACCGAAGGAAGACACGGTAGGGGAAAATCTATCTAAATTGAATCGGTGGAAGCAGTTGTGTAAGCATACGATATAGCAAAGGCGCTGGAACGTTGTAGTTATAATAAAAGTCAATGAAACCCATTGACCAGTCAAATATGAAAATTCTATTAAAAGAAGGGCAACATGGAAAATATGTAAACGGCAACAATGGAATATATATATATATATATATATATATATATATATATATATATATATATATAGTTAGGATTAAATGTGAATTGCAATTATTGTGTGATTGTATGACTAGATTTGGACCATTGGATTTATACCATAGTTACTATGTCATACATCACATATTAACAATGCTTTTATTAGGAAAATTTTGTATATAAGGTTATTATAGACATTTTTATTCATCGCCAAGAAAGAAAGATGTTATTATTTAGGGAGTTATGATTCTATTTTTTTTTTCAAATCCATATGTGTTAAAAAAATTTAGAACTATGTTTCAGATCATATAGTCGTGAACACATATAGGTCTTGCATTCTTAAAGAATCTAACTCCAATCTTGTGATTGATTGAGAATTGCATTCTTAAATAATATGCTTGTATAAATATTACAATAATAACAAGTCACATCAAAATAACAATAATTTTTATTGGAAATTTGACAAATTTACTTGATAATAATGTAAAAAGTAATTAAAAAAATCAGAATTTCACAAAGGCAAGAGTATTCTGTGAGAATAGATGCATTCTTTGTATTCTTTATATCATATTTTATAAAAAAAAAAGGAAAGAATGAGAAACAGTAGTTAAGAAAGAGAATAAATAACATAAAACAAGAAAATATACAACATTTTAAAGAATATACACAACCTTCTATACTATATTTTTCAAGAATCTATCATCATTTTGAAGAATTTACAAAAAGTTATGATATATAGTACGTTCTTTAAGAATATTTTGTCTTCATTCTTGAAGAATTCGTCGTCATTTTTGAAGAATTTGTCATCATTTTTTAAGAATCTCCTTTTTCTTTTTGATGGTTGTCCCATTCCTCTATCTTTACATCTCATTGTTTGAACCTAAACACACAAAAACACATAAGATATGATATGATGCAAAATAGCTAAAGAACATTCAAGAGAATGAAAAATATATATATAAAAAAAAATCTTCCACTACAAACAGACACATTCAAATTACCTTGTAAACAAGAAAAAACCTAAAAACCCTCTTATTTCTCAATTCTGTAGTTGTAGAGTGTTGCTCAATTTGAAATGGAAGGATTTGTTAAGAAGGATGTTACTTTTGAAATATATGGGAATTATAAGAGGGCTGACATGTTCATGAAGGTATTCCAAACCTTTTTCTGGTTAAATACTTGTTTTTAATCATATTTCTCACTCTAAAATTGAAGGAAGTGCATTGAATCCAGTGTTTTTATGAGGTTTATAAAGATTGAACAATATGTGCCAGTTACTCCTAAGACTCGAGTAGAGGAGGCACCTTTCTCCATTGACTTACTATTTCCATCATACTTTGACATTGTGTCAACTGCAATTGCAAACATCCATAAAACAAAGACATACAAAATCAAGAGATAAGAGCTTACTCATAGTTGGATAAAGTATTATCAGATGACAAAGAATGAAAAATGACAAATATATTGAAACACAAAATTTCAATGTAAAACTCCAATATTTTTATGTGTCCGAACGGATTAAAGTCTTAATACTGATAAGCCTCACCACACAAAATGTCAATTAAGTTTTTCTATAATAATAAAAATAAATCACATATAAAAGAAAAGGATTTTCATAAGGACCTAGTACTACGAAATCAGAGTATGACAAGTTGTAATAGTTAAACATGTAACCATATTCTCTGTGACATTTCATCAAACACATACAAGGCATATAAAAATTACTATAGACTAGAGTAAAAAATTAAGATAGAAACATCCACATAGAAATCTTTTGACAAAAAACAAGACACTAGAACACTATAACTAAAATCATCTATAAAAATAATATGCTTTTTGGATGACAAAAAAATGTCAAATAAATTCACCATGACCAATTTTATTGGACTTTCACAAGAAATCAGAAAACATATATGGCATCATCGAGTATTGGGGTATATATGTTGAGGTATATACAAATTACATAAGAAAATAAACTATATGAATCGTCAATTAACGAGCTTAGGATTGAGAATTTGAAGGAAACCCCAATTATATAAAACAAAAGAGAATGAAATTTGATAGACATAGATGATTTACCTGGCATAAGAGATAATGATACAACAGAATAAGAAGAGCAACAGTTCGAGCTCTGTTGTATCGTTTTCTAAAGAGAATAGAGAAACAATGACGATATATAGGGAATTGAGAAAGAGGAAGTTGAGATCAGATGATATCTCCCCCAAACGTGTCGTCCCTATGAAAAAAAATGTCGATGACATCAAAAGGAAGAATAGATGCCAACTTTTGAATGACAAAAAATCTTATACCTAATTAAACAGCCGAAAATATATTATCTTTTCAAATGTTCGAATTGCTTCCATATATACAGCTATTTTAATTTAGGTAATACAAAAGAAAATGTCGATCATACCCCTTTGTAGATCAATGGTTAAAGTTTGGTAGTCACACAATAGTTAAGTTTCATATATGAACCTAACTCTAAATAAATACAATTTACTTAAAAAAATTTAATTCTAATCCATGGTGCTCACGAGTTATAACCTATACATATATATATATATATATATATATATATATATATATATATATATATATATATATACACACACAATAATTGAATTGTTAAAAATTTTGAAATGTCGTCCAATCATGGTTAAAAATCAAACTCATACGATTAGTTTTGTTTTCCAATGTCTTGATAATAAAGTTAATAATTTAGAAAAAATTAAATATCTTGTAGTATTTTCTTAATATTTATCTTTCTATTCATATAAAATTATGATATGTGGATACCACTAACGCTCTCTGCATTACTCTTAATCTCGTTGATTTAAGTAGTTAATCTCAACTACTAATTAACTATAATTGTTTATTGCGAAAAAGTAAAATCAGTTTAAATATTATCCACTTTAAAAATGTAAACAAAAAGTAGCAAGTGGATCAAAATAATCATTGATTTTCATAGATATATATGAGATTTTTTGTCATCTATGAAAATCTCACAGATGACATTTTCTTAAGGATTTGTACAGATGAATTCCTGAAGGGAAAAAAAAAACTAGTTTTGAAAAAAAAAAATCATTTTTTTCATAGATGTCATCTATGAAATCCACGTCTTAGCTGGGAAACTTAAATAAATACTACTATTAATAATAAAACATTTGTTTTGAAGTTTTTTTTCATGTTAGAAGTCTTCAAAAACCAATTACACAACAAAATGAAGTTTGATAGTGTAGTTTTACCTACGAATATTTTTGGTGAGCATCCGAACCGGGTGGACCGGGACTCGTGTCTGGACCGGCATTGTTTCTATACTATACGGTCGGTTCTCCATACGTGAAATCACACTCAACCGGTTTTGTACATTGGCTCTTGGTTTTGGATCAGTTTCAGGTTTTATGTGTATTCTATGAAATTTTTTAAGATTACACAACTCATTCATTTAACTTAGGATTGACATGAAATCTTTTCTATCATATAATTTAGAGTTTGTACTTTGATTTAGGTTATAATTTCATCAATTTTGGTTTCATATTCAATGAGTTATAACTTTCAAGCTTTTAAGTATAATCTGTGAAAGTTTGTAAAATTACATAACTCATTCGTTTAACATAGGATTGACATAAAATCTTTCCTATCATGTAGTTCAAAGTTTGTACTTCATAAGGCTATAAAGTTCTTATATTTGGTTTCATATTCAATGAGTTACATTCTCCCAAAATCAAGATATCAAAGCAGAAAATTTGTCAGCTTTTATATTTTCTCCTTAGATTTATGTTTAAGCCTCATAATAATACCATTCTTCCCTAAAAAATTAACTTTAGCATCAAAAAAAAAATTGTTACTGCCTCAATGACTTATACCTAACGCGACAAACCTTATATATACAAAATTTTCTCCAAAAACATCATTACATATTCAATTTAAGAACATCCATTTCAATTCGTTTATATATATATACAAAATTTTCTCCAAAAACATCATTACATATTCAATTTAAGAACATCCATTTCAATTATCATTATATATATATATATATATATATATATATATATATATATATATATATATATATATTCAATCTAAAACCAATAACCACAATAACTACCCATCACAACAATCAATTTAAGAACATCCATTTCAATTCGTTTACACAATTTTCAACAAAAACAATTCATGTTACATGATAATAGTGTTACACCAATCACAACTATATGGAGGGAACATATATGGTGAGATCATCCAAAAGATCACATCCATGGATGCTCAATCCATGCTCATTAGCCAAATGCAACAAACATATAAAACACAAATGCGGAGAGATTGCATCGATCGATGCAGCCGCTTGTTTTTTCACATCGGTTGGAAAAGCCGCCAACATTTCCTTGAAAGACAACTCCTTCGTCTCCTTCTGTGTACACAACTTTATACAGTCAGACTTAATACAGAAAGAACGACTTAACAGAAATAAAAGCAGATAACTCACTTGAGGCGAAACATGTGTTTCTTGAATAGATGACCAAAGAATTTCCTTGAGTGCTTGAACATCAACTTGTTTTGATGTTCTATCATACTCCACTTCAATCTTGTTTACCTTTTTTTAAATATATTATTATAAATTTCATAAATGGATTATATTTTTTATAAATAAATAAATAAATAATTAATTAATTAAACCTGGCGTGGCTGAGAGACGAGTGTGGTGGAGTCTTCAATATCACTATTATAAACATTTCCATCATCAAATTGGCCACAATCATTATCCCATGATGCAAATGTTTCATTATTATTATTATTCCCTTCTCCTTCTTCATCTAAATGAAATAGCAACATACTTTCATTTATTTTCTTTACTATAATTTTAATTATATATTTTTGGATTTAAGAAAAATTCAACTTACCCGAATATCTTCTTCCTCTCTTCCCAAGGCACTACATAAAAATCAAGATTAATGAATTAGGGTGAAATAAAATCAAATATTTTTACAAAAAAAAATTGCAACTTTACCATAACATTTGGAAGAAGAAAAAGTTTGACAAGATCCTCTGGTTGATAATGGCAATCTTCCGGAAGCATTGTGCTAACAAATTCTCTATTTGCAGGAAGAAGTAATGTCTTAGGGTTTTTAGGAGGAGCAAAGATACTATCCAAATCACTATCTGATTCCAATGCTTTTGTGAAATCTATATCAGGTTCTTGTTTCTTGTTTCTTTTACTTTTCGCCATTAATGGTGATCCGTTTTCCTTCACAACCTCTTCTGGACCTTTAAAACAACCCCATATCAAAATCAAAATAATTATAAAACAATAATTAATTATAATTATAATAATATATTACCTTTAGTTTTTCGATACTTCCAATGTTCAGGTCCAGCCCATGCGTTATGTTTTCCAGTTAATCCAAGGCTTAGAAACAAGAAACTGTCAACTGTTGAGGATTTTTCATCATCATGAGTAGTAACATATGCCTCGTTTTCCTATAAATAAATCGATTATTAGTTTTGTTTTTTTTTAAAAGATACTTGAGAAACGATCAAGATTCAAGAACCTGAAGATGATCAGGTTGTTCAAAGTGTCCATCATCTCCATCATAAGTGTCATCATCATTCAGACTTGTCTGGTTGTCATTGATAAAGTCCCATGTCCCTGAATTATCGTTTTCAGTTTCACCACCATTGAAGTCGCCTTCAAAAGCTTCATGATCTGGTTCTATGGAGTTTTGGGAAGAAGAAAACGTATCCACTGGTCTTTTGTTATCTTCATCAAACATGTTCACTATTTCCTTCAAACTTGGTGAGATTTCAAGTTTCTTTGTAAAGTTTGATGCCATTTGCTCTATACAATCTACAAAACACAAAAAACTACAACTTTGATACCATTTTTGTTGTATACATGGAAGAATCAAGAAACAAGAAACAAGAAACAAGAAACAAACCTTTGGTATAAGAGATATCAATTGTATCTATTTTATTTTCATTTGAAGATAACATGCACTTTGAAGGTACTTCAAGTGAATCAAATATCATTCGGCATCCACCATAGACTCCAAGGTTATTTAGTAAAAGACCTTTTGATCCTCCTTCATCAAATTGTGCGGTTGTTTGATGATAGAGAGGATCCACAGCAAATGCAACTACAAAAATGAAATGGTTTTTTCTGTAAGTTTTTGTATATGCCCAAAGTACAAACAAAAGATATTCTGTTGAATCACTACCATCAAATTTCTTCACATTAAGAGCCTCAAAGGATGATTCCAATGTTGATAAAGGAGATAGCTGCATGTAATATGTACATATATCATCATTCATTAGTTCAAAACTTGAAATTCAGAAATTGAGAAATGAATTTGGATAATGGTTGTTGACTTCTTGGATAACCTTTATTTCCTTTTCTTTCTTTGAAGTGCATTCTCCTGGCATGTTTTCAGTCTTGCCATCTTCTACAGTATCTGGTTTAACAGAATAGTATAAAGTGTTTATAAGTTGGTTCCTGTTGATTTTCAGAACATCAAATGCTAAATGACAAAATTAACCTTGTTCAGCTTCTAGTGCAACTCGACTAATGCCTCCAAGAACCTTATATGCCTCAGAATGAACTGAATCCACCCTCATTGAGTATATTCTAACTCCAGCTTCAAGGGTGCAGCTAGCCTACACTCAGAAAATTGTAAATTGGTATTTATGATTGTCACGAGATGTAACAGTTGTGTGTTTGTTTATCAACAAGCAAAAGCTTCAGTTCATATCAACAAACAAACGAATGCTATTTTACAGCTTTCATCTGTACAATTGGTACCCTTAGGCATCTTTTGAAGTCGAAGAAAATATCTGAATGTGTGAGAAATGTAAAGATTAAGAAGAAAACCTACAGCATTCATGATACTACTAGAGAAATGAAACTTAATCTGAAAAACCATAACTAGGACCATAAAACTATGTTATATACCTTCTGAAAATTGGTCTCCACGTCGTTCTCTTCTTCAACCTTAATAATGTCGCAAAGATGATCTATCAGATTCAGCTCCCACGTATTCTTCTGATTAATTTTCTGCATCCCAAAAAAAAAAAAATCATCTCATGCCTCGACAAGTGAAAAGGTAAAGATGCATAACACTGCCTAGAGGAAAATTACATACATTTTCACTGGCGAGTTTGATGCAATTCTGAAACAACTCCATAATCTGCTCTTGGCCAAGACAAGGGTCGGCAGGATTAGCATCGTTTGCTTGATTAATCGCGACAGGCTTCCGGCGGATCGCTGCAGCACGAGCGGCGCGTGCTTGAGCACGTTCGAGCTTATCATCGTTAGATCCCAAAAATAAAGGTCGATCCGGGGAGAGGACCGAAGCTCTCTGTTTGTGGCCTGGTGTACGGCTAGGGCTTAGGGTTTCTGCCATTTTTTTGAATAACGTCGTTCGACCTCCAAGACTACACCGAATTAAACCTAGCAGATTTCGAAATTGTTGATACCTTGTAACAAGCTATGGAAAATTTGGGATTCCACAATGAAGAACAATTATGATTTCTTTTTCACAGGTTGTCTGAATTGAAGAAACGCAGATGAGAACTAGAGCGGGTTCTTTTTCCCTCTCACTAATTTGAATTTGGGGAAAATACGTTGCGAGCGATCTACAGGCAGGAAGGGTAAACCGGTCATACGACGTCTTTGTGATATTTCATCAGGTCCCTATGTCCCTATGAAAGTAAATTGGGCCAATAATTTTTCCATACAAAACCTTAATTTTTATATTTTAACTTCATATTTTTAAAAAATCAGACTTAAAGTTTTCTCATGGTAAAAGTTTTTTTTTTTTTTTTCAAAGCGAAAATTTATGAAGTCTACAGACCATGTCTGCAGAAGAAGAAATGGAGAAATGGATCAAACAACTACAGTCTGTAATAAAAATTTTGTTTGTTTTTAACATTTACAATAAATTGAAATTTAAACAAATTAATTTTACAAAATAAAAATAGTTTTCAACACCGAAATTTTTAGGGCTGTCAAATCGAGCAATCGTGTCGTGTTTTTGTCTGACACGACACGACACGACAAAGTTTTATATAACACGAACACGACACGACACATGTCGTGTTTTTTTTTCATTAACACGAAAACGAATCAATTAAAACACGACAACACGAAACGACACGATAAAAATAATATTACATAACTATTAGTGTATTTCATTCATACTTAAAGATATATATAACATGAAAAAAACGACAAACACGAAAAACACGACAACCATATGCTTAATTGTGTCAATTTCGTGTTGATTTATGAACACGGACACGACACGACATCGTGTTTTTTAATCTTGACACGAACACGACAGGAACACGAATTCGAATTTTGATTTTGTCCCGATTTCGTTTCGTTTCGTGTATTTTTGTCGTGTCATGTCATAAATTGACACCCCTAAAATTTTAATAATTATAATATTAAAATATTGAAAGAATATTAAAAAGAACATGTAAAAAACAAAAATATAAAATCTCTCTCTCTCTCTCTCTCTCGTGTTGTTAATCACACCCATTAATACTATAGTCAAAGTTTCTCTCTCTCTCTCTCTCTCTCTCTCTCTCTCTCTCTCTCTCTCTCTCTCTCTCTCTCTCTCTCTCTCTCTCGTGTTGTTAATCACACCCATTAATACTATAGTCAAAGTTCCTGACACAATTATTACTTATAAGAACAGTAAAATCCATGAAATACATTTACTATTATGTTTATGGTCCTGTATGTAACATCCCCCTATGGCACGTATCACAATATTGTCCGCTTTGGGCCACTCGGCACGAGGACTTCCCAGGGGGTCACCCATCCTGGTACTACTCCCGCCCGAGCACGCTTAACTGCAGAGTTCTTATGGGATCTGCTGCCCTCACGGCTTTAAAACGCTTTGTGTTAAGGAAGGTATCCACACCCCTTATAAGGAATGCTTAGTTCTCCCTCCCAGCCGATGTGCTGGCTAAAAGCCAAAGATACAAAAGACCGACTCGCACCCGAGTCAAATAATACCAAGGCAGGTACAGAATTCACAAGAAAAGTACCTACGCATATCATAACATAAGCACAATATCTTAGCATAAAAAGTAAATACACGAAAGAATACATACCAGCTACGACATCGGGCGCCGCGCGGACCTCCTCTGCAGTCAACTGAAAAGCTCTCCCACGAGCCTTCAGAGCCTCGGCTTTCACCGGCCGAGTCTCGGTAGTCCTAGCCGTAGGCACAGATCCCTGTGCTGATCCCTGGTCGCCACTGGTCTCTCCACATAGTTCAAGCCTGCATCCACCTGAATATCATCTAATGGCACCACTGTCGACTCGTCGGCAATGTATTTCCTCAATTGAGAGACATGAAAGGTGTTGTGGATCTTTCCCAACTCAGCAGGTAGATCCAACCGGTAGGCTACCCTGCCTACCCTAGCAATTACCCTGAAAGGTCCAATATATCGGGGTCCCAACTTGCCCCTCTTCATGAATCGTATCACTCCTTTCCAAGGAGAGACCTTTAGGAGCACAAGGTCACCAACCTGGAACTCGAGCTCGGACCGACGCCTGTCCGCATAACTCTTCTGGCGACTCTGCGCGGTCAACAAGTCTCTGAGGGTACGGTTCGCTTTGAACCAGCTCCGCCTAGGAGCAAAGGATTGGTGGAAGTTCGTGACGGCGAACTTCACTCTTGCGGAGGTTTCAGCTGTGACTTGGGAGAGGTTTACTACTATGTTCAGAGACGAGTATGTTCCCCTGGTGGAGAGGGAACGGTTGGTACAGGAGTTCTTGACCCTCAAGCAGGGTAATGATTCTGTTACAGTGATCACTCGGAAGTTTCATGAGAGGGCGATGTTTTGCCCTGAGCTAGTGTCCACTAAGCAGGCTCGGATGAGCCGATATTTGGGTATACTGAGGAGGGATATTCGGGAGTTCATATCGAACTCGTCATACCAGACCTTTGCTGAGCTCCAGGCGAATGCCAGGAAGAGAGAGATCGAGTTGGAGACCCAGGCCAGGGAGGAGGCCGAGTCTCAGCGAGTAGATCGGCGGTCGGCTCAGTCCCAACCGGCAGCCAAGCGGACCAAGTCCGCCGATTCGAGGACGGGAGGTCAGAAGGGCTGCACTTGCGGAAAGTGCGGCAAGGGTCATGAGGGGGCATGTCGACCGGGTGCTTGCTACAAGTGTGGCAAGGAGGGGCACATTGCTAGGGATTGCCCCAAGGGATTTATGGTTTGCTTTCATTGCAACCAGACCGGCCATCGGAAGGCCGAGTGTCCTCAGCTTCACCAGGGATCAGCACAGGGATCTGTGCCTACGGCTAGGACTACCGAGACTCGGCCGGTGAAAGCCGAGGCTCCGAAGGCTCGTGGGAGAGCTTTACAGTTGACTGCGGAGGAGGTCCGCGCGGCGCCCGATGTCGTAGCTGGTATGTATTCTTTCGTGTATTTACTTTTTATGCTAAGATATTGTGGTTATGTTATGATATGCGTAGGTACTTTTCTTGTGAATTTTGTACCTGCCTTGGTATTATTTGATTCGGGTGCGAGTCGGTCTTTTGTATCTTTGGCTTTTAGCCAGCACATCGGTATTGATCGGGAGGTGATGAGTCGACCCCTGCGGGTTTCCATAGCGGATGAGAAAGCAGTATACGCCACTGACGTGATTCGAGGATGTGTGCTCGAAGTTTTTGGTGTTAAGTTCCCTATAGATTTGGTTCCTATAGCGATGGAGATGTCTGTGTCATCGTGGGCATAGACTGGTTGAGTAAGTTTGGAGCAGTCATTGACTGCGAGAGACAGTTGGTGACTATACGAGACCCTAGCGGGGGAGTGCTTACTGTGTATGGCGAGGGGACCCGGTGTGGGTCAGCGTTTTGTTCGGCTGCCAGGGCGAGACAGAGTTTGCAGCAGGGTTGCAGTGGATTCATCGTCGACATGATGGACACTCAATTGGTCGCGGGGAGGCCCAATTCGGTTGACGACGTTCCAGTAGTATGCGAGTTTTCGGATGTGTTCCCCGAAGAATTACCAGGTGTGCCTCTGGAAAGGCAAGTGGAGTTCCGTATCGATCTGGTTCCGGGAGCGGCGCCCATTGCCAAGGCGCCTTATCGCCTCGCTCCACCAGAAATGCAGGAGTTATCCTCTCAGCTTCAGGAGCTGCTGGGAAAAGGGTTTATTCGACCAAGTAGCTCACCTTCGGGCGCGCCGATTCTTTTTGTCAAGAAAAAGGATGGTTCGCACCGGATGTGTATCGATTACCGGGAGTTGAACAAGTTGACGGTTAAAAACCGATATCCGTTACCTAGGATCGATGATCTGTTCGATCAGTTGCAGGGGGCATCTTGGTTCTCCAAAATAGACTTGAGGTCGGGTTATCATCAGATGAGGGTCCGGGATGAGGATATCCAGAAGACTGCATTTAGAACTCGTTATGGACATTATGAGTTTGTGGTGATGTCTTTTGGGCTCACCAATGCCCCGGCTGCATTCATGGATCTTATGAACAGGGTGTGCAGGCCGATGCTGGATCGGTCGGTGATCGTATTCATTGATGATATCTTGGTATATTCGAGGTCTAGGGAGCAGCATGAGGAGTATTTGAGGGAAATTCTTGGAGTATTAAGATCGGAGAGGCTGTATGCCAAATTCTCCAAGTGTGATTTCTGGTTACGAGAGGTCCAGTTCCTAGGGCACCTTGTTAACCAGAAAGGGATATTGGTCGATCCAGCCAAGATTGAGGCGGTGATGAGATGGGAAGTGCCGAGATCACCCACTGAGATCAGGAGCTTTCTGGGATTGGCCGGCTATTATCGAACGTTTATCAAGGATTTCTCCAAGATTGTCGTGCCACTTACTAGGATGACCCGGAAGGGTGTTGCATTTTCATGGGGACCGGAGCAGCAGTCCTCTTTTGAGACCCTTTGTCAGAAATTGTGCGAGGCCCCGGTGCTCGCACTCCCGGAAGGGATGGAGGATTTTGTGGTATACTGTGATGCATCTATATCAGGTTTAGGGGCGGTACTCATGCAGAGGGGACACATTATAGCATATGCTTCGAGGCAGCTGAAGCCTCATGAGTCGAGATATCCCACCCACTACCTGGAATTGGGGGCAGTGGTGTTTGCCCTCAAGATTTGGCGGCACTATCTTTATGGGGTTCGGTGTACCATATACACGGACCACAAGAGTCTGAAGTACTTGATGGATCAGTCAAATCTGAACATGCGACAGAGGAGGTGGTTGGATGTGGTGAAGGATTATGATTGTGAGATCCTGTACCACCCGGGCAAGACTAATATGGTGGCCGATGCATTGAGCCGTAGGGCGGAAAGCGCCCCGATCCGAGATATTTGTATGAGGTTAACGGTGATGACTCCGATTTTGGACACCATCCGAGGAGCTCAGGCTGAGGCTGCAAGACCAGAAAACCAGAAGAGGGAGCGGGTTGTCGGTCAGGTATCGGAATTCGTTACGGATGGTCGGGGACTCATGACTTTTCAGGGTCGGGTTTGGGAACCGTTTGTGGGCGGTACGCATACCATTTTGATGGAGGAAGCGCATCGGTCGAAATTCTCGATTCATCTCGGGACTACTAAGATGTATTTAGACCTAAAGAAGGAGTATTGGTGGCCCTGTATGAAGAGGGACGTTGCATGGTTCGTCAAGAGGTGCCTGACTTGTCGTCAGGTTAAGGCCGAGCACCAGCGTCCGCACGGTAAATTGTAGCCACTGGAGATTCCCGAATGGAAGTGGGAACAGATTATCATGGATTTTATCACCAAATTGCCAAGGACTGCAAGGGGGGTCGATGCAATTTGGGTGATTGTGGATAGATTGACGAAGAGCGCTCATTTTCTAGCCATCAGTGAGAGCTCTTCTGCGGAGAAGTTGGCAGAGTTATATGTCAGGGAGGTTGTATAGCGACATGGGGTTCCGATGTCGATCGTCTCAGATCGGGATGTACGTTTTACTTCCAGGTTTTGGAAGAAGTTTCATGAGGAGTTAGGTACGAGGCTGCATTTCAGTACCGCATACCACCCGCAGACGGACGGACAGAGCGAGCGGACGATTCAAACGCTTGAGGATATGCTCCGAGCATGTGTTTTGGATTTTGGAGGGAGTTGGGACACCTACTTACCCTTAGCAGAGTTTTCATACAACAACAGCCATCATTCAAGCATTGGTATTGTAACAACCCGAAGTTGTTCATCGCCGAAAACCCATTCTACCCGTATAACTCGCCGTATATCGAAACGTTCCGATGTCGTTTTTGGGTTAAGTTAATTAAACTTATATGTTTAATTGATGCTAATGAGTGTCCAAATCCCTTAGGAACTCATGAAATTAGCCCAAAATAGTTATTTCAAAAATTATAGAAACGTCCCCGCCGGGTTACGAAAACTTAATCGGGTGCGACCAAAAGCCCCGTTTAATGCTGGTATCGGGTAGAATTCCACTATGTCCAAGTTTTGCAACCTATATAAACATGATAAGCCTTTCATTTGAAGCTTTTTCTCTCTCTCTCTCACTACTCTCTCTAACCTCTCTCCTAAATTCAAGTTTAAGGGTCCAAAATCTCAAATTTAGGGCTTCTAATCACCAAGGTACCTTCCCTAACTTGTTGTACAACCTCATTAGCCTTCAAATCCGAACTTAAACTTTGATTTTGGACCTCAAACATGAGTTTACGGCCAAGGAGCATGCTTGGGCCGTAAACACATAATAAGAGGGTTTTTATGCCTTTAAACCCCTCCTAAACAATTTTGGGACTTAGATATGGCTTAATGGCTTAATGGACTGGACTTAGAATGCCTTTAACATGGATTTTGAAGAGTAAACATGATTTTACTGCCCAAGAACATGCTTGGGCCGTAAACTCATATAAATGGGGTTTTTATGCCCTTAAACCCTTCCAAAACACCATTGGAGCTTAGATACGAATTTTAGAATTATGGATTTGGCCTTGGAACACCTTGAAAATCAATTTAGAGGAGTAAACTTGAGTTTACTGGCCAAGATCATGCTTGGGCCGTAAACTCATTGTTCATGGAGAGTAAACTCCTCTAAATGTGTTAAAATGCCACTTTAACACACCTAAAGCCTTTGGATAAATTCTAGAAGTGTATACAAACAAGTTTTAGACCTTTAAACATAATAAATCATACACTAAGGGAGTTCACGGCCATGAGGGGGTCTCATGGGTCGTAAACTCTAAAAATGTTGCCAAAAGTCCCTTAAAACTTCATGAAAGGCCTTGGAACAATTTTAGGAATCACATGTGATTAATTTGGAGACATTAAAACACTTAGTCAAGGGTATATAGGAGTTTACGGCCGTAATCTCCATGCTAGGGCCGTAAACTCCATGCTAGGGCCGTAAACTCCCTTAAGTGTTGTCATTTGGTGTTTTAAATTAATTCCAAGCCCTTAAACCAACCCTAGAATTTTCCCTTTTAAGTGTTTCAAGCCAATTTGCACCATAAACCACCCCACCATGAGTTTACGGCTGTAAACTCATGGGGAATGGGTGTTATAGGCCGAAAACTCTTGTATGAGTTTACTCTTTAAGAGTAAACTCCATTTCCCGGTCATTCAAGTCCTTAAACGCCACCCGGGTCCCTCCAAACTCTTGCAATGGGGTGTTTCCGCGACTAAAAGTGTTTGTCCCTTACAATTAAATAATCTAAGTCCTAATTAGATACAAATGTATATCTTTGCATTATACTTAGGAACCTCGTGCGTTTGCAAGCCTCGAACCAACGTTTAGCATCCTAAATCGTCACGTTTCTTGTCCGGTGAGTTCATACCCCTACCATTTTTAAATGATTTTTCAATGTTTTCAGGGGGGGGGGGGGAATACAAGCAAACTATAAATGTTTTCAAAACATAACTTTGATGTATTTCAAATAAAATCTGGCAAACTTATAAATACTTTTACCCCTTATGTATTATGCTGAGCATAAGGGATGATTTATCAACTACAACTAAAGGAATGTTAGTTAAGGAAATAACAAAAATAATCAAATTATTATGGGAATAATTTGGGGTTCTTTAGTTTTCGTTTTATCATGTACTGATATGTGTATAAAGTTATTAGATAAACTATGTCTGATTCAATTTATCTCCGCATCATTTGAATGTATTGCCAGATAGTTTCATTGTATGTATCTGTATTCACTGTATTATGTTTCATAATCTTTTGTATGTTTGATATCGTATGAGAACCCTGTGAATAGTTTAGTACTAGTTTGTGAATTAGTCACTACCCTTTATGGATGATCAGTAAATCCTCCCCGGAAGTGTAACCAGAGTCTCCTGGAGGGCGAGCGAGGAATTTGTGAATAGATCTATTCGGGACTGACAATCCCACACCTTAACTTCTAGCTACAGTTAGGTGGGCACGCCTGGGGTGACAAATTCTGGATATCGTCCGACGTCTGACAAGCGTCAAGGAGGTCTCGTTGTCGTATCAGCATGGTTACCCGACTCACAATATGTATTAATATAAGTTTATTCACGACTTTGGTTTTGGATTTGATTTTATATCAATCTTCTATCTTTAGATCTTATATCTAGTTCGGGACGGTAATCCCATGGTTTTAGTCTATAGGGTTCATATCTAGTGCAGGATGTTATTCCTATGGTTAGAATCTATATCTAGTTCGGGATAGTGATCCCATGATTCTATCAATCTATCTTATATCTAGTACGGGATAGTAATCCCATGGTTTTTAACAATCTATCTTGTATCTATTCCGGGATGATAGTCCCATGGTATTAAATCTATATGTAGTACGGGATGTTAGTCCCAAGGTTTTCAAACTACTTTCTATCTACAGTTCACATATATTAAAGTATTTTATATCTAATTCGGGATAGTAATCCCATGATTCTAAATATATAGTTTTGTGTATTAAACTATACTCTGTGATATTCAATCTGTCTTGTATTTAGGAAAATATGGCATTTCCTGGAGTAACATACAACGCGTAATTGAACTGTAATGAAAGATAACTAAACTGTTTTACATAAGAAAATATGGGATTTTCTTGGATAACAAACCTTTTCGAAAAACTAAAGGAAACTGGTACATTTTCAGAAAACAAACAATCTTATGAACTCACCAGCTTTATGCTGATTTTCAAATCGCTTGTATTCTCAGGTCCACGTTAGACAGGTACCCGGTGATATCTTTTGGTGAAGACGGAGTGCGCAGAAGACTCGTCTCTACTTTTGTTCATATGATATATGTATAACACTTGTACAATTTACTTTTGAAACAAATGTAAACTTTCAAATATATGTAATGTAATGGTTGTTTACTGTGATTACTATGTACATTGGATTTGATACTCAACGTGGAGTCAACCCCGGAAATGTTTCCACCTTTGGTTTTCGGGGTGTGACAGATTGGTATCAGAGTCCTTGTTTATAGTGAACAGAGTATACCAAACCTTACATGGTATAAAACTATAAACATTAAAGGGCCTAAGTGCTCTGAACTAAAAGTATCCTTCAAACTATAAGTATTTTCAAAAGTATACAAGTATACCGAGCCGTCGAGATCCGTAACTACAAGTAGAACAAAACATAAGTAAATGGGTGTTGTACGTTGCGGTTAAACCTGGGCAGTTATGTAGTCGTGTCTAGGGTCAATATAGCCTGGCCAACTATATTCATTCGAGACACGACCAACATGTGCTTGGGAGTGACTGTGGTATGCGGCATACCTAAAACTTACCCAATACCCCAAACAACGAGTCGTCGTTGCAGTGAATCATGAAATACTATGGGAGTATTTCTCGAGTCAATCCTTTGTAGAAAATCCTCGTATACGCCTTTTTTCTTGATCATTCCTCTAGCGATAAATTGTTCTGTCTTGATAACTCTTTCCTGCCTTATCGCTTAACACGGTGCTATATCTGTCTTGATGAGATATTCCCTGTTCCATATCTCTTGATTCAATTCAGAGGACTTATGATCCTCTCTTTCCTGATCTTATTAGACCACGATGCCTCTAAGAAAGAGACCCAGCTCGAAGAACACCAACAACCCTCCGCCACCACCTCCTCCTGAATTTGACCCTGTGATGTTCCAGGCAGCTGTCAATGCCGCAGTGGTAGCTGCTATGTCTCAAAGGAGCTCGGATGGTTCCGGTGGTACTCAAACTCAAAACCAAGAGAACAGTCAGGGACACCAAAAAGGGGGTTCCTATAAAGACTTCATGAACGCGAATCCCACATCCTTTAATGGCACTGGAGGTGTCATTTCCCTCACCCGATGGTTCAAGAAAATCGAATCAATCTTTAAAATATGCGCCTGTTCGGAGTCTGATAAAGTAAAGTTCGCCGCCTGCACCTTTCTTGACAAAGTCCTGACTTGGTGGAACGATCGAGTCAAATCCTTAACTCTACCTGTAGCAAATGCCATGGGTTCGGAAGCTATGAAGGAGCTTCTACTCGCAGAATATTGCCCTCGGGGCGAAATTCAGAAGCTAGAACACGAACTCTGGAACCTTAAGATGAAGGGTTCCGACATAGCTGCTTACACTTCAAGATTCGATGATCTAGCCAACCAAAGGGAATGTCTTGGCTGCGAAGCCAGACACCTATGACAGTGCTAAATGTCTTGCGAAAATCCTGATCGATCATGAAGACAACTCTGATGAGGAGGCTACCACTCCCGAGCCAGTCACCAGTGGAGGCAGAAGCAAAAAGAAATTCTGGAACAAGCGGAAGGCCCAAAGTACGCAAGGGTCTTCTCCCTATTGCTGTTTCGGCTGTCGGTTCCACGGCCCAAACTCCTACCAGTGGATACACTGGTACCCTTCCTTGGTGTGATAAGTGCAGCTACCATCACCGCATTCCTGGTCCATGTCGCGAAAGGATCTGTGACAACTGTGGCAAGAAGGGCCATCTTGCTCGAACCTGCAGAAAACCAGTCAAATCAACGAACCAATCATCCAGAGCGGGAATCAGTCCAGCCTGCTACAGTTGTGGCGAAGTAGGGCACTTCAAAAGAAATTGCCCCAAAGCAGCTACAACCGCTGATCCCACTGTCGCCGCAGGTATACTCCTCTTTGACAATTCTTATACCTGCAACTCTTTTCGATTCTAGTACCAGAAGGGAAACTTGTAATCTATCCATTCGAGCAATTTCTAAACTTAATCCTTTGTTTGTAATCGAAATTGAGTACAATCGAGACGGCTAACCAGTGAGATAGAGAACACTAACTTCGTACTTTAGAAATTTTCAACAAGGTAAAACCTTATCAATACATTGATATGAATTGGCTCATATGCAACCAACTTAGTGCTTACAAGCTAATGCCTTTGGCAGATACTTGGAAAGAGTCAACCACATAAGAAGGTCAACAACTGTTCTACACCCTTAAGACAAATTCAACAATTATATTCTCAAAAGCAACAGTCATCTGGCACAAAAATGATGTAAGATGTATATGCCTTTTTTAGCTACATTTGAAAAATCCATCCAATTATAGCAATGTGAATAGTTATTGATAAATGATTTGTTAATAGGTTGGTTATTGCTGATTAATTGGATTACTTGATTACAAAGGACCAGGTGGTGCTCCATGATCTATTTATGCAAACAACATTGCCCTTTTCAAAAATTATATTGATAGTTATGATTTGACATGGTGTTTTTCAGTTTAATGTGTTCTTGATTTATCTATGTTTTTCTTATTGGATCTTGTTTTACAGGTATAGCTAATGTAATTGACTAAGCAGACCGTTTCCTTCCAAAACTACAATATCTAAATTATGAGTTACAATCTCTAAACTAGGTTGCTATTTATTGAATTTAGCCAGATAGGTATATGTTATTTTTTGGATTTTTGTTAATGGATGTTTTCTGTAATTGTTTCTACTAGGCAAACCAATGGTTTTGTCTTTTCGAGCATACACCATGGATCAAATCATCATGATTCTCAAACAACGACTAATGGTAAATATTCTTTATTAATCTTTTTAGCACTCTTAATTTTAATTTATTTTTTTTGCTTTAAGTTACTTTATTTTCTACAAAATGTTTATATTTTGATGAATGTCTTGTTTCATCAGGCACTTCTTTACACTATTTTCCAGCCACAAGCACTGGAACTTTGTGCAAGGGTGAGTATCTTGTACACCACATTATTATATATATATTTTCCTTCTAATTTTAATGTCAAAATTTATAAGATTTGACGTAACTTAAATATTGATTGGCAGAAAGTTGCAGATTCATCTGGAGATATGAGGAAAGCTCTTGGTATCCGCAGGTTGGCATATTCTCCATTTTTTTAAAATTGTTTTATTGCCTAAAAAGTCTCTCAAGGTTTCATATATTTGGATTAAACTCACGCTTTTATCCTTGGTTTTCAGAGGTGCAATTGAGAGGCTGGAAACAGAGCTTAGAGAATCTACTTCCACTTCAAATCTATCCTCCATGGTAAACATTTCTTCTATTTTCGAACTTTGAACTTGAAATGGAACAATTAACTTTAGACTCGGAAATATTGGTTTCAATCTCACTACCAAAGTATTTTCGTCTTTTCCTTTTTTTTTTTTTACTTCTTCATATGCAATTTGAATATATGTTGCTGATATTTGTTAATTTTTTATTGGCCAAGTCAAAAGAAAATCTTAAAAGTTTATTAATTTACTGCATATCGATAATTATAGGCTCTTTCATAGAAAAATGATGTTGACACAATAAAACTATAGAAAATATCCAGAAAATAGCATTGTAGTCTATAAAAATATGATTTTTAACATTTTTTACAAACAAAAGTACAATGTTTTGAAAGTGTGAGTATGTTTTGTTTGGGAAAATTTGTATCGTTGTTGACAGATTTTTAAAGACTGTTTTGCCCCGATTTGATTAAAATAGTTATTAAATGTGATATGTGCAAAATGTGGGTTAAAAAGAACAAAAAAGGTTATTTTTCGTCTTTATTTTCGATAAAGGGCATTTTGGTCCTTTTATAGAAAAATGAAATTTACCAATAAAACTTTTGAAAATATACACAAAAAAGCATTCTACTTTATAAAAATATAATTTTTTAACATTTTTTACAAACGAAAGTATTATGTTTGTTGTGTGACTATGTGTTCCCAAAAAAATATTGCAACAAATCTGACCGTTTTGCCCCTGCTCATAAAATATTGGTTTCAATCTGAATTTCATTCCAACGTCATATTTTCTTAAGAACATATTTTCGGGAATAGTATACAAGAAAAGGTTATTAAGAAATCTGACTTTCATTCCAATGACATATTTTTTTAAGAACTGTTTTGCCCCGATTTGATTAAAAAAATTATTAAATGTGATATGTGCAAATGGTTGCTTAAAAAGAAAAGAAAAGGTTATTTTTTGTTTTTATTTTGGATAAAGGGCATTTTGGTCTATTTATAGAAAAATCAAATTTGACATATTTTTTAAGAACTCTATCCATATGTTTTGATTACAGTTGTGGGATCTGTTTGATGAACGTTTTTATTATAGCAACTTATTTTCAAACTTGAAACCATTTACAACAAAGAAGTTTTATGTGATTAACAAGGTACAATCAACAACTTATTATTTTATAATTTCTTCAAATATGTATCTTAGATACTCATTTGATGTTTAATGCATGGCTAGCAGATGAAGCAACATGATTGCAGATTGATGTAGTTTATATATCGGACATGTTATAAATGTACAAAACTACACGATTACAGATTGTTGTTATATATATATATATATATATATATATATATATATATATATATATATATATATATATATATATATTGTAAAATTAAGTATGAACTATTAGATGAAATTCCAAATGTAGACTCAACTTCTGTCGTATTGTATGACTATGCACCTACCAAGAAATTATCCGTTGAAATGAACTATTCGACACAAAATAGTTTACCAAATGGCCGCAATTAATAGCTCACGTCTAAAGGAAACTAATCATCACGAATAAAACTATCTTCCAAAATTTTTTTTTTGCCACCCGACGCTTAGCACGGATAAACAGCTAGTTGACTCTAAAAAAGATTTTAGTGCATACGATAAAAACAACCGACGATTACAAGTTTGAAATTTCTATAACCCACCAAAGAAGTTGAGACACATAGTGGGGCATTAGGTCCACACGGATTGTAGAATTTTATATAAACTTTTCGATTATATATTTTATTTTTACAATGTTAATTTTATAACTTTATTAATTCCAGTATATCAATTTAATTATTTTAAATAAGTAAAAAAGTTACATATTACTTTAAACAAGTTACAACATTAATTTTTTGTTACACGTTCAAAATAATGCAATTATTGAATACTATCGACTTTAATTCTATTTTTATTTTAAAAAAAAGTAAAGATGTTTAGTTATTTAATCGTTGAGTCCATATATATATATATATATATATATATATATATATATATATATATATATATAATTTTTTTATCATATTTTTAAATGTGTTATTGATTTATTGATGCTTCAAATAAAATATTGGATTTTTGCATTTGTATGGTTAGGGCCACTAGACTTTTTCAGTTGACTTGTGGAATGTCGATGGATAGCATAGAAATATCTAACTGGTGAGAATGTTGACTTATTTCAGTGTATGAATTATATGAATATAACATAGCTAATTTATTTTATACAATTAACAAAAATGGTCTATATAAAGAACATTACAAGTTCACAAACAAATAAAATACATATCAACCCTTTTTTCTTTCATGGCTCCATACTCGAATCACTTCAACATGTTGCAAATCATCTCCCTTCTATATATGTTAATCACAGTCACATGTGCTAGATCATCTCTAAGCCATGATGAAGAGTGTTCAGCCTTGTTTCAGTTTAAGCAAAGCATGATTCATCAAGATGATGAAGCACTTTGTAGTGCTAGTTGGTTTCAAACTTTCCACTCATGGAAGCCCACAAACAATGCATCGATTGTTGGTTTTGATTGTTGTTCATGGCATGGGGTGGAGTGTAGAAACGGTGATGCATATGGTCATGTGATCGGCCTTGACTTGAGCGAAAGCTTTCTTTGTGGGCATATCAACTCTAACACCACCATCTTCAACCTTGTTCATCTTCAAAGCCTCAACCTTGCCATGAACAACTTTCATGAATCTCAAATCCCATCCGAGATTGCTCGTCTAAAGCAATTAAGAAGCCTAAACCTCTCTTATTGTGGGTTTAGTGGCCAAATCCCAATTGAAATCTCACAAATGATGCAATTGTCATCTTTAGATTTGTCAAGGAATCCACTACAACTTCACACTCCTAGCATGGAGAACCTAATGCAAAACTTAACACGACTTGAAGAACTCGATCTCTCCCTTGTTGACATTAGTTCTTCCATACCCCACTTTTTGGTCAACTTTTCTTCTTTGAGGTTACTTAGGCTATATAATTGTTCGCTTCGAAATGAATTCCCTATAGCCATATTCGAGTTGCCAAAGTTGAAAATTCTTAACGTGGCACTTAATCCCAACCTCATTGGTTACCTTCCTGAATTTCGCAACAACAACTTACTCGACTTACGACTTTCTAGATGTTCATTCTCAGGGCGCATTCCACGTTCACTCTCTAACTTGACACAACTCACTTTCTTGACTCTTGGTGGCAATAAGTTCACAGGATTTGTTCCTTCATTGGTAGGTCTTTCAGAACTTAATGCTTTGGAACTTAATGGTAACAACTTTGAGAAAGGACAATTACCCGATTGGCTTGGAAAGCTCACTAAGCTTAATCTGTTGTATTTATCCGATAACAACTTAAACGGTGAAATCCCATCTTTTCTTGCAAACTTAACTAAACTTAGTGTTCTTTCATTGGGATTGAATTCTCTTAATGGTCATATACCACCCTCGTTTTTCAACCTCACCCAACTAACAATGTTAGACCTTCAAGGTAATCAATTGGAAGGACCAATTCCAAGCTCATTTTCTAAATTCAATGGTCTTCGAGCCCTTCGTCTAAATTTTAACAGTTTTATTGGTAGGGTAGACTTAGACATATTCTTAGGACTCAACAAACTCGAAGTTCTTATGTTAGGTGGTAACAAGATATCTTTAGTGCCTACTGATAACTACACCATTAGCACCTTACCACAACTGAAAGATTTACAGTTGTCATCATGTAACTTAAAGAAATTTCCTGGTTTTTTGCGCTTCCAAAATAAAATGAGGACATTAGTTTTTGACCATAACAAAATTGAGGGTCGGGTACCAGTATGGATCTGGAATAATAGCCAAGAAACATTACAAGTGATTAGCCTTTCATTCAACTCCATCACTGGTTTTCATCAGCATCCTTTTTTTCTCAAGTGGGAACGTTTGGAAGGATTTTTCATTAGGAATAATCACGTAGGAGGTCAAATACCAATTCCACCACAAACCATAGTTTTTTATGATGTCTCAAATAATAATATGAATGGAGAGATACCACCATGGCTATGTGAAATGAAATCTCTTCGACGGTTAGATTTGTCTTCTAACAACATGAGTGGAACTCTTCCTTCATGTTTCGATAGCTTAAGCAATTCGTTGGTGGATTTGAATCTAAGAGGAAATAAGTTTCGTGGGACAATGATGGATGCGTTTATGCATGGAAGCATGTTGGAAAGTATTGATTTGAGCGAAAATAGATTTATGGGTCAACTACCAAGATCGTTGACAAATTGTACAAATTTAGAGGTTCTCTCTCTCGGAGATAACTCTTTTCATGATGTCTTTCCTTTTTGGTTGGGAACTCTTGCCAAACTGCAAGTTCTTGTTTTGCATTCCAACAAATTTTATGGTCCAATTCAAGGTACGGCAACTGTTTCCTCACAATTCTCTAACTTGCGGATTATTGACCTCTCGAACAATAGTTTTAGTGGTCAATTGGACCAAAACTACTTCCAAACTTGGAATGCCATGAAATCAGCTTATGTTGGCGAATCATCGACTCTGGGAATAGAATTGAACTTCGAAGCGGGCTACTCGAAATCATCATACTCGATGACAATAATACACAAAGGTGTCAGAACAAATTACGAAAAGATTTTAACCATATTCATGGCTATTGATCTCTCTTGTAACCATTTTGAAGGAGAAATTCCACTATCACTCCAAGATCTTCGAGGGCTTCAATCACTCAATCTTTCCAACAATCATTTTTCTGGAGGCGTCTTGCCATCGTTGGGGTACCTAAAGAATCTTGAATCTTTGGATCTTTCTCGAAACAAGCTACTTGGAGAAATTCCTCAACAGTTGGTGGAACTCGGCTTCCTTTCCATTTTCAACGTGTCATTCAACAATCTTGAGGGGCGCATACCCCATGGAAAACAGTTTGATACATTTGAGAACAACTCCTACATGGGGAACTCTCGATTGTGTGGACAACCATTATCCAAAGAATGTCAAGATTCAAAGGCGTCACAACTTCCACCAACAACAAGAGATACGTATGAGTCAGAGTTTGAGTCTCTCCTCCCAAACGAAAGAATTGATTGGATTATTGTATTTTGTGGAGTTGGAAGTGGGCTTGTTGTTGGTGTTGTGATTGGGAATTTTCTGTATACAAGGTATAGTCATCGGTTCACAAAGAGGAAGGAAATATGGGTAAGACCACTTCGTAACACGAGGAGAAACCAAGGTACAATAATTTGTTAAATTATCTTAAAACTTTGTAGCAATTGTTACAATATATTGTTGAGATTAATTGTAATATATATGTTTCTCAACTTTGTCTTATTAAGAATTACTTTTAATTTTTTTTATCATTTACCAAAACATTATTAAATTATATATAAAGCAAAATACGCATTTTAGCAAAGAAGATATTATATTCATATTTTAAATTTAAAATACTAAAAAATATATTTTTTTCTTTTTACTTGGATATGTAATGAGTCCAGTTATGTGATGTTGGTCTATATTTTCAACATGTTGTTTGTTTACGATACATTTATCATGATGTTAATGAAGGCATGTTTGTATATAGACATATATGTTTAAAGTAATTTGTATGTAATCCATATTTTAACCATATTTTCTGAAGTACACGTTTTATGACTGTGGATGTGGTATTTTCTATAGATAATCATAAACCTTACCTAATTAGCATGTATCTGCAGGAGTGTCATAAGCTTCAAGTTGGAAGGCCAAGGAGAAGGTGCATAAGGTCTGGTCTTCAAGGGATTTTAGCAAGTATCATGTGTCTTATAAGTTTAAGATTATGTTGATTTCAATTGTATTTCTATGAGTTAAAAGTTCATTGTAATTTGTAAGATATTTAGTATCACTTAGAAGTGTATCCTTGATACATAAAAGGCATGTTTGTTTTAAAATATGATATATATTGTAAACTCGGACTATATTCCCGAGGATTTCAATTTCAATGTCATGAAGGTGTTTCTTTCATGCTTTTAAACAATTTCATGATTCACAAACATCAATTTTCTACATGAAATCAACAATAACCCATATGATATGACAAGCAACTCCCAAAAATATGATCTCATTTGGGTAGATTATGGTTACTCGATTCAAGTGTGGTATCCGCTGCCTAACACCTCCATTCATGATTTATTGATCATCCAATTGCTTAGATTAACTTGAACATCCATAACCATAAACAGTTTGCAATTGTCCTTTTTAAAAAGGTAGTATATCATATCAGTGTATTGCCCAATTTGATCGAGAAATGCTCGAATTGACAAAATTAGGTCAAAAAACGCTATCTCAAGATAACTTTCTTCTAAGTTATTTATATGTCTTGATTTAGCTTATAGATTCCAATATAAAATCATTTTACAAACATCAATTTAACACACCGTTAACAAATTTTACAACGATATTCAACATACCTTCAATAATGAGACTTCGACTTCAAACCAGACTTACATCCTGTTCTCGAGTTCAACTTAACTAGGGAAAAGAAGGGGAATGGATGTACATGAGAAGAAAGTAAAAGAATTTGATATTCTTGAGTTTTATTAACTTATAGAAATTGAAGAAAGTGAAGATAAATGAAATAATCATTTTCCCTACTTTTTTTCAAGTATATTATCAATTTCAACAGAAACTCTCCAAACACAAACCAAGTCATTATAAGAAGCCAACAATTTAAACATGAATCTCACGGATATCTTGTTAAGGTTAAATTGGTAATTTGACCATGTCCAACAAAGGGTAATATAGTCATTTGATGAAACAAATATTACATAACTCCCAATTTGCACAAAAACACAAATCGCCTCCATATGTACATCAGCTCAGTATACATCCATCCATCCGATACTACAAGTCTACGTGGGGTCCAGGAACAATGTTTTGGGGTCATACGGGCCCACCAGCCCATTTGTCAAAACACGCATGGCGGCCCCACGTGAAAACTTCCTTGCAAATAAGTAACAAGGACCACCACACCATTCCGTCCGGTTCTCAGACTTGAAATAAACACGGTCAATATCCTACAGTACAAGAAACAACAACTTACTTTCATTTATTTGGATCATATTGTTATAATTTAATTGGGTAGGTTTTTTCAAGCAAAACAAATTAATGAAAAAGTAGATTTGCTATTTCTTGCATTTAATTAATTTATTACCTTGATAGCTTGGATATTTTTTTGGCTAGCACTTGTGTAACCAAATGTTACAGGGTGCCAGGCTAATGTATTCATTGTTTCTGTTGATTGGTTCCATAAAGAATACGTTAATGTTCTTCTCACCAATTCACCTTCAATCCCCCGCATCTTTATTACAAAATTGAGAAAGATAACTGTTAGATTTAGCAAGGGTAAAATGGTCATTTACTTAATGAGCATCAAAAGCATGAATAGTTAAGGTGTTGTTTCTTTTTTACGTAATGGATACAAAAAGCATCTCTTTTTAAGGTTTTGCTCATCTAACCATAATTTATTTGGCAAGGGTAAAATGGTCATTTACTCTTTCATAGGTGTGCATGATGAAACAATTGTATAGAATCACTAAGATTTCAAGATTTTGCTTTACCTCAAGTAAGGTGGGAACATAATGTTCATCTGGGATGCAATTGTGTTGCTGTTGCTCTTTCTTCAATATAATAATAATAAGAAAATAATATAAGAATTAAGAAATAGTAGATGTTAAAAAGTAAAATAATAACATGAAAGCCTAAAAAATAGTAATCATTGTACACTTACAAGAGACTCGTTTCCTTTGCTCAAGTCTAAAAGTGGTCGCCTCTATTTTTTTTACAGAAAAAAAAAATATATAAGAAGGGTATTTACGTCTTTTGCACAAAAAAAGAGAACCTCAAAGGTAACTTAATCTTAATCAATCTTTACCTTGCAGTGTTTGTTAAAGATTGGGAAAACAACATGATCATAAGCAACAACCTCTGCGTGTCTTCTAACCAATGTAATCCACTGAAATCATGTGATTATTTAAAGTTAACTACAGCTGAAAGCCTGAAACTAATAATATAATGATTTACACGAATAAACCTAAGAAAAGGTTAAAATTACGAAAATGACCTGGGATCCTTTACGCCATTTGTCTTCAGGTATGTCAGGGGACATTTCTGGATTATAACGTTTTTCTGTGGCATCATCAATAAAGCTGAATAAAAATAGAAGAATACTCAACTTCAGTTGGTCAAAAAGTCAAATGAAATCAAAAGATGCCAAAGTAAATAGTAAATACCTGTCCACAAAGCTTCTTGGAGATGACATTATATATTTGTATATATAACTGAAATTATATAGTGGGACACAACTGCAAAGAAAAGGGACTTCAGATACTATAAGTGTTCTTCATCAAATATAAAGAGAATCAGACTTTAACATTTGAACAGGTGAAAGAAACCTGTCAGAGAGGAGTATGAATATCTGATTATTAGTATCTTCAAGGGCTGCTTTGAATAATAGCTTCTCTGCTTCAATCATTGTTGGTTTACCCCAACCCACCTGTACAAATCATGTATTTGATTATTTGATAATGTTAACATGAAAGTTTAACCAGAATGTAATTTAACATAAATCTGATGAGTTACCTCAACACTGTTTTTCAACTGTCGATTGTAGAAGAAGGCTGATCTTGTAACAGATTCATCGAATACAAAACCAGGCTTAGAGTGTATGTAAATGGTGAAATTTTCAGGATCTGCATTCTGTAAGCTCATCAACTTTAAATGTTCGATTATGTGTCTTGAAACAATTTTGTAATTAGGGACATATACATATATATGAAGTTCACATGGTTTGCAGACACAAAAATTAGGGTAAAAATCTGTAGAAAGCAAATCCCACAACAGTTATGCAGCCTGATCTATTAAATCTAATATACAACCAATGTTAAACATTAATCCACTAGCATTGTGTGCAAGAAGACAATGATTGAGCTTATGAGTTCATATCATCTGCAGTAAGCTCAAAAATGTAGGGAAACATCATAGACACTCAAATTCCAGAAGATAAGTGTTTACTTATAGAATTTAGTCATCAGTTGTCTGAACTATATAGTAAACCTAACAATCAATATGACGCAGAAGAGCATAAGCTGGAGTTAATTATAGATTCAAAACATCAAGCGTAAAAGGTAATGTAACAAAGTTAGAAACAAACGAACCTTAAAGAAGTTGTGCCATAGGAAATCAAGAGGAAGATTATCTCGAACAAGGAAAAGGAAAGCAATCTTCATCCGATAATCTTCGAGGCGAAACTCATCAAAACCGAATTCAGTAGATACAGACGACGACTGAAGCTTGAATTGCGAGAAGAGTCCGAAAAAGACGACGAAGCAAAACAGTACCAACAATGAGATCACAAACTTGGAAACAAACGGCGGAATCTGGCGTCTCGAAGCAACGGCAGCAAATCTCTTCTTTGCCGTCATTATCTCCCCGTAAAATCCACCTTCTCCTACAGCGACAAATGCGGAATCGATTGATAACCGATAGGAACGTTGAAATTAAAGACGGAAGTCGTTTGTGTGAGTGAAATGTAGGTGGAGAGTAAATTGATGGCAGGGTTTAGGTTTGGAGATTGAAAATGGATGGGAGAAAACGGCAGCGCCGACTGTGCGGCGGCGTCGCTACGGTGGCTTGAGTTTATCGACAGAATCGGACAGAAAGTAGGAGAGAATCGGTGGCACGTGAGCTGTTATCATGTTTCCTTCATTCAAATCATTTTTTGGTGAGTATAATCATCAATACACCCAACCGGTTGCTAGATACAAAAAAAAGGCAAAACCGATTCCAATATTCTTTTAAACAATTTATATACTATACATTGTTTGTAATGAAAATTTCTGATTTGTAAATTCGACGCTATTTGTTTCTTATGAAATGTTTATCATTGGTTTTAACACTATTTGTCCTATCATTCTGAAAATTTCTAATAAAAAACTCAATAAATAAAAAGTTTCCTTGATGCTAACTTTTTTTTTTTAACTAAAACTTCATATCCGAAAGTTACTTCAAGTAAAAGCATACAATAACCTATGATCTATTTTTACCAAACATGTCCTAAAACTTTTATAAATAAATAATTTAGGAAATTTGAGCACATTTTGCAAAATCCTATGAAAAAGTCTTGAGAATCAGCCACTATCAAGTATTAACCAATACATTTTTTTTTCTTTTACACCATAACAGTTTGATACACTTTACAAAGGGTAAAATTGACAATTCAAATAATAATATCTTTTTTTTCAATATAATGAGAGCAATGAACGCTTTGCATTAATCAGATGCTTTCATCACGAATGCCACCATAACTCCTAACACAGCCCCTGCAACCACCTGTTTTAAACAAGTTCATCATTAGGTAACCCATCACCATATTTTTTATTTACTTTGATGACATGGATGCCAAGTCATGATTACATGGCTTATCTTTGCCATGTCATCCATTATTGACTCTTTTAAAAGTAGAATGTTGTAACAAAAAAAAAAAGTAGGATGTTTTTTCTTGCAAATAGTCTTGATTATATGAGTTAGATGGAAGAGAAACCTGTAATGGAGTATGTCCAAGAGAATCACGAAGAGGTCTGGATGTGGATAAAGGGTGTTCAGGAGGAAATTCACAAACAATTTGGTTTAAAACCTGCAAAAGTTTAACAAAATAAGATTTCAAATTATAATTTATTATGATTTTTTAAATTTCTGATATAAAATTAGTTAGAATTTTACTTCAGCTTGGCGTCCAGCATGGAGTCTGACTCCAGATGCATCATACATAACCTGAAAACATTTTCAATCGTATAATATAAATAACAAGAAATTGTACATAAAGAAACAGAAAAACAGGAGATAATCATCAGGGATTTTGATGAAGAAGAAGAAGAAGAAGAAGAAGAAGAAGAAGAAGAAGAAGAAGAAGAAGAAGAACATACAATAAAAGCCAAGACAACAGCAATGGCAAATGTTGATGATTCAATTCCTTCATGTAGACCTATGGATACTGCAAGTGCCACCACAGTTGAAGAATGAGATGATGGCATTCCACCTGAGCCAACAATCTTTTTAGGATCCCATTTTCTTTCTTTATACCTGAGCTTCTAAGATTGACAAGTGAAGAGGTCAGTAAATGCATCAATGTTACTCATGTTCTTATTAGAGGTCAAATTGATTGGATGCCAAAAGTAAGGGTTTACAAGAACAGATATAGCATAACAGAAAAGAAAGTAAGGTGTTGTGTTTAGCATGTTTCTGAATCGAGCAAAATCCTCAAGGTTTGAATTTAGCTCTAGCAAATTGCAAATCGCAAATCAATTGCTAACTACATGATTTACCTATCTGTTTCTACACTAAGATCTGAGTTCAGCTGCATAAGAGAAACCATAAAAATTGCGAAAATTTGGGAGGTTAATGCTAGTTCAGATAAGATACTTCAGAAAAGTTGAAATGACAAAATAATATGAAGTTCTGGAATTACATGAAGATCTAGTAGGAAAAGTAAAACAATTCAATACGTGTAAAGGAAGATAAAGGTTCCGAATCGATGGAGATCGAACTGACCAGGTGGTGATGACCTTGAGGAATTGGGCAATAGCAAAGGCAAGGAAGGCTGACAACAGTGGCACGCTGTAGGAGAGGGCCTGAGCTGAAGGTGAAGGTGTCGCTGCCGTCTCCGTCGCCTTGCTAGCGCGGTACGCCGCGTCGGCTATGGTGATCACTTCGTCCATTGATATTTTCAAATCGATTCACACTCGAGAAATTGCTCCAATTCTCCAACAGAGAGTTGTTGATAAAATCGAAAAATCAACGATCGAATAGAGTTTGAAATAGTTACGAATTCCGTGGAGGCGGCCGGACGGCGACGTTGACGGTGGTGCACTGGTCAAACAACGCCTGTTATCCAACGAAAAGGCCGTCTTCGGCTATGCCGTCCCCTCCCCGTCAATTATAAGATCCAAAGGTACTAGTTTTGATGCGTTGTGTACAAGTATGACAACGCAGAGTTCATGTAGTTTGATTGGTGGAATCTTTGTCCTTCTGTTATTAGGTCCATTATATTTGAATTTTAAACGTTACTTTATCTGTTTATGTAAAATTTAAATAATTTAAATTGTATATTAAACAATATAAAAAAAAATAAGGTCGAAAGGTATACATACAACGAAGGAGTCAGTGGCATATGTGGCTAGGAACCACGATCGTGCACACCGTCTCAATGTGTCATGGTCGTGTTGGCTACAACAACAAAGGCAGACGACCAATGAAATTTCGAGACTTGCATTCGACCATTCAACGGTCATCTTTTTGTAGTTTTTAATTTATATTTTTTTTTACAAACTCAATACCTATATAAACACAATAAAACCCTCATATTTCATCAAATATTACATTCTCATTCTTTAAACCAAAAAGCGTAAGGATTTCTTTAAAATTTTTGACTCGGATGATGACAGAGAATTTATCTCGACCTTCTTCTACATTGTGCAACAATTTCACGATGAAGAAAGTTCAAATGTTGCACGTTCGTTCGAACGTCATTTCCGTGTAAATAAAGTTGTGTTTTTACTTATTAGTAATGCTTTAGAGGCTTGTTATGATTTTTTCAAACAAAAATTCGATGCTAGAGGAATAATGGGTTTTAGTAGTTTACAAAAATGTGGATGTGTTTAGGTATTTGTGATACGATATAACATTTGATGCATCCAACAAGTATTTGAAAGTATCTGAGAGGACCGCAATTACTTATGTAGATTGGTTTTGTACATGTGTGTATGAGGTTTTTCACCAACAATATTTGTGTAAACCTACTCCACGTGATATTAAGAGATTATATTCAGCTCATGAACAAAGACATGGATTTTCGGGTATGCTTGGTAGTCTAGATTATACGTATGTAGCTTGGGAAAAATGTCCAACTGCATGGCGTGGTCTTCACTCAAGGAGATATATGTGAACCAAGTATAATCCTAGAAGCTGTTTGCATCTCAGAATTTTTGGATTTGGCATTCGTTTTTTGGAGTTGCGGGGCCTAACAACGCCATTAACGTTCTTGGTCAGTCTCCCATTTTCAACGATATTTAGACCGACAAAGCACCTGATATGTCGTTCATGGTGAACGGGCATTCGTACAAATACGGTTACTACCTTTGTGATGAGATATACCCAGATTATTCTACACTTATGAAGACATACTCGGTTCCTCGAAATGAAAATATAAAATTATTCACAAAAAGACAGGAATCAACAAGAAAGGACATCGAAAGGGCATTTGGAGTCCTTAGACATGACATATAGTAAAATATGCTACACGACTTTGGGATAAGGATATGATTAAACGAATGGTCCAAGCATGTATTATAATGCATAATATGATCGTCGAAGATTAAGGTCGAACGATTTGCATGTATGACCCGGATGACATAGTCATCCCGATTGAAGAGTTTACACCTGGAACGACTGAATTTTTAGCACGAGTTGTTGAAATTCATAACAGTGAAACGTATTTTAATCTTTATTGAATAAAAAACTAACTGCAATTTTAATTTTTGCATGATCTAACAACAACCATGTTCCATAAAAAATGAGATAGACTGCAATTTCTAGGTAAGCAATTAAAATTTAAATAAAAATACTCAAAATTTTATAACTTGGAACTTTCTTTATGCAAAAATTTAAATCATTGTTTTGGTAATAAAATTGAAATATATTTATATATAAATCATTTACAAAATTAATACAACATGTTGATCAATTAACTAACACTATGCATGTTTGTTGTCGATTGTTGGAAAAATGTATTGAGATAAATTTATAAAAGTTCCGTTGTATAATAAAACCTAAAAACTAGAAAGAGAATTTTGTCTTAAACAATTGAGAAACTTCTGAATTCTAAAATATAGGTTGACTATGATGTAGTGTAGTACAACGAATGTGATACCATCACCTCATGTTCATCACCAGAGGAGGGGGTATCTTGGGGATTTCAAATAAAAAATTACTGAATTGAGTTATCTACATCTGTATTAAGTGTTGTTTGTTTTTTTTGAGGCAAAATGTCTACAGTCTGCGGACCACATCTGTAGACCTCTGCAGTAGAAGAGGTGGACCAAACGTCTGCAGTCTGAAAAAAGAAGATTGTTTGTTTTTTTAACATCTGCGAGCTACTAAAATAAACTGAAATCTAAATAAACTAATTTTTTTAAACTTCAAAGTGATTTTTTAAATATTTTTATGACTTTGTTATAAATAATTAACGAATCTATATCAACTTTTATGTATTATTGTATAAAAAATAAAAATAAAAATGGTATCAATTAACATATATATTTGATAAAAGCCAACTTTGGTTGCAAAGTTATAACTAAACATTATAATTAGTAATCAAAGAATTTGATACATAAATAGATGAAAATAAACTTCAATTTTTTCAATTAAATCCATTAAAAACGTATCATGTATATTTTGTCGAGAAATTGACGATACTGTATTAAATAATGTTTTACAAAATTTAGCAAAAAAAATATAAGAATATATTATGATTTTTTTTCATACTTATATAAAAAACTTCAACGATTATTATTTTAATAAATCTTTATTTATAAATTTGTCAAAAATATCATGTTTGTATTGTCGAACGTTTTTTTTAAGTTTTGTAATTTTTTTTTCAAATTGTTTATTGTTAATAAAGTTGGAAAAAATATAAATTAAAAAAACTTAAAAAAATAAACATATATATGTTTTTTTAGGCTAGAAGATGTCTGAAGATGTTAGAAGACTCTGGTCCACATCTGCACCAAGAAGAGAGCGCGCAGACATTTTTAGCTCTGCAGTCTTCAAAAAACAAACTGTCTGCGAAGACTAATGTCTGCGCGTGGTCTGCGCGGCGCAGAGAAAAGAGGTCACGTAGATCTGCAGACAAAAAACAAACACTACCTTAGTTTATTTTCTTATAAAATTATAATATACGCTACAATTTTCGTTTCATGAAAAAAAAACTTGATAGTTGCTTCAATTGAAGCTACTATATGGGTGATAGTAATACATCAATAGAAAATTAATAAATTTAAATGGTATTGAACATTTGGTTTTTGGAAATGTGAAGAATTATAATAATACATTAATAAATATATTGAACACCCTCGTACCAAACATAAAGATGTTTAGGCATACATGAGCTCTGTATCAGTTATCCTGTTGATTATTATATCTTAAAGCCAATAAATTATTGATTACAAGTCTAATTTAAAACATCATAGATTTTTAATTCAAATGATGGGCTAATCCTTTATCTAAGAAAAGGAAGATATATTTTGTTATCGGTGAATGCAACCAATTTGAATTTTACCAATTCATAAAGTTTTGTTTCAATTTAGGGTCAAGAATCTGTCATTTGGTATATCATTTTTTATTTTGATAGAAAAATTAACAATCTTTTTTTCTAAAAAAGTTTCTCCCTCCCTCCCCCACAAGGTGATACATGTTAGGATATATTTGTCATTCTTTCTATGGATCCATAGCACCCGTTAATAACATATACCCGTACTTCATGTTAAGTACTTGGTACTGGCTATGAGGATCAGTGGTTGGATGTAGTTTGAAACGTCCGAATCTACAAATCATTGGTCCATTAATCACAATAATATCAATCATACAAACTAACGTTGTGTTAAAAACAAATTTTATTATGCAACTCACGACTATAAATAAGAACTCAACCGATCATATTCATATTTCTTGATATAGGTAGGATTAGTTTTTTCTGGATTGCAACCCATGTAAGGAGGTTAGAAATGTTTTGCTTTGTTATTTATTTATCTTTATGGATTCACTTTTGATGAACTCATTTCTAACAACATAACTTTGTCAAAATCTTAACCAACACATATGTTATAATAATTTTTTAAAGACTACAAAATATTAACCTGAAACACTTTAAATCATGTCTATGCCATATAAAGTAAAAGTATTTTTTAGAAAGGTAGTCCAAAATGTCAATATCCGAATTACTTTAGTTCCATTAAGTAAAAAAAACGTCTAATGTGATTTTGATTTCATTTGAAACTAGCCATTTTGGAATTGTTGGCCATATTTGCAAACACGCAAAATGTTGATCATTTTTCTATATTCCAAAATTACATTTGGGTTATTTTTGTGGATATCCCCAATATATATCTCCCAAAGATAACCAATGCAAAGATGGTCATTACATGATTGTCGGAGTCCCACATAAACCTGCACCCATTCGTCATCTATAGTGAAAGCTTATAAAAAAACCCTAATCAACACTTACAATTGCGGTTGTTTCATCCAAGTTGGTCCCATTTTTTGTGGAACATTAACCAACAAAGATCATGGTTGTGTGTAGGATTCCTAGGGAAAAATGTAGGTTTTATGAGTGTTAAGGCTCTTGAAATACACAAACTATCACATGGACCAAGAAACCATGGGATAATGACTTAGGAGAGTAATTAGGTTTCTAGTTTGTCCGTATTAGGTCACTAAGGTTTTTTTTGTGCGTATTAGACCAATATGGTTGTTATTACCGTTTAGAAATAGTCATTTTTATCGGTTTCTTCCTGTTTAACCGGTAAAAAGGACTATTTCTAAACGGTAATAACAATCATATTCGTCTAATACGCACAAAAAAAACCTTAGTGACCTAATACAGACAAACTAGAAACCTAATTACCCTCCTAAGTCATTAACCCTAATTTTAAAGACATTGAGAATATATGACCATCAACAGTAAACTAGTTCGTTTAGAACTCACGTTGTAACATCCCAAGTTCGGAACAAGAAGTGAAGGGTGCTAAGTGTAAATAAAGGAAGGGAGTCGACGAGTAGGTACGCTTACTTGCCGAGTCGGAGCGGGTTTGGATCGCGAATTTAGTGACCAACTCGCCGAGTCGGAAGCTGGACTCGACGAGTTGGTGCTGGAAGGAGAAAACCCTAATCTTAGGGTTTGCACCCTATTTAAAGGACCTTATGTCCTCTCCTCAGCCCCCTTATCGGCCAAAAGCTTCTATAAGCGATTACACGCCCTAATTTGAGTAAGAGGAGGAAGAAAGTGAGCTTGGGGCTTTTGCAAGAGGAAGATTTGGAGGTTTCGACCACTAAGGAGATGGAGGATTCAACTCTTTGGTTGTGAGCATGAGTTGAAGGTAACAATCTGTCACTTTGCCTTTGTTGCTTCTAGATCTTTCCTTGGATGATGTTTTGGGGGCCATTTTGGCATGTTAAGGAGCTATTTCGAGTTAGAGGCTTAGATCTGAGGTTGCTACTTCAGATCTAGGCTTGTGATAGTCCATAATGTCATAAAGTTTCAATCATCAAGTTGTTGGCGAAGCCCCTTTGTCTAAAACCCAAGCCCTAGTGTGTTTTGAGCCTATATCTCCTTGGTTTCACATAAAGTTTGCAACTTTATATGAGGGTTAGATTGTAGAAGGGTGGATCTATGGATTGGAGCCCCTGCATGGCTCGAAAAGTCTTTGAATGGATTGAGAACTGGAGAGACTCGGCAAGTCACATGGGTGTACTCGACGAGTTGTATGAACATGTGCATGGACACGACGAGTTAGAAGAACAACTCGGCGAGTCTGTTATTGGACTCGACGAGTCTGGTTGCAGAACCCAATCTCTTTTGGGTTAAAGCTTTGGATTAGTGAGCCGGTTGGCGACTCGGTGAGTTGGCAGGAAGGGACTCAGAGATCGTTGGACTCGACGAGTTAAGTTGTGATATGAGAGTTTCTGGGTATGGGAACTTGGGGAGTCGATGGGTTGACTCGGCGAGCAGAAGTCAACCAGGAAGGTTAACTTTGACTGAGGACTTTGACTTTGACCAAGAGTTAACCAGTTTGACTTCCAAGGGTATTTTGGTAATTTTGGGTATTTATGGAATTAGTTCTTTGGTAATGTTCTGTGGTGAAGTTCGTGTCGGTGGTCGGAGCAACTTGGTCTTATCTCTTTAGTCGGCAATTGCAGGTGAGCTATCCTCGTTATATCGACAGGGTCTACGACACCAAGGTCGGCCCTTTATCGTATGGAAATCCGGGTATTGTTTGTTATGTTATTGCTTTGCTAGATCTGCATCCTGGTATTTAGGATGGCATTATGTTAGTGACTTGGTTAAGGTCAGTACCTAGTATATAGGGTAATGTTATGCTAGTGACCGGTTAGATTGGAATCCTGGTTAAAATGTTGATATGCTATGTGATATGTTAGACTGTTTGTCTGGTTAAGGATTTGTTATGTGGTTAATTGTTATATGTGCACATGGTTGTTTGACGGAGGTTGGGTTGAGGCAGGTCCTGCTTTGTGCTGTAGGTCAACATACCCAGGGCGGACCGGATATTCCGAAGGCCCAACAAGCGGTCCGGATAGGCTGAAGGCCCCAAGAGGGCGGACCAGACGTGCCGAGGCTCGGAGAGTGGACCAGGCCGACTGAAGGCCCGGTGTGGGCAGACCAGTCATACTGTAGACTCAGAGAGTGGACCAGGTGGATTGAAGGCTCGGTGCGGGCGGACCAATCACACAGTAGACTCGATGTACATGGCTAAACTTGGAGGGTGGACCAGGTGGACTGAAGGCTCGGTGCGAGCGGACCAGTCAAACAGTAGACCCGATGTGCATGGTTGTTCTATTTGTGACATGTTATGAGTATGTTTATGTGTGGTTGGTATTTTGGGGGTAACTCACTAAGCTTTCGGGCTTACAGTTCAGTGTATTGTTTCAGGTACTTCTGGAGATCGTGGCAAGGCGAAGGCGTGATCGTACCACTCCTCATGTTTTGTGATTTATGTGATATGGTTCTGGGGAATACTCTGATGTTTAAACTATTTTGAAAACAAGATGTATGAACTTAATGGTTTTTGAATGAGATAAAATGTTTTAATTTGGCTCAAATTTTATGGTGGTTACATGCGTCGTCCCATATCGACCAGAAGAAGAACCTGCTACTCCTCTATATGGCGAAACTCTTCATCTATAGTCGTCCCTTCGGGGAAATCCGATAAAATTGGAACGATACAGAGAAGATTAGCATGGCCCCTGCGCAAGGTTGACACACACAAATTGAGAAATGGTCTGTTTTTTTTTAAACCTTTCGTCGTCTTCTCTGAAACCCTAATTCCCTTTTCAAATGCTAATAGAGTTCAATTACAATTCTTACGTTTCATGCTTCATAAACTTCCATTTGTGTTGTATATAGTTTGTATGTGTTTGCTTATGTGCTGATTTTTTATTCGTTTTGCAACTTCAGTTTCCTAGTTCATGTTATGGTTTTGCTGTTTATAAAATAATTGATAATAGACATCCTTTGCAAGTCCATGTTGGTTTTACATTTCCATTCGTTATCAAATGTAGACATTGATGAGAGGTATCAAAGTGAGATTGTTTTTGTACATATGAATGCGTTCATGTAAACATTTAAATGACAAAAAAGAAGTTACTGATGAAATGTTGCATATTTATGTAATGGAGATCATCAATCATATGAGTTTTTGGACTTGGAAATTCTCGAAGGGTTGTGTGATAAGTTTAAATAGAAGCAACTATTTTCAGTCAAACAAGTGAGTCACATTGATTAGTGAGCACGTTTTCTAAATAATTAGGGTTAATGACTTAAGAGGGTAATTAGGTTTTCAGTTTGTCCGTATTAGGTCATTAATGTTTTTTGTGCGAATTAGACCAATATCTTTGTTATTACTGTTTAAAAAGTCATTTTTACCGGTTAAACAGGAAGAAACCGATAAAAATGACTATTTCTAAACGGTAATAACAACCATATTGGTCTAATACGCACAAAAAAAAAACATTAGTTACCTAATACGGACAAACTGAAAACCTAATTACCCTCCTAAGTCATTATTATCCCAAGAAACCATTCTTGTGGGTAATAATTCATTTAATTATTACATTGTTTTAAAATAAACTATTTATGACTACATATAAATAAATAAAATAATGCACATAAGTTAAAGCATGATTAGCCTCATAAGAAACAACATAGCTTACAAACACTTGATTATAATAGACATTAGCAATTTTTTTTTCTAGGACAAGATGGCCCAAGTTGCCAACACCAAAAACAAAGCCCAACTTTTTGATCAACCAAAACAATATACACATAAAGGCTTCATCTCAAAGTCATTCACAAACACCCCACCCACCAAAACCCTAAAAATCCGATCTTACGGACACGATCTTTCATCAGTAACACACAACAGTGTTCGCGATGATTCGCTCCGTTGGCTCCGAACCGGCGTGTTGACCCGCGACTCACGTTTCGTAGGGACAAGCGCCGGTTCTTTCGGCCACTCATCATCACTCACACCATCATCACTCCCATCCCATCTATCTTTGTTACTAAACACCGGGTGAACATACGCATCTTGTAAATAATCCTTCACATTTAAACTTGGCTCCCTTGCTCTTTCTAATGTGTCTTTCATCATAGCTTCCTGTAAAGGGTACCTAACGAAAGCTGGTTCAAATCTTCCTTTACAGAATCTATGAAACCAAAGTGTCAACACAGGGAGTACAATAAGCAATGGGGTTGATTGAGCAGCTTCTTTTGTGCTAAGTAAACCCATTAAAAGCAGCTGTGAAACAACCAGTGCAGTTATAATTCTCCCATGAACATCTGGCCAAAATGCTCCAGCGCTTTCGTATTGTTGATTATATACATTTATAATCTATATATAAATAACTGTCAGTATTTGAAGAATATATATATTATTTTATTTATATTTATTACCTGATGACGATATACAACGTAGGCTAAGGCAAAGAAGACGACTATGAAAGGAAGAAGAATTGGGGTGACAGAAGCATAAACAAGGCCGAGTAAATAATAAAGCTGGATTTGAGGTTCACCGGTGTTGAAAGGTAAACTCCCTGGATTCATTGCTTCTTCTCTATCTTTTTCAGTTTTCACTAACAAAAAATTCTTCAAGTGATAAAATATCAGCGGTTTTAATCTTAAAATCTCTCCTGCAACTCCCGCCCATCCGTCTACCATTATGTAAGTTATGAAGAAGGTCGCCTTCATCGGTATCGATGCCCCGATTGTAGCTGGGATCCTGTAATTTATCATAAATTTCAACAATCAATCAGAATTCAGACAGAAGTTGCAGATTTTTTACTTCGACAAATCTTACGTGTTTGCAGATTGGTGGATGAAGGTGTTTAGCTGTTGAAATGCAGTTCCGGTGATTATGCTTCCAAGGAAGACGTTGATGAATTGAAAAATGTAATATCGAGTTGCGGATCTTCTCTCGAGAGCTGAAATGGATGTGAATCCTTCAAATTTAGACATCATCATGAGGATCGAAGGAAGAACAATGAGGAAGATCTTCAAAGCGATTCCAGGAAGAACACCTTGGATCAAAGACTTGATAAACTCCCTGCAACGCCAAAACACAGTAAATAACTTAATGTAATAATAGCGATATACGAGACAAACTTACAATTCGAGAAGATCATGCAAGAAGGGAGCGGCTTTGACGATTCCGTCGATATTAGCTAGCGATTGAACGAATGCAATCGGAATCATGAAGAAGAAAGTAAGGAAGAAAAAGGCGACAGCGATTACAAGCCTTCGAATCGTGAGTGAAACGAATGGAATCGCGAGATTATCCCAATAAACATCGCGAGGTTCAGGCGCCCATTCCGTTAACCAAATCGTCGGATTCCTGGATTGTTCGGTTTGTGCACAAACCGCAGCTCCCCATCGTGTTTTAAACGAGACGAATGCAGCTGCCATAACATGTTTCGAGCTTTGAGTGATTTTTTCCCTCTCTTTGAATATCTGCAAATTAATAAAATCACGAACTAGGGTTTACGGAGGACGATGAAAACGTAGATTAAAAGCTAAAACAACACATTTGATTTTGGAGCTTACCTTTTTCGATAGTTTCTCGACTTCAGATTCGTAAAAGTCGATAGCATCCACTCTCTTTCCCCACAAACCAAGATAACCAGTCTGTTAATAAACAAAAGAAAACAAATTCATCAGAAAATCCCATTTAGAAAAGAAAACAAATTCATAAAGGGTAAAATGGTCATTTATGGTGATAATACCTTTACTGATGGTCTTTTTGACTGGTTATTTCTATTATATTTAAGTTGATAGTAATCAAGCCAATTTTGCTTTGTTTTCTTCTCGTTTACCAAATCAGAGAGCAAGTTTGCATCATAAACAACCTGAAATGACAATCTGCTTATAAGAAACCTGAATAAATTTATAAAACATATATTTTTTTATAAGAATTTAAAAAAAAAAAAAAAAAAACCTGATGAGATAGATAGTGATCAGGATGGTTGACTAGAAAAAAGTGTTCCACGAGTTCGTTGACCGATTCATCAGGGTCAGGAGGGACATTTCTAACTAGCACCTACAAAATTAAAATGTTAAATAATCTTGATTTATTAAAATACAAATTCAATAAATAAAATATATATATATATATATATATATATATATATATATATATATATATATATATATATATATATATATATATATGATTTTATAATAATCTTACTGTAAATTGATCGGGTCTTCGGTTTTCTGATGCGATAAAATGCAACCTCATTGATGCAACTATCTCATATTCTCTTTTTAAAATATAACATGTCCAAAAGGTAAAGGCATATGCCATGACTATATGTGTAAAGAATCTGCAACACATATTGTAAAATTATATTGGGATTCAATCTTTTTAAAATATATAATAAGTTGTCATTATTACCTGTTTGATCCAGTGGGAATGTTGGATATTGAAAGCTTGTCTATGTCACTATATGTTAATTTAGATTCCTCCAAAGTTCGATTGGTGAAATTGACTGGAACCATAACTGAGAAAGCAAGGCATGCTATTGGAACAAAGATCTTCAATCTGATATCAATTATGAACAACAAATCAAGAACACTAATCAGTATTCTTAATTGCATCTGGTAAAAGTTATAAACAAAGTAAGGTGAAGTGGAAGAATACCCTGTCAAGTAAATTCTCAAGTAAAGAACAGAGTCTAATCCGGCATGATCGATAAGCTCAGGCTCAGGCATACGTAATGCAGCAGGCATCCAATTGAGGAACTTCAAGTATGATCTGAAGTCTAAGTTTACAAACTTCTGCACAAATGCACCTGATTGAAGTGGATTGCTCCTTAATCCCCTTAGATACCATTTTGGAAAATACACTCTATCGTTTATAGGTTGAATCCGAAGTATGGCAAATGCTACCAAAAATGCAAATGCAGTGAGGATGTTTATGGTAGCTGCAAGCCCTATTTCAGAACTTGAAGCCATAATGTTACTTCACAAAATTGTGTATTCACCTGAAGAAGATTGATTAAAAAAAAACTGTCAGAATCCTATTTAACACCTAATTCCAAGTTACAACCACTACAATTTTCAAATTCAGTGAGAAATCACAATTGTATTGATCTTCGACGATATTTTATCGTGTTTCGTTCTTCAAGTCGATAATAATTTGTTATAATTGTAGAAATATGATGAGAAGAGCTTCCTGTTTAACCAGTGAAATAAGTAAATTCTACGCAGCATCAATTGGGGGTTTCAAACGAATTCATATCGATGAATAATCACAATCGAACACAAAATATACGGAAAAATCGTAGATACGTACTGATTGTGTTCGGGTATCTTCAAAACTTGTGCTCCAATTAGTACCCGATATACTTGTAAAAATCCTTCAGATGCCGAACAAAACTCGACGCTTTTAGTCGATTTGAAGCCTGTGAAAGATGCTGATGAAGACGATACACAGAGTGTAGGAATCCGTCTGGAAGAAATTGATTATAGCGGTGTTGGACTTGTGAATTGTGTGTGTGTGTGTGTGTGTGTGAAAGAGAGAGAGAGTGAGTGATTTGGTAAACGTTCGTTGAAGGTGAAGGGGAAGGCGGTGGGCTTTTTGGGTTTGAAAGTTGTAGAGACGTGGCATCGGATCGTAGTAACGGCTATATTCTATATGGACTCCGTTGGACTTTCTTACTTTCATACTAAGATATCTTTTACTAACGACAATTGTAATTGTATAGTATTGCATAAGGATGAATCAAAATTGTTAAGTGGAAAAGCTTTTATTTATAGAGTAAATTACTCTTGTGGTTTATACCAATTTAAAGTTTAAGTCTAAATTTTTAAAATTTATTATAGTTGATAGGTTGTGATATCTTTTACAATTGGTCCCTTAGTTATTTATGAAAATTTCTATCTTTCCATTTTCTTGTTATATTTATTTTAATTGTTTAATAAAAAAGCCTTATCTACCCCCATTATATTCATAGACCTTAATCTAAACCAAATTTAAATGCCTAATCTAAAATCAAAACTTAATTGAATCCTAAAGAAAAATTTATATCTATAAGTGAAAGATAAAACAAAAACAATATTCGACTACAAAGCTAACTATAACCCTAACCCTAAATCAGAATGGAAAGGAAAGAAGAAGGGTAGGCGTGACGAGGCCATAGGTGGTTAGAGAAAGCAAAATGATGTTAATTGGGACACCGACGATCGGTGTTGAAGCCTAATCATCATTATCACCAATCACCACCACCATCATTGGTCGGTCTTAAGGCCACATGAGATAAAGATACAACCGGAGGAGATGAGGTGGTAAAGAGAGCACATAGGTGTTGATTGGGACATCGACGAAGATGAAGAAGACGGTCGATACTGGATATGGAGATTGGAGGAGATAGTTGTGGAAGATAGAAGGGTGGTAGTAATAGTCGATTGTTGAAATCCTTTAGGTGTTGTTTTATTATTTTATAAAAACGATTCCTAAAGTTATTAATAATGTGAATATAAAATATAACATAAAAAGGGATATAATGACCATTATACATACATCTAATGGTTGAAAATTAATGGAGTTAGTCTTAGAGACCACACATGTAACTTTTGGAAGCCATGGAAGGAGCCACAATAATTTTTATAAACTTTGACTCAACTTGCCGATAGTTAAATTGTTAAAATTGTGATCCTCTTCGTAAGGTTATACGATCCTATGATGTCATTTAGGTAAATCAATCTCGATCTTACTTTGAATGTGTTTAGGTAGGATCATAATAGGATTGTATGATGGGATCGTAATATTGTTACCATTTTCTTTAGTTTTTAATAGTTTGTCTTGTATCGACTAAGTGATCCGAATATGAACTTTAGAAAAACTCATTTGAATTTTTTATTCAGTTACGTATATTGATGTATTTTTCAAGTTTTAAACTATTTATTGTTAGTAGAATGGTTAATTGATGGATGAGCATGTATTTTTTAAGTTTTAAAATGATTTTGGTAGGATCTTACAATCCCAAAACGAAAAACAATCATATGATCTCGATGTTGATAACCTTAACAGATATGTATATGTGCAGACACAAAGACCAAAACTGTAATTTAATATTATTTATATAGAAATGTTTGGAAATATGTAATTATAAAATTTTGAAGGTACATAATGACATAAAATATAAAAACTAAAAGTTCTTAAAATTATAAAAAGTTAGTTGAAATAGCTTTCTAAATTATAAATTTTTGTTTAAAATAAAAGTTTTAAACATGTATTTTTAAACAAACTCATTCTTGTAATTCGAGTAAAAATACCAAAACTTGAAATCTTCTAAAATACTAGCGGTATCTTGTGTTTTCTTCCCTTCTTGAGGTAAAAGTTCAACTCTAGTCGTGGACATAGGTGAATTTAAGGTGTAGTTTAGGAGCATGTTAGATTTGTCGTTTAAAAAAAATAATTAAAAAAAAACTTGATTTAAGAATACAAGTAAATTTAATGCCTACCAATCATATATCAACTGAATGTTTCATAAAACGTGCAAATGAATATTTGGTAATCATATATCAACTGAATGTTTCATAAAACGTGCAAATGAATATTTGGTAATGTAATATACCTAATACATGCAACTATTCTCTTAAATATGTATATTCTGTAAGAAAAATATATATTTTGATGGTTTCGACGCACAAATACAATAGATATACTTCCAAAGAAACACATCAACCCCACTACCATCAAAAGTTACAATGCACATGCACTAACAATATTAAACATACAACAATAATGTATTTAAGATGATATTTATATGAGACAATACAATTTTCATGTACAAAGTCAATATATTTTAATATGTTCATTTAAGCAATGTATTTTCGTAACTTTATGGAAAACAATAACTTATTTTTAAATAAGTTAATATGGTTTCTTAATAAAAATTAATAAGGAACGTTTGGTTCGAAGGATTTGAAATTAAATTCCATTCAAATTTCATGTTGGGTTCAATGTTGATATGGAATTTGGAAGTTAGGATTTCAAAAGGTAAGGGCTTAATTTTTCTTTCTAAAAACCCCTAAAACTTAGAATTCTACAAATCCTTCGCTTTGGTGAAGGCTTCCAAAATTTAAAAAAAAAAAAAAGACTTATCAGGATAATTATATTTTCGTTTTGTTTACATCTGAGTATTTTTTTGTACACATCTAAGTAACGAACTTGTTGGAAGTGTTTACATATGACTATATGACCGGCTGTAGCAAGTTACAACCGATCATAATGGTCATATGTGAACACTTCTAACAAGTTTGCTACTTAGATGTGTACAAAAAAAATTATCTGAATGTGAACAAAACAAAAATATAATTACCCTGATAAGTCAATTTTTCTTTTTATTAAGATGGTCGATCATAATGTTTGTAATATTAATAGATTCGATTAAACTTCCTTAAAACAATATTTATACCATTTATGAGAATTTAAATCGGTCAGGACATGTTGGGAGACGTTTTTAGTAGCATAATTATCAAATAGCTCTATATATATATGTGACAATAGTAATGTTATCGATGTAGTTAAAAATTAATACTATTTTTAAAAAAAATTCTTGTAATACAAGGAGAAAACTTTATTGAAGATGATGTTCTTCTTCTTCATGTTATTGGTCTCCAGTTCTAGTACTTTTAGTCTCTAGTAATTTTAATTTTTATATTTAATATCTTAAACATTAAAATTATATAAAATGACGATGTGTTTCTGTTGCACCGTCAGCTCAAGGATCCTTCTCTTGGCCTGCGCCAGGAGGCGCATCATCAACCGGCTTGAGTATGCATGTGTACGCCATGCCAATGAGTATGCTGTGTGTATCTAATGTATGCCCAACATACTCATGAACCCTTCACCAACCTTTAATTGAAATAAGTAGAATAATAGATTACTTTCATACTTGGCGACCTGAGCGCTACATATTTATTAAGATATAAATATTATAAATTAAAAATAATATTTATTACTATATAATAATCCAATAAAAATAATTACTCCAATAAAAAAGATTAACTAAATAAAATTAATAATCCAATATAATAATATTTATTAATATATATAAATATTATATATTAAAAATAATATTTATTCATATATAATAATCTAATTAAAATATCTGATAACAAAGAAATTAATAATCTAATAAAACAATATATCCTTATTCTATTCTAATCCCTATACTAATAAAAGAGTAATTTTTTTGTCATGTGTCATCATATTAGACCTCTTAATTAATGTGTTGTCACTTGTCAATATATTATTTCTCCATTTTAAATTTTTTAGATATCCCCATTAATGTGATGTTATTTGTCAATGTATTTATTATCTATTTTAAAATTTAAATTTTATATTAATGTTTTCATTAGTTCACAAATAAAAAAATGTCTAATATATATTAAAAATTAATTTTACATATTTATTTGAATCAACTATTATAATTTCGCATAACTAAAAAAACATCTTTTAAATTAATAATTTATTTAAAATAACTGATTAATAATTTTGAATTTTTAATATAAAAATTTAATTAATTTTATAACTGTGGTTCCCACGGGTTATAAACTAGTAAAATAATATATTTATTCTCTTATTGACAAGTATCATACTATTAGAACTCCTCATACCACTTGTCAACTTATTAATTATCCATTTTAATTTTCAAATTTAAAATTTCCCACACTAATTACATTAAATTAGTAATTGATTCTCCATTTTAAATTTTAAATTTTCTCATGATAATTGTATTAAATTAATAAAATAAAATAAATACAGATTATAAGGTGATATAACTTCACATATTTATTAAAAACAGCGATTATAATTTTATATAACTAAGAAAATATCTCTTAAGTAATAATTTATTTAAAACAACTGATTAATAATTTTGACTTTTTAATATACAAGTTTAATTAATTTTATAACTATGTTTCTTACGGGTTATAAACTAGTTTATTAATATATAAATAGTATATATTAAAAATAACATTTATTAATATATATATAATAATTTTAATAAAAAAAAAAGATATGTAGAAATGATCCTTGTAGTATGGTTGCAGAAATGGTCCCTGCGGATAAAATAGTCATTTTAAAAAGTTAACAGTCAAGCTGTTAAAACGAAAGAATGACCAAAACTCATAACAAAACTTGTTGAAAAGGACAAAATCTGTAACTTTTCAAAGGTTTTGACCATAACCACATAAAATGAGAAACCATAGGGACCATTATTACAATTTTGTTGTTTTTTGGAGTAGATAGATAGATAGATATATATATATATATATATATAGAGAGAGAGAGAGAGAGAAAGAGAGAGATTATATTTACATTAATGTGAATTGTGGTTTTTTTTTTTGATTTAATTATATGCTATTCCAAATTTAGATAAAAATCTAAAATGTCACTATATTTATTTATATTTACAAAAATATCATTATGATCAATCCAAACTATTTAATAATTTAAACAAACTTTTCGTTTTTAGTTTTTGGGTTCTCAGAAAACTATAAGTTCTCAATTCTCAAATGATTAAAGAAAAAGAACATAAATCCAATTGGTTTAGCAAGTCACATGATTAAAGAAGTATAGTAAGCGAGATATCATGATTAGTTTGAATATAATTGATTAAAACTATATAGTTTGGAGGGTTTTATATATAAGTCTAGGTACATAACAGCCATAAATTCAATTGGTTTAGCAAGTCACAAATAAAAAAATAAAAATTGATGAATAATTATTTACTAATATATATATATATATATATATATATATATATATATATTAATTACTAAAGGTGGCAATCGTGTCGTGTCGTGTCGGGTTCGTGTCGTGTCGAAACACTAAACGGGTTGAAAGTGCTTGACCCTAACCCGACCCATTTAATTAACGTGTCGTGTCATGTCAACCGGTTTATTTTCGTGTCGAGTTCGTGTCGGGTTTCGGGTTAGGGCTATACCTTGAAATATGTCGTGTCATGTGAGGTTAAAAGATTGAGCATGTTGAAATAGTAGGAGTTTGGTAGGCGGAAATGAAAAACTAATTGTTTCAAGCAGAATAGATGAAACCATAGCAAGTTTAGATGACAAAATTAAAAGAGTGGGAGTTGGGGAGGCGGATGACAAGGTCGTGAGGATGTGAGAGTGGTGAAAGAGATTGGGTAGTTTGGGAGAGAATGGAAAAACTGAAATGAAAATTTGATCTAGACGGCTAAGTCATTTTAACATTACAAAACAATTCAATTTGAAGGTTTTCTTTTACTTATGCTTTTGGTTTTGTATCTTTCTAGTTTATTTAAATAATTCAAAAAACTTGCATATAAATAAACGGGTCATTTTCGAGTCATATTCGAGTTGAAATTCTCAACCCTAACCTTACCCATTTAATTTTCGTGTCGTGTTGTGTCAACCCGTTTATTTAAACGGGTTGAAATATCTTACCCAAACCCGTTTCTTTCGTGTCAATTTTTGCCACCTCTATTAATTACTAGTATTTATCATAAATATTAAAATACATAAGTTAAATGATGTGGCAATAAGAACCATTTTTGAAAGATGAGTCATGTTGCATTGATGTGGAAGTAATTGTAAAATCTAATACGGTATATTTAAAAGACCAGTACAGTAACATTATATCGGTGTGGATGGTCTAAAAAAAATAAAAGATATTCTACTTGTATATTAATTTTGTGAATGTATTAGATATTTCTTAACAATCAAGTCTTACATGTTATATATAAGACGTTCCACAAAATTTAATAAACACCAACCAAATTTCATACAAAACCTCCTGTTGGCTTAAATCAAGAAACAAAGACAATTCAAGTGGTCTCACATATAAATCACAGATTTACACCAATACCACAATCAATAACATCAATTTACACAACCAACAACCCCTTCAATCAACCAATATCATAAACAATCATACTTTCAATAACAAGCACCAAATCAATTCTTCTGATGAACCGCTATTTGATGAATATCCATTTCTTTCAACATAACCGCCCGCCCACAAGAGTCACACGGGGCAGTCCGGGACCCACATCGACTCTCATGCTCTGAAAGTCCTTTTAACCGATCCCGCGCATCCACCGCCAGTGTCCCCGCTTCCACCATATCCCCACAAAATCTACATATCACCAAACGTAGTGCGCACTCTGACGCCTGATGTTCCACCTATAATAAACAAAACCCTCATCATTATGTAAAATAACTTCACATAACAGACTCTACTGCGTTTGACATGACATATCAGGTTGTACTGCGATTGCGATTGATATGTACTGGACTAGGACTAATGTCAATGGGACAAAATTTGTACTCAATAAGACTATTTTATTGTATGAAATATTTGCTTACCATTTGTGTTTTTTCAAGGGTGATCCCACAAGGACAAAGTAAAGGCTCATGGAACACTTTCATATGTTTTTCAATCTCTCTACAATGAAAAGCCAACCCACATTTCACACAATGCACATGATTCTTAACCTCTTCAACCCTAAGAACAACCCCACACCCATCATGCTCACAAACAACATTATGTCTTCTACAATACGCTTCATGAAGCCCTATAGTCCTCAAAGGTATATAATGCTTACAATTTCCACACTCCACAGTATCCACCAATGAAGAAGAAGAAGAAGACACACTTTGTTGACCTTGTTGACTTACATTTGTGGTGGGAATATCTTGAATGTTTACTATAACATTATATTTTGTGGTACCCTTGAACCCATATACACCTACACTATATCCACCAATACCCACATTGTGATCTTTTGACCCGAGAACCAAACTTTTTGAGCCCATGTCATGTGAAGACCAACCGTGCTGATGTGTACTCGGGAACAAAAGCGGGTGTCGCGAAAGATAAAGATCGGTGTCGCAATCTTTCGCTTCTGAATCTAATTTCACTTCAATTTCAGCATACCCAGATGAAATTTTCCCCCATATTTCATCGTTTATTGTGAATTTGTAATATATGTAATCACCTTCGTTTATGATTCCTGATTCGGGTTTTCCAAATGTTAGTGGCTTTAGAACATGTTGGGTGTTGTTTTCGGGAAGTGAATCGGGACCCACGATGTCGACTTCTATATCGGTTTCAAGAACGGATACACTCGGTGAAGGTTTGAGCTCGAGGACATGGAGATGATAAGTCAACACACCATGTTTGACTGTTAAAATGTCGTTTTGAGAAAGGGTTGCGTGTTGGCGAAGGGTTGTTTCAAGGACTGCTTTGTGGTTGGGTATGTCTGAGAATCCGAGTTCTTGTGATTGAAGCTTTGCGTATGTTCCTTTTGGAAGCCATACGTATTTGACTTCGATTAGAGGGGTAATTGGGTCTTTTTTGGAGTATAGGTTGTTCCAGATGTGAGGAGGGATGATAACAGTACCTTCATCTGCAGTGAATTCGAGGACACCAGCATGCGTTGTTATGGTTTCTGATGGAGAAGAGTTGTTTTGGTGATGTACTGATAGTTGGAAATGGAGGGGGCCTTTGTCGAAAGCACCTTCACTGGATAAATCGTTGAAACAGGAAGGTGGGAGTTTGATTTTATCACCGGAGCCTTCGAATGGTACAGCTTCAAGAACACGATTGAAAGAGATTCCTCTTCCGACGAGTATGTTTTCTTCCATCTGTTGATCTGCCTGAATAATAGCAAAATGATCGAAGATTAAAATGTTGCAATTTAGTCGTTATTGTGTTTCTGTGCCCTAAAACATTATGAAGTTGGATTACATGAGTCGTATCAAGTAATCAATACATAGAATCTGATGAAAATCGTGATTTCAATCATGAATGTATTTATTCAATGGAATTGGATAACAATCGTTAAAGATGAATAAACAAAATGGCATTGATTTCAATCACTTGACAATCAATCGAGAAGAACAAAAGGGGGGAAATGATGTACCTTAAGTTGGGCTTCCATGGCATCGATTCTACGAGCTCTCTGAGAAGCCTCGATCGCCTCACGCTGACGATTAGCTTCTTGTTTGGCCTTTCTCTCTTTATCTAATCTTGCCCTCGCCTTCTCTTTTCTATCCTTTTGCTCTTTCTCCAATTTCTCTCTCGCTCTTCTCAACTCAAAATCCATCTTCTATAAACTTCACAGATCTCCAACAACAACTTCAATGTCAATATGAATCTTCGATACGTTTGATTATCGATCCGATTTAATATACTTTAGAAAATCTGCAAATTAAGCTTTGCCCTGTTCCTCAAGAAACTTGGTTAGGTTTTTTCCTTCCTCTTTCCAGTTTCCACTTGATATTTGTAGTTTTACATGCGATCCCAAATAATAATATGACAAGATAATTGTAATGGATCGAGAAGCATCCACTACCTTCGTAGCTTTCCTTCTTCGGTTTGAAGTCTTCAATGGAGGCTGGCCCGGGTTTCTCGAAGCCCAAATTCAAACAGCTTGCCGTGTGTTCATACGAAGGTCCGATGATCAAATATAGTTTTAAAAATAGACACATGTTCATGTTGGTTTGATTTAATATTTTAAGATGTAATTCGGTTCGGCCCACAACGAAAACAAAACCAAACAAGTATCTTTCCCATTTTATTTTCCTAACAATGGTTGTAAGGTTTATTAAGATCAGGATTTTTTTTAAATATTATTTTATATTTTATAAAATTATGGTTGTAAATTAGATTCAGAATCGATTATCAAAATTAACTAGTTTTCAAATTTACTTGCAATGTCTTGTTTGTACATAGACCTGACAAACGTGTCGTGTCAGGACATTAATGTCACACCTCAAAACCAGAACGGCGGAAACGTTCAGGGATGGAGGACGTCATGTACAGTATCACAACAATGCATAGTAGTAAACAAGCAACAACATCATCCATTGCATTAATAATATAATTTAATACAAATGTGTTCTGTGAAGTTTAATAGACACCAAAAATGTAAATCAAAATATGAGATGAGCCTTGAATGTGCTCCATCTTCTCAAAAGCCTGGCATAGGTACCTGTCTACTGATGACCTGAGAATACAAGTTATTTTGAAAGAGTTGATCAGCTTTAAAGCTGGTGAGTTCATAAGTATTTCAGTGTCAACGTTTGTATGAAAGTGTTTGTATGTACTTGATGTATAAGTTTGTAAATGTTTGTATCTCCTAGAAAATCCTATATTTTCTACTAAACGTAGCCTTCTACCAAGGCATCAATTGAAATGTATGTTTGTTTCTTGTAAAAGTGTGTATTTTCCCAAGTGTGACTACCATTAACCAAAAATATAGTTTTTACATTACTGTTCATTGTGTGAAAATCACAAAGTGAATGCAATGGGGAAATATTAAAGCACTGTAGTGTTGTATTAAGTAACTACTATTGTACTAATTACCTTAAACCAATTTGTTATTTAAAGTAACATGTGATATGCCTGTACCATACTAGCGACTATAAACACAACGATAAAAGACGTCGGAAGATATGACATTTGGCACCCGTAGACTTGCAAGTCCCACTGTAGCGAACAACAAGGTGTAGGATAGTCAATCCAGTATATATCTATACACAAATTCAACGCTCTCCTTCTAGGAGACTCTGGATACAAAACGAGCCATGACAGGTGATGTCATGTCCCGTTACGTGGCTCACATACTGTTGTAATGTTCTTGTATATGTATTGTATGTACTAGCTGTATTGTATGTTCTCTCTCTGTCTAGTATGTATGTATGTTCTCTCTCTGTCTAGTATGTATGTATGTTCTCTTTGTTTCTCATAATAGTATGTTCTCTTGTATAATGTATAGTATGTACTAGCTGTATTGTATGTTCTCTCTCTGTCTGGTATGTGTTGACTCATTGTATGTTTCATTGTTCTAGTAATAGTATTTGTAACTTCCTAAACTATACCTATTATAGTTTACTAGTAATGTTGTTTGTATGTATGAACATGTTTGTGTTCCTTTGCTACCCAAAGGTATTGAAATGAAAGAAGTAACTTTTATATCTATATATACATAATACATAACTAGGATTCAAGCGACCTTCGGACAAATAACCGATATCCTAAGTCCACAACCAAACAAGGAACAGGAAGCAAGGCGAGCTATCAGTCCTAAGTCCTTTCAATCGTACTTATATAACTATATCTATATAGATACATATTTGACAAAGTATAAGTTTAAAAGAGTTTAATAAAAGTATTTAACATGTAAAAGAGTTTGCAAAAAAGCTTGAAGTAGTTTGTTTGATAACACAGTTTGAAAAGTAAGCAAATCCATATGTTTGATAGTTATTAATCACATGTGATTGATATAATAACTATAATAGTTCAACTTGTATCCCCCCATAAAAGCATTTAAAATCATTTAAAAGGTTGACTAAGGGGTATGAACTCACCTATAGTGAGTGGTTTGGATGAACGGATGGTATAGGATGTTAAGTGTCAAGTGAAGACTTGAGCACACACACGGATCCTATTTGACATATAATGACACATATATGTATTTAATTAGTCATTTAACAACTAATTAACCAAGTTAAGACACCATAGGACATGGAAACAACTTTGATTCAAGTGCTATAAGCACCAAAGGGTTGCATCTAAAGGTTGTATGGCCTCACATTGGAGTTTACTGCCCAAATGGTAACACCATGTGAGTTTACGGCCAATGGTCATTTCCCCCATGAGTTTACAGCCGTAAACTCATGGTAATTAGTACCATTTTGTGTTTTAAGGTCTTATAAGTCAAGGTTAAGTATCCTATGATCAAGCCCAAGCCTTAGGAAGTAATTGTGGCACAATTGTACCACCTTTTAGAGTTTACGGCCCATGGTCAATTCCCCATGAGTTTAGGGTCGTAAACTCATGTGTGCTTGATCTTTTGTTTGTTTAAGGTCCGATACTCTTCAAGGAAGTGATCTAGACTTGTATCCAAGGCTTAGGAAGGGACTAGGGCTCATAATGGCCCTTTCATTAGAGTTTACGGCCCAAGGAGATTTCCTTGGCCGTAAACACTTATGATCTTGTGTTTCTTGATGTTTTCTAGTTGATTAACAAGTGTATTGTGACATCCCCTAATTTCTCGGCCATAAAAGAGCGATTTAATTTATGCTTTTTAAAATCAAATCAGAGAAATCTTTATAAAAGATGTTGCGGAATTGGTCCCTAAAACAAAATATGATAAAAGTTTGTCAAAACCTTTCTTTAAGAAATATATCATTTCCTTTTATATCAACACCTCGGGATGTCATGTTTCGATACAGATCAAAAGCATAAACAAGACCTTATAAGCCTTACAACAGTTATTGTTAACTACTGGCCTATAATCCAAAATCACTCATCATCATCATCCGACTATGCTCGGGGTCCTCTACATGTAATATAAACAGCTGAGTGGGTCAGGCTTGGAAGCCTGGTGAGCATATAGGGTTTTCAATCCACAATACATAAATTTATTATGTTTAAACATCAATCAATCAACCGAATTACCCCAAACCTCATTATTTTATTTATTTCTTAAGGGTTTACCCTAAGAATCAACTATCACTCCTTCCTAAGGATTCATCCTAAGGAATAGACACAAAGTCACCTCGTGACCGGGGTTTATACAACGGGCAATAATTCCATAGCTACCAAGGTTTATTCAACATGTGCTAAGTCCATAGCTCTCATTTATCGACAATATTATTTACAGGTACTCTCTCCTGCAATACATGTCAATGGGTTTTTAGAGTACAACAAATGAACATATAGTTCATTACACCTACAGGTTGCGGGCCTACTAGTGTTCCATAGACTGTCTAGAATAGTCCATGGTTGTCATCCATACTCTGCTGAATGACGGGGGCCAACAATTTGGGTAAGTGATTCTCTCAAATTTCACCACTCACCCTCAACTCATGATCAATATTATTGATCATCTCCTTTATCCAACTCACCTTTCATCATACCCACTATTTCATCTACCCATGTTTTACCCAACATTTTTCGTAGATAAAAATACATATATAGTTTAAATTATTTAAAAACATGTATAAATCATTCCTTCAGCACCCATCTCAAATAAACAAACAATATATATTCACACAACACGTATTTTATGTAAAGTACTTCATATCTATGTGTAAGGTGAAAGTAACTACACACTCACCTGATTTAATGAGAACCGTGCAGCAATACGTTTCCTAAAACGATCGTTTCTAATAAAATCGGGAGTTTTATTGAGAAAACGGGCTCTGCGAGGGTCGGGCTTCGAAACCGAAAAGATAAAATTTCTGGGCTTCTTGGGCACTTTGTGGAGTATTCCGGGGCTTATAATTGATATCGGGGCTTTTGGGGATGCTAATATGAAAGAAATATGAGATTTAGGGTGAAAAGTGGCAAATTTCCAAAGTTACCCAGGAAGGCTCGCAGCCTTCTATTTATAGGGTGGAACTTCTGATCGAACGGCTGAGAAGGAACCACGCGTCGCAGATCCGAGGGCTCGCAGGGGAAGGCTCGCACGAGGGCTGCACGTGCGAAGGCTTGCTGGCTTCCTGTGATTGGACCGAAGTCTACTGGTCCGAAGTAGGCTTGGTGGTGGGGTCCGTAGGCGAGGGTGCGTAGGTGGCAGCACGTGCGAAGGCCTCGGTGGCAGTTGCTGATTGGACCGTGGAGAAGTGACCCATGTGCGAGTCTCGGACACGAGGATAGTACATGCGCCGGACTGCTAGTGGACCGCGGTTACTGTTCATGCGAGGGTGACTCAGCAGATTTTGCCACGTGGCTTCGCATGACTCACTAATTTCGGACACGTGTCACACTCTAAGCGAGGGTGACGTTGCAATTGTGACTATGTGAATTTTCTCGATTTTTGTGCAGAAACTTCTAAAATCCATAACTTTCGCATACGAGCGCCGTTTTTGACGTTCTTTATATGAACGCATAGCTAAAATCACGCTCTACAACTTCCATTTAGACTTCGTCGGCTAATTTTGACTTTAATTTTTATATTAGTATTTTTAACAGACCGGGACAGGAAATCCGTTAAAAATTCATAACTTCTTCATCCGACGTCCGTTTTCGTCAGACTTTTTACCGTTGTGCTACTAATGACGAGACCTTCAATTCTCGTTTAGGTTGTGTCGGCTAAAAATCGCTTGATCTAAAATTCGAGTTTTTAGCTGTCTACTACTAAGCTGAAACTTCGAAAAATCATAACTTCCTCATACGAAGTCAAATTTGGGCGTTCTTTTTATCGAACTTCTCGGTTTAACGAATACTACGACTTTCGTTTAGATTACTAAGGCTAAAAAGTAGTTTATCAAAAACTCACTTTTTACGACATTCAGCATCGTGTCGGTTTATCGTGAAACTTCAACAGGTCATAACTTCTTCGTTATAACTCGGATTTTGGTATTCTTTATATCCCCGAAATCCTTGTTTCAACCACTACAACTTTATGTAAAGATATTGGCTTTATGTAATATTTATTTTTGACGCTCATTTTTATTCTTAATTAATTAAATCCTAATAATTAAGCATAAAACACATAATTCACATAATTCCTTTTCATTTCTTCTAAATGAGTTACAAAGGTTTACCTAGAACATTATGTCAATATTAATTCCTAGCCTAGAAACACGGGTGTTACAACTCTCCCCCCTTAGGATGATTCCATCCCCGGAATCACACAACGACAAACAACTATGGGTAGCGACTCACTATGTCACTCTCCGTTTCCCAGGTGGGATTTGGCCCATTTATATGTTTCCAACGTACAGGCACTAAATCGACTATCTTACGTTACAACTTCTTAGTCTTACGGTTAACGATTGCCTCGGGTTCTCCAATTAACCTCTTGTTCTCGTCCAACCTTAATTCATAAATGGGAATTATGTCGGGCACACCTCCCGTGAACTTTCTCAAATGACACACATGAAAGGTGTTATGAATACTCTCTAGTTCTTCCGGTAATTCTAGCTTGTAAGCTTGATTCCCGATCCTTTGAAGAACTTTAAATGGTCCAATAAACCTTGGACTCAACTTTCCCCCTCTACCAAATCTTATAAGTCCCTTCCACGACGAGACTTTAAGTGAAACCGAATTTCCAACTCCGAATGATATCGGTTGTCTTTTCTTGTCAGCATAGCTCTTTTGAGCAGCTAACATCCTTTTCCCTAATCACTTACAACTTTTCAGCAATCTAATGGACTATTTCAAGTCCTATAAACTGCTTTTCCTCAGCTTCCAGCCAACATGATGGCATCCGACACTTTTCCCCATACAAAGCGTGATAAGGTGCCATCTTAACTCTTGAGTGGAAACTATTATTATAGGTGAATTCTACTAGAGGTAAGTGTTCATCCCAGTCACCTTGAAATTCTAGGGTACATGCTCTCAGCATATCCTACAACGTTTGAATCGTTCATTCGCTCTGACCATCGGTTTGCGGATGGTAAGTTGTATTCAAACACCACTTGGTACCTAATTCCTGTTATAGACTCCTCTAAAACCTTGAGGTAAAATGGCTGTCACGATCGGATACAATCGTTAACGAAACACCGTGAAGCCTCACACTTTCCTTCACATAAGAATTCGCAAGTTTATCCATAGACCATTTCTCGTTGGCTGCTATAAAATGCGCACTCTTAGTGAAGTGATCAACGACCACCCAAATCATGTCGTGACCGTTCCTTGTTCTGGGCAGTTTAGTCACAAAATCCATAGTGATGCCTTCCCATTTACCCATGGGTACAGGTAAAGGATCTAAACTCCCATATAGTTTCTGATGTTGTGCCTTAACCCTAGCATAAGTTACACACTCAGCCACATACTTTAGCAACTTCGAGCTTCATCGTCGGCTACCAGTAATAGGGTTTTAGATCCCTATACATTTTCGTATTGCCGGGATGAATTGAGTACATGGTATTGTTGATGGGTTTGAGCCATAAGAACTTTCCTATGGGCACATGCAAACCCTAATGCTTGGATCTAGGTTTTTGTAATTGAACATGCATTCAATCCAAGACTTACAATACTAGATCTAATGTAAACAATTGAATCAAATCATATGAAATTGGATCTAGAACAATACCTTAGATTACTTGCTTGATACTTCTTATTCTTGGAGCTTAGAGTCATAATTGTCACTCCTCTAATGGCTTACAAACACCAACTAGCAAAAGGATGATCTTGAGAGAGAGAGAGAGAGAGAAGAGGGTGAGAAATCAGACCTAGGGTTCCTTGCCTTGCATGAGTTCCGATTTCCCTCACCCTAGGGATCTATTTATACTATGGGATACTAGGGTTCCACCTTTAACCCTAATTGAATAACTTAGGTCCTAAGCAATCCAAGATCCTTCTAGATTCTAGGCTTGGACGAATTTAAGGTTCCCAAACCCTAAATTTCATCCACCCCATTATCTATAAGGATAGATAGCCCAAAACACAACTATCACACATTTGACAGTTTATGCCCCTTTATTCAATTAACCTCTTTAAGTTACCAAATTAATTCTTAATTAATATATGACTTATATTAATTAAATAACAATATTATTCCTTTTAATATATTATTCTCATAATATATTAACAATAATATCTCTTCTCTCTTAACAAATCATCCTATCAAGTTGCTATGATGAAGGCAACCCAAAAGGACCATGCACAACCGGGTCAAGTACATACCAAATATAGTTATAGCCTTAGACACTAATCCAACAGTCTCCCACTTAGATAAGTCTAGTAACTATATATGCAAACACAAAACGATTAGCAATCGTAGCTCTCAAAGACGCTGTCAACTCTGATCTTATCAATCTCTTTTCCTTTAGATAAGGGATCGTACAGTCCTCTGTTTAGATATTATGCTGACAATCTTATGGAACTTATTGTCCAGCATTTTGGTTTCTCGATCTCGGATTCATTTGACATAAAACTTAATTGAACACATCAATTCAGTCCTGACCGGGCCCGGCACATAAGTCAAATCAAATCATCGAGCGGCCGTGATATCGCTTTTATTCTCTTAGGATAAAAGTAACAGATAAACTTTGACTTATATGCATTTACTATTTACTAATCAGCTACACACAACAATGCATTTTATGACATCAATTTACTGATGCGGTTCTGCATTGTCAATGCACAACCAATTAATAAACAATAAACCATATATCTTGGTTTTAAGACCATATGATATTATCGTCTTGCGATCACTGACGTCACATTCCATAGAGTGATTCCAGCAAGCGCGAGTTTATTCCAATGCTCAAAACTTGTTCATAAGCACTCATGAACGTTGTAGCAAACCTTTTTGCTATGTTTAATACCCTTTTAGACAATCTACACACCAATTCATGACAATCTTCATTCATACCTACTTCCAACATATGAACGATTGTGGACCATTCGAATAATTCGATTATTCTTAATAACTCAATTATTCAGGAAGTCAAAACATGCAAAGTGAAACAATAGTTTAAACAATCAACATAAGACAATAGCTTTACTTATAAATAATACTCTTTTATTTAATCATCAAATGTCAATTACATTTATCTATTACATGTTTCAAAACTATCTAATCTAAACTAATATCGTCTTTCAGCCCAATGCTCCTAGCGTGCTGCAAATGCTTAACCCTACTCAGTCCCTTCGTAAGCGGATTTGCTGGGTTATCCTCTGACAATACCCTCTTTACTACGAGGTGTCCTTCTACTCGATGTCTAATAAAGTGATATTTTCTGTCGATATGCCGAGATCTACCATGATCCCTCGGTTCCTTGGTCAAGGCAACCGCTCCCTCATTATCACAGAAAATTTCCATAGGTTCCTTTATGGCAGGTACAACTCCAAGATCACCAATGAAGTTCTTCAACCACATCGCCTCCTTTGACGCTTCGCTCGCTGCAATGTACTCTGATTAGCACGTTGAATCAGCTACGGTTTCTTGTTTGGAACTCTTCCGAGTCACTGCTCCTCCATTCAGGGTAAAGACCCAGCCCGACTGTGAACGGTAGTTGTCCCTGTCGGTCTGGAAGCTGGCGTCACTATACCCTTGCACCTTTAAGTCATCACTCCCTCCGAGGACTAAAAACCATTCCTTGGTCTTCCGATGGTACTTAAGTATATTCTTGACTGCAATCCAATGAGCTCTGCCAGGGTTCCCTTGATATCTACTGACTATGCTCAAAGCAAAGGCCACATCAGGGCGAGTACAAGTCATAGCTTACATGATTGAGCCAACTGCGGAAGCGTAGGGTACTCGGCTCATCTCAGCTATCTCAGCTTCGGTACTCGGACTTTGAGTCTTACTCAACTTGGCATTACTTTGTATCGGTAGCTCTCCCTTCTTCGTGTTTTCCATACTAAAATGTTTTAGTACTTTATCTAAGTACGTATTCTGACTAAGTCCTATTAGTCTCTTACTTCTTTCTCTCACTATCTTTATTCCCAAAATATAGGAAGCCTCTCCGAGATCCTTCATAGTGAAACACTTCCCGAGCCAGGACTTAACCTCCTGCAAAGTCGGGACGTCGTTTCCTATGCGAGTATGTCATCGACATACAAAACGAGGAAGCTAACTATACTCCCACTGGCCTTGACATATACACATGATTTATCTTCACTTCGTATAAATCCAAACTCTTTGACTCTCTCATCGAAGCAGAGATTCCATCTGCGCGACGCTTGCTTAAGTCCATAAATGGACTTCTCAAGCTTGCACGCTCTATTGGGACGCTTCGGATCGACAAAACCCTCTGGCTGAGCCATGTAAACATCCTCAGGCAACTTTCCATTAAGGAAAGAGGTCTTGACATGCATTTGGCATATCTCATAATCATGAAATGCAACAATGGCAAGCATCACCATATAGATTTTATCTTAGCAACTGGTGAGATGGTCTGATCATAGTCTACTCAGGGAGTTTGAGTAAAGCCCTTCGCCACCAATCGTGCTTTATACGTGTGCACATTCCCATCCACGTCGATCTTCTTCTTGAAGATCCATTTGCACCCATCAGTCTTACGTCCGGGCACATTGTCAACCAAATTCCAAACTTGGTTGTCATACATGGACTGAATCTCGTTGTCCATTGCCTCTTTCCATTTTTGCAGACTCCGGGCCTGCCATGGCTTCCTTATAGCAATTAGGTTCATCTAGATTTATTAGTGTACCATCACTAATATACGTGTCCCCTTCGGTAGTAATATGAAAACCATAGAACTGGGGTTGAACTCTAACTCTTTCGGAACGTCTAAGAGGTAAGGAATCGTCAATGGGTTCAACCGGAGTTTCCTCCTCGGGTTGAGTGCCAGCGGTAGAGGTTCCTTCATCGCTCGACTCTTGAATCTCATCAAGATCGATCTGCCTCCCACTGTCTCCTTGGCTTATGAGTTCTCTCTCTCTCGGAAAACCCCTCTCCTCGTAATGAAGACAACATTGTCACTCGGTCTATAGAAGAGATATCCAAAGGATTTCTGCGGGTAGCAGATGAAAATACATCGCTCACTTCGAGGTTTGAGCTTGTCGTGAGTTTCTCGTATTACGAAAACCTCACAGCCCCAAACCTTGATATGTGCCTACGAGGGAGCTTTCCTTGTCCACATCTCGTGAGGTGTTTTGGCAACCTTCTTTGTAGGGACTCGGTTAAGGACATGGGCGGCAGTCTCTAAGGCATACCCCCAGAATGAGATAGGTAGTGAAGCACGAATCATCATAGAACGAACCATGTCTAACAAGGTTCGATTACGCCTTTCTGCCACACCATTCAACTGTGGTGTCCTAGGTGGCGTCAATTGCGAAACTATTCCGCATTCCTTGAGATAGTCATGGAATTCAAGACTTAGGTACTCTCCTCCTCGATCGGATCGAAGCATCTTGATTTTCCTACCCAATTGATTCTCCACTTCATTTTTGAATTCTTTGAACTTTTCAAACGTTTCTGACTTGTGATTGATTAAGTAGATATACCCATATCTACTATAATCATCGGTGAAAGTCACGTAGAAGCGGTTCCCATCCTTTGTGGTGGATCTAAAGGGCCCACATATATCAGTATGTATGAGATTCAATAAACCCTCACCCCTCTCACAAGTACTAGTGAAGGGTGACTTGGTCATCTTTCCAAGTAAACAAGATTCACACGTGTCATTTTCCCTAAGGTCGAATGACTCCTACACTCCATCCTTTTGGAGTTGGGCTATGCGCTTCTTGTTGACATGTCCAAGACGACAATGCCACAAAGATGCTTTATCCATACCATTGGAAGAATCCATACACAACACATCATTTCCTAGGTTATCTACAACCATAACAGTTTCATAAATTCCATTACAAGGCATTGCTTCAAAATATAAAACACCATTCAGATAAGCATAAATAGAACCATTCTCATTATTAAACAAATATCTAAATCCTTGTTTAAATAAACCATGAAAAGAAATGATGTTTCTTGCCATATCTGGCGAGTAGCAACAATTATTTAAATCTAAATTCAATCCATTACTAAGCACTAAAGAATACACTCCAATCTTGGTAACAGGCGACGATCTTCTGTTCCCCATGATTAGATTTATTCTTCCGAGCTTCACATCTCTACTTCTTCCTAGTCCCTGCAAATCAGAACAAATTTGGTAACCACAACCTGTATCAAGATCCCAAGAAATAGTATGGGATGAATTACTAGATTTAATTGTGTATATACCTGCAAAAGATGGCTTGATCTTTCCATCCTTGATGGCTTGCAGATATTCCGGGCAACTTCTTTTCCAATGCCCTATTTTGTGGCAATGATGACACTCTGCCTCCTTTGGGTTAGGGTTGGTCTTAGCAGGATCAACCTTGGTCCCACTAGAAGAGGAACCATCTTGGGACTTTCCCTTGCGGTGGTTCTTTGAAGAAGTCTTCCTCTTCTTGCCCCTTCCCTGCCCAATTGCCAAAACAGGAGCAGCAGACGGATTGGAAGATGGTGCAACAGACTTGTCCTTAAGATTGCTCTCAGCAGTCCTTAGGAGCCCTTGGAGTTTGCTTAGGGTGACCTCTTCCTTGTTCATGTGGTAGGTCATCCTAAATTGGTTGTAGCATGAGGGTAAGGAGTGGAGAATAATGTCGATAGCCAAATCTTCCCCAAAGTTGACATTTAACTTGCGAAGACGATCGACATACCTTTGCATCTTTTGCAAGTGCACGGTGAGAGATTCCCCACTTCCCATTTTAGCAGTGATCATATTCGTTATGATCTCATAGCGCTCTTGCCTCGCGCTTTGGTGGTATCGCTCCATCAAGTCTAGATGCATCTCATAAGGATACATGTCCTCATAGGACTTTTGGAATTCAGAGTTCATAGTGGCTATCATGATGCAATGGACTTTCGTTGCATCACGCTCATGTGCCTCAAACACAGCCATTTCTTCGGGAGTGGCAGTTTCTGGATTGATCTTCTCGAGCTTCTCATCAAGAACATACTCCTTGTCCTCGTAACGCGCGATCGTGCAAATGTATGTTATCCATTCGCTAAAATTCGATCCATCGAAAGTCACCTTTTGACAAAGGCTCATTAGCGTGAATGAGCTAGCAGCAGCGTTGTTTGCGTTAGACATCTACAAATAGAAAGAAACAAAGTTGATTAGAGTTAAGTCCCTAATTAACAACCAAAATGAAATTTAGGGCTAGGACCCAACAACATTATTTACACATTAGAAAAGGGGTACCGTAATCTAACATGCAAATAATTTGGAGGTAAGTGAATGACTATCCACTAATTCTTCACCATGAAAAACATAAGTTCTAAGTTTTAAATGTATTGAGAATTCCTAGATTTTTGAGATTCATTGAACTTTTCAATGACACGTTTAAATCTCGATATGCCCCTCTAGTTTGTGACTGGGATACCGAGGATCACAAAGCGGGTGTGAATAACCATGCAAATCTACATGGTGCCTTCATTGTTACAATCACCTATTCGATGTGCCGGTAAACCACACACGCTCCATCGAACTATGACAAACAATGAATCACCCTTTTCCACCTTTGCTTAGAACCAATTAGTGTGCCGGTTAACCACACACCCTCCACTAACATCTAAACAAGGGTGCAAAGTGTAATTTCATGGGATTGCATCAATTCACTTTTCCTAAAGTAACTAAGATTGGGAATTTTATAAAATAGTTTAGTTACTTTATAGATTCATTATAATTATTAATAAGGAGAGAGAGTTGCCCTATCCTACCCGTTCGGCTTACGACCCTCCACCGATCAAGCAAGCGGTGGGTGTGAGTGTACACCCATTAAGCGCCATTTTATAGGCAGCAACCTTATACCCACCTTATAGACTGGCTTCGTGAATGAGGCCTACTAACGGTAAGACTAGCATAGTTTAACTCATATATATATATATATATATATATATATATATATATATATTAAGCTTGTAATCATATAATAGTATAAGATTGAATTTTAAACTTGTAAAATTCTAGGGTTTGAAATTTAAATTATTCAATTTAAACTTTTAATCACAAAACTTAAATTTCAAAACTTGAGGACAAGTTTTAAACTTTTTCAAAACATAAGGATCAAAAAGCGAATAATGTAAATCAACAATTAAATTATCTCAATTTGATCTTATTCAATATTATTTGCAAAATAATTAACCAATTCAATTCAAATAATCAATTATTATCACATAAGGAAATTATTATTCAACTAATTGGTAATTATCTTTTGTTTGGTCAAGAATATACTCATATATATGGTTAAAATCGGATTTTAATGATCCAAAACAGTTAAGGCAAGTTTCCTCAAGTAAAACAGCAAGAAATCCCGAAACTCCCTCTTTCTGACGCTCGAACTTGTCGGGTTCCCTCTATGGACTCGACGAGTTGGAGCTACTCGCCGAGTCCACAGTGGGACTCGCTGAGTTCATCAGGCAGAAGACCAAAAATCGAATTTTACAAGCAACAAGCAATTAACCAATGCATCAATTCAATAGAAATCAATCAAGGCTCTGATACCACAGATGGGTTTGAGCCATAAGAACTTTCCTATGGGCACATACAAACCCTAATGCTTGGATCTAGGTTTCTCTAATTGAACATGCATTGAATCCAAGACTTATAATACTAGATCTAATGTAAACAATTGAATCAAATCATATGAAATTGGATCTAGAACAATACCTTAGATTACTTGCTTGATACTTCTTCTTCTTGGAGCTTAGAGTCACAATTGTCACTCCTCTAATGGCTTACAAACACCAACTAGCAAGAGGATGATCTTGAGAGAGAGAGAAGAGGGTGAGAAATCGGCCCTAGGGTTCCTTGCCTTGCATGAGTGCCGATTTCCCTCACTCTAGGGATCTATTTATACTATGGGATACTAGGGTTCCACCTTTAACCCTAATTGAATAACTTAGGCCCTAAGCAATCCAAGATCCTTATAGATTCTAGGCTTGGACGAATTTAAGGTTCCTAAACCCTAAATGTCGTCCACCCCATTATCTATAAGGATACATAGCCCAAAACACAACTATCACACATTTGACAGTTTATGCCCCTTTATTCAATTAACCTCTTTAAGTCACCAAATTAATTCTTAATTAATATATGACTTATATTAATTAAATAAAAATATTATTCCTTTTAATATATTATTCTCATAATATATTAACAATAATATCTCTTATCTCTTAACAAATCATCCTATCAAGTTGCTATGATGAAGGCAACCCAAAAGGACCATGCACAACCGGGTCAAGTACTTACCAAACATAGTAATAGCCTTAGACACTAATCCAACACTTGTGAGCTTCTTCCATCAGAAGACCTCTTACTCCTCCCATCCTTGGTACCCAAATCCTATCTTTGAATACCTCCAGTCATTGACCGTTTGTATCAATCACCAACATTTTATCCCAAACGTTCCTTCTTTCGGTCATTTTTCTCTAAAGCTTCCTCTTGAGATTTCTTTATACTTTTCACAATTGTCAAGACAACTTTAATTCTCAACGCTCTTGGCCCTTTTCTATTCAAGACTTACCTTTCGACTGAGAGCATCAACAACAACATTTGCTTTACCAGGGTGATAAAGTATCTCACAGTCGTAGTCCTTGAGTAATTCTAGCCAGCGTCGTTGCCTCATGTTCAATTCCTTCTAATTAAAGAGATATTGAAGACTCTTATAATCAGTGAAAAGCTTGCATTTAGTACCATAAAGATAGTGCCTCCTTATCTTTAGGGCGAATACTACCGCTGCCAACTCCATATCATGAGTGGGGTAGTTCTTTTCATGCTCTTTCAATTGCCTCAATGCACACACTATCACTTTATCCCTTTGGGTCAGAACACAACCTAACCCAACTCCAGAGGCATCACTTTAAACTGTGAAGTCATCAACTCCGTCAGGTGACGAAAGAGTCGGTGCTTCACACGACGTCTTCTTTAACTTCTCAAAGCTTCCTATGCTTCTCATTCCAAGTATAGACAACTCCTTGGTGGGTCAAAGCTGTCAATGGAGTCGCGATTGAAGAAAAGCCTTGGATAAACAACTGAGTGGGTCAGGCTTGGAAGCCTGGTGAGCATATAAACAACTGAGTGGGTCAGGCTTGGAAGCCTGGTGAGCATACAGGGTTTTCAACCCACAATACATAAATTTATTATGTTTAAACATCAATCAATCAACCGAATTACTCCAAACCCCATTATTTTAATTATTTCTTTAGGGTTTACCCTAAGAATCAACTATCACTCCTTCCTAAGGATTCATCCTTAGGAATAGACACAAAGTCACCTCGTGACCGGGGTTTATACAACGGGCATTAATTCCATAGCTGCCATGGTTTATTCAACATGTGCTAAGTCCATAGCTCTCATTTATCGACAATATTATTTACAGGTATTCTCTCCTACAATACATGTCAATGGGTTTTTAGAGTACAGCAAATGAACATATAGTTCATTACACCTACAGGTTGCGGGCCTGCTAGTGTTCCATAGACTGTCTAGAATAGTCCATGGTTGTCATCTATACTCTGCTGAATGACGGGGGCCAACAATTTGGGTAAGTGATTCTCTCAAATTTCACCACTCACCCTCAACTCATGATCAATATTATTGAGCATCTCCATTATCCAACTCACCTTTCATCATACCCACTATTTCATCTACCCATGTTTTACCCAACATTTTTCGTAGATAAAAATACATATATAGTTTAAATTATTTAAAAACATGTATAAATCATTCCTTCAACGCCCATCTTAAATAAACAAACAATATATATATTCACACAACACATATTTGATGTAAAGTACTTCATATTTATGTGTAAGGTGAAAGTAACTACACACTCACCTGATTTAATGAAAACCGGGCAACAATTCGTTTCCTAAAACGATCTTTTCGAATAAAACCGAGAGTTTTATTGAGAAACCGGGCTCTGCGAGGGTCGGGCTTCGAAACCGAAAAGATAAATTTTTCGGGCTTCTCGGGCACTTCGTGGAGTATTCCGGGGCTTATAATTGATATCGGGGCTTTGGGGGATGCTAATATGAAAGAAATATGAGATTTAGGGTGAAAAGTGGCAAATTTCCAAAGTTACCCGGGAAGGCTCGCAGCCTTCTATTTATAGGGTGGAGCTTCTGATCGGACGACTGAGAAGGAACCACGCGTCGCAGATCCGAGGGCTCGCAGGGGAAGGCTCGCACGAGGGCTGCACGTGCGAAGGCTTGCTGGCTTCCTGTGATTGGACCGAAGTCTACTGGTCCGAAGTAGGCTTGGTGGTGGGGTCCGTAGGCGAGGGTGCGTAGGTGGCAGCACGTGCGAAGGCCTCGGTGGCAGTTGCTGATTGGACCGTGGAGAAGTGACCCATGTGCGAGGCTCGGACACGAGGATAGTACACGCGTCAGATTGCTAGTGGACCGCGGTTACTGTTCATGCGAGGGTGACTCAGCAGATTTTGCCACGTGGCTTCGCATGACTCACTAATTTCGGACACGTGTCACACTCTAAGCGAGGGTGACGAGGCAATTGTGACTATGTGAATTTTCTCGGTTTTTGTGCAGAAACTTCTAAATCCATAAATTTCGCATACGAGCTCCGTTTTTGACGTTCTTTATATGCACGCGTATCTAAATTTACGCTCTACAGCTTCCGTTTAGACTTCGTCGGCTAATTTTGATTTTAATTTTTATATTATTATTTTTAACAGATCGGGATAGGAAATCCGTGAAAAATTCATAACTTCTTCATCCGACGTCCGTTTTTGTCAGACTTTTTACCGTTGTGCTACTAATGACGAGACCTTCAATTCTCGTTTAGGTTGTATCGGTTAAAAATCGCTCGATCTAAAATTCGAGTTTTTAGCTGTGTACTGCTAAGCTGAAACTTCGAAAAATCATAACTTCCTCATACGAAGTCAGATTTGGGCGTTCTTTTTATCAAACTTCTCGGTTTAACGAATACTATGACTTTCGTTTAGATTACTAAGGCTAAAAAGTAGTTTATCAAAAACTCTCTTTTTACGACATTCGACATCGTGCTGGTTTATCGTGAAACTTCAAGAAGTCATAACATCTTTGTTATAACTCAGATTTTGGTATTCTTTATATATCCCTGAAATCCTTGTTTCAACTACTACAACTTTATGTAAAGATATCGGCTTTATGTAATATTTATTTTTGACGCTCATTTTTATTCTTAATTAATTAAATCCTAATAATTAAGCATAAAACACATAATTCACATAATTCCTTTTCATTTCTTCTAAATGAGTTACAAAGGTTTACCTAGAACATTATGTCAATATTAATGCCTAGCCTAGAAACACGGGTGTTACAACTCTCCCCCCTTAGGATGATTCCATCCCCGGAATCACACAACGACAAACAACTACGGGTAGCAACTCACTATGTCACTCTCTGTTTCCCAGGTGGGATTTGGCCCATTTATATGTTTCCAACGTACATGCACTAAATCGACTATCTTACGTTACAACTTCTTAGTCTTACGGTTAACGATTGCCTCAGGTTCTCCAATTAACCTCTTGTTCTCGTCCAACCTTAATTCATAAATGGGAATTATGTCGGGCACACCTCCCGTGAACTTTCTCAAATGACACACATGAAAGGTGTTATGAATACTCTCTAGTTCTTCCGGTAATTCTAGCTTGTAAGCTTGATTCCCGATCCTCTGAAGAACGTTAAATGGTCCAATAAACCTTGGACTCAACTTTTCCCCCTCTACCAAATCTTATAAGTCTCTTCCACGACGAGACTTTAAGTGAAACCGAATTTCCAACTCCGAATGATATCGGTTGTCTTTCTTGTCAGCATAGCTCTTTTGAGCAGCTAACATCCTTTTCCCTAATCACTTACAACTTTTCAGCAATCGAATGGACTATTTCAAGTCCTATAAACTGCTTTTCCTCAGCTTCCAGCCAACATGATGGCATCCGACACTTTTCCCCATACAAAGCGTGATAAGGTGCCATCTTAACTCTTGAGTGGAAACTATTATTATAGGTGAATTCTACTAGAGGTAAGTGTTCATCCCAGTTACCTTGAAATTCTAGGGTACATGCTCTCAGCATATCCTCCAACGTTTGAATCGTTCATTCGCTCTGACCATCGGTTTGCGGATGGTAAGCTGTATTCAAACACCACTTGGTACCCAATTCCTGTTATAGACTCCTCTAAAACCTTGAGGATGAATCGAGTACATGGACTTGTGAGCTTCTTCCATCAGAAGACCTCTTACTCCTCCCATCCTAGGTACCCAAATCCTATCTTTGAATACCTCCAATCCTTGACCGTTTGTATCAACCACCAACGTTTTATCCCAAACGTTCCTTCTTGCGGTCATTTTTCTCTAAAGCTTCCTCTTGAGCTTTCTTTATACTTTTCACAATTGTCAAGACAACTTTAATTCTCAACGCTCTTGGCCATTTTCTATTCAAGACTTACCTTCCGACTGAGAGCATCAGCAACAACATTTGCTTTACCAGGGTGGTAAAATATCTCACAGTCGTAGTCCTTGAGTAATTCTGTAACGCCCCAGTTTTTCTCGGTACGTTTGGTTATTTTAATTTTATTATCCTTGTAACCTTGGGTTAATTTATTTAACCAATGTCTGATTTCTTATGTTATTGGACTCTTTTTATCATCTTGTAAACTCCTTTTATTGAAGTCCATGGACTATGGGCCTATTCGCAAAGTCCATCTAGTAAATAGTACTTAATGTGTTAATTGAGTCATTTGGAACACACACAAGAAAAACACTTTAAACCCTCCCACTCTCTCTCTCTCTCTAAAATCGTCCTCTATCTCTTTGGGATCAAGAGCAGCCAAGGGGCTATTGTTTGGAGCTTAACTCTTGTTCATTTCCAGCCTTGATTCATATTGGTATGAACCTCCTTATCATTTCTTACAACTTGATTCATAACCTTTTTCTAGTTTTATGATTTCATCTTCACTTCTTCTCCTTCTTATTTGATTTGTAATTGTATGTTATACATCATATCAAGATCCTATCTTCACCCCATATATGGTGGATGATGGATCTAGGGGATTACATGTGGCAAAAGATCATGGAAACCCTAAAAGGAAGAATGATGATTTTATGTGCTTTATATTCATTTTCATGTTGATTGTTATTACAATCTTGTGGCAAAATGAAATCCTAATGATACCTAACCCTTTTTAGTACCACCATGATCATGGGGACTAAATTGGGATGATGAACACATCTTAAAATGTGTTTCAAAGGGAGAAGGATGGATAAGCCAAAAAGGAATCAAGGGTGGCTACGATTCTGTTTTCCATCAGATCTGTAGTCATTTTGTAAAACTCATATCTTGAGCTCTAGAACTCAAACGGACCCCAAACCAGTTCCAAAAGTTCAGAAATTGAGTTGGATAACTTTCTTAAGCAGGTCAGCCTCACTGATAAGGACTTTATCTATGGGAAAGAATGGCATCTTTGCTGTTAGGTCTGATCCGGGTCTGTTCTAATATGTCATTTTGTTTTCATCATTTCTAAGGCTTGGAAAAGTATCCAGAGTAATTCCAAGTTTCTATATGTTCCTTATATTATGAATTTAAGATCTGGAGACGATGGGGTGTTATTTCCAATTATAAATTGGTTAGAATGGATCCACACTCCAGATCAGTGGGCAGTCACCAGCTTTTGCTAGTGTTGTGATTGTCCACAATGTGAATTTTATATCTGGAGTTTGGGAGGTTATTTTCATTCAATTCCAACTCCGAGACTTTCATTTGTATGTCCTTTACTTCTATTAATTTTGGTTTGGACGAATTCTACTCACAAGTTAGGTAGAATTGGCCAACATCACTTGACTGTATTGTTGGAGACAGAAGTGATACACCATTTTGTAAAATTCATATTTAATTCATCTTTTGGAGTTAGAATGAGTTCTTTATAGTTGTGGAATGCTGAGCAATCATAGTTTCCTATAAAATTTAGTTAAAGCTATGTTTCTGTTTTAGATTTTGGAGTAAATCCGTTTTAAACAGCAGGTCTGTTTTAGAGACCTTGCTGTGATTACTCTTTTCTCAACTCATAGCTTCATTACTTCTCCTTTCTAACCTTTAGTCCTTCTTAGGTGAGGTTTTGAAGTTTGCTCAAGCTTGGTAGCATTATTTGATTCTTAGCTATCCTTACTACTCACTCAAGGTGAGTTCTCTCACACCGTTGTATTGATGATTGTCCATGGTTGTCATCCATACTCTGCTGAATGACAGGGGTCAACAATTTGGGTAAGCGATTCTCTCAAATTTCACCACTCACCCTCAACTCATGATCAATATTATTGATCATCTCCTTTATCCAACTCACCTTTCATCATACCCACTATTTCATCTACCCATGTTTTACCCAACATTTTTCGTAGATAAAAATACATATATAGTTTAAATTATTTAAAAACATGTATAAATCATTCCTTCTGCACCCATCTCAAATAAACAAACAATATATATTCACACAAAACGTATTTTATGTAAAGTACTTCATATCTATGTGTATGGTGAAAGTAACTACACACTCACCTGATTTAATGAGAACCGGGCAGCAATACGTTTCCTAAAACGATCGTTTCTAATAAAACCGGGAGTTTTATTGAGAAACCGGGCTCTGCGAGGGTCGGGCTTCGAAACCGAAAAGATAAATTTTCCGGGCTTCTCGGGCACTTCGTGGAGTATTCCGGGGCTGATAATTGATATCGGGGCTTTGGGGGATGCTAATATGAAAAAATTATGAGATTTAGGGTGAAAAGTGGAAAATTTCCAAAGTTACCCAGGAAGGCTCGCAACCTTCTATTTATAAGGTGGAGCTTCTGATCGGACGCCTGAGAAGGAACCACGCGTCGTAGATCTGAGGCCTCGCAGGGGAAGGCTCGCACGAGGGCTGCACGTGCGAAGGCTTGCTGGCTTCCTGTGATTGGACCGAAGTCGGCTTGGTGGTGGGGTCCGTAGGCGAGGGTGCGCAGGTGGCAGCACGTGCGAAGGCCTTGGTGGCAGTTGCTGATTGGACCGCGGAGAAGTGACCCATGTGCGAGGCTCGGACACGAGGATAGTACACACGTCGGACTGCTAGTGGACCGCGGTTACTATTCATGCGAGGGTGACTCAACAGATTTTGCCACGTGGCTTCGCATTACTCACTTATTTCGGACACGTGTCACACTCTAAGCGAGGGTGACGAGGCAATTGTGACTATGCGAATTTTCTCGGTTTTTGTGCAAAAACCTCTAAAATTCATAACTTTCGCATACGAGCTCCGTTTTTGACGGTCTTTATATGCATGCGTATCTAAATTTACGCTCTACAACTTCCGTTTAGACTTCGTCGTCTAATTTTTACTTAATTTTTATATTAGTATTTTTAACAAACTGGGATAGGAAATCCGTTAAAAATTCATAACTTCTTCATCCGACGTCCGTTTTCGTCCGAATTTTTACCATTGTGCTACTAATGACGAGACCTTCAATTCTCGTTTAGGTTGTGTCGGCTAAAAATTGCTCGATCTAAAATTCGAGTTTTTAGCTGTCTACTGCTAAGCTGAAACTTCGAAAAATCATAACTTCCTCATACAAAGTCAGATTTGGGCGTTCTTTTTATCAAAACTTCTCGGTTTAACGAATACTATGACTTTTGTTTAGATTACTAAGGCTAAAAAGTAGTTTATCAAAAACTCACTTTTTACGACATTCGGCATCGTGCCGGTTTATCGTGAAACTTCAATAGGTCATAACTTCTTCGTTATAACTCGGATTTTGGTATTCTTTATATCACCGAAATCCTTGTTTCAACCACTACAACTTTATGTAAAGATATCGACTTTATCTAATATTTATTTTTGATGCTCATTTTTATTCTTAATTAATTAAATCCTAATAATTAAGCATAAAACACATAATTCACATAATTCCTTTTCATTTCTTCTAAATGAGTTACAAAGGTTAACCTAGACTATTATGTCAATATTAATGCCTAGCCAAGAAACACGGGCGTTACAACTCTCTCCCTCTTAGGATGATTCCGTCCCCGGAATCACACAACAACAAACAACTATGGGTAGCGACTCACTATGTCACTCCCCGTTTCCCAGGTGGGATTTGGCCCATTTATATGTTTCCAACGTACAGGCACCAATTCGACTATCTTATGTTACAACTTCTTAGTCTTACGGTTAACGATTGCCTCAGGTTCTCCAATTAACCTCTTGTTCTCGTCCAACCTTAATTCATAAATGGGAATTATGTCGGGCACACCTCCCGTGAACTTTCTCAAATGACACACATGAAAGGTGTTATGAATACTCTCTAGTTCTTCCGGTAATTCTAGCTTGTAAGCTTGATTCCCGATCCTCTAAAGAACGTTAAATGGTCTAATAAACCTTGGACTCAACTTTCCCCCTCTACCAAATCTTATAAGTCTCTTCCACGACGAGACTTTAAGTGAAACCGAATTTCCAACTCCGAATGATATCGGTTGTCTTTCTTGTCAGCATAGCTCTTTTGAGCAGCTAACATCCTTTTCCCTAATCACTTACAACTTTTCAGCAATCTAATGGACTATTTCAAGTCCTATAAACTGCTTTTCCTCAGATTCCAGCCAACATGATGGCATCCGACACTTTTCCCCATACAAAGCGTGATAAGGTGCCATCTTAACTCTTGAGTGGAAACTATTATTATAGGTGAATTCTACTAGAGGTAAGTGTTCATCCCAGTTACCTTGAAATTCTAGGGTACATGCTCTCAGCATATCCTCCAACGTTTGAATCGTTCATTCGCTCTGACCATCGGTTTGCGGATGGTAAGTTGTATTCAAACACCAATTGGTACCCAATTCCTGTTATAGACTCCTCCAAAACCTTGAGGTAAAACGGCTGTCACGATCGGATACAATCGTTAACGAAACACCGTGAAGCCTCGCACTTTCCTTCACATAAGAATTCGCAAGTTTATCCATAGACCATTTCTCGTTGGCTGCTATAAAATACGCACTCTTAGTGAAGCGATCAACGGCCACCCAAATCATGTCGTGACCGTTCCTTGTTCTGGGCAGTTTAGTCACAGAATCCATAGTGATACCTTCCCATTTACCTATGGGTACAGGTAAAGGATCTAAACTCCCATATAGTTTCTGATGTTGTGCCTTAACCCTAGCATAAGTTACACACTCAACCACTTACTTTAGCAACTTCGAGCTTCATCGTCGGCTACCAGTAATAGGGTTTTAGATCCCTATACATTTTTGTATTTCCGGGATGAATCGAGTACATGGTCCTGTGATCTTCTTCCATCAGAAGACCTCTTACTCCTCCCATCCTAGGTACCCAAATCCTATCTTTGAATACCTCCAGTCCTTGACCGTTTGTATCAAACACCAACGTTTTATCCCAAACGTTCCTTCTTTCAGTCATTTTTCTCTAAAGCTTCCTCTTGAGCTTTCTTTATACTTTTCACAATTGTGAAGACAACTTTAATTCTCAACGCTCTTGGCCCTTTTCTTTTCAAGACTTACCTTCTGACTGAGAGCATCAGCAACAACATTTGCTTTACCAGGGTGGTAAAGTATCTTACAGTCGTAGTCCTTGATTAATTCTAGTCAGCACCGTTGCCTCATGTTCAATTCCTTCTGATTAAAGAGATATTGAAGACTCTTATAATCAGTGAAAAGTTTGCATTTAGTACCATAAAGATAGTGCCTCCTTATCTTTAGGGCGAATACTACCGCTGCTAACTCCAGATCATGAATGGGGTAGTTCTTTTCATGCACTTTCAATCGCCTCAATGCACATACTATCACTTTATCCCTTTGGGTCAGAACACAACCTAACCCAAGTCCAGAGGCATCACTTTAAACTGTGAAGTCATCAACTCCGTCAGGTGACGAAAGAGTCGGTGCTTCACACGACGTCTTCTTTAACTTCTCAAAGCTTCCTATGCTTCTCATTCCAAGTATAGAAAGCTCCTTGGTGGGTCAAAGCTGTCAATGGAGTCGCGATTGAAGAAAAGCCTTGGATAAATCAGCGATAATATCCAACTAATTCTAGAAAGCTTCAGATCTTCATAGGACCTTCAATCGTAACCTTTGCGTTACAAAATAAATCCTTATTGAGGACTCATTCTTCTTCTTGGAATAAGTACTTTCCTTCGTTTATTGTAACAGACCGATGGGTCATGTTCTAATGATCTCTCATTGTCTACTGCACTACTTAGACTCAGATCTCCTAGGGACAAATTTCAGAACAAATTATACCTTTCTTCATGTTCTAATGTGATACAATCACAGTTCAACATGTATCATTTCTAACTACCAACTTCTTTAACAATGAGTGCGATACTTCTATTGATCGCTTTGATCATCTTTCATTTCAATCTTTTGGCTTAAGTCAAATGTTACATCGAACTTGGTTCTCTGAACCACATAATAAACTCATCGTAGTCGGACTCAATTTGATATGACTTCTAAGGCCGGAATAACAATCATCTTCTTAGTCATTACCGAAACGATGGTAACGACAGACTAGAACAAGACGGAATCAAATAATAGCTTCTTGGTAACCTTGTGACTTTCCCTGATCCAAGTGCGAGTCCTGTGCTTCCAGTAGTATAGATCTCTACTACTATTCACACCTACTCATACTCGTCCCAAGTATTGTCTCGCAGTCCCCAAGTCCTAAAATCAAAAAACAATTTAACACATACAAATGTGTCCAATTAATCATAAAATTTACCTAGACTCTACTAGGACTTCTTTCACGCGTATCTTCAATGATAAACTCTACTTCAACTTGGTTGGTGATGGAAATTCTAGATGATTGGGACAACTTCAAAAATGACACCAACCATTCTATTCATCAAACGACAAAACCAGGGTTTATTTTATTTCCTTGAAACGATTACACAAAGGTTCAAGTTTACCCTATATTATGCCTCTCATAGGCTAAACCACTTGTTACTATTCACATTACTTCTTCGTAACTTGATCTTCGGGTATCAAGTCTTGACTTCTACTTCCTAGTGTTATTAATCGATTCGTCAAGGATATCCTGAAATTCCTTTGGCGTTGATGGTGCACTTGGCCTTGTTACTTCATTTTTCTTCGGACAATTCTTAGAAATATGGCCTTCTTCTTTACATCCGTAGCACACCTCCTTGGGAATCGTACACTTATTGGCGTAATGCCCTATTTCTCCACACTTAAAGCACTTCACCTTCCCGTCACAATTCCCAAAGTGTTTATTTTTGCACTTCCCGCACCATTTTCCTTTATCTCTTCTTTTGCCAAACTTTGAGGATATGTTGCTCTTGTTGGGCCTTGAAGACCCCTCAAATTTCCTCTTCTTGCCAACTTCAACTTTGTTTGCGGTTGTGTCATTGATCATTTCTTCAATAGACTTAGCAACCCTAATAGTCGCCTCAAGAACAGATGCCTGATGTACTAGCACAATAAGTTCATCCTTACTTTGTTGAAGTAAACGTTTTGTTTCTTCCATCTGTTCACCTAACATCGTACGTACCATTGCCTGCACTCCAGTCATCGTGATTGCCTCAGGCTGTGGATTATCACTTCCGAACCCACTTTGAGTACTCGCCATTTCGATCCATACACCAATCGTAGGTGAATTTAGATCTTCATTTTCGTTAGATGTTAAGTCTTCAAAACGTTTATATGTTAGTTCCAATATCGTAGTCAGACGTTTAGAATCCTACACACATAAGGTTTCCAGATTCGGTCGGCAACAGACCATAGATCCAAACAAATAATAGCATCATTATAGCTATGACACAAAACATTTAGCACATAAAAGCATTTTAGGCATCCTTACTAAAATAAACTAGTGCTCGTGTCTAAATTATGGTAGACACTCATCTCATAATCATCACTTATCATTCTAAGTTTAAGTCTAGAAATCCTACAATTTCTTAGTTCGCTTAAACTAATGCTCTGATACCAACTGTGACATCCCCTAATTTCTCGGCCAGAAAAGACCGATTTAATTTATGTTTTTTAAAATCAAATAAGAGAAATCTTTATAAAAGATGTTGCGGAATTGGTCCCTAAAACAAAATATGATAAAAGTTTGCCAAAACCTTTCTTTAAGAAATATATCATTTCCTTTTATATAAAAACCTCGGGATGTCATGTTCCGATACATATCAAAAGCATAAACAAGACCTTATAAGCCTTACAACAGTTATTGTTAACTACTGTCCTATAATCCAAAATCACTCATCATCATCATCCGACTATGCTCGGGGTCCTCTACATGTAATATAAACAGCTGAGTGGGTCAGGCTTGGAAGCCTGGTGAGCATATAGGGTTTTCAACCCACAATACATAAATTTATTATGTTTAAACATCAATCAATCAACCGAATTACCGCAAACCCCACTATTTTATTTATTTCTTAAGGGTTTACCCTAAGAATCAACTATCACTCCTTCATAAGGATTCATCCTTAGGAATAGACACAAAGTCACCTCGTGACCGGGGTTTATACAACGGGCACTAATTCCACAGTTGCCAAGGTTTATTCAACATGTGCTAAGTCCATAGCTCTCATTTATCGACAATATTATTTACAGGTATTCTCTCCTGCAATACATGTCAATGGGTTTTTAGAGTACAACAAATGAACATATAGTTCATTACACCTACAGGTTGCGGGCCTGCTAGTGTTCCATAGACTGTCTAGAATAGTCCATGGTTGTCATCCATACTCTGCTGAATGATGGGGGTCAACAATTTGGGTAAGTGATTCTCTCAAATTTCACCACTCACCCTCAACTCATGATCAATATTATTGATCATCTCCTTTATCCAACTCACCTTTCATCATACCCACTATTTCATCTACCCATGTTTTACCCAACATTTTTCGTAGATAAAAATACATAAATAGTTTAAATTATTTAAAAACATGTATAAATCATTCCTTCAGCACCCATCTCAAATAAACAAACAATATATATTCACAAAACACGTATTTTATGTAAAGTACTTCATATCTATGTGTAAGGTGAAAGTAACTACACACTCACCTGATTTAATGAAAACCAGGCAACAATTCGTTTCCTAAAACGATCGTTTTTAATAAAACTGGGACTTTTATTGAGAAACCGGGCTCTGCGAGGGTTGGGCTTTGAAACCGAAATGATAAATTTTTCGGGCTTCTCGGGCTCTTCATGGAGTATTTCGGGGCTTATAATTGATATCGGGGCTTTAGGGGATGATAATATGAAAGAAATATGAGATTTAGGGTGAAAAGTGGCAAATTTCTAAAGTTACCCAGGAAGGCTCGCAGCCTTCTATTTATAGGGTGGAGCCTCTGATCGGACGGCTGAGAAGGAACCACACGTCGCAGATCCGAGGGCTCGTAGGGGAAGGCTCGCACGAGGGCTGCACATGTGAAGGCTTGCTGGCTTCCTGTGATTGGACCGAACTCTACTGGTCCGAAGTCGGCTTGGTGGTGGGGTCCGCAGGCGAGGGTGCGCAGGTGGTAGCACGTGCGAAGGCCTCGGTGGCAATTGCTGATTGGACCGCGGAGAAGTGACCCATGTGCGAGGCTCGGACACGAGGATAGTACACGTGTCGGACTGCTAGTGGACTGCAGTTACTGTTCATGCGAGGGTGACTCAGCGAATTTCGCCACGTGGCTTCGCATGACTCGCTGATTTCGGACATGTGTCACACTCTAAGCGAGGGTGACGTGGCAATTGTGACTTTGCGAATTTTCTCGGTTTTTGTGCAGAAACTTCTAAAATCCATAACTTTCGACTACGAGCTCCGTTTTTGACGTTCTTTATATGTACGCGTAGCTAAATTTACGCTCTACAACTTCCGTTTAGACTTCGTCAGCTAATTTTGACTTTAATTTTTATATTATTATTTTTAACAGACCAGGACAGGAAATCCGTTAAAAATTCATAACTTTTTTCATCCGACGTCCGTTTTCGTCAGAGTTTTTACCGTTGTGCTACTAATGGCGTGACCTTCAATTCTCGTTTAGGTTGTGTCGGCTAAAAATCGCTCGATCTAAAATTTGAGTTTTTAGCTGTCTACTGCTAAGCTGAAACTTCGAAAAATCATAACTTCCTCATACGCAGTCAGATTTGGGCGTTCTTTTTATTGAACTTCTCGGTTTAATGAATACTACGACTTTCATTTAGATTACTAAGGCTAAAAAGTAGTTTATCAAAAACTCACTTTTTACGACATTCGGCATCGTGCCGGTTTATCGTGAAACTTCAACAGGTTATAACTTCTTCGTTATAACTCGAATTTTGGTATTCTTTATATCCCTGAAATCCTTGTTTCAACCACTACAACTTTATGTAAAGATATCGGCTTTATCTAATATTTACTTTTGACACTCATTTTTATTCTTAATTAATTAAATCCTAATAATTAAGCATAAAACACATAATTCACATAAAATTCACATAATTCCTTTTCATTTCTTCTAAATGAGTTACAAAGGTTAACCTAGACCATTATGTCAATATTAATGCCTAGCCTAGAAACACGGGCGTTACATATATCAAGCCTATAACAAGCTAAGGTAAGAGTACTTACAATATAGAAGCTTGTAAGGGTGTTTAAAGTCGAAGAACACTAGCGTGTGTTCTTGGTGAAATGAAGAACATTTGAAGATCTATCAAAATGAAGAGATTTCATGGATGAAATCATGTACAATCACTAGATGTTGTAGTATATCAACTATTCAAGGAAGGAAACACTTACAAAGTTGGAGATCAAGAAGGAAAATCGGATGATACTTGAGAGAGAATGAGTTCTTGGCTTGAAAATGGTAAAAAGTGAATAAAATGATTAAGTGTCATATTTATACTCCTTCGAGTTTACGGCCGTAAACTCCATGTTTGGGTCTTAAACTCCAAACTCCTGGAGTTTTGGGGCTTAAATGTTGGACAACTAACTCTAAAGCATACTTCCTATGTTTACCTCTTGAAGTACTAGGTTTTAGAACACTCAAACTGACTTTAAACAACTTAAAAGTTAGCAGAAACAATTTTGAGTTCTATTGAAGTGAATGGTTGTACATGATAGAAATTTCGAGTTGTCACCATTAAACGGGGTGAGAATGATTGACCATAATCCGACCCATTTATTCATCGTATTGTACATGGGGGACCATAATAAAGGTAACCAAACTTAGGATAAATTAAAGTTTGGGGTTGTAGGGTAGTTGTAAGACTGAATGAACCAAAGATGAAGACTTTGGGTGTAAGATACATTGATACATATCTTCATTGGATATGTTAAGCATTCCAAGGCTTATAGGTTTTATGTTATAAAACCTAATACTCGTGTTTTAGTTGACATTGTTATAATAGAATCAAGAGATGAAATATTTGATGAAAATCATTTTTCATCATTACCTAGACCAAAAGATGTGGTTCCTAGTTCCATGGAAACTACCAAGGAAGATGTGCTATTCAAATGAATCACCTAAGCTTAAAAGAAGCAAAATACAAAGGAAAGCTCAACCATTTGGTAATGATTTTCATATTTATCTAGTTAAGGGTTCTAGAGATTGAGATTGCATGTCAATATTTATATTGTTTTAGTATTGAAGAAGATCCTAAGACATACGATGATGCAATGAGATCTCAAGATGTTGTTTTCTGGAAAGAAGAAACAAATGATGAAATGGATTCTGTTATGGGAAACAATGCTTGGTATTGTCTGATCTTCCTCATGGATGCAAGCCTTTAGGTTGCAAATGGATTTTCAGAAGGAAGATGAAAGTTGATGGATCAGTTGACACGTTTAAAGCTTGAATGGTCATTTAATGTTTTTGAGAAAAACCAAGCATTTACTACTTTGATACCTATTCTCTTGTTTCTTGTATATCTACCATTAGATTGTTGATTTGCACCGGCTGTAATTCAGAATCTGGTAATTCACCAAATGGATGTTAAAATAACATTCTTGAATGGTGATTTAGAGGAAGAGGTATATATGAAACAATATGAGGGTTTTGTTAGGCCCAGAAATGAGCATAAGGTATGAAAATTGGTTAAATCATTGTATGGGTTGAAACAAGTACCAAAACAGTGGCATCCAAAGTTTGATGATGTTGTCTTGTCGCATGGTCTCAAATTTTGAGTCAATTAGACAAGAGTGTATATAGTAAATTTGATGAGTCTGAAAAAAGAGTGGTCATATGTTTATATGTGGATGATATGTTGATCTTTGGTACTGATCAAAGGAAATTTGACATAACCAAAGAGTTTTTATCATCTCAGTTCTCCATGAAGGATATGGGGGAGGCAGAAGTGATTCTTGGAATAAGAATTAAATGCGAACATCAAGGAATCTCAATTTCATAGTCTCATTAAATTGGGAAAGTACTTAAGAAGTTTTATTGTTCTGATTGTTCTCCAGCGAGTACTCCTTTTGATATAACTAAGAAACTTATGCCAAATACTGGTGAAGTAGTTTCACAACTTGAATAATTAAAGGTCATTAGATGTTTGATGTATGATATGAACAGCACAAGGCCTGATATTGCATTTGTTGTAGGAAAGCTGAGTAGGTTTACTAGTAATCCTAGTACTCTTCATTGGCAACCTGTAAGGAGGGTGCTGAAGTTTATTAAGAAAAACATGGATTATGGTTTGACTTATGTAGGGTTTCGTTATGTCATAGAAGGATATTCAGATGCTTGTTGGATTACAAATATTGAGGGTCACTCTTCTACAAGTGGCTGGATGTTTCTTCTTGGTGGATGTGCCATTTCACAGGCTTCTAAGAAACAAACATGCATCACAAATTCAACTAGGGGAATCAGAATTTGTCGCCCTTGCAGCTGCTGGGAAAGAAGCAGAATGGTTAAGGAATTTGGTTTATGAAATTCCTTTGTGGACGAAGCCTATATGACTATATCACTTATTTCTATACACTGTGATAGTGTTGTCACCTTTGAAAAAGTATGCAGTTAAGTGTATAATGGAAAGTCATGACATTTGGGTGTTAGACATAGTATGGTATGTGAGCTCATTGCTCATGGAATCAATTCTATTAAATTTGTTCGATCTCAACAAAATTTAGCTGATCACTTAAATAAGGGACAAGCTAGAGACTTGGTAAAGAAGTTTGTTATAGGGATGGGTTTAAGGCCCACTTGGTATCTCTATGGGTGAGATACCCAATTCCCTTATAATACAATGTTATAACTTGATTTCAATATGGAAGGCTTGATTATGGAGATTGGAGCACATTTATGTTATTGTATCCCAAGGTATGTGCTTATAACCTATTGAGTTAAAGTAGGTTGATTAAGTTCTTAATAGTTCTTTTAAAAAAATGAATTTACAGGTGAATGATATAGAAGGACTGCCTGTGTGAGTGTGAAGTGTTGCCTTTTCAGAAAGCTTGGGCTAAGCTTTTATGCACTCATGAATGTATATGACACATGGCTGTAATAGTGTCAAGTATAACACATTAGATTTTGTGTTTAACTTAGGTGTATGATATATTTGGTTACTCAAATGAGTTAAAGGGTTTAATCCTTAGGACATCCTGATTCTCGAGTAATTGAAATGTATATTATACTAATGTGAAAATTCAATCTTAAAGATATTTTCATTTATGCACGAGTTTGGTTTTGTGCTTGCTTTTAGTTAATTAAGGATTACACTAAAATAGGGGAGGAATGTTGGTGATTTTAGTGTTATCAACATATTTTAGTGTAGTTATTATTAATGTTGAGATATGTTGAGTTCTATTTAATCACTGAGATTGGAAGTGTAGGGTGCACACTCAAAGTGATAAATATGAACTCGAAAATACGGGGGTCTGGTGGAAGCACCCATGGGTACGAGGTTCCAACGGGCAGTTTCCCTGGAGAGGTCTAGGGGCAACACCCCTTGTGGGGTCACAGGGGCAGAGCCCCTGGCGGTGGAAATACTATGGACATGCATTCCCCCTCCCCCCAAAAACAAGTGGTGATATCATTATGATGTAAGAATCGGTTATATCATATAACCACCTCTCTAACCACCATTTTTGGCGCCAAAGTAAATGTAACCACCATTTAACCTCTTTTGTCTCCTATATAAGAACAGATAAATGTTCCAGAAAAAGGATTTGATTTTCTCATACTCGAATTTGATCAGATTCTTTCTATCTCTCATGAACACAAAACAACAAGGTATTTTCTGTGTTTTAAATTTAGAAGTGACATGACTTCTAAATTGTTATTATTGGATTATCTCAAATCTGATTTCGTGATACCCCAGGCTCTAGGATCGAATGTAACATCGTGGTTTTTACTCAATCTGTTTTTTTTTTCATTTATTTTTAAATCCTTTTAACGGAAAATGCAACGGAAAACTTTAAACATTGTTTATTTTAAAAGCATTTCAAACCACAACGGTGCGTTCATTTCAAAACCAAAAGATCAAAAGTATTTAATTGTAGTGGAAGCATAAATATCCAAAATTAAGTAAATAACGTGTCTAAGTGGTATCTTTATTTTAAGGACCAACTACCTAAAAAATGACCCCATATTACCAAGCCAAGCTCCTAAGCTACTTGTACCAATAATAGAGACGCAAAGCAAAGAAACAAGTGTCAGCGAATGCTTTTTGAGGCAATAGGATTTTGTACACAATCAAATAGAAACCATACCATCCCCTAACGGGTCAATCATTCAAATTATAATCATATAAACAAAATTCACATGTCAATCATTAATCAATCATCTTTCACATATCATTCAATCGTTCAATCTTAAATCATCAATTCATATTTCATTCATTCGTGTAACATTGATCATATTTCAGGCATAATCATATCGTAGTCGTATATCAATCTAAAATCATCAATTCATATTTCATTCATTTGTGTAACATCGATCGTATTTTAGGCATAATCATATCGTAATCGTATATCAACATATCAAGGAATGTATCATAATCATATAGTCATAGGTAGTCTCGTAGTAATACCAAACCCCAAGGGAAAAACCTGTTTGCTACTTGTGTGCCCGCCTAACTAAATGCTTTAGGTGGTTTGCGACTCCCACTCATAACACCGACCCCGAGACTACACTTTCACTATTCTAACTATGCAATGTACAAAGTACATCATGGTGTCATTCAGGTGTTAGTACATGCGGTTCCATTTATCCGACACCTCCCAACACCTATGTAATTCTTGTACAATCCTAGTTCGAATGGCCAACATCACTCTAGTTTGCAAACACCGAAAGGTACACATACCATGTGTCACCGGGCATCTAGAAAGACCGACTAACTCATTAATGGCTTAAGATCTTTTCCTAGAAGATATTTCTCAACCAACCAGGCTCAAAGGTATCCTAATAAGGTATCAAGCTAAGTGTTAGGTTCTACCCTTTCCCTCTACACATAACCCCACATAATCAACCGTAAATCAAATACAAGCGTGTAATATTCACATAATCATAATCAAGGATCGTAGTATGCATACAATATGATATAATTATCAAAAAGCATAATAAAATATCAATCATGTAAGTCCTGGTTCCTGGTATGTATTTAATTCATAATTATTCATTTTTGTATAGAAACTCGACAAGTTGGAGACCCCAAACTCGTCGAGTAGAGATGGATTGGGATGCGGGTTAAGAAGTCTACTCGATGAGTTGAGAAGCATCAACTTGACGAGTAGGATGGTAGAATGAAACCCTAATTTTCAGGGTTTTGCACCATATTTAAACACCTTAACCCCCACAAGTTAGCCTCATTTCCAACCTCGATTGTCCCAAACCCTAGCCTCAAAACCCTAATTCACTTTTAAGAGTTTTTAGCTAACTTTTGTGCATTCTTTGTGATTTTGAAGAAGGAGCAAGGACGTGTAGGAGGAGAGTTGATCCAGAAATTAGGCTTCATTTATGGTTCATATGAGGTATAAAGCTCCTACCTTGTCTATAACATGCTTGGATCTAGTTTTAGGATACTTTCTTCATGTTTTGGTCCAAGTATGTTGGTTTTTAGGATTTGGACATCCTATGTGGGAAAACCCTTCAGATCTAGGGTCTTGAGGGGACTTCATGGCATAAAGGTGCCAACTTTATGGCCATGGAAGTCCCATGCAACTTCTAGACCATCTTTTTGGTCTTTTGAGCCAAGTAGGTCATGCAGGCAAGTAAAGATAGGAAATTTGCGTGACCAAATTGTCCCTAAAGTCCAGATCTATGACCCCATGGCTTATCTTGAACTTTTGATGGCTTTTGGAGTTGGATCTAAGCCATTTTGAGTTAGGGTTAAAACTCATTTCTTCTAGGGTGGGTCTTACTGGGTAAAGTCGGAAACTTTACCCTCCTAGATGTGTATTCGACCCAGATCTGGAATATGGGATTTAGATTCAAAGAATAATGGCTCATTGCATTAAAAAGGCTTAATAGAATGAAGAAATCGACGAGTTCATAGAGGAACTCGACGAGTTGAATCGAAGTGTCCCGATTCTGTTAAGAGGAAGGACTCGACGAGTTTAAGAATAGACTCGACGAGTTGATTTGGAAAGTCCCGATTTTGTTGATAGGAGGAACTCGACGAGTTCATGAAAGAACTCGACGAGTCGAATCACGATTTCATGATTACGGAAACTCGACGAGTTAAAGAGCAACTCGGCGAGTTGGGTCAACTTGGAATGTTGACTTCGACTTTGACCAAAGTTGACCCTTAAAGGAAATCTTTTATGTGTAGGAGTTTGAGTGGGGTTGATTTCAGAGCCAGTGACTGTTACCTTCCAGTAGAAGTGGATCGAAGGAACCAATGCCGACCCACTAGTAGCTGATTATAGTAGATATGATTGTCTTTGTGATAATCGTCTGGTATGCCAATATCTGTTAAGATTTATGTGCTTGTACGCTATGTTATTACGTGGTAGTCGTAGGGGGTGAAATAGTCCCTGTAGTCGGTCGAAAGACCGAAGGGGTAGGCCAGTACCCAGATATGCTAGGTAGTATGTGATTATGCGTTTATATGCTAGGATATTATGTGGTAATGGTAGGGGTGAAATCGCCCCCGTAACCGGTTGAAAGAGACCGAAGGGGTAGGCAAGCACCCAAATATGCTAGGCGGTTACCGGTTGAAAGAGACCGAAGGGGTAGGCCAACACCCTGATATGCTAGGCAGTTACCGGTTGAATGAGATCGAAAGGGTAGGCCAACACCTGGATATGCTAGACAATATGTTTATTGTATGGTATGTGGTATGATGAGGGAACTCACTAAGCTTTGTGCTTACGGTTTTCAATTTTGGTTTCAGGTACTTCTTTTTCGAAAAGGAAATGAGCCGGCATGATTGCAGCGCATCACGCCATGATTTCCGCATATGAGATCTTTGGGAGTTATACTATGATATTGTTTTATTATGACATGTTTTGACTACTGATACATTGGTTTTGATATGAGTTGATACTATGGATGTTTTCAGACAATTGGTTTTATAATTATTAAATTAAAAATGAAATTTTTTGTCTTAAATTTTGGGATGTTGCAAAGCCTTTCATATGACACATCATAATTACAAATAATTGTATCGAATACCAAGATAAAAATATTAACCAAATATCTGAAACATACAATTATCACATAAGGCAAACTAGTAGTATATCTCATATAGCAAATATTGGCATGATCAACGATAGGTAATATTATAATTTGAATAACCTATCCGTTTCTAGAAGGTAGTTTTTGAGTATGTACATGGTTTACGAAAAGGTCTATTGACTCACCTTTTATTTCCGGCACCTTGTTGCTCTTTAACCAAATCAAATACCTAAACAATAACTTAATAGTATTAACATCTTGTCATAAGTGTTTCTTATATTACCAAACTTAGTTTATAAACACTTTTTTTTAAGTATGATCTGTTCACATATTTTCCTTCATAACTTAGATAAACAAAATTTATTATTTTAATATAAAGTAAGAATAATATGAGATCTAACTAAAAGTAGTCGATCGGTATAATCATTTTACCACATCAAATTTAGAGGATGGCGTTTTAACCCAACATAATTATAATTAAATATCTTCTCTCATAAGCTACTAATTAATTTAGATAGTATATTCAAATATTTATAATATGCCCACTAATGTAATACATATGTTTACATAACTAGATACATTAATAATATGATTTATTGGCTTCTGTATACACGTACTTATACACACAAAGTCTCTTTACCCTTTCACAACATTTATTCATTTACATACATTAGTCACCATTTGATAATAAATTCTCACCACTTGACAAAATGGGTTGTCTCACTTATTAATTTGGGTATATGTGGTTGGGCAAAAAGTTCATGGATGCTAATAAATTGCTAGTGCAGTAGGGGAAGGATGAATGTGGATATATAATAAATGAAGGTTTTTTTTTTTTTTTTTTGCCAAATGTTAATCTCTCATAAGTTTTGACACTTATCATTTTGTGGTATTTTTGAGATAAATATTATCCACTTGTCAATTTTTGATTTGTTTGAATTTTTAAAATTAAAGTCATCTACTTATATATGTAAAGTATTAAATATCATATATATGATATTAAATTGCAATAAATAAGTTTCTTCCTTTCTTATTTTAAAATTGTACATTAAAAAATATTTTATGTTTACATTTTAATTTAATTTTTAATCTTTTTTTAAATCAACATGTGTAACACACGAGTCTCACACCTAGTATATATATATATATATATATATATATATATATATATATATATATATATATATCAAGACGAAATTTGAAATTATAGTTTGTGTCTAAATAACGCATAGGGTTTGGTAGAGGTTTTTTTGCTAACAAGGATTTGTTGTCGGAGGAAATAAGGTTTATGTTGGAGATTTGGATATCCCTTGGATCGTGTGAACACTTTACAAACTGATATTTCTATCCTATGCTAGGGTTGCAAGAAATTCAGCCTAGAATAATCCAAGAGGACACTAATGAATCTAGGCACAGAAAACGTAAGCCAAATTGCTAGAAGGATTCTCTGTTTGTTTGAAGAAAAGAGAGCTAATAATTTCCGTGTGTATCTTCTCAAAGAGAAGAGTCGTTTATATAATACATGAGATTATGGTTTGTCTCTTAGGGTTGGCTGTCATGGGTTGCTTTAGAAGTAAGTCAGGGTAATCCGATTTTAATGAGGATTTAGGGTTTCCCAGCCAGGGGCTCTTCCCCTTGGACCCCGCTAGGGAGACTGCCCTTAGACCCCGCCAAAGGGGCGCTACCCCTTTGGAAATCCCGGATCCAGGGGCGTTGCCCCCGGACCCCCGACTTGTTGTCCAACAAGCTTATAATTCGATCATATACATGTGTGCACTCCGCACAACCCCGTATATATATTAGAGTACAAATTATGAAGCCCCTTAGCTCACATGTTAGTTCCAATTACATAAAATGACATGGTGACACTAAAATCACCAACATTTGTTTTCCTTTTATAAAATCATAAGCAACTAGCATGAACTCGTCAATACTACGAGGTAGATAGAGTAGGGTGTTAATGGCAGCAAGATCGTGAAACAGAAGGAGAAAATGTCATGTGATGATCAGGGTCGAGAACTTACCAGCAAAACTTGGGACAAAAACGCAGGAGCAAGACCGTACTCCTCATTGTTTCTCTCCCTCGTACTTACCTTCTTTCTGTTTCTATCGCTCGTCGACTCCCTCCTTCTGGTAAATGTTGATGGTGAAATAGCCCAAGAGGACTGTAATTAGGGGTTTTAAATTCATGTGCTTTTAATTGAAAAGTTTCAATATTCTTCCCTATACTTTGATACTTATTACAATAATAACCTAGCCATATTAAATATGATTTTTTTTTACTTTGTGTGTCAAATGGCTTTTGGCCTAGCGGTTCAATAGGAGGAGTGATCATAATATTACTTAAATACCTTTAATACATTTTAATTATTATTTAAACCTTATAAATTATTTTAATCTCTATTAAATTCTTAAAACGCTAATTAATATGTTTTCGTTTATTTTATTATATACTAAACCCATGTAATCTCACACCTTAAACACACGTAAAACTTAATTCTACATAACAGAAAACTAACTTCACTAAGTGATTGCAATTATGATCGTAGAAAGTATATACATATATTGATATTATTAGAACCAAAATCTAAGAAGTGTTATATATAACATTATATGCCTTCCTATGCACGCCTCTAATAAAACTTGTCATTCTGAAATCTTTAGTTGAAGGCACACAACATGTATTTTTAAATTCATTCAACAAATTTAATTGTAATTGTAATAATCAAGTTTTATAGGCATATTAAAATGTTAATTATTTAAAAATTAGACAAAAAAATTATTTTAGGTCAACCCAATCGATCGGAACCCTTTCCAAACATTAAGCACGTTTCGACCCATCTAAAGAGACAAATGCGAATCAAAGTTCAGAAACGAATGAACCATTTTCCATAGCCAATTGCTTGGCAAGATTTTCGTATGCTTGTGCTGCAACTTTATTCTTTGCAATTGTTTTCTTGTTCTTGTTGTTTCCTATCCCAATTAACTTCTCATCAACATATATTTCAATTTCCTTTCTATCGTCCCATAAATCTTTATATTCTAGTTTTATCCCGATCTTCTGGCACATTTCATTAAACCTCGTAACAGGGTTTAAGTTAAGGTTTTCTGGTATGACCAAAGGTCGTAACAAGTTCTTCACCACCTACAAATCCAAAATCAAGTTAATTATCACAATTCATAGACTCTCCAAATCTTTATATCAAGATTCATTTGTTACATGAGCCTAGACTTTGTAGGCTTGATCATATATCCCATGTTATAAAAATGAAGGCATGAGTGGGTTGAACGATGTCATGATTTACCTCCCATGTAGCATCGACCGATAAATTGGTGTCAACATAGACAACACCAACTAGAGACTCAAGAATATCTGCAAAGATCTTAGGCGAATGGATCAAACCAGTGGAGTGCAATGGATATTCCTTGATTCCTTCCATGAGTTCTTGAATCTTCATATATGTGTGTATTCTTAGTTTGAGGTGATAGTGTATATATATATCAACTTGAATTCGAGAAAGAATGTAAAAAAAAAAGTTGAAACAAAATCAAGATTACCCGTTCATCATATAAATGATCTTGGTGCCTGAGAAACCGATGTAAGCCATGTTTAAACGCAGCACGAGCCAATGCTTCGGTGTCTAAATTGGCAGCACGCAGCCGAGTCAACTCACCAGATGTCATATCCGGGTATAGGAGATAGTGTTCTTTGGAAATCATAAGGTTCAGAAACGAGTCGCCAAGGTACTCTAGTCGTTTGTAGGATTTAGAACAATCAATATATTTGTAATTATAATGAGTAAAAGCTTCTTTCAACAAGCCTTTGTTTTTGAATTCATACCCTATAATCTTCTCGACTTCCTGCAAACTCGGCTGTAATGATGAGTCTGACATGATGACAGACTCGTTCATTTATCTCCTAATCATTAACGCCACAAAAATGCCTTTAATTTGATAGAATTTAAGCTTGTATACAAGAGAATACACCAAACTAATGGGCAGTTCTTCTACATGATTGAACAATAATAGAAAAAAATACAGTTAAGAATTTCGTGTTTAAACAAGTTGGAAAATATCATCACCAATAATATATAAAATACATTTAAGCTTTTATCTAAGAGAATACATCAGAAAATATCATCACCATTAAAATATATTTATAATATATGTTATGTTTTTGTTAAATATAAATTATATTGTTGTTTTACAAGTACCAAAGCTAAACGATTTTTAAGAATAGCCTTCTATTACATAACATGATTTTCAAGAACATTAACACAGAACATCGAAGCATAAATGTTAATGTAAAGACATGCCTAAAGGATGTTGTCATATATCCTCCATGAGAAGTTAATCATAAGTCATAAAAGAAGAAATAAAATATGGGATTTTCTATATAAGAAGCATTAATTGATGATATATATTACTTTAATTAATTATAAAATACATTAATTATAAGAAATATTACCATAATTAAATATGAAGTGCATTAATAATCTCCATAATAAATGTATTTTGAATTTAATTATGGTAATATTTTTAATAATTAATACTTCTTATATGTGTCCTTAAGGCACATATTAGAAAATCCCATAAAATATTTGAATATATAAGCATATTAATAAAAACACGTTACTATAACTTGGTGTCCAAACACTCTGTGTGACCATTTGATGCGTCGTAAACTTGCATAAACTTCATAGGAGCAAGAAACAGAAAGTATGTTATGAATTGACATCAAATTTGTTAAATTGACAATGTTCAGGGGTTCAACTGGAAGTTAAAAAAAATCACTAGTACTTGTCAGAAAAATTTCAGGTATTAACGTGTACCTCTTAATAAGCAAGCATTGTGCATGAAGTGTTAGAACACTCAATGATCAAGATGCAATTATAAAAAATTAGGTTGAATATTCTTTGATATTCCATCCGATTAAGGGATTAAGGGATTACCCCATTAAGCCCATTAATTTAGAAAGAAACAACTCCTTAGTCCTATTTTCAAACAGTTTTCAGAAACAAAATAGTTTCAAACATCCCACTAATGAAATGTAATAAGTACCGTTCAAGTTTCAACCCCAATACCTAAAATAAAATTTGAGATATAATAAGCCTTGTTCCACTTTAAATATATATTTTTTGACTCTTTGTTTATTTTTTTTCTTATATAAACAATAACTTATATAGCAGAAAACATTATATCTACTTTAATTTAGTGTCCTTTAATTATGTAATATTATTTGCCAAAAAACTCATAATATTGACTACCCATATACTATGTATGTGTTAGTTACATTGGAAATCATACCCTTTCATATTGTCATCTTCAAATACAAAAATTTTGCCTAGACGCCGGATGCAAATTCACCAGGTTCCAAATTCCACTAAAGCATAGTAAAAGACCATGGGTTCATAAAATCAATAATCAAAACCTTGAAATTAAATATAAGCAAATCAATAAACAAATTCTTACCATGTTTGAAGCATACCGAAACTTTTGCAATAAATCATTCGTGATCCAGATTCGGTCCGTCATCTTCCTAAAGCAACATAACCCGGCCCAATATTTTAGCTCATTGTTTAGAAAAAAAATCTGTAATTTTCATCTTAAAATCTAGGTTCAAGAGGTGAGAATACAATGAAAGAAATAAAGACAGCTCACTTAGACAGATAAAAGATGGTCGTATGGTGAAAGTATGTTTAACAAAAACTATTAATTTACATGAGGTATCACTGTGTTACCTTACAGGTAGTTATATAAATATACAATACAAATGTCTCATAGTAATGTGCAAGACATAACCACATGTGATTATATGCATTTAATCATATATGATATATATGTGGACAATATTTATCTTTGTGTTATCGACTAAATAGGTGTTCTTGTGTATATAGTAATATGTGATTATATGTAACTAATCATATATGATTTATATGGACATTATTTTTTTTCCGTATAAATCATATGTGATTAGATACATATAATCACATATGATTATATGCATTTAATCACATATGATTAGAGTGGACAAAGAACAATTATTAAATCGAGAATGTGACAATGAATCTCATCCACATAAATCATATATGATTGGATACATATAATCACATGTGATTATATGCATTTAATCAGATATGATTTATGTATACAATATTTATTTTTGCGGTTTCGACTAAATAATTGCTTTTGTGTAATTAGTCACATATGATTATATGTATATAATCATATATGATTTGAGGTGGACAAGATGCATATTTTCCTTCTCGATTCAATAGTTGTGCTCATATACTTAATCACATAAGATGATATGTATAATCATATGTGATAAAATAAATGAGAACAACCATTGAATCCACAAAGCAAAAATGAATTATGTTCGCATAAATCATATGTGATTAGATTGATATAATCACATGTGATTATATGTATTTAATCATATGTGATTATATGTACCTAATCACATATGATTTATTTGGACATGATTCATTATTTCTTTCTCAATTCGATAGTTGTACTCATATACTTTAATCACATGTGATTATATGTATCAAATCACATATGATTTATATTGATAGTATTCGTTTTTGCATTTTTTATTCTATATTTTTTCTCATGTATCTAATCATATGTGATTGTATGTATTTAATCACATATGATTAATGTGGAAAAACAAAAACTATTGAATGGAAAACGTAAAAATGAATCATGTATACATAAATTGTATGTGACTAAATGTATTTAATCACATGTGATTATATGTATATAATCACATATGATTTGAGGTGGACAAGATTCATTTTTGCCTTCTCGGTTCAATAGGTGTGCTCATGTACTTAATCACATGCGATTAAACATATAATCACATGTGATAAAATACATGAGAACAACTATTCAATCGACAAAGAGAAAAAGAACTGCGTCCACTAAATCATATGTGATTCGATTCATATAATCACAATGATTAGATGTATTTAATTGCATATGATTAATTTGGACAATGTTTTGTTTTTGTGTTCTTAGTTCAATATTTGCTATCATGTATGTAATCACATGTGATTGTATGCATCTAAACACATGATTTATATAGACAAGATTCATTTTTTCCAAATAAAATCATATGTGATTAGACACATATAACCACATCTGATTAAATGTATTTAATCACATATGGTTAAAGTGGAAAAAAATACAATTATTGAATCAAGAATGTGAAAATGAATCTTAGCCACATAAATCATATGTGATTAGATACAAATAATAACATGTTATTATATGTACCTATCACATATGATTTATGTGGACAATATTCATTTTTGTTTCTCGATTCAATACTTGTTCTTGTGTATTTAATCACATGCGATTATATGTAATTAATTATATATGATTTATGTAGAAACGATTTTTTTTCTCGCATTATTGATTCAATAATTGTTGTCGTGTATGTAATCACATTTGATTATATGTATTAATCACATATTATTTATACGAACAATATTTATCTTGGCATTTTCGATTTAATAACATTTCTCATGTATTTAATCACATGTAATTGGATGTATTTAATCACAGGTGATTAATGTGGACAAAAATACTACTGAATCGATAACACATATGTACATAAATCAGGAGTATGTGATTAAAAATATATAATTAAATATATGTGATTAAATATATATAATTATATGTGATTAAATATTTTGTGTATTGTAGATAAACGCTTAAAGTGTCTAACAATAAATAAATATTAACATTATTCAGTAAGATGTGCTTAACAAAATTAACCTTATTAAAAAATTTACACCATTTTATACTTGTGGATGATAATTTTTTAAAAATTAGAATACTTTATTAAACCAAATAGATCTAAAAAGAATATTGTCGTTAATGAAATTATGTTACAATTATAAAAGGGAAAATATTTATATATAAGAGAAATCAATAAAAGTTTGATAATAAAATCAGTATGCCTACTTTTTCTCTAAATTATTAATCTTAAAATATTTATTTTTCAATTAATAATATATAAAATATGATAATAAGACAAAATACAAGACTAGTTGTTGTCAAGAGTGGAGTATGAAAATATTTATTGTCACAACTTTTTATTGTCTTTCTTTGAACTTTGTGTATAGACTTGGATAGACTTTATGTATATAGCCTATACCATTTTATAAATAGTTTTTATTATCAAAATTTAATTAACTTCTCTTCTATATGAAATATTATTCTTTTTAATAATGTGATATAATTTAATTAATGCTAATATTTTGTTGTGTTTACTTGTTTTATTTACACATTTAAATTATTACAAAATTATCACCTATAAATAATTTTTTTTGCAAATATTGAATAAGGTAATTTTTTATGAACATATGTACTGAATAAATAATGTTAATATTTAAACAATTTTTCTCTCTATATTTTCTAATCACTTTAAATTTCAAAGAAAATAAATATTTCATAGGCGTTGAACATATTATAAAATTATATAGGCATTTGTAGTGATCATAATTACCTATTTGATTTATTTCCGTTAGAAAAATATTTCAACAAATTCATTATTAAATTAAGGGAAATCTCCAGAAAAGTTCTAAAATTTTACCCTAATTTACGAAAAAATCCCAAACTAAAATTTGTTTACGAAAAAGCATGAATTACCGCTAAAAATGACGATTTGACCCCTTTTTTTTTCCGGTTTACCGGTTCTATTACTTACATGTTTCACTAAAGTCTCATTATTTTACCCAAATTTGCGAATAAGTCCCAAAACAAAATTTACTGATGATTTGGCCCTTTTTTCATGTAACATACATTTTATCGGTTTCATTGCAGACTTAGACACCTAGTCATTAAATTAGCTGACAAGATGAATACGATGGGTTATATAATGTCACATTTACTGTAAAATTTGATACCCATCTCATCAGCTCATTTATGACTATGTATCTACGTCAGCAATGAAACCAATAAAATGTGTGTTTCCAAGAAAAAAGGGCAGAAAATGAGTTGATGTCTGATGAGATGGATATATTGGGTTACATAAGATTAAATAGACAATTTGATATTTCTTATAAACGTAAAAAATAACGTAATTGTTGTTAGTTTATGTAATTATTGTAGTCTTCTTTGGATGCATTTTATGTCCCATAAAGATATACTATACATTAAGATATCAAGTTTTATGCTAAACATAACATTATATAACTCAACATATCCATCTCATCATCTCATTTAATGACTAGGCATTCGGGTCAGCAATGAAACCGGTAAAATGTATGTTACGTAGAGAAAAGGGCCAAATCATCAGTAAATTTTATTTTGGGACTTATTCGCAAATTAAGGTAAAATAGTGGGACTTTAGTGAAACAGATAAGTAATAAAACCGGTAAACCATAAAAAATGGTAAAATTAGGATAAAATTTTAGGACTTTTCTGGAGATTTTTTTAAATTAAAGGGCCTTGTTGAAAAAAAGTAAACTATTGTATACTATTGTATACATTACTAACAAACAAACGTGATCTTTTTTTTTTCTAGATGCTCATATGATATTATTTATATATACCTTTTACTTTATCTATTTTTCATTAATGATATAAAATAATTATATGATGGTCATGTATTTTTAATTTAACGGTGATTAATATTGTATATTTTACTCTTTTCATTTGTTACGATTATGAATATTAATATATTGATATTTTATTAATAAAAGAGTTATTACGAATCTCAATAAAGAAAGAAAAAAACCTTTTCTTGGTATTTTGGAGTCCCCATCGATATGAGATCCATCTCCTCCAAATTGAAGCCATGACCAATTATGTGTCCGCCTTCGATATTTCTCCATCTCTTTCTTTATATAATTTATGTCTCTATCTTTATGAAAGAGATAGAGACATAAATTGGTGTTTGAACGATTGAGTTTAAGAAGTGTGTTTATTTGTATTTGATGGCATCAACACTGATGGCGTCGGCAAATGGATTATTACCGGAAGGAATAATGATTTATGGTGGCTCCCTTCTCCGACGAAGCTTTCATCTGTGACGAAGCTTTCATCTCCAGTGAAGCTAGATATTTAAATCCTCTATACCACACCCATTTTGTAATAGCAAATACATATTATTCTTCATCATTTTGTCATCTCCAACCAAAGTTCAACAATCCGTCATTGTCGTTGGTGGTTGTGAGCCACGATTTGGTGGCTGTGAACACCAGATTTGATCGTCTTGAAGGCGGTCGTCTTGAACATCAATCCAGATCTGTTGAAAGTAGATACAGGAGGCGTTTCAGAGGAGATAAAAAGGTGAAGCAGATTCGTAGAGTGGATAAACAACATTCCAACGGTTGTCCGGTTGATTCGTCTGCCGGTGGCGGCCCGGTGACGGTGGCTGCCTGGTGATGGCGGTGACTCGATGTTCAGCTATTGTCCAGTGGTCTTTGGTGGAGCAAATTAATATTATAGAGTTTGATAAATTAATACAGTGGTGTGTTGTGAAACGGTGTAGGCGTGTAGCTGGAAATTGTTCTCAAATGTTCTCATTATAAAAAATGTTCTCATTTGAACACACACACACACACACACACACACACACACATATATATATATATATATATATATATATATATATATATATAAAGATGAAATTTTAAATTATAGTTCGTGTCTAAAAAAATGCATAGGGTTTGGTAGAGGTTTTTTGCTAGCAAGGATTTGTTGTCGGAGGAAATAAGATTTATGCTGGAGATCTGGATACCCCTTGGATCGTGTGAACACTTTACAAACTGGTATTTCTATCCTATGCTTGGGTTGCAATAAATTCAGCCTAGAATAATTCAAGAGGACACTTACGAACTTAGGTACAGAAAATGTAAGCCAAATTGCTAGAAGGATTCTCTGTTTGTTTGATGAAAAGAGAGATAATAATTTTCGTGTGTATCTTCTCAAAGAGAAGAGCCGTTTATAAAATAAACGAGATTATGGTTTTTCTCTTAGGGTTGGTCGTCATGGGTTGCTTTAGAAGCAAGTCAGTGTAATCCGATTTTAATGATGATTTAGGGTTTCCTAGCCAGTGACTCTTCCCGTTGGACCCCGTTAGGGGCACTGCCGCTAGACCCCGCCAAAGAGGCGCTACCCCTTTGGAAATCTCGGATCTACGGGCGTTTCCCCCGGACCCCCAACTTGTCTTCGAACAAGCTTCTAATTCGATCTTATATATGTGTGTGCTCCGCACAACCCCGTATATATATTAGAATACAAATTATGAAGCCCATTAGCTCAGATGTTAGTTCCAATTACATAAAATGACATGGTGACACTAAAATCACCAACATTTGTTTTCATTTTATAAAATCATAAGCAAATAGCATGAACTCGTCAATACTACGAGGTAGATAGAGTAGGGGTGTTAATGGCAGCAAGATCGTGAAACAGAAGGAGAAATCAGGGTCGAGAACTTACCAGCAAAACTAGGGACAATAACGCAGGAGCAAGACCGTACTCTTCATTGTTTCTCTCCCTCGTACTTACCTTCTTTCTGTTTGTATCGCTCGTCGACTTCCTCCCTCTCTCTGGTAAATGTCAATGGTGAAATAGCCTAAGAGGACTGTAATTAGGGGTTTAAATTCATGTGCTTTTAATTGAAATTTTTCAATATTGTTCTTTGTAGTTTGATACTTATTACAATAATAACCTAACCATATTAAATATGATTTTTTTACTTTGTGTATCAAATGGCCTTTGACCTAGCGATTCATTAGGAGGAGTGATCATAATATTACTTACATACCTTTAATACATTTTAATTATTATTTAAACCTTATAAATTATTTTAATCTCTATTAAATTCTTAAAACGCTAATTAATATGTTTTCGTTTATTTTATTATATACTAAACCCATGTAATCTCACACCTTAAACACATGTAATCTCACACCTTAAACACACGTAAAACTTATGTATGTGTGTGTGTGTGTGTGTCGGTGTCATATTTCGTAAAAGAAATGCATCAGAAAATATCATCACCATTAAAATATATTTATAATATATGTTATGTTTTTGTTAAATATAAATTATATTGTTGTTTTACAAGTACCAAAGCTAAACGATTTTTAAGAATAGCCTTCTATTACATAACATGATTTTCAAGAACATTAACATTGAACATCGAAGCATAAACGTTAATGTAAAGACATTCTTCAAGGATGTTGTCATATATCCTCCATGAGAAGTTAATCATAAGTCATAAAAGAAGAAATAAAATTTGGGATTTTCCATACAATAAGCATTAATTGATGATATATATTAGTTTAATTAATTATAAAATACATTAATTATAAGAAATATTACCATAATTAAATATGAAGTACATTAATAATCTCCATAATAAATGTATTTCGAATTTAATTATGGTAATATTTTTCATAATTAATACTTCTTATATGTCTCCTTAGGTCACATATTAGAAAATCCCATAAAATATTTGACTCTATAAGCATATTAATAAAAACACGTTACTATAACTTGTTGTCCAAACACCCTGAGTGACCATTTGATGCGCCGTAAACTTGCATAAACTTCATAGGGGGAAGAAACAGAAAGTATGTTATGAATTGACATCAAATTTGTTAAATTGACAAGACCTGAATGTTTTCAAAGTAGTCTTTAACCAAGACCTGAATGTTTTGAAAGTAGTCTTCTACCAAGACCTGAATGTTTTGAAAGTAGTCTTTAACCAAGACCTGAATGTTTTGAAAGTAGTCTTCTACCATGACCTGAATGTTTTGAAAGTAGTCTTTAACCAAGACCTGACTGTTTTGAAAGTGGTCTTCTACCTAGACTTGTATGTTTTGCTGTAACAAAGATGGTTTTCCCCTTTATGACTACTATTAACAATATATAGTCTACCTCATCGTTTACGTGAATGTATCACAAAATAAAAGTAATAGGGAAAATATAGCCATGTAAGTATTATCCTTTTGTATTAGGATAAACACGAAATCGCGACTGCCGAAACGTATTCGCCTTGAATATCCGTAGATGTTCATTTTCCTCTGTTGCTAACAGCAGGTTGAAGGAATGGTTAGTCCCGTAAAGGTCTCCCTAGTATAAGTATTATCAACCGTAGACATCCGTAGATGTCCATTTACCTCTGTTGCTAACAGCCGGGTTTAGGAATGGTTAGTCCCTTATAGTTTCTTATCATATAGTATCTATGTAAAAGTATCCCTATAAGTGTATCCATGTAAGAGGAATCTCTGTAAGAGTATCCATATAAGTGTATCCATGTAAGAGGAATCTCTGTAAGAGTATCCCTTCATATAGCATGTAGTTTAGACTCATGAATGAACTGACTCTGGTGTAATTTCTTGTAATAGGGATAATGTTTTGTATCCCCTAAACTATTCCTATAATAGTTTATACACCCTTGCTACCCAAGAGTGTCGGAACTGAATTAACTGATGGAACATTTATGACTATATATGTACACATGATATATAACTAATATTTAAATGACCTTCGGACGGGTACCCGATATCCCACCAGACCACATCCAAATCGAGGAAAAGGAAACAGGGTGGATAGCCTTCCTAAGTCTTTTAAACATTTCTTATATAACTATACATATAGAGGCATGCAATTTATAATATAAAAGCATAAAAGAAGTTTTGTAAAACCTTTGAAAAGTTTAACAAATAAGAATTTATGACTTGATGTCAGTTTATAAATCGAATCGAAAACCGTTTGACAAGACAGTTTAAGTGTAAGAAAACCTTTGTTTGAAGCACAACTATAACAGATTCAAAAAAGGAAACCTTCAATTTGTAAGACATTTTCTAAAAGTGTTTTAACATGTAAAAACATTTGTGAAAACTATTTGAAGTACATATGAAAACGTTCGTTTGTGCTTGTATATGAATGTATCTCCTTGAAATAGTATTTCTAGTATGTAAAAGTTCGTGATGTTCTCGTAAAACTATACCTATTATAGTTTTCTAAAAGTGTGTCTCGTTTGTATAGTAATCCCTAGTGAAATGCTCACTTGTTATGAAAAGCATAATTTTTGTAGTGCCTAAGATGGACACATATACATACAGTATAAGCAGAGTGTTTGATTTATACATATATAACAACATTTTTCATCTCAAAAGATATGATGTTATCGTGATATATTTTGCATATGAAAGTTTCCTTATAATAGTTATAAATCACATATGATTCCGTTCATAAAAAGTGTCTAATGAAACTTTATATAACACACGATAATAATCGTGTGTTTTACTTGTATTCCCCCCCCCCCCCCCCTTAAAAGCATATAAAAACATTTATAAAACATTTAAAAGTGTGGATTATAGGGGTATGAACTCACTTGATAGATTGAAGAAAGCGAGACGAAAACCGAGCAGAACTTCTACTCAAGCAAGCGGATTTATCGGGATTCTCGGGAATCTCGGGAGCGTAAAACTTCCTTCCCAACTTGGATATGAAAACTAGGACTTTGGGATGGCTCCGAGGGTTTTAACGCAGAGCTTCGGCGTGAGAAAGGGAGGAAATGAGCAAAAATGGCCGGCACCCTCGCATCCCTTTTATAGGGGCTGAAAGCCTCGCGTACGCGGGGCGTACTAACGAGGGTACGCTGGGCGTACGCAACGTCATGGCTTACCGCATCCTCGGACAAAGCATCAAAGCGACGTGGACGGATTGAGGGCGAGCATCCGAGTACGCTGGGCGTAACCTGGATTGGTCTGATGACTCCTCCTTCGGATAATACCGGATTTTGAATTTAATTTATATTTTAATTATTTAGTAAACTTCAAAAATTCATATCTTTCTCATACGAACTCCATTTTCGACGTTCTTTATATCCACGCGAAGGTGAGACTACGATCTACAACTTTTGTTTAGACTCCGTCGGTAAATCTTGAATTTATTTTTAATATTATATTTTAATAGGTCGGGACAGGAAAAGTCCGCTAAAATTCCATAACTCCTTCATCTGATGTCTGTTTTCGCCAGACTTTTTACCGTTGTAATACCATTGATGAGATCTTCGATTCTCGTTTAGGTCATAACTTCTTCGTTATAACTTGGATTCTAGGGTTCTTTATATGTACGGAAACCTTGATACGATTCCTACTACTTTATTTAACCCAAATAAGATTTTAGGAAAGTTAAATTTTGACCTAAATTTGACTTGTGATCCATCATATTGTCTCGAAATATCGGGTTGTCACACCTAACTCCGTATATTCTTAGAAAAGAAAAAAAATTATGCTAATCTATGATAATGGTACACTTATTAATAACAAAGAAACACAATATATAAATCATTCTACCAGAATATACTATTACATATAATTTTTTCATTATATGTCACACCCCCGGACCAAACGGCAGAAATGTCCGGAGGCGGGTGACTTAATTGTGTAATAGCATAACATTTGCATATAAATGAAACATAGCAAATCCAAACATCATACATTGAGATAACAAACTTACATTGTTTACATATTGTGTTTGTGCTTCAAATTACACAAAAGAGACATAAGTAAATAAATTCTAAACTACAGCAAAGTATTCCTGAATCCGAGTCCCTTTAACCTGCTTACTGATTTCCTGAGAATACAAGTCGTTTTGAAAAACGTCAACTAAAAAGTTGGTGAGTTCATAAGCATTTTCGTATAAAACTTGTGATAGTTTAGAAATCCAGAAAATTCTAGTGTTTTCTTATCAAAACAGTTGTAAGTCTTGTTTTCTATCTAGTATAGTTGCATGTGTTTACTTAGTCTATCATCTTTCGAAATTGTGAAATCGTTTTTTCCAGAAAATCCTATATTTTCTTGTATAAATAATCGTGAGTTCTGTTTCCAATTAAGTGTAGTTACATGTATGTGTTTTAGTCTATCGTTTTCGAAATCGTATAAAATCGTTTACTCTAGAAAATCCCATAATTTATTGTAAAAGAAAATCGTGAGTTCCGTTTCGAATTGAGTGTAGTTACATTTGTGTGTTTTAGTATGTCGATTTTGGAATCATATAAAATCATTTACTCCAGAAAATCCCATATTTTCTGATATATAAAATGGTGGTCTTAAAACCCTAAGACTAATGAGGTGTGAGAAATCAATAGACGATTGTGGTCATTACGCACAACACAAGTGGATGATCAACACAACGAATGTGGGCAATCACTACCATGCATAGGGGCGGTCAACACAATGTGCCAATTTATTTGTAAGGTTTTCCCTACATAAATTTCTAAATAGCAATATCATATTCTAGTGAGCTGTTATAACCATACTAATATGACAGAGGCTTGTCTTGGCGTTTCTCAGGCGCCCAAATCGATAAAAGACATTTGTCACCCTAGAGTGGCCGATCTAGCTGTAGCGAACAACGAAGGTGCGGGGTGTCAACCTCATATAGATCTATACACAAATTCCCGCTCTCCCTCCTGGAGACTGTGGTTATAACTCCTACAGGAGTTTAAACATACACTAATATATATATATATATATATATATATATATATATATATATATATATATATATATATATATATAGGTACTTTTGAGACTCGTCTGACTAGAATACCAACCGGTTTTTGAGCAATTGATGAAATCCGTTATTTAATAAATAACAATATTTGTGCTAGTTGAGTAGGTCTATCATTTTAGTTTATTGAGGATAATCCACTTGGAATCATATTTATCAAAAATGACCCAATATTATCGGTATTGGCAAAAATGGCCCTTCTTTTTATAAATTATCAAATAAGGCTTATATTTGTTAGAAGGTGTAATAAGTGGTTCAAAACTAGGTGAATTGTCAAAAATGGCCCATTTCTTTTAAAATGTTCATTTTAGACTTATATTCATGAAAATATTCAAAAAGGCCATTATTTATCCAAAAATTCCATTTTTGGGTCCTTTAAAAATTGAGATGTTCAATAATTCTTCCATTTTATTCCATTTTCTAAAATGGTCCTCATATATACTTGTGGCCGAAAATGGTCCCCAAAATATCATTAATACTCCAATTTAACCATTTCCAAAATATTATGTTTAACAATTTGTTTAAAATTTTTTTTGGAGCAAAACCTTATGATTCTTGATACAAAAATTTATGATTTATATTTCATAAACATATTAGTTTTTGTTTCTAACTTCTACATTGTGATATATAGTTCAAAACCTTGAGAATTGCTAAAAATCTCGAGTTCTTGAACCAATATATACAGGGTTCATAACTCTAAACACATAAATCATATCATACATGCATAAGCAAGCAATTATACTAAAATTTCACAAGACCCTTGACTTGTATCCTCCCCATAAACCATGAGGACATCAAAAGAGGGGTATGAAGCTCACCTTGGTTTGATTTGGCAGGTGATTTGGAGAGGTGATGAGAAGTTCAAGTCCTAACACTTAAAGAGTTTGAATGATCGTCTTGAGGATTTTGCTAGCCTAGAACTATTATCACATAATTATATGTGTGAGTATAAGATTTGCAACCACTAATTGTATGAAGCATTTGACTATGAATAATTTACTTACAAGAATTTGGAAGGAATTATGAAGGAAATGGCTTCTGGAGCAAAATCTTGAGTTCTTGGGAGAGTTCGCAGATGTTCAGAGTGAGTGAAATGGAGAATGGGTTTACGCACCTTTCATATGGAATAGGGAAATTGATGGGATGCTTACTTGGAATATTGCGGGGTAATATTGATTTCTAGGAGTTAATTCATGAGTTACTGAGATTGGCATTGGGAATTAGTCCCTTATAGCTAATAAGCACCGTAAACGCATTTGACTTGAGAGGAATTTATGGTTTAAGTGGACCATAAACTAAGGTTCACGGCCAAGATGCCTCCTAGGGAGGTGTTCATGGTCAAAATTTGGAGTCTTTATGGTATTTACGCCCTAGATGCTTCCTAGGGAAGTGTTCATGGTCAAAATTTGGAATCCTTATGTAGTTTACGCCCAAGACATTACCTAGGGGTGTGTTCACGGCTTAGCCTTGATATTTTAGAGTGTTTACGCCCAAATAGTTGCCTAGGAATGTGTTTATGGTCTAGTAGGGTCCACTAAGGGAGTTTATGCTAAAGTAAGGTCCCAAAAGAGGGTTTACGGCCAAGGGTGGCCTAAGGAAGGTGTTCACGGTTTTGGGTGATTTTCGAAGGGTGTGTTCATGTTTTTAGCTAGTATGCACTCAAAGGTGGTGGCCTTAGTGGGATATTATGCTAAAACTTCCATACAAGGTGTCTAATGGGTGTTTTCTTGTTAACTAGCTAAGGGTGCTTTCAACCAAGGTTCCACAAAACTTATTGCCCATATTTATATCCATATAGGTTGACTTAAGTCATTATTCTTATTGCCTTCCACGTTTTAGTGTGGTGCGGAGACTAAGCTTAATACTACTAGACAATCTTTTGTTCCACAAAACTTTATCATTTTTTTCTCTGTTCTTATATCTATTTTTTCTGTTATTATTCATAGATACGTACCATAATAACATGTGATTATGTGTATCTAATCACATATGATTTATGTGGATAAGATTCTTTTCGCGTTCTCGATTCAATAATCATTTTTTTCCACTTTAATCATATGATAGTAAATATATTTAATCAGACATGATTATATGTTTCTAAGCACATATGATTTTATTTGGAAAAAACAAATTTTGTCTATTTAAATCATATGTGATTAGATACATACAATCACATGTAATTATATACGAATGCAAAAACAAATCTTTATCCAAATTAATCATATGTGATTAAATACATATAATTGCATGTGATTATATGAATCTAATCACATATGATTTATGTCGATAGAATTCATTTTTGCTTTGTCGATTCAATAGTTGTTCTCATGTATTTTATCACATGTGATTATATGTATAATCGTATGTGATTAAGTACATGAGAACAACTATTTAATCGAGAAGGAAAAAATAAATCTTGTCCACCTCAAATCATATGTGATTATATAGATATAATCACATGTGATTAATTACACAAAAGCAATTATTCAGTCGAAACCGCAAAAATAAGTATTGTCTACATAAATCATATATGATTAAATACTTATAATCTCATGTGATTATATGTATCCAATCATATATGATTTATGTGGATGAAATTCATTGTCACATTCTCGATTCAACAATTGTTCTTTGTCCAGTGTAATCATATTTGATTAAATACATATAATCATATGTGATTATATGTATCTAGTCACATATGATTTATACGGAAAAAATAATGATGTCTATATAAATCATATGTGATTAGATACATATAATCACATATGATTATATACACAAGAACAACCATTGAATCGAGAACACAAAGATAAATATTGTCCACATATATTATATGTGATTAAATGCATATAATCACATGTGATTATATGTATCTAATCACATAGAATTTATGTGGAAAATATTTATTTTTGCGTTCTCGATTCAGTTTTTGTTCTTGTGTGCTTAATTACATGAGATTATATGTATCTAATTAGATATGATCTATATGGACAATATTCATTTTCACATTCTTGTTCAATATTTGTTCTTGTACATTTAGTGACATATGATTTGTGTACTCAAAATTCATTTTCGCGTTTTTGATTAAATAGTTTTTCCTTTTCCACATTAATCATATGTGATTAATACATAAAATCACATATGATTAAATAAACAAGAAAAAATATTGAATCATGAATATGAATAAAAATCATATGCGATTTGATACATATAATCACATGTGATTAAGTACATGAGTACAACTATTGAATTGAGAAAGAAATAATGAATCTTGTCCACATAAATTGTCACACCCCCAAACCAGAATGGCGGAAATATTTGGGGGTGGGTGACTTCACGTAGTATCATAACAGTTGTATATTGTAAAGAAAGTAAACACAACCATCATATATATAACACAAACTTACATTGTAGCGTAATACATGTTTCAAAAGAAAATTACAAATATGATGATTTAAAATGTTTTGATAATAGACGCCTTAGCGTTCCTTCTCCAAAAGCTGATGGTTACCTGTATTACCGATTCCCTGAGAAATACAAGTAGTTTCAAAAATGTGTCAACAATAAAGTTGGTGAGTTCATAAGTGTTTTTGTACTGAAAGTTGTATGCCTTTTTGTAAAAATAGGTGAATGTGGTTTTCAGAAAATCCAATATTTTCTACATATAGTTTGAAAAAGTCCCAAAAGTTGGAGGACATTAGTGTCTTTCGTGCTCGAAACAATGAAGGTAAATTTATGCTCGAGATAATGTAGAATGCATTCAAGAGTCTCGTAAATCAAACTCATTTTATACTTCCGTGTGAGTTTTATAACCATGCTATTGACACAGACTGCCTGTAACAACGTTCTTCAGGCGTTGTAGTGTTATGACGTTTGTCACCCCAGACTTGCCGGTCTAACTGTAGCTAACAGTTTAGGTGCGGGATTGTCAATCTCGTATAGATCTATACACAAGTATCACGCTCTCCCTCCAAGAGATTATAGTTTATAATACAGGACTTGAAATGCATACTTGAGAGTACGTAGAAGTTGAATATCTCACAACACTTAGTATAAATAGATTTACGAAAAAGAAAGTCTATATTTCATGCAGATGAAAGTATTTCATTTTCAAAATGTTTATGTAAGAATGTAATGAATAACCCACAAACTATACCCATTATAGTTTTTCCGAAAGTGTGTTCGATTTGGTGATAATAATTCGATGAAATACTAACTTTTCATGTAACGTATAATGTTGATATCGAAGTATTAAAAATATCGATGTTGTATATAAGCAATATGTTTTCTCGTATTGCACTTGTATTCCCCCCCCCCCTAAAATATGAAAAAGACATGAAAAAGTAGGGGTATGAACTCACTTGGAAAGTGTGATGATTCGAAGAAAACGAGCTTTTTCTCGGGTGGCACTTCGACCGGAAAGTGGCGAGATTCTCGGGGCTTCGGACCTTCGTCGGGGCGGGGGTATGAAACCGGGGTGTCGGGGTCGTCTCGGGATGCTAAACGGGAAGTAAAAGTGAGAGAGAAGAGAGAAATGAGCAAGGAAAGTCGGAAGTCTCGCATCCTATTTATAGGTGAGGACCACTGCCATCGTACGTTGGGCGTACACCGAAGTATGCGGGGCATACCTCGTACGCTGGGCGTACCCTCGTACGCGTGGCGTACACATGCGTCATGGCTTACCGCATCATCGACTGCTGCCTTCGGACGAGACGGGCATAGAGGCATAAGGGCGATGTGGTCGATCCGAGGCCCTCCATTCAGTACGCTGGGCGTACTCCGAAGTACGATGGGCGTACTCCTTCGGATAATAAGCACCGTAAACGCATTTGACTTGAGAGGAATTTATGGTTTAAGTGGACCATAAACTAAGGTTCACGACCAAGATGCCTCCTAGGGAGGTGTTCATGGTCAAAATTTGGAGTCTTTATGGTATTTACGCCCTAGATGCTTCCTAGGGAAGTGTTCATGGTCAAAATTTGGAATCCTTATGTAGTTTACGCCCAAGACATTACCTAGGGGTGTGTTCACGGCTTAGCCTTGATATTTTAGAGTGTTTACGCCCAAATAGTTGCCTAGGAATGTGTTTATGGTCTAGTAGGGTCCACTAAGGGAGTTTATGCTAAAGTAAGGTCCCAAAAGAGGGTTTACAGCCAAGGGTGGCCTAAGGAAGATGTTCACGGTTTTGGGTGATTTTCGAAGGGTGTGTTCATGTTTTTAGCTAGTATGCACTCAAAGGTGGTGGCCTTAGTGGGATATTGTGCTAAAACTTCCATACAAGGTGTCTAATGGGTGTTTTCTTGTTAACTAGCTAAGGGTGCTTTCAACCAAGGTTCCACAAAACTTATTGCCCATATTTATATCCATATAGGTTGACTTAAGTCATTATTCTTATTGCCTTCCACGTTTTAGTGTGGTGCGGAGACTAAGCTTAATACTACTAGACAATCTTTTGTTCCACAAAACTTTATCATTTTTTTCTCTGTTCTTATATCTATTTTTTCTGTTATTATTCATAGATACGTACCATAATAACATGTGATTATGTGTATCTAATCACATATGATTTATGTGGATAAGATTCTTTTCGCGTTCTCGATTCAATAATCATTTTTTTCCACTTTAATCATATGTGAGTAAATATATTTAATCAGACGTGATTATATGTTTCTAAGCACATATGATTTTATTTGGAAAAAACAAATTTTGTCTATTTAAATCATATGTGATTAGATACATACAATCACATGTAATTATATACGAATGCAAAAACAAATCTTTATCCAAATTAATCATATGTGATTAAATACATATAATTGCATGTGATTATATGAATCTAATCACATATGATTTATGTCGATATAATTCATTTTTGCTTTGTCGATTCAATAGTTGTTCTCATGTAGTTTGATACTTATTACAATAATAACCTAACCATATTAACTATGATTTTTTTACTTTGTGTATCAAATGGCCTTTGACCTAGCGATTCATTAGGAGGAGTGATCATAATATTACTTACATACCTTTAATACATTTTAATTATTATTTAAACCTTATAAATTATTTTAATCTCTATTAAATTCTTAAAACGCTAATTAATATGTTTTCGTTTATTTTATTATATACTAAACCCATGTAATCTCACACCTTAAACACACGTAAAACTTAATTCTACATAACAGAAAACTAACTTCACTAAGTGATTGCAATTATGATCGTAGAAAGTATATACATATATTGATATTATTAGAACCAAAATCTAAGAAGTGTTATATATAACATTATATGCCTTCCTATGCACGCCTCTAATAAAACTTGTCATTCTGAAATCTTTATTTGAAGGCACACAACATGTATTTTTAAATTCATTCAACGAATTTAATTGTAATTGTAATAATCAAGTTTTATAGGCATATTAAAATGTTAATTATTTAAAAATTAGACAAAAAAATTATTTTAGGTCAACCCAATCGATCGGAACCCTTTCCAAACATTAAGCACGTTTCGACCCATCTAAAGAGACAAATGCGAATCAAAGTTCAGAAACAAATGAACCATTTTCCATAGCCAATTGCTTGGCAAGATTTTCGTATGCTTGTGCTGCAGCTTTATTCTTTGCAATTGTTTTCTTGTTCTTGTTGTTTCCTATCCCAATTAACTTCTCATCAACATATATTTCAATTTCCTTTCTATCATCCCATAAATCTTTATATTCTGGTTTTATCCCGATCTTCTGGCACATTTCATTAAACCTCGTAACAGGGTTTAAGTTAAGGTTTTCTGGTATGACCAAAGGTCGTAACAAGTTCTTCACCACCTACAAATCCAAAATCAAGTTAATTATCACAATTCATAGACTCTCCAAATCTTTATATCAAGATTCATTTGTTACATGAGCCTAGACTTTGTAGGCTTGATCATATATCCCATGTTATAAAATGAAGGCATGAGTGGGTTGAACGATGTCATGATTTACCTCCCATGTAGCATCGACCGATAAATTGGTGTCAACATAGACAACACCAACTAGAGACTCAAGGATATCTGCAAAGATCTTAGGCGAATGGATCAAACCAGTGGAGTGCAATGGGTATTCCTTGATTCCTTCCATGAGTTCTTGAATCTTCATATATATATATATATATATATATATATATATATGTGTGTGTGTGTGTGTGTATTATATATATATATATGTGTGTGTGTGTGTGTGTGTATTCTTAGTTGGAGGTGATAGTGTATATATTAGCTTGAATTGGAGAAAGAATGATAAAGAAAATGTTGAAACAAAATCAAGATTACCCGTTCATCATATAAGTGATCTTGGTGCCTGAGAAACCGATGTAACACGCAGTCGAGTCAACTCACCAGATGTCATATCTGGGTACAGGAGATAGTGTTCTTTGGCAATCATAAGGTTTGGAAACGAGTCGCCAAGGTACTCTAGTCGTTCGTAGGATTTAGAACAATCGATATCTTTGTAAGTATAATGAGTAAAAGCTTCTTTCAACAAGCCTTTTTTTTTGAATTCATACGCTATAATCTTCTCAACCTCCTTCAAACTCGGCTGCAATGATGAGTCTGACATGATGACGGACCCGTTCATTTAGCTCCTAATCACTAATGCCACAAAAATGACTTTATATTGATAGAATTTAAGCTTGTATACAAGAGAATACACCAAACTACTGAATAGTTCTTCTACATGATTGAACAATAATATAAAAAAATACAATTAAGAATTTCGTGTTTAAACAAGTTGGATTTTAATACTTCATGTTGTTATATATTCTCTCCCATTTTTTAATTTATTATTATGATTTATTTACGTATGAATGTCAAAATTTTATTTTTTATTATATGTTTGTGCTATATTGTTTCTAACATAATCATCTTTTCTATACTTTTTCACTGCTTGATGTTGGAAATTATAGTGGTTTTATAGCAAATTGGCTAAGACTTTAAATTGATTAAGAGATAGGCCAACCTACAAATTGGAAATTCAAATATTTTATCTAGATTATTATTAAATAGTTTCTTATAAAATCAATTATAAAGGATGAAATCTAAACATTTTATTTCGAAAAAATAACCCGATTTTAGGCTAATTAGTTAGTCATATATATATATATATATATATATATATATATATATATATATATATATATATATATAATAAGAATGACATTCTTGATATAATTGACTTTTCATACATATGAGAAGAGTCTTGAAAATATTGACTTTTCTTTCTTCAAACCAATCTAATTTTTGCATGATATTTTAGATATTCAGTTACAATTTCAGAATAATATGAATATATATTCTTAAATAATGGCATGCTAGGTGTGAGAACCATGTAATAACGGTTACGGGTTAATTAAAACAATTGTTAAACCAAATGGTCTTTGGTTTAGCGGTAAGGAGTGAGTCTCTCAAATAACAGGTCATGAGTTCAAGTCTCTTAGGAGACACATATAGTATTTAGGAGTAGATTAATTAGTTTTCCATTTCAAAAAAAAAAATGTTAAATATGACGTTTAAATAATAAACATCTTTAAAAATTTAATGGTGATATTATCATGTTTATACAATGATATATAAAATTTAATATCTTAAAAAGAAAAAAGATAATTATACTTGGTGATATGAAACCTACTATTCCTGCATTCTTTTTTCCATAAAAAGGCTTATAATAATATAATTGACATGTTATTTCAAGTTATTTATGTTGTCACAAAAAATAAAAGGTTCATCGATCCAAATGGCTGAGAAAACAAATTTTAATTTGAACAAAAGACGTAAAATTATATATATATATATATATATATATATATATATATGTGTGTGTGTGTGTGTGTGTGTGTGTGTCGGTGTCATATTTCGTAAAAGAAATGCATCAGAAAATATCATCACCATTAAAATATATTTATAATATATGTTATGTTTTTGTTAAATATAAATTATATTGTTGTTTTACAAGTACCAAAGCTAAACGATTTTTAAGAATAGCCTTCTATTACATAACATGATTTTCAAGAACATTAACATTGAACATCGAAGCATAAACGTTAATGTAAAGACATTCTTCAAGGATGTTGTCATATATCCTCCATGAGAAGTTAATCATAAGTCATAAAAGAAGAAATAAAATTTGGGATTTTCCATACAATAAGCATTAATTGATGATATATATTAGTTTAATTAATTATAAAATACATTAATTATAAGAAATATTACCATAATTAAATATGAAGTACATTAATAATCTCCATAATAAATGTATTTCGAATTTAATTATGGTAATATTTTTCATAATTAATACTTCTTATATGTCTCCTTAGGTCACATATTAGAAAATCCCATAAAATATTTGACTCTATAAGCATATTAATAAAAACACGTTACTATAACTTGTTGTCCAAACACCCTGAGTGACCATTTGATGCGCCGTAAACTTGCATAAACTTCATAGGGGGAAGAAACAGAAAGTATGTTATGAATTGACATCAAATTTGTTAAATTGACAAGACCTGAATGTTTTGAAAGTAGTCTTTAACCAAGACCTGAATGTTTTGAAAGTAGTCTTCTACCAAGACCTGAATGTTTTGAAAGTAGTCTTTAACCAAGACCTGAATGTTTTGAAAGTAGTCTTCTACCATGACCTGAATGTTTTGAAAGTAGTCTTTAACCAAGACCTGACTGTTTTGAAAGTGGTCTTCTACCTAGACTTGTATGTTTTGCTGTAACAAAGATGGTTTTCCCCTTTATGACTACTATTAACAATATATAGTCTACCTCATCGTTTACGTGAATGTATCACAAAATAAAAGTAATAGGGAAAATATAGCCATGTAAGTATTATCCTTTTGTATTAGGATAAACACGAAATCGCGACTGCCGAAACGTATTCGCCTTGAATATCCGTAGATGTTCATTTTCCTCTGTTGCTAACAGCAGGTTGAAGGAATGGTTAGTCCCGTAAAGGTCTCCCTAGTATAAGTATTATCAACCGTAGACATCCGTAGATGTCCATTTACCTCTGTTGCTAACAGCCGGGTTTAGGAATGGTTAGTCCCTTATAGTTTCTTATCATATAGTATCTATGTAAAAGTATCCCTATAAGTGTATCCATGTAAGAGGAATCTCTGTAAGAGTATCCATATAAGTGTATCCATGTAAGAGGAATCTCTGTAAGAGTATCCCTTCATATAGCATGTAGTTTAGACTCATGAATGAACTGACTCTGGTGTAATTTCTTGTAATAGGGATAATGTTTTGTATCCCCTAAACTATTCCTATAATAGTTTATACACCCTTGCTACCCAAGAGTGTCGGAACTGAATTAACTGATGGAACATTTATGACTATATATGTACACATGATATATAACTAATATTTAAATGACCTTCGGACGGGTACCCGATATCCCACCAGACCACATCCAAATCGAGGAAAAGGAAACAGGGTGGATAGCCTTCCTAAGTCTTTTAAACATTTCTTATATAACTATACATATAGAGGCATGCAATTTATAATATAAAAGCATAAAAGAAGTTTTGTAAAACCTTTGAAAAGTTTAACAAATAAGAATTTATGACTTGATGTCAGTTTATAAATCGAATCGAAAACCGTTTGACAAGACAGTTTAAGTGTAAGAAAACCTTTGTTTGAAGCACAACTATAACAGATTCAAAAAAGGAAACCTTCAATTTGTAAGACATTTTCTAAAAGTGTTTTAACATGTAAAAACATTTGTGAAAACTATTTGAAGTACATATGAAAACGTTCGTTTGTGCTTGTATATGAATGTATCTCCTTGAAATAGTATTTCTAGTATGTAAAAGTTCGTGATGTTCTCGTAAAACTATACCTATTATAGTTTTCTAAAAGTGTGTCTCGTTTGTATAGTAATCCCTAGTGAAATGCTCACTTGTTATGAAAAGCATAATTTTTGTAGTGCCTAAGATGGACACATATACATACAGTATAAGCAGAGTGTTTGATTTATACATATATAACAACATTTTTCATCTCAAAAGATATGATGTTATCGTGATATATTTTGCATATGAAAGTTTCCTTATAATAGTTATAAATCACATATGATTCCGTTCATAAAAAGTGTATAATGAAACTTTATATAACACACGATAATAATCGTGTGTTTTACTTGTATTCCCCCCCCCCCTTAAAAGCATATAAAAACATTTATAAAACATTTAAAAGTGTGGATTATAGGGGTATGAACTCACTTGATAGATTGAAGAAAGCGAGACGAAAACCGAGCAGAACTTCTACTCAAGCAAGCGGATTTATCGGGATTCTCGGGAATCTCGGGAGCGTAAAACTTCCTTCCCAACTTGGATATGAAAACTAGGACTTTGGGATGGCTCCGAGGGTTTTAACGCAGAGCTTCGGCGTGAGAAAGGGAGGAAATGAGCAAAAATGGCCGGCACCCTCGCATCCCTTTTATAGGGGCTGAAAGCCTCGCGTACGCGGGGCGTACTAACGAGGGTACGCTGGGCGTACGCAACGTCATGGCTTACCGCATCCTCGGACAAAGCATCAAAGCGACGTGGACGGATTGAGGCCGAGCATCCGAGTACGCTGGGCGTAACCTGGATTGGTCTGATGACTCCTCCTTCGGATAATACCGGATTTTGAATTTAATTTATATTTTAATTATTTAGTAAACTTCAAAAATTCATATCTTTCTCATACGAACTCCGTTTTCGACGTTCTTTATATCCACGCGAAGGTGAGACTACGATCTACAACTTTCGTTTAGACTTCGTCGGTAAATCTTGAATTTATTTTTAATATTATATTTTAATAGGTCGGGACAGGAAAAGTCCGCTAAAATTCCATAACTCCTTCATCTGATGTCTGTTTTCGCCAGACTTTTTACCGTTGTAATACCATTGATGAGATCTTCGATTCTTGTTTAGGTCATAACTTCTTCGTTATAACTTGGATTCTAGGGTTCTTTATATGTACGGAAACCTTGATACGATTCCTACTACTTTATTTAACCCAAATAAGATTTTAGGAAAGTTAAATTTTGACCTAAATTTGACTTTTGATCCATCATATTGTCTCGAAATATCGGGTTGTCACACCTAACTCCGTATATTCTTAGAAAAGAAAAAAAATTATGCTAGTCTATGATAATGGTACACTTATTAATAACAAAGAAACACAATATATAAATCATTCTACCAGAATATACTATTACATATAATTTTTTCATTATATGTCACACCCCTGGACCAAACGGCAGAAACGTCCGGAGGCGGGTGACTTAATTGTGTAATAGCATAACATTTGCATATAAATGAAACATAGCAAATCCAAGCATCATACATTGAGATAACAAACTTACATTGTTTACATATTGTGTTTGTGCTTCAAATTACACAAAAGAGACATAAGTAAATAAATTCTAAACTACAGCAAAGTATTCCTGAATCCGAGTCCCTTTAACCTGCTTACTGATTTCCTGAGAATACAAGTCGTTTTGAAAAACGTCAACTAAAAAGTTGGTGAGTTCATAAACATTTTCGTATAAAACTTGTGATAGTTTAGAAATCCAGAAAATTCTAGTGTTTTCTTATCAAAACAGTTGTAAGTCTTGTTTTCTATCTAGTATAGTTGCATGTGTTTACTTAGTCTATCATCTTTCGAAATTGTGAAATCGTTTTTTCCAGAAAATCCTATATTTTCTTGTATAAATAATCGTGAGTTCTGTTTCCAATTAAGTGTAGTTACATGTATGTGTTTTAGTCTATCGTTTTCGAAATCGTATAAAATCGTTTACTCTAGAAAATCCCATAATTTATTGTAAAAGAAAATCGTGAGTTCCGTTTCGAATTGAGTGTAGTTACATTTGTGTGTTTTAGTATGTCGATTTTGGAATCGTATAAAATCATTTACTCCAGAAAATCCCATATTTTCTGATATATAAAATGGTGGTCTTAAAACCCTAAGACTAATGAGGTGTGAGAAATCAATAGACGATTGTGGTCATTACGCACAACACAAGTGGATGATCAACACAACGAATGTGGGCAATCACTACCATGCATAGGGGCGGTCAACACAATGTGCCAATTTATTTGTAAGGTTTTCCCTACATAAATTTCTAAATAGCAATATCATATTCTAGTGAGCTGTTATAACCATACTAATATGACGGAGGCTTGTCTTGGCGTTTCTCAGGCGCCCAAATCGATAAAAGACATTTGTCACCCTAGAGTGGCCGATCTAGCTGTAGCGAACAACGAAGGTGCGGGGTGTCAACCTCATATAGATCTATACACAAATTCCCGCTCTCCCTCCAGGAGACTGTGGTTATAACTCCTACAGGACTTTAAACATACACTAATATATATATATATATATATATATATATATATATATATATATATATATAGGTACTTTTGAGACTCGTCTGACTAGAATACCAACCGGTTTTTGAGCAATCGATGAAATCCGTTATTTAATAAATAACAATATTTGTGCTAGTTGAGTAGGTCTATCATTTTAGTTTATTGAGGATAATCCACTTGGAATCATATTTATCAAAAATGACCCAATATTATCGGTATTGGCAAAAATGGCCCTTCTTTTTATAAATTATCAAATAAGGCTTATATTTGTTAGAAGGTGTAATAAGTGGTTCAAAACTAGGTGAATTGTCAAAAATGGCCCATTTCTTTTAAAATGTTCATTTTAGACTTATATTCATGAAAATATTCAAAAAGGCCATTGTTTATCCAAAAATTCCATTTTTGGGTCCTTTAAAAATTGAGATGTTCAATAATTCTTCCATTTTATTCCATTTTCTAAAATGGTCCTCATATATACTTGTGGCCGAAAATGGTCCCCAAAATATCATTAATACTCCAATTTAACCATTTCCAAAATATTATGTTTAACAATTTGTTTAAAATTTTTTTTGGAGCAAAACCTTATGATTCTTGATACAAAAATTTATGATTTATATTTCATAAACATATTAGTTTTTGTTTCTAACTTCTACATTGTGATATATAGTTCAAAACCTTGAGAATTGCTAAAAATCTCGAGTTCTTGAACCAATATATACAGGGTTCATAACTCTAAACACATAAATCATATCATACATGCATAAGCAAGCAATTATACTAAAATTTCACAAGACCCTTGACTTGTATCCTCCCCCAAAACCATGAGGACATCAAAAGAGGGGTATGAAGCTCACCTTGGTTTGATTTGGCAGGTGATTTGGAGAGGTGATGAGAAGTTCAAGTCCTAACACTTAAAGAGTTTGAATGATCGTCTTGAGGATTTTGCTAGCCTAGAACTATTATCACATAATTATATGTGTGAGTATAAGATTTGCAACCACTAATTGTATGAAGCATTTGACTATGAATAATTTACTTACAAGAATTTGGAAGGAATTATGAAGGAAATGGCTTCTGGAGCAAAATCTTGAGTTCTTGGGAGAGTTCGCAGATGTTCAGAGTGAGTGAAATGGAGAATGGGTTTACGCACCTTTCATATGGAATAGGGAAATTGATGGGATGCTTACTTGGAATACTGCGGGGTAATATTGATTTCTAGGAGTTAATTCATGAGTTACTGAGATTGGCATTGGGAATTAGTCCCTTATAGCTAATAAGCACCGTAAACGCATTTGACTTGAGAGGAATTTATGGTTTAAGTGGACCATAAACTAAGGTTCACGGCCAAGATGCCTCCTAGGGAGGTGTTCATGGTCAAAATTTGGAGTCTTTATGGTATTTACGCCCTAGATGCTTCCTAGGGAAGTGTTCATGGTCAAAATTTGGAATCCTTATGTAGTTTACGCCCAAGACATTACCTAGGGGTGTGTTCACGGCTTAGCCTTGATATTTTAGAGTGTTTACGCCCAAATAGTTGCCTAGGAATGTGTTTATGGTCTAGTAGGGTCCACTAAGGGAGTTTATGCTAAAGTAAGGTCCCAAAAGAGGGTTTACGGCCAAGGGTGGCCTAAGGAAGGTGTTCACGGTTTTGGGTGATTTTCGAAGGGTGTGTTCATGTTTTTAGCTAGTATGCACTCAAAGGTGGTGGCCTTAGTGGGATATTGTGCTAAAACTTCCATACAAGGTGTCTAATGGGTGTTTTCTTGTTAACTAGCTAAGGGTGCTTTCAACCAAGGTTCCACAAAACTTATTGCCCATATTTATATCCATATAGGTTGACTTAAGTCATTATTCTTATTGCCTTCCACGTTTTAGTGTGGTGCGGAGACTAAGCTTAATACTACTAGACAATCTTTTGTTCCACAAAACTTTATCATTTTTTTCTCTGTTCTTATATCTATTTTTTCTGTTATTATTCATAGATACGTACCATAATAACATGTGATTATGGGTATCTAATCACATATGATTTATGTGGATAAGATTCTTTTCGCGTTCTCGATTCAATAATCATTTTTTTCCACTTTAATCATATGTGAGTAAATATATTTAATCAGACGTGATTATATGTTTCTAAGCACATATGATTTTATTTGGAAAAAACAAATTTTGTCTATTTAAATCATATGTGATTAGATACATACAATCACATGTAATTATATACGAATGCAAAAACAAATCTTTATCCAAATTAATCATATGTGATTAAATACATATAATTGCATGTGATTATATGAATCTAATCACATATGATTTATGTCGATATAATTCATTTTTGCTTTGTCGATTCAATAGTTGTTCTCATGTAGTTTGATACTTATTACAATAATAACCTAACCATATTAACTATGATTTTTTTACTTTGTGTATCAAATGGCCTTTGACCTAGCGATTCATTAGGAGGAGTGATCATAATATTACTTACATACCTTTAATACATTTTAATTATTATTTAAACCTTATAAATTATTTTAATCTCTATTAAATTCTTAAAACGCTAATTAATATGTTTTCGTTTATTTTATTATATACTAAACCCATGTAATCTCACACCTTAAACACACGTAAAACTTAATTCTACATAACAGAAAACTAACTTCACTAAGTGATTGCAATTATGATCGTAGAAAGTATATACATATATTGATATTATTAGAACCAAAATCTAAGAAGTGTTATATATAACATTATATGCCTTCCTATGCACGCCTCTAATAAAACTTGTCATTCTGAAATCTTTATTTGAAGGCACACAACATGTATTTTTAAATTCATTCAACGAATTTAATTGTAATTGTAATAATCAAGTTTTATAGGCATATTAAAATGTTAATTATTTAAAAATTAGACAAAAAAATTATTTTAGGTCAACCCAATCGATCGGAACCCTTTCCAAACATTAAGCACGTTTCGACCCATCTAAAGAGACAAATGCGAATCAAAGTTCAGAAACAAATGAACCATTTTCCATAGCCAATTGCTTGGCAAGATTTTCGTATGCTTGTGCTGCAGCTTTATTCTTTGCAATTGTTTTCTTGTTCTTGTTGTTTCCTATCCCAATTAACTTCTCATCAACATATATTTCAATTTCCTTTCTATCATCCCATAAATCTTTATATTCTGGTTTTATCCCGATCTTCTGGCACATTTCATTAAACCTCGTAACAGGGTTTAAGTTAAGGTTTTCTGGTATGACCAAAGGTCGTAACAAGTTCTTCACCACCTACAAATCCAAAATCAAGTTAATTGTCACAATTCATAGACTCTCCAAATCTTTATATCAAGATTCATTTGTTACATGAGCCTAGACTTTGTAGGCTTGATCATATATCCCATGTTATAAAATGAAGGCATGAGTGGGTTGAACGATGTCATGATTTACCTCCCATGTAGCATCGACCGATAAATTGGTGTCAACATAGACAACACCAACTAGAGACTCAAGAATATCTGCAAAGATCTTAGGCGAATGGATCAAACCAGTGGAGTGCAATGGGTATTCCTTGATTCCTTCCATGAGTTCTTGAATCTTCATATATATATATATATATATATATATATATATATATATATATATATGTGTGTGTGTGTGTGTGTATTCTTAGTTGGAGGTGATAGTGTATATATCAGCTTGAATTGGAGAAAGAATGATAAAGAAAATGTTGAAACAAAATCAAGATTACCCGTTCATCATATAAGTGATCTTGGTGCCTGAGAAACCGATGTAACACGCAGTCGAGTCAACTCACCAGATGTCATATCTGGGTGCAGGAGATAGTGTTCTTTGGCAATCATAAGGTTTGGAAACGAGTCGCCAAGGTACTCTAGTCGTTCGTAGGATTTAGAACAATCGATATCTTTGTAAGTATAATGAGTAAAAGCTTCTTTCAACAAGCCTTTTTTTTTTTGAATTCATACGCTATAATCTTCTCAACCTCCTTCAAACTCGGCTGCAATGATGAGTCTGACATGATGACGGACCCGTTCATTTAGCTCCTAATCACTAATGCCACAAAAATGACTTTATATTGATATAATTTAAGCTTGTATACAAGAGAATACACCAAACTACTGAATAGTTCTTCTACAGTATTGAACAATAATATAAAAAAATACAGTTAAGAATTTCGTGTTTAAACAAGTTGGATTTTAATACTTCATGTTGTTATATATTCTCTCCCATTTTTTAATTTATTATTATGATTTATTTACGTATGAATGTCAAAATTTTATTTTTTATTATATGTTTGTGCTATATTGTTTCTAACATAATCATATTTTCTATACTTTTTCACTGCTTGTTGTTGGAAATTATAGTGGTTTTATAGCAAATTGGCTAAGACTTTAAATTGATTAAGAGATAGGCCAACCTACAAATTGGAAATTCAAATATTTTATCTAGATTATTATTAAATAGTTTCTTATAAAATCAATTATAAAGGATGAAATCTAAACATTTTATTTCGAAAAAAATAACCCGATTTTAGGCTAATTAGTTAGTCAAATATATATATATATATATATATATATATATATATATATATATATAAATAAGAATGACATTCTTGATATAATTGACTTTTCATACATATGAGAAGAGTCTTGAAAATATTGACTTTTCTTTCTTCAAAACAATCTAATTTTTGCATGATATTTTAGATATTCAGTTACAATTTCAGAATAATATGAATATATATTCTTAAATAATGGCATGCTAGGTGTGAGAACCATGTAATAACGGTTACGGGTTAATTAAAACAATTGTTAAACCAAATGGTCTTTGGTTTAGCGGTAAGGAGTGAGTCTCTCAAATAACAGGTCATGAGTTCAAGTCTCTTAGGAGACACATATAGTATTTAGGAGTAGATTAATTAGTTTTCCATTTCAAAAAAAAAATGTTAAATATGACGTTTAAATAATAAACATCTTTAAAAATTTAATGGTGATATTATCATGTTTATACAATGATATATAAAATTTAATATCTTAAAAAGAAAAAAGATAATTATACTTGGTGATATGAAACTTACTATTCCTGCATTCTTTTTTCCATAAAAAGGCTTATAATAATATAATTGACATGTTATTTCAAGTTATTTATGTTGTCACAAAAAATAAAAGGTTCATCGATCCAAATGGCTGAGAAAGCAAATTTTAATTTGAACAAAAGACGTAAAATTATATATATATATATATATATATATATATGTGTGTGTGTGTATGTGTGTGTGTGTCGGTGTCATATTTCGTAAAAGAAATGCATCAGAAAATATCATCACCATTAAAATATATTTATAATATATGTTATGTTTTTGTTAAATATAAATTATATTGTTGTTTTACAAGTACCAAAGCTAAACGATTTTTAAGAATAGCCTTCTATTACATAACATGATTTTCAAGAACATTAACATTGAACATCGAAGCATAAACGTTAATGTAAAGACATTCTTCAAGGATGTTGTCATATATCCTCCATGAGAAGTTAATCATAAGTCATAAAAGAAGAAATAAAATTTGGGATTTTCCATACAATAAGCATTAATTGATGATATATATTAGTTTAATTAATTAGAAAATACATTAATTATAAGAAATATTACCATAATTAAATATGAAGTACATTAATAATCTCCATAATAAATGTATTTCGAATTTAATTATGGTAATATTTTTCATAATTAATACTTCTTATATGTCTCCTTAGGTCACATATTAGAAAATCCCATAAAATATTTGACTCTATAAGCATATTAATAAAAACACGTTACTATAACTTGTTGTCCAAACACCTGAGTGGCCATTTGATGCGCCGTAAACTTGCATAAACTTCATAGGGGGAAGAAACAGAAAGTATGTTATGAATTGACATCAAATTTGTTAAATTGACAAGACATGAATGTTTTGAAAGTAGTCTTTAACCAAGACCTGAATGTTTTGAAAGTAGTCTTCTACCAAGACCTGAATGTTTTGAAAGTAGTCTTTAACCAAGACCTGAATGTTTTGAAAGTAGTCTTCTACCATGACCTGAATGTTTTGAAAGTAGTCTTTAACCAAGACCTGACTGTTTTGAAAGTGGTCTTCTACCTAGACTTGTATGTTTTGCTGTAACAAAGATGGTTTTCCCCTTTATGACTACTATTAACAATATATAGTCTACCTCATCGTTTACGTGAATGTATCACAAAATAAAAGTAATAGGGAAAATATAGCCATGTAAGTATTATCCTTTTGTATTAGGATAAACACGAAATCGCGACTGCCGAAACGTATTCGCCTTGAATATCCGTAGATGTTCATTTTCCTCTGTTGCTAACAGCAGGTTGAAGGAATGGTTAGTCCCGTAAAGGTCTCCCTAGTATAAGTATTATCAACCGTAGACATCCGTAGATGTCCATTTACCTCTGTTGCTAACAGCCGGGTTTAGGAATGGTTAGTCCCTTATAGTTTCTTATCATATAGTATCTATGTAAAAGTATCCCTATAAGTGTATCCATGTAAGAGGAATCTCTGTAAGAGTATCCATATAAGTGTATCCATGTAAGAGGAATCTCTGTAAGAGTATCCCTTCATATAGCATGTAGTTTAGACTCATGAATGAACTGACTCTGGTGTAATTTCTTGTAATAGGGATAATGTTTTGTATCCCCTAAACTATTCCTATAATAGTTTATACACCCTTGCTACCCAAGAGTGTCGGAACTGAATTAACTGATGGAACATTTATGACTATATATGTACACATGATATATAACTAATATTTAAATGACCTTCGGACGGGTACCCGATATCCCACCAGACCACATCCAAATCGAGGAAAAGGAAACAGGGTGGATAGCCTTCCTAAGTCTTTTAAACATTTCTTATATAACTATACATATAGAGGCATGCAATTTATAGTATAAAAGCATAAAAGAAGTTTTGTAAAACCTTTGAAAAGTTTAACAAATAAGAATTTATGACTTGATGTCAGTTTATAAATCGAATCGAAAACCGTTTGACAAGACAGTTTAAGTGTAAGAAAACCTTTGTTTGAAGCACAACTATAACAGATTCAAAAAGGAAACCTTCAATTTGTAAGACATTTTCTAAAATTGTTTTAACATGTAAAAACATTTGTGAAAACTATTTGAAGTACATATGAAAACGTTCGTTTGTTCTTGTATATGAATGTATCTCCTTGAAATAGTATTTCTAGTATGTAAAAGTTCGTGATGTTCTCGTAAAACTATACCTATTATAGTTTTCTAAAAGTGTGTCTCGTTTGTATAGTAATCCCTAGTGAAATGCTCACTTGTTATGAAAAGCATAATTTTTGTAGTGCCTAAGATGGACACATATACATACAGTATAAGCAGAGTGTTTGATTTATACATATATAACAACATTTTTCATCTCAAAAGATATGATGTTATCGTGATATATTTTGTATATGAAAGTTTCCTTATAATAGTTATAAATCACATATGATTCCGTTCATAAAAAGTGTATAATGAAACTTTATATAACACACGATAATAATCGTGTGTTTTACTTGTATTCCCCCCCCCCTTAAAAGCATATAAAAACATTTATAAAACATTTAAAAGTGTGGATTATAGGGGTATGAACTCACTTGATAGATTGAAGAAAGCGAGACGAAAACCGAGCAGAACTTCTACTCAAGCAAGCGGATTTATCGGGATTCTCGGGAATCTCGGGAGCGTAAAACTTCCTTCCCAACTTGGATATGAAAACTAGGACTTTGGGATGGCTCCGAGGGTTTTAACGCAGAGCTTCGGCGTGAGAAAGGGAGGAAATGAGCAAAAATGGCCGGCACCCTCGCATCCCTTTTATAGGGGCTGAAAGCCTCGCGTACGCGGGGCGTACTAACGAGGGTACGCTGGGCGTACGCAACGTCATGGCTTACCGCATCCTCGGACAAAGCATCAAAGCGACGTGGACGGATTGAGGCCGAGCATCCGAGTACGCTGGGCGTAACCTGGATTGGTCTGATGACTCCTCCTTCGGATAATACCGGATTTTGAATTTAATTTATATTTTAATTATTTAGTAAACTTCAAAAATTCATATCTTTCTCATACGAACTCCGTTTTCGACGTTCTTTATATCCACGCGAAGGTGAGACTACGATCTACAACTTTCGTTTAGACTTCGTCGGTAAATCTTGAATTTATTTTTAATATTATATTTTAATAGGTCGGGACAGGAAAAGTCCGCTAAAATTCCATAACTCCTTCATCTGATGTCTGTTTTCGCCAGACTTTTTACCGTTGTAATACCATTGATGAGATCTTCGATTCTCGTTTAGGTCATAACTTCTTCGTTATAACTTGGATTCTAGGGTTCTTTATATGTACGGAAACCTTGATACGATTCCTACTACTTTATTTAACCCAAATAAGATTTTAGGAAAGTTAAATTTTGACCTAAATTTGACTTTTGATCCATCATATTGTCTCGAAATATCGGGTTGTCACACCTAACTCCGTATATTCTTAGAAAAGAAAAAAAATTATGCTAGTCTATGATAATGGTACACTTATTAATAACAAAGAAACACAATATATAAATCATTCTACCAGAATATACTATTACATATAATTTTTTCATTATATGTCACACCCCTGGACCAAACGGCAGAAACGTCCGGAGGCGGGTGACTTAATTGTGTAATAGCATAACATTTGCATATAAATGAAACATAGCAAATCCAAGCATCATACATTGAGATAACAAACTTACATTGTTTACATATTGTGTTTGTGCTTCAAATTACACAAAAGAGACATAAGTAAATAAATTCTAAACTACAGCAAAGTATTCCTGAATCCGAGTCCCTTTAACCTGCTTACTGATTTCCTGAGAATACAAGTCGTTTTGAAAAACGTCAACTAAAAAGTTGGTGAGTTCATAAACATTTTCGTATAAAACTTGTGATAGTTTAGAAATCCAGAAAATTCTAGTGTTTTCTTATCAAAACAGTTGTAAGTCTTGTTTTCTATCTAGTATAGTTGCATGTGTTTACTTAGTCTATCATCTTTCGAAATTGTGAAATCGTTTTTTCCAGAAAATCCTATATTTTCTTGTATAAATAATCGTGAGTTCTGTTTCCAATTAAGTGTAGTTACATGTATGTGTTTTAGTCTATCGTTTTCGAAATCGTATAAAATCGTTTACTCTAGAAAATCCCATAATTTATTGTAAAAGAAAATCGTGAGTTCCGTTTCGAATTGAGTGTAGTTACATTTGTGTGTTTTAGTATGTCGATTTTGGAATCGTATAAAATCATTTACTCCAGAAAATCCCATATTTTCTGATATATAAAATGGTGGTCTTAAAACCCTAAGACTAATGAGGTGTGAGAAATCAATAGACGATTGTGGTCATTACGCACAACACAAGTGGATGATCAACACAACGAATGTGGGCAATCACTACCATGCATAGGGGCGGTCAACACAATGTGCCAATTTATTTGTAAGGTTTTCCCTACATAAATTTCTAAATAGCAATATCATATTCTAGTGAGCTGTTATAACCATACTAATATGACGGAGGCTTGTCTTGGCGTTTCTCAGGCGCCCAAATCGATAAAAGACATTTGTCACCCTAGAGTGGCCGATCTAGCTGTAGCGAACAACGAAGGTGCGGGGTGTCAACCTCATATAGATCTATACACAAATTCCCGCTCTCCCTCCAGGAGACTGTGGTTATAACTCCTACAGGACTTTAAACATACACTAATATATATATATATATATATATATATATATATATATAGGTACTTTTGAGACTCGTCTGACTAGAATACCAACCGGTTTTTGAGCAATCGATGAAATCCGTTATTTAATAAATAACAATATTTGTGCTAGTTGAGTAGGTCTATCATTTTAGTTTATTGAGGATAATCCACTTGGAATCATATTTATCAAAAATGACCCAATATTATCGGTATTGGCAAAAATGGCCCTTCTTTTTATAAATTATCAAATAAGGCTTATATTTGTTAGAAGGTGTAATAAGTGGTTCAAAACTAGGTGAATTGTCAAAAATGGCCCATTTCTTTTAAAATGTTCATTTTAGACTTATATTCATGAAAATATTCAAAAAGGCCATTGTTTATCCAAAAATTCCATTTTTGGGTCCTTTAAAAATTGAGATGTTCAATAATTCTTCCATTTTATTCCATTTTCTAAAATGGTCCTCATATATACTTGTGGCCGAAAATGGTCCCCAAAATATCATTAATACTCCAATTTAACCATTTCCAAAATATTATGTTTAACAATTTGTTTAAAATTTTTTTTGGAGCAAAACCTTATGATTCTTGATACAAAAATTTATGATTTATATTTCATAAACATATTAGTTTTTGTTTCTAACTTCTACATTGTGATATATAGTTCAAAACCTTGAGAATTGCTAAAAATCTCGAGTTCTTGAACCAATATATACAGGGTTCATAACTCTAAACACATAAATCATATCATACATGCATAAGCAAGCAATTATACTAAAATTTCACAAGACCCTTGACTTGTATCCTCCCCCAAAACCATGAGGACATCAAAAGAGGGGTATGAAGCTCACCTTGGTTTGATTTGGCAGGTGATTTGGAGAGGTGATGAGAAGTTCAAGTCCTAACACTTAAAGAGTTTGAATGATCGTCTTGAGGATTTTGCTAGCCTAGAACTATTATCACATAATTATATGTGTGAGTATAAGATTTGCAACCACTAATTGTATGAAGCATTTGACTATGAATAATTTACTTACAAGAATTTGGAAGGAATTATGAAGGAAATGGCTTCTGGAGCAAAATCTTGAGTTCTTGGGAGAGTTCGCAGATGTTCAGAGTGAGTGAAATGGAGAATGGGTTTACGCACCTTTCATATGGAATAGGGAAATTGATGGGATGCTTACTTGGAATACTGCGGGGTAATATTGATTTCTAGGAGTTAATTCATGAGTTACTGAGATTGGCATTGGGAATTAGTCCCTTATAGCTAATAAGCACCGTAAACGCATTTGACTTGAGAGGAATTTATGGTTTAAGTGGACCATAAACTAAGGTTCACGGCCAAGATGCCTCCTAGGGAGGTGTTCATGGTCAAAATTTGGAGTCTTTATGGTATTTACGCCCTAGATGCTTCCTAGGGAAGTGTTCATGGTCAAAATTTGGAATCCTTATGTAGTTTACGCCCAAGACATTACCTAGGGGTGTGTTCACGGCTTAGCCTTGATATTTTAGAGTGTTTACGCCCAAATAGTTGCCTAGGAATGTGTTTATGGTCTAGTAGGGTCCACTAAGGGAGTTTATGCTAAAGTAAGGTCCCAAAAGAGGGTTTACGGCCAAGGGTGGCCTAAGGAAGGTGTTCACGGTTTTGGGTGATTTTCGAAGGGTGTGTTCATGTTTTTAGCTAGTATGCACTCAAAGGTGGTGGCCTTAGTGGGATATTGTGCTAAAACTTCCATACAAGGTGTCTAATGGGTGTTTTCTTGTTAACTAGCTAAGGGTGCTTTCAACCAAGGTTCCACAAAACTTATTGCCCATATTTATATCCATATAGGTTGACTTAAGTCATTATTCTTATTGCCTTCCACGTTTTAGTGTGGTGCGGAGACTAAGCTTAATACTACTAGACAATCTTTTGTTCCACAAAACTTTATCATTTTTTTCTCTGTTCTTATATCTATTTTTTCTGTTGTTATTCATAGATACGTACCATAATAACATGTGATTATGTGTATCTAATCACATATGATTTATGTGGATAAGATTCTTTTCGCGTTCTCGATTCAATAATCATTTTTTTCCACTTTAATCATATGTGAGTAAATATATTTAATCAGACGTGATTATATGTTTCTAAGCACATATGATTTTATTTGGAAAAAACAAATTTTGTCTATTTAAATCATATGTGATTAGATACATACAATCACATGTAATTATATACGAATGCAAAAACAAATCTTTATCCAAATTAATCATATGTGATTAAATACATATAATTGCATGTGATTATATGAATCTAATCACATATGATTTATGTCGATATAATTCATTTTTGCTTTGTCGATTCAATAGTTGTTCTCATGTAGTTTGATAATTATTACAATAATAACCTAACCATATTAACTATGATTTTTTTACTTTGTGTATCAAATGGCCTTTGACCTAGCGATTCATTAGGAGGAGTGATCATAATATTACTTACATACCTTTAATACATTTTAATTATTATTTAAACCTTATAAATTATTTTAATCTCTATTAAATTCTTAAAACGCTAATTAATATGTTTTCGTTTATTTTATTATATACTAAACCCATGTAATCTCACACCTTAAACACACGTAAAACTTAATTCTACATAACAGAAAACTAACTTCACTAAGTGATTGCAATTATGATCGTAGAAAGTATATACATATATTGATATTATTAGAACCAAAATCTAAGAAGTGTTATATATAACATTATATGCCTTCCTATGCACGCCTCTAATAAAACTTGTCATTCTGAAATCTTTAGTTGAAGGCACACAACATGTATTTTTAAATTCATTCAACGAATTTAATTGTAATTGTAATAATCAAGTTTTATAGGCATATTAAAATGTTAATTATTTAAAAATTAGACAAAAAAATTATTTTAGGTCAACCCAATCGATCGGAACCCTTTCCAAACATTAAGCACGTTTCGACCCATCTAAAGAGACAAATGCGAATCAAAGTTCAGAAACAAATGAACCATTTTCCATAGCCAATTGCTTGGCAAGATTTTCGTATGCTTGTGCTGCAGCTTTATTCTTTGCAATTGTTTTCTTGTTCTTGTTGTTTCCTATCCCAATTAACTTCTCATCAACATATATTTCAATTTCCTTTCTATCATCCCATAAATCTTTATATTCTGGTTTTATCCCGATCTTCTGGCACATTTCATTAAACCTCGTAACAGGGTTTAAGTTAAGGTTTTCTGGTATGACCAAAGGTCGTAACAAGTTCTTCACCACCTACAAATCCAAAATCAAGTTAATTGTCACAATTCATAGACTCTCCAAATCTTTATATCAAGATTCATTTGTTACATGAGCCTAGACTTTGTAGGCTTGATCATATATCCCATGTTATAAAATGAAGGCATGAGTGGGTTGAACGATGTCATGATTTACCTCCCATGTAGCATCGACCGATAAATTGGTGTCAACATAGACAACACCAACTAGAGACTCAAGAATATCTGCAAAGATCTTAGGCGAATGGATCAAACCAGTGGAGTGCAATGGGTATTCCTTGATTCCTTCCATGAGTTCTTGAATCTTCATATATATATATATATATATATATATATATATATATATATATATATATGTGTGTGTGTGTGTGTGTGTGTGTGTATTCTTAGTTGGAGGTGATAGTGTATATATCAGCTTGAATTGGAGAAAGAATGATAAAGAAAATGTTGAAACAAAATCAAGATTACCCGTTCATCATATAAGTGATCTTGGTGCCTGAGAAACCGATGTAACACGCAGTCGAGTCAACTCACCAGATGTCATATCTGGGTGCAGGAGATAGTGTTCTTTGGCAATCATAAGGTTTGGAAACGAGTCGCCAAGGTACTCTAGTCGTTCGTAGGATTTAGAACAATCGATATCTTTGTAAGTATAATGAGTAAAAGCTTCTTTCAACAAGCCTTTTTTTTTTTGAATTCATACGCTATAATCTTCTCAACCTCCTTCAAACTCGGCTGCAATGATGAGTCTGACATGATGACGGACCCGTTCATTTAGCTCCTAATCACTAATGCCACAAAAATGACTTTATATTGATATAATTTAAGCTTGTATACAAGAGAATACACCAAACTACTGAATAGTTCTTCTACAGTATTGAACAATAATATAAAAAAATACAGTTAAGAATTTCGTGTTTAAACAAGTTGGATTTTAATACTTCATGTTGTTATATATTCTCTCCCATTTTTTAATTTATTATTATGATTTATTTACGTATGAATGTCAAAATTTTATTTTTTATTATATGTTTGTGCTATATTGTTTCTAACATAATCATATTTTCTATACTTTTTCACTGCTTGTTGTTGGAAATTATAGTGGTTTTATAGCAAATTGGCTAAGACTTTAAATTGATTAAGAGATAGGCCAACCTACAAATTGGAAATTCAAATATTTTATCTAGATTATTATTAAATAGTTTCTTATAAAATCAATTATAAAGGATGAAATCTAAACATTTTATTTCGAAAAAAATAACCCGATTTTAGGCTAATTAGTTAGTCAAATATATATATATATATATATATATATATATATATATATATATATATATATATATATATATATATATATATAAATAAGAATGACATTCTTGATATAATTGACTTTTCATACATATGAGAAGAGTCTTGAAAATATTGACTTTTCTTTCTTCAAAACAATCTAATTTTTGCATGATATTTTAGATATTCAGTTACAATTTCAGAATAATATGAATATATATTCTTAAATAATGGCATGCTAGGTGTGAGAACCATGTAATAACGGTTACGGGTTAATTAAAACAATTGTTAAACCAAATGGTCTTTGGTTTAGCGGTAAGGAGTGAGTCTCTCAAATAACAGGTCATGAGTTCAAGTCTCTTAGGAGACACATATAGTATTTAGGAGTAGATTAATTAGTTTTCCATTTCAAAAAAAAAAATGTTAAATATGACGTTTAAATAATAAACATCTTTAAAAATTTAATGGTGATATTATCATGTTTATACAATGATATATAAAATTTAATATCTTAAAAAGAAAAAAGATAATTATACTTGGTGATATGAAACTTACTATTCCTGCATTCTTTTTTCCATAAAAAGGCTTATAATAATATAATTGACATGTTATTTCAAGTTATTTATGTTGTCACAAAAAATAAAAGGTTCATCGATCCAAATGGCTGAGAAAGCAAATTTTAATTTGAACAAAAGACGTAAAATTATATATATATATATATATATATATATATATATATATATATATATATATATATATATATATATATGTGTGTGTGTATGTGTGTGTGTGTCGGTGTCATATTTCGTAAAAGAAATGCATCAGAAAATATCATCACCATTAAAATATATTTATAATATATGTTATGTTTTTGTTAAATATAAATTATATTGTTGTTTTACAAGTACCAAAGCTAAACGATTTTTAAGAATAGCCTTCTATTACATAACATGATTTTCAAGAACATTAACATTGAACATCGAAGCATAAACGTTAATGTAAAGACATTCTTCAAGGATGTTGTCATATATCCTCCATGAGAAGTTAATCATAAGTCATAAAAGAAGAAATAAAATTTGGGATTTTCCATACAATAAGCATTAATTGATGATATATATTAGTTTAATTAATTAGAAAATACATTAATTATAAGAAATATTACCATAATTAAATATGAAGTACATTAATAATCTCCATAATAAATGTATTTCGAATTTAATTATGGTAATATTTTTCATAATTAATACTTCTTATATGTCTCCTTAGGTCACATATTAGAAAATCCCATAAAATATTTGACTCTATAAGCATATTAATAAAAACACGTTACTATAACTTGTTGTCCAAACACCTGAGTGACCATTTGATGCGCCGTAAACTTGCATAAACTTCATAGGGGGAAGAAACAGAAAGTATGTTATGAATTGACATCAAATTTGTTAAATTGACAAGACATGAATGTTTTGAAAGTAGTCTTTAACCAAGACCTGAATGTTTTGAAAGTAGTCTTCTACCAAGACCTGAATGTTTTGAAAGTAGTCTTCTACCAAGACCTGAATGTTTTGAAAGTAGTCTTCTACCATGACCTGAATGTTTTGAAAGTAGTCTTTAACCAAGACCTGACTGTTTTGAAAGTGGTCTTCTACCTAGACTTGTATGTTTTGCTGTAACAAAGATGGTTTTCCCCTTTATGACTACTATTAACAATATATAGTCTACCTCATCGTTTACGTGAATGTATCACAAAATAAAAGTAATAGGGAAAATATAGCCATGTAAGTATTATCCTTTTGTATTAGGATAAACACGAAATCGCGACTGCCGAAACGTATTCGCCTTGAATATCCGTAGATGTTCATTTTCCTCTGTTGCTAACAGCAGGTTGAAGGAATGGTTAGTCCCGTAAAGGTCTCCCTAGTATAAGTATTATCAACCGTAGACATCCGTAGATGTCCATTTACCTCTGTTGCTAACAGCCGGGTTTAGGAATGGTTAGTCCCTTATAGTTTCTTATCATATAGTATCTATGTAAAAGTATCCCTATAAGTGTATCCATGTAAGAGGAATCTCTGTAAGAGTATCCATATAAGTGTATCCATGTAAGAGGAATCTCTGTAAGAGTATCCCTTCATATAGCATGTAGTTTAGACTCATGAATGAACTGACTCTGGTGTAATTTCTTGTAATAGGGATAATGTTTTGTATCCCCTAAACTATTCCTATAATAGTTTATACACCCTTGCTACCCAAGAGTGTCGGAACTGAATTAACTGATGGAACATTTATGACTATATATGTACACATGATATATAACTAATATTTAAATGACCTTCGGATGGGTACCCGATATCCCACCAGACCACATCCAAATCGAGGAAAAGGAAACAGGGTGGATAGCCTTCCTAAGTCTTTTAAACATTTCTTATATAACTATACATATAGAGGCATGCAATTTATAGTATAAAAGCATAAAAGAAGTTTTGTAAAACCTTTGAAAAGTTTAACAAATAAGAATTTATGACTTGATGTCAGTTTATAAATCGAATCGAAAACCGTTTGACAAGACAGTTTAAGTGTAAGAAAACCTTTGTTTGAAGCACAACTATAACAGATTCAAAAAGGAAACCTTCAATTTGTAAGACATTTTCTAAAATTGTTTTAACATGTAAAAACATTTGTGAAAACTATTTGAAGTACATATGAAAACGTTCGTTTGTTCTTGTATATGAATGTATCTCCTTGAAATAGTATTTCTAGTATGTAAAAGTTCGTGATGTTCTCGTAAAACTATACCTATTATAGTTTTCTAAAAGTGTGTCTCGTTTGTATAGTAATCCCTAGTGAAATGCTCACTTGTTATGAAAAGCATAATTTTTGTAGTGCCTAAGATGGACACATATACATACAGTATAAGCAGAGTGTTTGATTTATACATATATAACAACATTTTTCATCTCAAAAGATATGATGTTATCGTGATATATTTTGTATATGAAAGTTTCCTTATAATAGTTATAAATCACATATGATTCCGTTCATAAAAAGTGTATAATGAAACTTTATATAACACACGATAATAATCGTGTGTTTTACTTGTATTCCCCCCCCCCCCCCTTAAAAGCATATAAAAACATTTATAAAACATTTAAAAGTGTGGATTATAGGGGTATGAACTCACTTGATAGATTGAAGAAAGCGAGACGAAAACCGAGCAGAACTTCTACTCAAGCAAGCGGATTTATCGGGATTCTCGGGAATCTCGGGAGCGTAAAACTTCCTTCCCAACTTGGATATGAAAACTAGGACTTTGGGATGGCTCCGAGGGTTTTAACGCAGAGCTTCGGCGTGAGAAAGGGAGGAAATGAGCAAAAATGGCCGGCACCCTCGCATCCCTTTTATAGGGGCTGAAAGCCTCGCGTACGCGGGGCGTACTAACGAGGGTACGCTGGGCGTACGCAACGTCATGGCTTACCGCATCCTCGGACAAAGCATCAAAGCGACGTGGACGGATTGAGGCCGAGCATCCGAGTACGCTGGGCGTAACCTGGATTGGTCTGATGACTCCTCCTTCGGATAATACCGGATTTTGAATTTAATTTATATTTTAATTATTTAGTAAACTTCAAAAATTCATATCTTTCTCATACGAACTCCGTTTTCGACGTTCTTTATATCCACGCGAAGGTGAGACTACGATCTACAACTTTTGTTTAGACTCCGTCGGTAAATCTTGACTTTATTTTTAATATTATATTTTAATAGGTCGGGACAGGAAAAGTCCGCTAAAATTCCATAACTCCTTCATCTGATGTCTGTTTTCGCCAGACTTTTTACCGTTGTAATACCATTGATGAGATCTTCGATTCTCGTTTAGGTCATAACTTCTTCGTTATAACTTGGATTCTAGGGTTCTTTATATGTACGGAAACCTTGATACGATTCCTACTACTTTATTTAACCCAAATAAGATTTTAGGAAAGTTAAATTTTGACCTAAATTTGACTTTTGATCCATCATATTGTCTCGAAATATCGGGTTGTCACACCTAACTCCGTATATTCTTAGAAAAGAAAAAAAATTATGCTAGTCTATGATAATGGTACACTTATTAATAACAAAGAAACACAATATATAAATCATTCTACCAGAATATACTATTACATATAATTTTTTCATTATATGTCACACCCCTGGACCAAACGGCAGAAACGTCCGGAGGCGGGTGACTTAATTGTGTAATAGCATAACATTTGCATATAAATGAAACATAGCAAATCCAAGCATCATACATTGAGATAACAAACTTACATTGTTTACATATTGTGTTTGTGCTTCAAATTACACAAAAGAGACATAAGTAAATAAATTCTAAACTACAGCAAAGTATTCCTGAATCCGAGTCCCTTTAACCTGCTTACTGATTTCCTGAGAATACAAGTCGTTTTGAAAAACGTCAACTAAAAAGTTGGTGAGTTCATAAACATTTTCGTATAAAACTTGTGATAGTTTAGAAATCCAGAAAATTCTAGTGTTTTCTTATCAAAACAGTTGTAAGTCTTGTTTTCTATCTAGTATAGTTGCATGTGTTTACTTAGTCTATCATCTTTCGAAATTGTGAAATCGTTTTTTCCAGAAAATCCTATATTTTCTTGTATAAATAATCGTGAGTTCTGTTTCCAATTAAGTGTAGTTACATGTATGTGTTTTAGTCTATCGTTTTCGAAATCGTATAAAATCGTTTACTCTAGAAAATCCCATAATTTATTGTAAAAGAAAATCGTGAGTTCCGTTTCGAATTGAGTGTAGTTACATTTGTGTGTTTTAGTATGTCGATTTTGGAATCGTATAAAATCATTTACTCCAGAAAATCCCATATTTTCTGATATATAAAATGGTGGTCTTAAAACCCTAAGACTAATGAGGTGTGAGAAATCAATAGACGATTGTGGTCATTACGCACAACACAAGTGGATGATCAACACAACGAATGTGGGCAATCACTACCATGCATAGGGGCGGTCAACGAATGTGAGGACCACTGCCATCGTACGTTGGGCGTACACCGAAGTATGCGGGGCATACCTCGTACGCTGGGCGTACCCTCGTACGCGTGGCGTACACATGCGTCATGGCTTACCGCATCATCGACTGCTGCCTTCGGACGAGACGGGCATAGAGGCATAAGGGCGATGTGGTCGATCCGAGGCCCTCCATTCAGTACGCTGGGCGTACTCCGAAGTACGATGGGCGTACTCCTTCGGATAAGCCTTAAAATGCGTGGCAAAAACTTCTAAAATGCGTAACTTTTGCATACGAGCTCCGTTTTTGACGTTCTTTATATCCACGCAAAGGTGATAAAATAGTCTACAACTTTCGTTTAGACTCTGTCGGCTAATTTTGACTTTATTTTTAATTATATTTTAATTAATAGGCCGGGATACAATAATTTCGTTAAAAATCCATAACTTCTTTATCCAACGTCTGTTTTCGTTTGTCTTTTTACCATTGAACTACTATTGTAGAGACCTTCAACTCTCGTTTAGGTTGGGTCGGCTAAAAACCACTCGATTTTTATTTTGAGTTTTTAGCTGTCTACCGCTGTTACGAAACTTAGAAAATTCATAACTTCTTCATACGAAGTCCGTTTTGGGCGTTCTTTTTACGCCCGTTCATAGTTTAACGTAATCCACGACTTTCGTTTAGTTACCAAAGGTTAAAAAGCATTTTATTGAAATTTCACTTTTTACGATTAGCAATGTTTTACCCGGTGTGTCGTGGATTTTCGATAAGTCATAACTCCTTCGTTATAACTCGGATTTGAGTGTTCTGTATGTTTTTGGAAACCTTGGCACGACATCTAACACTTTATGCATCCCAATTAAGATTTTTGAACATTTCATTTTTGAAGCTAATTTCATTGATTCCAAATAGTTCGTTATATTTGACTTTTTGGATGTTACATTGATTTGAGAAAATATCGGGTTGTCACATAAATCATATGTGATTAAATACATATAATCACATGTGATTAAATATATTAGAACAATTATTGAATCGATGCAATAATAAATATTTTCCATACGAATCATATGTGATTAAATAAATATAATCACATGTGATTAAATACACATGAACAACTATTGAATCATAACGTGAAAACAAATATTGTCCATGTAAATCATATGTGATTAAATACATTTAATCACATATGATTATATGTATCCAATCAAATATGATATATGTGGATGAGATTCATTGTCACATTCTCGATTCAATAATTGTTCTTTGTTCACTATAATCATATGTGATTAAATACATATAATCATATCTGATTATATGTATCTAGCCACATATGATTTATACGGTAAAAAATAATGATGTCTATATAAATCATATGTGGCTAGATTCATATAATCACATATGATTATATACACAAGAACAACTATTGAATCGAGAATAGAAAGATAAATATTGTTCACATATATCATATGTGATTAAATGCATATAATCACATGTGATTATATGTATCTAATAACATGTGATTATATGTATCTAATCACATAGAATTTATGTGGATAATATTTATTTTCGCGTTCTCTATTCAGTTGTTGTTCTTGTGTGCTTAATTACATGAGATTATATGTATCTAATTAGATATGATTTATATGAACAATATTCATTTTCTCATTCTTGTTCAATAGTTGTTCCGGTACATTTAGTCACATATGATTTCTGTACACAAGATTCATTTTCGCATTTTTTATTAAATAGTTTTTCTTTTTCCACATTAATCATATGTGATTAATCCATAAAATCACATATAATTAAATACATAAGAAAAAATATTGAATCATGAATATTATCAATAAAAACCATATGCAATTTGATATATATAATCACATATGATTAAATACATGAGTACAACTATTGAATTGAGAAGGAAATAATGAATCTTGTCCACATAAATCATATGTGAATAAATACATATAATCACATGTGATTAAATATATTAGAATAATTATTGAATCGACGCAAGAATAATTATTTTCCATACGAATCATATGTGGTTAAATAAATATAATCACATGTGATTAAATACACAAGAACAACTATAGAATCAACACGTAAAAACAAATATGGTCCACGTAAATCATATTATTGGTGGTGAACGAAGCTGTTTTTGGTACATATAATCAGTTAAACAAAAAGTCAATTTTAATCACATGTGATTAAATATCTTTTGTGTACATATAATGTTCACAACAGATAATAATTACATGTTATTGAATATGTTTTTGGTACATAAAAGATATCAATAATATGTGATCATAGTCATTTGTGATTGAAATATACCCTTTTGAACTATATTTTTTGATGATTTTCTTGTTGTTTTGCTTTCGGTAGGTTTTTTTGTGTAGGCTTCTCTTTGTTTTTTTCTGAAAAAAAAACATATATAATTAGAAAATCACATTTGATTATACACATAAAATATATGAATCAGAACTGATTCTTGAATTATTTAAGTGTTACCAATTTGAATTAGTCTTCTGGCTGTTGTTTTTGTATATTTTTGAGTACTCGTTTCTTTATTTGTCGGCTGCTCTTTATTGGTTTCTGAGATGTACAAATATATGTATTATAAGAAAATCATATATGATTATTTCAACTCATGACAAATAAGTAATATATTGTTTAAATAGATTGTAATAAGATGTGATTCAGTCTTTGTTCTATGTATAAATGTAATCAAATGTGATTCAATCATTTTGGAGGTCATAACATCAACAAATCATATACGGTTGCAAACTGTCATTATAAGTAAGAATTCATCAGCAAATCATATATGATTGAACACAGTCATATGATTTATTACCTTCATGCATGTTTTTTCTATCTATCCTTTTTCTGCAATGTTTTTTTTAATATTTTAGTAACATCTGCAATTTCAAAACGACTTTATTTACATTTCGATGAAACTTTTTGTTTTAATCATAATATTAGTAATAAACACTAAATCAAGAAATTAATCGTTAATATTAGTAAAATTGAGTGTAGTTTTAACAAAAAAACTTAGGTAAATTGTTAACTAGGGTTTGATTTCAAAAGAACTTTCGAATAATGACGATTTCCTGTATATTGACGAAACAAATAGTAGGAAAACTCGAAAAATTGAGTGATATTCGTAAAAAAACTCGATAATAATGAGAATAAAGTGATATTCACCTTTCGATGAAAGTTTCGATTGCGTTTTTTCAGTTGTTGACGACATATGGAATCGTTTTTCTAGAAAATATTTGAAAATGATTGAAATGTTAGAGAGATGCGCGAGGGTTTTTTTGTTGAGAGTGACGAGTGTTTTTGATTTGTTTGAGGATTCAGACGATATATGTTTGGAACCAGCTTATATTACTTTTTACGATAAAATGTAATATGTAAGCAATTTACTTATTTACAATTATGCCACCGGTTTAAATCCTGACTTATATACTGGACACAATCTTGGTATAGATGTACAGCCCAATATAATTCGACAACCCTTGAATATAACTTTTGTTCTCAAATGTTCTCGCGGGGAAAGTGTTCTCGATTGAATGCTCCCCTATATATATATATATATATATATATATATATATATATATATATATATATATATATACACACACACACACACACACATACATATATATATATAATATTTTCCCCGCGAGAACATTTGAGAACAAATTTGGACTACACAATTTTTTAATTAAAATTATAAAATAATATTTATATAAATCAAAAAATAGTTACAAACAATTAAAAAACCCACTAAGTAACACCACTCACCACCCAACCAACACCACCCAACCAACACCACCCACCACCACCACCTGCCACCACCACCACCCACCACTACCCAAAACAAAGCACCACCACTACCACCCGCGACCACCGTCACCACCCACCACTATCACCACCCAACCACCACCACCTACCACCACCACCCACCACCACCGCCGCCTACCACCACCTCCCGCAACCACTACCTACCACCCATTACCACCACCTACCACCCCCACCACCCACCACCACCAACTATTACCCACCACCACCACCTATCACCAACCACCACCCACCATCCATCACTACCCATCACCCACCACCACCAACAACAACAACCACCACCCGCCACCACCACCACCCAACCACCAACACCCACCGCCACCACCCACCTCCACAACCCATCACCACCACCGGCCACCGCAACCAACAACCATTACCTACCACCCATAACTACCAACACTATCAACCACTACCCACCACTTACCACCTCCACCCACCACCCACCCACCCACCATAACCACCACCCACCACTACCAACCACAACCCGCCACCACCACTCACACTACCAACCACCCCCACCCCCAACCATACTACCAACCACCACCACCAGCCACCACCCATAACTACCCACCACCACCCATCACTACCCACGACTCGCCACCACCCACCACCCAACCACCACCCGCCACCACTATCACCACTCACCACCATCACCACCCAACCACCACCACTCGCCGCCACCACCCGCCACCACCACCCATCACCACTGCCCGCTACCACCACCAACAACCACTACCTACCACCCACCACCCACCACCATAACCACCCACCACCCATCACTACCCACCACCCACCACTACCACCAACCACCATCCGCCACTACCACCCATCATTACCCACCACCACCCGCCACCACCCACCACCCATCACTACCCACCACCCACTACCAACCACCACCCGAAGCTACCATCACCACCCAACCACCACCACCACCACCCACATCCATCACCCATCAGCACCGCATGACACCACCACCCACCACCATCACCACCCAACCACCACTAGCCGCCACCACCACTCATTACTACCCACCACCCCTCAAAACCCACCACCACCCGCCACGCCAACCACAACCACCACCAACAACCCACCACCACCCGCCACGCCAACCACAACCACCACCAACAACCAACCACCACCCGCCACCACCACCCATCACTACCCACTCACCCACCACCAACCACCATCCGCCACCATTATCAACACTCACCACCATCACCATCACCATCCACCACCACCACCACCTACCACCCATCACTAACCACCACCACCACCAACAACAACCGCTATCCGCTACTACCTCCCATCACCACCCACCACCACCCGCCACCACCACCACCAATAACCACCACCCACTACCCACCACCCACCATTAACCACCACCCGTTGCTACCATCACCACCCAACCACCACCACCACCACCTACCTGCATCACCCATCACCACCGCCTGCCACCACCACCCACCACCATCTCCACCCAACCACCACTACCCACCACCCATCACCATCCACCACCACTACCCGCCATCCCCACCACAACCACCACCACCAACCAACCACCACCCGCCACCACCACCCACCACCCATCACTATCCACCACCCATTACTACCTGCCACCAACACCACCCACCTACCACAGATCCACAACCACCACCACCCGTCACCACCATCACCACCCAACCATCACCACTCGCCACCACCACCCACGAAAACCATCACCCATCACTATCACCACCACTTGCAACCACCTACATACCCACCACCACCTATCACCACACACCACCCCGCCTCTACCACCCCCACCCCCACTTACAAAGATTTGTTATTGTGTTTTTGATTCTTTAGGTTTTCTCTTGTATATAATCACATGTGATTATATGTATCGAATCATATATGATTTATATGTTATTAAATACATATTATCACATGTGATTAAATACACGTGAAAAACTAGTGAGTCGAGAACGCAAAAATGAATATTGTCCACGTAAATCATATGTGATTAGATACATATAACTACACGTGATTATATGTATTTAATAAAATATTATTTACGTGGGTCGTATTTATTTTTGTGTTTTTGATTTAATAATTGGCATCGTGTATTAAATCACATTTAATTATATGTATTTAATCACATATGATTATATGGACAATATTTGTTTTCACGTGTTGATTCAATAGTTGTTCTTGTGTATTTAATCATATGTAATTATATATATATATATATATATATATATATATATATATATATATATATATAATCACATATGATTCGTATGGAATTTATTCTTGCGTCGATTCAATAATTGTTCTAATATTTTTAATCACATGTGATTATATGTATATAATCACATATGATTTATGTGGACAAGATTCATTATTTCTGTCTCAATTCAATAGTAGTACTCATGTACTTAATCACATGTGATTATATGTATCAAATCGCATATGAATTACAGTGATAATATTCATGAAATTATTTAACCAAAAACGCGAAAATGAATCTTGTGTACATAAATCATATGTGACTAAATGTACAAGAACAACTATTGCACAAGAATGTGAAAATGAATATTGCCCATATAAATCATATCTAATTAGATACATATAATCTCATGTAATTAAGCACATAAGAACAACAACTGAATCAAGAACATGAAAATAAATAATTTCCATATAAATTTTATGTGATTAGATACATCTAATCACATATGATTATATGCAATTAATCATATATGCTATATATGGACAATAGTTATCTTTGTGTTCTCGATTAAATAGTTGTTCTTGTGTATATAATAATATGTGATTATATGTATCTAATCACATATGATTTATATAGACATTATTGTTTTTTGTCCGTATAAATCATATGTGAATAGATACATATAATCACATATGATTATATGTATTTAATCACATATTATTACAGTGGGCAAAGAAAAATTATTGAATCGAGAATGTGACAATGAGTCTCATCCACATAAATCATATATGATTGGATACATATAATCACATGTGATTATATGTATTTAATAAGATATGATTTATGTATACAATATTTATTTTTGCGGTTTCGACTGAATAATTGCTTTTGTGTAATTAATCACATATGATTATATATATATATATATATATATATATATATAATCATATATGATTTGAGGTAGAAAAGATACATATTTTCCTTCTCGATTCAATAGTTGTGCTCATATACTTAATCACATACGATTATACATATAATCACATGTGATAAAATACATGAGAACAACTATTGAATCGACAAAGTAAAAATGAATTATGTCCACATAAATCATATGTGATTAGATTCATCTAATCACATGTGATTATATGTATTTAATAATATGTGATTAGATTCATATAATCCTAAAGAAAAAATGAATTACCTCCACCACCCACACCCACCCACACCCACCAAAACCACCATTTGTCTCTATCACCACCACTTGCAACCACTCACCCACCACCACCCATCACCACACACCATCACCACCAATCACTACCACCCCGGCTTCACCACCCATCGCCACCACCCCCACCCCCACCTACAAAGATTTGTTATTGTGTTTTTCATTCAATAGGTTTTCTCTTGTATATAATCACATGTGATTATATGTATTGAGTCACATGTGATTATATGTATCAAATCATATATGATGTATATGTTATTAAATACATATAATCACATTTGATTAAATATACATGGAAAAGCAGTGAATCGAGAACGCAAAAATGAATATTGTTCATGTAAATCATATGTGATTAGATACATATAACTACACGTGATTATATTTATTTAATAAAATATTATTTACGTGGGCCATATTTATCTTCGTGTTTCCGATTTAATAATTGGCATCGTGTATTAAATCACATGTGATTATATGTATTTAATAACATATGATTTACATGGACAATATTTGTTTTCATGTGTTGATTCAATAGTTGTTCTTGTGTATTTAATCACATGTGATTATATATATTTAATCACATATGATTCGTATGGAAATTATTTATTCTTGCATCGATTCAATAATTTGTTCTAATATTTTTAATCACATGTGATTATATGCATTTAATCACATATGATTTATGTGGACAAGATTCATTATTTCTTTCTCAATTTAATAGTTGTACTCAGGAACTTAATCACATGTAATTATATGTACCAAATCGCATACGATTTATAGTGATAATATTCATGAGTCAATATTTTTTTATGTATTTAATCATATGTGATTGTATGTATTAATCACATATGATTAATGTGGAAAAAGAAAAACTATTTAACCAAAAACGCGAAAATGAATCTTGTGTACAGAAATTATATGTGACTAAATGTACAAGAACAACTATTGAACAAGAATGTGAAAATGAATATTGCCCATATAAATCATATCTAATTGGATACATATAATCTCATGTAATTAAGCACATAAGAACAACAACTGAATCAAGAACGTGAAAATAAATAATTTCCATATAAATTTTATGTGATTAGATACATCTAATCACATGTGATTATATGCAATTAATCATATATGCTATATATGGACAATAGTTATCTTTGTGTTCTCGATTAAATAGTTGTTCTTGTGTATATAATAATATGTGATTATATGTATCTAATCACATATGATTTATATAGACATTATTGTTTTTTGTCCATATAAATCATATGTGAATAGATACATATAATCACATATGATTATATGTATTTAATCACATATAATTATCGTGGACGAAGAACAATTATTAAATCGAGAATGTGACTATGAATCTCATCCACATAAATCATATATGATTGGATACATATAATCACATGTGATTATATGTATTTAATCAGATATGATTTATATATACAATATTTATTTTTGCGGTTTTGACTAAATAATTGCTTTTGTGTAATTAGTCACATATGATTATATGTTTATAATCATATATGATTTGAGGTGGACAAGATGCATATTTTCCTTCTCGATTCAATAGTTGTGCTCATATACTTAATCACATAAGATTATACGTATAATCACATGTGATAAAATACATGAGAACAACCATTGAATCCACAAAGCAAAAATGAATTATGTCCACATAAATCATATATGATTAGATTCATATAATCACATGTGATTATATGTATTTAATAACATGTGATTATATGTACCTAATCACATATGATTTATTTGGACAAGATTCATTATTTCTTTCCCAATTCAATAGTTGTACTCATGCACTTAATCACATGTGATTATATGTATCAAATCACATATGATTTATATTAATAGTATTCGTTTTCACATTTTTTATTCTATATTTTTTCTCATGTATCTAATCATATGTGATTGTATGTATTTAATCACATATGATTAATGTGGAAAAACAAAAACTGTTGAATCGAAAACGCAAAAATGAATCATGTATACAGAAATTGTATGTGACCAAATGTATTTAATCACATTTGATGTAACGCCCGCATATCCGGGCTAGTCAATTTAGAGGCAATAGGGGTCGAAAACGACTTTTCGACAAAAAGATTATTTAGAATAAATAATCTTAACCAAGTTGTAGAATATGTCACAAGGTTTCCGTACATATAAAGAACCCCGAAATCCGAGTTATAACGAAGAAGTTATGACCCGTCGAAGTTTCGCGTCGGAATCGGCACGGCGCCGGGAAGCGTAAATAGTAAATTTATGATAGATTGAGATTTAGCCTTAGCGCTCTAAACGAAAGTCGTAGAATATGTTAAACTAAGAATATAGATAAAAAGAACGCCCAAATCTGACTTCGTATGAAGAAGTTATGATTTTTCGAAGTTTCGGAATAGCAATGTACAGCCCGAAATTCGAATATTAGATCGAGTGACTTTTAGCCGACACAACCTAAACGAGAATCGAAGATCTCGTTATTAGTAGCGTAACGATAAAAAGACAGACGAAAATGGACATCGGATAAAGAAGTTATGAGATTTTAACGGACCAATCCTGTCCGAGCATGTTAAAAATATAACTTTAAAAATAAAGTCAAAATTAGCCGACGGAGTCTAAACGAAAGTTGTAGAGTACGTATCCACCTACGCGTGGATATAAAGAACGTCAAAAACGGAGTTCGTATGAACGAGTTACAAATTATAATAGCATATTTACGTATTAAAATAAAGTATAAATCATATATACGTACACATATATATACATATGTATATATCATTAGAAAGGTATCGACGATGCGGTCATTATAAGACTAATGTTGAGTTCTTTCGACATTAGTTTAGTACAAATATCATTAAATCCATTTAAAATAGTATTATAGAGGGGTGTTTAGTTGTTTATATAACTAAATGGTCATTAAGTAATTATGGAGGGTAGTTTTTGAAAATTCAATTAGTATAAATAAGAGCCTTGGGCTCTCATATTTCTTGCACCATTCTCTTGATTCAAGAGTCTTTCCCTCCTTATCCCCCGAGCATTTCGGTCCCTCGTGATTCGACTTCTCTTTCTGTAGTTTAGTATAGTAAGGTGAGCGCTGAAGCGCTGCACGAATCTTTCTTAGAAAGATTCAGCGACGAAGTTTTGCCCTTGCAGAGTCCGACTCCTAGCTAAAATCCCCTTGTAAGTAAGTTATGCTTACCCTATTTTAAAATATAGTTTATATTTAAAATTAGTATTGTTATTATAAATTTATAATAAATATTTGAGCTATTATTATGACTTATATAAGTGTCGTTATAATATCTTTTTAACTACTCGCGGTACGGGGAATCTGGTTTAAAGGGCCGCATAGGGTTGTTGGATTTCAGAAGTGCTATACGCCAAAATGGTCCTGCCCTCCGGTGTTTTATGTCTGGCCCCTGTCTGTACATAGTGGTTGGAAAGTATTGTTTAAACGCTTATATAATAATAATAATAATAATAATAATAATAATAATAATAATAATAATAATAATAATAATAATAATAATAATAATAATAAGACTAATAATTAGTCACGGTAAATATTATACTAAAATCTAGTGGTAATAATACTAGGTTTCGTCGAAGGAAATTATTTTGAAGTAAACGAAGCGCTGTCCGAGTACCGAGTCACCACCTTCTCAAGTGAGTGCATAGTTACTTTCATCTTACACATAGATATGGAGTATTTAGTGTATATTACGTGTTGTGAGTGCATGGTCCCTTTCATCTTACACATAGATATGAAGTATTTTATTATAAATTTACGTGCTATGTGTGCATATTGTCTAAATACTTGCTGTCTATGCTGGTGAAAGATTTTTATACATGTTTAAATGATGTAAACTGTATAAACTATTTTATATCTACAAGATATGTTGGGTAAAACATGGGTAGAAGAATGATGAGGGATAAAAGCTGAAATAGAAGAAGATTAGTAGCATGGACCTAGTGCCCTATAGGTATACATTGGCATCAGTGGACCTAGTACCCTATAGATGAGCACTGGCAGCTGCGCCACAACCCGTAGATGTTTTAGATCTACGGTAAACGTCCTAGCAGCTGCGCTCCAAGGACAGTATCGGCAGCTGCGCCTAATAGGGAGCCTTATGACCATGACAGTGGCGTTAAAAGGTCAATACCGGCAGAAGCGCCTCATAGGAAATGTCCCAATTCTGGCAGCTGCGCCTAAGTGACAAGATTAGCAGCTGCGCTTGACCAAAGTGTCATTGGCAACAATGGACTTCATGTTGTTTCCTTAGGATGATCCTTAGGAATGAATGAATGAGAAATAGCTGGTTCTTAGGGTAGATCCTTAAGAATAAAGAAGATAATGGGGATGGGTAATTGGGTTGATTGTTTGATTGTTAAAACATAATAATTATATTATTGTGGGTTGAAAACCCTATGTACTCACCAGGTTTCCCAACCTGACCCACTCAGTTTATTTGTATCACAGGTGTCGATATGAAGTCACATTACACTGATAGATTTAAAAGAGATGTAGATCACTAGTGTAAATAAATGTAAGTTCTGTTTATGCTTATGTTTCTGTATTGACGATGACATCCCAAATGTTTTTAAAAGTGAATAAAAATATATTTCTTTAGAAATGCTTTGATAACGCGATTATCATGTTTTTCTGGGAACAAATTCCGCAACATTTTTATTAAAAGAAGTTACTCTGATTTTTATAAAGTATAAACAAAATCGGTCTTTTCTAGCCGTGAAAATGGGGATGTCACATGTGATTATATGTATATAATCACATATGATTTGAGGTGGACAAGATTCATTTTTGCCTTCTCGGTTCAATAGGTGTGTTCATGTACTTAATCACATGCGACTAAACATATAATCACATGTGATAAAATACATGAGAACAACTATTCAATCGACAAAGCGAAAAAGAATTGCGTCCACTAAATCATATGTGATTCGCTTCATATAATCACATGTGATTAGATGTATTTAATTGCATATTATTAATTTGGACAATATTTTGTTTTTTTGTTCTTAGTTCAATATTTGCTATCATCTATGTAATCACATGTGATTATATGTATCTAAACACATGATTTATATAGACAAGATTCATTTTTTTCCAAATAAAATCATATGTGATTAGAAACATATAACCACATATGATGAAATTTATTTAATCACATATGGTTAAAGTGGAAAAAAAATACAATTATTGAATCGAGAATGTGAAAATGAATCTTAGCCACATAAATAATATGTGATTAGATACACATAATAACATGTTATTATATGTACCTATCGCATATGATTTATGTGGACAACATTCATTTTTGTTTCTCGATTCAATAGTTGTTATTGTGTGTTTAGTCACATGTGATTATATGTATTTAATCATATATCATTTATGTAGAAACAATTTTTTTTTCTCGCATTATTGATTCAATAATTGTTATCGTGTATGCAATCACATTTGATTATATGTATTAATCACATATTATTTATATGGACAATATTTATTTTGGCATTTTCGATTCAATAACTTTTCTCATGTATTTAATCACATGTAATTGGATGTATTTAATCACATGTGATTAATGTGGACAAAAATAACTACTGAATCGATAACACATATGTACATAAATTAGGAGTATGTGATTAAAAATATATATAGTTAAATATATGTGATTAAATTGTAAGTCCCTAAATCTGCCTATGTATTAGTCAGATCCGTTTGATGGTGCGGAATCCCAATCAAACGGGTGATGTCAGATAAACATATAAGAGAAGGAGAAGAAGAATTAATATGAATCTTGTATGTATTGATATGAATTATGATCCGGATACAAGAGATTCACACACACATAAAAGCTCCTGTTTCTCTCTGGCCGAAAACTCTCCACTGTTCATCAATCACTACTCCTCACCCTAACACCTTTATTTATACTTGTAGAACATGGGCCGGACACACATGGGCCGTAAATGAGTTTACGGCCGTAAGGTGTTTACGGCCGTAAACTCAGCCGTAAACTAGGCCATAAATTCATAAAATATTACACAAAAATATAATTGCCCAGAAAAGTAAAGTATAAACCATATTTTGACCTAACAATCTCCCCCTTGGTTTATAGCTTTCTTTTCTTAATTGACCCAACAAGCTCCCCCTAAAAAGTAGCTGGCTCTTCTTGTCAATCTTCAATGAGAGCTTGGCTTCAGCATTAATCTTCAAATTCTTCACGACCTCAGGATGAACTTGATGAATTTTCAATGAATGACTTCATCTTGAGCGGTTGGGCTTTTCTTCAAAGTTTGGCGTTGAGCGCACATCGGGTGAGGAGGCTTGACGTACTGATTCTTGAAGGATAGTGCTTTCAGCTTGAGAATCTTCATAGAGAACATCAGAGAGAACTAAACTTCTAGATCACTTCAGCAGGTACAAAGATGGCAGCAGACTGATTGAGGAGGCTTCAATGCAATCCGTCACATACTTCAATTGCAGCTTCAGCTTGCTTCTGGGGTTGAAGGATTGAATGTTGAAAGAATAATCTTCATTTCTTGCTCCTTCGAATGAGAATTCTTCGATGCTCACGGACGAGGCTTTGGCTCAGAAATCTTCAACACAAACTCCATGAGTCTTATCTATACCTGAAATCACTTTTCAAGACAAAACAAAACTAAAAGAAAACTTAACACACAAATTAAAAGAGAAACAAAAATATTTTTGGATTTTTGATTTTTCTGAACAAGAAATAAAACAGAAATAACACTATTTTTGGATTTTTAATTTTTCTGATTTTTCTTTGATTTTTAATTTTTCTGATTTTTCTTTGATTTTTAATTTTTAATTCTCCCCTAATATTTTAAATTAGAAGAAACTGTGACAAATTTAACAAAATTAAAATTGATATCTAACTTTAAGAGTGATTTGGGATCAAAGTTTTTAGACAACCTTTATCCACTTGTCGGTACCTTTCATATTCACATCTTTGTCTGGTCGATCGTCGGTATTGTTGTCCACTTAAACACGAAAAATTGTGACAAATTTAGGATATATTATTTGTTACAAGAAAAGGTGAACTTAAAAACCTAAAATTTATATCTGATCCTAATTTCTTAGATACTATATCTTAAGGTCCATTCATCTGACGACGACCAGGGATATTGTTGTCCACCTAAATTGAGCAGCGAGATCTACAGACAATATATATGAGTTCAACTTTAAGTGTATTGGAACGTGTTTACCGCTTCCTGATATGCCCCAACCATCAAGAACTTCCAGAGTACTCCTTACACCGAGTAAGCAGACAACCAGTCAGAGAGAGAAGAGATTCAGAATTCTATTACTTATCACTTCAGAGGGGTTGAGAAGAAGAAGGTTGCATATGCTGTGTACCAGGTCGGATTAGAAGTCACGCAAAGGAAACAACATATGGCTAACAGATAAGAAGTATTTCACACATTTATATATAGCCTGCAGAGAAATAGAGTTGCATATGTTGTATACCAGGTCGGATTGGAAGTCACGCAAAGGAGACAACATATGACTAACAGACGGAAAGAAAGAAAATGATATTCTACAGACCTAATTTATCGGAATTTACCAGTCGCCCCATCCTACCGGAATTAAGGACATAATCCTCACATCGAGGAAAAGTTAAACCACGGTTCCAAGTACGGGTTCATTTATTGTGATGAGTAGATTCCCATATATATCTCCCTGCTCAACCTATCCGAGCGTCGTATTGTCAGGCTGAACGTATCTAACTAGTTCAAGATTTGTCAAGTCTATAAATCTCCTAAGTTCAACTCTCCCTAGTCAAGTCCATTTAAAAATTTTCGTGCCTACCGACGCATCAAACCAGAGCATAGACCCTTCAACTTCGGGTACGTTACGCAGACTCAGGTTGCCTGTTATCACTTCCCAAAACATCTCCCTCAAACACATTTCATAACCAATATATTTTTTATTTTCTGATTTTCTGATGTTTTTGGATTTTTGAAAATTTTCTAATTTTTGTTTTGTTTTTATTTCTCCCCCTAAATTTGTGCATAGGAGAGAAATGAAAGTAAATGCGCAAATTTAAACTATCCTAAAACAAAAATTAGTCTTTAAAGCGAATCAGGTTAAGAAAAACTTAGGAGTATAGAGAAGAAAACGCAAACCGTAACTCACCGATTGAATCTGCATCCAGAAGGTCTGAGAACAGCACGCATAATCTCAGAACAGATCCGAAAATTCTTCATATCATTAAGCACTAACCCCATGTGATCCCTTCTTTTCTTCCTTTCCAGCAAAAGGACACATGCTCTCAAACAATGTTTTGAGTGTTGTACAGTTGAGAGATGTCCCCAATCATATGCCAGGAGCAGCCACTACCAACAAACCGAAGTCTGATGATATGCCTCCATAGCTGCTCCAACACAGAGCGGGATCAGTTGGTCTTTGGAACCCAGTCCATTTTGAAACTGGGCTGACCTTTGTCATCCTTGCACGGTACCCTCTCCCATGACATATCCTGTTTATCACAAACAGAAGATGAAGAAATATTAGAGTCATTAGTTGATTTGGGAGATTGAGCCTTTGGTACCCATTGGTAGTTGGGTTTAACCCATTTCTTTTTCGATCCGATGGGTGGCTCGGTACTTGATTTGGAACTTGAAGCCGTCTGCCTAAATGACTTTGACCTAACCGGTCTTGGCTTCAAAGGAGCATGTCTTGAACTAGACTTCTGGGCCGACATTTCCTTCTTTCCCTTGGGATTCAGATTCTTTGCCTTGTGGGTTTGATTCTTGGCCTTCTGCGCGTTCCAGTCACCATTGTCTGAACGTGACTTGGAAGGGTTTCTTTTGAAGTATCTCCCACTTGGCGCGTTTTGCCATCCTTGTGCGCAGTATGGAACGTATGCGCGATTAGGACATTTTCGGGCAATGTGTCCAGGTGTTCCACAGTGAAAGCAAGTCTTTTTCTTCACTGTGAAGTTATCTCTTCCTGCCCCTGGTGGCATATCTTTGCCTTGTCTCTTGTTGTTCCCACATGCACACTTGCCACAACAACTCTGTTTCGTTGGAATTGGTGGCCTGTATTTTTCAACTGCAGGTTGATCAGAAGCAGTTGAGTTCGAAGCAACAGATTCAGAGTTCAAGGAGTCATCGGTTTGTTCAATAGTGTTCTCTTTGTTCTCATCTTCTGCTACTTTACCTGCACATGAAGTAGCAACATTAGTATCTTCAAAATTAATAACTCCTCCTGACACAAATCCAGCTCGTTTGCCATATTGAAGATGTGCCTCCCTGTTAATTTCTTTCTTTGTCATGGGGATGGATGTGTAGTTATGATTGAAAGGAGGAGGTACACTATCATATCCTAGACCCTTGTTTTGATTCCTTTTAAATTGCATGCTTTGGTCTATCATATTTGCAACCACCTCACTTGAGAAATCATATTTTCTAACATCAAGTTTGGCGGTTTCAAACTTTCCTTTCAAAGATTCGACTTCAGCCACTAGCTCAGCATTTTGTTTGACTACATAATCATAGTTTTCACATTTGTTACTGTAGTCTTCCTGAAGTTTCCTAAAGTCCTTGGTTTTTTGCTTCTAACTCAGCCTTCAGGGGTTTCTGTCCTTTCCTAAGTTGATATCCTTCATATCTCCGGTCCTCAACTTCTCTTCTAAATACATCAATTTGTTCTCGAAGAAACTTAATCGTATCTTCACATGATTGAGAACATGAAAATTCACATGAATGAGAACATGACACTTCATTGACCGGAAGGTTTACAGAACTCTTTAAAGCGTCAAGCTCTTCAATTACTTCAGCAATACTAAGACGATTGAGATCTTTTGTCTTCTTGATGACAGCTACATTCATATCCCACGATTTTAGAAGTGAATTTAGCAGCTTTTTGTTTATCTCGGACTTAGTCAAGAAGATCCCGGCTATATTCATCTCAGTAGTGAGTGTAGTAAATCGCTGCAACTGAGTTTCGAGGGTTTCTCCAGGGATAAAATCGAAAAAATTGAAATTTTGTCTTAACGTCTCCTAACGACTCTCTTTCATGTTTTCAAATTCCCTCGTAGACCTTAAAATCGATTAAAAAAACTAGAAGCTAAAATAAAACTTAAAAGTCAAAATAAAAAATTAAACTCAAAAGTCAAACATGAAAAAGTCAACCTTGAAAAAGTCAAACTTGAAAAAAATCAAACTTGAAAGTCAAACCGAAAAGTTAAATTTGAAATTTTTTTTAAAAAAAATTAAACGAAAAAGTCAAGGTTTAAAGTCAAAGGACAAACCTGAAAATCAAAATCAAAATTTGAAATAAAAAGTCAAAAATAAAAGAAAAAATAAAAACAATTTATTATTATTATTATTATTTATTATTATTATTATTTTAATTTTGGATGAAAAAGGAATTTTAAAATAAAAGGAAATTGATTTTTGGGCTGTTTTTGTCAAAATTTCGAAAGTTGGATGCGACTAGTAGTGGTTAAATTTAAAATATCGGAAGGATTTCACAAGTGATCTGATGGTGGAGATGGCAATGTGCGTTGAGTTGCTGAACCGGAGGTCGCAGGTTCGAGCCTTGGCACCTCCTTACTTTGTGTCGCCTTCCCCTTTTTATTCGAAGCGCGCCTAGTGATGCTGCCGAGCCGAGCCGATCTCCAAGCCGCAAACCGAGCCGAGCCGCAAGTCGCGAGCCACCACGTCCGAGCCGATCTACAAAGCCAATCTGCCGAGCCGAGCCGCAAACTCCGGAAACCCTAGCCGTAAACGCAAACGCCGCCGCCGGCCGTGAACTGTTTCCGGAAGTAAGCTCCGGCCGAAAACCCTTCAACGATTACGTGAAAAACAACGTGTTTTCGACTTTGAAGCTCCAAAACTCGATCAAAAACCCCTTTTTATGAAAATGAATCTTAGCCACATAAATCATATGTGATTAGATACACATAATAACATGTTATTATATGTACCTATCGCATATGATTTATGTGGACAACATTCATTTTTGTTTCTCGATTCAATAGTTGTTCTTGTGTGTTTAGTCACATGTGATTGTATGTATTTAATCATATATCATTTATGTAGAAACAATTTTTTTTCTCGCATTATTGATTCAATAATTGTTATCGTGTATGTAATCACATTTGATTATATGTATTAATCACATATTATTTATATGGACAATATTTATTTTGGCATTTTCGATTCAATAACTTTTCTCATGTATTTAATCACATGTAATTGGATGTATTTAATCACATGTGATTAATGTGGACAAAAATAACTACTGAATCGATAACACATATGTACATAAATCAGGAGTATGTGATTAAAAATATATATATAGTTAAATATATGTGATTAAATATATATAATTATATGTGATTAAATCGTAAGTCCCTAAATCTGCCTATGTATCAGTCAGATCCGTTTGATGGTGCGGAATCCCAATCAAACGGGTGATGTCAGATAAAAATATAAGAGAAGGAGAAGAAGAATTAATATGAATCTTGTATGTATTGATATGATTTATGATCCGGATACAAGAGATTCACACACACATAAAAGCTCTTGTTTCTCTCTGGCCGAAAACTCTCTACTGTTCATCAATTACTACTCCTCACCCTAACACCTTTATTTATACTTGTAGAACATGGGCCGGACACACATGGGCCGTAAATGAGTTTACGGCCGTAAGGTGTTTACGGCCGTAAACTCAGCCGTAAACTAGGTCATAAATTCATAAATGTAACAGCCCGGATTCCCAGGTATTATTCATTATTTATTTTGGTAATTTGTGAGGAGACTCGGCGAGTTGGAGACTAGACTCGCCGAGTATGATCGCGGGTTCGCGTCTGGACTCGGCGAGTCTAAGAGTGGACTCGGTGAGTCCACGCTGTTTGATGAAACCCTAATTTCTCGGGTTTGAGGCATATTTAAAGGGCCTTATGGCCGTCATTTGCACTCATCAGTCCCCAGAGTGAAACCCTAGAGCAATTGAGTGATTCAAGTGAGGGAAGGAGCCATTATTGATCTTGGAGTTGTTGTCTAGCAAGGAAAGAGGAGATGTAGCCAAGAGGAAGCAAGAGAGGGGTGGATTCTTGAAGATTTGAGGTCCATAACATCACATCTGAGGTACAATCCCAAATCATTCTCTGTTATTGTGATGTTCATGTAGATTTAGGGCTTTTGAACCCATTTGTGGCTAGATCTAGTGTCCTCATGGTCCCTTAGCGAGTTAAGGTCCTGGATCTGGACCCATAGAGGTCCAGAGCACCTCATTACCAAAGCTTTATATGCATCCATGGAGGTTTTGGCTTGGGATCAATGTATTTGAGGCTAAAACACCATTCATGAGCTATTCAATGCTTGATGAGCATCAAGACTTGGACTTTACGTGGTCAATAAGCTTAAGGACACTGGATCTATGAGTTAGTGAAGCGGATCTGACCTCAGAAGGTCGTTTGGGGTTGTGCATGGAATGCACTCGCCGAGTCCATTCCCCAGACTCGGCGAGTTGGTGCGGGTTGTTCAACGATTACGAACCAGAGGTTGAGTAACTGAGTCGGGTGAGTAACTCAGTGAGTCGGAAGAGATTCAGAGGGATCGGGTTCCCGTAGGAACTCGGCGAGTCGGGTTGATCGTTGACCGGTGTTGACTGGTTTGACTTCGTGGTATTAGTCAGCCAGAGTCAAGTAGTATTAAGTAGAAATACACTTGTGTTGTAGGAGGACGATAGCTCGGGAGATCGATCACTAGTGGTTAAGAGATTTACGAGTTACCGAGACACGCGAGGTGAGTCTTCTCACTATACGCTACCTTGAGTGGTATTCTGGTTTGGCCAGAGGGTCTTATGTGCTATTTATGAGATTGTATGCTATGTGTTATTTGTATGCTGTATGACTATATGGACCGGACCGGAGGGTCCAACGATTCAGAACGTGCCAGAGGGACCAATGAGCTATGACTGGACCAGAGGGTCCGACGAGCTGCGGGACTGGAGGGTCCCGCTGAGACATCTTGACCAGAGGGTCGGTTTTAGCCCCGAGTGGCGTATTTGTGGTATGTGGTATTTTAGGGAACTCACTAAGCATTATGCTTACAGTTGTTGTGTTTGATGTCTCAGGTACCAGCGAGGACCGTGGGAAGGCGGCGGCTTGACTCGTACACACTCACACCGATGGAGTTCACATTTGAGAGATCTTGGGAATTTGTTTTGAAAATACTGTTGTTTCGGATTTGAAATTATGATATGATATACATTTGGTGGTTTTAAAAATTAAAAATTTAATTGGAATTTTACGTTGTTACAAGTTGATATCAGAGCCTAGGTTTGAGGGATTCGGATGCACCTTCGGGCGTATTTGAACTCAACCGAGGATTTGAGAAATTTTACAACCAAAACTGCAAATTTTTTAAAAAGAAAAAGAAGTTTTAGAAACGAGCAGAGTGGATGGTGTGTACGATCAGCCAGCGCCCGAACGGTGAATCCCCAAAATACCCTTACATTATATGTTATGAGTTATGAGATATTATTTTATGCATGATAGAGAGGCTAGGTATTCCTATAAGGACTAGAGTGGCCTGATTTGTGATGCCTTAGCCTAGGAGATTACTGCTGCTATGAGATACTTTGAGAGTGAGTAGGTAGCAGTGAGGAGCTCATGATAGGTCTACTGAGGGTAGCCAATGCATAGCGAGAGTAGAGTATTTACGACTTGGGATCCTAGGATGAGGAATTGGATTGTATATTGATTCAATGTGGACAATAGTATTGGGCCCGTACTATTGAAAGCACCGGATTGGTGCGCAGTCCAAGTAAGAATCCTTGGGGGTACCAGGAGTGAGGATGTTTGAGTTATCGAGAGTGAGAATACTCGAGAGTATCCCTGATATTTCTTATGTTGTGTTTCAGAGGTTGATCATGGTCGGGACACGCCATAACCCCGAGAGCAGTGGGGTGAGCGACGAGGAGATCCGTCGGATCATCCATGAGGAGGTGGCTGCTGCCATCGGAGCCAAGATTCCGGAGATGTTTGGGTCTATTAAGAACACACTGATCGAGACGTTTGACGAGCGTTATGTTGCCTTGACCGATGCTGCTGTTGCTGCTGCAAGACCCCAGGGTGGTGATTTGTTGCTGTACCAAGAGTTCAGCAACACGAAACCACCAGAGTTCGATGGTACGCAGGACCTGATCGCCGCTATGAGGTGGGTCTCAGACATGGAGGGGTGTTTCTATACGTGCTCGTTTCCGGAGCACTTGAGGGTGCGATTCGCAGTCAACCAGCTTCGCTTAGGGGCGAAGGACTGGTGGAAATTCGTGACCGCGAGCTATTCTACAGCTGAGCTGACTGCAGTGACCTGGGAGAGGTTTACTGTGATGTTTCATGATGAGTATGTTCCCCAGGTGGAGAGGGAACGTTTAGCTCAGGAGTTTCTGACCCTTAAGCAGGGGACAGAGTCGGTGACAGTGATTATGAGGATGTTTCATGAGCGGGCGCTGTTTTGCCCGGAGTTGGTGTCTACTGAGCAGGCTCGCATGAGCCGTTATCTGAGTATTTTGAGGAGGGACATCCGTGAGTTCGTGGCGAACTCGACTTACCAGACATTTGCCAAGCTCCAGGCAAATGCCAAGAAGAGGGAGATCGAGCTTGAGACACAGGCGAGGGAGGAGACTGAGTTGCAGAGGGGTGATCAACGACCGGCGCAGTCGCAGCCGGCCGCCAAGCGGGCAAAGCCCGCTGATTCGAGGACGGGCAGTTCGAGGGGCTGCACATGTGGGAAGTGTGGCAAGAGCCATGATGGGTCGTGCAATACTGGGGTATGCTACAAATGCGGGAAGGAAGGACATTTTGCGAGGGACTGTCCGAAGGGTTTCTCGGTTTGCTTCCATTGCAACCAGACCGGCCATCGGAAGGCCGAGTGCCCCCAGCTTCAGAGGTCAGCGCAGGGATCTGCACCTGCGGTTCGAGCTGCTAAGACCTGGCCAGTGAAGGCCGAAGCACCGAAGGCTAGGGGGAGAGCCTTCCAGCTGACTGCGGAGGAGGTCCACGCAGCACCTGACGTCGTGGCGGGTATGTAATCTTTATCTGTTTTTTATGTTGATTTTATGCTATTGTAATTGCTATATGTTATGCGTAGGTACTTTTCTTGTGAGTTCTGTACCTGCATTGGTTTTATTCGACTCGGGTGCGAGTCGGTCTTTCATATCTTTGGCTTTTAGTCGGCACATTAGTATTCCGAGGAAGGCGTTGAGTCGACCTCTGCAGGTTTCCATAGCAGATGAGCATGAGGTATGTGCTACCGAGGTGATACGTGGATGCATGCTGGAGATCTTCGGGGTGGAGTTCCCGATTGATTAGATTTTGATCGCTATGGGGGATGTTTGTGTCATAGTAGGAATGGATTGGTTGAGCCGTTTTGGGGCTGTCATAGATTGCGAGCGTCAATTGGTGACGATCCGAGATCCTAGTGGGGGAGCGCTGACGGTTTACGGCGAGGGGACTCGTGGTGGTTCGGTTTTCTGTTCGGCCGCTAGAGCGAGGCGGAGTTTGCAGCAGGGTTGCAAGGGGTTCGTAGCCTATGTGACAGAAGTGCGAGAGGCCGTTGGGAGGCCAAGTTCAGTGGATGAGGTGCCGATAGTGCGTGAGTTCCCGGACGTGTTTCCCGAGGAGTTGTCGGGTGTGCCTCCCGAGAGGCAGGTGGAGTTTCGTATCGATTTGGTTCCCGGGGCTGCGCCTATCGCCAAGACGCCGTATCGGCTAGCACCGCCAGAGATGCAGGAGTTATCCTCACAGCTGCAAGAGCTGTTGGGGAAAGGGTTCATCCGTCCCAATAGCTCTCCCTGGGGAGCACCGATTCTTTTTGTCAAGAAAAAAGGATGGTTCACACCGGATGTGCATTGATTACCGGGAGTTGAACAAGTTGACGGTCAAGAACCGTTATCCGTTACCGAGGATCGACGATCTATTCGATCAGTTGCAGGGGGCGTCTTGGTTCTCCAAGATTGAATTGAGATCGGGATATCACCAGACGAGAGTTCGGGATGAGGATATCCAGAAGACGACGTTTAGGACTCGTTACGGGCATTACGAGTTCGTGGTGATGCCATTCGGGCTCACCAATGCACCAACGGCGTTCATGGATCTCATGAACAAGGTCTGTAGGCCGATGTTGGATCGTTCAGTGATTGTTTTCATTGATGACATCCTAGTGTATTCGAGGACCAGGGAGCAGCATGCGGAACATTTGAGGGAGCTCCTTGGAATTCTGAGATTGGAGAGGCTCTTTGCCAAATTCTCCAAGTGCGATTTCTGGTTACGGGAAGTCCAGTTTTTAGGGCATCTCGTTAACCAGAACGGGATATTGGCTGACCCAGCCAAGATTGAGGCTGTGATGAGTTGGGAGGTGCCGAGGTCACCTACGGAGATCAGGAGCTTCTTGGGGCTGGCAGGCTACTATAGGAGATTTATCAGAGATTTCTCCAAGATCGTTGTGCCACTTACCAAGTTGACCCGGAGGGGTGTTACTTTCTCATGGGGTCTGGAGCAGCAAACCTCGTTTGAGACCCTTCGTCAGAGATTGTGCGAAGCTCCTGTACTCGCACTACCGGAAGGGATGGAGGATTTCGTGGTGTATTGTGATGCTTCGATATTGGGGATGGGAGCGGTGTTGATGCAGAGAGGGCATCTGATCGCGTATGCATCGAGGCAGTTGAAGCCTCATGAGACGAGATATCCCACCCATGATTTGGAGTTGGGGGCTGTAGTGTTTGCCCTCAAGATCTGGCGTCACTATCTGTATGGGGTTCGGTGTACAATATACACTGACCACAAGAGCTTAAAGTACTTGATGGATCATCCAAACCTGAATATGCGCCAGAGGAGATGGTTGGATGTGGTGAAGGATTATGATTGTGAGATCCGGTACCACCCGGGCAAGGCTAATGTCGTAGCCGACGCTCTGAGCCGTAGGTCGGAGAGCGCCCCGACACGAGACATTTGTATGAGGTTGACGGTGATGACTTCGGTATTGGACACCATACGAGGGGCCCAGGCTGAGGCTGCGAGACCAGAGAACCGAAAACGGGAGCGGGTCGTTGGGCAGGTGTCGGAGTTCGTTACCGATAGTCGGGGGCTTATGACGTTTTAGGGTCGGATTTGGGTGCCGTTTGTGGGCGGGACGCGTACCATTTTGATGGAGGAGGCACACAGATCGAAGTTTTCGATCCATCCTGGGGCCACAAAGATGTATCTGGATCTGAAGAGGGAGTATTGGTGGCCCTGCATGAAGAGAGATGTGGCATGGTTCGTTGAGAGATGCCTAACCTGTCGTAGGGTTAAGGCCGAGCACCAGAAACCACATGGTAAGTTGCAACCACTTGAGATTCCGGAGTGGAAGTGGGAGCAGATATCCATGGATTTCATCACCAAATTGCCGAGAACGGCAAGGGGTGTCGATGCGATTTGGGTGATAGTGGACCGATTGACGAAGAGCGCCCACTTTCTCGCTATTAGTGAGAGTTCTTCTGCGGAGAGGTTGGCAGAGCTGTACGTGAGGGAGGGGGTATCGCGACATGGCGTACCCATCTCGATTGTGTCAGACTGAGATGTGCGTTTCACTTCCAGATTCTGGAAGAAATTTCACGAGGAGTTGGGTACGAGGTTGCATTTTAGTACCACATACCACCCACAGACCGATGGGCAGAGTGAGCGGACGATTCAGACGCTCGAGGACATGCTTCGAGCATGTGTGTTGGACTTCGGCGGGAGCTGGGACGCGTATTTGCCCTTGGCGGAGTTTTCCTACAACAACAGCCATCATTCGAGCATTGGTATGCCACCCTTTGAGCTATTGTATGGGAGGAGATGTCGTACCCCTATTTGCTGGGGTGAGGTAGGGCAACGCGTGATCGGTAGTACGGAGATGGTGCTTCAGACGACAGAGCAGATCCAGCAGGTCAGGCAGAGGTTGTTGACCGCTCAGAGTCGCCAGAAGAGTTATGCAGATAGACTTCGAACCGAGCTCGAGTTCCAGGTTGGTGATTATGTTCTCCTGAAGGTATCTCCTTGGAAAGGAGTGATCCGATTCAGGAAGAGGGGCCAGCTAGGACCCCGATATATTGGACCGTTTCGGGTGATCGCGAGGGTGGGCAGGGTAGCATATCGCTTGGAGCTACCCGCAGAATTGGAGCGGATTCATAATACCTTCCATGTGTCTCAGTTGAGGAAGTGTATAGCTGACGAGTCGGCGGTAGTGCCGTTAGAGGACATTCAGGTGGATGCGAGCCTGAACTACGCGGAGAGACCAGTTGCGATTGTGGATCAAAAGATCAAGGTTCTGCGGAACAAGGAGGTGCCCTTGGTTTTGGTTTAGTGGCAACATCGGAAGGGGTCCGAGATGACTTGGGAACCGGAGCGTGAGATGCGTGAGCAGCATCCGGAGTTATTTGCAGATCGAGACTTCGAAGGCGAAGTCTAGTTCTAGTGGGGGAGAATTGTAACAGCCCGAATTCCCAGGTATTATTCATTATTTATTTTGGTAATTTGTGAGGAGACTCGGCGAGTTGGAGCCTAGACTCGCCGAGTATGATCGCGGGTTCGCGTCTGGACTCGGCGAGTCCAAGAGTGGACTCGGTGAGTCCACGCTGTTTGATGAAACCCTAATTTCTCGGGTTTGAGGTATATTTAAAGGGCTTTATGGCCGTCATTTGCACTCATCAGTCCCCAGAGTGAAACCCTAGAGCAATTGAGTGATTCAAGTGAGGGAAGGAGCCATTATTGATCTTGGAGTTGTTGTCTAGCAAGGAAAGAGGAGATGTAGCCAAGAGGAAGCAAGAGAGGGGTGGATTCTTGAAGATTTGAGGTCCATAACATCACATCTGAGGTACAATCCCAAATCATTCTCTGTTATTGTGATGTTCATGTAGATTTAGGGCTTTTGAACCCATTTGTGGCTAGATCTAGTGTCCTCATGGTCCCTTAGCGAGTTAAGGTCCTGGATCTGGACCCATAGAGGTCCAGAGCACCTCATTACCAAAGCTTTATATGCATCCATGGAGGTTTTGGCTTGGGATCAATGTATTTGAGGCTAAAACACCATTCATGAGCTATTCAATGCTTGATGAGCATCAAGACTTGGACTTTACGTGGTCAATAAGCTTAAGGACACTGGATCTATGAGTTAGTGAAGCGGATCTGACCTCAGAAGGTCGTTTGGGGTTGTGCATGGAATGCACTCGCCGAGTCCATTCCCCAGACTCGGCGAGTTGGTGCGGGTTGTTCAACGATTACGAACCAGGGGTTGAGTAACCGAGTCGGGTGAGTGACTCAGTGAGTCGGAAGAGATTCAGAGGGATCGGGTTCCCGTAGGAACTCGGCGAGTCGGGTTGATCGTTGACCGGTGTTGACTGGTTTGACTTCGTGGTATTAGTCAGCCAGAGTCAAGTAGTATTAAGTAGAAATACACTTGTGTTGTAGGAGGACGATAGCTCGGGAGATCGATCACTAGTGGTTAAGAGATTTACGAGTTACCGAGACACGCGAGGTGAGTCTTCTCACTATACGCTACCTTGAGTGGTATTCTGGTTTGGCCAGAGGGTCTTATGTGCTATTTATGAGATTGTATGCTATGTGTTATTTGTATGCTGTATGACTATATGGACCGGACCGGAGGGTCCAACGATTCAGAACGGGCCAGAGGGCCCAATGAGCTATGACTGGACCAGAGGGTCCGACGAGCTGCGGGACTGGAGGGTCCCGCTGAGACATCTTGACCAGAGGGTCGGTTTTAGCCCCGAGTGGCGTATTTGTGGTATGTGGTATTTTGGGGAACTCACTAAGCATTATGCTTACAGTTGTTGTGTTTGATGTCTCAGGTACCAGCGAGGACCGTGGGAAGGCGGCGGCTTGACTCGTACACACTTACACCGATGGAGTTCACATTTGAGAGATCTTGGGAATTTGTTTTGAAAACACTGTTGTTTCGGATTTGAAATTATGATATGATATACATTTGGTGATTTTAAAAATTAAAAATTTAATTGGAATTTTACGTTGTTACAATAAAATATTACACAAAAATATAATTGTCCAGAAAAGTAAAGTATAAACCATATTTTGACCTAACATAAATATTTTGTGTATTGTAGATAAACGCTTAAAGTGTCTAACAATAAATAAATATTAACATTATTCAGTAAGATGTGCTTAACAAAAATAACCTTATTAAAAAATTTACACCATTTTATACTTATGGATGATAATTTTTTAAAATTAGAATACTTTATAAACCAAATAGATTTAAAAGAATATTGTCTTTAATGAAATTATGTTACAATTATAAAAGGAAAAATATTTATATATAAGAGAAATCAATAAAAGTTTGATAATAAAATCAGTATACCTACTTTTTCTCTAAATTATTAATCTTAAAATATTGATTTTTCAATTAATAATATATAAGATATGAAAATAAGACAAAATACAAGACTAGTCGTTGTCAAAAAAGGAGTATGAAAATATTTATTGTTACAACTTTTTATCCGTTTTTCTTTGGACTTTATGTATAGACTTGGATAGACTTTATGTATATAGCCTATACCATTTTTATAAATTGTTTTTATTATCAAAATTTAATTAACTTCTCTTCTATATGAAATATTATTCTTTTTAATAATGTGATATAATTTAATTAACGCTACTATTTTGTTATGTTTACTTGTTTTATTTACTCATTTAAATTATTACACAATTATCACCTATAGACAAAAAATTTTGCGAATATTAAATAAGGTAATTTTTTTATGAACATATGTACTGAATAAATAATGTTACTATTTAAACAATTTTTCTCTCTATATTTTCTAATCACTTTAAATTTCAAAGAAAATAAATATTTCATAGGTGTTGAACATATTATAAAATTATATAGGCATTTGTAGTGATCATAATTAGCTATTCGATTTATTTCCGTTAGAAAAATATTTCAAGAAATTCATTATTAAGTTAAGGGAAATCTCCAGAAAAATCCTAAAATTTTACCCTAATTTACAAAAAAATCCCAAACTAAAATTTGTTTACGAAAAAGCATGAATTACCGGTAAAAATTACGATTTGACCTTTTTTTTTCCGGTTTACCGGTTCTATTACTTACATGTTTCACTAAAGTCTCATTAGTTTACCCTAATTTGCGAATAAGTCCCAAAATAAAATTTACTGATGATTTGACTATTTTCTTCATGTAAGGTACATTTTATCGGTTTCATTGCTGACTTAGACACCTAGTCATTAAATTAGCTGATAAGATGAATACGATGGGTTATATAATGTCACATTTACTGTAAAATTTGATACCCATCTCATCAGCTCATTTATGACTATGTATCTACGTCAGCAATGAAACCAATAAAATGTGTGTTTCCATGAAAAAAGGGAAGAAAATGAGTTGATGTCTGATGAGATGGATATATTAGGTTACATAAGATTAAATAGACAATTTTATATTTCTTATAAACGTAAAAAATAACGCAATTGTTGTTAGTTTATGTAATTATTGTAGTCTTCTTTGGATGCATTTTATGTTCCATAAAGATATACTATATATTAAGATATCAAGTTTTATGCTAAACATAGCATTATATAACTCAACATATCCATCTCATCATCTCATTTAATGACTAGACATCCGGGTTAATAATGAAACCGGTAAAATGTATGTTACGTAGAGAAAATGGCCAAATCATTAGTAAATTTTATTTTGGGACTTATTCGCAAATTAGGGTAAAATAATGGGACTTTAGTGAAACAGATAAGTAATAAAACCGATAAACCGGAAAAATGGTAAAGTTAGGATAAAATTTTAGGATTTTTCTGGAGATTTCCCTTAAATTAAAGGGCCTTGTTGAAAAAAGCAAACTATTGTATACTATTGTATACATTACTAACAAACAAACGTGATCTTTTTTTTTCTGGATGCTCATATGATATTATTTATATATACCTTTTACTTTATCTATTTTTCATGAATGATATCAAATAATTATATGATGGTCATGTATTTTTAATTTAATGTTGATTAATATTGTATATTTTACTCTTTTCATTTGTCACGATTATGAATATCAATATATTGATATTTTATTAACAAAAGAGTTATTACGAATCCCAATAAAGAAAGAAAAAAACACCTTTTCTTGGTATTTTGGAGTCCCCATCGATATGAGATCCATCTCCTCCAAATTGAAGCCATGACCAATTATGTGTCCGCCTTCGATCTTTCTCCATCTCTTTCTGTATACAATTTATGTCTCTATCTCATTGAAAAAGAAAAACATAATCCTTCAGCAGGAAATATGATTTTGAGATCGAGAAATTAGGGGTTTAGGTGTAACTGGCGATGGAAAAGAAAGTAAGTGTAATTCATTGCCTCACTCAGAAATTGGTGTTTGAACGATTGAATTTAAGAAGTGTGTTTATTTGTATTTGATGGCATCAACACTGATGGCGTCGGCAGATGGATTATTGCCGGAAGGAATAATGATTTATGGTGGCTCCCTTCTCCAACGAAGCTTTCATCTCCAATGACGCTAGATATTTAAATCCTCTATACCACACCCATTTTGTAATAGCAAATACATATTATTCTTCATCATTTTGTCATCTCCAACCAAAGTTCAACAATCCGTCATTGTCGTTGGTGGTTGTGAGCCACGACTTGGTGGCTGTGAACACCAGATCTGATCTTCTTGAAGGCGGTCGTCTTGAACATCAATCTAGATCTGTTGAAAGTAGATACAGGAGTCGTTCATAAGATTCAGAACAATCGATATCTTTGTAAGTATAATGAGTAAAAGCTTCTTTCAACAAGCCTTTGTTTTTGAATTCATACCCTATAATCTTCTCCACCTCCTTCAAACTCGACTGCAAAGATGAGTCTGACATGATGACGGACCCGTTCATTTAGCTCCTAATCACTAATGCCACAAAAATGCCTTTAATTTGACAGAATTTAAGCTTGTATCCAAGAGAATACACCAAACTACTGAATAGTTCTGCTACATGATTGAACAATAATATAAAAAATACAGTTAAGAATTTCATGTTTAAACAAGTTGGATTTTATTACTTCATGTTGTTATATACTCTCTCCCATGTTTTAATTTATTATTATGATTTATTTACGTATCAATGTCAAATTTTTATTTGTTATTATATGTTTGTCCTATATTGTTTCTAACATAATCATCTTTTCTATACTTTTTCACTGCTTGATGTTGGAAATTATAGAGGTTTTATAGCAAATTGGCTAAGGCTTAAATTGATTAAGAGATAGGCCAACCTACAAATTGGAAATTCAAATATTTTATATAGATTACTATTAAAAAGTTTCTTATAAAATCAATTATAAATGATGAAACCTAAACATTTTATTTCGAAAAAAAATAACCCGATTTTAGGCTAATTAGTTAGTCAAATAAATATGTATATATAAGAATAACATTCTTGATATAATTGACTTTTCATACATATGAGAAGAGTCTTGAAAATATTGACTTTTCTTTCTTCAAACCGATCAAATTTTTGCATGATATTTTAGATATTCAGTTACAATTTCAGAATAATATGAACATATATTCTTAAATAATGTGATACTAGGTGTGAGACCCGTGTACTACACAGGTTAATAAAAACAAATGTTAAACCAAATGGTCTTTGGCTTAGTGGTAAGGTGACTCTCTCAAATAATAGATCATGCGTTCAAGTCTCTTAGGAGACACATATAGTATTTAGGAGTAGATTAATTAGTTTGTCATTTCAAAAAAATAAAATGAAACAAATGTTAAATATGACGTTTAAATAATAAACATCTTTAAAAATTTAATGGTGATATTATCATGTTTATACAATGATATATAAAATTTAATAAACTTAAAAAGAAAAAAGATAATTATACATGGTGATATGAAACTTACTATTATTGCATTCTTTTTTCCATAAAAAGGCTTATAATAATATAATTGACATGTTATTTCAAGTTATTTATGTTGTCACCAAAAATAAAAGGTTCATCGATCCAAATGTTTGAGAATGCAAATTTTAATTTGAACAAAAGATGTAAAATAATATATATATATATATATATATATATATATATATATATATATATATATATATATATATATATATATATGTGTGTGTGTGTGTGTGTGTGTGTGTGTCGGTGTCATATTTCATAAAAGAAATGCATCAGAAAATATCATCACCATTAAAATATATTTATAATATATGTTATGTTTTTGTTAAATATAAATTATATTGTTGTTTTACAAGTACCAAAGCTAAACGATTTTTAAGAATAGCCTTCTATTACATAACATGATTTTCAAGAACATTAACACAAAACATCGAAGCATAAACGTTAATGTAAAGACATGCATGAAGGATGTTGTCATATATCCTCCATGAGAAGTTAATCATAAGTCATAAAAGAAGAAATAAAATATGAGATTTTCTAATATGTGTCTTAAGGACACATATAAGAAGCATTAATTGATGGTATATATTACTATAATGAATTATAAAATACATTGATTATAAGAAATATTACCATAATTAAATATGAAGTACATTAATAATCTATATAATAAACGTATTTCGAGTTTAATTATGGTAATATTTTTCATAATTAATACTTCTTATATATGTCTTTAGGGCACACATTAGAAAATCCCATAAAATATTTGACTCTATAAACATATTAATAAAAACACTTTACTATAACTTGGTGTCCTTTGTGTGACCATTTGATGTGCCGTAAACTTGCATAAACTTCATAGGAGCAAAAAACATAAAGTATGGTATGAATTGACATCATATTTGTTAAATTGACAATGTTCAGGGGCTTCAACTAGAAGTTAAAAAAAATCACTTGTACTTGTCAGAAAAATGTCAGGTATTAACGTGTACCTCTTAATAAGCAAGCATTGTGCATGAAGTGTTAGAATACTCAATGATCAAGATGTAATTATAAAAAATTAGGTTGAATATTCTTTGAAATTCCATCCGATTAAGGGATTAAGGGATTACCCAATTAAGCCCATTAATTTAGAAAGAAACAGCTCCTTAGTCCTATTTTCAAAAAGTTTTCAGAACCAAAATAGTTTCAAACATCCCATGATGAAATGTAATAAGTACCGTTCAAGTTTCAACCCCAATACCTAAAATAAAAATTGAGATATAATAAGCCTTGTTCCACTTTAAATATATATATATATATATATATATATATATATATATATATATATATATATATATTTGGACTCTTTGTTTATTTCTTTTTCTTATATAAACAATAACTTATAAAGGATAAAACATTATATCTACTTTAATTTAGTGTCTTTTAATTGTGTAATATTATTTGACAAAAAACTCATAATATTGACTACCCATATACTCCGTATGTGTTAGTTACACTGGAAATCATACCCTTTCATATTGCCATCTTCAAATACAAAAATTTTGCCTAGACGCCAGATGCAAATTCACCAGGTTCCAAATTCCACTAAAGCATAGTAAAAGACCACGAGTTCATAAAATCAATAATCAAAACCTTGAAATTAAATATAAGAAAATCAATAAACAAATTCTTACCATGTTTGAAGCATACCGAAACTTTTGCAATAAATCATTCGTGATCCAGATATGGTCTGTCATCTTCCTAAAGCAACATAACTCGGCCCAATATTTTAGCTCATTGTTTAGAAAAAAAATATTTAATTTGCATCTTAAAATCAAGGTTCAAGAGGCGAGAATAAAATGAAAGAATTAAAGACAGCTCACTTAGACAGATAAAAGATGGTCGTATGGTGAAAGTATGTTTAACAAAAACTATCAATTTACATGAGGTATCATTGTGTTACCTTACAGGTAGTTATATAAATGGACAATACAAATGTCTTAGAGTAATGTGCAAGAAATATACAAGAGGAAGGTGAGGGCTTATGAAAAAAAACTCAAAATTAAGAAGAAGCTCACCTTTATTGGTATATAAATCGTTGCATTATGTATAACCAATTAACCACATACATTTCTACATCATTTTTCCATTTATCATATCCAACACTTGAAACCTGCGATAAAATCAATCACCAACAAAACCTGCATCAGAAAGCAATTAAACACGCCATCAAGTACTTATAAAAAGGTAACCATATCATATGAAAGCTTTGCACGGTTCAGACAGAGGAAAGTTTCTCAAACCCTGCTTAATGGCCCATTCTACTACATATCTAACAGAAAAAGAGTAGAAGAAAAGAAGGGGTGGGAGAAATGGTTTGTAACATAGTTTACCTGAAAATCATGTAATAAGATGGTGAATTCACTGAGCTTTGGTCAAAACTGCAAGCCTAAGAAAAATCACAACCATGAGAAATTCCTCTTATACAAACCTCATATATAAAAAGTAAATAAAAAAAAGAACAAACCTGAAGACACCTAAAAATAGAAAATTATGAAATAAAACATGAAATCGAACCTTGTTTCGTTACGGATAGAAAATCCAAAATTCGAATTAGCGAATTACTCTTATGAAATTAAAACTTTGTATTTGGTGGCGTACGATCCATAGGTGGAAAATGCTTTTACATCAGAATGCAGTTGAGGCTAGGCATTTTTAGTCTGAAAATGGGCCTAGCTCGTTTATGACCAAGTACATCAAATGATAGGAATTACTATAGAGATACATGATTTACATTTCGTTACCAAATACCAATTTTAGTGAAAAAAGGGACTCATAAATGAATGCAACAAAGGTGGGGTTATTGTTGACTCCATGGACCTTGTTTCCCACCTTCACACATGCTTCAAACCATAAGCAAAATACAGAGATGGGGTTGAAAGTATCTCCATTGATCCTGTTGGCCATCTTTTCCTCCTGCATAAACGTGTCAAAATATAGATTAGACAATAGAAGAACATAGAAGATTGAACTGCCGATTCTTGAATCTACACAACAGAACAAACACACATGTTACAATAAAAAAAATAAGAAAACATGTTCAAATCTTTCCCTTCGAGGGTGAGTGATGTTAGAGAGACGAACACAAAAGGAAGTCATTGTTGTTGACACAAAACTCTTCCAAATGAAAGTGAAGACTTTTAGAAAAGCATACGACTGACAAAGGGAAGACGGGAACCATATGACTTCATCACTTCCATTTCAACACTGTTTGGGATAATAAAAACCCTAGATATATTGAGATACATAGGAAATATTGAGGGATTGATACGATGATAAAGGAAACGATAAGGTAGATTTGAAGACGGGTGTGCCGATGTTTAGGGGATATGGGTTTGAATGTTGATTTTGTTTTTGATTTTCTTAATTTCTTGCTTTTTCTAGGTACAAAGGATGCAACGGAAATCATAATATTTTGCCTGATAGTTTGGATACTTATTGTAGAAAAGAAATGAAGGGCATTTTGGGCAATTCAGTTTAGTAAAAAGTAGCAGGAAAATTCGATTTTGGGGGGCTTGTAGAATGCCATGTGGCAAAAATCTACTTATTTATTAGATTAGGGGATATTACGGTAGCAATGGCATACAAAAAAAAAGAATTTAAAACTAAATTACATCAGTAAAATAAACATTCACGAATCATGCTAATGGTCTTAATAAAAATACTATATATTAATATATACTATTAATTCACAAAGGGTTTAGGGAGCAGTAGCATAGTTATTCATTTTCACAAGAGTTGTCACATTAATTTTCGGTTTGCACGTTTCTAACCCTTCTTCTTTAACTGGTTTACACATTAGCCACATGGTTTCGCAAATTTAGTCTGCACATATACTCAGTGCCGCCCTTCTCTTCTAATAAGACTCATTGTCATCCTTCTCTTCCAATACGAGCCTCCACCGCCATTGACAGTCTATCTTCAAGCTTTTTCTTTTACCGACTTGCTTTCGAATTTTACACCCCGTTCCCAAGTTCAACTTAATGAGAGTAAAAAAAAGAAAATTGGTGGAATTGAGAAGAAAGTAAAAGAAATTGTTGTTCCCGAGTTTCATTAAAGGAAGGAAATGGAAACATTTGAATTAAAATAAATACAAAATGTGAAATAAAAAAATCTTTCTATTGAATTAAAATACATTATATATATATATATATATATATATATATATATATATATATATAGTTCAAATAAAAACAGTAAATAGTGTGAGAACGTAAAAACACTATTTTTATGTTATTATTCTACTATGAATTTTGTATCTACAACTTTATGTCATTATTCAACAATGAATAAATAAATAGTCACATGTGAAAACTAAAATTGGAATTTACTACAAAAATATACATCCATAAATTTATAATAGAATAATAACATTATAATGAATATATGAATAATCGAACGTTAATATTCATATTAGAATTACTTCAACAATACATGTATACAACAAAAGTTATATGTATGTTTTTCGAGTATGATGAGATCCATGTGAGGGATTTCAAAGAACATGCCATTACCAGTTATGATGAATCAAAGAAGAAGACGAAGGATGAATAGGATCAGCCGACCCTTTGTGGTGTGTGTATATGATGGCACAAAGGTTTAATTAGGAGATAAAAACTTTCATAATTATATAATTTTTAGTTTTGTTATTTAATTAATTACTCAATGAAATTACTTAACTACCCTTTAGGTTTACTTAGTATATAACCACAACCATTAGATCAAAACTTGATCAATGGTCCCACTTTGTTATACATTCACATGATAATAATGATTATATATGATCCTAGCTCCCACACACACACACACACACACACTCTCCCTCTCTCTCTCTCTCTATATATATATATATATATATATATATATATATATATAGTTAGGTGAAAATGTGGATGACACCTATTGCATAGATTTATGTGGACAGTGTTATTCTATGAATATGACTAAATGAATATGTTGTTTGGTAATGTGTATATGTTCAGCCTCACATAAATATCATCATTATCATGCATTCTCGGTATTTGTTATTCATTTTTGGTCTCACACATCTTTTTTCACTCATTCTAATTCTTAAAGAATACTATTATCAAGAACACATCCTGACAGGATGAGAATCATAAAAAAAATGCCCATAATAACTTTATAGACGGGTTAATTGGTGAAAATGTGTGATAATGATAATATTTATGTGATATTGAACATATTTACATTACCAAACAAAAAATTATCTTACTCATTCTCACAGAATAACACTATCCACACGTCCGCACAATAGATGTCCAACCACATTTGAACCTAACTCTCTCTCTCTCTCTCTCTCTCTCTCTTTATCTCTCTTTATATATATATATATATATATATATATATATATATATATATATATATATATATAAATATATATATATATATATATATAAATATATATATATATATATATATATATATGATCCTAGGGTCCATCCAGTCTCCCACTACTTTACGGAATAAGGTATCATCCAAACTAGTTTATTCATTATTAACCAATGCTTTCACATCCTATTTATGGTTGACCACAAGCATCAATTGTTTCCAATATATTCGATCATTCACATATTGTGTATACAATGCATTGTTAATTATATCATATAAACCTTTTGAAAGAAACCTTAACATCAATCGTCACTTTATATTATATATATATATATATATATATATATATGGTTAGGTTATTGTGTTCTAACTATCTATTCTGTGCATGTATGATTGATTCTGGACCAATTATTTTGGTTATTTTAGGAAAATAATTAATGCATATGACATGTTAAAGATATAATGACTATTAATTAAATCTTCAGCATTTAATATGCATTAATTACTTTCTTAAAATAACTAAAATGATTGGTCCAGAATCAATCCTACATGCAAACAATAGATAGTAGAAACATTTAACCTAACTCCATATATTCTTAGAAAAGAAAAAAAAAATTATGCTAATCTATGATAATGGTACACTTATTAATAACAAAGAAACAAAATATATAAATCATTCTACCAGACTATACTATTACATATAATTTTTTCATTATATGTCACACCCTCGAACCAAATGGCAGAAACGTCCGGAGGCGGATGACTTCATTGTGTAGTAGGATAACAATTGCATATAAATGAAACATAGCAAATCCAAACATCATACATTGAGATAACAAACTTACATTGTTTACATATTGTGTTTGTTCTTCAAATTACACAAAAGAGACATAAGTAAATAAATTCCAAACTACAGCAAAGTAATCCTGAATCCGCGTCCCTTTAACCTGATTACTAATTTCCTGAAAATACAAGTCGTTTTGAAAAACGTCAACTAAAAAGTTGGTGAGTTCATAAGCATTTTCGTATAAAACTTGTGATAGTTTAGAAATCCAGAAAATTCTAGTGTTTTCTTATCAAAACAGTTGTAAGTCTTGTTTTCTATCTAGTATAGTTGCATGTGTGTATCTTAGTCTATCATCTTTCGAAATTGTGAAATCGTTTTCTCCAGAAAATCCTATATTTTCTTGTATAAATAATCGTGAGTTCTGTTTCTAATTAAGTGTAGTTACATGTGTGTGTTTTAGTCTATCATTTTCGAAATCGTATAAAATCGTTTACTCCAGAAAATCCCATAGTTTCTTGTATAAGAAAATCGTGAGTTCCGTTTCCAATTGAATATAGTTACATGTGTGAGTTTTAGTCTGTCGTTTTTGGAATCGTATAAAATCGTTTACTCCAGAAAATCCCATATTTTCTGATATACAAAATGGTGATCTAAAAACCCTAAGACTGGTGAGGTGTGAGAAATCAACAGACGATTGTGGACATTACGCACAACGCAAGTGGACGATCAACACAACGTATGTGGGCAATCACTACCATGCATAGGGGCGGTCAACACAATGTGCCAATTTATTTGTAAGGTTTTCCCTACATAAATTTCTAAATAGCAATATCATATTCTAGTGAGCTGTTATAACCATACTAATATGATGGAGGCCTATCTTGGCGTTTCTCAGGCGCCCAAATCGATAAAAGAGATTTGTCACCTTAGAGTGACCAATCTAGCTGTAGCGAATAGCGAAGGTGCGGGGTGTCAACCTCATATAGATCTATACACAAATTCCCGCTCTCCCTCCAGTAGACTCTGGTTATAACTCCTACAGGACTTTAAACGTACACTAATATATATATATATATATATATATATATATATATATATATATATATATATATATACTAGTCTATAACCCGTGGAAACCACGGTTACAAAATTAATTAAATATTCATAGTAAAAAATTCAAAATTATTAATCAATTATTTTATATAAAATTTTAAATACATTATTAATTAAGAGATTTTTTTATTAGTTATCTAAAATTATAATTATTGATTCAAATAAATATGTGGAATTAATTTATCATATATATTAGACTCTTTTTATTTGTGGACTAATGAAAACAATAATATAAAATTTAAAATTTAAAATAAAGAATAAATAGATTGACAAATAACATCACATTAATTAGGAGGTTTAATGAATTTAAAATAGAGAATTAATAGAATGACAAGTGACATCATATTAATTAGGAGTTCTAATATTATGACACTTGGCAAAAAGACTACTCTTTTATTAGTATATATATATATATATATATAGGATTAGGTTATTTTGTTTTTACTAACTATTGTGTGCCACAATGCACAGATCTGGACCACCGGATGAATAAAATCAATGATTATGATCTGAGGGTCTATGATATTACAGTAGAGTAGCATGTACCATATAATCACAAAAAATTCAGCAAAGGGGTATTTTGGTCAATTAACCTATATTAAAAAAAGGTAATTTTTGGATTTTAAGGGATCATTAACACTTCTAATTTTAAAATCTGAATTTTTTAAATTAATTCTAATTAATTCTAAACATAATTTGTAAAAATAACCGATTTTATTCCGCCAGAATGGATTTTTGTTTGAATGATGTTCTTTCATAGTTTTATTCTAGTAGAATATTAATGAAGAATAACATAATTCTTGAACTCCTAGTTGAAGAATAACAACATTTTAGTATTTTCATATACATTCGAACTTAAATACAAATTCATACATATTCTTACATACTAATAGCCTTCTACATTTTAATATATTTATACATATTCTAAAAGAATATCATAAAAAACCAGCATTCTTGAATATACAGTTAATGAATAAATACAAGTGTAATTCTTAAAAAATAAGAACATTCTTAAACTATGAGTGTCATCAATCTTTGGCTCATTCTTCAAGTCATTCTTATCAGGTCTTCAAGCCATTCTTCCAACCATTCCTATCACAAATGCAACAAAAACTAATAATGGTTAAAAACATGTTGCTTGCAATTCCTATTAATTTATACATTCTGGGAAAATACATATAACTCATTCCGGTAGAATATACAGAACACAATCTTGCATAATACATAGAATACAATCTCGCAGAATACATAAAATAAAATCTGCTAGTTATAACTTTACATGCCACTATAAAGAATTAAAAGCATGTGATTTTCCATTTGCAATCGTATTTCTCTATATATAAACATTCTAAAGCATAGAATGTAAAAATGCATTCTGTCAGAATTACTAGAATGTTACTTGCAATTCCTAGCACTTTATATATTCTAGAAGAATACATAGAATATGATAGAATACATAGAATACATTTTGACAGAATACATAAAATTTGCTACTAAATCAAGATTATAAAATTGTGAACAGTGGAACATGTTAAGTTTAATATTTTTCAAATATTAGAAGGTTAGATTTTGATATTTTACACATATTGCTTATTTAATCAGGTGATTACAAATGCTTTTGAGAAGAGTTTTCTCATTCATACAATGTTTAAGCTCTAAAATGTCTCAAATTTGTGAAAATCTCTTATAAACCCTTAATCAAATCTTCACCCTAAATTGATTAAAAAAAATCAAATACCAATAGCAAAGATTGATGCTTCTCAGGTAATTAACAAATAAGGAGTTAATAACAACAACAAAAAACATATCAAAAGATTTAATGAAGAAAATAAAAAAAAATACTCTTTGAGGCATTTCTACAAATACCTGGCGTGCAACATAGAAATTAAATTTTCTTTCAGTCCATTTCTACAACAAAGCTGCCGAATTCTCTTTGAGGCATTTCTACAAACATCCATCGATTCTTAATCAAATGAACACCTATGTAGTTCTGCCAAATCAAACAAGAACAAAAAGAAAAGAAGGAGCCTTTACCTATTGATTGAATCTGGCCGTTGCAAGAAGATCATTGAGTTGGAACCATGAAATCCGAGGAGAGCCGGAGAGGAGCGACTCCGGTGCAGGGCATCGTTTGCTAATCCAGGTAATTTTGGCAGAATATTGATTAGGATTATGCGAGATCAAGTATCAATCGTCAGGAGGGAAGAAAAGGGGTGCGTGCGTTTCTCTTTTCCATCTTGTGTGTGCGTATAAAAAAAAAAGCGATCGACTCCTTCTATCTGTGGTGTGCGCCGACTGGAAGAAGAAAGAAGAAATCGAGGTCTTGATCGGTTGTGTTGTGGGGTGTCGATCATTCATCTTGGTAATTACTTGAATATAAGACACGATGCAAGAGAGAGACTAGGTCAAAAATATTGATTTTATTTCCTTAGTTGCATGATTTCAATTAAATGATTCCTTAATTAAAAAGTATAAAATGTCCAGAATATCCTTAAATGATTTATTTAATTATTTATTATTTCTTCAATTCTCATTGGTGCATTTAGGCACACAATACTTGCTAAAAACATTTGAACCTAGCTCTGTCTCTCTCTCTCTCTCTCTCTCTCTCTATATATATATATATATATATATATATATATATATATATATATATATATATATATATATATAGGTACTTTTGAGACTCGTCTGACTAGAATACCAACCGGTTTTTGAGCAATCGATGAAATCTTTTATTTAATAAATAACAATATTTGTGCTAGTTGACTAGGTTTATCATTTTAGTTTATTGAGGATAATCCACTTGGAATCATATTTATCAAAAATGACCCAATATTATCGGTATTGGCAAAAATGGCCCTTCTTTTTATAAATTATCAAATAAGGCTTATATTTGTTAGAAGGTGTAATAAGTGGTTCAAAACTAGGTGAATTGTCGAAAATGGCCCATTTCTTTTAAATTGTTCATTTTAGACTTATATTCATGAAAATATTCAAAAAGGCCCTTGTTTATCCAAAAATTCCATTTTTGGGTCCTTTAAAAATTGAGATGTTCAATAAGTCTCTGATTTTATTCCATTTTCTAAAATGGTCCTTATATATACATGTGGCCGAAAATGGTCCCCAAAATATCATTAATACTCCAATTTAACCATTTCCAAAGTATTATGTTTAACAATTTGTTTAAACAATTTTGGGAGCAAAACCTTATGATTCTTGATTCAAAAATTTATGATTTATATTTCATAAACATATTAGCTTTTGTTTCTAACTTCTACATTGAGATATATAGTTCAAAACCTTGAGAATTGCTAAAAATATCGAGTTCTTGAACCAATATATATATGGTTCATAACTCTAAACACATAAATCATATCATACATGCATAAGCAATCAATTATACTAAAATTTCACAAGACCCTTGAATTGTATCCTCCCCCAAAACCATGAGAACATCAAAAAGAGGGGTATGAAGCTCACCTTGGTTTGATTTGGTGGGTGATTTGGAGAGGTGATGAGAAGTTCAAGTCCTAACACTTGAAGAGTTTGAATGATCGTCTTGAGGATTTTGCTAGCGTAGAACTATTAACACATAATTATATGTGTGAGTATAAGATTTGCAACCACTAATTGTATGAAGCATTTGACTATGCATAATTTACTTACAAGAATTTGGAAGGAATTATGAAGGAAATGGCTTCTGGAGCAAAATCTTGAGTTCTTGGGAGAGTTCGCAGATGTTCAGAGTGAGTGAAATGGAGAATGGGTTTACGCACCTTTCATATGGAATAGGGAAATTGATGGGATGCTTACTTGGAATACTGCTGGGTAATATTGATTTCTAGGAGTTAATTCATGAGTTACTGAGATTGGCATTGGGAATTAGTCCCTTACAGCTAATAAGCATCGTAAACGCATTTGAGTTGAGAGGAGTTTATGGTTTAAATGGATCATAAACTAAGATTCACGGCCAAGATGCCTCCTAGGGAGGTGTTCATGGTCAAAATTTGGAGTCTTTATGGTATTTATGCCCTAGATGCTTCCTAGGGAAGTGTTCATGGTCAAAATTTGGAATCCTTATGTAGTTTACGCCCAAGACATTACCTAGGGGTGTGTTCACGGCTTAGCCTTGATATTTTAGAGTGTTTACGCCCAAATAGTTGCCTAGGAATGTGTTTATGGTCTAGTAGGGTCCACTAAGGGAGTTTATACTAAAGTAAGGTCCCAAAAGAGGGTTTACGGCCAAGGGTGGCCCAAGGAAGGTGTTCACGGTTTTGGGTGATTTTTGAAGGGTGTGTTCATGTTTTTAGCTAGTATGCACTCAAAGGTGGTGGTCTTAGTGGGATATTGTGCTAAAACTTCCATACAAGGTGTCTAATGGGTGTTTTCTTGTTAACTAGCTAAGGGTGCTTTCAACCAAGGTTCCACAAAACTTATTGCCCATATTTATATCCATATAGGTTGACTTAAGTCATTATTCTTATTGCCTTCCACGTTCTATGGTGGTGGGGAGACTAAGCTTAATACTACTAGACAATCTGTTGTTCCACAAAACTTTATCATTTTTTTCTCTGTTCTTATATCTATTTTTTCTGTTATTATTCATAGATACCATAATAACATGTGATTATGTGTATCTAATCACATATGATTTATGTGGATAAGATTCTTTTCGCGTTCTCGATTCAATAATTATTTTTTCCACTTTAATCATATGTGAGTAAATATATTTAATCAGATGTGATTATATGTTTCTAAGCACATATGATTTTATTTGGAAAAAACAAATTTTGTCTATTTAAATCATATGTGAGTAGATACATACAATCACATGTAATTATATACGAATGCAAAAACAAATCTTTATCCAAATTAATCATATGTGATTAAATACATATAATTGCATGTGATTATATGAATCTAATCACATATGATTTATGTGGACATAATTCATTTTTGCTTTGTCGATTCAATAGTTGTTCTCATGTATTTTATCACATGTGATTATATGTATAATCGTATGTGATTAAGTACATGAGCACAACTATTTAATCGAGAAGGAAAAAATAAATCTTGTCCACCTCAAATCATATGTGATTATATAGATATAATCACATGTGATTAATTACACAAAAGCAATTATTCAGTCAAAACCGCAAAAATAAATATTGTCTACATAAATCATATATGATTAAATACTTATAATCACATGTGATTATATGTATCCAATCATATATGATTTATGTGGATGAGATTCATTGTCACATTCTCGATTCAACAATTGTTCTTTGTCCAGTGTAATCATATTTGATTAAATACATATAATCATATGTGATTATATGTATCTAGTCACATATGATTTATACGGAAAAAATAATGATGTCTATATAAATCATATGTGATTAGATACATATAATCACATATGATTATATACACAAGAACAACCATTGAATCGAGAACACAAAGATAAATATTGTCCACATATATCACATGTGATTAAATGCATATAATCACATGTGATTATATGTATCTAATCACATAGAATTTATGTGGAAAATATTTATTTTCGCGTTCTCGATTCAGTTTTTGTTCTTGTGTGCTTAATTACATGAGATTATATGTATCTAATTAGATATGATCTATATGGACAATATTCATTTTCACATTCTTGTTCAATATTTGTTCTTGTACATTTAGTGACATATGATTTGTGTACAAAAGATTCATTTTCGCGTTTTTGATTAAACAGTTTTTCTTTTTCCATAGTAATCATATGTTATTAATACATAAAATCACATATGATTAAATAAACAAGAAAAAATATTGAATCATGAATATCAATAAAAATCATATGCGATTTGATACATATAATCACATGTGATTAAGTACATGAGTACAACTATTGAATTGAGAAAGAAATAATGAATCTTGTCCACATAAATCATATGTGATTAAATACATATAATCATATGTGATTAAATATATTAGAACAATTATTGAATCGATGCAATAATAAATATTTTCCATACGAATCATATGTGATTAAATAAATATAATCACGTGTGATTAAATACACAAGAACAACTATTGAATCAACACGTGAAAACAAATATTTTCCATGTGTGACAACCGAAAAATTTCCGTTAGTTTTAACGTCGAAATTAATTACGTCAAAAATTAGCCAAATTTATCCCGAAAATATTTTTGACTGGATTTAAACCCGTTGGAATATTTTAATTAATATTCGTCAAGTGAAAATAAAAACACGTAAATTATCTTTCCATTTATTTGGAAAAAGTTATTTTTATTCGCGGCCATTTAACCGGGTAAAATTTTAAACCTCGTTAAACATAAATATCGGGTAGTTGTATAACGGATACAACACCCAAGCCCTATATAAGGGTGGGTGGACACTCCTTAGAAGCCTTTTCCCACCTTAGACTCTCTCTCTCTCTCTACTTTCTCTCTCTACAAATGGGTTTTGGTCAAAAATCGCCCCTCCGAGCCTCAAATCGGTAAGTAAACCTTCCTAGCTTGTTATCTAACTTATCTAGCTTGCAAATTCGTGACTTAATCATCCAAAAACCCCAAGAACATGAGTTTAAGGTCTTGGGAGCATCCCAAAACTGTAAACCCCTTGAATGAGGGTTTTAATACTCAAAAACCCTCCCAAACACTTCTCATGCTTAGCAATGGCTTAGAGGCTTACCCGAAATGACTTAGAACACCAAAATCGGACCAAATGGGGAGTAAACATGAGTTTACGGTCTAAGGATGTTCTTAGACCATAAAACCATCTTCATGGACCATAAACACTTGTTTAAGTGTTAAACTACCCCTTAAACAACTCCAAGGGCTTCCATGAACTTCCTTGAGTGCATAGAGCCTTATTTTCCTTCATGATATGCACCAAAGCATACAAATATGTGTCACACTTGAGTTTATGGCCCAAGAAGGTTCTTGGACCATAAACACCTATTCTTAGACCATAAACACCCCAAAGGGTGTTAAAGTGCCCTTAACACTTTGTATGGCTTGGAATTGGACCTAGAACTTCGTATGCTTAACCTACAACCACCAAAACATAGGATTCATGGACAAAATGAGTTTACTACCATAAAATCATGTGTTTAAGGTAGTAAACTCCCCAAGAACATCTCCTTAGATCGTAAACACCTTTCCAGGGTGTTTAAGTGCCCTAAAAACCTTCCTATGCTCCTAAAAGTGACTAGAACCTTACATGCATGAGTTAGAACCACCAAAAAACAAAAGAAATGGACCAACATGAGTTTACTACCGTAAACTCATGTGTTTACGGTAGTAAACTCCTCAAGGAGTAGTCATAGGTTGTAAACTCCTTAAATGGCCCATTTTGAAGCCTTAAACCCTTCATAAGCCCTAGAATTGAACCTAGCCTAATTCCACAAGTGTTATAAGACCTTAATGCATCAAAGAACACACCATCCATGACTTTACGGCCGTAAACTCATGGGGATAAGGTCTTAGGGCCGTAAACTCTATAAAGAGTTCACTCTTGAAGAGAAAACTCCCTATCTAGGCCATACACACCCTTAGATGTTACCCGGGACACTCCTAGCACTTGACCAAAGTGTTTTCCGCATTTTAGGATGCGTATACATGTTTAATTAGTATTATATTTACTAATTGTATGTAAACATATGTCACCATATGTTAATAGGTCACTAAGTGTGTTCAAGTCTTTACTTGACACCGAGCGCCCAACCGGCACCTTCGTCGGATCCACTTACAACAGGTGAGTTCATACCCCTGAATTAACCTTTTAAATGTTTTTACATGATTTTATGGGGGGGGGGGGAATACAAGTTAAAACATGCCAGTTATCATATCAATCACATGTGATTGATAACCCGCATGCACAAGGATCTATTACACTGTCAACTGTTTTACCAAGTATGATACTGTAAATGGTTTTCTAAAACGTCTTTACTTGTTCAAAGCTTTTCTCAAATTGACTCTCGCGCTGTATGTATTATTTCAGATTTAGTTACAACAGTATTTTAAACAAAGGATTTCTTTACCTATAATGTTTTATCAAAGTTTCATTTAAAACTTGTTTATGAAAGGTTTTCAAAGGATATCTAAAGGTTTTCAAACTTATTTTACAAAAGAATACCAAGTCGTGATTTTCTTAAGTATAAAGGTTTTCCAAAGTTTTCATCAAAGTTTTCTTCCATGTTTTTATACCCTTACTTTGTTAGATACTACTGCTTCGTTATACTTCTACTTAGTTAATGCTCCCACTTAGTTAAATGCTACTACTTTGTTAACGCCTCTACTTAGTGATACGCTCCTACTTGTTAACGCTTTTACTTCGTGATACGCTTTTACTTTGTGATACGCTCTTACTTCGTGATACGCTTCTACTTAGTGATACACTCCTACTTGTTAACGCTTTTACTTCGTGATACGCTTTTACTTCGTGATACGCTTCTACTTCGTGATACGCTTCTACTTGTTAACGCTTCTACTTCGTGAAACACTTCTACTTAGATAAACCAGAGTCTCCTGTATACAGGTATAGACATATAGGTTTACATATAGGTATAGACATATAGGTTTACGTCGGTCAGTTTATTTGTGAGTCTCTATCATTAGTCCAGTATTTACATCAGAACTCACTACACGAGATGCATCTTCAGGACACGGCCTTCTCCGTTGTCTAGTTGGTAACCAGAGTCTCCTGTAGGGAGAGCGAGCATTGTGCGTATAGATCTATACGAGATTGACACCCCCACACCCTGACTGCTAGCTACAGTCCACGGCCTACCAAGCCAAGGGGTGACAAATGTCACATTCTTTCCGACGCTTGCAGGGTGTCAAGTTCTCTAGTGTCTATCAGTATGGTTACGAGTATCTCGGGGTTACCTTATAATTCATGGCCTTAAGGTAACGGGAATTAACATTGTATTCACTGTTTTTAGACCTTGCTAGACGTATCATTCAATTGATACTGTCTGGGGTCTGTGTTCACTGTTTTTAGACCTTGCTAGACGTATCATTCATTTGATACTGTCTGGGGTCTGTATTCACTATTTTTAGAACTTGCTAGACGTATCATTCATTTGATACTGTCTGGGGTCTATATTCATTGTTTTTAGACCTTGCTAGACGTATCATTCATTTGATACTGTCTGGGGTCTGTATTCACTGTTTTTAGACCTTGCTAGACGTATCATTCATTTGATATTGTCTGGGGTCTGTGTCTCCTTTCGTTAGACTGAGCCAGACATGTCATTCATTCGATACTCTCCTGGAGTCTATGATTTCTTTTGCCTTAGTCAGCAGTATTTCCTACTGAGGCCTATGTTATTTTCCCTAAAGTTTTTACTTGTGATATCCTTCTACTTTCTTTAAAGTCAAATACCGTATATTGGTAATGATAATATTTTAGGGAAATTCTCTTTAAAACATAACACTATCGGGTCTTGGTAGAAGACTGATTTTATTTAGAAAATATAGGATTTTCTGGAAAGGACTCTAATACACCGTTGATTCTAAACTACTACTTTTTATAAAGTTATTTGAATAAAATGACACTAAATACTTATGAACTCACCAGCATTTATAAAAAATGCTGATACTCGCTTTCAAATAACTTGTATTCTCAGGTCAGCAATAGACAGGTACATCCCAGGAGCTTTTGGTGAAGACAGTTTAGTACCAAGCTGCACTTATATTATTACTTGTATTACTTTGATGTTTCTATGTAATGTAAACTATGTAAAACTATTACTATTAATGCAATGGTTGTTGTACTTTGATTACTATACTGCATATGTTGTGATACTTGACATGACGTCATCCACCCCAGAACGTTTCCGTCGTTCCGGTTTTGGGGTGTGACACCATGTAAATTATATGTGATTAAATACATATAATCACATATGATTATATGTATCCGATCAAATATGATTTATGTGGATGAGATTGATTGTCACATTCTCGATTCAATAATTGTTCTTTGTCCACTGTAATCATATGTGATTAAATACATATAATCATATGTGATTATATGTATCTAGTCACATATGATTTATACGGTAAAAAATAACGATGTCTATATAAATCATATGTGACTAGATTCATATAATCAAATATGATTATATACACAAGAACAACTATTGAATCGAGAATACAAAGATAAATATTGTCCACATATATGATATGTGATTAAACGCATCTAATCACATGTGATTATATGTATCTAATCACATAGAATTTATGTGGATAATATTTATTTTTGCGTTCTCTATTCAGTTGTTGTTCTTGTGTGCTTAGTTGTATGAGATTATATGTATCTAATTAGATATGATTTATATGGACAATATTCATTTTCACATTCTTGTTCAATAGTTGTTCTGGTACATTTAGTTACATATGATTTCTGTACACAAGATTCGTTTTCGCATTTTTGATTAAATAGTTTTTTTCTTTTTCCACATTAATCATATGTGATTAACCCATAAAATCACATATGATTAAATACATAAGAAAAAATATTGAATCATGAATATTATCAATAAAAACCGTATGCGATTTGATACATATAATCAAATGTGATTAAGTACATGAGTACAACTGTTGAATTGAGAAAGAAATAATGAATCTTGTCCACATAAATCATATGTGATTAAATACATATAATCACATGTGATTAAATATATTAGAACAATTATTGAATCGACGCAAGAATAAATATTTTCCATACGAGTCATATGTGGTTAAATAAATATAATCACATGTGATTAAATACACAAGAACAACTATAGAATCAACACGTGAAACCAAATATTTTCCATGTAAATCATATTATTGGTGGTGAACGAAGCTGTTTTTGGTACATAGAATCAGTTAGACAAAAAGTCAATTTTAATCACATGTGATTAAATATCTTTTGTGTACATATAATGTTCACAACAGATAATAATTACATGTTATTGAATATGTTTTTGGTATATAAAAGATATCAATCATATGTGATCATAATCATTTGTGATCATAATCATTTGTGATTGAAATATACCTTTTTGAACTATATTTCTTGGTGATTTTCTTGTTGTTTTGCTTTCAGTAGGTTTTTTTGTGTAGGCTTCTCTTTGTTTTTTTCTGAAAAAAAAACATATATAATTAGAAAATCACATTTGATTATACACATAAAATATATGAATCAGAACCGATTATTGAATTATTTAAGTGATAGCATTTTGAATTAATCTTCTGGTTGTTGCTTTTGTATATTTTTGAGTACCCGTTTCTTTATTTGTTGGCTGCTCTTTATTGGTTTCTGAGATGTACAAATATATGTATTATAAGAAAATCATATATGATTATTTCAACTCATGACAAATAAGTAATATATTGTTTAAGTAGATTGTAATCATATGTGATTCAGTCTTTGTTCTATGTATAAATATCATAAAATGTGATTCAATCATTTTAGAGGTCATAACATCAACAAATCATATATGATTGCAAACTGTCATTATAAGTAAGAATTCATCAGCAAATCATATATGATTGAACACAGTCATATGATTTATTACCTTCATGCATGTTTTTTCTATCTATCCTCTTTCTACAATGTTTTTTTTTAATATTTGAGTAACATCTGCAATTTCAAAACGACTTTATTTACATTTCGATGAAACTTTTTGTTTTAATCATAATATTAGTAACAGAACACTAAATCAAGAAATTAATCGTTAATATTAGTAAAATCGAGTGTTATTTTAACAGAAAACTTAGGTAAATTGTTAACTAGGGTTTGATTTCGAAAAAACTTTCGAATAATGACGATTTCCTGTATATTGATGAAACAAATAGTAGGAAAACTCGAAAAATCGAGTGATATTCATAAAAAGAAACTCGATAATAATGAGAATAAAGTGATATTTACCTTCCGATGAAAGTTTCGATTGCGTTTTTTCAGTTGTTGACGACATATGGAATCGTTTTTCTAGAAAATATTTGAAAATGACTGAAATGTTAGAGAGATGCGAGAGGGTTTTCTGTTGAGAGAGACGAGTGTTTTTGATTCGTTTGAGGATTCAGACGATATATGTTTGGAACCAGCTTATATTACTTTTTACGATAAAATGTAATATGTAAGCAATTTACTTATTTACAATTATGCCACCGGTTTAAATCCCGACTTATATACTGGACACAATCTTGGTATAGATGTACAACCCAGTATAATTGGACAACCCTTGAATATAACTTTTTGTTCTCAAATGTTATCGCGGGGAAAATGTTCTCAATTGAACGCTCCCGAATATATATATATATATATATATATATATATATATATATATATATTCAATCGAGAACATTTTCCCCGTGAGAACATTTGAGAACAAATTTAGACTACACAAATTTTTAATTAAAAATATAAAATAATATTTATATAAATCAAAAAATAGTTACAAACAATTAAAAAACCCACTAACTAACACCACTCACCACCCAACCAACACCACCCACCACCACTACCACCCACCACAACCGTCACCACCCACCACTATAACCACCCAACCACCACCACCCACCTCCACCGCCTGCCACCACCACCCACAACCACTACCTACCACCCATTACCACCACCTACGACAACCGCCCACCACTACCAACTATTACCCACCACCACCACCTATCACCAACCACCACCCACCACCCATCACTACCCACAACCCACCACCACCACCACCAACAACCACCACCCGCCACCACCACCACAACCCAACCACCAACACCCGCCGCCACCACCTACCTCCACCACCCATCACCACCACCCGCCACCACAACCAACAACCACTACCTACCACCCATAACTACCCACATCACCAACCACTACCCACCACCCACCACCACCAACCACAACCCGCCACCACCACTCATCACTACCAACCACCCCAACCACCACCATACTACCCACCACCCACCACCACCCATCACTACCCACGATTCGCTACCACCACCCGCCATCACTATCACCACCCAACCACCACCACTCGCCACCACCACCCATCACCACTGTCTGCTACCACCACCAACAACCACTACCTACCACCCACTACCCACCACCATAACCACCTACCACTACCCACTACCCATCACTACACACCACCCACCCACCACTACCACCAACCACCATCCTCCACTACCACCCATCATTACCCACCACCACCCGCCACCACCAACCACCATCCATCACTACCCACTACCCACTACCAACCACCACCCGTTGCCACCATCACCACCCAACCACCACCACCACCCACATCCATCACCCATCACCACCGCCTGACACCACCACCCACCACCATCACCATCCAACCACCACTAGCCACCACCACCACACATTACTACCCACCACCCATCACCACCCGCCACCCCCGCCACAACCACCACAACAACCACCACCACCAACCAACCACCACCCGCCACCACCACCCATCACTACCCACTCACCCACCACCAACCACCACCCGCCACCACTATCACCACTCACCGCCATCACCACCCAACCACCACCACCCATCACCACTGCTCGCTACCACCACCACCAACCACCGATCACCACTGCTCGCTACCACCACCATAACCACCTACCACCCATCACTAACCACCACCCACCCTCCACCAGCAACCACTATCCGCCACTACCACCCATCACTAACCACCACCACCATCACCACCCAACTACCACCACCATTCATAACTACCCACCACCCATCACCACCCACCACCATCTCCACCCAACCACCACTACCCGCCACCACCATTCATAACCACCCAACCACCACCACCACCAACCAACACTCGTCACCACCATCACTGCCCACCATCATCACCACCCAACCAAAACCACTCGTTACCACCACCCACCAAAACCATCACCCGTCACTATCACCATCACTTGCAACCACCTACCTACCCACCACCACCCATCACCACATACCACCACTCATCACCACACACCACCACCTCCAATCACCACCACCCCGCCTCCACCACCCCCACCTACAAAGATTTGTTATTGTGTTTTTGATTCATTAGGTTTTCTCTTGTATATAATCACATGTGATTATATGTATCGAATCATATATGATTTATATGTTATTAAATACATATAATCACATGTGATTAAATACACATGAAAAACTAGTGAATTGAGAACACAAAAATGAATATTGTCCACGTAAATCATATGTGATTAGATACATATAACTACACGTGATTATATGTATTTAAAAAAAATATTAGACAAAACTTCAAAAATGGTCCATGTGGTTTCCGAAAATATCAAGTTTAGTCCCTAAGTTCAAAAAACCTCACAGATGGTCCCTGTGGTTTCAAAACTTTTAAAATTTGGTCCTTTTCGCTAACTCCGTTAGTTTTTGGCCGTTAAGTAAGGGGTATTTTTGTCTTTTCACTACCACAGGGACCATTTATGAAGTTTTGCCTTATTTTAAAAAAATATATATATTTAATATTAAAAGTCTCTCTCTCTCTCTCTCTCTCTCCCGACATGTGCAGTTGTGCACCAGATATTTCTTTGGGATGTCCAAAAATCTTCCCATGTTTACAGCAAACTCAAGCATGAGGCTTTATGTAACTTTAGACTATACAACTCCCCATACGCCGGATCTAAATGTTCAGTCACCGAAGACATTCCTTTTCTGGTTACCCATCTCAGAGACGACCACAAAGTCGACATGCACACAGGCGGTACTTTTAACCATAGTTATGTCAAATCCAACCCCCGTGAAGTTGAAAACACTACCTGGATGCTAATAGTGAGTTCCCTTAACTTTTCCCCTGATTTCTGATTTCCGATTTTAGGGTTTTTTCCTTTTTCTTTATCGGGGTAATGTTTTATGTTTGGCAGGTGTTCCATTGTTTTGGGCAGTACTTCTGTCTTCACTTTGAGGCGTTTCAGCTAGGGATGACACCTGTTTACATGGCACTTCTTCGATTCATGGGGGATGAAGCAAATGCAAGGAATTACAGCTATAGGTTAGAGGTCGGAACCAACGGGAGGAAGCTGATTTGGGAGGGAACACTGAGGAGTATCAAAGATAGACATAGGAAGGTAAGAGATAGTCATGATGGGTTGATTATACAGAAAAAGAGAGAATAAGGCCGATTTTAGGATTTTTGTTTTTCCTCCCCTCGTATCTTTCATTTTCCAGAATTTGCACCGATTTGAGTGTGTTTTTGGATATAATCATTGATTCAAACATATTTTGTTCTTCAACGCGCATACTGCTATGGTGGTCGTGATCACATTGTGGAGGGTTAGGAGATGTTACGGCTTCCAGCGGTGAGAAGGAGGTCATCGGACCTCCTATGTGGGTTTCAGATTCTAACTTGACAGTGGGGTTGAAGCCTTTATGTGTGTGTCAATTTAGCTGGATTTGGGTGAAATAAGGGGGGTAGGTTCTTGTGTTCATTGTAAGAGAGAGAGAGAGAAAGAGAGAGAGAGAGAGAGAGAGAGAGAGAGAGAGAGGGTGGGGCCCTTTAATTAAACAATTATATTTTTTTTTCTTTTTTTTTTAAATAGAGAAAACCTCATAAATGGTCCCTGTGTATTGAAATGACGAAAATGGCCCTCACTTAACGGTAGAAGGCTGACGGAGTTAGGCGGAAGGACCATTTGTTAAAAGTTTTGAAACCACAGGGACCATCTGTGAGGTTTTTTAAACTTAAGGACTAAACTTGATATTTTCGGAAACCACAGGGACCATTTTTGAAGTTTTGTCAAAATATTATTTACGTGGGCCATATTTATTTTTGTGTTTTCAATTTAATAATTGGCATCGTGTATTTAATCACATGTGATTATATGTATTTAATCACATATGATTATATAGACAATATTTGTTTTCACGTGTTGATTCAATAGTTGTTCTTGTGTATTTAATCATGTGATTATATTTATTTAATCACATATGATTCGTATGGAATTTATTCTTGCGTCGATTCAATAATTGTTCTAATATTTTTAATCACATGTGATTATATGTATTTAATCGCAATGATTTATGTGGACAAGATTCATTATTTCTTTCTCAATTCAATAGTTGTACTCATGTACTTAATCACATGTGATTATATGTATCAAATCGCATATGATTTATAGTGATAATATTCATGAGTCAATATTTTTTTATGTATTTAATCATATATGATTGTATGTAGTAATCTCATATGATTAATGTGGAAAAAGAAAACTATTTAACCAAAAATGCGAAAATGAATCTTGTGTACAAAAATCATATGTGACTAAATGTACAAAAACAACTATTGAACAAGAATGTGAAATGAATATTCTCCATATAAATCATATCTAATTAGATACATATAATCTCATGTAATTATGCACATAAGAACAACAATTGAATCAAGAAAGTGAAAATAAATAATTTCCACATAAACTTTATGTGATTAGATACATATAATCACATGTGATTATATGCAATTAATCATATATGATATATATGGACAATAGTTATCTTTGTGTTCTCGATTAAATAGTTGTTCTTGTGTATATAATAATATGTGATTATATGTATCTAATCACATATGATTTATATAGACATTATTATTTTTTGTCCATATAAATCATATGTGATTATATACATATAATCACATATGATTATATGTATTTAATCACATATGATTACAGTGAACAAAGAACAATTATTGAATCGAGAATGTGACAATGAATCCCATCCACATAAATCATATATGATTGGATACATATAATCATGTGATTATATGTAACGTCATGACTTTTACTCAATTTTTGTTTATTTATTTTTAAAATCTTTTAACGGAAAATGCGACGGAAGACTGTAAACATTGTTTATTTCAAAAACATTTCAAACCACAACGTTACGTTCAATTCAAAACCATAATATCAAAAGTATTTAATTGTAGCGAAATCATAAGTTTCAAAATTAAATAATGTTTCCAAGTGGCATCTTTATTCTAATGATAAACTACCCAAAAGTTACCCCATCTCACCAAGCCAAGCTCCAAAGCTACCTGTACCAATCGTAAAGGCACAAAGCAAAGAAACAAGTGTCAGCAAATGCTTCGTGAGCCAATAGAAGTTTGTACACAACCAAAGGGAAAACATACCATCCCCTAACGGGTCAATCATTCAAATTATAATCATATAAACAAAATTGACATATCAATCAATAATCAATCATCCTTCGCATAAAATTCAATCATTCAATTTTTGTATCATCCATTTACATATCATTCATTAGTGTAACATCAATCATATTTCATGCATAATCATATCGTAATCGTACATCATCATATCAAAGAAATCTATCATAATCGTATAGCGCGTAGGTAGTCTCATAGTGATACCTAACCCCAAGGGGAAAACCCGTTCGCTACTTGTGTGCTTGGCCAGCCAAATGCTTTAGGTGGTTCGCGACTCCCACCCGTCACACCGACCCCAAGACTCCACTTTCACTACTCGACTATGCAATGCACAAGTACATCGTGGTGTTGTTCTGGTGTTGGTATAAGCGATGGCATTCGTCCGCCACCTCCCAACACCTACGTGATGTTTGTACAAGCCTCGTTCGAATGGCCAACACCACTCTAGTCCGCAAACACCGAAGTGTACACGTACCATGTGTCGCACGGGCATCTAGAAAGACCGAGCAACTCGTAAATGGCTTAAGGTCTTTTCCTAGAAGGTATTTTTCAACCAACCAGGCTCGAATATATCCGGATAGGGTTTCATGCTAAGTGCTAGGTTCTACCATTGCCCTCTATGCATAACCCCGCATAATCAATCGTAAATCAAGTACAAGCATGCAATATTCGTATTATCATAATCAAGATTGACAAGCATGCAATATTCGTATTATCATAACCAAGATTCATAACATTTATACGCAGAAGATACTCAACAAGATCATAGTCAAATATCAAGCATTTCATATAGCATATCATAGTTGCAATTAATCGTATCAAGTACCAAGATAGGCATATCAACCAAATTTACTAAGCATACAAATGTCACAGAGGGCAAAACAATGACATATCTTATACCGCACATATAGGCATAATCAACAATTAATAATATTCTAATTTGACTAATCGAGCCGTTTCTGGAAAGTAGTTTTCGACTATGTACAAGGTTTATGAAAAGTCCATTGAGTCACCTTAATGTTCGTCGAATGAATTAACCTTTTACTTCAACTTGTAATCTTCGTAACTTTTCAAAAAAAAAAAAACCTAAACATATATAAGTTTAACATTTAGTTTAGGTTCTAACAACTAAAGATTACATATTAATAATCTAAACATCATAATGGACCTAAAATAACAGATGTTATATACATCACAGTGTGTTTTAGATTATTGTTTACCACTTTAAAACTAACATCTTTTCACATGTACCTCAACATAATTATAATTATGTTTAATCACACTAACACTTTATTAAACATAAATTTATTATTATAACATTCCCTTAGTTAATATTTTATCTTTATCATAATAGATCTATATTAAAGCTTATATTTATATTACAAACACCTAGTGATATTAAGGTGACGAATAATAGGATACTTAGAAAATCATGGCATAATTAAAATGATTATGCAGCCATGACATGTGCCTTAACGAGCTGTGATCGGCAAGAGCAATTGAGCATATATTTTTTTAGTTAAACCAACTTCCATAAGCCTCATCTCTCTAACTAGATTTTGAAAATTATAATATATTTGTAGATTAGCAATTGTATTGACAAAAGATCAAAACATATAGTTTTTTTCTAGGAAGGTTGGTGTAGCGCAGATGAGGTCTTTCTCACCTCTCTCTGATTTTACACCAAAAGGCATCTCATAGCATGGTCTAGATGTACGATTGTACTAAAACTCATTGATATTAATTTATTCAAGTGGGAACTTGGGAAACATTCATCTAAATAGCCAAAATATCAAATATATCTAGAGTTCTTTTTTTTTTTTCGTGTAGCATCCAGAGGAAAGTACTAACATGTAAGGAAGAAAACCAAACCATACCAGGTTTTTCTCTATGTTTCTGCTTCGGTGCGTCTCCAAGATCACGACTGACTCGAATCTCCCTCTCGTTTCCTTCTCGTCGGAGATGTAGCAGAACACAAGAAGGTCACCGATCTGCAGAAGTGAACTACCGGAAACAGGATCAACTCGTTGGAGTTAGCCACTCGCCCGAAACCGCTAAGCCCTTGCCGGAGCACAGACTAGCACAGGATTTATCTGTCTATTCTCTCTCCCAATTGCGCTGTAATGAAACAACTCAAACAAGCGGTCGTGCAACCCTTTTGTTTAACCCACAGCAGCCCAAACGAAATGAAACGGACCGAAGAAGAGGAAAGAAACGGACGACGAGCAACCGGAAACGTCGCATGGGAATGCACGCATGGGCCTGAATACGTAGTCTTCAATTTATTTTTGTAGAAACCTCCGTAAAGTAACCTTTAATTCATTTATATGGCTTTTAAACCCCAATTCGCGATTTTGGTCCCTTGAGATTTGTTCCTTGATCGCCATACACCTCCCACTTTAACTTGATTTACTTCAACCCTTCAACTTTTATGCACTAAATGTTATTATCTTGAATAAAATCTAAAATTAATTAAATAACATTATTACAATTTAATTAATAATTAAATCCTATAAACAATTTGAATCCCGATTAAATCCTTTATACCCTAATTAAGCTAATTTCTTTTATTTATTATATATTAAGCACATTCAATCTCTCTTCGTAAACACACATAAAGCTTAATTCTAGTAATGGAAAACTAACTTCACTAATGTAGAGAATTTGGTTCGTTACATTATATGTATTTAATCAGATATGATTTATGTATACAATATTTATTTTTGCGGTTTCGACTGAATAATTGCTTCTGTGTAATTAGTCACATATGATTATATGTATATAATCATATATGATTTAAGGTGGACAAGATGCATATTTTCCTTCTCGATTCAATAGGTGTGCTCATATACTTAATCACATAAGATTATACGTATAATCATATGGCTAAAATACATGAGAACAACCATTGAATCCACAAAGCAAAAATGAATTATGTTCGCATAAATCATATGTGATTAGATTGATATAATCACATGTGATTATATGTATTTAATCATATGTGATTATATGTACCTAATCACATATGATTTATTTGGACAAGTTTCATTATTTCTTTCTCAATTCGATAGTTGTACTCATGTACTTAATCACATGTGATTATATGTATCAAATCACATATGATTTATATTGATAGTATTCGTTTTCGCATTTTTTATTCTATATTTTTTCTCATGTATATAATAATATGTGATTGTATGTATTTAATCACATATGATTAATGTGGAAAAACAAAAACTGTTGAATCGAAAACGCAAAAATGAATCATGTATACAGAAATTGTATGTGACTAAATGTATTTAATCACATGTGATTATATGTATATAATCACATATGATTTGAGGTGGACAAGATTCATTTTTTCCTTCTCGGTTCAATAGGTGTGCTCATGTACTTAATCACATGCGATTAAACATATAATCACATGTGATAAAATACATGAGAACAACTATTCAATCGACAAAGCGAAAAAGAACTGCGTCCACTAAATCATATGTGATTCGATTCATATAATCACATGTGATTAGATGTATTTAATTGCATATGATTAATTTGGACAATGTTTTGTTTTTGTGTTCTTATTTCAATATTTGCTATCATGTATGTAATCACATGTGATTGTATGTATCTAAACACATGATTTATATAGACAATATTCATTTTTTTTCAAATAAAATCATATGTGATTAGAAACATATAACCACATCTGATTAAATGTATTTAATCACATATGGTTAAAGTGGAAAAAAAAACAATTATTGAATCGAGAATGTGAAAATGAATCTTAGCCACATAAATCATATGTGATTAGATACACATAATAACATGTTATTATATGTACCTATCGCATATGATTTTTGTGGACAACACTCATTTTTGTTTCTCGATTCAATAGTTGTTCTTGTGTATTTAATCACATGTGATTATATGTATTTTAATCATATATGATTTATGTAGAAACGATTTTTTTCTCGCATTATTGATTCAATAATTGTTATCGTGTATGTAATCACATTTGATTATATGTATTAATCACATATTATTTATATGGACAATAATTATTTTGGCATTTTCGATTCAACAACTTTTCTCATGTATTTAATCACATGTAATTGGATGTATTTAATCACATGTGATTAATGTGGACAAAAATATCTACGGAATCGATAACACATATGTACATAATTCAGGAGTATGTGATTAAAAATATATAATTAAATATATGTGATTAAATATATAATTATATGTGATTAAATATTTTGTGTATTGTAGATAAACGCTTAAAGTGTCTAACAATAAATAAATATTAACATTATTTAGTAAGATGTGCTTAACAAAAATAACCTTATTAAAAAAATTTACACCATTTTATACTTATGGATGATAATTTTTTAAAATTAGAATACTTTATAAAACCAAATAGATTTAAAAAGAATATTGTCGTTGAAATTATGTTACAATTATAAAAGGAAAAATATTTATATATAAGAGAAATCAATAAAAGTTGATAATAAAATCAGTATACCTACTTTTTCTCTAAATTATTAATCTTAAAATATTGATTTTTCAATTAATAATATATAAGATATGAAAATAAGACAAAATACAAGACTAGTCGTTGTCAAAAGAGGAGTATGAAAATATTTATTGTCACAACTTTTTATCCATCTTTTTTTGGACTTTGTGTATAGACTTGGATAGACTTTATGTATATAGCCTATACCATTTTGTAAATAGTTTTTATTATCAAAATTTAATTAACTTCTCTTCTGTATGAAATATTATTCTTTTTAATAATGTGATATAATTTAATTAACGGTAATATTTTGTTATGTTTACTTGTTTTATTTACTCATTTAAATTATTACAAAATTATCACCTATAAATAAAAAAAATTTGGAAATATTGAATAAGGTAATTTTTTTATGAACATATGTACTGAATAAATAATGTTAATATTTAAACAATTTTTCTCTCTATATTTTCTAATCATTTTAAATTTCAAAGAAAATAAATATTTCATAGGTGTTGAATATGTTATAAAATTATATAGGCATTTGTAGTGATCATAATTACCTATTCGATTTATTTCCGTTAGAAAAATATTTCAACAAATTCATTATTAAGTTAATGAAATCTCCAGAAAAGTCCAAAAATTTTACCCTAATTTACGAAAAAATCCCAAACTAAAATTTGTTTACGAAAAAGTATGAATTACTAGTAAAAATGACGATTTGACCCTTTTTTCCGGTTTACCGGTTCGATTGCTTACATGTTTCACTAAAGTCCCATTAGTTTACCCTAATTTGCAAATAAGTCCCAAAATAAAATTTACTAATGATTTGGCACTTTTCTTCATGTAACGTACATTTTATCGGTTTCATTGCTAACTTAGACACCTAGTTATTAAATTAGCTGACAAGATGAATACGATGGGTTATATAATGTCACATTTACTGTAAAATTTGATAACCATCTCATTTATGACTATGTATCTACGTCAGTAATGAAACCAATAAGATGTGTGTTTCCAAGAAAAAATGGCAGAAAATGAGTTGATGTCTGATGAGATAGATATACCGGGTTACATAAGATTAAATAGACAATTTGATATTTCTTATAAACGTAAAAAATAACGCAATTGTTGTTAGTTTATGTAATTATTATAGTCTTCTTTGGATGCATTTTATGTTCCATAAAGATATACTATACATCAAGATACCAAGTTTTATGCTAAACATAGCATTATATAAATCAACATATCCATCTCATCATCTCATTTAATGACTAGGCATCCAGGTCAGTAATGAAACCGGTAAAATGTATGTTACGTAGAGAAAATGGCCAAATCATCATTAAATTTTATTTTGGGACTTATTCGCAACTTAGGGTAAAATAATGAGACTTTAGTGAAACAGATAAGTAATAAAACCGGTAAACCAGAAAAAATGGTAAAATTAGGATAAAATTTTAAGATTTTTCAGGAGATTTCCCTTAAATTAAAGGGCCTTGTTGAAAAAAGCAAACCATTGTATACTATTGTATACATTACTAACAAACAAACGTGATCTTTTTTTTTTCTAGATGCTCATATGATATTATTTATATATACCTTTAACTTTATCTATTTTTCATTAATGATATAAAATAATTATATGATGGTCATGTATTTTTAATTTAACGGTGGTTAATATTGTATATTTTACTCTTTTCATTTGTCACGATTATGAATATCAATATATTGATATTTTATTAATAAAAGAGTTATTACGAATCTCAATAAAGAAAGAAAAAAAACCTTTTCTTGGTATTTTGGAGTCCCCATCGGTATGAGATCCCTCTCCTCCAAATTGAATCCATGACCAATTATGTGTCCGCCTTCGATCTTTCTCCATCTCTTTCTGTATACAATGTATGTCTCTATCTCATTGAAAAAGAAAAACATAATCCTTCAGCAGGAAATATGATTTTGAGATCGAGAAATTAGGGTTTTAGGTGTAACTGGTGATGGAAAAGGAAGTAAGTGTAATTCATTGCCTCACTCAGAAATTGGTGTTTGAACAATTGAGTTTAAGAAGTGTGTTTATTTGTATTTGATGGCATCAACACTGATGGCGTCGGCAGATGGATTATTGCCGGAATGAATAATGATTTATGGTGGCTCCCTTGTCCAGCGAAACTTTCATCTACGACGAAGCTTTCATCTCCAGTGAAGCTAGATATTTAAATCCTCTATATCACACTCATTTTGTAATAGCAAATACATATTATTCTTCATCATTTTGTCATCTCCAACCAAAGTTCAACAATCCGTCATTGTCGTTAGTGGTTGTGAGCCACGACTTAGTGCCTGTGAACACCAAATATGATCGTCTTGAACATCAATCAAGATCTGTTGAATGTAGATACAAGAGGCGGTTCAGAGGAGATAAAAAGGTGAAGCAGATTCGTAGAGTGGATAAACAACACTCCAGCGGTTGTCCGATTGATCTGGCTGCCGGTGGCGGCCCGGTGACGGCGACAGCCTGGTGATGGCGGTGACTCGATGTTCGGCTATTGTCCAGTGGTTTTTGGTGGAGCAACTTAATATTATAGAGTTTGGTAAATTAATACAGTGGTGGGTTGTGAAACGGTGTAGGCGTGTAGCTGGAAATTGTTCTCAAATGTTCTAATTATAAAAAATGTTCTCATTTGAACACACACACACACACACACACACACACACACACATATATATATATATATATATATATATATATATATATATCAAGATGAAATTTGAAATTATAGTTCATATCTAAAAAAATGCATAGGGTTTGGTAGAGGTTTTTTGCTAACAAGGATTTGTTGTCGGAGGAAATAAGATTTATGTTGGAGATCTGGATACCCCTTGGATCGTGTGAATACTTTACAAACTGATATTTCTATCCTATGCTTGGGTTGCAATAAATTCAGCCTAGAATAATTCATGAGGATACTTACGAACCTAGGCACAGAAAACATAAGCCAAATTGCTAGAAGGATTCTCTGTTTGTTTGATGAAAAGAGAGCTAATAATTTTCGTGTGTATCTTCTCAAAGAGAAGAGTCGTTTATATAATAAACGAGATTATGGTTTGTCTCTTAGGGTTGGCCGTCATGGGTTGCTTTAGAAGTAAATCAATGTAATCTGATTTAATGATGATTTAGGGTTTCCCAGCCAGGGGCTCTTCCCCTTGGACCCTGTTAGGGGCACTGCCCCTAGACCCCGCCAAAGAGGCTCTACCCCTTTGGAAATCCCAGATCTAGGGCCGTTGCCCCCGGACCCCCGACTTGTCATCGAACAAGCTTCTAATTCGATCTTATATATGTGCGCACTCCGCAAAACCCCGTATATATATATATATATATATATATATATATATATATATATATATATATATATATATATATATTAGAATACAAATTATGAAGCCCCTTAGCTCACATGTTAGTTCCAATTACAAAAAATGACATGGTGAAACTAAAATCATAACAATTTGTTTTCCTTTTATAAAATCATAAGCAAGTAGCATGAACTCGTCAATACTACGAGGTAGATAGAGTAGGGCTGTTAATGGCAGCAAGATCGTGAAACAGAAAGAGAAAATGTCATGTGATGATCAGGTTCGAGAACTTACCAGCAAAACGAGGGACAAAAACGCAGGAGCAAGACCGTACTCCTCATTGTTTCTCTCCCTCATACTTACCTTCTTTCTTTTTCTATCGCTCGTCGACCCCCTCCCTCTCTCTGGTAAATGTCAATGGTGAAATAGCCCAAGAGGACTGTAATTAGGGGTTTTAAATTCATGTGCTTTTAATTGAAAATTTTCAATATTGTTCCTTGTACTTTGATACTTATTACAATAATAACCTAACCATATTAAATATGATTTTTTTAATTTGTGTATCAAATGGCCTTTGGCTTAACGGTTCATTAGGAGGAGTGATCCTAATATTACTTAAATACCTTTAATACATTTTAATTATTATTTAAACCTTATAAATTATTTTAATCTCTATTAAATTCTTAAAACGCTAATTAATATGTTTTCGTTTATTTTATTATATACTAAACTCATGTAATCTCACACCTTAAACGTACGGGAAACTTAATTCTACATAACAGACAACTAACTTCACTAAGTGATTGCAATTATGATCGTAGAAAGTATCTAAATATATTGATATTATTAGACTCAAAATCTAACAAATATTCTATATAACATTATATGCCTTCCTTTGCACGCCTCTAATAAAACTTGTCATTCCGAAATCTTTAGTTGAAGGCACACAACATGTATTTTTTTATTCATTCATCAAAGTTAATTGTAATTGTAATAATCAAGTTTTATAGGCATATTAAAATGTTAATTATTTAAAAATTAGACAAAAAAAATATTTTAGGTCAAGCCAATGATCGGAACCCTTTCCAAACATTAAGCACGTTTCGACCCATCTAAAGAGACAAATGCGAATCAAAGTTCAGAAACAAATGCACCATTTTCCATAGCCAATTGCTTGGCAAGATTTTCGTACGCTTGTGCTGCAGCTTTATTCTTTGCGACTGTTTTCTTGTTCTTGTTTTTTCCTATCCCAATTAACTTATCATCTACATATATTTCAATTTCCTCTCTATCGTCCCACAAATCTTTATATTCTAGTTTTATCCCGATCTTCTGGCACATTTCATTAAACCTCGTAACAGGGTTTAAGTTAAGGTTTTCTGGTATGACCAAAGGTTGTAACAAGTTCTTCACCGCCTACAAATCCAAAATCAAGTTAATTGTCACAATTCATAGACTCTCAAAATCGTTATATCAAGTTACATTTGTTACATGAGCCTAGACTTTCTAGGCTTGATCATATATCCCATGTTATAAAACGAAGGCATGAGTGGGTTGAACGATGTCATGGTTTACCTCCCATGTAGCATCGACCGATAAATTGGTGTCAACATAGACAACACCAACTAGAGACTCGAGAGTATCTGCGAAGATCTTAGGCGAATGGATCAAACCAGTGGAGTGTAATGGGTATTCCTTGATTCCTTCCATGAGTTCTTGAATCTTCATATATATATATATATATATATATATATATATATATATATATATATATATATGTGTGTGTGTGTGTGTGTGTATTCTTAGTTGGAGGTGATAATGTATATATCAGCCTGAATTGGAGAAAGAATGAAAAAGAAAAAGTTGAAACAAAATCAAGATTACTCGTTCATCACATAAATGATCTTGGTGCCTGAGAAACCGATGTAAGCCATGTTTGAAGGCAGCACGAGCCAAAGCTTCGTGTTTAAACAAGTTGGATTTTAATACTTCATGTTGTTATATATTCTCTCCCATTTTTTAATTTATTATTATGATTTATTTACATATGAATGTCAAATTTTTATTTGTTATTATATGTTTGTGCTATATTGTTTCTAACATAATTATCTTTTCTATACTTTTTCACTACTTGATGTTGGAAATTACAGAGGTTTTATAGCAAATTGGCTAAGGCTTTAAATTGATTAAGAGATAGGCCAACCTACAAATTGGAAATTCAAATATTTTATCTAGATTATTATTAAATAGTTTCTTATAAAATCAATTATAAAGGATGAAACCTAAACATTCTATTTCGAAAAAAAAACCCGATTTTAGGCTAATTAGTTAGTCAAATAAAAAAATATATATAAGAATAACATTCTTGATATAATTGACTTTTCATACATATGAGAAGAGTCTTGAAAATATTGACTTTTCTTTCTTCAAAGCGATCTAATTTTTGCATGATATTTTAGATATTCGGTTACAATTTCAGAATAATATGAGCATATATTCTTAAATAATGTGATACTAGGTGTGAGACCCGTGTACTACACGGGTTAATTAAAACAAATGGTCTTTGGCTTAGCGGTAAGGAGTGACTCTCTCAAATAAGAGGTCATGCGTTCAAGTCTCTTAGGAGACACATATAGTATTTAGGAGTAGATTAATTAGTTTGCCGTTTCAAAAAAATAAAATAAAACAAATGTTAAATATGACGTTTAAATAATAAACATCTTTAAAAATTTAATGGTGATATTATCATGTTTATACAATGATATATAAAATTTAATAAACTTAAAAAGAAAAAAGATAATTATACATGGTGATATGAAACTTACTATTATTGCATTCTTTTTTACATAAAAAGGCTTATAATAATATAATTGACATGTTATTTCAAGTTATTTATGTTGTCACAAAAAATAAAAGGTTTATCGATCCAAATGTTTGAGAATGCAAATTTTAATTTGAACAAAAGACGTAAAATAATATATATATATATATATATATATATATATATATATATATATATATATATATATATATATATATGTATGTATGTATGTGTGTGTGTCGGTGTCATATTTCGTAAAAGAAATGCATCAGAAAATATCATAACCATTAAAATATATTTATAATATATGTTATGTTTTTGTTAAATATAAATTATATTGTTGTTTTACAAGTACCAAAGCTAAACGATTTTTAAGAATAGCCTTCTATTACATAACATGATTTTCAAGAACATTAACACAAAATATCGAAGCATAAATGTTAATGTAAAGACATGCATGAAGGATGTTGTGATATATCCTCCATGAGAAGTTAATCATAAGTCATAAAAGAAGAAATAAAATATGAGATTTTCTAATACGTGCCCTAAGGGCACATATAAGAAACATTAATTGATGATATATTACTATACTTAATTATAAAATACATTAATTATAAGAAATATTACCATAATTAAATATGAAGTGCATTAATAATCTCCATAATAAATGTATTTTGAATTTAATTATGGTAATATTTTTCATAATTAATACTTCTTATATGTGTCCTTAGGGCACATATTAGAAAATCCCATAAAATATTTGACTCTATAAGCATATTAATAAAAACACGTTACTATAACTTGGTGTCCTTTGAGTGACCATTTGATGTGCAAATTCACGAGGTTCCAAATTCCACTAAAGAATAGTAAAAGACCATGGGTTCATAAAATCAATAATCAAAACCTTGAAATTAAATATAAGCAAATCAATAAACAAATTCTTAACATGTTTGAAGCATACCAGAACTTTTGCTCTAAATCATTCGTGATCCAGATTCGGTCCGTCATCTTCCTAAAGCAACATAACTCGGCCCAATATTTTAGCTCATTGTTTATAAAAAAAATCTTTAATTTTCATCTTAAAATCAAGGTTCAAGAGGCAAGAATACAATGAAAGAAATAAAGACAGCTCACTTAGATAGATAAAAGATGGTCGTATGGTGAAAGTATGTTTAACAACAACTATCAATTTACATGAGGTATCATTGTGTTACCTTACAGGTAGTTATATAAATGTACAATACAAATGTCTCATAGTAATGTGCAAGACATATACAAGAGGAAGGTGAGGGCTTAAGAAAAAAACTCAAAATTAAGAAGAAGCTTACCTTTATTGGCATATAAACCGTTGCATTATGTATAACCAATTAACCACATACATTTCTACATCATTTTTCCATTTATCATATCCAACACTTGAAACCTACGATTAAAGCAATCACCACCAAAACCTACATCAGAAAGCAATGAAACACGCCATCAAGAACTTATAAAAAGGTAACCATATCATATGAAAGCTTTGCACGGTTCAGACAGAGGAAAGCTCTCAAACCCTGCTTAATGGCCCATTCTACTACATATCTAAAAGAAAAAGAGTAGAAGAAAAGAAGGGGTGAGAGAAATGGTTTGTAACATAGTTTACCTAAAAATCATGTAATAGGATGGTGAATTCACTGAGCTTTGGTCAAAACTGCAAGCCTAAGAAAAATCACAACCATGAGAAATTCCTCTTATACAAACCACTTATATAAAAAGTAAATAAAAAAAGAACAAACCTAAAGACACCTAAAAATAGAAAATTATGAAAAAAAAAACATGAAATCGAACCTTGTTTCGTTACGGATAGAAAATCCAAAATTTGAATTAGTGAATTACTCTTATGAAATTAAAACTTTGTTGTTGGTGGCGTACGATCCATAGGTGGAAAATGCTTTTACATCAAAATGCAGTTGAGGCTAGGCATTTTTCAGACTGAAAATGGGCCTAGCTAGTTTATGACCAAGTACTTCAATTGATAGGAATTACTATAGAGATACATGATTTACATTTCGTTACCAAATACCAATTTTAGTGAAAAAAGGGACTCGTAAATGAATGCAACAAAGGTGGGGTTATTGTTGACTCCATGGACCTTCTTTCCCACCTTCACACATGCTTCAAACCATATGCAAAATAAATAGATGGGGTTGAAAGTATCTCCATTGATCCTGTTGGACATCTTTTCCTCCTGCACAAACGCATCAAAATATAGATTAGACAGTAGAAGAACATAGAAGATTGAACTACCGATTCTTGAATCTACACAACAAAACAAACACACATGTTACAATAAAAAAAAATAAGAAAACATGTTCAAATCTTTCCCTTCGAGGGTGAGTAATGTTAGAGAGACGAACACAAAAGGAAGCCATTGGTGTTGACGCAAAACTCTTCCAAATGAAAATGAAGACTTTTAGAAAAGGATACGACTGACAAAGGGAAGACGGGAACCATATGACTTCATCACTTCCATTTCAACACCGTTTGGGCTAATAAAAACCCTAGATATATTGAGATACATAGGAAATATTGAGGGATTGATACGATGATAAAGGAAATGATATGGTAGATTTGAAGACGGGTGTGCCGATGTTTAGGGGATATGGATACTTATTGTAGAAAAGAAATGAAGGGCATTTTGGGCAATTCAGTTTAGTAAAAAGTAGCGGGAAAATTCGATTTTGGGGGGCTTGTAGAATGTCATGTGGCAAAAATCTACTTATTTATTAGATTAGGGGATATTACGGTAGCAATGGCATACAAAAAAAAGAATTTTAAACTAAATTACATCAATAAAATAAACATTCATGAATCATGCTAATGGTCTTAATAAAAATACTATATATTAATATATACTATTAATTCACAAAGGGTTTAGGGAGCAATAACATAGTTATTCATTTTCACAAGAGTTGTCACATTAATTTTCGGTTTGCATGTTTCTAACCCTTCTTCTTTAACTGGTTTACACATTAGCCACATGGTTTCGCAAATTTAGTCTGCACATATACTTAGTGCTGCCCTTCTCTTCTGATAAGACTCATTGTCGTCCTTCTCGTCCAATAAGAACCTCCACCGCCATTGACTGTCTATCTTCAAGCATTTTCTTTTACCCACTTCCTTTCGATTTTTACACCCCATTCCCAAGTTCAACTTAACAAGAGAAAAAAAAAAGAAAATTGGTGGAATTGAGAAGAAAATAAAAGAAATTGTTGTTCCCGAGATTCATTAATGGAAGGAAATGGAAACATTTGAATTAAAATACATACAAAATGTCAAATAAAAAAATATTTCTACCAAATTAAAATACATTATATATATATATATATATATATATAGAGAGAGAGAGAGAGAGAGAGAGGGAAGAGACATCATAACAAGGGAAGAACCATGTATGTATTTTTTTTTCTTTGCAATAGATTTCTCCGCTTCAATTTTGACTACATATGTATCCTCGATGAATAGGGTTGTGTTGGCTGCAATATTGAAGATGTCGGTGTAGGGTTTTATGTGTCAATGTGTGTGTCTTCCGGTTGCGATGAGGCAAAAGATGATGGTTGTCATTGTTGTGGTGGTTTTATTGCTCTCCAACAAAAGTTATATGTATGTTTTCCGAGTATGATGAGACAACATGTGAGGGCTTTCAAAGAACGTGCCATTACCAGCTATGATGAATCAAAGAAGAAGACGAAGGATGAATAGGATCAGCCGACCCTTTGTGGTGTGTGTATATGATGGCATAAAGGTTTAATTAGGAGATAACAACTTTCATAATTATATAACTTTTAGTTTTGTTATTGAATTAATTAATCAATTCAATTACTTAACTACCCTTTAGGTTTACTTAGTATATAACCACAACCATTAGATCAAAACTTGATCAATGGTCCCACTTTGTTATAAATTCACATGATAATAATGATTATATATGATCCTAACTCCCTCTCTCTCTCTTTATATATATATATATATATATATATATATATATATAGTTAGGTTAAAATGTGGATGACACATATTGCATGGATGTATGCGGACATTGTTATTCTATGAATATGACTAAATGAATATGTTGTTTGGTAATGTGTATACGTTCAGCCTCACATAAATATCATCATTATCATGCATTCTCGGTATTTCTTATTCAATTTTGTTCTCATGCATCGTTTTTCACTTATTCTAATTCTTACAGAATACTATTATCAAGAACACATCTTGACAGGATGAGAATCATAAAAAAATGTCATAATAACCTTATAGACAGGTTAATTGGTGAAAATGTGTGATAATGATAATATTTATGTGATATTGAATGTATTTACATTACCAAACAAAAAATTCTCTTACTCATTCTCACAGAATAACACTATCCAGTCTCCCACTACTTTACGGAATAAGGTATCGTCCAAACTAGTTTATTCGTAATTAACCAATGCTTTTCACATCCTATTTATGACTGACCACAAGCATCAATTGTTTCCAATATATTCGATCATTCACATATTGTGTATACAATGCATTGTTAATTATATCATATAAACCTTTTGAAAGAAACCTTAACATCAATTGTCACTTTATTATATATATATATATATATATATATATATATATATATATATATATATATATGGTTAGGTTATTGTGTTCTAACTATCTATTGTGTGCATGTATGATTGATTCTGGACCAATTATTTTGGTTATTTTACGAAAGTAATTAATGCATATGACATGTTTAAGATATAATGAGTATTAATTAAATCTTCAGCATTTAATATGCATTAATTACTTTCTTAAAATAACTAAAATGATTAGTCCAGAATCAATCCTACATGCACACAATAGATAGTAGAAACATTTGACCTAAATCTCTCTCTCTCTCTCTCTCTCTCTCTCTCTCTATATATATATATATATATATATATATATATATATATATATATATATATAGGCTTAGGTTATTGTAATTTAACTAATTATTGTGTGGTGTAAAAATGATTGTGGGCCAATCATTTTGCTTATTTTAAGAAAGTAAATAATACATATTATTAAATTAAAGATAATTCAAAAACCATCTAATTTCATTCTAAGGGTATTTTAGTCTAATTAACATAAATTTAAAAAAGGAAAATTACATATTTTAAGGGATAATAGATTATATTATTTTTAAAAATCTGATTGTAGGGATGATAATTCTCCTAATTCGGATATTGTGACAGAATATTTTTAACAATATATTGAAAAATAACAAATATGCTTGAACCATAAAAGAATATACATTCTGACAGAAATATATTTTGATTTAATGAACTTCTTGAAAAATAAAAAAATTTTGGATACAAGATAATTTGTTTTCATTATATTCTTAGAAAAGAAAAAAAAATTATGCTAATCTATGATAATGGTACACTTATTAATAACAAAGAAACACAATATATAAATCATTCTACCAGAATATACTATTACATATAATTTTTTCATTATATGTCACACCACCGGACCAAGCGGCAGAACCGTCCGGAGGCGGATGACTTCATTGTGTAGTAGCATAACAATTGCATATAAATGAAACATAACAAATCCAAACATCATACATTGAGATAACAAACTTAGATTGTTTACATATTGTGTTTGCTCTTCAAATTACACAAAAGAGACATAAGTAAATAAATTCCAACCTACAGCAAAGTAATCCTGAATCCGCTTCCCTTTAACCTGCTTACTGATTTCCTGAGAATACAAGTCATTTTGTAAAACGTCAACTAAAAAGTTGGTGAGTTCATAAGCATTTTCGTATAAAACTTGTGATAGTTTAGAAATCCAGAAAATTCCAGTGTTATCTTATCAAAATAGTTGTAAGTCTTGTTTTCTATCTAGTATAGTTAAATGTGTGTATCATAGCCTATCATCTTTCGAAATTGTGAAATCGTTTTCTCCAGAAAATCCTATATTTTCTTGTATAAATAATCGTGAGTTCTGTTTCTAATTAAGTGTAGTTACATGTGTGTGTTTTAGTCTATCGTTTTCGAAATCGTATAAAATCGTTTACTCCGGAAAATCCCATAATTTCTTGTATAAGAAAATTGTGAGTTCTGTTTCTAATTGAGTATAGTTACATGTGTGTGTTTTAGTCTATCTTTTTGGGAATCGTATAAAATCGTTTACTCCAGAAAATCCCATATTTTATGATATACAAAATGATGGTCTTAAAACCCTAAGATTGGTGAGGTGTGAGAAATCAACAGGCGATTGTGGACATTACGCACAACACAAGTGGACGATCAACACAACGAATATGGGCAATCACTACCATGCATATGGGCGGTCAACACAATGTGCCAATTTATTTGTAAGGTTTTCCCTACATAAATTTCTAAATAGCAATATCATATTCTTGTGAGTCGTTATAACCATACTAATATGATGGAGGCCTGTCTTGGCGTTTCTTAGGCGCCCAAATCGATAAAAGACATTTGTCACCCTAGAGTGACTGGTCTAGCTGTAGCGAACAACGAAGGTGCGGGGTATCAACCTCATATAGATCTATACACAAATTCCCGCTCTCCCTCCAGGAGACTCTGGTTATAACTCCTACAGGACTTTAAACGTACACTAATGTGTGTGTGTGTGTGTCTATATATATATATATATATATATATATATATATATATATATATATATATATAGGTACTTTTGAGACTCGTCTGACTAGAATACCAACCGGTTTTTGAGCAATCGATGAAATCCGTTATTTAATAAATAACAATATTTGTGCTAGTTGACTAGGTCTATCGTTTTAGTTTATTGAGGAAAATCCACTTGGAATCATTTTTATAAAAAATGACCCAGTATTATCGGTATTGGCAAAAATGGCACGTCTTTTTATAAATTATCAAATAAGGCTTATATTTGTTAGAAGGTGTCATAAGTGGTTCAAAACTAGGTGAATTGTCGAAATGGCCCATTTCTTTTGAAATGTTCATTTTAGATTTATATTCATGAAAATATTCAAAAAGGCCCTTGTTTATCCAAAAATTCCAATTTTGGGTCCTTTAAAAATTGAGATGTTCAATAATTCTTCCATTTTATTCCATTTTCTAAAATGGTCCTTATATATACATGTGGCCGAAAATGGTCCCCAAAATATCATTAATACTCCAATTTAACCATTTCCAAAATATTATGTTTAACAATTTGTTTAAACAATTTTTGGAGCAAAACCTTATGATTCTTGATTCAAAAATTTATGACTTATATTTCATAAACATATTAGTTTTTGTTTCTAACTTCTACATTGTGATATATAGTTCAAAACCTTGAGAATTGCTAAAAATCTTGAGTTCTTGAACCAATATATATAGGGTTCATAACTTTAAACACATAATTCATATCATACATGCATAAGTAAGCAATTATACTAAAATTTCACAAGACCCTTGACTTGTATCCTCCCCCAAAACCATGAAAACATAAAAAAGAGGGGTATGAAGTTCACCTTGGTTTGATTTGGCGGGTGATATGGAGAGGTGATGAGAAGTTCAAGTCCTAACACTTGAAGAGTTTGAATGAACCTCTTGAGGATTTTGCTAGCCTAGAACTATTAACACTTAATTATATGTATGAGTATAAGATTTGCAACCACTAATTGTATGAAGCATTTGACTAAGAATAATTTACTTACAAGAATTTGGAAGGAATTATGAAAGAAATGGCTTCTGGAGCAAAATCTTGAGTTCTTGGGAGAGTTCGCAGATGTTCACAGTGAGTGAAATGAGTTTGTGAAATAGAGAATGGGGTTTACGCCCCTTTCATATGGAATAAGGAAATTGATGGGATGCTTACTTGGAATACTGTTGGGCAATATTGATTTCTAGGAGTTAATTAATGAGTTACTGAGATTAACATTGGGAATTAGTCACTTACAGCTAATAAGCACCGTAAACGCATATAAGTTGAGAGGAGTTTTTGGTCTAAACGGACCATAAACTAAGGTTCACGGCCAAGATGCCTCCTAGGGAGGTGTTCATGGTCAAAATTTGGAGTCTTTATGGTATTTACGCCCTAGATGCTTCCTAGGGAAGTGTTCATGGTCAAAATTTGGAACCCTTATGTAGTTTACGCCCAAGACATTACCTAGGGGTGTGTTCACGACTTAGCCTTGATATTTTAGAGTGTTTACGCCCAAATAGTTGCCTAGGAATGTGTTTATGGTCTAGTAGGGTCCACTAAGGGAGTTATGGTTAAGTAAGGCCCCAAAAGAGGGTTTACGGCCAAGGGTGGCCCAAGGGAAGGTGTTCACGGTTTTGGGTGATTTTCGAAGGGTGTTTTCATGTTTTTAGCTAGTATGCACTCAAAGGTGGTGGCCTTAGTGGGATATTGTGCTAAAACTTCCATACAAGGTGTCTAATGGGTTTTTTCTTATTAACTAGCTAAGGGTGCTTTCAACCAAGGTTCCACAAAACTTATTGCCCATATTTATATCCATATAGGTTGACTTAAGTCATTGTTCTTATTGCCTTCCATGTTCTAGGGTGGTGGGGAGACTAAGCTTAATACTAATAGACAATCTTTTGATTCAAGCTTCTTATTCTAATTTATTTGCCTAGTTTTCCTTGATAAACTTGTTTACTTTCAAGAGGTTACCTTATATGTGACTTCCAAGGTTTTCCTTGTAATAGAGTCACAATTTAGACATTGTTTTGATCCAAATATTTCGGCTTGTCACATTATATTGTAGATTATTTTGCTAGAATAATCCATTCTTTTTGGAAAATTGGTGGTCATTGTTCATCTTCATCCCATACAATGTTATCCAACCTTTAGGCCCTCCCATTCTCGTTGGTTCATTTCTAACATCTTGACCACTAAGCCATTTCAAAATACCCTAACATTCTATGAGATTGCCATTCTAAAACAAAATTCACACAAAACCCTACAAAAGCTTATAAGAACATATCGAGAAAGAGATTGGTAGGTAAGTGAGCTTACGAGATTACATTATGTGGTGTGTTTGGTAATTCACTGCTTAAGTTAACTTGGAATTCAAGATTGTATTCTGACAGAATCAGAATTCAATATTCATTCCAGTAGAATGTTGTAAGGTTCATATGTACCCTATTTTGCTTCGATATTTCTCGTTGTTTCAATTATCTAAATATAAAGAGTAATCGACATTAAGAGGCATTAAATAAACAAAACTAACAAGATAAAGAGAAAAATGACTAAAAAATTAACATAGCAGTAACTTGCAGGTACAAAATTTGTAGAAACAACAATAACATCAATTGAACCATTTTGAGTTCCCAAAGCAACCATTGGAATAGCCACAGCAGGATGGTTTCCACCACCTTCACGTATCATAAATGTCGCATTCACTAAGTGATGAATGTTTAATGAAGTTTTAAAGAATCATATGGAAAACTGGAAAGTACCGAGATAACAACTAACTTGCCAAAGTTGTTGTCAAAGAAGGATAAAAAACAACCAATGATGGAGTAAACAAATTCTATACTTTAAGCGACTGCCATCATTTGAGATAAAATTATAAACTTAAAAGGAAAACAATCAGTTTGAAAGATAGTGAAATCAAAATTAAAATAACAAATTATACGATAAACAGTGCAAGAAGAAAAGCTCGATTCTAGTAACAATTTATCAAAGAGGTGATGTGAGGAATCAAATTCCTAAACAATTCTCATCAATTATGGAACTTGAATCATATTGAAAACTGGAAAAGGGAAAAGGGAAAATCTTGCCTGATTATACTTCTTTTTGTTTGATAATGTTTTGCTTCCTGCTCATTCACCCCATGTCATTAGGGCTCCTTTATTTTCCTATTTTTTTCAGGTAAGGTATTCGTCCTTTGTTAAACTAGTTTAGCTATATGTTTTTTTTATGGATCCATACAAATTAGTTCTTCATTGATCGAAGATGAGACTGGTAACAGAAAATATATATAATTATTTAAAGTTATTGACATGATTTTTAATTATTACATTCAAGCGAAAAAAATTACATTATGTTATGGCCGAACATTTATCAAATATCTTTGAAGAATGATGAGGAGTGATTGAATCATAATGAAGAAATTAAACAAATTATGATGTAAATTCAAGAAAGGTTGTGAGCCTCATATTGTTAATTTTAGGAGGAAATTTAATTTCTCTTTTAGAGAAATTAAATTGTTTCATATTTTTTTATGCCTACAAATGTTCCTACCCAATAAGATTATGACAAGTGTCATCATTCCATATTTTTTTTAACTAACTCATTAAGGCTATATTAGGAATATATTAAATAAAATTAAATTGAATGGTGATTTGTCATAATTTTAGTGGGTAGGAATAATTATAAGGATAAAAGGTAGGAGGTAATTTAATTTCTCTTTTATTTATACCCATATGGACAAAACCTTCTAACTTTGCCACTTTAATCTTGCCACTATGAGTAGGACATCGGTACCGAAGAAAAAAAAAAGCCAAAATCTTGAATCATACAGTTTTTTTTATTTGTATGATGTTAATTTAATAGGTGAAAAACATAATTAAAGCTTTAATATTTTTCACAATCAATTAGTTTTGTTCCTATTGCCCAACGAATTGTTAATAAGAAAATAAAAAAAAAATCTTGCACATGACGAAATTCTTGCAAGCATGGAAGAAACAAATTACAAGCAGGTTATTTAAACATCTTCAATCTTCTTTTGAATCTGAATTGCAATCAAATCAAATACCTTTTTGCTATTTGGGGATTTTTTCAATTGATGCTGATCAATAATAGGAGTCGGGGATGGATTCTCGCTGTCACAAACTTGTGATAGGGCTTTCACAGACAGAGGGGGCTCTAGAGGTGGGTGACATTGGTGGATGAAGGCGACGAGTGGTGGAGGACCGTCGGTGATGATGGTAATTGAGGTTGTGTTGTCGACGATTGTATTTAGGGCTTAGATGCAAAGTGCAGGGCAACGTTTTAGAGGGAGGATGAAGAAGTTAGGTAGATGTCGATGTTCTATAGGTAGGTTGAGGAAGTGGAAACTTTTTATAAAAAAATACTTAGAAATGTCATCTTTTACCCAAATAAAAAAACAGCTTCCACTTCCTCACCTATCCAAATTTCCAAAGAAACTTACTTAATACGATAATAATTCAAGAATGTTAATATTATCATCCGATAATCATTTCCAATCAATTCCTTTAACCTTTACCATTTTATGATACTCTTAGATTATATCAGGTTTTAAGTTCATCAACCAACTCATATCAATCCAAAATTCTAATATGCAAGTTTAATTTTCATGATTAAAAGAATCATCAAACCCTACCTAACTAGACATTTCAAAATAGAAAGTTAGGTTATGATTCCATACCTTAATCAGTAAATGTTGCTGATCCTTGATTATAGTACTTGTTTTCACCTCTTTGAAGCTTAAACAAACCAATCATACCTATGCTTTCACTTACACACTTTTAGAAGTTTTTGGAAGGAAATGAAGCTTCAAACACTTAAAATATATTAGTTAATGGGTCAAACTAAAATAGGTATAGGCATATGCGCAACCCGCACTAATTTTTGTCATGGGGTCACTCAGGCTATGTTAGATTTGGGTTGAATTTTTTTCGAGGCTTAATGATCTGCTTTCCCCACTCAGGTTACATGGGGTTTTTTTTTCCTTGGTTCAAATCAGATCATGTGAAGTATATAAAAGGTCCATTTAATGTCGTTTTTAATATGCTTTGATCCCGTATATCAAAACTTGTTATATACATGTTTCTTAAACATAATGACACTTTAAATAAGTCTCAAAGTTTCACTCATGATCCCGTTATAGTATTTACTTATATAAATTTTGTAATAAGCATGTGACACGTTTCGTACCTTCTTATCTTTGTGCCACATATGGAAACCTTCTTTCACATCCTTTGAATTCTAAGTTTTCCAAGATTCACACATAGATGAAATGATGTTCTTAAATGATTTCCACAACTTGATTATTTCTTTAAAAGTCAAGTATCATTATTCCCTTTTGTTTCATATTATTAAGAAATAGCAATGTACTCTGGTTTTTGTTATATTTTTTATCTAATCATGTTCATATATTTAACTAACCTATAGTAAAGACCATCCAAACATGTTTAAGCATTGTAGACATAGAAATTCAATATAAGAAGTGACATTCACATCCTTTCATGTTTCCGATAAATGAAGTTTTACTTTCCAAATTCATATCTATATTGGTATTTCATAATGCCAAAGTATTCATGCACAAGACTACATTAAATATTCTACTTGTGTCTAAAACATATGTATCTCACAAAACTTTATGTTTTACATATTCCTTTTATATGACATGTATTCCAAGTTCATGATTGATAAAGTAGATGACCTATTTTTTCTACACATGGATTTTGTAATGACTAGAAGAAATGTATTTTGTAGATTAATGAGACAGATCACTTAGATTTGCTTTAAATTTTACATGTAATATATAATATCATAACTTCTATGGCTTGTTAATGTTGGTTGTAACAACCATGTAGGGCATGTTTCCCCTTAATTTGAAATTTTAGGACTTTGCTTCTTCTGATGGACAATAACATTATTGTAAATGATGTCCTTGTGATACATTAATTTCTTACAATAAGATGTAGGATATGTTATAGCATGCATTTCAACCCTATAACTTGCTTCGATTTTCTCTCCGGTTTTAAACATTTGGCAAACAGTCATAGTGTGAAATATGAAGTAAGATCATAGCATAATGGTACTCTAGGTTTGATAATGGGGCTTGGATTTGATAATAGGGAAGACGTATAGCATATATCATTTTATAGTTTCATATAGGGAAAATGGAACTGTAGCCCTACAAAGTTTTGAGAATTGGTCTAAATAGTCACTAGACTTTTTTGTTTTATGAGGTTGGAAGCGACCAGTATTTTTATTCATCGGAAGCGACCTATATTTTTAGTCATCGGAACCTATTTTAGCTGGTATAAGTGGCAACATCAAAAAATATAGCCACAACAATAGTGATGTGGATTATGATTTAATTTTTAGTTTTATTATTCTTAAAACTAGTGTTTATATATTTAAGTAAATATTATGATGTAAATGGAAGGTGACTGAATTTGACCAGTCCTTTTACCTCTAGTTATACCTTACTCCTCAAAATGACCACTATTGTTGTGTACTCCATCTTCATTATCGTTACCTCCTTTTCACCTGAGATCAATTATTGTCTCTCCCTCGCCCACTCGTTACATATCCATCTCATCCTCTTCACCCCACTTAAAAAATCTTCAACCCCTCCATTAGTTGCGTCCTACACATCGACACTTTCATCCCCTCTATAATGTGCATCAGTTGTTTCTCTAAGATTAGGGTGTATGGGAAGAGATTCGATGAGAGACGTTTTCGATCGAGATACAGAGGAAGGAGACATCATGAAATCAATATTTGGGTTTGATCCAAAGAGGGATTTCGACATATTCATCCCCACCACAAATCGATTTCAGGTCAAGATTTGGTGTTTGGTTTTATTGATCTATTTTTGTCAGTCACCATCTTCCTTATTCATTTGCTTTTAGATTTTGTTTGTTTGAGGTTTTAGTTGGGTTTTTTTTTCAAATTTGTTTTTTTAAGGTTTTATATAAGTTTCATATCTGCATTTGTGCTTTGTTGATTTGTTTTTATATTAATTTTTGTTCATCAATGTGTTTAGATTCGTTTTAAGATTAGGGTTTGTTCATAAAGTTAGGTGGTGGTTGGTGCTGAAGTGTAGTTGACGAAGATTGCTGATGCTGGTTATGGATGTATATGCTTTAAAAAAAATAAAAGCATATCTTCATGTTCTTCATAAATCATAAACAAATGATAAATATATTGTATGTTTAAATTACTAAACTTTTAAATAATAATAATAAATTTTAATTTGAAAAAAATATATTTTACTTCTAAAAATCAACAAGGACGCAATCAGGACAAATTTTATTGACTAAAATATTATATTGCATGTCACATGAGTACCGTTACCGGATAACCGTTTCACTTTCAAGAAAGTGACCATTTGTGTGACAACCTGAAATTTCCTTTCTGTACAAACTATATCACTTCAATAGAAGTTATAGCAGTCACAGTTAATTTTCAGACTTTTTCGTGTAAGTTTGAGTAATTCAGGGTTTACACTTCAGGAGATATCAGGAGAGTGAATGCACTAGGGTTTAGTGAAACACTGTTATTCCAACACTCTGTTATATGAGAAATCATTTCGGGAATAAAAATATTTTCTGCCAAAAATATCTCAGGACTATAAATAGAATTTTGAACCAAATTCATTCATTATTCGCATTTCCAACTAGAGAAAAGCCATTTTCTCTCTCACGGATCTTCGGGTTTTTATCCCAAAACGTGAGTATCTCTTGCTAGTAGTGTTAGATAGCTTAATATGTGTTTATAACATGATTTAGATGGCTAAATCACTAGATTTAGGAGTTTACTCCCCAAGGTGTTCTTGGGCGGTAAACTCCCGAAACAATGCCTAGACTTTCCCCCGTGATATGATACTACTTTGGGCTTGTATAGAAGTGTATTAGGGACAAGAAAACAACCAAGAAACACAAAAGCATAGGTGTTCACGGCCTAAGATGATCTTGGACCGTGAACTCCAAAAACTTGGATCAAAGAGTGCTTTTAAGGCACCTAAAGCCTTAGACAATTACTAGGGATTGTTTCCACTTAAATGAAGGACCAAAACACATCAAAATCACCCCTCAAAGTGAGTTCACGGCCCTAATAAGGTTCTTGGGCCGTGAACATCAAAGAAGGGCACCAAAGTGTGCCTAAGGCCTTCATATGCTTGGGAAAAAAGTTTAAGACCTATACTACATGTGTATGAGACTTGAAAGCATCAAAAACACCCATCCTTAAGAGTTTACGGCTGCAAACTCTAAAGGAAATGGCCTTAAGGCCGTAAACTCCTCAAAGGGGTGTTTCTATGCCTTAAACCCTTCCAAGAATTTAACCACCAAGTTGGAATAATTCTAGGGATCATTTGGGACTTCAAAACACAAAGTACCACCAAGTTTGGGAGTTTACGGCCATAAACTCAGGAGTTTACAACCGTAAAATCCATGGGTGAGGATATATGGAGAGTAAACTCATATATGGGGTCCTTTGGAACCCTAAACCCAAGTACCTTGTCCCACAATAGCTTAGATGCAATCCTTAGGGCTTAAAACACTTATATAAAGTGTTTATTATGTCTAGGATGTCTTAACATTATCAAGTAGTAATTTAAGACTAACTGAGTGCATATATGTGTGATTATATGTTCATTAGGATCGTAGTGTGGGTACAAGTCCTCACTTGACACCTAACTATCCTATGCCGTTCAGTTCATCCAAACCACCATCTACAGGTGAGTTCATACCCCTAATCAATGTTTTAAATGATTTTAAATGCTTTAATGGGGGGGGGGGAATACAAGTAGAAAACAACATGTTATTAAATCATCTATATGTATTTTATAACTATGTTTTCATTCAACAGATTTCACATACTACAAAATGTGATGCATGAAATGGTTTTCCATCTTAAAATACCTTGATAACAAAAGTATTAGTTTTGAAATGTTTATTAACATGACATCAAGTCACTCTTAATTATTATTCAAAACTCTTAGATATCTTGCAAAACCATTACGTTTACTTTCTTGAACAAACAATTGCCTTTCAGTTAATTATCATAGGGATAGTTAGAAGATACAAAACAATATTCCTATTACAAGGAATCACACAAGAGTCAGTTCATTCATGAGTCTATACCAGTACATTACATGATACATGAGTACATTTATCTAGGATTACATGATACATGAGTACATTTATCTAGGATTACATGATACATAAGTACGTTTTCATAGATACATTTATCTGAATACGCTTACATGAATACCATACATGAGTACTGTTACATAGATACATTATCCTGTATTCACTTACCTGGATACTTGTACCTAGAGTTATGAGGAAGATTTGTACCTTCTGTGTAAATTTTCCTGCCTATCCCTGTTCGACGGGATGTCTAGATAGGACTAACCATTCCGGAACCCAGCTGTTAGCACCACTGGGTGATGAACATCTACATATGTCTAAGGTTATCACTTATCATAGATAGATTGATATCGGAACTAACCATTCCTCCATCCTGCTGTTGCAACAGAGGATGAGATGAACATCTTCGGATGATCATTAAGTTACCACGTATATTAGGAGTCGGCTACAGGACTAACCCTTCCTCCAACCTGTTGCTGCTACAGAGGACAATTGGACCATCTTCGGAGGTTCATTAGGTTATACATATCGCTTACTGTGATGGCGTGTTAGTCCTGGTATCCAGGGATAACACTTACATGGTTATATTTTTCCTATTTACTTTATTTTGTGATATATTCACATAAACGATGAGTTAGACTAATTACTATTTGTAGTAGTCAAAACGAAGGAAAAACTATCATTTTACTTACAAAACATTCGGGTCTTGGTAGAAGACTATATTATCATAACAAAACATTCGGGTCTTGGTAGAAGACTACATTGTCATAACAAAACATTCGGGTCTTGGTAGAAGACTACATTATCATAACAAAACATTCGGGTCTTGATAGAAGACTACATTATCATAACAAAACATTCGGGTCTTGTTAGAAGACTACATTTCATACTAGTAGGAAATAAGGGATTTCTTAGGGTTTTTCATACTTATATCAACTGTATTACTTAAAGGTTTTACATGACATTCATAACAGTTTTTCAAAGCAAGAGAATGACACTTAAATACTTATGAATTCACCAGCTTTAGAGCTGATACTCTCTTACAAAATAACTTGTATTCTCAGGTCATCAGTAGACAGGTACGGTGGCCAGGTTTTGAGAAGACGGAGCAGACAAGTCTCGTCCTTTATTTTGATTATATATTTTTGGTGTCTTATTACAATGAAAGAACACATGTATTAAAACTTTACTTATAATGCAATGGATGATGTTGTTGCTTGTTTACTATTTTACATTGTTGTGATACTGTACATGACATCCTCCACCCCTGAACGTTTCCGCAGTTCGTGGTTTTGGGGTGTGACAATTTGGATCCCACAAAAACCATCTTATGCCCCATAAAAATACAAAAAAAAATAAAAACATTTAGTGACTTCGAGATCTATAGTGTCACTTTTTCTTCCATAAGCATTCACTCCATCTTTTATAATATAATCATAGCCTTCATCCTTGTCTCCTCGAATGAGCATGAAGGGTGCACTCACACTCCACCACTTAATTTTTTTAGTGTCATGTGAGTTTTTCATTGACTCGCTCACCAAAAGACAGTAACGGTCACCTTTAACTATCTTTCACTTTTATTTTTTAAAACTAAAAATAATATAATTATAATGTTTATAATTCAAAAAATAAATAACGTTAATTAAAAATGATTAATAAACACAAAAAATAATTAATATATATATATATATATATATATATATATATATATATATAATTACTTACAAATAAAAACTACATAATAAAACCTACAAAATATAATTAAAAGTTACATAATAAACCATAATTAAAAAACTACGTAACTCCGAATCGTCGTCATTTTCCGTCTGAATCCTCGCTCGAGTCTTCAACGAACATATCTAAATCTTAATCTGATTCGTCAAAAATCATTGTGTTAATACTCTGCCTTGGGTTGTATGTGAGCCCTATGAATGCCGCGATCATGTACTTCTCTTCTATTTTCCTTATACTCTTGCATACCAACTGCTATGTGACATCCCAAATTTCGATGCCAAAAAAGACTGATTTGTTTATGCTTATTTAAAAATCAGAGTATCATTTTTGAAGAATAATATTGCGGAATTTGTTCCCAGAAAACGTGATAATGATACTATCAAAGCATTTCCAAAGAAATGTATTTTATTTATATTAAAACATTGGGATGTCATCGTGTAACATCCCAAAAATTCATGACCAAAAATTTCATTTTAAACACTTAAATAAAACCATAGTTATCAAACCATTCCATCAAAACATGAGTCAAAGTATTTCAAAACATTTTCATCAGAGTTTCCAAATCAAAACATCACAGCTAGCATCCCAGGCTAAACATCATGGTGTGTGCAATGCAGTCATCCCGAGCTCTTCTCTTTGCAACTGGAAGTACCTGAAACCAAAACTGAAAACCATAAGTACGAAGCTTAATGAGTTTCCAACACTACCACATACCATACACATAATTACATATACTGGCCCCTAAAACCCGAGCTCTTCTCTTTGCAACTGGAAGTACCTAAACCAAAACAAAAAACCGTAAGCACGAAGCTTAGTGAGGTCCCCATACTACCACATACCATACACATAATCACATATATTGGGCCCCCGCCCCATCATCGAGCCCCGCCCGACATTGGACAGTGTCCAGCATGAGGCCCCGCCTGGCATCGAGCCACGCTCGGTATACAAATCTATTTCTCTTAGGCCCCACCTGTCACTAGGCCTCACCTGCTATACACATACAAACCATAACATATAATCACGCTAGCACATAAAGAATCATACATAATACTATATGTTCCAATCCTAAGGTCTCGCCTATCATGGGCTCCGCCTCTACTCTGCTAATGATGAGATATAGAACCCCGTCCACACTTAGCTAGTGATGAGATATAAGACCCCGCCCACACTCACCTCCCTACCAGGCACATACAAGTATCACAAAGACAACAAGTATAACTAAACATGCATACATTCATCAGGTACCAGCAAACATCGAACCGTAGTCCGAAAACATACATTTATACATTCATCGCCCCCCCCCACCCCCCCCCCCCGACATCAGACCGTAATACAGAATGCATACAGACATTCCTCGTGCATCGCCCAACATCGAACCGTAATTCGGAAAGCATACAGACATTCCTCGGGCATCGCCCGATATCGGACCGTAATCCGGAAACATACAAATACAGACACATGCAAGAATCACAAAGACATCAAGCATACCAACATTCCTCGAGCACCACCCGACATCGGATCGTAATCTGGAAACAAATATCATAAATACGTGTCGGCATTGGTGCCTTCAACCCGTTCAAACAGGAGGAAACTCACCTCGCAAAGATGGATCTCACGCATAATCCTCTGGCTGCTAGCTGGTAGATCGCCGAACTATTAATCTCTTGACTCCCCGAGCCACTGATCATCACATAAACTAGTTAAGTTCGGGATTCTCATAAGTTAACCATAAGTCCTCACTAGGGTAAAAGACCATTCTACCCCTCACACATTGTTGTCTCAAAATGAACTCTACTCAACTCTTGGCCCAAATAGATAAACACTCCTACAAGGACCAATACATGACCCAATTTCCAATCAGGCACAATCCATTTACATGGGCCTCAACCTAAGGCCCAATAATGATTCTCTAGTCCAAAGGTTCAATTCCAGATGGCCCACTAAGGCCCAAGATACCAACCCATGGAAATGGACCAAACAATGCAAAGCCCAAATCCAATGAGTACGCAGGGTGTACTCCTCTGTATGCTAAGTGTACAGGCTATATCGCTTGTACGCCCAGCGTACTACTGTACTCCTCTGTATGCTAAGTGTACAGGCTGTATCGCTTGTACGCCCAGCGTACTACTCTGTTAAGCCATTTAAACCATTACGCACTTAATACTTCAAACCATGGGACCAAATCACAGATCTGAGTTCTAGTTATCATCGAAATCCATAAAGTCATTGACTTTGTGACTTTGCATACCCTAAATAAGTCGAAACTCCAAAAATGGTATCCTACTTCCATGAAAATGATCTTAACTCTTGTATAAACCCATTAAGACCTTTAAGATGGCAATTTTCCGACTTCAAATAGCACCAAGGGTGGCAATCCTAAGCCTAGGAAACGGATTTGAACCATAAAGCTTCATCCTTGGGACCAAAAAGGTCCAGAAACCCAACACAAGAGTTCTAATCATTCAAGAGGAAAGTTCAAGACTTTATACCTTAGGAAGATCTGAAATAGAGCAATAATCATGGATCTACACCCTCTCCTTTGAACCACCACCTTGCTTTAACCTTCAATTCCTTGGGGAATGGATCAAAACACTAAGAATACTCTCAAAATGCCTTCCAAGAAGAAGAACACAAACTATAGATTAGGGTTTCATGGGAACTGTCTAAGGGTGAGAGGGAGGCTGGTCTGAAGGACATAATGTTCTTTATATAATGCTCAACCCTAAAAATTAGAGTTTAGGGACTCTGAGCGTACGTTGGATGTATTTCCTATACGCTGGGTGTATGCCTCCCAAACCCGCGACCACTTATCCCTTCTACACCAGGCGTACTCTCGCGCATGTCACCTCGCATGCATGGGATTTCCTTGCCAATTATCTCCATTAGGGACCAATATTGCCAATAACTTCATAGTGTCATAACTTCCTCTTTCAAGGTCCGTTTCCAATGAACCTTATATCCACGAAAAAGTGGAGAGAAGCCATACGGTCCTAACAACACGCCTAATCCTTAAAACCTTCCGAGTAAAACCCAAAACCCACAAAAAACCGAATCATCAGATTAAGATTATACCCTTGGCTTCTGAAGGTACAATCGAATACTTGGACCACTTATTCCCTGACACCTACATCCAAAATGGGCAAATCCTTCCTTTCCCAAGCCCTAAACCTTATGACAACTGAGGATTGGGCCGCAATCCCGAGCATCAAAACTAGCTGTAGAATAATTATACTTGACAGAAGGCTCAGATAATCCTTCGAGTAAAAGATTCATCCCTGCAACGGTTAGACTCATATGAGAGCTATGCAACAGGTTCAAATCAATTACTCTGAGATTATTTAATCCAACTGTAAGTGTCTTAGCACTTTCGACCCGCAAGCTACTCCACACACAAGAATCCTCACATCACTACTTCTGCCCGAACATCGTGTTGCCTCTTATCCTCTTTCCAAATGAACCGAGACCTACCAGGTCCCAACTTATCTGCTAACTATCTAGAGTACCAAATTCCCACCCGGTTGCTGAGCCAAAGAACATCCTCCCAGTCACTCCCTACGACTTTCGAAGAAAACTTCAGCTATCTAAACTACTCTATCCACATATCTACTCTTGGCTTTATAAATCTTGGGATCCCCGACCCCATACCTCGACCCAACGGTCTCTGGAAGGTCCCAGCTGCATTCCTATAAGCACACGAGCCTCACCCACCGGTCCCACCCAAACTATATCATGGAGCGGCCTTGCCCACTGCTCCCACTTATCTAGGGCTACACAGGCCCAACTCCACCTTGAATCCCAACGACCTATCCTTTCCTGATTCTGATCCAGCTGTGGCCTTTCCACGATCCTATGAACTGACCCACCCTGGCCTAACTTATCTGAATGAATCTGTGAATGCTACGGCTTATTCCACCGTCTAATAACACTCTCTCACACTATCTGACTGCATGAAGAATGCTACAGCTGCCCAGCAGTCGTACTATACTTTCCATGCTATCTGGCCGCTGGTGAATGCTACGGCTATCCTACAGTCTTACAACACTCTCCCACACTATCTTAACTGCTGAACATGGTCTTACCGTTGATTACCAATCTGAACACATTCGAAGTCGAGCACACACAGGGGATAACATCTTGATTGAACTCACGTCCTGAAGGGAATTCCCAACCTGATTCTCTAACACCAGCTATCAAACACCAAGAAGACGTGAGCCCAACGTTTAGGAAGTTTCCTAATCTCCCAATTCACACACCCCTCGACCCAAATAGCCACTTGGGCCGTCTTCTTCCCAAGTGAGAATGCGAACTCATCCTAGTTTCGCATCTACTTCTGTTTCTGGATACCTGAACGATTCTCCCTCACTTTGATTCAACTAACATCTTATAACACACAAGACTTGAAGGATTCCTAATCCTTCTTACCATCCAATGATCAATCTGCTGGAAACCAATGCTTACCACTGTTAGTGTTCCAAAACTAACCAACACTAAAGCAGTACAACTCTTGAAGACTAACAGAACACCTCTCGAGTTCCAATCACACTTGCTACAACTATTGCATCCTGGGAATCCACTATATAAGGATATGAACTTGAACTACTGCTCTAAGATTCATGGTGTGCAGATGGCATATAACCCAAACATAAGCAGGGACTATAAATCCAAGATACACTTACTCATACCGATGCAAGACAACTACAAAATACAGATAGAACCGAAAAGAGCAAAAGATACATACCCGTAACCTCATCTGAAGAAACCTCAAATTCCCCTTCTTGCCTAAGCCTGCGATGAAACCGGATCCGCCCCAACCGCTGAGGGGGTGGGGGGGGGCAATTCTCCCTGACATGACCAAGCTGATGACAAATATGGCATAACTTTACTTCTAATGTGAATTCTTTGCGTTTGTGACCCTTCCATCCGCACTTTCTGCACTTAGACTTGCTGCACAAATCCTCTCATGTCCCATCTTCCCTCGTGCAACCATCTCGACCCCTCGGGTCTCTGACACCAGCTACGGCAACGTCCAAGTGCCCAAATTGTCGAGTCATAACGGAAGTCCGCTTCCTCTTCATCAACTAACCATATAAACCAATCTCCCGCTTCCAAGTCACCCTGACCACCTCATCAACCGCCTGAATAACTGAGGTCCGCCTCTCGATCCCAGCGACCACTCTATCGATGACACTCCCAATCATATCGGGTAACTCCTCACGAACAGCTCGTGAAACCTCTGCGGCAATCCAATCTTGAATTTGACTCTCCCAAAGCCCTGGTGCACAACTCACCACCGATCCCAAACGATAAAAGCTAACAATATGATCCTCCTCTTAGAAGGATCTCAGATATCCACAAGCTTTGAGCTCCGGATGAGGCCCCAACTGCCCTGCTACAATCTCGGCCTGAAAGGCCCCGAGACGACTATCCAATACCTCCAAAATCCGCTCCTTGACTAAACCATAGATCACAAGAGTCTGCTCTAAAATACCGCGGGTAATCTCTGACGAGATGAACTCCAACATCTACTCGCTGATTGGCTCAATACCTGCACCTGAGTCGGAAACCGAACCAGAACCATAACCTGAAATACTCCTCGAGATCTCATCTCCAAAACCAAACCAACAATCATAACATACCCAACAATCCACCTCTCATAAGCTTCTTAGATTCTCCAAGTCTCTCACAAATTCGAGTATGGATCATGTGCTTTCAGTAGTGCAGGCCCAATACTACCTTTCACACCTATCCATACTTTCCTCAACAATCCTCTTGAATCCTCTAAGTCACTTCTTCAAACCAATATGTCAGTACTCACTGTACCATACTGATGGGTTTTATGCATAAGAACAATCTTATGTGCTCATACAAACCCTAATGCTTGGATCTAGGTTTATCTATTGTACATGCTTTGAATCCAAGACTTGCAACCCTATATCTATCACATATAATTCGAAAATAACATCATAAGAACATATCTAAGTGTTTACCTCTTTCAAATAGCTTGAAATCCTTGTAGTTTCCTTGATCTTGAGCTTAGAGTCACAATTGTAACTCCTCTAATGGTTCACAAACCCCACAAGCAAGAAGGAAATATGAGAGAGGGTGAGAGATGCTAATTTCGGCCCTAGGGTTCTCTTGGAATCAAGTGTAGCCAATTTTCATAACCTAGGGGTCATATTTATACTGTAGGCTGCTAGGGTTTCAGTCTAAACCCTAATGGACAGCTTAATCACCAAGCAGACCATAGAACCTTCTAGATTAGGGCCTTTGGACGAAAATATGATGGATCCCCATCATAATTTCGTTCCCCCCTTAGTCCATTAGGTTTCCCAGCCCAAAAACTCAACTATCATACATTTGACAGTTTATGCCCCTTTATTTAATTAATCTCTTTTAGTCACCAAATTAATTCCTAATTAATTTATGACCAATACTAATTAAATAATTATGAAATAATTATAATATATTAATGAACCATAATATTTTCTCTTTCTCCTTAAATTATCTTGTCAAGATGCTTTGGTGAAGGCAACCCAAAAGGACCATGCACAACCGGGTTAAGTACATACCAAATATAGTTACGGACTTAGACACTAATCCAACAGTCTCCCACTTGGATAAGTCTAGTAACTATATCTCACATATGACTTCAGGATCCGATTAGCAATCGTAGCTCTTATACTTCGCTGTCAACTCTGATCAGCAACTTGTCCTTCAAATAAGGGATCGTATAATCCTCTGTTCTAGATATCATGCTGACAGTGCTTATTGTCCAACATTTGTTCCTCGATTTCTGACTTGTTTGACATAGAATTTAGTTGAACATATCAACTTCATTCTGACCGGGCCCGACACATAAGTCAAACCAAATCATCGAGTAGCCAAGATATCACCTTTATTCTCATAGAATAAAAGGAACATATTAACTTCGACTCATATGCATCTATTATTTACCAATTAAATCATGCACAACAATGTGTTTTATAACATCAAGTTACTAATGTGTTTACACATCATCAATGCATAACCAATCAGCAAACAACAACCATATCTCTAAGTATTAAGACTATATGATATTATCGCTTTGCGATCACTTAAGGTAAAACACCACGAAGTGATACCAGCAAACGCGGGTTTATTCCAATGCTCAAATCATATTCATAAGCACTAATGAATTTCGTAGCAAACCCTTTGCTATGGCCGAAACCTTTTAGACAATCTACAAACAATTCATGACAGTCTTCATTTACATCTACTTCCAAAATATGAACGACTGTGGGCTGTTCGAATAATCCTATCATTTAGGAAGTCAAAACATGCAAAATTGAAACAATAGATAAATAACCAACACAAGATAGTAGCTTTACTCATAAATAACACAACTTTATTTATTCATCAAATGTTAAGTACTAAATATCTATTACATGTTTCCTATCTAATCCAAACTTATATCATCCTTTAGCCCAATGCTCCTAGCATGCTGCAAGTGTTTGATCCTACTCAGTCCCTTCATAAGGGGATCTGCTGGGTTTTCTTCTGATGATACCCTATTCACAACGAGGAGTCCCTCTTCTACCCGATGTCTGATAAAATGGTATTTTCTGTCGATATGTCAAGATCTACCATTATCTCTTGGTTCCTTGGTTAAGGCAACCGCTCCTTCATTATCATAGAAAATTTCCATTGGCTCCTTTATGGATGGCATAACTCCAAGGTCTCCAATGAAGTTCTTCAACCATATAGCCTCCTTTGACGCTTCGCTTGCCGCAATGTACTCTGATTCGCACGTTGAATCAGCTACAGTCTCATGCTTGGAACTTTTCCAAGTCACTGCTCCTCCATTTAGGGTAAAGACCCAGCCCGATTGCAATCGGTAATTATCCCGATCCGTCTGAAAACTAGCGTCACTATACCCTCGTACCCTTAAGTCATCACTCCCACTGAGGACTAGAAACCATTCCTTGGTCCTTTATGGATGGCATAACTCCAAGGTCTCCAATGAAGTTCTTCAACCATATAGCCTCCTTTGACGCTTCACCCCCCGCAATGTACTCTGATTCGCACGTTGAATCAGCTACAGTCTCCTACTTGGAACTTTTCCAAGTCACTGCTCCTCCATTTAGGGTAAAGACCCAGCCCGACTGCGATCGGTAATTATCCTGATCCGTCTGAAAACTAGCGTCACTATACCCTCGTACCCTTAAGTCATCACTCCCACCGAGGACTAGAAACCATTCCTTGGTCCTTCATAGGTACTTAAGAATATTCTTAACTACAATCCAATGAGCTCTACCAGGGTTCCCTTGATATCTGCTGACCATGCTTAAAGCGAAGGCCACATCAGGGCGAGTACAAGTCATAGCGTACATGATAGAGCCTACTGCGGAAGCGTAAGGTACTCGGCTCATATCAGCTATCTCTGCCTTTGTACTCGGGTTTTGAGTCTTACTCAGCTTGGTATTGCTTTGGATTGGCAACTCCCCTTTCTTGGAATTTTCCATACTAAAACGCTTTAGTACCTTATCCAAGTATGTATCGTGACTAAGTCCTATCAGTCTCTTTTCCCTGTTTCTTACTATCCTTATTCCCAGAATGTAAGCAACCTCTCTGAGGTCCTTCATAGCGAAACATTTCCCAAGCCAGGACTTAACCTCCTGCAAGGTTGGGACGTCGTTTTCTATGAGCAGTATGTCATCGACATACAATACGAGGAAGTTCACTATACTCCCACTGGCTTTGACATATACACAAGATTCATCTTCGCTTAATAGAAAGCCAAACTCTTTAACTTTCTCGTCAAAACAAAGATTCCATCTGCGAGACGCTTGTTTCAATCCATAAATGGATTTCTCAATCTTGCATACTTTATTTGGATGCTTCGCATCGACAAAACCCTTTGTTTGATTCATGTAAACATCCTCAGCCAACTTTCCATTAAGGAAAGCGGTTTTTACGTCCATCTGCCATATTTCATCATCATGAAACGCGGCTATTGCGAGCATTACCCTAATAGACTTCATCTTCGCAACTGGTGAGAAGGTTTCATCATAGTCAACTCCGGGAGTTTGAGTAATGCCCTTCGCAACCAATTGTGACAACCCAAGTTGTTCCGTTACATTTCTCCATTACCGTTAACGGAATATTCCAGTTTATAAAAGTTCCGTTAATTAGAGGTCGTCAATTAAATAAACATTTCAGTTGTTTATGTTTAAAATGCCGTTAAGTCGTGATAAAAGGAAATAAAAACACGTAACACATATTTCCATTTAATTGGAAAAGTTAGTTTTTATTATTATTACGACCACTAAATCGGGCGCGACCAAAAGCCCCGTTTAACGGCAGTACTGGGTAGAATTCCGCTGAGCTTCAACTCCCACCCATATATAAAGGGGAGTAAACTCCATTTGGAGCTTTTCCACCCTCTCTCTCTATACTCTCTCTCTAGACTCGTTTTCGCCCCCGAATCCGCAACCAAACGCTTCCAAATCGTAAGTCCGCTTACTCTAGCTCATTCTAAACATATTGATTCATGTTTATAGCTTAGAAATCGAACATTTAAGCTGTTGAAAAGGAGTTCACGACCTAAGCTCCTCCTTAGGCCGTGAACACCCTAAATGAGGCCAAAATGACCCCAAACTTGTCCCTTTAAGCCTAGGAACCAATTAAGGAACTTGCCTAGGAGTGTTTAAGCATAAAAACACAATGATTTGAGGCATAAAAGAGAGTTTACGGCCCAAGTACATGCTTAGGCCGTAAACACCTCTAAACCTTGCAAAGGTGCCCCAAAAACACTCCTAAATCACCCTAGGGCTTAATACATAAATTAGGGGCATACCATTTAGGGTTTAGATCATTTAAACATAAGGAAATGGGGGATTAAAGGGAGTTTACGGCCCAGGCATGTACCAAGGCCGTAAACACCCCCAAACATGCCCAAATGATAGTTTTAATTCCCCCAAATGGCCTCACACTTCATTATAAATTACTAGCAAGGTATTAGGGGCTTGAAACTTCACAAAACACAAGGAATGAGAGTTTATAGCCGTAAACTCCCTTAGGAGTTGTCCCTGGGCCGTAAACTCCCTAAAGAAGCCCTTAGGAGCCTTAAACCCACTCATGCCTTTTAGAATTGGACCTAGAATAATTCCATGATCAAGCTAGAAGCCTTAAACACACTAGAACCCTTCACCATGAGTTTAAGGCCGTAAACTCATGGTGAGTAGTCCATGGGCCGTAAAATAAGTAATAAGGATTTACTCTCGGAGAGTAAACTCCATTCCTAAGCCATACACACCTTTAGACGCTACCCGGGACAGCCAAACACTTAACCAAAGTGTTTTCCGCTCCTTTGAGTGCGTATATTTGTTTAATTAGTATTAAATATACTAATTGTATTTGAACATATGTTATCATATGTTAAATAGGTCATTGTGTGTGTTCGAGTCCTTACGTGACACCGAACGCCCAAACGGCACCTTCGTCGGACCTACTTTCACCAGGTGAGTTCATACCCCTGAATGAACCTTTTAAATGTTTTCACATGTTTTATAGGGGGGAATACAAGTTAAACATGCCAGTTATCATATCAATCACATGTTATTGATAACCCGCATGCACAAGGTTTTACCACACTTTACACTGTTTTACCGAGTAGGACACTATAATGATTTTTAATTGTTTCAAAACTCTTACTTATATTGTTTTATCTAAATTCATTCTAAACTGGTTTATGAAAGATTTCCAAAGGTTTTTTTTAATCATATTTTACAAAAGAATACAAATTGTGATTTTCCCCTAATATAAAGGTTTTTCATCAAAGTTCCCTTTCACGACATATACTTTTACTTGCTAGATACCGCTGCTTCGCTTTCATGTATTTTAACCTCCTACTCGATAACACTTTCACTTCGTGATGCGTTTATACACGTTATTGTCTCTATATCTCTTATACCTGTTATTTTCTCTATATCGCTTATACCTGTTATTGTCTCTATATCGCTTATACTTGGTACGCTTATACTTCACAACTCGATTTATCCACACTGTATGAATTCACACCATAATGATATGTTTCCACTTAATACACACCCAGTCGTAGTTAGATGTATGTCTGTGCGTATATAGATACATATAAGTAATGATTGAAAGACTTAGGAAGGCTCGTCCGCCCTATTTCCTTTTCTTCGTTGAGATGTGGTCTGGTGGGATCGGATGTCCGTCCGAAGGTCGTTTGATTTATTAGTTATATATTATGTATATGAGTATGGACATACAGGAATTCTCTAGTCAGTTCAGTTAAGAGTCTCTACCTCTAGTCTACACTTACATTAGAAACACACTACCCACTATTTGGAAGTCTCTACCTCTAGTTCAGCACTTACATTAGAAACCCACTATTTGGAAGTCTCTACCCACTATTTGGGATGCATCTTCAGGACACGGCCTTCTCCGTCGTTTAGTTGGTAACCAGAGTCTCTTGTAGGGAGAGCGGACATTGTGTGTATAGATCTATACAGTATTGACAACCCCGCACCCAGACTGCTAGCTATAGTCCCGGCCTACCAAGCCAACGGGTGACAAATGTCACATTATAGACGCTTGTAGGGCGTCTGGAACTCTAGTCAGTATGGTTACGAGTATCCCAGGTTACCTTATAATTCATTGGCCTTAAGGTAACGGTATTTCACCGGCAATTTACATTGTATGCTGGTAACTCTTTTTCAGATTCACACTGTTTTGACCTTACAAGATGTATCTTTCATTTGATACTGTCTGGGGTCTGTATTCAATGTTTTGACCTTACAAGATGTATCTTTCATTTGATACTGTCTGGGATCTGTATTCACTGTTTTGACCTTACAAGACGTATCTTTCATTTGATACTGTCTGGGGTTTGTATTCACTGTTTTAGACCTTACCAGTTGTACCTTTCATTTGGTGCCTTCTGGGGTTTGTGTCTCCATTCGTTAGACTGAACCAGGCGTGTCGTTTGTTCGATACTTTCCTGGAGTCTATGATTCCTTTGCCTTAGTCAGCAGTCCTCACTGCTGAGGCATGTGTATTTCCCTGACGACTCTTGCTTTCTTTAATAATCAAATGCAGTATTTCGATAATGATAGCGATTAAGGGAAAACTACTTTTTACCACATAACACTGACCAGTCTTGGTAGAAGGCTGCTTTATTAAAGAAAATATAGGATTTTCTGGAAAGAACTCTAATACACAGTAAACACTTAAACTAGTACTTACTAAAGTTATTTGAATAAAATGCCACTAAATACTTATGAACTCACCAGCATTTGTAAAAATGCTGATACTCGCTTTTCAAATAACTTGTATTCTCAGGTTAGCATTAGACAGGTACATCCAAGGAGCTGTTGATGAAGATAGCTTAGTACCATGTCGTACTTACTTATATTTACTTGTACTACTTTGATGTACTGTAATGTAAACTATGTAAAATTATTACTATTAATGCAATGTTTTGTTGTACTTTGATTTCTATAATGCATGTGTTGTGATACTTGACATGACGTCATCCACCCCAGAACGTTTCCGCCGTTCCGGTTTTGGGGTGTGACACCAATCATGCTTTATAAGTATGCACTTTCCCATCCATGTCCGTCTTCTTCTTGAAGATCCACTTGCACCCGACTGTCTTACGACCCGATACATTATCAACCAAATTCCAAACTTGGTTGTCATACATGGACTGAATCTCGCTGTCCATCGCCTCTTTCCATTTAGCAGACTCCGGGCTTGCCATGGCTTCCTTGTAGTTGCTAGATTCGTCCAAATTCATTAGTGTTTCATCACTAATAAACGTATCCCCTTCACTAGTAATATGAAAACCATAAAACAGGGGTTGAACACTAACCCTACTAGTACGTCTAAGAGGTAAGGACTTGTCAACAGGCTCAACAGGAGTTTCCTCCTCGGGTTGAGTGCCAGTGTCTGAGGTTCCCTCATCACTTTGCTCTTGAATCTCTTCAAGATCAATTTGCCTCCCACTGTCCTCTTAGCTTATCAATTCCCTTTCTCAGAAAACTCCTCTTCTAGCAACAAAGACAACATTATCACTCGGTCTATAGAAAAGATAGCCAAAAGACTTTTGTGGGTAGCCGATGAAATAACACTTCTCACTACGAGGTTCGAGCTTGTCGTGAGTCTCTCATCTTACAAAATCCTCGCAACCCCAAACCTTAATATGTGCCAACGAGGGAGCTTTCCCTGTCCACATCTCGTGAGGAGTCTTGGTAACCTTCTTGGTGGGAACTAAGTTAAGGATATGGGCGGCAGTCTCTAAGGCATACCCCCAGAAAGCTATTGGTAACGAAGTCCGACTCATCATAGAACGAACCATGTCCAACAAGGTCCGATTACGTCTCTCAGGCACACCATTCAATTGCGGCGTTCTTGGAGGCGTCAATTGCGAAACAATTATGCATTTTTTTAGATAGTCGTGAAACTCAAGACTTAGGTACTCTCCTCCACGGTCTGACCGAAGCATCTTGATTTTCCTGCCCAGCTGATTCTCCACTTCATTCTTAAACTCTTTGAACTTTTCAAGGTTTCCAACTTTTGCTTGAATAAATAGATATATCCATATCTGCTATAATCATCCGTAAAAGTCACGTAGAAGCGACAAGCATCCCTTGTGGTGGATCTAAAGGGCCTACCCACATCGTTGTGTATGAGATCCAATAGACCCTCACCCTTTTCACAAAAGAGCCAGTAAAGGGTGACTTGGTCATCTTCCCAAGTAAACAAGAATCACACATGTCATTGTCCCTAAGGTCAAATGACTCCAACACTCCATCCTTTTGGATTTGGGCTATGCGTTTCTTGTTGACATGGCCAAGGCGACAATGCCACAAGCATGCTTTGTCTAGACTAGTAGATGAATCAATATTCAAAACATCATTTCCTAAATTATCAACAACCATCACAGATTCATAAATCCCATTCCAAGGTAATGCATTGAAATATAAGACACCATTCAAAAAAACATTAATACAACCATTACTATTATCAAAAGAATATCCGAAACCTTGTCTAAACAATCCATGAAATGAAATAATGTTTCTTGCCATATCTGGCGAATAACAGCAATTATTTAAATCTAGCCCTAACCCATTAATCAACACTAAAGAATAAACTCCGACTTTGGTCACATGCGACGATCTTCTGTTTCCCATAATCAAGTTCATATTTCCATGTTCCACTTCCCTACTTCTTTTTAGGCCCTGCGTATTAGAACAAATGTGGAATCCACACCCTGTATCAAGAACCCATGAAGTAGCAAATGATGAGTTGTTAGATTTAATAGAGTACATACCTGCAAAGGTGGGCTTAATCTTCCTATCCCTTATATCTTGCAGATACTTAGGGCAGCTTCGTTTCCAGTGGCCCTTTTCGTGGCAATAGAAGTACTCTGCTTCCTTGGGATCGGAGGAGGGTTTAGCGGGGCCTACTTTGGTCCCACTTGAGGATGAACCATCACAGGACTTCCCATTTTGGTGGCTCTTACATGGAGCCTTCCTCTTTTTACCCTTTCCTTGACCTATTGCCATCACAGGAGCGGCCACAGTAGGGGATTATGCAACAGATTTGTCTTTGAGGTTGCTCTTAGTAGTCCTCAACAGTCCTTGGAGCTTGCTTAAGGAGACCTCCTCCTTGTTCATGTGGTAGGTCATTCTGAACTGGTTGTAGCAGGATGGCAAGGAATGGAGGATTATGTCGATAGCCAAATGCTCATCAAACTTAACATTAAGTTTGAGAAGACGATCAACATACCTCTGCATTTTCTGCAAATGAGAGGTTAGGGATTCTCCACTCCCCATCTTAGCAGTGATCATGTTAGTAATGATCTCATAGCGCTCTTGCCTCGCGCTCTGGTGATACTTGTCCAACAAATCCTGATGCATTTCATACGGATACATGTCCTCATAGGACTTTTGGAGTTTTAGGTTCATGGTGGCCAGCATGATGCAATGAACTTTTGTAGCATCACGCTCATGGGCCTCAAAGGCGGCCAGCTCTTCTGGAGTAGCAACATCTGGGATGATCTTTTCAAGCGTTTCATCGAGGACATATTCTTTGTCCTCGTAGCGTGTGATCATGCGAATGTACCTCATCCACTCGTTGAAGTTTGACCCATCAAATGTCACCTTTTGACATAGGTTCATCAACGAGAATGACCCAGAAGCGTTGTTGTTGTTGTTTGCAGATATCTGAAAAAGAAAGGAACAAAGTTTGAATAGAAATGAGTCCCTAATTAAACACTCAAATGAGAAATTAAGGCTAGGACCCAACAACATTATTCACAGCTTAGAAAGGGATGCTGTACTCTAAAATTAAATAATTTGAAGGTAAGTGAATGACAATTCACTAATTCTCACCATGAAAAACGAAAAAGAGATTTAAGTTCTAAATCTATTGAAAACTCCTAGATCTTTGAAATTCATTGAACTTTTCAATGGCATGTTTAAATCTCGATATGCCCTTCAAATTTGCGACTGGGATACTGAGGATCACAAACAAGTTGTGAATAACCATGCGAATCAACATGGTGCACTCAATGTCTCTATCACCTAATCAATGTGCCAGTAAACCACACACGCTCCGTCGATCCATGACAAACATCGAGTCACCCTTCGCAAACAATGTCATTCCCAAATTAGTGTGTCGGTTAACCACACGCGCTCCACCACGTTTGACAAGGGTTCAAAGTGTAATTCCATGGATTAGCATGATGGGTTTTGGCCATAAGAACATCCTATGTGCTCATATAAACCCTAATGCTTGGATCTAGGTTTCTCTATTGTGCATGCAAGTTATCCAAGACTATAAACCCTAATTCTAGCATACAAGTAATCATATTAACATAAGAATGGGTTTAAGATATTACCTTGATAGTTATGTGGCAATAACAATCCCAAATCTACTTGTATTGACTTTAGAAAGCTTAGAGTCACAAATGTCACTCCTCTAATGGTTCACAAACACCATAAGCAAGAGGATGAAGATGAGAGAGGATGGAGGCTGCCCAAAAACGTATGAAACCCTTGAACAAAGCTTAGCCACGTTTTTGGTCCTTAAGGGGTCTATATATAGTGAGGCTATTAGGGTTATCTAACAAGGAAACCCTAATTTGGATGCTTAAGCCCTAAGCAACCCATGGACCTCTTTCTTTAAGGCCCTTGGACGATTTCCTTATGGGTTTCCCCATAGAATTCGTCCACTCCTTAATATAAGGCAATCCATGGCCCAAATTGCAATTATCTTATAATTACAATTCCAGTCCCTTAAGTTTAATTAATCTCTTTTAGTCACAAAACTAATTACTAATTAATTAATGACTAATATTAATTAAACAGTATGATTTCTCCTTTAATATATTATTTCCATAATATATTAATAAATCATATTTAATCCTTTCTCTCCATAATTCATCCTATCAAGTTGCTTTGGTGAAGGCAACCCAAAAGGACCATGCACCATCGGGTCAAGTACATACCAAAATAGTTATGGACTTAGACACTAATCCAACAGTCTCCCACTTGGATAAGTCTAATAACTATTATGCGTATGACTTCAGATCCTGATCTGCAATCGTAGCTTTCCAAAGCCGCTGTCAACTCTCATCCTATCAGATACGCGTGTCCTTAGATAAGGGATCATATATTCCACCATTCTAGATATCATATGAGATATGATTTCAAATCATTCTCTTTGTGCTATATCTCGATTCCCGATTTATGACGACTGACTAATTGAACAAATCAAATTAGCCCTAGCCCGGCCGAGCATTTACGTTTGCCATCACTAAATCATCGAGGGGCCCAAAGATATCGCTTTTATCCTGCTTTGAATAAAAGGAACGGATAAACTTTGATACAATGCTTGCTTGCACTCACTCACCGAATCACACACAATAATATGTTTTATAACATTTTATGCAATGATCCCTTTTTTAATGTCACTGCACTAAAGTCACAAAGACTATTGCCAATGAAATTACAAAGTCTTCTATCGGAGATTGTTACAACACAATTCCTTAGATATGATGTCTCTCACTCAAAGTACATTCCTTTGAACATCCTTTTGCATAAAAGTTTCTGATCTAGACATAGATTTTCAATATTCAATTCCCAATATGGACACGTTTCCATATTTTCCATATGACAACTTATTCTTAATAGAATCTTGTCTATTCACAATAATAATGTCGATATGGTCCATCCAATATGGAAACATTTCCATATCTTCCAATACTATACTTCCAACTACTCACAAGCGACCAATCCTCGGCGAACTTTGGATTGACCTTTGATAGTTGTTTAATTATTTTAGTCAAAACCAATTCTTGTCCTTTTTCCCTCTAAATGCGCTAGACATTTGGAAAATTTTAGAATGATCAAATATTATAGCATTTGCAATCGATCCAATACCCGAAGCGTATGGGACACGATGCATAATGTCTTACATAAAGATTTGATACTTTATCAATCTTTTGCCATAATTTTTTATTTGCTATGTTCTCAGAATTCGAATTGTGAAGAGGAATGCCGTAATCATAATCGAAATTTTAAGAACACACTATGTACCTTTGACTAAATTTTATTAACATTTCTCAACCTAAGCCTTTAGATTTGAAATGAAGCATAATATTATCTCCTTGAAATGAAGCATAATATTATCTCCCTTTAATTATAGCAAAACAACTTTACAACCCTTACGAGTTTGCAAGGTATAACTCTTGTTTTCTATAATTAATATTGCCAACTTGCAATACGTGCCTTAATAATCATACAATCATAACATTTATGCTCCCACTATCATGATGATTATTATAAAACATAACACTTATGCTCCCACTAGCTTCGACATGTATTCATAAACATCTTAACTTTTTAGGAAAACAATACCTTTTGAATTTCTGAAGTCCATGTTTCTAATACTTATTGCTTTTATAACCTTTTATCAAGGCTTTTTGAACTTATACACCTTTGCCTTAGATAGTTCATATGTGTGTCTAAACACTTAAGACTAATTGCCAAACCTCACAATTCAAATTATGGAAAGGGATACCGTAACCATAATCGAATTCGAGAATGCAATTTTACAATTACTATCTTCTTAAAAATCTTTCTTAGTGAAAGCATTTCCTCACAATCATTTTCATGAAGGAGGAAATCTTATGACACTTAGATTTTAAATGGTGTATATGTTCCTATCCATGTGAATTTGTTAAAACCAAAGTTTACGACAAATTCAAACTCATATGGACCGAACTTTCTTAATCTTGATTTCTTGCCTTATGGTAGCACAGCTGCCCACCATGTCTTCCAAGTAGTTAAGCAGCTCACCATTTCCTATCAATGTACCTTTCATTGATTAAGGTGCCTTGCCTTTTATGCGTTCAAAATGAAAACTCATAGGACTCTCATGCATAATTAACTTAATTGGAATAGCACAGAAACAAAACAATGTCAACACGATAGGTTGTAAACCTCAACTCGTGTGCTAGTGATGATCGATAAGGTTTATTTGTTCTTGAAACTTTTCAAGACCATTAAGACTCCCACTGACTCCTTGACATATAAGATTCTTTTGTCAATAAACATTTCTTGACAAACAAATATTCAAGAAGTTAGTGTAACTTTTATCAAAACACTTCATAAATTGGTCCTAGTTGGTCTTTGTCTTATCCAAGACATCACAACTTTCCACATTTGATGAATGTTTTAAACCTTCTTAATACTTATCACTCAATGTCACAATCTTAACTCTAAGACTTGTTTTGGAACAAAGTATGATTGACTTCTTGATTTAACCATTTCTTCAATTCTTGATTCCTCTTCTTGGACATACAATTGTACTAAGACTCACTTAGAGGATCAATTGAGATATGGTTCTTAATCATTAAAACCTATCATAAAGCATAAAAGGTACTCTCCCTTCTTCTTAGAATGGAGAAACTTTTATCTTTCTGCCTACTTGATTCTTCTTATTCGTTCTGCTATTGACTTAAACCTTTTCAATCAATTCAGAATTACACTTAATCTTGTAAGTATAATCATATTTACTAAACCTTTAGTAAATCATGACGAATATTTTGTTATTCTTATGGCGGACTTGATCAACACGCAACTTTGTGTACTCGATCTCCTAGTCCTTCACTTGACACTTTGTCAATGAATTAGTCTAATTTCCAAATATGAAATTTCTCATTCATCGTGCAACCAAGTTGTATGATTCCAAGTTTCTGTCCAATTGAAACTTGGGCGATGAGAAACTCTCCCTATTTGGTAAATTCTCGACATTTCCACAAACAACATAATTAAGAATCAAATCCATTATTGCTAATATTAGAAACCTTCAAACATCAATTTTCATGCATGCCATTGCAAGGATAAATAAATAATATAAAATCAAAATTTATTTTACTGCGGAAAAATTTGTCCTTACAATGCAATTCATTGAAAAAACTATGCTAATACATCTTTCTTAGCAATCTAAATCTATCTCTAAGTAGTAGCTCAAGAATCTAATCTTCGAGAAATGCGATCGAAATCCATTCCTTCACGGTTAGATTCTGCTCACTTCTTCCCTTAAGCTTCCTTTCTTTTCTTCGATCCTACAAAACATCAATTGTAATCTTATCACATTATGTATTAAGAATATAGAATAGAAGCTTAAAAGAGTTAGTTAATGGATTTTACCTATATTAGATCCATACGTTTCGACTCTCCCATCTCTTAGATCTCTTAGGTAAATGGGGCAGCTTTTTCTCCAATGCCCTTTCTCTTGGCAATAAAAGCAAATTGACTCTTTTGGAACATGACATGGAAATACTTCAGACATTGCCTTTCTCTTATGATCAAACTTTTCGATCATAACATGTCGTTCGTTGCCATTGTCAATATCCATAGAGGTATTGAAGGCAGATTCACCAATCAACTTTGCTTTTCTATTGCGCCAAACCATTGCTGATTCAGCAGCAATAAGCATATAGGTGAGATCTATAAGGGTCACGTCGTGGTTCATCATATAGTACTACCTTACGAACTCACTATATGAGTTAGGAAGTGACTGAAGAACCCAATCAACAACCATTTCCTCACAGACAACAGATCCCAACATTCTTAACCTATCAATGTGTAACTTCATCCCTAGGACGTGTACACACACCGGCTTTCCTTCTTTATGTTTACTTGCCAAAAGGGCTTGAGTGATCTTTAACTTTTCAAGCCTTTGAACTTGTGGGTTAGGGAGAATAATTTGAGGAGGTAGAGGAAGTGAAGGATGATTTCTTGTTCCTCGATCGAATCGTGGAATATCATCTTCATGTGGAATGCTTGTTCCACGGGATTTGGGAAGACCATAGTTGTCGAACTTTGACATCTACAAAACGGGAGAAAACGAATTCAAGTTAGTTGATTGATTGAGTCCTTAGTAAATCACCCAAATGAAATACTAAGGCTAGGACCCAACACAATATTCTACAACTCGGGAGAGGGATGCCGTAACCCTAATTGCAGAACATTTGAAGGTAAGTGAATGACGATTCACTAATTTCCACCATGAAAAACGAAAAAGAAATTTAAGTTTTAAATCTATGAAAACTCCTAGATCCTTTGAGATTCATTGAACATTTCAATGGCATGTTTAAATCTCGATATGCCTCTCTTGTTTGTGACTGGGATGTCGAGGATCACAAAGCAGGTGTGAATAACCATGCAAACTTACATGGTGCCCTCACGTGTTACAGTCACCTATTCGATGTGCCGGTAAACCACACACGCTCCACCGAACTATGACAAACATTGAGTCACCCTTTGCTACCTTTGCTTAGAACCATTTAGTATGCCGGTAAACCACACACGCTCCACTAATGTCTTCGCAAGGGCACAAAGTGTAATTTCATGGAATTGCATCAATTCACTTTAGCCTAAGTAACTAAGATTGGGAATTTGTAAAACATTTAGTTACTTTAGTAATTCATTATACTTATAATGGAAGGTTTCGTCCTATCTTACCCGTTCGGCTAACGACCCTCCACTAGTCAAGAGTGCGGTGGGTAAGATTGGATACCTATTCAATCGCCATTTTATAGGCAATTTCCTTAAACACCCCTTATAGACCAGCTTCGTGAATGAGGCCTACTAATGGTAAGACTGACTTTTACTCATACATATATATAATGTTAGACTTTTAATGTTATATAGTATAGGGTGTATTTTACACTTTTAAAATATTAGGTGGTCAAATTTGACAATTATACTTTTAATTCAATTAAATTTTAAACCAAAACTTTTTATGGATTTATTAAACCTCTTTTAATTATACATCTTAATTAATTAATAAGACCATAAGGGTGTGATTTGAACTTTTTCAAAACATTACTAGGGTCTTAGAATTTAACATTCCTAATTAAACTTTTAATCAACTTTTAAATTCCAAAACTTGAGGGCAAGTTTTGAAACCTTTTTCAAAACATTAGGGTTTTAACTATTTAAATTTCAAAACAACAAAACTTTTGGGTTCAAATTTAAACTATAAAACCTAAAGGGGAAAATATGAAACTTTTCATAACAACAAGGATCAAATAAAAAATAATCTTAATTAACATTCAATTACATAATTATCCATATTTGATTTATTTAATGATTTCTTGCAAAACAATTTACCAATTTAATCAAAATAATCAATCAATTATCACATAAGGAAACAAATATTTTATTAATTGATAAATATCTTTAATTAGATCAAGAATATAGTCAAATATATCATAAAATCGGATTTATATTGATCTAATATGATAAAGGCAAGTATCCCAAAGATAAACAGCAAGAAATCCCGAAAATAGCTCCATCTGACGCTCGAACTCGCCGAGTACCACACTGTACTCGCCGAGTTGAGGCCTACTCACCGAGTACACTGTGGTACTCGCCGAGTTCATCAGGCAGATGGCTCAAAAATCGATTTTGCAACTTGAATAAACACATAATGCATCAATACAATAGAAACCAATCAAGGCTCTGATACCGCTGATGGGTTTTGGCCATAAGAACATCATATGTGCTCATACAAACCCTAATGCTTGGATCTAGGTTTCTCTATTGTACATGCAAGTTATCCAAGACTATAAACCCTAATTCTAGCATACAAGTAATCATATTAACATAAGAATGGGTTTAAGATATTACCTTGATTGTTATGTAGCAATAACAATCCCAAATCTCCTTGTATTGACTTTAGAAAGCTTAGAGTCACAAATGTCACTCCTCTAATGGTTCACAAACACCATTAGCAAGAGGATGAAGAGGAGAGAGGATGGAGGCTGCCCAAAAACGTGTGAAACCCTAGAACAAAGCTTAGCCACGTTTTTGGTCCTTAAGGGGTCTATATATAGTGAGGCTATTAGGGTTATCTAACAAGGAAACCCTAATTTGGATGCTTAAGCCCTACGCAACCCATGGACCTCTTTCTTTAAGGCCCTTGGACGATTTCCTTATGGGTTTCCCCATAGAATTCGTCCACTCCTTAATATAAGGCAATCCATGGCCCAAATTGCAATTATCTTATAATTACAATTCCAGTCCCTTAAGTTTAATTAATCTCTTTTAGTCACAAAACTAATTATTAATTAATTAATGACTAATATTAATTAAACAATATGATTTCTCCTTTAATATATTATTCCCATAATATATTAATAAATCATATTTAATCCTTTCTCTCCATAATTCATCCTATCAAGTTGCTTTGGTGAAGGCAACCTAAAAGGACCATGCACCATCGGGTCAAGTACATACCAAAATAGTTATGGACTTAGACACTAATCCAACATAGCATCATTTTCACATTTTAGCCTAAAGTAACTAAGATTGGGAATTTGTAAAACATTGTAGTTACTTTGTATCTTACATTATACTTTTAATGAGAAGAGGATTGCCCTATCCTACCCGTTCGGCTAACGACCCTCCACCAGTCAAGCATGCGGTGGGTGTGAGTGTACACCCATTAAGCGTCATTTTATAGGCAACAACCTTATACTCACCTTATAGACTGGCTTCGTGAATGAGGCCTACTAACGGTAAGACTCGCATTTTAAGTTATACATATATATTAATTAAGCTTGTAATAATATAATAGTATAGGGTTGAATTTTAAACTTGTAAAATTCTAAGGGTTTGAAATTTAAATTATTCAAAATTAAACTTTTAATCATAAAATTTAAATTTCAAAACTTGAGGGCAAGTTTTGAACTTTTCAAAACAAAAGGGATCAAATAACAAATAATTTAAATTAAACAATTAATTTCATAATTATCTATATTTGACCTAATCCAATTTTAGTCATAAGATAATTACCAAATAATTTAAATAATCTGTATTTATCATATAAACAACTAATATTCAAAAGATTTGAAATTATCTATTGTTTTGGCAGGGATAATCATGCACATATTATAAAATTCGGATTTTATATTCCAAAAACGATTTAGGCATTAATCCCATGATAAAACAGCAAAAAAATCTCGAAATATCCTCTGCCTGACGCACAGACTCGCCGAGTCAGACCTGGACTCGCCGAGTAGGGCCAACTCGCCGAGTCCAGATACTGACTCGCCGAGTTGAGTCGGGCAGAGGCAAGAAAACACGATTTCCAGCAAGCAAACAGTTAAAGCATCACATACAACTTAAACCAATCATGGCTCTGATACCACTGATGGGTTTTATGCATAAGAACAATCCTATGTGCTCATACAAACCCTAATGCTTGGATCTAGGTTTATCTATTGTACATGCTTTGAATCCAAGACTTTCAACCCTAGATCTATCACATATAATTCGAAAATAACATCATAAGAATAGATCTAAGTGTTTACCTCTTTCAAATAGCTTGAAATCCTTATAGTTTCCTTGATCTTGAGCTTAGAGTCACAATTGTAACTCCTCTAATGGTTCACAAACCCCACAAGCAAGAAGGCAATATGAGAGAGGGTGAGAGATGCTAATTTTGGCCCTAAGGTTCTCTTGGAATCAAGTGTAGCCAATTTTCATATCCTAAGGTTCATATTTATACTGTAGGCTGCTAGGGTTTCAGTCTAAACCCTAATGGATAGGTTAATCACCAATCAGCCCATAGAACCTTCTAGATTAGGGCCTTTGGACGAAAATATGATGGATCCCCATCATAATTTCGTTCCCCCTTATTCCATTAGGTTTCCCAGCCCAAAAACTCAACTATCATATATTTGATAGTTTATGCCCCTTTATTTAATTAATCTCTTTTAGTCACCAAATTAATTCCTAATTAATTTATGACCAATACTAATTAAATAATTATGATTTCTCCCTTAATATATTATTCTTATAATATATTAATGAACCATAATATTTTCTCTTTCTCCTTAAATTACCTTGTCAAGATGCTTTGGTGAAGGCAACCCAAAAGGACCATGCACAACCGGGTCAAGTACATACCAAATATAGTTACGAGCTTAGACACTAATCCAACACAAACTACCAAACCACTGCCGCATATCCTAGGCTCTCCTAGGTTCCTGAACCCACCTAGTCCTCAACTGCTGAAGGATTTCCCATCAATGTCAACTAGGTGCCTCATGAATATAGCCACATGAAACAAAGGTCAGATAATCCTTCGAGTAAAAGACTCATCCTTAGAACAGTTGGACTCAGAAGAAATTTGTGTAATATGGTCAAGTCCATCACTCTGAGATTATCCGACATGTACCCCATGTGACTTAGCATATTCACTTAGTAGCTAACTCACATCGCCAAGAGTCCCACAAAGCACAAAGCAAGCAACATTTAGACAATGGAAAATCTAACCAACATACTCCAATCAAACCATTCTATCCTCTAATCAGGAATTTATACTAGCATGCAGTTCAAAAGCTCATACAATCAAGCATAACCTAAACAGGCTATCCTACCACCGACTGATCAATTTTAGCATGTAAATCTATAAGCTCATAAAAGCATACAAATGCATCTCTCATAAATCCTTAGATCTAATCTAGCATGTGAATCACATAATCATATCATAACATAAACATGTATGGGTAATTTGGGAGAACTTACTTGAGCTCAACTGATTGCATGCACCACACCCTTTTCTCTTTCGAAATCCTTTTTATAAAAATGATTTTCTTTTGAAAATTTACATAACAAGTCCACAATTTGAGTTCAGACACACCCGAGAGTGTGCCCGAATCCCTCAAACCAAGGCTCTGATACCAACTTGTAACATCCCAAAAATTCATGACCAAAAATTTCATTTTAAACCATTAAATAAAACCATAGTTATCAAACCATTCCATCAAAACATGAGTCAAAGTATTTCAAAATATATTCATCAGAGTTTCCAAATCAAAACATCAAAGTAAACATCCTAAGCTAAACATCATGGTGTGTGCAATGTAGTCATCCCGAGCTCTTCTCTTTGCAACTGGAAGTACCTGAAACCAAAACTAAAAACCGTAAGCACGAAGCTTAGTGGGTTCCCCATACTACCACATACCATACACATAATCACATATACTAGGCCCCCGCCCCTTCATCGGGCCCCGCCCGACATTGGACAGTGTTCGACATCAGGCCCCGCCTGGCATCGAGCCACGCTCAGTATACAAATCTATTTCTCATAGGCCCCACCTGTCACTAGGCCTCACCCGCTATACATATACAAATAATAACATATAATCATGCTAGCACATAAAGAATCATACATAATACTATATGTTCAAATCCTAAGGTCTCGCCTATCATGGGCTCCGCCCCTACCCTGCTAATGATGAGATATAAAACCCCGTCCACACTCAGCCAGTGATGTGATACGGGACCCCGCCCACACTTACCTCCCTACCAGGCATATACAAGTATCACAGATACATCAAGTATAACTAAACATGCATACATTCATCGGGTACCACCAAACATTGAACCGCAGTCCGGAATCATACATTTATACATTCCTCGGGACCCGCCCGACATCAGAACGTAATCCGGAAAGCATACAAACATTCCTCGTGTATCGCCCAACATCGGACCGTAATTCGGAAAGCATACAGACATTCCTCGGGCATCACCCGATATCAGACCGTAATCCAGAAACATACAAATACAGACACATGCAAGAATCACGAAGACATCAAGCATACCAATATTCCTCGGGCACCACCCGACATTGGATCGTAATCTGGAAACAAATAACATAAATACAGGTCGGCATTGGTGCCTTCGACCCGTTCAAACAGGAGGAAACTCACCTCGCAAAGTTGGATCTCACGCATAATCCTCTGGCTGCTAGTTGGTAGATCCCCGAACTATTGATCTCTCGACTCCCCGAGCCACTGATAATCACATAAACTAGTTAAGTTCGGGATTCTCATAAGTTAACCATAAGTCCTCACTAGGGTAAAAGACCAATCTACTCCTCACACACTCTTGTCTCAAAATGAACTCTACTCAACTCTTTGCCCAAATAGATAAACACTCCTACAAGGCCCAATACATGGCCCAATTTCCAATTAGGCGCAATCCTTTCACATGGGCCTTAACCTAAGGCCTAATAATGCTTTTCTAGTCCAAAGGTTCAATTCAGATGGCCCACTAATCCCAAGATACCATCCCATAGAAATGGCCCAAACCGAGGCCCAAACAACGTAAAGCTCAAATCCAATGAATACGCAGGGCGTACTCCTCTATACGCTAAGCGTAGATGCTGTATGGTTTGTACATTGTGCGTACATACTTATACGCCCAACGTACTACTCTGTTAAGCCATTTATACCATTAAGCACTTAATACTTCAAACCAAGGGACCAAATCACATATCTGAGTTCTACTTATTGTCTAAACCCATAAAGTCACTGACTTTGTGAATTTGCATGCCCCACATAAGCCCAAACTCCAAAAATGGTATCCTACTTCCATGAAAATGATCTTAACTCTTGTATGAATCCATTAAGACCTTCAAGATGGCAACTTTCCGACTTAGGGACTCAAATAGCACCAAGGGTGGCAACCCTAAGCCTAGGAAACATATTTGAACCATAAAGCTTCATCCTTGGGACCAAAAAGGTCCAAAAACCCAACACAAGAGATCTAAGCATTCAAGAGGCAAGTTCAAGACTTTATACCTTAGGAAGATCTAAAATAGAGCAACAATACTGGATCTAGACTTTCTCCTTTAAACCACCACCTTTCTTCAACCTTTACTTCCTTGGGGAATAGATCAAAACACTAAGAATACTCTCAAAAGGCCTTCCAAGAACAAGAACACACAAACTATGGATTAGGGTTTCATGGGAGCTGTCTAAGGGTGAGAGGGAGGCTAGTCTGAAGAACATAATGTTCTTTATATAGTTCTCAACCCTAAAATTTAGGGTTTTGGGACTCTGAATGTACGTTGGGCGTACGCCTCCCATGCTTACGTCCACTTACTGCTTCTACGTTGGGCTTACCCCAGCTTATAATGGGTGTACTCTCGCGCATGCCACCTTGCATGCATGGGATTTCCTTGCCACTTATCTCCATTAGGGACCAATATTTCTGATAACTTCAAAGTGTCATAACTTCCGCATCCGAGGTCTGTTTCCAACAAACCTTATATCCACGAAATGTGGCCCTACGCTCCTAACAACACGCCCAAGCCTTAAAACCTTTTGAATAAAACCCAAAACCCATAAAAGACCGAATCATCAGATTATGATTATACCCTTGGCTTCTGAAGGCACAATCGAATACTTGGAACACTTATGCCCTAACACCGACATCCAAAATGGTCAAATCCTTCCTTTCCCAATCCCCTAAACCTTATGACAACTGATGATTAGGCCGCAACCCCGAGCATCGAAACACTTTCAAAACCAGGTGTTACACATTGTCAATACAGAAAAATAAGCATAACGAAATATTACAAGCCTTATAGTAATTTAAGCTGGTGGCTTAGTATTCCTTAAATCTCTCAGCAGAATGTATATTTCACATCGCTACCTATGATACAATTAACTAAGTGGGTCAGGTTGGGAAACCTGGTGAGTAAATAGGGATTTCAATCCCATAATGTTATAACATATATATATATATATATATATATATATATATATTAGAACACACAATATACAATTTCACCTCATATAAGCAATTTTACCCCACCCCGTTGATCCTCACAACGACACGCTCCATACTCTCGGATCTAAAATGAACGGATTTACTTAATCCATACTCTCGGATCAGGTTTGTCTAATCCATGCTCTTAGATCGATGAAAAATGACTATGCCCACTCCATACTCTCGGAGTAGAGACGAATGACTATGTCTAATCCATGCTTTTTGATCAATGACAAATTTTAAAGTTCTACCCTCTGTATATATCTCACCCATACTCATAAGAAGATACTACTCGATATTCATCGTAATTAATTTAGGTTTATTCTGTATCATAAATCATCATATATTATCAGATATGCTCTTAACACGTATTTCAGGCAATATCAAATATCTCACACATGAAATTATATTTTAATTCTTTAATTAATACTTGTATTAAAATCATGTTCAGGAAAGGGATTATGCACTCACATGTTAAAGTGATGACTCGAAATTCGGGTAGCGCTTCGCTTCTAGCAATTGTCTTTTCCTTTGACGAAACCTAGTATCATTATCACTAAGTTTTATTCTAATATTTATTGCAACTAATTATTAGTCTAGATTCATCATTAACTCAAATTCTACTTCAAGATCTATCAACTAATGATCATCCAGGCAGGACAGTTGGGAGGCATAACCATTTCAGTGTATAACCTTTCTGAAATCCAACAACCAAGTCAACGTGACCATTCTAGACACCTCTCTGGTAAGTAGAACAACTAATATAACGACTTTGAATCACTGTTAAATCTTGTTTATAGGTTCATAGTAACGATAATTAACTTAAACATAAGTTATACTTAAAGTACGATAAGCATAACTCAACTTACAGGTGGTTTAGCGGGAAATCGGGCTCTATGCGGACAGAAATTCTGAGTCGAAATCTCTTCTTCTTGGGCTTTCCAGCTCTTCGGGATTCGCTACTAACACCTAGGAGCTGCTAGATAAAATCTTAGAGGCTTTTGGGGGTGTTTGGGAGAGAATTGGTTTAGACGGTGTGAGATTTGAGTGAAAAACGAGCTATATTTATAGGCTGGAGGAAGTACGTACGCGGGACATACTAGAACACTACACTGGCATACTCAATACGCTGGGCATACTTCGAGCTATGCTAGGCGTGCTCCGTCCAGGTGTCGCGATCTCGTTCCGAGCCGAGGGGAAGAAGTTGTGGCCTAGATCTTGCCACGTGTTACTCACTGGTTAATCCGAAAATTAATTATCTTCTAAAGTACATAACTTTCACATACGTGCTCCGTTTTTTGCATTCTTTATATTCACGCATAGGCATCTATGAGATCTATAACTTTTGTTTAGACTTCGTCGACTAATTTTGAATTTATTTTTAAAGTTATATTTTAACAGGCTTACACAGTTTAAGTTCGTTAAAAATTCATAACTTTGTCCTCCGATGTCCATTTTCGACTGTCTTTATATCTTTGAGCTCATATTAACAAGATCTTTAATTCTTGTCGAGGTTGTGTCGGCTAATATTTGATCGATCTAAAATTCGATTTCCGGACTGTATAATGTTATGGCGAATCTTAGAAAAATCATAACTTCCTCTAACGAAGTCAGACTTGGATGTTCTCTATATGCACGCTCTCGGTTTGACGTCTTGTACGACTTTCGTTTAGATCGGTAACGCTAAAAAGTATTTCGTCAAAAATTTACTTTCTACGATATGCGGAACCGTGCCGGTTTAATCGCGAAACTTCAACGGGTCATAACTTCTTCGTTAATAGTCGGATTTCAACGTTTTTTATATACCCTATAAAAAAATAAAAAATAAAAACGTTTAGTGACTTCGAGGTCTATAGTGTCACTTTTTCTTCCATAAGCATTCACTCCATCTTTTATAATATAATTATAGCCTTGATCCTTGTCTTCTTGAATGAGATTGGAGGGTGCACTCACACTCCACCACTTACTTTTTTAGTGTCACGTGATTTTTTCACTTACCCGCCTTTTACTCACCAAAAGGTAGTAATGGTCACCTTTACCTATCTTTCACTTTTATTTTTTATAAATAAAAATAATATAATTTTAATGTTTTTAATTCAAAAAATAAATAAAGTTAATTAAAAATGATTAACAAACACAAGAAATAATATATTTCATTACTTAAAAATAAAAAATACATAATAAAACCGAGAAAATATAATTAAAAATTACATAATAAAAATAATAAACCATCATTAAAAAACTACGTAACTCCGAATCGTCGTCCTTGTCTGTTCAAATCCTCGCTCGAGTCTTCGACGAACATATCTTCGTAATATAAAATCATCATGCCCATACTCTGTCTTGGGCTGTATGTGAGCCCTGTAAATGTGCTCAACCAAATCCGCACGAAGGGAGTGATGAATGTCGCGATATGTACTTTTCTATTTTCCCTATACTCTAGCGTACCAACTGCTATTCCTTTGACGTTTGGCAAAACTTCGTTTTCGTCGTATCTTCATATTGGTCCTCCTTCATCGTCTAGAATTATATTATGTAATATGATGCACATGTACATTACGTGTTGTCACGGCCGACACAAGGCAAATTCAGGAGGTGCTCATGAACAGGACCCATCCTTCACCAGGGGCCCAATTTTTTAGCCTAATGTAGTAGTACATCCAATTTTTTAGCCTAATGTAGTAGTACATCCATTAGGGCACTTCTCATCTTCACCGAAAACCAAAACACGTTTTCATCCAAATCAAAGAGAATCAAATTGAAAGCGGGATCATTATTAAAATCGATTTAATTACTGCCTCGTTTTCAGTCGCATGCATGAAGATAAAGCAATTAATGGTGGGGAACAATTCAATTCTTGGTAACGATTTCATAATCCTAGGATATCTCCAGTTTCAAAATATCGCATCCTTTAAGGCTTCAGCAATATAGCAACAATTTATGCATCTTGGATCCCTTGTTCTTAAAAAAATCGTAGTCTTCAACACTCTTCCTGTTCTTAAATAGCAGCCTTTAACCATGACCCACCCTTATGTTAAAAAAATCATTGTCTTCGGCACTTATTCTTTTCAAACCACAAGACAACAACATTATTTTGAACTTATTCTCTTCTTTCTTGACATCTTATAAGTTGTAAGTAACTCCGTATATCTTTAGATCTTTTATTTTTATTTTTTTACATTTTAGAGTATGTTTTCGATTTAGATTTAACACATTTTTAAAGTAATGCATTTGGTTTATCAAGAGTCTAAGAGTTTTTGATTCCTTTACTTCTAAATAATATGATGTATTATACGTTTTTTTTTTTATCATTCATCCTTTCTGGAATGAAATTTTTTCTTTTATATATAGTACCATTTTAAATGATTATAACTTTTATTGTTTATTTTTTTAGAATTTTCAAGATTTAAGGCCCTTTTTAACTAAATTGCACAGGGTCTCTAAATTCTCGGGGCCGGCCCTGCGTGTTGCAACCTTTTCACTTATATGATCGACTTGTAGTACTTGCCAAAACATCTTGAGTACACCAAATGTTTGCCCCACGTCCTTTCTAGTTGACTCTTGTGTCCACTTAAACTTTTTCCTTTTTTTTCATTGTTCAGACATGTAAACAATATCACAAAAACGGATAAGGTAGGATATATCACACCAGTAAGATAGTACTTGCGCTTATATGCTACCCATTTTGCTTCAAACGGTTTTCAAGGTAAATGTCATTAAATACAGGTGACTGATTGAGAACATTGATGCCGTTGTTTGTACCAGTTTGACCAAAGAATGAATGTTATATCCAAAAGATCATGTGATGCAATTGCTTCTAGAACAATCGTCGGCTCTTTATGATCGTCTTGCATGTATTGACGTCGTCATGCATTAGGGCACAATGCACAAGACCAGTGCATACAATAGATGTTGCCTAGTATTCTAGAAAACCAATTCCTATTTTCATGCTTCGTGTACATTTGGTGAACATCATTGATTGTCAGTTTACGCAAATATCATTCCCCCGTAAACCAAAGTAATAGCTTTCATGTACTTGTACATAGTTTCCAGTGTGGTACGTTCGGACATCTTCAAATACTCGTCCCGCTTATCCGCTACCATGTCGTATGCTAACTGATGAACTACGGTTGTGCATTTTTTAATTGAAAAAAAACTTTTCTGTCTATCGCATCCCGCTTCAATTGAAAATATGGAAATTGGCCTTCCAAATCGCCAAAAATACATAAAGGTAAAATAATCTTTTTAAATGGATTAAGGATGTGCAGTGTAATTTTTTTAAATCTAATGGACGCATCTTGTCAAAATTTCGAAGGTTGTACTGAAAATATGAATCTTATCAAACCATAGGGACAAAAACTGTAACTTACTCTAAAAAAGATAGCCATCTGGTGATATACGATTTTTGTTGTTGGCTAATCTAATCGGATACTCATATACGTTCTAAATTGACATTGTATTATACTGTTTTTTTTAGGGTTTTTTTTTTTTTTTTTTTTTTTTTTTTTTTGAATTATAAAAGAAAAATATAAAACTAATCCTAAAGTTTGGTTTTACTAAAAAATATACAAAAAAAGGGGGGGAAACCTTTGTTTTCCAATTACAGTTTTTTGGTTTTGATTTTTCTATACATCCCTTTTAAATGCTTTTCGTCTCCTTGCACACAAGAGAAGTTGCTTTTAAAAGCGACCTTTCTTGTTTTCAACGCCTTATAGTCCAGAAAGAATGATAAAGACTCGCGAGCAACTTGATTGTATTCTCGACGACATTAGGTCATATGATGATACTTATAAATATAAAATGAAACATATAATCATTGCCTTAGAAGTTTTTTAGTCGTTGACAAATTGCAATCAAATATTAACATGTAGATTTAAAATATATGTATTTTATTATATAGACTAGTTGTTATTCGTGAGATTTATATATTATACGGATTGATTAAAATAAAAAATTATATGAATGTCTAAATATTAAATATTTTTTAAATAAAAATTGGAATTAAATACAACCGTAATAACAAATAAATAAGTACTTCAATTAAGTAATAATAGAAAATTGTTGTCATATAAGATAGAATTATAGATGGATAATATACTCGTATTATTCAATATCATACACTGAGGATTTACGTTTAAATAAAATTAAATATGGTTTACGTTGTATTACAATTTAATGTTATAATTATTTATTGAGAAATTGATTATCTATTGATTTTTGTTTTAAAAGGTCACTCAATTATCTTTTTGTATATTAAGGGAATGAAGTCCGAATTTATCATTTTAAAAGGTCCTTATGTGACCTGAGACCAAGTAACCTTGTAAAATATGGTGATGTATGCTTGATAAATAGGCTTAACACTTAAGAGATTTGATGTAGGCCAAATTATTCTTACAATCATTTTGTCGAACACCTTCTATGCAATTCTTATATCTCTTTATTTTTCTAACACCTTTATGCATTTCTTATTTCCCCCGTTGACTGTTAAACCTTTACCGCAAACCCATTAACAAGAACAACTTAATTTTAGCAATAATTATGTATGAACACGAGGAGAAAAGCATAATGATTAAAGGGAAAACCTAATTATGTTCTTGGCAGCCTATTCAATTGAATACATGATATCAATTGGGCATTAAACAAAATCTCGACAAAACCGGGTTTTCATTCGATTTCAAGTCCTCGAGGATAGAAATTTGTACAAGATCTAAAATCTAAAAGTGATGTATAATAGGTTTTAACTTCAAGTAGCATTACAATGAAACTGATGTATAAAGAATCTGAAAGCAACAATCGAAGCTCAAATTAACAACGAAGAAAATGAATTGGATTGTTCCGATTCACGTTTCTGGTGCTCCGATTCGCGTTTCTGGTACGCCGATTTGGCTATTGGGTCGTCAATTTGGCGATTAGGTGGGAATTGGATTGTCGATTCCAAAAACCAACGATTCATCAAAACAAACGCTTCGACCTTGTTCTGATTCCTTGATACTAGGTACGATTCACCAGGGTAGTGATATACGTCAACCAATGAAATATCACAACCGTCGACCAAAACTGACTCTGACAAAGGCAAAGACACCACTTATCCGACCTTATTGTTCACATTCGTCTACATTGATTTTATCTCTTTCCCAGTTATGTTCATCTGACTTTTTTAAACCTTCCAAATTTGTGTCGTCTCAATCAATTTCTCTGTCTCCTTCCACATTGTGTTCGATATCTTTTTTCTTCATATGGAAGATCGCAAAAAATGATGTTGATATATTATGCTCTTTCTAGATTGTGTTCGTTTTGTCTAGGGGTGCCAAAAGTTGGCATGATATGAATAAAAATACAAGATATGAAACAAAATTAGAACAAAATTAAATCTTGAATTCGTGTTCGTGTCATGTTCGTCTTCAAATGTCATGTATATATAATAGCGTTTTATGTTGTTTTATGTTACTTTTTGTTGTGTTTGTCGTGTTAAAAACTTCTATTTGTTTAGAAGATATATTATATAATTAATAAATTAAAAACTTCTATTTATTTAAAAAAAATTGCAATTTTTTCCCTTATCAACTTTGAATAATGTTGGATTCAGAATTATCCATGTCATTCATAATGTTATTACATGCATCTTCAGCTGCTCTATTCAAAGCAATTTCCTTCTTGGCTTTATATTCACCTCTTCCTTTTAATTTATTATCAATAAAAACTTCATACACCCCTTCTTTTGACCATTTATCTCTCAATCGGATTTTTATTTTCTTTTTGTGGCATAATTCATTCAGTTTTCTCACCGGATTTGTTTGGAGCATTTCAGGAGTAATCATGGGCTCCAATAATATCTTAGCCACCTAAAATAACAATACACAAAACAAAAAATTTCATCATTACAAGATATAGAATGAAATGAAAAAAGAAAAAAGAAAAAAAAACATACCTCCCATGTAGTATCAATTGAAGAATTACTATCAACATAAATGGCCCCAATTGTGGATTCAACAATATCAGCAAGAATCTTTGGAGCATCAATTAATCCATATGAATGAAATGGATACTTTTCAAGAGCCTTCATAAACACTTGAATCTGTAAAACAATAACCACACATTAACATAAAAAAAAATTAAAAAAGGGTATTATAAAAAACACATGATTTTATAAAAACGTTGCATACTTGCTTACTAAGTTTCGGATTCTCATGTCGGATGTATTTATGGAAGTTAAATTTAACTGCAATTCGTGCAAGTTTCTCAGTGTCAACATTTGCAGCACGAAGTGTAGTTAAAGATCCTGGAGGGAGATTTGGGTACATGAAGAATTGTTGTTTACTGACTAAAAAGTTGAGAATGGAATCACCAACGTATTCCAATCTTTCATATGATTCAGAGTTTTTATAACTTGGATGTGTCAAGGCTTGTTGTAATAAGAGCTTTTGCTTGAATCTGTACCCTATAATCTTCTCCATTTCTTTAAGACTTGATAATGATTTATCCTCTTGTGATGATGATCTTATCACCTTCACTTTGGCTTTAATGGCTGTTAAAGATGGCAAATAAAAGGATTCAGATTGATATGAATTATGATTGATTTGTTCTTTTGATTCTACTTCGTGCCAATTGAATAATTGATTGTGATGATTCTTCCGATTTGACTAAATCTTCAGATTTCTGAGGTTGTAAACTTGTAATTACATTTAGGTATCAGAAATCGAACAGAAATTGATTGTATCGAAAGCGATACACGTATGAGAGACGGAAACGATTACACAAATGCAGCATTGAAACCCTAAATATGCCCTAACTTTCTAAATCGATTTTCGATTACAAAATCGTTACGCAGTAATAATACTATGCATTACGTAAAACATTTGATGGAGAGAGATTGTAAAAACTAACCGTATTCCTGGAGGCGTTTGAAGCAATGAGCAGTGAACGGATTTTTGGCCGGAGAGAAGAGCGACTGCCACCATGAAGATGAAGAAGACGCCATTGAGTTGAATTCGAGGAATTCTACACAAGAGTTCATCTCCTATATGAAGATCCATCTCAGTTAAATGCCATATTTCTTTGTTGTTGCAGACTGCAATACGAGAGCGCAGCCATCACAAAAATACATTTCGCTCGTTAAGCAGTCCCTGTAATCCTGTAATCCTGTTGAGTGTTCCATTCGGGAAACAGCCGGGTCGGGTTGACCGTTTTAATCAATTTTTATAAAATTTGTAAGTAAACCCTTCACAAAAGTAAAGTTTTTGGAGTCGAGTTGAAAGCATTGAGCTTCATGGTCTTTTGCTAATATCCTTTGTTGCAAACCCATTAGTTTCCCTTTTACATACCTCGGCCTATTGGAGCCAACATTGAGCTTCATGGTCTTTTGCTAATATCCTTTGTTGCAAACCCATTAGTATCCCTTTTAGATACCTCGGGCTTCCTATTTGAGCCAACATGAACCTTGCCAAGAATTGGGTTCTTGGCAAGCCATGGTTGAGAAGTTTAAAACAAAACTTTTAAATTGAAAAGTGAACCCTCTCTTTTAGTGGGAGACTTACCCTTGTTAAGTATGTTTTGGGTAGTCTCCTTCTTTCCTATTTCTCGTTGTTCAAAGTTTCGAAAAAAAAATATCGATACTTTTGAGGGTATTAAATGGAAATTCCTTTGGGGAGGCAAAGATAATAATAAGAAAATGCATCGCATTGCTTGGAGCAGTTTGGTTAGACTTAAAAACAAAGGCGGTCTCAGTATTGGGTGTCTTAGAACCATGAACGTGACTCTACTTGCCAAGTGGTTGTGGCGTTTAAAATGCGAATACAATAGTCTTTGGTCGTCGTGTATAACATGTTTTCATAACATTTCTAGTATTTATGGTAAACCGTTAGCAAAATGCAGGCTTCAAAGGATTTGGTTCTCAATTTCTAAATTTGAGGTGGAGCTTGAAGATTGGAACATTTCTTTTAACAACCTTCTTGAAAGGAAGATTGGGGCAGGAGATAACACATACTTCTGGAAGGATCATTGGATTGATAATAAAGCCCTCAATGATGTTTTCCCAAAATTATATCTGATTAAGACACAAAAAAATTGTAAAATTGTTGAAAGAATTCATATTCATGGAGCCATTGGACAATGGCGCTAGAAAGAAACCCAAGAAATGGTGCTGAGACCATTCAATTACATGCACTTAACATGTTGGTCATTGGGATGAGATTGTCGATGGATCGTGATTCATGGCGTTAGAAAAGTGATTTTAATGGCAATTTTTTTGTTAGATCGCTAAGAAAGTTGATGAATAATGCTAGAACTGTTGATGTGTCTACTGTTTTCCATTGGAACAACTGAGTTTCCATAAAGACAAACTATTTTGTGTGGCGTGTGACATTATACAAAATCTCGATCCCTACAAATCTCATCATTAGAGGGGTGAATCTGACTTCTATCTCCTGTCCATTCTATTTAGTTGTTGACGAAGAGGAAAAGTACCCTTATTATTTTTTTGATTTCGAAGAAACACAAACCACTAATTAGGGGATGTCTGAACCTTTGACCATTGCCCGAATTAGCTCAATAAAAACGTAAAGGTGTTGTAGCCCACATTATTTAAAAGTTAATTAAAGATAAGAGGATAAATATGCCTAAGAAATTTGAAATTATTGATAACTGATTTGAAATCAATTAATAAAAGTTAATTAAAGATAATATGTTTAAATCGTGTATTTTTAAATTGTTTAAAATATACCTTACATATAATTATAATAGTTTATATATGACATATGTAAAACTAAAGTTAGTCGAATCAAGAGTAGAGCTCATTCATGAGATCATGCTATAAGAGAGGTATGAGGAAACGATCTATAAAATGATCGTTGAATGAGTGTCCTTTTTCACTCACCGCTTCTTTGCGTGGTTGATTTTCGTTAGCCAAAACAGTTTGATAAGATGATGTCTCATTAAAAGTATAACTTATAAAGTACCAGAACCAAAATTCTTGTATCATTTTAAGAAAATGTGAATAGTTGCTAACCCATGAAAAATGCGTATTATTCCTCATTTGTATGTATGGAGCGTGTGTGGTTAACCGACATATAAGTTATGGACGTAACAAGAAGATGATGTGGTACTTGCGGTTAAGGTTTGTTGGTGGATCGTGTGTGGTTAATTGGCACGTCAATTAGAGAATGATGACATAATCAAGGGGTCACACATTTTTACATGGTTGGTTCACCATCTTATTTGTGAGACCTCAGTATCTCACTCAGGCACAAATAAAGGATGTGAAAATCTGATATTAACATGCCATTGAATAGTTTCAATAAGTCTCAAAAGATATAGGAATTTCATAGATATTGAAATTCGTAAAGTTCATTACCTACCTAAAATAAATTAGTGATATGATTACGGTATCTCTCTCCATAAAACGCATCTAAAATATGCATCATAGCCTTATTATAAATTGGGTAATTATTTAAGGATTAAAATCAACTAACTAAACTATCTTTCTCTTTTTGGATGTCTAGTACCAATGGTCTTCCTCTCTCACTTCCTCTATCCACTAATTCAAACTTCTTCCTCATCTCCATTCTCCAAAGAGAGAAGCTCACTAGTGAGGCTAATTGTAATGTCAGTAACTTAGGGCTAGATGCTTTAAGTAATTATAATACATAATTATTCATTTTATTGAATAATTAAAATCCTCAAACAGGATAATTGTTAGTCATATAAGTTACAGACTATATAGACCCTTTTATAACCGAGCGATAAAAATAATGTTTTTGATAAAACTTTATTTATGATAAATAATCTAGATGAAAGTTATAGTAGTCGTGATAGCGATTCTGTGGGTATAAAGAACGCTCAAATTTGACTTCATATGGAAAAGTTATGATCTTTCGAAGTTTTGTGTTCAACCCTATACGACAAAGTGGGTCGTAAAATATGAATCGTAGATAGGTTTCTTATTAGCTTAAGTGATATAAATGAAAGTCGTAGTAATCGTAATTCTGAGAATGTGCATATAAAGAGCACCCAAATCTGACTTCGTATGATGAAGTTATGATTTTTCGAAGTCTTGATGTGACACATTACAAAAGTGTGCGACACAAAAATTGAAATTAAAAATCGGTTGATTGTTAGCTAGAACAATGTAAATGAGCGTTGAAGATCTCGTGAATACGAATTCGTCGATATAAAGACAGTTAAGAACGGAGTTCGTATGAAGGAGTTATGATTTTCGTACGGATTTTAACAGTGTAATCTCTATGAAAATATGAATTTAGAATATATTAAGACTTAGTTGTTGAGATCTAAAGGAAATTTGTAGTACTCGAAAACACCTATGCATGGATATAAAGAACGTCAAAAACAGAGCTCGTATGAGAGAGATATAATTTTTTCGAAAATATGAGAAAATACTTGTAATTGATGATTTGGTAGCCCGAGAGCACGCCATGTAGCAAAGAGAGGGCCGAATCTTCCACCGACATGATCACGCGTCATCGACTTGGACCAACGGCATCCAAACACGTGGCAACGTCTGGCCGAAGCAACACCACTAAGGTGCGGAGCAATCATGTTTAGGAGGCGCAACACGCCCCCTGGAGTCCTTTATGATGGAGAATGGTGCCCATCGTTACAACATAGTTACAACGATTGGTAATATTACTATTAATAGTAAAGTCCTTTTGGGTTACACGCAAGGAAAAAATAATCTATAAATGACATGGGAAAATTCTAAGGACTTGATTTGTTAATTAATTAATAGTATTTAATTAAATAAATGAAATCCAAAAGTTTTGGAATGTTCTAGAGGATAAAATAAGATAATTTAAGCAGTTAGATAATTATCATATATATGGATAATTATTAGGTGACAAATAATTATCTTCTAGGTTTTTCTATCATTCCTTATAAATAGAGAAACATATGGACGAATTGTTAAGATGATTTCACTTAAACCCTAAGAAAAATTTGGTTCTACCTCTTCATTCCTGAAAACCTAAAAACCACGACACCACGTCGTGGTGGCTTCATTTCCACAACATGGTACATGCAGTTCCAGGATATTTGGACTTTTGGAGCTCCGTTCATGGCTCTCCTTGCATGGGTTGTTGCTGATCTGAGTGCCTTGGGTGTGACTACGAAAGAGGAGTTTTACGTTGGACTCCTAGCTCTCACCAATCAATCGAAGATCTATGAGAACTAGGGACTAAAGGGAGTAAGGAATATAAATGATCTCTACAGGATTTAGAGGAAGGATGTGAGAAAAATAAGCTGAAATCAGAAGTTTATATAGGCTTATTCAGGGTGCGCACCGCACACCCTATCCCCTGCGCGTTGCACATTTGGTTGGCCAGGGCGATGTGTCGCTCGATGGGTGGTGCCACCTGTCGCAATCTCGTGGGTTATCGATGTGCGTCGAGCTTCTTGTCTGTGCGTGCGACTGTGTGTGAATTTTTTTTATAAAATCTTAGAAATATCATAACTTCTTCATACGAGCTCCGTTTTCGACGGGTTTATATCCACGCGTAACTATCAGCGAGATCTACAACTTTCTTTTAGACTCCGTCGGATAATTTTGATTTTATTTTTAAAGTTATATTTTTAACAGACTTAGACTATTAAAATCCGTTAAAAATTCATAACTCTCTCGTTCGGCGTTCGTTCTCGTCTGTCTTTATATTGTCGGGTTCTATTAACGAGATTTTCGATTCTCATTTAGATTATTTCGGCTAAAAATCAACCGATCTAAGATTCGATTTTTGGGCTGTACACTGCTACTTTGAATTTTAGAAAAATCATAACTTCCTTTAATGAAGCCAAATTTATACGTTCTCTATATGCATGCTCTCGGTTTAACGACTACTACAACTTTCGTTTAGTTCACTTAGGCCAAAAAGTAATTTATCAAAAATTTACTTTTGACGATATGTAGAGTCCTGTCAGTTTAATCGCGAAACTTCGAAGAAGCATAACTTCTTCATACGAAGTTGGATTTTAGTGTTCTTTATATGTGTTGAATCTTTGTCACACATACTATAAATTGGTTAAGATTATTCATCCTAAATAATCACTTATTTAAAAGTCATTATTATGACGTATAATAACTTATTTGCCTAGCCCGAATTTGCGAGTGTTACAATTATCTCCCCTTATGATGATTACGTCCCGGAATCAACAAAAAAATAGGGTTGTATAATTGTTGGATTAAGGTGTCTAAGTTCATAACTAAATTGGTATAAACTTAGAAATAGAAGCAAAGTCCTTTTGGGTTGCTGTCATAACCAGAAATATCTAGAACTGATATTAGAAGAAAGAAAGATAAATAATTTGTTACTATATTATGTGATTAATATATTAGCTGAAAATAGATAATCGATATGTTAATTTATTATGTAATTAATAAATTTACATGAGATCAAGTTTTATATATTTGATTTGTTAATTTATATGATTTATAAATTAATATGAAATCAATTATAATTAATCAACTATTAATCTGAATTAATCTGAAATTAATTTTGGATTAATTGGAATTAACTAAAGGTGCAAGGGGTGAATTGTAGTTGTTCAATAGTTGAACAAAAGATTCAATTCTAGAACCATCCAAGGGGTGGAAGATTTTAGGAACCTCCTTAGGGTTTCAAGAAGCCTCCTGGATGTAGGTAAGGAAAAGATTTGAATTAGAATTAAATCTATTATTTAATTATTCAAATCTTGTTTTGTCCTTAAGCTACCTAAGCTATAAATAGGACCCCTTATAGCCTCAATTTCGTTCATGCTCTTCCCATAAGGCTTATGAACGAAAATTATACCTCTCTTATCTCTCCCCTCTTCATTTTAGGGTTTTTAGGGTTTTGGGTGTATGCCATTAGAGGCACTAGATTTCTGGTGCTTGTTATTCCAAGGTTTTCAAGAAGGAGATTGAAGTGATTTGTTTACTACAACAAATCAAAGGTATGCAACCAAAATTTTTGTATTTGATTCTACTAGGTATTCATTAGGGTTCAAGTTATTTTGGTGAACATCGCATGATACATTCAAAGTGTTAAAGACATAGATCATTTAGGTTGCATGTGCCCTACTCATTTAATTGTTAAATGTTTTCCACTTAGAGCATTGTTATTGTAATCTATAAAATCCATCAGTGGTATCAGAGCATTGGTGTGTCTAACATTGTTTGCACATTAGATAAACTGATCAAAATCATTTTTTGAGAAAATATGTATCTCACGTGGCGAGCATTTGTTTCTCACAATGTGATGTCGGCTCAATCTAATTTTTTGGATTTTCTTGCCTAATATGATTTATGTGGTTGTTAATTGGTAATTATATGTTTCAATATCTACCACAATCTGATTTTTGCCTATATTAGATCATTAATTAAAACCCTAAATGTTATGAGATATCCTTAGACTTGATAATGATTAATTATATGATTAATTAATATTATCCTTATGGATCTTTTTATTGATTTAATTAAATGTTTAATTAAAAGATAAATATTAAATCCATAAATTGGTTTAAATTTAATTAATTTAAAAGGTTTAATTTATATAATTAAAATATTACACCTTGTATTTTGAAATGTTTTAAAATACACCCTTACATATATTATTAAAAGGTAATTACTATATGTATAAGACAAATAAGTCGAAACGCTAGTATGCCTTATTCATGAAACTGAATTATAAGAGGGGGGGGGGGGGGATAAGGAAAGAACCTAAAAAATGGTTGTTGAATGGGTGTCCATTCTTAATCACCACTCCCTTTTTTGGTGGAGGTTCGTTAGCAGAACGGGTTCGATATTGCATAATCTCATTAATAAGTATAATGATATAAAGTAACTATATATTTTTTTTAACATACCACTCTTAGTTACTTTAGCAAAAAATGTGAAAAGTATGCTAATCCATGAAAATGAACATCTTGCTTTATATGTCGTTAGTGGAGCGTGTATGGTTAACCGACACACTAATAGGGACTATAAAGATATATATGTGTTGGATTAGGTGTCTAATCCCATAACTATAATTGGTATATACTTGAATTGATAGTACCGCAATCCTTTTGGGTTGCCCTCAAACCTAGCAATTGGACATAATGACTTTTGGTGAGAGATATTAACTTATTATGTGATTAATAAAATGAAATAAATAGTTTATTAATATATTATAAGAATAATATATTAATTAGAAAAGGTATTATTTAATTAATAATTAATTAGAAATTAATTGGAATTAATTTCAGGATTAAAAGAATTAATTAAAAGTGTAGGGTCTAAAGTGCAATTGTTTAATAGTTGAATAAAAGGCTCGAGAACCTTCCACATGAGTGGTGGACGGTTTTAATGGGATATTCATTCCCACTATAAAAGGACGCTTAGGCCTTAGATTTTCGGCCACTCCATTCCTTAGAGAGATAGCCGAAAATCCTACCTCCCGTCTCATCTCTCTATATTCTTCCTTCTTGCTAGCTTGGGTGTTATTCCATTAGAGGCATGCCATTTGTGGTGTCAGCTTCCAATAGATCTACAAGTGAATGGTCATTGTTATTTACTAATAACAATTAAGGTATGTAATCCTAAACCCAAATTTTTGTTTTTCGAAAAATACCTAGGGTTCTTAGGATTTCTTATATGATGTTCATAGTTATAGGTTCAATAGAGAAAACATAGATCCTATTTTGTTTGCATGCAAACTTAAGGGTTTTAAGTTTATTGGTTTTACCCAAGGTTCTAAATGGCGTGAGGCGTGGCGTGGCGGCAAGGTCAAGCCTTAGGCTTAACGAGCCATGGCGAACCATGACGTTTTTCAAGACGTGATGTAAGGCGGCGATTTTTATTAATTTAAAATTATATTACCACATAAATATAAAATTATATTAAATATAACCACTTTTTAGAAGTGTTAGATCAATAGCTAGTAACAAAAATTTAACGAAAACCACAATACCTGTATCTCCGATTGGAAAAGACATAACAAAGAGCAAAAAACCGTGTCTGAAACGAAAAAACACGCGCCATAACACGCCATAACGCGCCATGGCATGCCATATCACGCCTTGCCACGTGCCATGCCTAACGGCAACGTTATGAGGCTTTTCGTAACGGCGGAGCCACGCCTCACGCCATGGCGCGCCTTTTAGAACACTGGTTTTACCTAAATCCTATCAGTGGTATCAGAGAGTTTGGTTTGTTTTCAGTTGAATATCTATAATTTTTTAATTAGATAAATTAGGGTCTATAGAAATTAAACCCTAAAAGGCCAAGAATTTCAACTAGGGTTAGGGTTTTTCGAAACCCTAGCCATTCCCCTTGAATTTTGAAATTAGGGTTAAGGTTTTGAAACCCTAACCTTAATCCCCAATTTTCGAAAATGGTATGGTTGTTAGGGTTCCTATTTTAGATAATTGTTAGTTTAATTTGATCAAAAGGAATAATTATAAACTTTTATAATTCCTACACCTTAATTTTCGAAAATTAGAGGGTTAGGATTAGGATTAAATTATTTGATTAATTTAATTAGTTAATCCTTATTTGATTTAATATATTTAATTAAATATTAATTAATAGATAAAAATTAAATCATTTGTTTTTTTAATTAAATTAATTATTAATTTTTGAAATTTAAATTATAAACCTAGTATTTTGAAAATTTTTACAATACACTTTATACTATATGTAAAATTAAAAGATTAATAATTACTATACATATAAGACTAAGTCAGTCAAACTGCTACTATGCCTCATTCACGAAGCCATAATATAAGGAGAGTTTAAGGAAGCAGCCTATAAAATGACCGTTATTGGGTATCCATTCTTATCCACTTCTTTCTTGTATGGTGGAGGGTCGTCATCCGTACGGATTTGATAGGACAAATAATTCTCATTAAAAATATAATGCTATTAAAAACTACTTTAACCTTTTTGTTAAAATCCCAAATCTGGTTACTTTAGGAAAAATGTGAATTAGTATGCTAACCCATGAAATTGCACATTACACTTTATAAGTCGTTAGTGGAGCATGTGTGGTTAACCATCACACTAACAGGGACTACTAAAGAGTTGTAATGGGTATCTCATAAATTATCATTGTTGATGGAGTGTGTGTGGTTTACCAACACATCAATTGGGATGATAAATGACAATAAGGTTACCAAGCACATTTGCATGGTTATTCACATCTTGTTTATGATCCTCGGTATCCCAGTCACAAATAGAATAACATAATCTGAGATTAAACATGACATTGAATAGTTTCAATGAATCTCAAAAGACCTAGGAATTTCACTTAATTTCGTTTCTTTTCTGGTGAACTTGGCAAATCGTCATTTACCTACCTTTATAAAATTACAATTAGATTATGGCATCTATTTTCTAAGTTGTGAATTATATAGTTGGGTCCTAGCCTTAATATTTTCTTTTGGGTTACTATATTAAGGATTATTCTTATCTAACTAAAACTACCTTCTTTTTACAAATGCCTACTCCAACTAATGCTTCTGCTTCCTCCTCCTCCAACCACCATAAATTCTCCTTGTTCTCTATCTGCTCCAAAGTCATATTGGATGGTTCAAATTACAATGATTGGATGCAGAATATAAAGATGGCCCTTCAATTCGAGAACAAAAATTTTGTTCTCAAGAAAGAATTTAATGAAATCGACGAAGAGAAGGCCACTCTTGAAGAATTAGCCACATATAAGAAACATTATGATGATGTGAAAAAAGTTGCTTGCATCATGGTCGCCACAATGACCCCTGTGTTGCAGAGATTATATGAGGACTACTGGCCTTATGAGATGAACAAGGACCTTATGGAGAAGTACCATAAGTGAGCTCGTCAAGAAAAGTACGAAGTGGTTAAGTCCTGCATGGCATGCAAGATGAAAGATGGAGAATCTGTATGTAGCCACGTGCAAAGAATGCAAAGATATGTGGAGCGCCTTGTTAGGATGAATGTGCATTTTGATGAGGAGTTGGCTATTAACATAGTCCTAAACTCCTTACCAAGTTGTTATGATCAGTTCATCTTGACCTATCATTTTAACAATAATGAGACGACCTTGGCTTAATTGCACAACCTACTACAGATTATTGAGGTAGGAATGAAGGGTAAGAGCTCAAACCCTAATCATGCTAGTGCTCCCATTCTGGTGGTTGGTCAAGGAAAAGGGAAGAAGAGGAAAGGTCCTCCTAAGAAGAATTAGAAGGGCAAGGCCCATGTAGGGTCATCTAGCAGTGACCCAAAGGCCAAGCCCAGTTCTGAAATTCCTCACAACTCTGATCCCAAAGAGGCCACTTGATTTTACTACAATGATAAGGGGCATTGGAAACAAAGTTGCCCAAAGTATCCGCAATACGTCAAAGATGGCAAAGTGAAGCCATCTTCTGCAGGTATATACACTATTCAATCTAATAACTCATCATCTTTATGTTCTTGGGTCCTTGATACAGGATGTGGATTTCACATTTGTTCTGATTTGTAGGGGATAAGAGAAAGTGAGGAGGTGGAGCACGGAAGAATGAACTTGATCATGGGGAATAGGCGATCTTCTCCTATTACCAAGATTGGAGTTTATAGTCTAGTGCTTAGTAATGGAGTTTGTTTAGATTTAATAAATCGTTGCTACTCGTCAGAGATGACACGTAACATTATTTCTTTTCATGCATTGTTCATATAAGGTTTTAGATATTCATTTAATGATTTGAATGATTCTATTTCTGCTTATAAAATGGTATTTTTATATTTGAATCTTTACCCTGTGATGGTGTGTATGAAACTGTGACGTGTGTTGATCATTTAGGCAATAATGTTTTTCATATTGATTCGTCTAATTATTTAGACAAAGCGTGCTTGTGGCATTGTCTTCTTGTAAACATTAACAAAAAATGCATTGCCCAACACAAAAAGGATGGAGTGTTGGAATCATTTGACCTAAGGTCAGATGACACATGCAAATCTTTTCTTTTAGGAAAGATGAGAAAATCACCTTTCACTGGATCTTGTGAAATAGGTGAAGGTTTGTTGGATCTCATACACACAGATGTGTATGGACCCTTTAGATCATCCACAAAGGATGTTAATCGCTTCTATGTGACTTTTACAGATGATTATAACAGATATGGTTATATATACTTAATCAAGTATAATTCAGAAACCTTTGAAAAGTTCAAAGAGTTTAAACATGAATTCAAGAATCAGTTGGGTATGAAGATAAAGATGCTTAGATCAGATAGATGCAGGGAGTATCTTAGTATCGAGTTCAACAACTATCTAAAGGAATGTGGAATAGTTTCACAATTGACTCTTCCTAGGACACCACAATTGAATGGTGTGTCTGAGAGGCGTAATCGGACCTTGTTAGATATGGTTCGTTCCATGAGGAGTCATGTTTCTCTTCCTATTTACTTATGGGGGTATGCCTTAGAAACAACCGCCCACATCCTCAATATTGTCCCTACAAAGAAGGTTGCCAAAACACCTCATGAGATGTGGACATGGAAAGTTCCCTTGTTAGCACATATAAAAGTTTGGGGTTGTGAAGCTTTCATGAGACGATAGACTCATGACAAGCTAACAGCGAGAAGTGATAAGTGTATTTTCATTAGTTACCCATAACATTCATTTGGATATTTGTTTTACATACCTAGTGAGCGGTAAGGGTTATATACCCTAGATTGTCGAGAGTTTCTAGACTAGGCTAACGGCTTACGATGTTAAGTCATTAGGTGATTGAAATTTGAAACTTAATTAGTTTGGTAATGATGAGTTATAAAAACTCTTTGATCGATTAGATCTTTGTAACATGTAAATAAAGAACGTAAAAACAGTGAAATAAAACACAAGTATGGATCTCAATGAGTCGAATGATTCGATTACTCAATCCTTAGCAGAGCTCGACTAAGAACTTCCGCTGTAGAGGATTCTAGGGGTTACAAAACAAGAACGATGAATATGCTTGAAAATAGTTATCTAATCGTTTTTAATCATTACGTTCTAGGATGCATGCAAGCATCTATTTATAATAAACCCTACTAAACTCACGGATGGACAGGCCCATACCGGAGACAAAACATGGACTAGCTAATGAGCCCAATAGATGCAACACAATACTGGACCTAACAATCTCCCCCTTTGCGTCAATTTGGAGCGAGACTATCATTTCTTCTTGCTTGGACCAACAGCAGGAACTTTCTTGGTTGTATCAAACAGACGCGAGATAAGCACAAGGATAGTCTGTCTGAAGCGAATGTACCATTGAATCATGTCGTCAAAGTACTTTTTATCATCTGCTGTGTTCTGCTTGCACCGATGGATAATCCCTAAGACATGTTCCAGACATGCAGTGGTATAGAGATGTTTGTCTGCCAAAGCGAAAAGACATTTCTCGCCTTCGTTTCTGGTAAACATAACAGAGTTTCTCTTCGGGTCTATCTTTCCCATCTGCATCATGTTTAGGTCACTTGCTGAGCCAACAGGAGAAATGGTAGGCTTTTTCTTGAATACAGTCGTTATCTCCTGATCCATCTTGGCGACTTCCATAATGTAACAAACAAGCATCCTCTTGATGTGGTCGATGATCGGACCATATTCTGCTTCATTAGTAAGAAGGATGTTGTGCAAGATGATCCAGTCGTGTGGATTCAAGTTGGGAAGATCAGCAAGCGAGATGGCATGTTCGGTCTTAGCAGATCCCCTTAGCACCTTAAACCGAACGTTAGTGAAGTTTCCTTCCTTGTACGGCTTTAGAACCCGAGCATTGATAATCTTCTGAGCGCTCCATGTTTGGTACTGTGGTTGAGCGGCCCTCAGATAGAATTCGACTAAGTCCCGATCAACCTTTGGATGAGGATGAGGAAACTCAGCAACGTTGTCAAAGGCATGGAATACAAACGCCTTTCGGGTTAGTGGCATTTCGAACTGAAAATCGACAGTATTATCACGATCAAGAGAGATGACCGGTTCTAGCCACAAGATGCTGGGTATTTCAATGGCTTCTTTCAGTAGCTTCTCAAGAGTCCAAGGAGGAAAAAGAGTTTTCCTGCTCTCGAGAAGGTCGTGAGCTTCTTTTTGTCTTCTTTCGGCTTCTTCAGCCTCTCTAGCTACACGAGCACTGATGTCTGCATCTTTATCTCGACCGTGTCTCTTTAAAAGGTTGGAAATTGTCTCCTTATCATCATCATCGCTCTCCTCAGCAATTTTCTTGCCCTTGTCTTTCACACCGGAACCTGAGGCTTGGCCTACTGGAGGAGGTTCGGTTGTGTGAGTTGCTGTTGAAGTAGGAGGCGGTTGACACACATTCTCTTTTTCTCCCCCTTGTTTCGGAATGGACACGAAATCAAGGAGCCCTTCAATCTTGCTCAGTAGAGAGAGGGCAGGAACAAGTTTTTCTGCAAGAGTTCGCCTGACAAAATAGTTGATTATCGGGTCATGTGCTTCTAGGATGTTGGATATAGCGGAGTGGACATCCGAAACACACGAAGAAATTATCTCTCTCTTTCAGATCGAAGAGACTCAATCTCCTTTTGTGAGTTGGAGAGTTGAATACTCTTGACCTTAAGAGCGGTAGTCTTCCTTGCAAGAGCATCCATGAGGGAGTTCTCAGCAGCTAAGTCTTCTTGAAGCTTGGAGAGGCGCTCCTCAATGGTTGTTTTGAAAGCTGAGTTGTCGTCAGAAAGAGTTTGACGAAGAGAAGCGAACGACTTCAGCTCTGATGCAACTGATGTAGCCAGCTGGTTGACAATTGGTTCCAGCGATGTTTTGGTGGCTTCAGCAGATTCCTATAAAGATTGTAATAAAGAAGAAGCATCAGTAAATAGTTTATCGACTTTTTCGGTCGCTGCCTCACAGGCTTTGGTTGAGGCATCAATGGTTGCAGTGGCGGAGTCTAGCGAGACTTGATGAGCTTTGGAAAAAGCATCAACAATCTGTTGAATATCAGCTTCAGAGATGGAGGACTGGGATGTAGAAGATGAGGCGATGAGCGAATCAATTTTGTCGTGAAGCTCCTTGAGACGCCTCTTTGTGACAGGAGCATCGTCATCATCATCACTCTGAACTTGAAACGGACTGTAATAGACCGAATCGAAGGTCATGTCCTCTCCACCGAGGAATGGTTCTTCGTCCTCTGCTGCCTGAGGTGAGGGTGGTGGTGAGGGTGGAGGTTCGGTAGTAAAGGTAGGTTCGGGTGCTGAGGTGGATTTGGGTGCGTCAGTATGAACCCCCGTATCATATACGTTGGTTCTTACTTCTGCAGTTGTTGTTGTTGCTTCTGTAAAGATGGGTGGGGGTACTAGGATGGAGGTGGATGGTATTTGAGTGGTGGAGGTTATAGGGGGAATGGAAATAGGAATTGTAACCGGTGGAGAAGAAATTGGAGAAGTGGAAATGTGAATCTCTGCTGTAGGCGAACGTGGTGGAGTGTTACCACGAGGAGATCCGTCAGAATCAGAACCCTCTCCCTCAGATTCGCTTGAGGAAGAAGCGATAATCAGCTTTCGCCTTGGTTGGGTTTTTCTCTTCTTCATCGGAGGGGATTAGACAGCCTTGGTGGTTTTTCTTTTCTTGGGAGATGGGCCTGTCGCTCCCTTTGCAACCTGCTTGCCCTTATCAGTCTTCTTTCCTCTTGGGGCAGGCTTGTCAGCATCGTGAATTGACTTGAGCATCTCAGGAGTAAGCTCTCTCGGACCAAAGCGTCGGAACTCCTTGTATGTTGTTATAATCCGGCTGTCAGCAGGAACATTGCCGTACATCGATTCAGGGATTGAACCGTTGAAGGGAAATTTTGAGGTGTCGGAGACAATGATCTTCGTGGTATGGAAAGTACTAATCGAAGACATTGGAGAACCAGCAACAATGGGGACGTGGTACTTGTCCATCTCCCATTTGGTAACAAGAGTCCAAAAACGGGCGTATGAAATTTCAGAGTGCCGAGAAGTTGAAGAGAGACTCTGAATAAGTTGTTGCCAAAGGACCGATCCGTAGTCCATATTGATTCCGTTGTAGATCCCGTACAGAATCGAGAGAAAAAGACGACTTGCCCCGTCCGATCCAGCACTGCGTTCAGACAGCCCTTTGAACAGTACCGTAAATAACCCATTCCACTGAGGAGGCAGGCACGATTTTTTGAATTTCGTGACTGTAGTCAGCACCTCGGTGTACCCCATGTTGTAGAACATTGAAAACAGGTGACCCACCGGAATCGATTCAGGGTTAACCCTAGTTGAATCAGGTTCAAACCCCAAAATCGAGCAGAAACGTTGTTTGGAGATCGACGCCTTGTGATCGAGCACGTCGAAGAAAATCCTGTCGACTGCCTTGTCGTAATGAGTAGTGGCGAAGATCTGAGATAAGAACTCCATAGGAATTGCTTCAACCTTGGTAAGAGCAGGAGCAATCGGCGAGTACTTGAGACACTCGATTATCGGGAACATGAAAGCGTCGTACACCTGAGGAGTAAGATCGATGATCAAACTCTGCTGGGGACAAATCGGCAAGATGTGAGAGGTTGCATGAACTGATGAAGAATCCGCCATTGTCGTGAAGAAGATGGGAGAGATGATGAACAGTAGAATGCTTGAAGGTTTCTTGCTCTCTGAAATATGGGGGCAGTAAAGAGGTAAACAAAGGTTTACGTTAGCTTTTATATTGTGGGTAGAGGAGAGAGAAGAATCTTTCCCAAATCTTCGAGTGAAATACGAAGAGTTTTTCGGAGGCGATTGACGCGTGACAGTTGGTATTGCCAATGATTATGCATGAGAGAGAGTGTCAGTACCGATTTACATGCCTTCCCATCAGGCGCCATTTTTAGATGAAACGTTTCCAATTCCCACGCTTGGCCTTCTAGCGCCGTTTGAAATCAAATTGATTTGACTCCCACCTGAGTCAGCATTTTATCATCTTATCTTTTTAACGGCATCTTTAAAGCAAAATTACCCACGTGGATTAATATTAACCACAACCCGTTTATAACTGCCAATCCCATTAAAATTCCTTGTAACTAATGAAATCAGAATTTTGGAAAATCAAAAAGATTTTCGTGCTTAGTGTGTAAAAGAAAAAGAAATAAAGCAACACATTTGAGGGATTATGTGATTTCAATAAAGACACGAAACAATGGATCCCGGGCACGAATCTCTTCCTTCAAAGTCAAGAGAGACCTTAAAGTGTGTGTGTGGTTTCCCGTTGAATAACGATCAAACACTTATTAAGAAGTGTGGAAAGGCTTCTTTTAATTAGGCTTATTTGGGTGGCTTACGCTTCAATTCAGAATTCCTGATCTTGATATAAGACAGAAATCGAACGAGGTACTTGTGAGACCAGTGTAGTCTGTTGAACAAGTAGGTTGGAGATAATTTAAATGGCAAGGTAAAATAATGTATGTAAAATCTCAAAAAAAGAAAACTAGATTCCAGGGGAAGAAATGTTATTCGTTGTAACAATTTCATAGAAATCACTCAAAAGGAAATTAGAGATTTTACTTTGTATCGCCATGCATAAGTCCGTCAATTCATTAGTGAAAGCTAGAGCAAATTTATTGTTCACCGTCAATGCTTAGTAGGAATTGAATTGTGGGTTTCACTTAGTACGTAGTGACACGAGGCTAAGATCATGAACACAGAAATTGTGTAACCATAAACCTCAGTGGTAATTTCTGAGAGTCTCAAGGGTTACGTTTGTGAAGCGAATAAGATGAAGAAAAGTAGTGTAGATGGTGTAAAGAAACCCAAGTACCTCTGCTGTTAAAATAGGGACCAAGCAGAAAACTCTTATCTTAGGTGAGAAGAGAGTGAGGTAGCTCATGATTAGAATAAATATAAAAGCTTAATTGGGAAGACAAGGTTTGTTTGTACCAAGTCAGTAAGGCTATTATTCAGAATCAGGTGAGGCTTTGGACACATACAACAACATGCTTCTAGGGACACTTAACTAGTGAAATGATTTCCCCACAAATAGACATACAAAAAGATAAGACATAAAAATATAAAATAAATAAATAAATATTTTTGGAGTTTTTGAAGTAACGAAAAGAAAACAAGAAAAAGAGTAAAAATTTTTTTTGGAATTTTTGATTTAAAAAAAAAACTTAAAAAAATGGAAACACTTTGAAAAAAATTGGAACCGAACCCGAGCGTTCGGTCTATTTCGGGTTTTTAAAAAAAAATTGGAACTGAACCCGAGCGTTTGGTCTATTTCGGGTGCCAAAAAAAAAAGTTTGAAAAAGAAAAGAACTTTGATAATAAGATAAATGAATTCGAGAAAATAATACAACGGATTTATAACCAAAGAAACTACCTTTGAGTGATAAGCGAAGAGTAGATGATACGACCAAACCCGAGCGTTCGGTTCATTTCAGTACACCAGAACAAAACCTGAATCCGAGTGTTCGGTTTATTTCGGCATACATGAGACCCGAACCCGAACGTTCGGTCTATTTCGCTTCCAACTTTTGATCTTGAGAAGTAATCTTTGGTACTGACTCCGATTCCATCATTCCTAGCCCTTGTAGAATTTTGTTGAAAGAAGCTTCAGGAAGAGCTTTGGTGAAGATGTCGGCCAGTTGATCAGTGGTTCGAACAAAGTGAATTTCGACGTTCCCATCTTCCACATGATCCTTTATGAAGTGATACCTCAGTGCTATATGCTTGGTCTTGGAATGTTGCACAGGGTTATGACAGATCCTAATTGCACTTTCTGAGTCACAATATAGTGGGATCTTTTTCATATTGAGTCCATAGTACTGGAGCTGGCTTTGGATCCAAATCACTTGAGATGTACAGGAGGCAGCTGCGATGTACTCTGCTTCGGCTGTAGACAGAGATACACATATATGTTTCTTTGATTGCCAGCTAACCAACTTCCTGTCTAGGAATTGACAGCCTCCAGTGGTGCTTTTTCTGTCTAAACCACAACCTCCAAGGTCTGCATCTGAGTAGGCTTGAACGAACAAGCCTGAGTTTGATGGATACCATAAACCGAGAGAGGTGGTTCGTTTCAGATACCTGAGTATGTTCTTCACCGCAAGCATATGGGGTTCACGAGGATTTGCCTGAAATCTAGCATAGTAACAAACAAAAAACATTATATCAGGCCTGCTAGCAGTAAGGTACATTAAAGAACCAATCATCTGACGATATAACGTAATATCGACTGCCGGTTTCTCCAAGGATGGTGTAAGCTTAGTGCCGAATGCCATTGGAACTTTAACTTTTGAGTCTCCCATCATGCCAGATTTAGCAAGAAGAGTCTTGGTGTAAGCTTCCTGGTTGATAAAGATGCCTTCGGGTCCCTGTCTAATATTTAAACCAAGGAAAAAGTTAATCGGACCCATTGAGCTCATTTCAAATTTAGTCTCCATCAGCTTTCTGAATTCAGCTGTTAAGCTAGGATTCGTTGAGCCAAAGATGATATCATCGACATAGATTTGAACAATCATAAGGTGGTTACCTTCCTTATTACGAAAGAAGGTTGGGTCAACCGATCCTTGTTTGAATTTTGACATCTTTAAAAACTTGGTTAGCGTTTCATACCATGCCCTAGGTGCTTGTTTCAGACCGTAAACCGCTTTATCCAGAATATAGCAGTGATTGGGGTACTTTTCATTGACAAAACCAGGAGGTTGCTCCACATAAACGGTTTCTTCAAGTTCTCTATTCAGAAAGGCGCATTTCACGTCCATTTGGTAGACCTCAAAGTTCTTATGTGCAGCATAGGCCAGAAATATTCGAATAGATTCCAGCCTCGCTGTCGGAGCAAAAGTTTCCTCATAGTCAATTCCTTCCTCCTGGCAGTATCCTTTCACCACAAGACGAGCTTTGTTTCGAATCACATTGCCTTCCTTGTCCATTTTATTTCTGAATACCCATTTGATACCAACAACTGAGGCGTCTTTAGGAGTTGGAATGAGGCGCCAAACCTTGTTTCTTTCGAACTCGTTGAGTTTGTCTTGCATAGCTTGAACCCAGTCAGAGTGATCAAGAGCAATATTAACTGTCTTTGGTTCAACTTTTGAGACGAAAGAATTGTACATACAGAACTCTAGTTTGGAGAATAGAGAAGTTTGCTTTGCCTTCAGTTGAGATCAGGTCAAAACCTTTTCAGAGACATTACCCACTACCTGTGAAACAGGATGATCTCTAGTCCACTTAACAAGAGGAGGGTAATTTGGATCATAGGATGGATCCAATTCAGCATTCACCATTTCTTCTAATTCAGATTGGCTATCATCGTCGTAAAACACATCGGCATTCTCCCCCTCGACTGATGAGCTTTCAGGTGTAGCTGGACTTTCTGGTGCTACAGGACTTTCGGGTGGTGTTGAGCTTTCGGGTGGAACTGGAATGGAAATCTCCCCCTCAATTTGTGAGCTCGGTTGTTTTGAAGAAGGTGGATCCCCCCTCAACTGAAGCACCGTGCTTTGGAGGTTCGTTTGGAACATGTTCTCCTTCACCCATTCGTTTGGCGTCATCTTCGACGATTTGCTTCAGATGGTCGACTTTGTTGTCTGCTGCCTTGGCTTCCGAGAGAGTAGCTTTCTTTGGTTCATCGAATAGTTCTACAAATTGTTCAAACAAATTAGCAATCGAGGCCGTGACTTGACCTGTTTGAGTGAAGATCTCTCCAATAGCTTCTTCAGTGGCCTTTAGCTTCTTGACGTAGCTGTCGTCGAAAGTCACATAATACGTTTCTTCGATCTTCCTCGAACGCTTGTTTAAAACCTGGTACGCTTTTGAAGTGAGTGAGTATCCCAGAAAAATTCCTTCATCAGCTTTAACGTCGAACTTGTTACGATGTTCTTTAGAGTTGAAGATGAAGCATCGTGAGCCGAATACATGGAAGAATTTAACGTTCGGCTTCCTGTTGTTGATGATCTCATAAGGAGTAAGAGAAAAACACTTGTTGAGATAGGACCTGTTCTGCGTAAAACATGCTGCAGCAATAGCATCAGTCCAGAAATATAAAGGTATAGAAGCGAAACTTAGCATTGTTCGGGCTGCCTCACACAAGGAGCGGTTTCGTCTTTCGACAATACCGTTCTGTTGAGGGGTGTAGGGGGCTGAGAAGTTGTGACTGGTTCCTTTTTCTGCCAAAAAGTCTTCAAATTATTTGTTTTTGAATTCCAGTCCATTGTCGCTCATGATGTTGCGAACGACTTTTCTCAGTTGCACTTCAACCTGCTTAATAAACATCTTTAGCTTAAGAGTGGCCTCAGATTTGTGCTTCAGAAAGAACACTCATGTAAAACGTGAAAAGTCATCAACAATAACAAGAATATACTTGCTACCGCCAATGCTTTCGATAGATGATGGACCACATAAGTCAATGTGAAGTAACTCAAGTGGTTCGACAACTTTAGTGTTTATAATGGATGGGTGACTTTGACGACTTTGCTTCCCCATTTCACATGCAGCACACAAATGTTCTTGATCAAACTTGAGCAATGGAAGACCCCGAACATGACCTCCAGTGACAAGCTTGTTGATATCCTTGAAGTTGAGATGGGAGAGCCTTCGGTGCCACAACCAGCTTTCATCAGAATGAGCTTTGGATAACAGACAGATAGCTGGATTTCCTTTGATAGGTTTGAGATTGAGAGGAAACATTTCGCCTTTGCGTTCTGATTTGAGAATCACCCTTTTTGTTTTCTTCTCTATGATTTCCGAACCCTCATCGTCAAATGAAACTTTAAGACCGGTACCTCCAACAAGCTGAGATACACTGATGAGGTTATGTTGTAGCCCTTCAACATACGCCACCTTTCTTATAGTGAAATCTCCATTGGTTATCATCCCATATCCCTTTATCGTTCCATATGAGTTGTTCCCGAACTTGACATTCCCACCATTCTGAAGAGATCGAAATTCCCTTAGCTCTTCCTTCCTTCCCGTCATGTGACGTGAGCAGCCACTGTCAATATACCATTCTTCGTCGAACTGCTCGTCACTAATAACCTGCAAAAATTAAGCAGATTTAGGAACCCAAAGTTTCTTGGGTCCACGTGAGCCTTTCACAGGAACAAGAATAGTAAGAGAAACATGAACAAGATATGTTCTTTTTATTAATGTTGTTTCATCTTTCTTCTTAATGGTGTATACTTTGATTTTGTTAGGATTAGTTACAGTCGTTTTGGTTTCAGGTTTTGGCGTTTGGGCCTTGGACTGCTTTCGGTCATTCTTGACTGTGGAAACCTTCGATTTTCCTTTCAAATCCTTTGAAGAATTTGAACTTTGAGCAGGAACAGAATTAGAATGAGCGAATTTGGATTGAGAATGTTTCCTGACGTGAGGTTCTAAGTGACCCTTTTGTTTTTGATCATTAGAGGGAGCGAACATTGAACTTTGGTAGCTTTTGCTTTCGGAACCGAACCTATGCTTTCGGTTGCTGGTGCTCTCTGAACCGAACTTGTCCTTTCGGTTGTTGTTGCCCTCTTGCGGCCTGACAACACTTTTCTCTGACTTTGAACTTTTGTTATGATAAGAGAAATGGGCGTTTTGAGATCGCCAAAACTGCTTTCGCTCTGAGAGATTCTTTTTGTATCTCAGATTCCTTTGCTGCTTTTGATCCTTCAATTGTTTTGGCTGTTTGTGAATGTTAGCCTTTTGCTTCTGCTTCTTGTCAGCCGGTTCACTTTTCACTGATGATGTTTCGCTTGTGGAAGTGACTTCTTCTATAGGAACTTCTTTTGTACCACTAGTGCTTGGCACATCGAAGTTGTCAGGCTTGTTTAGTGGCTCTGGCACATATCTGCCTTTGGTTTTCCAAGATGTCCGCTCTGAAAGAACAACAGTTTCGTCGGCATTATCTATAGGAGCAGACTAGAAAAACTCATCACAGCCATCTGCATTATCTTCGTTCACTATGGCAGTGAGTTCGGCTGTTTTTGATGTTCGGTTACTCCTGTGACCTTATATACCTGATTTGGTGTTGTTCTCACCTTTTGGTACACAACAGCCTTTTCTTCTAGAATCGGGGACTTATTTTGGGACAATTGAGCAAACTCCACAAAATTTTCAGAAATAAGATTTTTGTGGTTTTCGGGTTCGCTCTTGACAAACTCAGAACAGTCGACTTCATCCTCTACAGAAATTACGCTCATATCATCATCCTCATTAAGTTTAGACGCGTTTTCAACATCAATTTTATTTTCTGAACTTAAATTGGCATTCAATGAGTCAAATTTTTGTATAGTTTCGGTCCTTAGTTTCAGCTTATCATTTTCATCCAAAAGGTTTTTCAGCATGTCCTTATGGTCCTTGGACTTTATAAAAGATTTGATTTTTTCCAGACCATACATATAGGTGGGATTCACATCATCAGACGATACAACACTTTCGCAGTTATATGCTTCAGCATCGATTTCATCCTCCTTAAACTCAAGAAAAGGTAAAATCATACGATGAATTTTCTGCCCTATTTCATAGTTTAGATGCAGTTGAGTGATGTTAGTGTAAAGACGTTTAGCAATTAAACAAAAAACATTTCTCTGTTTCAAAAGTTTTAAATTGTCTCTTTGTAAATAAATGTTTTCGTCCTTAGACTTAATCAGCTCTGACTCCTTCAGCTCTATCCACATCCTTCGTTCCTCACTCTTGGATGACACCCTTCTTATTTGGTCAGTTAGGTTAGAATTGGTGACCCTTGTTTGAGTTAAACAACTATCCAAATTTGAAATTCTTGAATTTAAGCTATTTAATTCTTTTTCTTATGATTTTTGTGGGACTTTGAATGAAACAAAAAGAGATTGTACCTTGTTGATCAATTCATCAAGCTCATTGATCTGCACACTGAGAGGTTTTGCTATGAAGCATAAGTCCTCTCGCTCCTTGGTGTCCTCTTTTCTGCCATCAGTATTATATCCCCTCATGTGAGATACATCAGTCACCATCAAACACTTCCCACTGCTTTCGTCACCTCTCGCAACATATGCCTTTCCATGAGATGGCTTCCTGACTTCATCATCCTCTGAGTCGGTTGACCACACCTGCACACCACCGAACTCGTCATCCTCTGCCGAACCCTGTACAATAAGAGCATTCATAGAAGGGTTAGTAGCAGCTTTCTTCCTCTTGATCTCTTCTAGCTTTTTCATCAACATAGCCTCTTCATCTTTCTCCTCATCCCTTTCTGCCATTTTCTTCAGAATGCAGTCTTTGGCATAATGGTTCTTTCCTCCACAGTAGTAGCAGTTGACGCCAGAATCTCCTTCAACCTTCGCCTCTTTCTTTGGTTCTTCTGTCTTCGGCTCCTCTCTAACCTTTTCAGAACTATAGCTTCCCTGCCAATTTCGGTTCTTATTGGTAGGGAACCCTTTCTTGATAAACCTCTTTGGATTAGACACCATCATTGCATAATCTTCAGAAGTAAGATCATAGTCTTCTAGGTTTAGATCTTCATCTTCTATCACACTTTTGCTTTTAGACAGGAGGGCCAATGACCCCAAACTTGAGACCACATTCTTCTCTTGCATGACAATCTTTTCTTGGGATTTCAAGATTCCCACCAACTTTGCCAGCGAATAAGACTTGAACTGCTCATGAGCTTTGACTGTGGACACGACAGCTCTCCACTTGGATCTTAGGCCATTCAAAAAGGTAACCTTCTGTTCAATCAGCTTCCTTTCTGTATCATGTTTGATCATCTTGCTAAGAAGATGATTGAAGCGATCGAATGTCTGAGTGACAGTTTCATCAGAATTCTGCTTAAATTCACCAAACTCAAACAATAGCAACGTCTGAATGGAATGCTCCAAATCTTCATATGTGGAATAAAGCTCTCGCAACCTATCCCAGATTTCTTTGGCGGTACTGCAGGAACTCACTAACCTGAATGTATCAGATTGAAGAGCGAATCGGATTAGTCTCAATGTTTTGATATTGCACTGAAACTTTTCCTTTTCGTCTTGAGCGACGTCTTTTACATCTTTTAACAAATCATTATATTCTTTCTGAGTTTTGATGATCTTTGATGTTCCTGAGTGAGCGAATGGTCCAGACACGATTGCTTCCCAAATAAGATATCCATTATCTTCAGATCCGATGACATAATCTTCAAAATGATGCGCCATACTTCATAATCTTGGGTGTAAAGAATAGGAATCTTCGTCGTTGAACCAATGTTGTTTGAGATGTTGATAGGATTAGATTGAGACTCGTCCATGCTTGATCGTTTAATGTAACGCCCGTGTTTCTGGGCTTGCCATTTTTAGCAATGTAATAGTCTAGGTTAACCTTTGTAACCCCAATTTGAAATAATAAAATGTATTATTTGTGAGTTATGTGAGTTATGTGTTTATTTGCTTAATTATGTGATATAATTAAATTAAGAATAAAATAAGCGTCAAAATTAAAGTGTGAGATAAGCCCGATATCTTTGCATAAAGTTGTAGTGGTTGAAACAAGGATTCCGGAGATATAAGGAATGCCAAAATCCGAGTTATAACAAAGAAGTTATGACCTGTCGAAGTTTCGCGACAGAACCGGCACGACGCCGAGTGACGTAAAATATGAATTTAAGATAGAGCGATACTTAGCCTTAGCGATCTAAACGAAAGTCGTAGATTTCGTTAAACCGAGAGCGTGCATAAAAGGAACGCCCAAATCTGACTTCGTATGAGGAAGTTATGATTTTTCTAAGTTTCGACTTAGCAGTATGTAGCCCGAATACTCGATTTGAGATCGAGCGGTTTTTAGCCAAAACAATCTAAACGAGAATCGAAGATCTCGTTGTTAGTAGCGAAACGATGAAAAGTTAGGCGAGAACGGACGTCAGACGAAGAAGTTATGAATTTATAACGAAGTTTTTCTGTCCCGGCCTTCTAAAAATAAATAATAAAAATAAAAGTCAAAATTAGCCGACGGAGTCTAAATGAAAGTTGTAGAGTATGGTCTGACCTTTGCGTGGATATAAAGAACGTCGAAAACAGAGCTCGTATGCGAAAGTTACGCAATTTAGAAGTTCGACGAGTCAATTTCGCCCCGCGTAATTTGAGTACGCCCCGCGTACTCAGGTGGATGCAAGTTTCCTGACCAATACTCAAGTGCCACAGATCGACGCACGCAGTGACGTCAAAGTACGCCCTGCGTAACTCGAGTACGCCCTGCGTAATTTGAGATTACGCCCCGCGTAATCCCAGACCCTCAGCCTATAAATAGAACTCGAAATCAGCCATTTTCTCTTGTTCAAACTCTTCCCTCTCTCTAAGTTTTGCCTCGATTTGCATGCCAATCATATCCCGAAGCCCCGGTATCATTCCCGAGCCCCGAAGCAAGATCCGAAGCCCCGAGGATCCCGAAGAGCGTTATTCCCGAGCCGAAGCTCTGCCCGCGAGGAGCCCGGTTTTTGTGAAGATCTTCCAGATCTACGAAGAGACACTACTTCTGCAAGCCGTAGTGCTGTCGGATCATCTTCTGATCAAGTGAGTGTGTAGTTATTTTCATTCCAACGCAATATTATGAAGTATTTAATATAAAATACGTGCTACGTGTAAATATTTTGTGGTTATATGTGTGAATGTATATTCACTCTCTTCTATCTCATAGATCTGATATATTCTCTATGAAATATGTGTTATGTGTGTATGCCTCATCTGTTATGTGGAATATGTATTGATTAAAGCATGCTATACAGGTTTTTAAACAATGTATAAAAATGTATATTTTTATCTACTAATATGTTGGGTAGAACATGGGTAGATAATTGGTGTGAAATAAACAAATGAGAGGCCTCGGTGTTATTGGTGTTATTCTAGTCATTTAGCAGAGTATGGATGACGACCACGGACTATTCTAGACTGTCCTGTGGAACACTAGCAGGCTCATTACCTGTAGGTGTTGTGAACGACGTGTTCACCGGTGTACTCTATCCCCCACATGGTTGCCTTTAGGATACTTATTGTTGAGGAAGCCCCTCTGCAGTAATGTCCGTCCCGATGAAAATCCTGAATTAGGTTCCTTATAATAGAAGTTATTTTAGGGACGTAAAGTGAGGATAACGGGAATGGGTAATTGGGTTTATTATGGATTGTTGAAATTAAATATAATTATTGTGGGTTGAAAACCCTATATGCTCACCAGGCTCCCAAGCCTGACCCACTCAGTTTATTTGTATTGCAGGAAGTGGCGCAAGAGCTTAAGATGGGCGAATCATCAAGTTGTTTTTGTTTACAAGTCTGTATATGTATATATTTGTTGAACGACTTGAAATGTTATCGTTTATGCTTTATGATCTATATCGGAACATGACATCCCGACTTTTGATTATGAAATGAAATCATATTTCTATATGAAATGTTTTGATAAATATCTATTTTATCATGTTTTGTTTTTGGGAACAAATTCCGCATCTCTTTTAAAATCAAACGGATTTACTCTGAAAATGTTTAAAAAGCATAAATGAAATCGGTCTTTTCTGGCCGAGATTTTGGGGATGTCACATTTAACCTGTTCGAAAGATCAGACTTGTAATACGTAATATTAGGGCAAAACAAATAAATGCTGAGTTACGTCAATTATGGAATGACGGCTAAATAAATATCAATTAATGCGGAATAACCCTAATCGTAAACTCTTTCACAGAAAAGATGTGTATCGATTACACAACCTCCTGCTCTGATACCAATTGATGAGTTATAAAAACTCTTTGATCGATTAGATCTTTGTAACAGGTAAATAAAGAACGTAAAAACAGTGAAATAAAACACAAGTATGGATCTCAATGAGTCAAATGATTCGAGTACTCAATCCTCAGCAGAGCTCGACTAAGAACTTCCGCTGTAGAGGATTCTAGGGTTACAAAACAAGAACGATGAATATGCTTGAAAATACTTATCTAATCGTTTTTAATCATTACGTTCTAGGATGCATGCAAGCATCTATTTATAATAAACCCTACTAAACTCACGGATGGACAAGCCCATACCGGAGACAAAACATGGACTAGCTAACGAGCCCAATAGACGCAACACAATACTGGACCTAACAGGTAACCAATAGTTACCGGGTTTAGTTAATGATTAGGTAATTGATCGTTGTGGTTGATATAGCAGTAAATTTAGACAACTTCTAATGAACTTGATATATTTTCTAAATACGTCTGGACAAGTGATGGTTTGGGAAGCGATAAAAAGCTCGGGGCGGAATCATAGTTCGTTTTTACTAACTAATCAAATGAGTAACCTAACTTTTTTTTTCTAGATATATATTGTGTAGATGTATGTTATTATTATATTGCGTTGATTACGTGTTAAATACAATAGTATGATTATTGTGTATTGTTATGTTTAGGATTGGAACCTCTAGGGTTGTACTTGTACTTTGGTATGGGAGAATTACTGGTCAATGGCGTACTTAATGTCTGGATGCTATACTTGTAGATTGATATCAGTTAATGTAAGTTAGTTGTGGACTTAGTGTTTGAACGACATACTCTAATATTGTTAAGAAATATGAAATGGTAATGGGTATTTATAAGTTCTAGATTGGTATATTTATGGAAATAAGTTACATTATTAGTTTATAATGGTAGCCTTGGTTATTGTTATATCATTAGCAGAGAAATGAAAATTTATAACTGACTTAGTGTATGTAGTGCTATATTTTAAGGATTGTTGTAGATGAGTGATGGTAGTATTGGAGACTGTAATACCATTACTGGATGAGCTAGTAATTTATGTAATAATAAATAATATCAAGAGAAATTATAGAAATTAATAGTAGCTAACATGACTATTATACTGTGCCTTCTAGGTAAGTGGAATGTTTGATAGCATGGTTAGTGATATTGTATGTATATTTGGTAGTAGGATGTTGGTGTACCATTAGTGTACATATATGTTCTAGACTAAAGTATTTTTTTTGGTCGTAAGGTAATGTGATAAGGTTTTATATATATCATTGATGGAATTATAATAAGAACGATATTGTATTGAAAGTTTATAGGACTAAAATTGATGGTAGTATGTGTGGTTGTAATCTTATTATTCGAGGAATGCAAGTCAATGGTGGATTTAGTATCTATAACACTATACTTGTAGATTATTTAGAAAGAATTAGTGGTATGCTTGGTGTTGTAATTACCACTGTGAGAGAATCAGTTGTTAGTGGCATGCTTAGTGCTATAATTACCACTATTTATCTCTGATGCAAATAATGGTTATTTTGTTATGCTTAATGTTGGAAATATCATTGTGATGGAATAATATTATTCATGATAGTCTTGGTAACTATAATTTTATGGAATAATATTAGTGGTTGTCTTGGCGACTGTAACAGAATGGTATTGAGAATAATTATTAGTGGTGGTCTTGGTGACTATAACATCACAGTATTGAGATTAGCTATTGATGGTGGTCTTGGTGACTATAACAACATGGTATTGGGATTGGTTAATTGTGGTGATCTTGGTGATTGTAACGCCACAATATTAAGAATAACAATTAGTGGTGGTCTTGGTTACTATAATACCATGCGGTTATGAGAATGTATAAATGTGTGTATGTTAATGTTATATTATGATAATAACCTTGGTAGCTGAAGTATTATCATTTGTAGAATTATAAATTTTTAGTAACCTTGGTGGTTGAAATACTATACTTGCGAAAGAATATGTTGTTGCCAAAGTGTAGATGGCTTCAATGTCAGGAAGAGAAAAGCTGGTTAGAGGAGTTGTAATATATGTAGTATTGATTACTACTGAGGAGAGTTTGAGTGGAATTGATGGTGGCTTGCTTGACTGTAAGTCCAATATGAATGATAAATGACAGACTTGGTATCGGTAATTTTGTATTGTGTATTGAATGACTAGATGAAACTTAGGAATGTATGATTGAGAATGTGACGATATATTTAGTTATATAACTAATTTATATTGTGTTATGAAAGTTTCTCACTAAGATCTTTTGTAAGGTCACACCTTATGATCTGATGAGTCAAACACTCTACATGCTATCTATCAGCGACAATGTCTACATGCTGATAACGTCAGCGGATCACGACTATCAGCATCATCTTAGTAAAGTTATTCTATGTAATCTTTTGTATATTTGGTAATTATATATATATATATATATATATAGAGAGAGAGAGAGAAAGAGGGGGAGAGAGAGAGAATAGATAGTAGATACGATATCCTTGTGATGAGGATCGGTTCTTAGTATAGATAAGACACAATCCCATTAATCAACAAATATACTTGTATAGATTAGTATATAGTCTACATTAGGGTAAACCCTAATGTAGAGAGTTCTTCTTGGTGACCGTCTTTGTGACAAATCGTTTTCTTGGTGAAGAAAAATCCTTTCTTTATGAAAGACAACTTGGAGAACTCTTTGTGTTATTTACTTTATGTTCTTTGTCTTTCTTAGATTAGTTTACTTTTGTTCTTTATACTTGAAGTGTATCCGATAGATACAAACCTTCAATTAGTATCAGAGCAGGTTTTTTATACACTAAAGTAATCATGTCAATCTCTTTCAATCCAAAATCAACTATTTGCATCCAGATCCCTCCATTTGATAAACACAACTTCTCTTCTTGGAAATCAAAGGCCATGGAAGCTCTTAAGTTCATGGACTTTGATATGCTCGACATCCTCAACAAAGGTCTTGTCGCTGTTATGCATCAATCATCCAATGATGATGCATCTGGTAGTAAGCTGAAAGGAAAATCTATGCCTAGATATAACAAGGAAGGGAAAAGGGCGTTGAATTTCGATATAAAGGCGAGAATTGTTATTATAAACTCAGTCTCTTATTCTATCTATCATTTGGTTCAAAACTGTTTAGCTGCTCAAGAGATGATGATTACACTATCTTTTACTTTTGAAAAAGAAAACTCCTCAGACGATGAAGGTAAGTGTCTCATGGCTCAGATCGTCGAATCTCATGCTGACACTTTAATTAATAGTGTTGGGACTTTTGAAATTGATCCTTATCAAGCTGCTACAGACCTTAAGACAGAATGGGATGTTGCATCAGCGTATCAGGTGAAAAATCTTGTTAACTACTCTTCCGTTGAAAGCATCGAAAAGGATAACATGATTGATCACTTACGTTTCGATTTATTGGCCTCAAATAAGGAAAGATCTTTTCTTAGTTTCGAGTTAAAGAAACAAAAAGAAAAACTCTCCTTTTTCGAAAAATCTCTTTCTTCTTTAAAAAAAGGAAAACACATGTATCTCGCTGACCAATACTTTTCTTCACACTAAAAAAGAAAAAGTTGTTGATCATGCTAGATGCATTCAACTTATTTTGAAAAATTAGACCTCTTCTCGCTCTCATGTCACAAGAATTATTAATGCTCAAATTCCATATCAGTGTGAGAAAATTCTTGGAGGAGATATAGAAGGTGTTGTTTCCTTAACCAAAATTGTTGCGACTAAAGAAACCGTCTATAAGGCTGACTGTTTAAAAGAATATTTTAAGAATATATTTGTGAGTTATTGTTTTATAAATTAAACTTTAATTGATACTCGCTGCTCCACTAATTCTAATGGTATCACCAAATGTGTTTCTCCTTCTCATCAACCTTCTCACTGTGAGTACGTTCTTCCCTCCACTAAAACTTTGCTAAAATTTCCTATATGCAATGGTGAAGTTCATTCGGTTAAGGAAACATTTTTCCTCGGTGTTCCGTTAGCAATTCTAAACCAGAAGATCAATCAAAGTCCTCCACTTCTGATGACTCAGTAATTCATGAGACTCATGACATGGTATCATTTGAGCATACCATCGATGGCATTCCTTTTTCCAGAACTAAAACAATAACACTTAAATCAAATTGTCAAAGTTCATTGGGTTCAACAGTTGAAAAGAAATCAAAATCTATTGTTAAAGGAAATAATCCTGGAACCAAAGTTTGTTATCGATATAGCGATGCTTCTCACAAAGTCAACGAGTGCTTATTGTATATTTTAGTTTCAGGGTAAAGAACATATTTGGTATTTAGATAGCGGCTGCTCAAGACATATGACCGGATTCAAGTGTCTTCTGGAAGATTTCATAAATAAGGATGTTCCTACGGTTACATATGGAGATAATGGAAAGGGAGCTGCAAAGGTATATGGATCTATGAAGTGCAATTATGTTCTGTTAAGAAATGTCTCTTATGTAAAGGGTCTTCAACATAATCTCATCTCAATCAGCCAATTGTGTGACACTGGCTATTAAGTCCTCTTCAACAAGAGAGAAGGAAAGATTGTTGATCAAAAGAATATCACTATTCTAACTGCAAATCGATATAATGACATTTATGTTTTTGGATATGCTTTCTGCTGACAACTCTCTTCGTCACTGCTTTTTCTCTCGTGCTCAGTCTCATCTAAATTGGTTGTGGCACAAGAGGCTATCACATTTTAACTTCAAGAATATATCAAAGATCTCAGGGGATCAACTTGTAAGAGGAATTCTTAAGATGCAGTTTCTTAAGGATAAGTTGTGCTCAACGTGTGAAAAGGGAAAGACAACCAAGTCTTCCTTCAAACCAAATTCATGCTCTTCCATTATCAAACCTCTTCATCTTCTTCACATGGATCTTTTTGGATCAGTTTTAGTTAAGTCAAGAGTTGGGAAGAAATGCACTCTCGTCATTGGGGATGAATTTTCAAGGTTTATGTGGGTAGTATTTTTATGAAAGAAGAGTCATGTATCTGATGCAATCATTGCTCTCATCAAGCAGTGGGAAGTTCTCTATAATCATAAAGTAAGGCAATTACGTAGTGATCACCGAACTGAATTCATAAACTAATTTCTGGAAGATTTTTTCTCAATCTCAGGAATTTCTCAGAATATCTCTTTTGTTAGAACTCCCCAACAAAATGGTATTGTTGAGAGAAGAAACATAATTCTCATAGAAGCTGGGAGAACTATGGTTGTTGAAGCTGTTCTTCCTTTGTCATTTTGGGTTGAAGCTGTCAAAACAACATGCTATACCCAAAATCGGTCTATTATTGTTAAGCGTCATGGGAAAACTTCATATGATCTACTCAAGGGAAGGAAACCGTACATCTCTTATTTTCATGTGTTTGGATGTGTTTGTTACATCTTGAATCAAAGAGATCAACGCTCGAAGTTTGAAGCTAAAGCTGATGAAGGAGTGTTTCTAGGTTATTCCAGTATATCTAAGATTTTCAGGGTATTTAATCTTCCAAGGAAAACTTTTAAGGAAATAGCTCATGTCACCTTAGATGAAGACTCATTCATTCATGATCGAGTTGATCACCCCTCATCAATTCTGAATGAACTTACTTACAGTCCTTCAGACATTGTTCCTGATTTGTTGCCAAATGAAGCTGAACCTGTTGCTCGCAATATTGATCCATTCATCAACTCACAACATATCTCTAAAAATCAACATGTCATCCTTGAAGAAGTTGAACCATCCAATCAGGAAGACTCTGCTTAAAGTAATAAAAATGAAAGTTCTAATCCAAGAATTCTTCGAGATCATCTTGAATCTCAAATTGTTAGAGATGTAAATTCTGGAACTCTCACTCGTAGCACAGTCAGCAACAACTTCTACATGTTTGTAAATTTTGTCTCAATGATTGAACCAAAGAATGTCGCTGATGCCTTGAAAGAAGCTGACATGATCAAGGCTATATAGGATGAGCTGAATGAATTCGAACGTCATCGTTTGTGGACTCTTCTTCCCAAGCCTCAAGGAAAGACTATCATTGGCAATCGTTGTGTTTTCAGAAATAAAATGGATGAAGATGGGATCGTCATAAGAAACAAAGCTAGACTAGTGGCTCATGGTTTATGTCAGCTAGAAGGATTAGACTATGACGAAACATTTGCTCCGCTTGCTAGACTTGAAGCAATTCTCCTGTTTCTTGCCTTTGCTTATTTCAAAACTAAAATTCTACCAAATGGACATTAACATTGCCTTTTTACATGGAGATCTTCAAGAAATTTTTTTTCTAAAACAACCTCCAGGGTTTGAAAGTGAAGAGTTTCTAAATCATGTGTACCGTCTTGATAAAGGTTTCTATGGTTTAAAGCATGCTCGTAGAGCATGGTATGATACATTGGTAAGCTATCTTCTTACAAGTGGATACAACCGAGGAAAGATTAGCAACACTTTGTTCATCAAGCATTAAGGATCTCACATCATTCTTGCTCAAGTGTATGTTGATGATATCATTTTTGGATCCACTGATGAAAAGCTAAGCTCAGAATTCGTTGGCTATGAAATTTGAGATGAGCATGATGGGTGAACTAACCATCTTTTTGGGTTTGTAGGTTAAACAATTGGCTGATGGAATTTTTGTTTGTCAAGCTAATAATATTGTAGATATGCTAAAAAAAATTTGGTTTCTTTGATTTCAAGCCGACAAAGATCCGATGTCATCATCAGCCTCTATTGGCGTTGATCCAAATGGCGTTAAGGTGAAGCAACTCTGTTTCAAGGAATGATAGGCTCTCTACTCTATCTTACTGTCAATTGCCCTGACACCATGTTTGCTACTATATTGTGTGTTCATTATTAAGCCAATCCTAAGGAATCTCATATCCACACTATGAAAAGGATCTTTCGTTACCTAAAGCATACACCCAATGTTGGGTTATGGTATCCTCGTGATTCTGAGTTCAAGATGGTGGATACACTGACTTCAATCATGCTGGATGCGACATTGATCATAAAATTACTTCAAGAGGATCTCAAATTCTAGGAGATAGACTGGTAAGTTGGTCCAACAAAAAGCAGAATTCAGTGGCTTGCTCTACCCTTAAAGTTGAATATGTAGTCGTTGGAAGGTGTTGTGCTCAGATCCTATGGATTTAGAACCAGCTTTTGGATTATGGTCTAAACTTCTCAAAGACTCTCATCTACTGTGACAACACTAGTGTCATTTAGATGATACAGAATCCAGTACAACATTCCAGGACCAAGCACATTGATACCCCTCATCACTTCATCAGGGACATCATTTAAAAGGGAAAAGTGGAGTTGTTTTACCTTTCACACACTGATCAGCTAGCCGACATTTTCACTAAGGTATTGGATGGGAAGGCTTTAAACATATTGATTGCAGATCTTGGCATGCTTTCAATGACTTAATTATTTTCTACCTTTTTTGATTTAACATTGCTTCTGCTTGCTTTCTGAAAAACACAAAAAATGTTGCTTTTATTATGTTTATAGACTTTTACATAGTGTGTTTAATTTTTGTTTCTAATATTTACAAGTATTCTCCTCTCTGTTTTATCTATTTTTAGGCCTATCATAGTTTTATTTGCATCTTCTTTCTTCAAGGCTTGTGAGAACTAGAGTTATCCAGAAAGATATCAATGATCTTGGTGATGAGAAAAAGAGTGGAATCATGTCCTTTTATTCTTGTCAATACCTTCTTTCTCCTCAACTCACTGTTATGTATGCAAAGCGCAACCATCAATGCAGTAAGTTTTGTTTTCCTCTATTGACTCATAATCAAATAAAACATAGAATGCCCTTGTATTGATCTTGACAACACGATGGTTTCATGGATTTGATCCAGTTAACTCTTTGGTTACAAAGATTGATCTCTGCTTCTCTCCTACTCTTGATGAATATGAAGCTTGGAGTCCATCCACAACGTTTCAATGATAAATGGCTTCATCACTCTTGTTTTGTAGTAAGCTGTATTGTGTACTGATGAGTTTATCTTTACTTGCGTCTTATTTTATAGCCAGACATGAAGGGTAGATATCTCAAAGAAAGGGAATTAATTAATGTGTAGTTATTTCAAAATATTTATCTTTGATGATACTACTCAAAAGATTCTCTACCTTTATGATTCTTCTGAAAAGACTATGTAGGGGGCCTTTGAAAAGGCTGTATATTCTTTTTCTTTGTTTGACTAACTTACTTGTTTGTATTTTTATATTATTTATTATTTTGTACCATTTTTAAGGATCCGAAGGAGGAATTTCTAAGCCTAGTATGTAACTTTTGACAAATCATCGTCCCTAGAAGCATGTTGTTGTATGTGACTAAATCTCTCTAAGTCTCTCATCAACGAGATCATTTACTAAGAACATTGAGTCACCCCCTCACACTGACTGTCTAGCATTGCCTAAACTTTTTAAGTGAGATTGCCTAGTCCAAATAAAAATTGATAGAAAGGCTTGAGTCTTTATTCTTAGCTAACTATCTTACCTGACCTTGTCCTTGGAAGCATTCTTGTCGTATGCATTACGTCTCATGATATGTTGAAACATTGAGCATAACCCAATGGCTTACACTGATTGCACAATCATCAGCGTAAGAGATACTTGTTTGGTCCTTAAATGACAAAGGGTTATTCATGTCCCTAACCTCCTAGTGTGAGGTATGACATGGCACCATTATGATTTAATGAGGAATCTTTGATTCTAGACTGCGACTAAAACTATATGGTGCAAGAATTAAACCATTTCTTATTGATGGGTTATATTTGTTAATGATTTACGCTGATTTTGATGGGTTTTAAGCAAAACATAAAATCCTATGTGGTCATGCAACTCTAATTGAAGATCTACGTTTTCTCTAATTGAACATACAATAATGAACAACAAAGTGTAAACCCTAGATCCCTAGTGTATAATCAAAATTCACATAATAAAGGGTTATGAAACATACCTTTAATATTGTTATTGTAAGCAATCTTGAATCCTTGCTTGAAAAACCATTGGTAGCAAGCGCTATAAGTGTCGCGCCTTTAATGGTTCACAAACAAACTCAAGCAACCAAGGAATACTATAGAGAAACAGAGAGAGAGAGAGAGAGATAGAGAGAGAGAGAGAGTAATGAAGGATAAATTACGGCCCTTAGCTCTTAGAGGAGCCATAAGCGAAATTTAACCCTAAGGAGGGTTTATATAGGTGTTAGGAAGGTATTAGATAAGGCAGGTATCTCCACGATAACCCTAATCCCTTAACTTCCTCCTTAAGGCATCCAAGGCACCCTTAGAGCCCAAGGAAACCGTAGAGATGCTCTATATTTCGTTCCCTCCTCTTTAGGGAGGTTCTAGAATTGCCCAATGCTCAACTATTGAACATTGCCACCTTTAGTCCCTGCAGTTTTAATTAATTCCTTTAATCCCAAAATTAATTCCAAATTAATTTCTGATCAAATATTAATAAAATAATATGATTTCTAATTAATATATTATTTTTACAATACATTAATAAATCATTTATTTTGATTTCTAATTAATTTATTAACCAAGTAATAAATTAATAAATCATTATTCTCTCTCTAACAGTAATCCTATTCAATTGCTAGGTTTGAAGGCAACCCAAAAGGACTGTGCTACTATCAATTCATCTATATACCAATTATAGTTATGGGCTTAGACACCTAATCCAATAGTCTCCCACTTGGATTAGTCTAATAACTATAATTGCAAGTATAACTACCAAATTGATTATCAAATTGTAGTTACCAAAAGCCGATGTCGAAATCTGACCCAGTCAGTGACGTGTCCTAAGATAAGTGATCACATATTCCTCCGTTATACAAGATACCATAAGGACATGAGACATGTATTATAATCATTATCTCTGTCCAAGATTTGTTTCCCGATTTTTGATTTATGATGACTGATATCAGACTACTAATTGAACACATCAATTCAGTCCAGGCTTGGCCAAACGCTTAAGATGTCATCATCAAATCATCGAGGGGCCCACATATATCTCTTTTCCCGTTAAGGAAGAAGGAACGGATAAACTTCGGCTTATATTCTTACACTATTCACTCATCAAATCATACACAACAATACGTTTTATAACATCAAGTTACTGATGCGTTTACATATTATCAATGCACAACTGACTCGTAACCAGCGACTCATATATCTCAGTTTCAAGAATATAAGATACTATCGTCTCAAAACTACTCGTGATAAAATACATGAAGTAATTCTTTGAGTGTGGGTTAATCCAATACTTAAATCCTCATTTCAAAAGCACTCATGAATACCACAACAAACCATTGGTATGTCTAAATCCTTAGACAATCTACAGTCTGATTCATGACAACCTTAATTCACTACTTACTTCCAAAAGTATGATCGACTGTGGATGTTTGAATAATCCAATTACCCAAGAAGTAAGGCAAACACAATGATAACCTAATTAACTATGGTCCAAATACTATTGAATGTAAATAAAGCTCTTATTACTTAATCACCATATTAATTAGACTTTAGTAATTGTATAATGTTTCGATTAATCAAATAAATACTTGAATTAAACATTAATCATTCCATGTTCTAAACATGCATGCTATGTTTCTTTATAGTCCTTCCTATGTGAATAGATCAATTGGACATAATTCTAATGATGTTCATTTCACAATTCCAAATCCTTATTACAAGTGTAAGAATTCCAAATTCTTATCACCACTAAATGTGTTAGAGTCTAACCTTGCATGCAATATCCCTTTAGTGATGACGTGGCGTCAAAGTCACCAGGACTTAGCCAACGATGTCACTAAATGCTCCATTGAAACTTTGTTACTAAAACAATTTCATGGTGATAGAGTATCAAATTCATGGTAACTCCTTGAACACATGCCTTGCGTTAAGGTTTCTAACTCACATGTAGATTCTAATCAACAACTCCCATTATGGAAAAAATTTCATATTCCCATATGACTATCAATTCTGATCAAGAATTATTCCAATCTGAAACATGTCACTATGGTCCTTCCAAATTTGTACTTCCAATTGTCCACAAGAAACCAATCTTCAGGTAAACCTTAGACTGTTCTTTAACAGTTGTTTAAAAACTTTAGTCACACCAAGTTCTAGTCCCTTTTCCTCTCAATGCCAAGGCATTTGGAAAAATCAGAACAAGTTAATATTATAACATATGTAATCAATCCTATATCTGAAGCATATGAGATTCGATACATAATGTCTTACATAAAGACATGATACTTGATCAGTCTCTTGCTATAATATTTCCACATATCAAATTTCCTATGTTGAATCACTTAAACACGATATTCATATATGTTCATGACTAAGTTCCATTAAAATCCTTCAATCTAAGCTTTTTAAATTTGAAATGAAGTGTAAGTGTCCTTTCCATTATAATTTTCTATAGCGAAACAATTCTCAAACTTTGCAACTTGCAAATTTGTAAACTTTGTTTCTACGAATAATATTACCAAATTGCAACACTTAGCATAACAATTACGCTTCCACTAGCATAACAATCATGCTTCTATCTACATAAAAATTATGCTCCCACTAGCTTTGATATGTACCTAGGAATCAACTAGACTTCCAGAAATCAATATTTTTTGACTTTCTTACCAAAGTGCAGATTTCTGATACATAATGTTTCGATAAGTCTTCAACTAGACTTCTCAAGATCACACACCTTCATTAGATAGCATATATGTGTGTTTAAAGCATTTCAAAACTTATAGCAACAAGTCCTAAACGTTCAAACTATTTCTTGCCATTTCTCACAATTCGAACTATGAAGAGGGCTGCCATAATCATATTGCCAATTTGAGAATGCAATTATCACAACCACTAATCATAATGATATTTATCAAATCTTTAACATTTGCTAGCCAAAGTGTTTCCTCATAATCATTTTCATGAATTAGAGCGAAACCTTTTCCCACCTAGATTTTATGGTGTATGCATTCCTATCCATGTGAATTTATCAATTCCAACCTACAATCATATGATAAGCTTGAGGACAAAACCAAAATCAATTTTTTGTTTTTTTCTTCCATGGACTGAACTTTCTTGTTCTTAATTTCTTGCCTTCTGGTAGCATAAGAGCCTACTAATGCTTCCATATTATTAAGCAGCTCACTTCCATTGACCATTATACCATCATTGACCAACATGCTTTGCCTTTTGCAGTCAAATGAGAACCATAGAACTCATAAGCATTGCCAACTTAACTGGAAGATGCATAGAAACAAGAATATGTCAACTTAACACGATAGGTTATCAACCTTAAGTCGTGTGCTAGTGATAACTAAAAAGTTTATTCTCAATTGACTCCTGAAACTCTTTAGGATCAATAAGACTCCCACTGACTTCTTGACATGTAAGTTTCTCTCTCAAGGAGTATTCCCTGATGAGCAAAAACTAATATTGAAAAGTTAGTGTGCATTCTGGACAAGCAAACACTTCATGCAATTGGTCTTAGTTAACCTTTGTTTCAACCAAAACATCACAGCTACCAATTTCAAATGTGCCAGAGTAAGAAAACATTTCTACTCCACATTTCATGAGGTGTCATAAACCTACTTAGTTTGTAATAAGCTTCAAGATACGATTTATAGTTACTTGAGTAGGACTCTAAAACTTGATTGGAAAACGAAGTATGACTCATCTCTTGATTAAACCATTTCACCAATATCCCATTCCTCTTCTTAGTCATACAAATGCACCAAGATGTCCTTAGAGGATCAATTGTGACATAGTTCCATAATCATTTAGATGATCATAAAACATGATACTAAAGTACTCTCCTTTATTTCTGATTGGAGAAACCTTTATCTCTCTGCCTAATAGATTCTTCTTATTCGTTCTATTACACTTTGAAAAACTTTTCCAAGTGTTAGAGTTATGCTTAATCTTATAAACACAACCATGTTCATTGACACATCAATAAACCATGATGAATAGAGTTATCGTTCTTTGTGGTGGATCTAAATAGTCCACATAAATGTGTACTAGATCCTTTAGTCCTTCACTTGAGTCACATAAACATGTGATCAACGAATTAGTCATAATCTTCCAACGATCCAGATTCTCATACGTCACACAATTCGAATTGTATGACTCCAAGTTACTTTCTAATTGAAACTTGGGTGATGATAATTCCTTTTCACTTGGTCAATCATGACATTAACACAAATGATATAATTAAGATTCAAATCCATATTTAACATTGCTAGAAATGTAACTACCAATTTTAATATATGACATTGCAAGGAAATGTAAATAATGAGTGGAAAAATTGTCCTCACAATACAAATATATGAAAACTATTTTTCTAGATATTTCCTAAACAATCTATCATAACTCTTAAGCAACATCTCAAAAATATGATCATCAAATTATACGACCGAGATCCATCTCTCACGATCAGATTCAACTTACTCTTCTTAAGCTTCCTTCTTTATCTTGGATTCTTCAAAAACATCAAAATGTGACTATCACATCATGTATTAAGATCTATGAAGAGGAACTTAATAAAGTAGAGTTAGATAGTGGATATATCTGAAGTAGAGTCATACGACTTGACTTTACCATCTATGAGATCTTTCAGGTATTCTGGGCAGCTTCGTATCCAATGCCCCTTTAATTGGCAATAGAAACATATGGACCTTTTAGGATTAGCATAGGGAACTTTCTTAAAATTAGCCTTTCTCTTGACAATATGGTCAAACGGTTTAACCTTGGCCGATCCCTTTCCATTGGAAAGAGAAACATTTTCTGAACTACCAATGTTGCCATTTTCAATGTGCATGGAAACTTGGGAGATAGATCCTTCAAACATATTCACTTGATTTGTGCTCTTAAGCATTTCTGCTTTAGCAGCAATCAACATATATGTCAGATCGATTAGGGTTACGTCGTGGTCCCTCAATAAAAGTCTTTAATGAACTAACTATATGAGCAAGGAAGCGAAAGTAGAACAAAATCAATGGCCAACTCCCTTGGGAAAACGTCACCGAACATTCTCAATCTGTCAATGAGCAATTTCATTTTCAGAACATGCGCACACACATACTTTTCATCTTGATGTTTGCTTGCTAGTAAGGCTTGAGTGACTTCGTATTTTTCAGCTTGAGAAAACAAGGATCTGAGAGAATTATTGGAGGAAATGGAAGAAAAGTTAGAGAAGCATGATTTCAAGTCCCACCATTTCTTGAAGAAGGGAACATTCTTACACCTTGATCAACATGTGGAAGATCATCTTCAGATAAGGGAAGAAAATTTCTAGAAGAACAAGGAGAACCATTGTTGTCTTGACTCGACATCTATAAAGGGAGAAAAGAGAATTCAAGTTAATTGATTTTAATCCTTAATTATTAACCCAAAAATTTAAATTAAGGCTAGGATCCATATTTTCGTTTCAAATTCTGAATACGGATGCCGTAATCAAATTTGAATCTATTTTAAGTAGGTAAGGCAATTACCAATTTCAATCTTATGAAACTCCTAGATCTTTAGAGATTCATTGAACTATTCAATGGCATGTTTAATCTCAATATGCTCTCACTTTGTGACTGGGATGTCGAGGATCATAAACGAGATGTGAATAACCATGCCAATTAGTTTGGTACTCTTGATGTCATTTATTATATGAAATTAACGAGCTGGTTAACCACACGCGCTCCATTAATTCAATGATAATTTATGGGACACCCATTGCAAACAATATTAGTCCCATATTAGTGTGTTGGTTAACCATACACGCTCCACTAACGACCAATAAGGTGTAATGTGCAATTTCATGGGTTAGCATCAAATTCACATTTTTCCTAAAGTAACTAAGAATGAGATTTTAGAAATTTGCTTAGTTACTTTATCATTATACTTTTAATGAGTATTAATTGTCCTATCGAACCCGTTCGTCTAACGACCCTCCACCATACAAGAGAGCGGTTGATAAGAATGGATACCCAATAACAGTTATTTTATTGGTCGCTTTCTTAAACTCCCCTTACAGTATGGTTTCGTGAATGAGGCGTACTAGTGATTCGACTGACTTTTCTTATACGTATAATATATATTAAACTATTAATTATATATATAGTATAAGGTGAATTTTAAACATTTTAAATTTTCAAAGGTTTAATCTTTTAATAAATTAAACTTTTGATTTAATTAAATTTAAACCATATAGGGACTTATTAATTATACTTTAATTAATCATTTAATTAAATTATTAACAAAATCCATAAGAATGCAATTTAGGGTTCACATTTTAAATTTCAAAAATTAAACCTTTTAATTTAAATTTCAAACACCCTAAAATTAAATTTAATTAACAATCAAATTAATCATTTAGTAACCAATTATGGATACATTAAATATCCTTTAATTAAAAATTAATTAAATTATTAATCATATCCATAAGGATAATTATAATCAAATAAAATCAATATTATCTAATTCATAATTATCTCCTAACATTTAGGTCATATTTAACTATCTAATATTACCAAAAAAATGGATTATGGCAGATCTAATGAAAGATAACTACCAAATTAACCAGATAAATCAAGTTAGGCAAGAAAATATGAAATCAGGACCTGACGCATAAACTCACCAAGTTGGAGGAACAACTCGCCGAGTTGCAGTCTAACACGTTGAGTCCGAAGAAACAACTCAACAATTTCGAAGAGCAGAATGACGATTTTGTTTTCTATTCCTTGTTCAAGTTCATATTAGTATCAATTCAATAGAAAACTAAACCTGGTTCTGATACCACTGATGGGTTTTAAGCAAAACTTACAATCCTATGTGTGCATGCAACCCTAATTGAAGATCTTCATTTTCTATAATTGAACATACAATAATGAACAAAAAAGTGTAAACCCTAGATCCCTAGTGTATAATCAGAATTCACATAATAAAGGGTTATGAAATACACCTTTAAGATTGTTATTGTAAACAATCTTGAATCCTTGCTTGAAAAACCTTTGGTAGTAAGTGCCACAAGTGTCACGCCTCTGATGGTTCACAAAAAACTCAAGCAACCAAGGAATACTATAGAGAGTGAGTAATGAAGGAGAAATTTTGGCCCTTAGGCTCTTTGAGGAGTCACAACCGAAATTTAACCATAAGGAGGGTTTATATAGGTGTTAGGAAGGTATTGGATAAGGCAGGTATCTCCAAGATAACCCTAATCCCATAACTTCCTCCATAAGGCATCCAATGCACCCTTAGAGCTAGAGATGCTCTAGATATTATTCCCCCCCCCTCTTTAGGGAGGTTCTAGAATTGCCTAATGCTCAACTACTAAACATTGTCACCTTTAGTCACTGCAGTTTTAATTAATTCCTTTAATCCCCAAATTAATTCCAAATTAATTTCTAATTAAATATTAATTAAATAATATGATTTATAATTAATATATTATTTTCATAATAATTAATAAATCATTTATTTTGATTCCTAATTAATTTATTAACCAAGTAATAAATTAATAAATCATTCTTCTCTCTTTAACAGTTATCATATTCAATTGTCAGGTTTGAAGGCAATCCAAAAGGACTGTGCTACTATCAATTCAAGTATATACCAATTATAGTTATGGGCTTAGACACCTAATCCAACAGATTTCATCTCAATGTAACTGAAACAATCCATTCTCTCTATATTTTCTTCTTTAGAATTTCTAGATCCAATGTATTATACCAGACACTGATGAGCATTCGAAAAATCTTTGTTGATGGGTACATTTCATACCATAATGTATTACACACATAATACCACATTTTCGATTTTTCATATAATAAAAGTGATTAATGAGTTAGCGTATGAAACCACACGCTGATGAGATCTCGTAATACTATGTCAGTGAATGGTAGTTTAAGCCCACACTATCAGGAGACATCACAATCTTACTAGACTGCAAGCTGCAACTCTAATACTCTGGTTCTATCTTACTGCTGATGTCAAAAAAGGGGAGAATCTAGTCAAAGATGAAGAAACTACTAGATATTATTAAGCATGAAGCACAATCTAAGGTGGAGTCAAGATGACATCAATATTCTCAGCTTCGACACTCTTTGCAATGTCTGTTGTGACTCATACATACTGTATCCAATGATTGACAATCATAAATGGAAAGTCATCAGTCATCTTCTCAGGGGGAGCATTCGTTAAAAGTTGAAGAACTTAAAATTTCAATCTTACTCTTAGGGGAGCACGAGCTAAAAGAATTCATTGAAGAATAGTTTTGACATCATCAGATAGGGGAGATTGTAAGGTGATCACACCTTATGATTTGATGAGTCAAACACTCTACATGCTATCTATCAGCAACAACATCTACATGCCGACAACGTTAGTGTATCACGACCATCAGCGTCGGCTTTGTATAGTTATTCTATGTAATCTTTTGTATATTAGGTAATGATATATATATATATATATATATATATGTATATATATATATATATATATATATATATAAAATAGATAGCAGATCTGATATCCTTGTGATGAGGATCGGTTCTTAGTATAGATAAGATACAATCCTAGTAATCAAGGGATATACTTGTATAGATTAGTATTTAATCTACATTATCGTAAACCCTAATGTAGAGAGTTCGTCTTGATGACCATTTTTGTGACAAACCTTATTCTTGGTGAAGACAAATCCTTTCTTGGTGAAAGACAATTTGGAGAACTCTCTGTGTTATTTACTTTCTATTCTTTGTTTTTCTTAGATTAGTTTACTTTTGTTCTTTATACTTGAAGTGTATTTGATCTATACAAATATTCATATTTGTAGCTTACATGTTTGTTGTTTGTGTGTCTTTCAGGTTCAAGTAGATGTGTAGAAGGAAGTGGAGTTAGTAGCACCCGATTTGGATTCTTATACTAGATTCTTGGAAGATCCTCATAATAACTACTTGTATTGATTTGTGATATGAACGCACACCGAATTTGTAATGTTCATGTTTTATAAAATGGAAATATTTAGGTGTACATTATGTTAAAAATCTGGGCATTACATCAATAGTGTGGAAAAGACATTCAGAATGGTGGTTGACAGAATAGGAAGCGTTCCAATCCCAAGTGGAAAGGGGAAGTTGTTGCTTCACATTCCCAAAGTGAAAATAAGGGAAAAGGTGAAAATTATGTTCCACCAGTGAATGATCCAAAATAAGCATTGTGTTTCTACTATGGCGTTAAGGGGTATTGGAAACGAATCTGCCCAAAGTACTAGAAAGAGCTCAGGATGGTAATGTCAAAGCGTCTGGCTATATCTCAGGTACTTATATGATCGAACTTCATAATACTACCACCTCTAATTCATGGGTTCATGATACCGGATGTGGTATTCATATATGTACTGTATTTTATGGACTAAAGGAAAAAGGAAGCATAAGCATGGGGAGCTACATCTAATCATGGGGAATATATGAACATTGCATGTCTCGATGGTTAAAGAGTTCGAGTTCAAGCTTAGTAGTGGAGTTTTGATTAGTTTAGTTAATTATTGTTATTCTTCGATGATGTCTAGACTATTATTTTGTTTCATGCGTTGTTTAAACAAGGATTTAGTTTTTCATTTGATAATGAGAAAGGTGGCATTTTAGTGTTAAAATGTGGTTGTTTTATGTTTAAAGATTCCTTTTGCAATGGAATATATGAAAGTGTTATGTGTGTTTCTAATAATAACAATGTTAACTTAAATATTAACTCTTCTAATAGCTTAAATAAATAATGCTTATTGTCACCTTGGCCACATTAGTAAGAAACGCATCTCTAAGATCCAATAAGACAGAATATTGTAATCATTTGACTTGAAATCGGATGATGTGTGTGAGTCTTGTTTGTTAGGCAAGACGAGTAAATCACCATTCTCAAGGACTTGTGAAAGCTGTGAAAGATTGTTGGATCTCATACATACATATGTGTGTGGACCCTTCAGATCCACCACAAGGGATGGTTAACACTACTACGTCACATTTGCTAATGATTTTAGTAGATATGGTTATGTTTATTTGATTAAACATAAGCAATATACCTTTGAAAAGTTCAAAGAGTATCTGAACGAAGTAGAGAATCAATTTGGCAAAAATATAAAGGTTCTCCGATCCGACAGGGGAGGAGAGTACCTTAGTATTGAGTTCAACGATCATCTTAGAAATTATGGAATAGTTTTGTAATTAGCTCCTCAAAGAACACCACAACTTAATGGCATTACTGAAAGGAGAAATCGAACACTATTTGATAAGGTTCGATCTATGATGAGTTAGGCTTCATTACCAATAACGTTTTGGGGATATTCACTTGAGACCGGAACCCATATCTTAAACCTTGTACAGACTAAAAAGGTTTAGAAGACACCTAATCATATGTAGATTAGAAAAGTTCATTCACTTAATTACGTTAAGGTATGGGGTTGTGAGATTTTCGTTCAACGTGAAACCCAAGATAAACTTGAATGTAGATCTGAGAGTTGCTTTGTCGATTATCCACAAAAGGCTTTTGGATATTTGTTTTACAGACCCAGTGAAAATGTGGTGTTTGTAGCTCGAAAAGGAGTGTTCCTTGAGAGAGAGCTTATATCTCAAGAAGTAAGTGGGAGTCAAATTTACCTTGAAAAAATCCAAGAGTCAACCGACATTGAACCTTTAGCTGAAACTAGCACTCAACCGGAGGTTGAGAAACCTGTTGAGCCAAATGACATATCCTTACCTCTTCGCAAACCTAGTAGAGCTAGCAATCCTCCTTATTTGTATGGTTTTCATATAAAAACATAAGGAAACACATTTCTCTGTGATAAAACACTAGTTAATATGGATGAGCCAACTAACTACAAGGAAGCGATAGCAGGCCTAGAGGCTGCCCAATTGAAATAGGCTATGGAAAACGAAATTCAGTCCATGATGGATTACCATATTTTGAATTTGGTTGATCTTACACCTGGTCTTAAGACAATAAGTTGTAAATGGATCTTCAAGAAGAAGACCAACATGAATAGGAATATACACACATTCAAATCTAGGTTGGTAGCAAAGGTTACACTTAAACTTAAGAAAATTAATTAGGAGGAAACATTCTCATCAGTAGCCAAGATTAAGTCCATTATGATACTTCTTGACATAGCTGCCATATATTATTATGAGGTATGACAAATGGACGTTAAAATCGATTTCCTTAATGGGAAACTTTCAGAGCATGTGTACATGACATAACAAGAAGGGTTTGAACATGTCAAGTATCCAAATAGAGTGTGTAAGCTTAAACAAGTGTCGCGAAACTGGAATCTATGCTTCCATGAAAAAGTCAAAGAGTATGGTTTTTCTAAAAGTCTAAATGATTCCTGCATATACATCAAATCTAGTGGGAGTGTCGTTGTCTTCCTAGTATTATATGTAGATGATATACTACTCACATGAGACAGTGTCCCTGAGTTGCAAAGTGTAAAAGCTTCTATCTTTCACTATGAAGGATTTAAGGGAAGCGACATATATACTTGGTATAAGAATCTATAGAGATAGATGTAAGTGTTTAATAGGACTTAGTCAGAGTATATATATAGATAAGGTATTGAAAAGATTCAATATGGAAAATTTAAAGAAAGGAAATGTTCCTATGCATCGTAGCGTTAATTTGAGTAAGTCTTAATTTCCTAGTTCTAGTGATGAACATGACATAATGATTCGAGTCCCATATGATTCAAATATAGGATCGATCATGTTTGCTATGATTTATACTCGTCCTGATGTGTCGTATGCTTTGATCATGGTGAGTCGATATCAGGAATGGACTAGTCATTTAACAATTGTCAAGAACTTTCTTAAGTATTTGAGAAATATGAAAGACATGTTGCTTGTGTATGGTGGTGAACAAGATCTTATTATCAATGGATTTAGTGATGCAAGTTTCTAGACGGAAAGAGATGACTCAAATTCACAGTCCGGATGGGTATCCGTTGTCACACCCCAAAACCGAGAACGGTGGAATACGTTTTGGGGTAGAGGACGTCATGTACAATATCATAACAATTGCATAATAGTAAAAACAAGCGACAACAACCATTGCATTTATATAGTAAGTTTAATTACAACGTGTTCTGTAAAGTTTAATAGACACCAAAAGTATAACAAAATAAAAGATGGGTCTTGTATGTGCTCCATCTTCTCCAAAAGCTGCACCAGTACCTGTCTATCTTTGACCTAAGGATACAAGTTATTTTGAAAACGAGTATCAGCATAAAGTTGGTGAGTTCATAAGAATTTAGTGTCGTTGTTTGTGTAAAAGAGTTTTATGAACATGTAATATAAAAACTGAAACTTATGTTTGTGAGTAGTAGAAACCCCTAGAAAATCCTATATTTTCCAGAAATGTACATTTGTAAGTTAAATCCTCTGAGTGTGTAAAAGTATTATCATTGAAACCTTTAGTTATAAAAGTACAATAATAAATCTCATTTGAGTAACATAGCTGAAGAAATGTTATGCCTGCTAACAGTAGTAGTGGTGCAACTTCAGTTAGAAATAGATATTTATTTACTTCGGGATATTAGCTTAGACTTTGAGTCTTAGTGTATTTATTTGGATATAGGTGTAACCCTTCATGTAACCAACTATATGATAATAGAGAGCCCGATGACTTTCTCGGTCATATGTAGTGTAGTGATGTAGTGCCACCCCTGGGCCTGGTCGGCTCGGACTGTAGTTAACAGTCGGGATGTAATAGCGTCCGTCCTTTATAGATCTATACATGTAGTGTTGCTTTCCTTCCGGGAAGCCCTGGTCACATGGTGTAAGCGCGGTAGAGTGCCTTATAGAGGGATAGTGTGTTATACTTTGGGTTAGTGTATTCTCTTGTGTTATAGTATAGTAGACTTTTAGTATAGTACATAAAGTGTTCTCTTATACGTGCATTAACTTGTAATAATAGCAGTTATAGTGAGTATAGTAGTAGTAGAGGTAACGAGGAGTAGTCTTAACTATACCTATTATAGGTAACTAGAGTGTATGATTTCATGCCTTTGAATATCAAGGGTATTGAATAAGATGAAGACCTTCATATCTAACACAAATATATATGACATATAACTAAGAAATCAACGACAGTCGGACGGATAACAGATACCCTAAGACCACATCAAACAAGAATAGGAAGTAAGGCGAGCTATCGGTCCTAAGTCCTTCAAGTCTTACTTATATAAATATATTAGTGTAGATATATTTTTAAAAGAAAAGTATTTTAAACACAGTTTGAAAATAGTTTAACAACAATTTAACCTTAAAAATGCATTTGATAATTAATTAAAACCGTTTTATTGATAAGTAGCTAAAAGTATAGAAAAATTCCTTTTTGATGGTAAGTTATGAATCACATATGATTTGATAATAAAACTTGTAGCATTATACTTGTATCCCCCCCCCCCTAAAACATGTAAAAACATTTGAAAAGGTTCATTAAGGGGTATGAACTCACCTGCAATGAGTAGATCCGGTGGAAGTGTCGAATGAGCGTTTGGTGTCAAGTAAAGACTTGTACACCCTTTATGACCCTAGTAACATATGAAGACATATGTTTACAAGTAATTAGTGAGTTAAACTCTAATTAAACACATACATACATCTTAATGTGATTAAAAGCTTTATGGTTGAGTGCTAGAAGGCTAATGGGTTGCAAGGAAAGAGTATAAGACCTCACCATGGAGTTTACTCTCCTAAAACTCACCTTGAGTGAGTTTACGGTTGGGGGACCATTTCCTCCATGAGTTTACAGCCGTAAACTCATGGAAGGAGTGGTTTTGAGTGCTAAAAGGGTTCATACACTACTAGGGGTAGTTCTAGGGCTTAATCCGAGGCTTAAGGGGTGTTTAGGGTTAAAGGAGGGTACTCCCTTGGAGTTTATGGTCCAAGGACCACTCCTTGGGAGTTTACGGCCGTAAACCCCATGGTTTATGGTAGTAAACTCTTGGACACCCTCCAATCTTCGATTTTGAGGTCCTTGGCTCATTTCTAACAAGTTCTAGTGAGGGTATAAGGCTTTTTAGGGGTTTAGAGGGTCATTTGGCATGGTTTAAGGGAGTTTACGGTCTAAGCACATGCTTGGGCTGTAAACTCTAGTTTACCCTTCAAATGATGATGTTTAGGTGCTCCAAGTCCGAAATAGTAAGTCCCTAAGTCATATCTAAGCCTAAAATGTGGTTTGGAAGTGCTTTGGGCTTGATTTGCATGCTTTGAGGGAGTTTACGGTCTAAGCATATGCTTGGGCCGTAAACCCTCTTTCAAGCCCTCAAACTTGAGGATTCATGGCTCAAACACTTCAAGGTTTAACCTAAAACTAGTATCTAAGCCTAAAGGGGTGAATTTGGGCATGTTTGGCACCTTTTGAGGGGTTTACGGCCTAAGGAGGTTCTTAGGCCATAAACTCCTTTTCTTTGGCTTTCTTGAATGATTTTTGAGCTATAACAACAAGCAATGATGTTTAGAACAAGTTAGGGTAAGGGAACTTACGTTTTAGAGGCGGAAACTTACGGTTTTTGGAGAAAAACGACCTTGAGGAGAGAGAGTAGAGAGAGAAAGAGTGTTTAGTGTTGGTAAAAAGTTCAAAGGAGTGTCCACTCACCCTTATATAGGGCTTGAGTGTTGTACCCGGTATATGACTACCCGATACTTATGTTTAACGAGGTTTTAAAGTTTTACCCGGTTAAATGGTCGTAATTAAAAATAAACTTTTCCAACTAAATGGAAAGATAATTTACGTGTTTTTATTTATTTTATTACGACGATAATAACATAAAATGAAAATAAAATAAAACATTTATTTATTTGTCGACTCCAAATTAACGGAACTTTTATAAAATAGAACATTCTATTAACGGAAACGGGTTATAATGACATAATAAATTTTGGGTTGTCACATCTGTGTTTAATGGTGGTATGGTGATATGGAAATTTTCAAAATAAGAGACGGTGGTAGACTCTACCTACTAGTCTAAATATTTGCTCCAAGTGAAGCATCCAAGGAAGCTACCTGGATCAGAAACCTCATAGGTGACCATGGAGTTGTTCCAAGTAACAAAAACCCATTAGAGATATTATGTGATAATGAACTACAGTCACTCTGACTAAAGAACCTTGGGATCATGGAAGTTCAAGGCATATAAAGAAGAAATTTCACTATATTCTAGACAGAGTTGATGATAGATATCTGGTTGTGAAATGTATCATCATAAGATAATCCAGCTGATCCATTTAGACAAAAGGATGACAAAGGAAAGACATAGTGTGCATCCTAGGAGCATAGGCATGAGTGATGATGTTAAGTTTAGTAGTTAGTTGATAATTTTGAAACATTTGTAACAATGAATAAATTTGGAATTGTTATGGTGACTAAATAATGGAGAATTATTTATTTTCAAGCGTGTTACCATTTACTATTAATTTATTATTATGTTTTGTTTTGTATGTTTGGAACCCCACTTCCCGAGTATAAATTTATTCAAAACCCCACAATCGGTCATACTCATGGGAGTCAGTATTGAGTTAAGTCGTGAAGTGTTAGTAGATTGTCTATAATGATTAGACATAACATGGAGATTGCGACTAACGTTCCTGAGTAATTAATGGAGATTTAAATATAGGATACAAACCGCACTTAGAGAGATTACAGTAACATTGATTTCTTTGCATACAAGTTGGTTGTGTATTAATCTTATGCTAATAAAATCATTAACGGGTGGTTATAATGAGTAAGAATATGCGTGCTTTGACGAGTAGTCAAAGTTTATTTGTTCATTTTGCCTTAGCGGGAAAAATGATATCATTGGCCTATCGATGACTTGATGTTGACATTCATGTGCTAGGCCTAGCCCGACTTAAATTGATGTGTCCAATTAGTAAGCTAATTTAATCATCATAAATCAGAAATCGAAAAACATAACATTGAACTGTTAAGTTTATTCAAAATCCATGACTTAGTTCACGATGATATCTTGTAGGAACAAAGTAATACTTGATCACTTATCTAAGGGTTGACTTTTGATTAGATTAAAGTTCGACAGATGTTGTGGAAGGCACACTCTGTTGGTTATTCAAAGATTATTCGAACAATAGTAGTTGATGACTTGTCCAAGTGGTAGGCTATTGGAAATGGGTGTCCAATGCCATAATTAATTGATATATCTTTGGAAATAATAACAAAGTCCTTTTATGGTTTCCCTTAAGAGCTAAAATAGCTAGAAAAAGATTTAATAGAGTGAGGTAAACAGTTTATTAATTTATCATAGCTTGATAAATTAATTAGAAACTAGTTAAAATTAATTTGGAATGAATTAGAAATAATAAGGAAATTATTTAAAGGTACAAAAACGAAATATTAATTTTTCAATAATTGAGCAACTAGAATATTCTGTAAACCCTAATTGGGTGGACGATTTTGAGAAGGGATAGAATCCTTCTAGAAATCCCCCATATTTGTTGATAAGACAAGGATTTGAATTATAAGTAAATTTGATTATTTAATTAATTCAAATATGTTTTCTTTTCAAGTTTGATCAGCTATAAATAGACCCTATAGGCCTTCATAATTTATGTTCCTTCTCTCCCTTGAACTTAGAGAATTCGATTCTTCAAAGTCCTTTCTCCTCTCTCCTTATTCTCTAGTGCATAGACTTTCATGTATGATTCTTTAGAGGCACTCTACTTTGGGTGCTAAATCTACCAAGAGCATTAGGGATTCAAGATCTACAAGAGTTCTAGAAGAAAATTTGATTTTGCTTGAAGGTTAGTAATTCTATCTCTCTTTGTAGTATTATTTTGTATTTTTGAAAGTAGGTTGTTATAACTAGTAAAACCTAGATCCTCGGGTTCATGTACACTTAGGGTTGTTTTAATTCCTTCTGTTGCCTAAAAGTTGCATATAGATGCTTAGAAAACCTATCAAATTCTTGGTCAATAAAAAAAAACTTTTTTTTATTACATCAACATAAGGAAATTATTTCAAACATACACAAACACCATAAATCAGAAAGGTAGCATGCTCCTATGGAGTAGGCTACAATATCTTGTTGGGGAGAAGCTACATAAAACAATAAAAAGCTCAACAATATCTCATTCTCTCAGAGAAAATTATAGATTAAAAGGTAAACTAAGATAAATACATTATTAACATCAAGCACACGTGTGCAATCATTATACAGTAAATGCCTTAGGAGAGGGTATGCAACTACTCGAGAGAACACACTCGGTCTAGGGGTACCAACAATCCTACTATTGGAAAATGTCTCCATGATCTAAATCTAAAAAATTAAGATGTCAAACAACTAACAAGCATAATAATGTTACAATACATTTTTCATAAAAACTCTTATGAAAGACAGTGGACATGCCTTAAAAGCATAGATAAATCCATGTACAATATATGAAGGTCTACTGTCGAGTCTTGGGTGGGTGGGGTTCAGATGCGCCTCAATCTTTTCAAAGACAACATACAACTATCTATAAGTAAAATCACATGTTGTTCTTCCCCATGGGTACTTGTGTCACCATTTGCATTTTATAACAATAAATTAAACGAATCATTTGATATACTTTCATAAATATAATCTAAATAACTTTATACATGTTACACTCGTCCAAATCAGAGACATGGAAACTCGTACAATGTCTACATCTAATAATAGATGAAGTGAATTATTGAACACTTGAATAACGTCATCAACTTTCACTGACTTTGAACCCAAGACAAATGAAAAGACGCGTTGTCTAAACTTTGTGGACGATGAAATAGCCGGAAAATACTCCTCAAATTGCAACATGACAACAAGGTAGGAAACTCTCTTGTGAAAGCAAACTCGATAGTCACCTATCGAGAATAAAAGTTCATTTAGGTCAGACCGAGGATAAGTAGCAACCTTATTGCACATAAGGTAATCACATAGTATATGTGACATTCTACACCCATCATTATGTTAACATATGCACCGAAACAGGAAGCTCTAAACAAGGTGGTACGTTTGGGGGTGTGCAAACAACCCTTGATTTCCATGCCCAGTTTAGCTTTGTAGGTTGTAGTGACAAACGCTTCATATGTTTTGTAATGCTCCAATGAAAGAAAATTAAATTAGCCCAATATTGTTGCATGTTCCAGACTAAAAAGGAAACATTCTGGAATAAAATGACAGTGTTCTGGACACTATTGTGAAATATAAGGGTAGTATTACAGACAATATTCCGGAATACTAGTAGACATTCCAGACTTGCTCTACATATTCCGGAGGTGTACGTTCTACGCGTTTCCGATTAGTTATGTGTATTTTCGACTTGTTTTGGACGGATTCCAAATAAGGTTTTTATGATTTTAATTGTCCTATTACAAATATATAATCATAACAAATCCAAACAAACAACTAAAATCGGAAGGAAACGACTTATTGCTAATTAATCACATCAAATCATACAAAAAACACGAAAACTTTTTATTTTTAACATTTAATCATATATAATAACATATAATAATACAAAGAATCGACACATATTCATAAGTGTGGGATCTCTTTACTGCTACAAAAAGACATTGTTCGAAATTGATGAAGTAACAACGAATGAGCAATCCGAAATGAAATCCAAAACAGTGTGTTCTGGACAAGGTGTCCGACATGTTATATATATATATATATATATATATATATATATATATATATATATATATATATATATATATATATATATATATATATATATATATATATCAATGAGAAACAAAAATAACAAAGGTTGAAAAAAAAATTGGTTGAAAAAATACGTTGACTTGATATAGGAACTTTTTTACCGGATTTTTTACGAATCATCTTATTTTTATATGATCTAAGTATAATCTAAGGATTCATACCTTTGGTTCATAAAAAAACATACAGTAATAGTAATATTGAAACTATTTACAAACCTCTTCTATCTTGGTATATCGACCCAAAAGCTTAGAAAACATGAAGAAATCGACATAAACCCTACAGAAAGTGGTTGGAAAAACGTAATAAAAATATAAGGCAACAAATGATTGACTTGATATATTGAATAGCAGTATAGACTGTATAGTAATAGTAATAATGAAACTATTTACAAATCTTCACTTGTTATGATGATATGTTGACAAATTTTGAAAGCACCTACCTCTTTTTTAATCACCTACCATTTCCTTATATAAAAGCAAGAGTAGTTCGTACAACCATACCTTTCCATCTTCGTCCTCATTTTACATTCAAAACCATGACTCATTTTCACATCATTATTTCTCTTATCTTCCTCTTCTTCACCACCACCACCACCACCACCGCCACTTCAACTTCTAATTTCCCTCCGGCAGCCCCTAGCGGCACCCACCAACTCTTCCATCGATCAAGATCCATGCATCCCTTGGCAAACGACCTTCACTCTGAAAAGCGACGAGTCCCTACAGGTCCAAATCCGCTTCACAACAAACGATAGTCCACCCCCAAGAATTTGTAAGAATGAGTAACTGTATTTAATAAAATTTGTATCTAGTATTTCTTGTTGGCGATTCAAAATCTATCATATGTTTTAATATATTAGATTTTGAATCACCACAAAGATTGTATTGTATAGGGGTATGAAGATGGTTTTTGTTAATTAGATTCTTTTACATTAAACACTAGAACAGACTTATTGTTCATTGTTCAAATGTTTCCTATTATGTTGACGTAATTAGTCATTTATTCAGATACGTTGGAATTGTATAATTTTATATATGGCCTTCAGAGTGTGCACGTAGAATGATTATGACCTCAAAACCTCATCGATACATGCAAACATAAAACTGATTACTTCGATCCATATCTAGAAAAACCAGTATTTGGTCATTGAGAAAAATCAAGAAGATGATTAACAGGCAATCACAATCAAATTAATTAATTGTTAGTTGGAAATCGATGGTCTATTTACACTTGATAATTATACTGTATAAGACGTGGCATAATTCAAAACATAATGGTTGCCAATGGGATATGAGTCGAAATGGGACCAAATTAAATGGGTAGTGTTAAATAAGAATAATAATAGCATACAACCACCATGCACTAAATAACACTGAATCAAATTCTTACATAAATAAAGTGCATGCATGTGTTTCAGTTACTCAGGAGTCCGCTCCTTCTAGACATATAGGCACATCTCAATTAATTCCTTACATTTTAAAATCTCTAGATATTGGTTTCATTTTGTAATTAATAATGCTTGCATTCAAAATTAAATCTGATATCTTTTTTAGTTTGATATATAACTGCATGTTTTACAATATAGGGTCCGGTTCTGATGATTACTTTTTTTTGGAAAGGACTCGTGAATACACCTTACAAAAATTGAAAAAAAATATAGAAAAAAATACAAATCATAGAATTGAGCATAGTACTATATCAAAGAAAAAAATGAAAAAAAAAATTATATCATTAAAGTTTAATCATGGATCATAAAAATGATCCATGCTTCAATTTTAATGATAAAAAAAATTCCAATTTTTCTTCTCTTGGATATAGTACCATCATTTAAGCAAATCACAACTTGAAAAAGTCCAAAAAACATAGAAAACATTAATACACACACAGAGAGAGAGAGAGAGAGAGAGAGAGAGAGAGAAAGAGAGAGAGAGAGAGAGAGAGAGAGAGAGAGAGAGAAGATGTTATCGGTATCTTGTGAAAGCTCATAGATTATCGAGAATTATGAGAACTTTTTACAAAACAAACACCACAATTGTACACAAATACATGAAAAACCACCGTAAAAAACCTATTTGTTGTGGAAATGTGGGTATGTTCACACGAAAAATATGCAAACATACCTATTCCAACAAAATACACCTTTTTTGCATTTTGTTTTTTTTTTCAAATGATTCTTCAAAACGCGTGTATATGTGCATAATTGTGGTGCTTGTTTTGGAAAAGGTTATCGGGAAATAATTTTAAATTTTCGGGAATTTTTAAGTTCTCAAAACTTACTTATGATAGTTAGTCCACTTGTGCACTCACTTATGGGAATATCTCAAGCATGATTTTCGGCCAACCTGTAAAGCGAATATCTTAACCTTCACATGTAACATCCCAAATCAAATTTGGGTACTTGGGTCACCCGACCTCAATCCTATCCTAAGTGAATGCACATAAGGATGCCAAAAAGGAATTTCTCAAAATAAAATGATGAGAATAAATCTCAGACCGTTTAGATCTTTCACAGGTAAAAAGATGATGAACAACAATTCAAACACAATATGATTTTGAACACAGTATGGAATCAACGTAATGCTTATGATTCAAATATAGTCATGCATTAGCAGAGCTCGATGAAGAACTTTCATTGTAGAGGCGAGCTAGAGTTTACAAAACTTATGATAGTTAGTCCACTTGTGCACTCACTTATGGGAATATCTCAAGCATGATTTTCGGCCAACCTGTAAAGCGAATATCTTAACCTACACATGTAACATCCCAAATCAAATTTGGGTACTTGGGTCACCCAGCCTCAATCCTATCCTAAGTGAATGCACATAAGGATGCCAAAAAGGAATTTCTCAAAATAAACTGATGAGAATAAATCTCAAATCGTTTAGATCTTTCACAGGTAAAAAGATGATGAACAAAAATTCAAACACAATATGATTATGAACACAGCATGGAATCAACGTAATGCTTATGATTCAAATATAGTCACGCCTCAGCAGAGCTCGATGAAGAACTTCCACTGTAGAGGCGAACTAGGGTTTACAAAACATAATGAGAAAGATAATCAAAAGCGTTACTTACAAAGGCTGCATGCATGCACCTTAAATACTAAACCCTAGAGAAAAATAATGCACGGTTGGATAGGTCCAAACCGGAAACCAAAATTGGGCTAAGGACTGAGCCCATGACGCAACACAATAAACCCAACAATCTCCCCCTTTGCGTCAAATGAGGCGAGAGATTATTTCTTCTAAGTTGGCTTCACAGTCTTCACCACCTTGAACAGTCGATGGATGATTGCAAGAAGTGTCTGCTGAAATTGAAGGTACCATCTCAGCATATCAGTAAACATCTTCTTGTCGGCTGCTGAGTTCTGATTACACCTCTGAATGATCTCCAAAATGTGCTCTAAGCAAGAGGTTGAGAACAGGTGCTTATCAACAAGAGCGGACAGGCATTTTTGACCTTCGCCCCTGATAAACATCACAGTGTGGTTCTTTGTGTCAATTTTGCCTTTGACCATCGAGTTAATATCGCCAACTCTTCCCATTGGTTTGATTGTGGTTCGCTTGTGAATTGCTAAGGCGATTTCTTGATCCATCTTCGCTACTTTGTGAATATAACAGACAAACATTCGCTTGATACGGTCAATGATCGGCTGATACTCCTGAGGATTTAACAGCAAGCTGTTGTTGGTGAGTATCCAGTCGTGGCGGTTGAGGTTCGGTAGATCAGCAAGAGAGAAATTGTGAACCAAGCCTTCAGAGCCTCGAGTCACTTTAAATTTTACGTTAACGAACTTCCATGCTGAATAGGGCTCCAGAACCTTGACAATTGTGATCTTCTGCGAACTCCAGGTCAAGTACCGGGGCTGAGCAAACTCCAGATAGAACTCTAACAGATCCTGATCCACCTTCGGGTCTGAAGATGGGATGGCAACAGTTGAGTTGAAGCAGTGAAAGATGAATGCCTTTCGAGTGATTGGCATGTTAAACTGTGCATCCTTGGAGTTTTCAAGCCTAAACAACATAACATGCTCGAGCCAATGAGTGCTTGGTTCGTCTATAGCACTTCTTTGAAGTGAGTCAATAGTCCATTCTGGAAAAATGGACTTCTTCTTCTCCAAGAGCTCCTTTTCTTTTTGCTTCTTCTCTAGTTCAGCCGTTTGTTTCTTGATTTTTTCTTCAAGCTCTTTATCAGAAGATTTTGTTTTCTGAAAAGGCTTAGCGGGATTTTCTTCAAAAACATCATCCTCATCATCAGTGTCATCTTCACCAATCGTCTTTTTCTTCTTGTCTCTTTTATTGACCGAAGCTTCATTAACCTTCGGTTCAGTGGATGACATAGTTTCAGGAGGAGGTTGAGTTTTTGCCTTTGCTTTATCTCCCCCTTGTTTCCGCTGGACCTCAGTCACTGGAATACCCTCAATGCGACTAAGGATGTCCAATGATGGTGGTAGTTTTTCAGCCAAGTGTCGTCTGATGGTGATGGTTATAATGGGATCATGGGCATCGAGTAGATGAAATAAAAGAGAATGAACGTCACCAACAGAGCTTCGAATAACCTCCCATTCAAATTTCAAATCGTTAAGCTCAGCTGTTGCAGTGCGAAGCTTGAGGTTCTGCATCTTTAGCTGAGAGGTTTGTTTGTCCAGCTCATCCATGATACGGTTTTCCACAGCCAACTCTTCCTCCAGTTGAGTCAAACGGTCATTGACATTATCATGTAGAGTGGCATTGGCAGGTTCGATGGCTTGACGAGCAGCTTCAAGATTGGACCTTTCAGCTTGAAGAGAGCGCTAAAGGTTATCAACCGAAGCGTTCACGGTCTGAGAGTTCTTCTGAGCAGGTGCTTGCAAGGAATCCAAAAAGAGACGAGCCTCAGAAATTAGTTTATCAACTTTTGCGGTCGCATCTTTGTATTCCTTCATGGAGGCCTCAACAGAAAGAGAGGCCTTTTAACACTGGGAAGTAGAGGTATCAATGGCCTTTGCTGCAACAGATTGGGAAGCATCATGTTCTTTTACCAGAGAAGAGAACAAGACTTTTAAAGCAGCTTCAGAGTAAGCACCAGTGGAGGAGGAGGAAAGCAGTTAATCAAGTTTGTCATTGACTGCTTTTAGATGGCGCTTGGTGACAAGAGCATCTTCATCTTCATCACTTTGTACACGGTAAGGACTGAAATAAATGGAATCAAATTCCAAGTCCTCACCGCCAAGAACTGGGATGGTGTTAGTGGATTGGGTAGGTGATAAGGGTTTTGTAGTGACGGGAGTTTCGGTTGTAACTGGTGGTTCGGTTGTAACAGGTGGTGTGGGCGTTGAAGAATGAGCCCCCATAGTAGTTGTGGTAATGGTAGTTTCTGTGAAGATTGGATCAGGGATAGGAATAGTGGTTGATGGTTGAGAGGTAGTGATAGGAAAAATTGGAGGGATGGAGATTGGTACAGAAACAGGTGTAGGAGAAGGGGGTTGGGAGCGAACGGGTATTTCTGGGGTAGGCGAGCGAGGCGGGATATCACCACGACCCGAAGCCTCCTCATCAGAACTTTCACATTCAGATTCTGAAGGAGCAGTAGATTTGTGTTTAGGAGGAACATACTCTGAGTCTGAATCGCTTAGGGATTGAAGTATGAATCTCCGACCGGGCTTCTTCTGCTTCTTCTGCTTAGGCTGTGAAGGAGCAGCCTTGTCTGACTTTCGTTTCTTGGGGGTTTGACCCTTGGTTAGGTTAGTGACATTCGCCTCCTTGTGTGTCTCTGTTTTCTTTCCCCTCTTAGCTGGCTTGTCAGCCTCTTCAATGGAGCGAACCATGGCTGGTGTGAGTTCCCTTGGACCCGAAGAAGGATGCTTCTTGTATTGTTGAAGAACATTGCTTGCTTCATACACACAAGCAAGCATGGTGTCAGGGATCGATCCAATGAAGGAATACTTAGTTGGATCTGTGACGATAATCTTTGTGGTGTGAAAGGTGGCGATGGAGGAGAGAAGATAGTCCGCCATGATTGGAACATGGAGACGATCCATTGCCCACTTTGTGATGATGGACCAGTACCTTCCACATGAGATATCTGAATGTCTTGATGAAGAATACAAGCTTTGAACCAGTTGTTGCCAGATGATGGTCCCATAGTCCAAATTAATCCCGTGATACAGCCCATAAAGCACAATCATAAATGACTTGCTTGCTCCATCTGAACCGACGCTGCGTTCCGAGAGACCTTTGAAAAGAAGAGTGAAAATGCCATTCCACTGAGGAGGAAGACAAGACTTCTTAAACTTGGTAACTGTAGTTAGGGTTTCAGTGTACCTCATTTGATAGAACATAGAGAACAGTTGACCAGTAGTGATTGATTCAGGGTTTACCGGATTTGGTTCTTGAGAAAGACCAATTAGGGCACAGAAGTGAGTCTTGGAGATGGAGATCTTCTCGTTGTGGATGTCAAAGTGAATCCTCTCAGCAACCTTGTCATAGTAAGCTGTTGAGTAGATGTGAGAGAGGCAGGACATGGGAACAACTTCGACCTTTGACAGAGCATCGACAAGAGGCGAGTACTTGAGACATTTGACGACATACATCATGTAGGGTTCATAGATGAAGGGAGTAAGATCAATGATAAGGTTTTGTTGAGGTTGGAGTGAGCAGATGTATCATGAACAAAAGAGGAGTCTGCCATTGATGAAGCTTGAGAAGAAGATGAACAGTGAGAGAAATCGCCCTTGTACTTGGAGAGAATTTGTAAGTTGTAGGGTTTCAAAGCACTCCATGGATGATGGCAATGGGCCCCTTTGATGAATTCTAGGTTAAAAGCCCAAGACTTGTCTTTTCCCTATAAATAGTCATGTATTATTCATAATTAGGGTTAAAAAAAAGAGTGAGGCAAAATGTAGCCGCCACGTTGTGAGGTTTCTTATGTAGTGTTAGATTCTTTAGTCTATGCTGAAAGTGTAATTTATTCCTCATGTTTTGAATAAATCGAGTGATCATTCGACATAATCTTCATATTTGTGTTTGTTCTTATTTTTCGCATCTTGTTCTTCAAATCTCAATTAGGGTTTTAATCCCAACAAGTGGTATCAGAGCGGGTCTTTGAAGATCTATTGATTTTTGAAGTATCGGTTCTTGATTTGGTGATTTTCTGCACAAATTATTGAAGACTTTTAGTGTTTTGGTGGTTTGGAATCAAGTTTTTTTTTGATCTACTATTCGTGGAGACTTATGTTTTCAGTCATTGTTCATCTACTGTTCATCGGGGTAATTTTCTTTTAATCCAATATGTTTCATGCTCGTATCTTTGATCTGATCTTGATCAATTGTTTTGTCCAAAATAAATTGGTTGCTTCGTGGATTAATTTCTTTTGTTTTGGCCCAATTATTCCGTCACTGTTCATGGTCTGTATGTCTATTGTCGATCCAGTGCTTATTTGTCCCTAATATTATACTCGAGTTCCTGTGCGCGTCATATGCTTTATGTATCGATTACTATTACTTAGTTCATCCATCCGTTTGATCTCTTCTGGTCTATCAAGATTAACAATCGGTGCTTGTATTATTGTTATTTATCATGAATCGATTTTTGGGTTGTTTTAATCCAAGATCACAATTTTATCGGTTTTCTCATTCCTATTCTTACAGTCATTTTGATTTTACAATCTGTATTGATCTTTGAAAATTACTGATGACTTGTAAAAGAAATCAATCTTTGGAGAATCGATTGGGTTTTTGTTGAATGCAATCTTTGAAGTTTTATGATGAATAAATGTCGATCGGTTGACCTAGATTGTATCTTGATTTGGATAGTCAAACCAGAAAAAAAAAAGTCAAAATCAAATCCATTTGAAATCTGCATGATGGAATCGATATGGATGTGTTTGATACTTGAACAATATTCGGAATTTATGTCGAGTTAGAATCTATGAAATCGGTATCGGTATTTCTTTTTGATGGGTTCAGAACTAGAACATAATTCAGTATTGTTATGTGGACTGCTAGGAATCGGAACTCAGTTTTCTGATCGGAATTGGTTTTGTATTTGGAACCTTATTGTCAAGCGAGTCTCACGATCGGAACTTAAATCAATTGGACCATCTGTTCAGAACTAGATTGATTCGGAATTGTGAAGTGAAATGGCTTCATTCGGAATCAGAGTTGCTGTTGACTCGCAATTGGAAGTGTGATTGGGTTCATGTGTTGCACTTGGAACGAAAGGGCTTGAAGCGAATGTAGAGTGAGAACAATAAGCGAACCTGTGAGTGGATTCGCCTTGGGGTAAATGCTGATGATCTTGGACCGAACCTGGCACAACGAACTTGGGTTCTCTTGTTAATGGGTGGAGCGAACGGAGGATGAACCGAAAGCGAACCTGTGCTTGCACCGAACATGGTGTTGGTTCAATGAACCTGGAGCGAACCGAGGTTCGGTTGCTTGTGCTTGAAACGAAAGTGACTCATATTCACGTTTTTATGCTTGGAAATGATGGAATTGAATGGAATCATATTTGTGGTTTGGCTTGAAATCATGTTCCAGTCGCTGTGTTCATTCATCTGAATATAAATGGGGAAGATGACTTAATGTTTCATTCTTGGTCCCTGCCACTTCAAGAATATGACGATCTGGTCCCTATACTTTTCATGCGTTGGCAATTTTGGACCATTTCCAGATTTTGTTACATATAAAGGGGTATATTGATGCAAAATTACCATCCCAGCCCCTATCATTCAGCAAGTGATAGTTTCGGTCCAATATTCAGAAAAGTTTACAACTTTGAGGGCCGGTGAACAGTTTTGGAATTTTTTAACGCACGTATTTTTTCGTGAACAAAAAAATAAAGATTTCATCAAGTCTTGGCGGTTCGGAAAGTCGTTTTTCGCAATAACATCAAAATTTTCACGACTTTTTCGGGTTTTATACTTCATTGTGTATATCATTTTGTCGCAGGGGAGCTTAGTAAATTTTTATCCATTCATGATCATTCTCATGACCATTTGAAAGCTTTATAATCTTGTTTTTGATTATAAATTGGGGGAGAATTTGGTATGGCCATTTGAAATTGGATTTGTGACTTTTCAAAGTTGAAGATTTTTGATAAAGTTTGTGGTAGAATTATGAAGGTAGTTTTTACAGTGGAAGTTCTTCATCGAGCTCTGCTAAAGCTTTTACAGAGAAATGTCCTTTACAGCGGAAGTTTTTTATCGAGCTCTGATAAGGACTTGTTATATCTCCAACTTCTAGTATTTTCTCGATCAAGTGGCATTACGAATCTTAAAGTTTGGGTTGTTACATGATATTTTTTGATGGCTTATATCATTAGCTTATTTGAATATCATTGTGACTTGGAGGGGGAGCTCTTCAAAGACAAGAAGTGATTCGGTTTCTTTGTTCTGAAATGGGTTTTTATGGCGGGTTTGGTTTCATGAAGATTTTTTTGGAATTACATTCGAAAATGAAGTTTAAAGACATTACTTCAGTGCTTGATTTATATATCCTAGAGCCAGTGTTTGAAGACTATTGAAGAATCAAGATTCGTGGATTGCTTCATATATTCCTCATTGCAGATCTTTTTATTTTCTAGATGCTTGTTTTGGAAGTTAAAGCATTGTCATCCTTTCCATACTTTGAGGGGGAGATTGTAGGGTTTCAAAGCACTCCATGGATGATGGCAATGGGCCCCTTTGATGAATTCTAGGTTAAAAGCCCAAGACTTGTCTTTTCCCTATAAATAGTCATATATTATTCATAATTAGGGTTAAAAAACGAGTGAGGCAAAATGTAGCCACCACGTTGTGGGGTTTCTTATGTAGTGTTAGATTCTTTAGTCTATGCTGAAAGTGTAATTTATTCCTCATGTTTTGAATAAATCGAGTGATCATTCGACATAATCTTCATATTTGTGTTTGTTCTTATTTTCCGCATATTGTTCTTCAAATCTCAATTAGGGTTTTAATCCCAACATAAGTGATAAAAGGGTAAAGAGGAGCGTGCCTGATCCTTTTATACCTATAAGCAGGAGAGAGAAATATCCGGCTGAGATCTTGGATTAATTAGAAAGCGTGCCTGATGTGACGGAGTGAACAGTTGTCATACCCGATGATGACGCATGAAAGAGAAGGGACGTTTCCTTTTTACACACCATTCCATAAAAAGCGCTTTTTCAAATCGTCAAAACGATTGGATAACTGCTGACTTAGCTTTGACTTTATCCCAAGCGTCACCCCAATATTTCACATGAAGTGTCATTGCATTTTAAATTTATCGAGCATTGGAATACTTGTAGAAACGAAGCTGTAACAAGTAGGTCATCATTAATAGAACCATATTTTGGAAAATCAAAGATTTTCGTGCATAGAGTGTAAAAGATAAAGAAATAAAGCAAACTTTTTGTGGTTAGATGTGATGTCTTTTTGAGACATAAAGCAATTGATTCTGGGCACGAATCTCTTCCTTCAAAGTCAAGAGAGACTTTCAAGTTCTTGTGTGGCTTCCCATTAAATAACGATCAAGTACTTGTTAAGAAGTATTGAAAGGCATCTTTTTAATTAAAAGCTATAAAGGGTGGCTTTCGCTTCAATTCATGATATCGATACTTGAAATAAGACCGAAACTGAACGAAGTACTTGTGAGACCAATGTGATCTGTTGAACAAGTAGGTAGGGAAGATATTTATTGACTGGTGGACAAGTGAGAAATCTCAAAAAAAAAAAAACTTAACTGGATCCTTGGGGAAGAAAAATCTTGGTAATAGACATTTTCAGAAGGATCACTCAAAATAAAAAGAGATTTTATATAAGAATTGCAACATAGTGATGTTGTACCGTCAATTCATTAATGGTGTTGAGTTGTGGGTTTCACTTAGTACATAGTGACACGAAACTAAGATCATTAACACAAATTTTTGTATAACCATAAACCTCAGTGGTAAATGCTGAGAGTCTCAAGGGTTACTTTGGTGAGATGAAGTGTAATGAAGAAAAATGTTATAGGTGGTATAAGAAGCGAATGTACCTCTGGTATAAAAGGACCAAGCAGAAAACTCTAAGCTCAATATGAGAAGCGTAAGGTAGCTCATGATTAGAGTGAATGTAACAACCTAGTTTGGGAAAACATGATTTGTATATATCATGTTTTTAAGGCTTCACTCAGAATCTGTCGAGGCTTTAGTCAACATACAACAGCATGCATCTAGGGACACTTAAGAAGTTTATAGATAAGAGATTATACCTGCTGGAGCTTCATCATTGAGAGTAACACTTATACAAAAGAAAGCATTAGATAAAAAGAAAGTAAAGGATATTTTTGTGTGTTGTGAAAACTTTTAAAATTAAACGAAAAAGAAAAATATTTTTGGAATTTATGAAAATAAAATATAAAAAGAAGTATTCAAAAGAGTGTACAAACGAATACAATCAAAATGCCTTGAGATGAAAAAGAAGTGAACAAATTCAGAAGGACCGAACCCGAAATAGACCGAACGATCGGTTCATTTCGGTTCTTGGTCGAGCCGAACCCAAAATAGACCGAGCGTTCGGTTAATTTCGGTTCACTCTATTTCGCTTCTTACCTTTATTAAAGTGAAGGTGATTTTGGTACTGATTCTGCTTCCATCATTCCTAGGCCTTGCAAAATCATGTTGAAACTTGCTTCAGGTAAAGCCTTAGTGAATATATCTGCCAGTTGATCAATTGTCCTTACGAAGTGAATTTCCACGTTGCCATCTTCCACGTGATCTTTGATGAAGTGATATCTTAGAGCTATGTGTTTAGTCTTCGAGTGTTGCATTGGATTGTGACAAATCCTAATTGCACTTTCAAAGTCGCAATATAGTGGGATTTTCTTCATGTTCAACCCGTAATCTCTAAGCTGACTTTGTATCCATACAACTTGAGATGTGCATGAGGCAGCAACGATGTATTTAGCTTCTGTCGTGGTGAGAGAAACACATGTTTGTTTCTTTGATTGCTAGCTAACCAATTTACCATCGAGAAATTGACATCCTCCAGTGGTGCTCTTACGATCCAATCCATAGCCACCTAAGTCAGCATCTGAGAACGCTTGGACAAAGAATCCTAAGTTGGCTGGATACCACAGACTGAGATAGGAGGTTCGCTTCAGATAGCGAAAGATGTTTTTCACAGCCTGCATATGAGGTTCGCGTGGTTTAGCTTGGAATCTAGCACAATAGCAGACTGAGAACATGATGTCAGGCCTGCTGGCTGTGAGATACATTAGTGATCCAATCATTTGACGATAAAGCGTCATGTCAGCGGCTGATTTCTCCAACGAAGGTGTAAGCTTTGTCCTAAAAGCCATTGGAACTTTAACTCTGGAGTCTCCCATCATGCCAAACTTAGCAAGCAATGACTTTGTGTATGCCTCCTAATTGATAAAAATGCCTTCGGGGTCCCTGTCTAATTTTTAAGCCAAGTAAAAAATTAATAGGACCCATTGAGCTCATCTCAAATTTAGTTTCCATCAACTTCATGAATTCAGCTGTTAAGCTAGGATTCGTGGAGCCAAAGATGATGTCATCAACATAAATTTGGACTATCATAAGGTGGTTACCCTCTCTCTTTCGAAATAAGGTTGGGTCAACCGAACCTTGTTTAAATTTTGACATCTTTAAGAATCTAGTAAGGGTTTCATACCATGCTCTAGGATCCTGCTTTGTCTAGGATGTAACAGTGATCTAGATGCTTTTCGTTCACGAAACCTGGCGGTTGCTCAACGTACACGATTTCTTCAAGTTCTCCGTTGAGAAAGGCACATTTGACGTCTATCTGATAGAATTCAAAGTTTTTGTGTGCAACATAGGCAAGAAATATTCTAACTGACTCTAATCTTGCAACTGGAGTGAAGGTCTCTTCGTAATCAATACCTTCCTCTTGGCAGTAGCCTTTCACAACCAACCGAGCTTTGTTACGAATCACATTCCCCTCCTTATCCATCTTATTTCTGAAAACCCACTTGAGACCGACAACCGAAGCATCCTCTGGAGTTGGAATAAGACGCCACACTTTGTTTCTTTCAAAATCATTTAACTCGTCTTGAATGGCTTTGACCCAGTCAGAATGGTCAAGAGCCGAATTAATAGACTTCGACTCAACTTTGGAAACAAAAGAATTGAACATGCAAAATTCTACTTGAGAAAATAGTGCAACTTGTTTCGCTTTGATCTGAGATCGAGTTAAAACCTATTCTGAAGATTCCCCAATAATTTGACTTTGAGGATGGTCTTTGGTCCATTTAACAAGTGGTGGGTAGTTCGGATCACAAGAGGAATCCATTTCTGCATTGATCTCTTCCTCCAATTCAGATAGAGTATCATCATCATTGATATGCAAATTCTCCCCCTCGAATGATGACATGAGTTCAATATCTGGATCAGAATGTTCATCTTCATTTGGTTTTTCAGTAGAGCTGGATGATTGTGACGTTGAATTCTCCCCCTGGAATGAAGAAGCTTGATCTTGTTGTAGAGACGTATCCTCCCCCTGGACAGAGGGACGATCACCAGAAGGTTCGCTTAAGACTGGTGTTTCGGTTGCTTTCGGTTGATCGTCAGCCATCTTTCGTGCAGCATCGTCAATGACTTGCTTTAGACTGTTAACTTTGTTATCTTTCGCCGAGGATTCAGAATCGATAGCCTTTTCAGGTTCATAAAAAAGAAACATATATTGCTCAAAAAGATTTGAGATAGGAGCAGTAACTTGATTGGTCTTTGGAAAGATTTCCTGCAGTGCATCTTCAGTGGTCTTCATCTTCTTGACATAACTATCATCAAAAGTGACATAGTATGTCTCTTAAATCTTCTTAGAGCGCTTGTTCAGAACTCTATAGGCCTTTGAGTGCATGGAGTAGCCCATAAATATTCCTTCATCAGCCTTGGCATCAAACTTGTTTCGATTCTTTTTGGAGTTGAAGATGAAGCATCTTGAACCGAACACATGAAAGAATTTCACATTCGGCTTGCGATTGTTCAAGATTTCGTAAGGAGTAATGGAGAATTGCTTATTTAGATATGGCCTGTTTTGAGGGTAACAAGCAGCAACAATTGCATCAGCCCAGAAATACAGAGGCAATGAAGCGAAGCTTAACATAGTACGAGCTGCTTCGCACAGAGATCAGTTTCGCCTTTCAACGATTCCATTCTGCTGTGAAGTATATGGGGCCGAGAAATTATGAGTAGTTCCCTTGTCAGCCAAAAAATCTTCGAAATCCTTGTATTTGAATTCCAAGCCATTGTCACTTCTAACATTACGAACCACTTTCCTCAGTTGAACTTCTACCTGCTTTATGAAGTGCTTGAGCTTAGGAGTAGCCTCTGATTTATGTTTCAAGAAGAGCACCCATATAAAACGAGAGAATTCGTCGACGATGACCAGAATATACTTGTTCCCACCAATACTTTCAATGGAAGAAGGACCACATAGATCGAGATGTAACAACTCCAATGGTTCTATCACCTTTGTGTTGATAATAGAAGGATGAATTTGTCGGCTTTGCTTTCCCATTTCACAAGCTCCACATTTGTGTTCTTTGTCGAATTTGAGAACTAGAAGACCTCGAACATGATTTCCCAAAACCAGCTTGTTGATATCCTTGAAATTAAGATGAGAGAGTCTTCGATGCCACAACCAGCTTTCATCTAAGTGAGCCTTCATTAGTAAGCAGACTGCTGGTTTCCCTCGAATTGGATTGAGGTTTAAAGGGTACATTTCCCCCTTTCGCTTCGATTTCAACAGAATGTTATTGGACTTCTTCTCGACTATCTCTGAGCCTTCATCATCAAATGACACCTTCAATCCGGTCCCAACTACCAGCTGAGATACGCTGATAAGGTTGTGCTGCAATCCCTCAACATATGCGACCTTTCTTATTGAGAAATCACCATTCGTAATCATTCCATAGACTTTGATGGTTCCAAATGAATTGTTGCCATACTTCATGATTCCTCCATCCTTGAGAGACCGAAACTCTCTTAGCTCTTCCTTTTGTCCCGTCATGTGATGTGAGCAGCCACTGTCAATATACCATTCTTCGTCAAACTGCTCGTCACGTATAACCTGCAAAATTCTAAGCAAATTTAGGAACCCAAAGTTTCTTGGGTCCTTGTGAGCCTTTTACAGGACATGGAATAGTAAGAGAAATATCAACCAAATAAGTTCGTTTATTTAAAGTTGTTTCATCCTTTCTTTTTATTGTGAAAACTTTAATTTTGTTTGGCTTAGGTTCATTAGACGTAGGTTTTGAGATTTTGACACCGGCTCTCTTTTGGATGTCTTTCGGGCACTTGTTATCTTCTGGAAAGAGCTTTCCTTTTCCTTTTAAATCTTTTCGAAGGATAAGAATTGGAATGAGAAGAATAGGGTTTAGAAAAGATTTTGGATAGTTGATTATTACTCTTCCTTGGTTGAGAACGGGAACAATCTTCTCTTTTGTTCTTCTGATTGAACTTTGGACCGAACCCATTCTTTCGGTTGATATTGTGTTGAGGACCGAAACCTCTCTTTCGGTTGCTGAAGTTCTGAGGACTGAAGCTCTCCTTTCGGTTGCTATCTTGCTGTTGACCGAAACTATCCTTTCGGTTCCCTGTTTGCTGTGGACCGAAACTATCCTTTCGGTTCCTTTCATTCGAGGGACCGAAACTATCCTTTCGGTTCCTTGATTCTTCTCGAGACTTATGCGTCCTTTCGTACTTAACATAATGAGGATTTTGTGATCTCCAAAACTGTTTTCTTTCTGAGAGATTCTTCTTGTATCTCAAATTTCGTTGGTGTTTTCGATCTTCCACCTGTTTTGGATTTTTGTGGATGTTAGCCTTTTTCTTCGGAACACGAGCATTGCTTTCGCTCTTAGACAAATATGTTTCACTAGTAGTGAGTGTTGGTTCGCCCAAAGACGTTTTGGTGCCACTAGTGCTTGGCATATCATATCTTGCAGGCTCATTAAGTGGTTCGGGCACGTACCTACCTTTCACTCTCCATGAGATTTTCTGAGATAGGCCTTTTGTCTCATCAGCGTTGTCTATTGGTGCTGACCAGAAGAAGTCTTCACATCCAGCTGCATTATCTTCTTCTACCATAGCAACCAGTTCTGCTGTTTGTTGAGGAGTGACTCCTTGAACTGTGTAGACTTGATTTGGAGTAGTTTGTACCTTTTGATACATGACTTTTGCCTTGAGAATTTTGGTCTTGTCTGTTGATGAGCGAGCGAACTCAACGGAATTTTCAGAAATAAGATTTTTGTGAGTTTCAGGTTCGCTTTTGACAAATTCTGAACAGTCCACCAAATCCTCTACAGAGATTTCACTCAGATCATCGTCCTCATTAAGTTCAGATGTACTTTGAACATCAAATTTATTTTCTGAACATAATTTGGCATTCAATGAGTCAAATTTCTGTACAATTTCGGTTCTTAATTTCAATCTATCATTTTCATCTAATAGATTTTTGAGCATGTCCTTACGGTCTTTGGACTTTATGTAGGACTCAACTTTGTCAAGACCAATTTTGTATGCAGGTGAGACCTCATCAGAAGATATAACGTTTACACAGTTCTAAGCTTCGACATCGACTTCATCCTCCTTTAACTCAATGAAGGGTAAAATTATGTGATGTATCTTATTTCCTATTTCACAATCGAGATGCAAATGAGTGATATTAAAATAAAGTCTTTTAGCAATCAAACAAAAAACATTTCGTTGTTTTAAAAGTTTAAGATATCTCATTGCAAATAAATTAATTCATCCTTAGAACTAATCAACTCTTTCTCCTTCTGCTCAATCCACATCCTCCTTTCCTCACTCTTCGACGATATCCTGCTAATTTGATCAGTTAGGTTAGAGTTTGTGACACGGGTTTGGGTAAGATTGCTACTTATACTAGAAAATTTAGATTTTAAGCTATTCAGTTCCTTTTCATAGTTAGTAACAGGTATTTTCAGAGAAGCAAGAATATTTTGTACCTTCTTGATCAACTCATCACATTCGTTGATCTGTGCACTGACAGGTTTCGCGGCAAAACACCTGTCCTCTCGCTCCTTCTCACCTTCCAGCCCACCATCAGTAGTATATCCTCTCATTTGAGATACTCCTTCGGTCACCATCAAACACCTTCCTGTTGCAGGTTCTTCTTTCACCAGCATCGCCTTACCATGAGTGGGTCTTCTTACTTCTTCGTCCTTTGAATCCGTGGACCACACTTCTACTCCACTGAATTCATCACGGTTACCTGTATCCTGTACAATCAAAGCATTCATGGTTTTATTGTCAGCAGTTGATTTTCTTTTCCTGATCTCCTCCAATCATCTCAGGAGGCTCGCTTCCTCGTCATCCTCATCTATCTTTTCTGCCTTCTTCTTCAGCATTTAATCCTTGGCGAAGTGATTCTTGCAACCACAGTAATGGCAATCAAATCCTGAGTCACCACAAATTTCACCTCTTTCTTGGATTCTTCTGACTTCGAACCTATCTTCGGTTCTTCCTTCACCTTTTCAGAGCTGTAACTTCCCTGCGAGTTTCGGTTCTTGTTGGCTGGGAACTTTCTTTCGATGAACTTTCTAGGGTTGGACACCATCAGGGCATACTCTTCACCGGTTAGATCATAGTCAGCAAGATCCAATTCTTCTTCTTCTTCTTCTTCAACAAAACTTTTCCCTTTAGAAACAAGGGCTAATGAACCCAGACTGGAAACCACGTTCGTTTCTTTAGACATTGCACTTTCATGGGACTTCAGAATTCCCACCAGTTTTGCCAGAGAATACGATTTAAACTATTCATGTGCCTTAACTGTGGACACAACTGCCATCCATTCAGGTCTTAGACCGTTCATGAATGTGACCTTCTGTTTAATAACCTTCCTTTCGATCCCATGCTTTATCATATGACTTAAGAGATGATTAAAGTGATCAAAAGCCTGAAAAAGTTTCTTTTCGGGCTTCTGTTTGAAATCACCAAATTCAGAAAGCAACGGAGTTTGTATTGAATGTTCCAGAACTTCATCAGTGGAATATAATTCTTTCAGCCTGTCCTATATCTCTTTAGCTGTAGCGCAAGAGATCACCAAACGGAACGTATCTGACTGCAAAGCAAACCTAATCATTCTTAAGGCCTTGATGTTGCATTGGAACTTTTCCTTCTCGTCTTGAGGAATGTATTTTACATCATTCACAAGCTGATTGTACTCCTTTTGAGTTTTAACAATCTTTGAGGTGCTTGAATGAGAAAACGGGCAACTATGATAGCTTCCCCGATCAAGTACCCCTTATCTTCTGAGCCAATCACATAATCTTTGAAGTGGTGCATCCAAACCTCATAATCCTGAGTGTATAGGATTGGAATCCTTGTCATTGATCCGATACTATTGGAGATGTTGATTGGATTGGTTTACGAATCATCCATTGACATTGTGATAAAGTTCGATCGATAACCTGTTTAAGATCAGACTTGTAATTTTATCGATTAGAGTAAGATCGACAATTAATGAGATACGTCAATATGGAATGACGACTCAATTAATATCAATCAATGCAGAATAAAATCCTAATAAATTCTTCGACAGAAGAGATGTGTATGAATACAGTCTCCTGCTCTGATACCAATTGATGAGTATAAATCTCAGATTGTTTAGATCTTTCACAGGTAAAAAGATGATGAACAAACAATTCAAACACAATATAATTATGAACACAATATGGAATCAACGTACTGCTATGATTCAAATATAGTCACGTCTCAGCAGAGCTCAATGAAGAACTTCCACTGTAGAGGCGAGCTAGGGTTTACAAAACTTAACGAGAAAGATAATCAAAAGTGTTAGTTACAAAGGCTGCATGCATGCACCTTAGATACTAAACCCCAGAGAAAAATAATGCACGGTTGGACAGGCCCAAACCGGCAACCAAAACTGGGCTAAGGACCGAGCCCATGACGCAACACAATAAACCCAACATAAATATTGAGCTTTCAAATGATAAAATCTTTCCAAAAAAACATTTAAAGAATACATAAAATATGTATAGTAATCATATTGTAAGCAAGGAATATATCATGCAAAAGTCATAACAAAAGCAAAGAATAAAACTATGTAGGGACATGCATAACGCCCGGAGATTCGGGTCAGACAATTAAAGCAATAAAACGAAATTTTTATAGAAGATTATTTCGGATAAATAATATTACCCAAAGTTATAGTATATGTGACAAGTATTATACATATAAGAACTTTGAAATCCAACTTTATATGAAGAAGTTATGATTCTTCGAATTTTCGCGATTAAATTGACACAATTATGCGCGTTGTAAAAAGTGAATTTTAGATAGATTGCTTATTAGCCTAAGAAATCTAAACTAAACTCATAGTAACCATAAAACCAAGAGTGTGCATATAGAGAACGCCTAAATCTAACTTCATATGAGGAAGTTATGATTTTTCGAAGTTTTAGCGCATTAGAAAAAACACCAAAATCGAAATTCAACTCAGTTGATTATTTGTCGAAATAATCTTAACAAGAATTGAATATCTCGTTAATATGAACTCGTCGATATAAATACAGTCGAGAACAGAGATTGTATTAAGGAGTTATGAATTTCACACGGACTTTAATGCTCTAAATCAGTCTAAATATGGATTTTAGTTAGAGTTAGAATTATATGTTGAGACCTGAATGAAAGTTGTAAAGCTCGTTGAGAGGATTTTGAGGATATAAAGAATGATGAAAACGGAGCAAGTACGTTAAAGTTATGGTCGTCCGAAGATCTGCTAGAAAATACCTACGTTGGTAACATGGCAGCACTGGAGTGCGCCACATGGCACGATTGGGTGGCCAGCTCCTCCAAGGGACCCAATGATGTGGCCCAAGGAAAATGCGACATGTGGCACCATAAAATGGTGACACGTATCATCTTTTAGAGGACAATGATGTGGACGGATCTGAGTATGACACGTGACACGATACCTATGGAGACACCTTACCCTTGGGGCGCAATGCGCTTTTTGTCTGGGCGCGACGTGTCCCCCTGGACCTTATATATATATATATATATATATATATATATATATATATATATATATATATTGTAACGCCCAGGTTTTTCTCGGTACGTTTCGTTATTTTAATTTGATTATCCTTGTAACATTTGGTTAATTTATTTAACCAATGTCTGATTTCTTATGTTATTGGACTCTTTTGATCATCTTGTAAACTCCTTTTATTGAAGTCCATGGACTATGGTCCTATTTGCAAAGTCCATCTAGTAAATAGTACTTAATGTGTTAATTGAGTCATTTGGAACACACACAAGAAAAACACTCTAAACCCTCCCTCCCTCTCTCTCTCTAAAATCATCCTCTATCTCTTTGGGATCAAGAGCAGCCAAAGGGCTGTTGTTTGGAGCTTAATTCTTGTTCATTTCCAGCCTTGATTCATATTGGTATGAACCTCCTTATCATTTCTTACAACTTGATTCATAACCTTGTTCTAGTTTTTTGATTTCATCTTCACTGCTTCTCCTTCTTATTTGATTTGTAATTATATGTTATACATCATGTCAAGATCCTATCTTCACCCCATATATGGTGGATGATGGATCTAGGGGATTACATGTGGCAAAAGATCATGGAAACCCTAAAAGGGAGAATGGTGATTTTATGTGCTTTATGTTCATTTTCATGTTGATTGTTATTACAATCTTGTGGCAAAATCAAATCCTAATGATACCTAACCCTTTTTAGTACCACCATGATCATGGGGACTAAATTGGGATGATGAACACATCTTAAAACGTGTTTCAAAGGGAGAAGGATGATAAGCCAAAATGGAATCACGGGTGGCTACGATTCTGTTTTCCATCAGATCTGTAGTCATTTTGTAAAACTCATATCTTGAGATCTAGAACTCAAACGGACCCCAAACCAGTTCCAAAATTTCACAAATTGAGTTGGATAACTTTCTTAAGCAGGACAACCTAACTGATAAGGACTTTATCTATGGGAAAGAATGGCATCTTTTCTGTTAGGTCTGATCCGGGTCTGTTCTGATATGTCATTTTGTTTTCATCATTTCTAAGACTTGGAAAAGGATCCAGAGTGATTACAAGTTTCTATATGTTCCTTATATTATGAATTTAAGATCTGGAGAAGATGGGGTGTTATTTCCAATTATAAATTTGTTAGAATGGATCCACACTCCAAATCAATGGGCAGTCACCAGCTTTTGCTAGTGCTGTGATTGTCCACAATGTGAATTTTATATCTGGAGTTTGGGAGATGCTTTCCATTCAATTCCAACTCTGAGACTTTCATTTGTATTTCCTTTACTTCTAAGAATTTTGGTTTGGACGAATTCTACTCACACGTTAGGTAGAATTGGCCAACATCACTTGACTGTATTGTTGGAGACAGATGTGATACACCATTTTGTAAAATTCATATTTAATTCATCTTTTGGAGTTAGAATGAGTTCTTTATAGTTGTGGAATCCTGAGAAATCATAGTTTCCTATAAAATTTAGTTAAATCTATGTTTCTGTTTTTGATTTTGGAGTAAATCCGTTTTAAACAGCAGGTCTGTTTTAGAGACCTTGCTGTGATTACTCTTTTCTCAACTCATAGCTTCATTACTTCTCCTTTCTAACCTTTAGTCCTTCTTAGGTGAGGTTTTGAAGTTTGCTCAAGCTTGGTAGCATTATTTGATTCTTAGCTATCCTTACTACTCACTCAAGGTGAGTTCTCTCACACCGTTGTATTGATGATTGTGTTTGCTAGTTAGCTCGTGTGTGATTATTTGAATTTATTATAAAAGCATGCTATATAAGTATTGTTTTAATTCGTACATGTGCACTGTATGTAACTAATCATGGATATGGGGACACCACCAAAGGTAAGGATTTCCAAGTCCGGTGGGTAGGTAAGATCACCAACGTAATACTCATCATGAGGTGCGGTGATTAGGGCCATGTGATACGGGATCTTCCCGGTGCGGCTCAAACCTACAAGTCCTTCTTGTATTATTGGCGTCGATTCGTTCTTTGCCCTTATTATAAAACTATAATTGGAAAATGGATTAGGGTTAGTAAATATGAATGTTAGTACAATGTCTGTGTTTGAATTCACTAAGCTTTGTGCTTACGATTTCCCTTATAACTTTTCAGGTGTTAAGATTAAAGAGGCTAGGGCTTGACATGGAGCACCGAGACATCACTACTAGTTATTTTTGTTGGGACCTTATTATTATTACTTCCGCACTTATTTTACAGTATTATTAAGTAGATGGATTATGTTATGACTATTTCAGTTGTTTTAATTTAATGTAAGATGGGTTTTAAAAGTTTAAATTTTTTGCAAAAATTTGGGTGTCACACACACACACACACACACACACACATATATATATATATATATATATATATATATATATATATATATATATATATCTTCCTCACCAGTTCACTTCAAAACTCTCTGAAATCTCTCTAGTCTTTGAGTATGATTTTTTTTCTCAACTTTTAGAACATTTTAGTAAAAAAACGCTAGAGCTCTATGAGCCCAACGATAAGAAGTGTTAGGTTCGTATTTATGCTTATGCAATTTCCCTATTTTCGCTAAAATTCCTTTAAGTTAAGTTGCACTTATTTTATTTCAACATACACTTATATTTATGTTCATAGTCATTATTATGAACCTATAAACAAGATTTATCAGTGATTCCAAGTCATTATACTGATTGGTCTATTTATGGGAATGATGCCTAAGCTGGATTTAGTGAGGTGTTTAAAGTAGGATTTCCAGATAGTATACTCTGTATACCAAACTAACCCTACCTCCTATAAGATCCTACCTGGTTGTTCCATACTTGATAGATCTTAATGTAGACATTGGGATTATTGAGGAATCTAGACAATCATTAGTCACTAGTAATATAAGACTAAGGCTTAGTGATATGAACCTAGGTCACATCAAAGGAAAACCTAAGTGCTAAGGAAAAGTTCTACCCAAATTCAGAGGTATCCAATATTAACAAGTGAGTGCATAGTTATGTTCATCTTACACATAAATATGATGTATTTAGATAATTAAGTGTTATATGTGGCTATTATATGTGGTTTGAAACCTTATGTGTTAGATGAAACTATATGATATGATTTTATCTAAGCATATAATTATTTTAGTACTTATAATATATGTGATAGTGAAGGGTGAAGAGGGATGAAAATAATAATGAAATGTCGTAACCATTATAGTACTACCGAACTAGCAATGTAGTCGCCTAGGATGTTATTGATAATGACCACAGACCATTCTAGTATGTTATTGGTGTAAATCAATCGTACACGGGCAGTTTTTCAACCTGTAGGTGTTAATAAATTGTTTTGTGGACAAGTTTATGACCTGTATCCATTGATGAATCGTACACAAATAGGTTTACGACATGTAGGTGTTATTGAATTGTATATGGGCAGGTCCCCGACTTATAGATGTTAAGGAACCTCATACATTGAAGAGATTTGAGCATTCTAACACTCCTAAGGTGTTTATGCAACCCTAAATATCTTGGATCTATGTTTTCACTATTATACATGTAAACTTGAAGTTTCCAAGGTATTACCCTAACTAGCATACAAAACTTTGATACATAGTGAATAAAACAAGTTAGGAAACATACCTTTTGTCGTGGCTTATTGCTTGGAGCTTTAAGAGCTTAGCACCAATAATGTGAATGCCTCAAGTGGAATCACAAATCACCACCAACACTTTGGAAACTTGGAAGAGAACTATAATACTTACAAAAAAGGCCTCTCCTTGTCAATCCACAAGGGTGCCATTTTCTTGAACCAAAGGGCTTCTTATATAGTGTGTACATTAGGGTTACACCATGTAACTCATGACTTTCCATATTCCTCACGATCCATGGGTTTTAACCTCCATGAAGCATCCATGGGTCACCATATGGGTTAAGCTGATCATAAGGAATCATGGATCACTAGCCCACATTATAAGAATGAATGATTTACACAATTAATCCCTATATATTTAATTAGTCTCTTTTGACCATAAAATTAATTCCAAATTAATTATTGATCAATACCAATTAAATAGTATGATTTCATATAAATATATTATAACTAATAATATATTAATAAATCATACATATCCTCTTCTTAAAATCCAAATTGTTCCGGTGAAGTGAAAACCAAATGGACCATGCTAAATCGGGTCAAGTACATACCAACTATAGTTATGGACTTAGACACCTTATCCAACAATCTCCAACTTGGATAAGTCTAATAACTATAATTGCAAGTACGACCTCAGGATCCGAACAGAAATCGTAGCTCTTAAAACTTGTTGAACTAGAATGCGCCATTTTAGGCTAGTGATCATATAATACTTTGTTCTCAAGATATCAGTCGGACAAATACATGGAATAACGTCATACTTATTGTCCCGCAATTTATTTCCCGATTCCTGATTTGCTTGACAGAGAACTTAATCGAACACATCAATTGACATCTGAACGGGCTCGACACATAAGTCAAAGCAAACTCATCGAGGGGCTTCGACTCATATGCTTGTACTAACTATTCGCCAAATCATACACAACAGTGCATTTTATAACATCAAGTTACTAATACATTTTCGTACTATCAATGCACAACCAACTCACACTCAACAACTCATATCTCTTGGTTTGAAGACTTATACGATATTATCGTCTCACGATCACTCGAGATAAATTCCATGAAGTGATACAAGTGAGCATGGGTTTAATCCAATACTCAGAACTTATGAGCACTCATGAATGTCATACCAATGTCTAACCATTTCAGACAATCTACAAGCCAAATTCACGACAGTCTTGATTCAATACCTACTTCCAAAGTATGACCGACTGTGGACAGTTTGAATAATCTTATTATTCTGTAAGTCAAAACATGCAAAATGGAAATAATAGTAATAATTGACACAAGATAGTAACTTTACTCATAAATAAACAACAACTTGTATTTAATCATCAAATGTCAATTACATTTTATCTATTACAAGTTTTAGAAATAACTATCTAATTATTAAAACTAATATCGTCCTTCAGCCCGATGCTCCTCGGATGCTGCAAATGCTTAACCCTATTCAATCCCTTTATGAGGGGATCTGCTGGGTTTTCTTCTGATGATACCCTGTTTTCTACGAGGAGTCCTTCTTCTATCTTGTGTCTTATGAAGTGATATTTTTTTGTCAATGTGCCTTGATCTGCCATGATCTCTTGGTTCCTTGGCTAAGGCAACTGCATTGTTACTGTCACAAAAAATCTCCATAGGCTCCTTTATAGCTGGTACAACTCCAAGGTCTCCAATGAAGTTCTTTAGCCATATCGCCTCCTTCGCCGATTCGCTCGCTTCTCGGCTGCTATGTAATCTGATTCACACGTTGGATCATCTATGGTTTCCTTCTTGGAACCTTTCCAAGTTACTGCTCGTCCATTCAGGGTAAATACCCAGCCCGACTGAGAGTGGAAATTATCTCTGTCAGTTTGAAAGTTGGCGTCACTGTACCCTGTCACCCTCAAGTCATCACTCCCATCGAGGACAAGAACCCAGTCCTTAGTCCTTCTAAGGTACTTGAGAATATTCCTTATCGCGGTCCAGTGAGCCTTACTAGGGTTTCCCTGGTATCTGTTGATCTTGTTCAAAGCAAAGGTGTGACAACCCGAAATTTTTATCTTGTACAAACCATTCAATTCAATCAAAGTTAGACTTGCTTCTGCTAACTTTTAGCACCGTTTAGAGTTTGTTTGAGCATTTTGAGCTTAGTACATCAAAGGATCAAATACTAGAATGGGTCAACTAGAGTTCCAAACCATCAAACAAGCCTTCAACCCTCAAATGAGGAGTTTACGACCATGAGACCATGGGTTTATGGCCATAAACTCATGGTGGCCGTAAACTCCATGCCTATATATGAAAAACATGGCCATTTTCATTCATTATCACATGTTCAAGCCTAGAACTCGGTTTTGCTCTCCAGTATCATCAAGAACTTTCCTTCCAATCTTCAATATAGTAAGTAATCTTTCCATTTTAAACTTGATATCCTTCCATATGTAGTGAATACACATGATTTCATCCATGAAATCTCTTCTTTTGGTTAGATCTTTAAATGTTCTTCATTTCACCAAGAACACCAAGAACACACACTAGTGTTCTTGAGCCTTAAACACCCTTTCAAGCTTCTATATTGTAAGTACTCCCTCCTTAGCTTGATATATGCTTGGATCACATTTTAAACACCTTAAAAGCATCAAGAAATAACATGTGATAGGTTTTTACGACCAAGGCATCTCCCAAGGCCGTAAACCCTAATTTTGGGTGCGAAGTGGTCACAACCCCTTCCTAAGCCTTGGAACTAAATCTAGAACACTTCCTAGTGAACTATAGGACCTTAAACACCAAATGGTATGACGTCTGTAACTCTTACTACCATCCTTACTAGTATCCCAGTTACCCCTATCCCAACCAGACAGTATGCTGGAAACCTACCCAAGTCCAATAAGTGCAGCTTCCACCATCTAGGTAGTTGTTGTTAGTTACATTGCAAGGACTGTAACACAAACGGGCACACTACCCGTTTCTGCAGGACTCGGATCCAACACATTACCTCGATCACCAATGTCGAAATTTCTCGGATATGCCATCTATGCGGCGTAATGGGATATTCCAAGAAGGACTGCCCAACTGAAAAGAGTGATGGTGGAACATGAGGAGTTTGACCTCAGAATAACAAAAGGCATCGAAGGATCCTGCTATATTATGGGTACACTTCCAAACTGCAGTAATTAATTACTCTTATAATTTCACCCTCGTTCGAATCAAATTTTAACAATTGTATAAAACTAGTGGAACTCGAGTCATATCTTTCTGCAAGGTCCCATCATTTCAAGGGACTCTCGTGCTGCTTATACTTGCTTTTACGCAATATACCTTTTTTGCAGCAATAGCATCATAGACAAAACTAAAGTATTGAAACTCCGTCATAAGTTGCACCGTTACGTTCTTGTAACACCGTTCTGAACTAGTCTAACGCCAATTATTCCGAGTAGTCCAACATTTTCATTCGATTCGAGTCGATTCGATCCTCACAGTGCCAGTTTCGTGCGAAAATTCTTTTCCCCGTAATCGATTTTCTAGCGAAGCCGTCATTCCAGAACTCCGAGGCACTCATGCGTAGATTGCCTTATGCTTCGTAGCTTTCCCAAGGTAACCTCAGCAAACTTCCCTGGAATATCACTCGTATAGTACGTCAAGTTCAATCCGAAGGCCCATACAGTTAATCTATCACTGAGGAATGTATTCGCAAGGGTGGTACATAATCAAGGTTCTATAGGTTTAGAATTGATGATTCTGCTTTAACTTCTTTTCCTTGTTTGGATGTGAGCTTAGAGAAGAATCATTTATTCGACTGTCTTTTCAGTCTTAATTATATACAACTCGTATACCCGAGACTGTGATTGATGAACCAGGTATGAGTGATCGTGCTTCCGTGCGAATAAACTTAGAAGTACCTATCCTTTTCCTTAATTCATGAGTAATCACGCTTTCTCTTAGATCTTCACGACATCTAATCCACCACAAGGTTTTCACGTAATAATCGGTATGAATCGGTTGAGTCTACATCGAGCCGACATCATGTACTTTGAGAAAGCAATTCGTCTTAGCCTCCCTATCAATGAACCTCTAGTTTTTTACGGCGACAAACCAAGTACGAACCTTCACATTATTTCGAGTATTCAAGCTCAGAAGTACTTACAAATGGAATAGCATACATTCCTTGCACACATCGTCGATACGAGCCAAGAAGGGAAAAACATTCCGAAGCACGCGACTTTCCCGACATTTTTCCATAAGAATTATCGGAATTACCACCGCAGCGTCAAGTCGATTTCAGAATCAACTTAGTTCCAGAGGCTACCCCAGTAGCCAAATCGCCTTATCATCTAGCTCCAGCTAAGATTCATAAACTTTCCAGTCAACTTAATGAACTTCTTAGGAAGGGATTCATTAGGCCAAGCTTCTCATGTTGGGGAGCATCGGTCTTGTTTGTGAAGAATAAGGACGGATCATTTCATCAATGACATCCTTATCTACTCCCGAAGTAAGGAGGAGCGTAGTCCACACCTTCAAAGAGTACTATATTTACAGACTACGAGAACATGCAAAACACGTCTGACCAGGAAGAGTTATCACTCCAGGGAAGGGAAACAAAACAAAGTCGTACCCCGATAGTGAAAGGTTCGCTGGTAGGCCATGGGAGGACCTGAATTCACTTGGGAACGCGAGAATTAAATGAAACTTCTATCTGTAGCATAGTTATCAATTTTGCGTAAATTCTAATTTTGGGACGAAATTCTCTCTAACGGGGGAATGATGTGACAACCCGAAATTTTTATCTTGTACAAACCATTCATTTCAATCAAAGTCAGACTTGCTTCTGCTAACTTTTAGCACTGTTTAGAGTCTGTTTGAGCATTCTGAGCTTAGTACATAAAAGGATCAAATACTAGAATGGGTCAACTAGAGTTCCAAACCATCAAACAAGCCTTAAACCCTCAAATGAGGATTTTACGGCCATGATACCATGGGTTTACGGCCATAAACTCATGGTGGCCGTAAACTCCATGCCTATATAAGATAAACATGGCTATTTCCATTCATTATCACACATTCAAGCCTAGAACTCGGTTTTTCTCTCAAGTATCATCAAGAACTTTCCTTCCAATCTTCAATCTAGTAAGTAATATTTCCATTTTCACCTTGATAGCCTTCCATATCTAGTGAATACACATGATTTCATCCATGAAATCTCTTCTTTTGGTAAGATCTTCAAGTGTTCTTCATTTCACCAAGAACACACACTAGTGTTCTTGAGCCTTAAACACCCTTTCAAGCTTATATATTGTAAGTACTCCCTCCTTAGCTTGATATATGCTTGGATCACATGTTAAACACCTTAAAAGCATCAAGAAATCACATGTGATAGGTGTTTACGGTCAAGGCATCTCCCAAGGCCGTAAACCCTAATTTTGGGTGCGAAGTGGTCACAACCCCTTCCTAAGCCTTGGAACTAAATCTAGAACACTTCCTAGTGAACTATAGGACCTTAAACACCAAATGGTATTAGCTACCATGAGTTTACGATCGTAAACTCATTGGGCCATAAGCCCTTGGGCCGTAAACTCATGTGTGTATTACCATATGGGCCGTAAACTCCAATGTGAGGCCCTACTCCCTTATATGCAACCCTATGTGGTTTAACACTTCAGTACAAGTGTTTCCTAGTCCCTAAGGTTGTTCCATTTCATAATTAGTTTTTATAAACACTAATTGTAATCATATATGTGGCATTATATGTTAAATAGGATCCGTGTGTATGCAAGTCTTCACTTGACACTTAGCATTCTTTACCGATCTTACATTCACATCACTCACTTCAGGTGAGTTCATACCGCGCTTAACTTATCTTTTAAATGATTTTAAATGTTTTTATGGGGGGGGGGGGGGCGGAGGGGGAATACAAGTAGAAAACATGTTAGTTATATAATCAATCACATGTGATTTATAAGTATGTTTTAGATAAAGGATTTCATATACTTCAAACCGTGTTATCAAACAAAGTACTTTTAAATCGTTTTATAAATTGGCATGAAATCATAAATATTTATTATTAAACTCTTCAAAAGGTTTTACAAAAATTCCTTTTTAACTTATATATTGTCAAATGCATGTCTATATATGTATAGTTATGTAAGTAATGTTTAAAGGACTTAGAACTGCTAACCCAATTTATTTCCTTTTCCTTGTTTATATGTGTACTTAGAGTAATCAGTTAGTTTTCCGAAGGTCATCTAAATATTTGTTATATATTATGTATACATATGTAGATATAAAAGTACCAGTCAATCATTCAAATAATACAAAGAAGAATACTATAACAGAAGTTGCTAGTAAGCTATTATAGGTATAGTTTAGGAGAATACTATCATATACAAATACTATAACAGAGAATACTATCATATACAAGTACACACAGAGAATACTATCATATACAAGTACTCACAGAGAACACTATCATATCCAAGTACACACAGAGAACACTATCATATACAACTACACATAGAGAATACTATCATATACAAGTACACACAGAGAATACTATTATATACAAGTACACACAGAGAATACTATCATATACAAGTACATACTAAGATACTATAACGGAAAGAACATACTAAGATACTATAGCATGGAACAACTACATGATCTAACTATACCAATGATCATCAACGCATTGTTCTAAACAAAAGGTGATATAAATTGGGTATACATGATTATATAACTTTAATGTAGATTATTCGGCCTAGCAATTCATTGCGGAAGTCACTCTTGATTCCCAGAATCTCTTGTAGGGAGAACGTTTAGTATGGGAACTACTTATCACATTATGACCTTAATAACGCAATAAAAATTGGGTATACATGATTATATAACTTTAATGTGGATTATACGGCCTAGCAATTCGTTGCGGAAGTCACTCTTGATTCCCAGAGTCTCTTGTAGGGAGAATGTTTAGTGTGGGAGCTACTTATAACATTATGACTTTAATAAAACAAATATGTTTTCAGGTAATTAGTACCGCAGGTTGTCAATTCTGAAGACCCCTGAGTACTTACTTTTCCCATTACTTTCAAATAGTGACAGTTCAACTATAAAGTCAATACAAGCTATTTTCGAGTTAAGATAGTTATAAACTAGGGGAAAACATCCACTTTTATAGAGAAACAAACATTCAAAACAGTCGGGTCTTGGTAGAAGACTACTTTTTATACTAGTAGGAAATATGGGATTTTCTTGGGGTTTTCAAACATATACAAACATTTACATTGAACGTTTACAAACATTTACATTCAAACTTATACAAACATTAACATTAAATACTTATGAACTCACCAACTTAAATGTTGATCTACGCTTTCAAAATAACTTGTATTCTCAGGTCGTCAATAGACTGGTACCGATGCCAGGTTCTAAGAAGAAGAAGCACGTTCAAGATTTGTCTTTTATTTTAATTGCTTGTTTTTGTGTCATATTACTATAAAAAAAACACATGTATTAAACTATACTATTAATGCAATGGATGATGTTGTTGCTTGTTTACTACTTTGCATTGTTATAATACTATACATGACATCCTCCACCCCCGAACGTTTCCGCCGTTCCAGTTTTGGGGTGTGACAGATTGGTATCATAGACTTGTTTATAGTGAATCAGGTATATCAACCCATAAATGATATACAAACTATAAACAAAATGGGATTAAAATACTCTGACAAAGAGTTTATACTTTTAAGTACTAAAATACTTAACTAATAGAATACCTAATTACATACCAACATACTTACTATAGAACAGTGTTATACTAGAACATAACAAAAGTATTTAATTGTTGGGCACAACAGTCAAACTTGGGCAGTTATGTAATCATATCTCGGATCAATATAGCATGATCAACTATATTCATTTAAGATATGGTGAACGTGTGTTCAGGAGCGATTGGGGTGTTACAGCAAACCTAAAACTTACCAAATTCTAGGTCCAAAGAATTCCTTGGAACAAAACATAAAGTAAAAATACTATAGGAGTGTCTTAGACACTACTCATTCAAAGAACAAACTTAATAGGAATTCCAGTAAGTTTCTTTCATAGAAACTTTTTTATTTGTTTATCGCTTTATCATAGAATTGCTAATTTCTTCTTACCATTATTCTCGCTTAGATATAAATGGATGGATTCCATTTCCCCGACGACCCTTACTATTCCAACCAAGTGAATGGAGGAGGGCTAAATGCAAGATCAGAAGCAGGACCAGAAATCCCCTTAGACGATAACCTAGTAGAAGATCTCCCATAGAATCTTGATCCTGAACCAGATGAAGAGAATCTACCTTAGGAAGCTCAAACCCCAAATTATGAACTTCGTCTGATATTTCAAGGCCCAATACCTATGTGGGCTGAGTACTTGGGTAAGTGGAGCCATGAACAAGGTCAACCCTGACCTTACGGTAGAGACCAAAGTTTCAACAATGTAAGTGAAGGAGGACCTTGTGACAGGGTTCTTCCCATTTTGGTTCGCTGAATAGCTCGAAATGTGGCAGCCATTCAAGAGACAGTCGAGCTAGAAGCTAACACAAATTCCAATACGGATAGAATTCGCAATCTAGAACTTGCTCATAGAAGAGACAATGAAACACTACTGCAAGTACTAGCTGAAACAAGAGCTAAAGTCATAGAACTACGAGTACGCCATAGGGTGTACGAAAGACACCTACTTGAGGTGGAGCGTCTGCTGGCTAAACTTAGAGTTCGTCCGAATGATGCCCGTCGTCGGTAGAAGATATTCTACTGATCCTTTCTAGTTTGGTTAAAATAATAGTGTTCTTATCTATGCTCTAAGTAGCATTTTTCAACGTAACTATTCCAGTACGGTAAGTACTATGTCGCTTAGACTTTATTTTGTCAAAGTTTTCCCTACTCCTAATAAGACGTAAGAACTACTCCAAGGTCAAATTTTCCTGAACTGATTTCATCTTAGATACCAAAGATTTTGACAGTCGGCTAGTTCCCGAAGAACCTTTGCCTAAATACTTTCATTCTACTATCATTAGAACTTTATCTAAATCTCACCTTAGTCAAATTATGGAACTATGATAACTTAGCTCGTAGATCACTTCTAATTCTTTTCGAAAGTCGAAGCATGTTATCCACCAACCCATGATAGCCTAGTTTGGATGACAATCGTCTTATCGCCATTTTATGAACCTACTTCTACCATTGTACTAGGACTGCATCATAGGGATGTAGGTCAAACCATCGAGAACAATATAACAAATCGAAAAATTTACACTTACATGAATGATTAGAATACGTCTAGGGCCGAAAATAATAGCTCACGAAATCATTTTCCTTGTCATCTAACAGAATCATGCCGTCGAAGAAAAGTAATCAATCCATCAACAAAACACCAACTCTTCAGATAGATGCAGCTACTTTCAAGTTGCGGTCTCAGCAGCAGTGACAGCTGTCATGACTCACCTTAACGCTAACAATGAAAATGTTAGCAGGATGGTTATCAATAATTCCAATCAAAGAAACAACCAAGTACATCAACGAGTATCAAACTACCACGACACCCCGAATCTCAAACCCGAGAGTAATAAACGAAAGTTCTGGGATAGATTTAAAGGCAAATCACCCCAAGGGACGAACAAAAGGCAACAACCTATGGCAGCCTTCGCGGCTATGACGTCTGTAACTCTTACTACCATCCTTACTAGTATCCCAGTTACCCCTATCCCAACCAGACAGTATGCTGGAAACCTACCCAAGTCCAATAAGTGCAGCTTCCACCATCTAGGTAGTTGTTGTTAGTTACATTGCAAGGACTGTAACACAAACGGGCACACTACCCGTTTCTGCAGGACTCGGATCCAACACATTACCTCGATCACCAATGTCGAAATTTCTCAGATATGCCATCTATGCGGCGTAATGGGATATTCCAAGAAGGACTGCCCAACTGAAAAGAGTGATGGTGGAACATGAGGAGTTTGACCTCAGAATAACAAAAGGCATCGAAGGATCCTGCTATATTATGGGTACACTTCCAAACTGCAGTAATTAATTACTCTTATAATTTCACCCTCGTTCGAATCAAATTTTAACAATTGTATAAAACTAGTGGAACTCGAGTCATATCTTTCTGCAAGGTCCCATCATTTCAAGGGACTCTCGTGCTGCTTATACTTGCTTTTACGCAATATACCTTTTTTGCAGCAATAGCATCATAGACAAAACTAAAGTATTGAAACTCCGTCATAAGTTGCATCGTTACGTTCTTGTAACACCGTTCTGAACTAGTCTAACGCCAATTATTCCGAGTAGTCCAACATTTTCATTCGATTCGAGTCGATTCGATCCTCACAGTGCCAGTTTCGTGCGAAAATTCTTTTCCCCGTAATCGATTTTCTAGCGAAGCCGTCATTCCAGAACTCCGAGGCACTCATGCGTAGATTGCCTTATGCTTCGTAGCTTTCCCAAGGTAACCTCAGCAAACTTCCCTGGAATATCACTCGTATAGTACGTCAAGTTCAATCCGAAGGCCCATACAGTTAATCTATCACTGAGGAATGTATTCGCAAGGGTGGTACATAATCAAGGTTCTATAGGTTTAGAATTGATGATTCTGCTTTAACTTCTTTTCCTTGTTTGGATGTGAGCTTAGAGAAGAATCATTTATTCGACTGTCTTTTCAGTCTTAATTATATACAACTCGTATACCCGAGACTGTGATTGATGAACCAGGTATGAGTGATCGTGCTTCCGTGCGAATAAACTTAGAAGTACCTATCCTTTTCCTTAATTCATGAGTAATCACGCTTTCTCTTAGATCTTCACGACATCTAATCCACCACAAGGTTTTCACGTAATAATCGGTATGAATCGGTTGAGTCTACATCGAGCCGACATCATGTACTTTGAGAAAGCAATTCGTCTTAGCCTCCCTATCAATGAACCTCTAGTTTTTTACGGCGACAAACCAAGTACGAACCTTCACATTATTTCGAGTATTCAAGCTCAGAAGTACTTACAAATGGAATAGCATACATTCCTTGCACACATCGTCGATACGAGCCAAGAAGGGAAAAACATTCCGAAGCACGCGACTTTCCCGACATTTTTCCATAAGAATTATCGGAATTACCACCGCAGCGTCAAGTCGATTTCAGAATCAACTTAGTTCCAGAGGCTACCCCAGTAGCCAAATCGCCTTATCATCTAGCTCCAGCTAAGATTCATAAACTTTCCAGTCAACTTAATGAACTTCTTAGGAAGGGATTCATTAGGCCAAGCTTCTCATGTTGGGGAGCATCGGTCTTGTTTGTGAAGAATAAGGACGGATCATTTCATCAATGACATCCTTATCTACTCCCGAAGTAAGGAGGAGCGTAGTCCACACCTTCAAAGAGTACTATATTTACAGACTACGAGAACATGCAAAACACGTCTGACCAGGAAGAGTTATCACTCCAGGGAAGGGAAACAAAACAAAGTCGTACCCCGATAGTGAAAGGTTCGCTGGTAGGCCATGGGAGGACCTGAATTCACTTGGGAACGCGAGAATTAAATGAAACTTCTATCTGTAGCATAGTTATCAATTTTGCGTGAATTCTAATTTTGGGACGAAATTCTCTCTAACGGGGGAATGATGTGACAACCCGAAATTTTTATCTTGTACAAACCATTCATTTCAATCAAAGTCAGACTTGCTTCTGCTAACTTTTAGCACTGTTTAGAGTCTGTTTGAGCATTCTGAGCTTAGTACATAAAAGGATCAACTACTAGAATGGGTCAACTAGAGTTCCAAACCATCAAACAAGCCTTAAACCCTCAAATGAGGATTTTACGGCCATGATACCATGGGTTTACGGCCATAAACTCATGGTGGCCATAAACTCCATGCCTATATAAGATAAACATGGCTATTTCCATTCATTATCACACATTCAAGCCTAGAACTCGGTTTTTCTCTCAAGTATCATCAAGAACTTTCCTTCCAATCTTCAATCTAGTAAGTAATATTTCCATTTTCACCTTGATAGCCTTCCATATCTAGTGAATACACATGATTTCATCCATGAAATCTCTTCTTTTGGTAAGATCTTCAAGTGTTCTTCATTTCACCAAGAACACACACTAGTGTTATTGAGCCTTAAACACCCTTTCAAGCTTATATATTGTAAGTACTCCCTCCTTAGCTTGATATATGCTTGGATCACATGTTAAACACCTTAAAAGCATCAAGAAATCACATGTGATAGGTGTTTACGGTCAAGGCATCTCCCAAGGCCGTAAACCCTAATTTTGGGTGCGAAGTGGTCACAACCCCTTCCTAAGCCTTGGAACTAAATCTAGAACATTTCCTAGTGAACTATAGGACCTTAAACACCAAATGGTATTAGCTACCATGAGTTTACGATCGTAAACTCATTGGGCCATAAGCCCTTGGGCCGTAAACTCATGTGTGTATTACCATATGGGCCGTAAACTCCAATGTGAGGCCCTACTCCCTTATATGCAACCCTATGTGGTTTAACACTTCAGTACAAGTGTTTCCTAGTCCCTAAGGTTGTTCCATTTCATAATTAGTTTTTATAAACACTAATTGTAATCATATATGTGGCATTATATGTTAAATAGGATCCGTGTGTATGCAAGTCTTCACTTGACACTTAGCATTCTTTACCGATCTTACATTCACATCACTCACTTCAGGTGAGTTCATACCGCGCTTAACTTATCTTTTAAATGATTTTAAATGTTTTTATGGGGGGGGGGGGGGCGGAGGGGGAATACAAGTAGAAAACATGTTAGTTATATAATCAATCACATGTGATTTATAAGTATGTTTTAGATAAAGGATTTCATATACTTCAAACCGTGTTATCAAACAAAGTACTTTTAAATCGTTTTATAAATTGGCATGAAATCATAAATATTTATTATTAAACTCTTCAAAAGGTTTTACAAAAATTCCTTTTTAACTTATATATTGTCAAATGCATGTCTATATATGTATAGTTATGTAAGTAATGTTTAAAGGACTTAGAACTTCTAACCCAATTTATTTCCTTTTCCTTGTTTGGATGTGTACTTAGAGTAATCGGTTAGTTGTCTAAAGGTCATCTAAATATTAGTTATATATTATGTATACATATATAGTTATAAAAGTACCAGTCAATCATTCAAATACTACAAAGAAGAATACTATAACAGAAGTTACTAGTAAGCTATTATAGGTATAGTTTAGGAGAATACTTTCATATACCAGTACACACAAAGAATACTATCATATACAAGTACACACAGAGAATACTATCATCTACAAGTACACAGAGAACACTATCATATATAAGTACACATAGAAAATACTATCATATACAAGTACACAAAGAGAATACTATCATATACAGGTACACATAGAGAATATTATCATATACAGGTAAACACTGAGAATACTATCATATACAGGTACACACAGAGAATACTATCATATACAAGTACACACAGAGAATAATATCATATACAAGTACACACAGAGAATACTATCATATACAAGTACATACTAAGATACTATAACGGAAAGAACATACTAAGATGCTATAGCATGGACCAACTACAGGTTCTAACTATACCAATGATCACCAACGCATTGTTCTAAACAAAAAGGTGATTTAAATTGGGTATACATGATTCCCAGAATCTCTTGTAGGGATAACATTTAGTATGGGAACTACTTATCACATTATGACCTTAATAACGCAATATAAATTGGGTATACATGATTATATAACTTTAATGTGGATTATACGGCCTAGCAATTCATTGCGGAAGTCACTCTTGATTCCTAGAATCTCTTGTAGGGATAACATTTAGTATAGGAACTACTTATCACATTATGACCTTAATAACGCAATATAAATTGGGTATACATGATTATATAACTTTAATGTGGATTATACGGCCTAGCAATTCATTGCGGAAGTCACTCTTGATTCCCAGAATCTCTTGTAGGGAGAACATTTAGTATGGGAACTACTTATCACATTATGACTTTAATAAAACAAATATGTTTTCAGGTAATTAGTACTGCAGGTTGTCAATTCTGAAGTCCCCTGAGTACTTACTTTTCCCATTACTTTCAAATAGTGACAGTTCAACTATAAAGTCAATGCAAGCTATTTTCGAGTTAAGATAGTTATAAACTAGGGAAAAACATCCACTTTTATGCAGAAACAAACATTCAAAACAGTCGGGTCTTGGTAGAAGACTACTTTTTATACTAGTAGGAAATATGGGATTTTCTAGGGGTTTTCAAACATATACAAAGATTTACATTGAACTTTTACAAACATTTACATTCAAACTTATACAAACATTAACATTAAATACTTATGAACTCACCAGCTTAAATGTTTATCTATGCTTTCAAAATAACTTTTATTCTCAGGTCGTCAATAGACTGGTACCGATGCCAGGTTCTGAGAAGAAGAAGCACGTTCAAGATTTGTCTTTTATTTTAATTACTTGTTTTGGTGTCATATTACTACAAAAAAACACACATGTATTTAACTATACTATTAATGTAATGGATGATGTTGTTTCTTGTTTACTACTTTCCATTGTTATGATACTGTACATGACGTCCTCCACCCCCGAACGTTTCCGCCGTTCCGGTTTTGGGGTGTGACAAAAGGCCGCATCAGGGCGAGTGCAAGTCATAGCATACATGATCGATCCAGTAGCGGAGGCATATGGTAATCCACTCCTCTCAGCTATCTCTGCCTCTATACTCGGACTCTGAGTCTTACTCAATCTGGCATTGTGCTGGATCGGTAAGTCACTTTTATTGGAATTCTCCATGTTGAACCTCTTCAACACCTTGTCCAAGTTGGTACTTTGACTAAGTCCAATTAGTCTCTTACTCCTGTCTCTCCATATCCTTATCCCTAGGATATAGGCAACTTATCCAAGGTCCTTCATAGCGAAACACTTCCCAAGCCAGGATTTCACCTCCTGCAAGGTTGGGATGTCATTTCCTACGAGTAGTATGTCATCCACATACAGTACCAAAAAGCTAAATATAGTCCTACTAGCTCTGACATATATACAAGACTCATCCTCACTTCTCGAAAAGCCAAACTCTTTGACATTCTCATCGAAACAAAGGTTCCATCTGTGAGATGCTTGTTTCAATCCCTAAATAGATTTCTCAAGCTTACACACTCTATTAGGATACTTAGCATCGACAAAACCCTCTGGCTGACTCATGTAAAAATCCTCAGCCAACTTTCCATTAATGAAAGCGGTTTTGACATCCATTTTCCATATTTCATATTCATGAAATGCAGCAATGGCTAGCACAACCCTAATAGACTTAATCTTCACCATTGGTGAGAAGGTCTCATCATAGTCAACTCCAGGAGTTTGAGTAAAGCCCTTCGCAACCAGTTGTGCCTTATAAGTGTGTAACTTCCCATCCATGTCGGTCTTCTTTTTGAAGATCCATTTGCACCCGATTGTCTTATGACCCGGTACATTGTCAACCAAGTTCCAAACTTGATTGTCATACATGGACTGGATCTCGCTGTCCATAACCACTTTCCACTTTGCAGACATGGGGCCTGCCATGGCTTCCATGTAAGTGTTAGGTTCATCAAAATTTACCAATGTATTCTCACTGATAAATGTATCACCTTCTATAGTAGTATGGAAACAATAAAAATCAGGTGAGTTCCTAACTCTTGTGGAACGCCTCAGAGGTACTGATTCGTCAATCAGCTCAACAGGAGTTTCCTCCTCAGGTTGATCGCTAGTGTTTGAGGTTCCCTCACAGCTTGACTCTTGAAGCTCTTCAAGGTCAATTTGTCTCCCACTGTTTCCTTGGCTTATAAATTCTCTCTCACGAAAGAATCCTCTCCTCTCAACAAAGACAACATTGTCACTCGGTCTGTAGAAGAGATAACCAAAGGATTTTCATGGGTAGCCGATGAAAATACACCGCTCACTCTGAGGTTCGAGCATGTCATGAGTCTCGTGCCTCACGAAATCCTCGCAAACCCAAACCTTGATGTGTTCTAACGAGGGAACCTTCCTTGTCCACATCTCGTTAGGTGTATTGGCAACCTTCTTGGTAGGGACTCGATTAAGGATATGGACGATAGTCTCTAAAGAATACCCCAAGAATGAGATAGGTAACGAAGCTCGACTCATCATGGAATGAACCATCTCCAACAAGGTTCAATTGCGCCCCTCAGCCACACCATTAAGTTGTGGTTTCCTAGGAGGTGTCAATTGTGAAATAATTCCACATTCCTTAAGATAGTGTAGGAACTCGATACTAAGATACTCTCCACCTTGATCGGATCGGAGCATCTTTATCTTCCTGCCCAGCTGATTCTCTACTTCTTGCTTAAACTCTTTGACTCTTTCAAAGGTTTCTGATTTATGCTTGATTAAGTAGACATAGCCATATCTACTATAATCATCAATAAAAGTAACATAAAAGCGGTTAGCATCCTTTATGGCGGTTCCGAAGGGTCCACACACATCTGTGTGTATGAGGTCCAACAAACCTTCACCCCTCTCACAAGTACCAGTTAATCATTAATCAAATAATATCTTATATGTACCACCTGATTAGTCGGTCGAGCCTCACTGACCCAATGGTAGCTTTCTCCGTACTCACAACCTGACCTATATTGGATTCTTCCCAACCTCAAGGAATCCTGGCTCTCCCTCCAGATATACCGATCCAAATCCCCGACATGAATACAAATTCTAACATTGCTCGCACTTGGAACTTTTCCCAGCGGTCCCAAGTGAGCATCCTTGACATGGGTATAAATTTTGATAACCTTATAATCACTGGATTACCGATCCATCCCAAAATCTCCCTACCAAACACCACCACTTTGAGCTTACTGGACGAAGATCCCATGATCAAACGATATCAGGTGCTCACACCCCAACCAGATGAGCACTTAACTACTCTCGAAAAAGATTGTTGTATCCAAAGTACCTTCCCTTGATAAAAATTCTACATACTTTTACAATCCTAAATGACGACAAGGAACCCAAAAGACCCACATTTTGAAACAAAAGGATATTCACTTCAATGCTCTAGTTTTACCGAATCAAACTTAAGTCTGCTATAGACAATAATTCCACTATTTCGCAACTTAGGGAAAACGAACCCAGAAGCCATGATATACCATAAACAGAACATAACGATAGGTTGTCACATCCACTGACCTCCAACTTATGCAACTCGACACCTTTAAAGCATCCTAACTATAGACAATGAACGGGAACAACCAACGATCGAGAATGCACTAACAACAACCCAGTGATCCAATGTTTTTCCACTGAAATAAACCCATGTGGAAATACATATACCCAACCCTGAAGTTGATTGACAGATCAATCCACTGCTTATCTTAGACTGTAGGTAGCAATTTATACATCGAGCTGACAATCCTTCAACAACTGATGCTCGACCCGAGCGAACTAACCGAATCTTGATTAGTTCATCAACGTTTCCGAAAGGGACCGCTGGCTACAACAAGCTCCTTGACCAACAACTTCCTTTCGAGAAGACAACTCATGTATTTCCAAGTACCTATAACTGATGGCAACTTTCTCTACACCCTCGCTTCGAACCAAAATTCCGCATACCCGAACCGCGGATCCTTGAAACCTATTCTTCTGGAACCATGAACTCAAGCAGATCAATGATCTTTCAAGTGACATACCTAGTTCTCCCCGACTTGGGTTCGAACTATCACTAACTGACATTGCAGACAACTGCACTTCAAACCAGATCAGCCAGATACATACCATCCCTGGCTCTTGGAATGTGTAACACCACGCAAGATGATCTTCTAAATAAAGACCCAACAAACTCAAAGACATTTCAAAACTCAAATGGAGACCTTAGAAACTTCCCAATCATAACCACCTCTATCATTAAGAATCCCATGCAGATGCATAAGCAATAACTCTGATATTCCATTCATAGCACTGATTCTCTATCCATGAACAAATGGATTACCAAAGACTTCGCCTCTGAATCCCTAAACATCACCTCGCCACAAGAATCTATAAGAAACAAGAGGCATCATCTTACCAATCGAGGTACAATTTAGACAATGAAAATTGTCGTTTCCAATTCACTTCTCTTGATCACCTGGAACCACCTACTAAAACACACTCAAACTGAACTCAAATAAGGCATGCCCTTGTTCCCCTCTTGTATAGTCTCCACGAAAATGACTCTTTCCACATATGAAATTTTCTCGAGGCGATCAAACAACAAGAATCCTTTCGTGTATTTCCACCTTTTTCGTGGGTACAACAACCATCTGGCTTCCCCCACCAGGCCGTCCACTAATATTTGAAATCATATGTTCTCTCTCTCTTTTCTCCAACACATAAAACTTAGAAGAATAGAATCCTGATCATAAAAATGACATAATAAGTCATCGTCTTATCACTCATCCTCTGGATGAAATCCTCAAGCCACTCATCCCAATCGCTCCCTTCTTGAGTTCAGCGACTCTGACTGGCACTTCCTAAAGAAAGGCCGCCAAGACCTCGAATTCAACCATGCATCTAGGTCTACACCAGACAACCATAACCGAAAAGTTGATAAATACTAAAATACTGCAACAGATGCATGGTGCCTAAACATCTTCCAACCCTCAACTAACTCCATAGAATTTTTAGGACTTTCCTTGATTCGAGTACGGATCATGTGTTTCCAATAGTACGGGCCCAATACTACCTTCCACACTTATCCATACTTTCCTCAAGAATCATCATGAATCCTCTAAGTCACTTCTTCTTAATGATACCCTCTAAAATCTGCTAAGAAGCACATCCAAACCCACTAAAACACTTCCTAGGCTCTCCTAAGTTCTGATCTCACCCTACTATCAACTGCCAAAGAACCCCCACTAGTTTCAACTAACTACTTCATGAATATAATCACATGTCACAAAGATTAGATAATCCTTCGAGTAAAAGACTCAACCCTACAGTGGTTAGACTCAAATGAGAGTTGTGAAATAGAGTCAAATCCATTTCTTTGAGATTACTGACCTATGCAACATATGACTTAACATATCCACTTAATAGTTAACTCACGTCACTAAGAGTTCCACAAAGCACAAAGCAAGCAACATTCATGCAGTAACGCTTCAAGCCACAAAACAAACAAAGGGCATCCCAAGCTCACTTACTACAACCCATTATACGAAATTCCATACTCATTTTCGGTTTCCTTATGTATGCAAATTATATGCAATATAGGATCAAATAGACTATTGAATAAAAGACTCTACCCTAGGACCACAACCAAATAAGGAACGGGAAATAAGGCCAAATAAGTCAATTTGGGGCTATATGATCCTAATCGTATACAATTTTAAAGCATACACTTATCAATTACTGCTACCAATACATATTCCCAATCTAGCATGCAATTCTCATATACTCATATCAAACACTAATCATAAAACACGTATGGGTATTTGGGAAATAATTATGTAAGCTCAGCTGATTGCATGCATCACACCCCTTTCTATTTTATAAACCTTTTTAGAAATCATTTTCTTTTAGAAAATTTTACCAATTCCTCAGTTTGAGTTTAGGCACACTCGAGAGTATGCATGAATCCCTCAAACCAAGGCTCTAATACCAACTTCTAACGCCCCAAATTTCAACCCAAAGTTTTCAATTAAAATTTAAATGTTTATTCAAATCCCAACTACAAACTCTTAAACAGGACCATTTAATCTTAAAAAATTTATCATAGTATCATACAAAGTTATCATGTTCACAAATCTCCCATTGGTGTGATGCGATCGAACCGTGCACCTCCTTTAAGATAAGATAACCTTAAAACATTTAAAACACACATCGTAAGCATAAAGCTTAGTGAGTTCCCCAAATACCACGTACAACACAACACAAATAAAAAGCTATTGGTTATCAACAACCCTAGAGACTACTCGAAGTCTCAGTGAGCAAACAACATGCCGTGTGGGTTATCAGCAACCCTGGAGACTATCCGAAGTCTCAATGGGAAAACAGCATGCCCGGTGGGTTATCGACAACCCTAGAGACTACCCGAAGTCTCAGTATACAACAACACATATCACAATAACAAAAAATAAGAACCAACAGGTCAGTGCATATATACTACCACACAAGATCATACAAACATACAAGAGTCACAAAGACAAATAGCATCCTACATACATAATTTAGTGAGCCGATATTGGGGTCTTCGACTCATAAGCAGAAGGAGAAGACTCGCCTGAATCGAAGAACCCTGAAACACTACGATACGATCCCTTTTCTGCACTACTTGCACTCATGAATCGACTAACACCAGAACTAAATAAAATCTTAATTAATAGCCCAAAATCCTCAAGTTTGACCCAAGTTCAAACTTTGTAAAAAGTCAATAGTTAACAGAAATCAAAGTCAACAAGTCAACTTCAGGATGGGTACGCCCAACGTACTCAGCTCATACACATGGCATACTCACCGTCCATAAACCATACCCCATATGAGTACGCACAACGTACTCAAAGATACGCCCAACGTATTCGGACAGATGGCATTTTTCCATTAAGTGCTTATTCTCTTCAGTTATTTCATCTAACACTCAGATCTAGACCTATAACATCATTCTAAGTCATAAATTTCCCACCTTTATGACTTTCCATGTCTATAAAAGGTCCAAAAGCCAAAACCTTAACTTATTAATCCATCAGTACATCATAACTCTTGCATGGAAGGGATAGAAGGACCAAGATTTCATTTTTATGGTTCCTAATAGCTCCATATTGGATAAAGTTTCCCAAGATTTCATTTTTATGGTTCCTAATAGCTCCATATCCATTAGAATGGTCCAAACCACCAAGATCTAGTCTTTAAGTATCAAAGGGACCAAAAGTGCATCTTTTTCAACTTAATCCATTAAGTCCAAATCTCCAACCTTCAGATCTAAATCACAATGATATTTAGATGGATAAAGTTTCCAACTTTATCCATGATAAGGTCACAGACTTTCAAGATCTAAACTTTATGCATTAAAATGACCAAAAGCTCATAACATCCAAAACTAGCTAGATCTAGCAAAAGCATAATCAAGATTCAAGCTTTATACCTCTAGAAGAAAGATCAAGGTGAACAAGGTCTGGATCTACAAGCTCCAATGCAACCAACACTTCTCCAATGGGCTCCTTCTTCTCCAAGTTGCACGAAGAATACTCCAAAGCACTTAAAACACCTTCTTTTTTCTCACAAGGCTCAAACTAGGGTTAGGGTTTCATGGGAGGACGTTGCAGGGGTGGAGGCTAAGAATGGAAATGGTTTGGAGGAGTTAAGGAGCTTAAATAGGGCTCAAAACCGTCAAATTAGGGTTTGGCATCTGATTGTGTATGCCCAACATATTCCTAGTACGCCCAACATACTAGGTTAGACTCTGTGACCACCTCTTGCCTAGTACGCCCAATGTATACTATATACACCCATCGTACTAGGCTCAAACCAAAACCCTCCTAGCTTCGAACGGTCATAACTTCTTCATTATAACTTTGATTTCGACGTTCTTTATATCCACAGAAAGGTGATGAAGAGCCCCACAATATTATCTAGATATCTTAGACTAAAAACCTTTAGGAAAAAACCCATATTTCATGCAATACCGCGACCCATGATTTTCCTTTTTTATCCTTGGCCCAAAACACAATTCAATGTTTAAGATCACGCAACCATCATTAACCCTTATACAAGGACTAAACTTTGACTACTTATGTCCCAAAGCCTTTACACAATCAACTTCCAACACACGATCCTGAATCACAGAATGATCCAGAACTAGGTGTTATAATATATAAAAATGAAAATGTGGTATTCGCAAAGTTTATACAAATCAAGTTTGTCGAATATACTTAACAAAGTTCCCTCATTAGCTAAAGTATGAAAGTCACGCTGGTTTTATAGGACCTTACTGACATTAGTGGATGTATTTGATTGAAATTTAGTATTTGGATATTGGAACTGTACAAGCAACATATATGGTAATGAGTTTTGATATATTGGATATAGTCTTTCATTAAATAATTGTTGTGTTATATATTAGCATGCTTAATCCTTGAATAACTAGATTATTCTAAATGTCCATAGTCATACATAGTTGTGGGAACATCTATGAGATAAGAATAATATGATTAGAATGATTGATTTTCATGGAGATGAAAATAGCAAGAGCTGCTACCAACTTCATAGGTACTTGATTAGAAGAATAAATATTGGACTTGACCCGCATCAAAATCACTTTATGGATCATAGTCATGAGTGATGTTTTGATTAAGGTTGTATCTTTGTAATCTTAGACCTTAGATAAATATTTGGGACTTGAAGTGTAGGAAATGTTGTGCTTTGACTTGGTTTAACGTTGTTCCATGAAATGCAGTCATAAGGGCCATCGTTAAGTATGACATGAACTACAATGACGGGCGTTGGTAGTCAAGATGGGATTTGTGTTGGATTAGTGTCTAAGCCCATAAAAATTATTGGTATGTACTTGACCCGATAGTAGCATGGTCCTTTTGGGTTGCATTCACCAAAGCAACTTGACTAGATGAATTATGGAGAAAGAGGTTAATTATGATTTATTAATATATTATAGGAATCACATATTAAAAGAGAAATCATATTATTTAATTGATATTGGTCAAGAATTAATTTAGAATTAATTTTGTGATCAAAATAGATTAATTAAATTAAGGGGACTGATATTGTAAATATGTGATAATTGCAAAATGGGCTGAGGATCCCTATTGATAGGGGTGGATGAAATATTATGGATAGCCCATAAGGATTTCATCCATGATAAGGATTCTGGAAGGATCTTATGGGCTGCTTAGAGCCTAAAAACCGAATTAGGTCTTTGACTGAAACCCTAATATCTCAGCTATAAATAGACCCCTTGGGCATCAACATTTCGGCCACTTGAATCCTAAGGATCTTAGAGCCGAAATTAGTATCCCTTCTCTCTCTCTCTAACATTCTCCAATTGTTTCTTGGTGTTTGTTATCGATTAGAGGTATTAAACTTGTGATACTAAAGCTCTAAAAGGTTGAAGATTTTCAAGCTACAAAGAAAGTTATCATTCTAACTTGTTTATTATGTCGATTTCGAAATAAGCATGCTAGATTAAGGTTTATGAGCTTTGGATGATTATTGCATGTACAATTAGAAAAACTAGATCCAAAGCTTAGTGTTTGCATGTGCACCATAGGATTGTTGTTATGCTCAAAACTCATCAGTGGTATCAGAGCTTAGGCTGTTTTTCTAATGTATTTGATGCTATGCTTGATTATTCAAAGCTGAAAAAGTCAAAATTTCAAATCTGATGCATGGACTCGACAATCCATTGATGAACTCAATGATTTCACAGTGAACTCGACGATTCCAAGTCTGACTCAACGAGTTCGCGGGTCTGTTGACAGATTTTTCAGGATTTTGACTAAATTTGGGTTGGGATAATTACCAAAAACATTTTTGACTAATAAAATCCAATTTTTATTATTTGGTAATGATTATCCTAATCTAGTTAGAAGAATATTGTCAATAATAAGATAATTATTAGTTTATGTGATAAAGATTAATTATTTGTATTTTTTATTTGAATTAACTTGTAAGGAAAGTAGATTAGGTCAAATTATGTGATAAATATTTGGCTAATTAATTATTTTTCAAATTTGATCTAAAATATATTTTGAAAAGTTTCAAAATTTGCCCTCAAGTTTTAGAATTTAAATTTTAATTAAAAAGTTTAATTTTGAAATATTTAAATTCTAAACCCTAGAGTTTTAAAATTTTAAAATTCTACCCTTATACTATTATAATATTAACAGATTAATTATATATATATATATATATATATATATATATATATATATATATGTATAAGATAAGCTAGTCTTACTTTAGTAGGCCCCATTCACGAAGTTGGTCTATAAGGGGTGTTTAAGGAAGCGGCCTGTAAAATGACCGACATTGGGTATCCACTCTTACTCACCACACTCTTGACTAGTGGATGGTCATTAGCCGAATGGGTAGGATAGGAAAAACTAATTCCTCATCAATAAGTATAATGATTCATAAAGTAACTAAATGTTTTCATAAAATTTCCAATCTTAGTTACTTTAGGAAAAATGTCAAAATGTATGCTATTCCATGAAATTGCACTTTGCACTTTGCCAAGTCGTTAGTGGAGCATGTGTGGTTAACTGAAACACTAATTTTTGGGACTAGCAAAAGTGGCTAAGGGTGGCTCGATGTTTATCATATATTGATTGAGCGTGTGTGGCTAATCGGCACATTGATTAGGTGATAAATGACATCGAGAGTACCAAACAAATTTGCATGGTTATTCACACTTTATTTAAGATCCTCAGTATCCCAGTCACAAACTTGAAGGGCATAATCGAGATTTAAACATGCCATTGAAAAGTTCAACGAATCTCAAAAGAATCTAGGAATTTCAATTCATTTAAAACTTAAAAATCCTTTTCGTTTTTCATGGTGGAATATGGTAAATCGTTATTTACCTATCTTCAAATTATTTGCAATTAGATCACAGCATGCCTCTTCTAAATTGTAAATAATTGTGTTGGGTCCTAGCCCTAATTTCTCATTTGCATGTTTAATTAGGGATTCTTATCTAATCTAAACTTTGTTCCTTTTTCTTTTTCAGATGTCTACTCCAAACAACAATGCTTCTGGCTCAACCCCTTTTGGCTCATTCTCACTCATGAACTTGTGTGGGAAGGTGATCTTCGATCGATCCAATTTTAATGATTAGATTCGCAACATTCGCATGGTCACATATTTTGAGGACAAAGAGTATGTTCTTGACAAGGAGCTGAAAGAGATTGACCAAAATACTACTACTCCCGAACAAATTGTTGGCTACGAGGCTCATGAAAGGGACACTACAAAGGTCCATTGCGTCATGCTCGCTACAAAGACTGTTGAACTCCAAAATTCCTATGAGGACTACTACCCATACGAGATGCACAAAGATTTGATAGAAAGGTATCATCAAAGTGATGGGCAGGAAAGGTACGAGATCATTGCCTGGATGATCACTACCAAAATGAAGGATAGAGAGTCCATCATGACCCACTTGCAGAAAATGTAAAGGTTTGTGGACCGCTTGCTAAAGTTGAATGTCAACTTCGATGAGGAGTTGGCCATAGATATCATTTTACACTCGTTGCCTCCTTGTTATGACCGGTTTCGTATAACCTATCATATGAACAAGGAGGAGGTCACTCTGAGCAAGCTTCAAGACCTGCTAAGGACTGCTGAGAGTAGTCCAAAAGGAAAATCTATTGCATCTACTCCTAATGTTGATACACCTGTCTTTGCTATTGGGCAAGGAAGAGGGAAGAAGAGGAAGGATCCTTCAAAGAGCCACAAAGGAAAGTCCCATGATGGATCATCTTCTACTGGGACCAAAGTTGGTTCTGCTGCCCCCTCTACCAACCCAAAGGAAGCAGAGTGCTTCTACTGCCACAAGAAAGGGCATTGGAAATGTGCCTGAAGTATCTGCAGGACATCAAGGATGGGAAGATAAAGCCCACCTTCGCAGGTATTTACACTATTCAATCTAATAACTCATCACATGCTAGTTCTTGGGTCCTTGATATAGGATGTGGTTTTCACATTTTTTCTGATTTGTAGGGTCTAAGAAGAAGTAGGGATGTGGAGCATGGGAAGATGAACCTGATCATGGGGAATAGGAAAGTGTCGCCTGTCACAAAGATTGGAGTTTATTCTTTAGTGCTTAGTAGCGGGTTAGGTCTAGACTTAAATAATTGTTGCTACTCGTATGAAATGGAGAGAAACATTATTTCTTTTCATGGCTTGTATAAACAAGGTTTTAGATTTTCATTTAATAATGAAATTGGTTTTGTTAATGCTTTCTTGAATGGTACTTTCTATTTTGAAGCATTGCCTTGTAATGGTATATATGAAACTGTGATAGTAATAGACAACTTAGGAAATAATGTGTTGCAAATTGATTTGTCGAATGGTTTGGACAAATCATGCGTGTGGCATTGTCTTCTTGTACATGTCAACTTAAGAAATAATGTGTTGCAAATCGATTTGTCCGATGACACGTGCGAATCTTCTTTGCTTGGAAAATGACCAAGTCACCCTTCACTGGTACTTGTGAAAGGAGTGAGGGTTTATTGGATCTCATACATACGGATGTATGTGGGCCCTTTAGGTCTACTATAAGGGATGCGAACCGCTTCTATGTGAATTTTACCAATGATTATAGTAGGTATGGGTATATCTACTTAATCACGCACAAGTCAGAAACCTTTGAAAGGTTCAAAGAGTTTAAGAAAGAAGTGGAGAATCAGCTGGGGAGAAAGATAAAGATGCTCCGATCCGATCGAGGTGGTGAGTATCTTAGTATCGAGTTCCATGACTATATTAAGGAATGTGGAATTGTCTTACAATTGATGTCACCTAGGACACCACAGTTGAATGATGTGGCTGAGAGGCGCAATCGAACCTTGTTGGACATGGTTTGTTCCATGATGAGTTGAGTTTTGTTACCTATCTCATTTTAGGGGTATTCATTAGAGATTGCCGCCCGTATCCATAATCTAGTCCCAACTAAGAAGGTTTCCAAAATACCTCACGAGATGTGGAAAGGAAGGTTCCCTCGTTAGCACATAGTGAACGGTGTATTTTCATCGGCTATCCATCGAAGTCCCTTGGATATCTCTTCTATAGACCGAGTGACAATGTTGTCTTCGTTGCGAAGAGAGGGGTTTTCAGAGAAAGAGAACTCATATGCCAAGAGGACAGTGGGAGGCAAATTGATCTTGAAGAGCTTCAAGAATCAGGCTCTGAAGGAACCTCTAACACTGGCATTCAACTCGAGGAGGAAACTCCTATTGAACCGATTGATGAGACCCTACCTCTTAGACGTTCCAGTATAGTTAGTGTTCCACCCGTATTATATGGTTTCCATATAACTGCTGAGGGTGATACGTTTATTACTGATAGTATGCTAATAAATATGGATGAACCTAACAACTACAAGGAAGCCATGGCAGGCTAGGAGTCTGCAAAGTGGAAAGAGGCTATGGACAGTGAGATTCAGTCCATGTATGACAATCAAGTTTGGAACTTTCTTGACAATGTACCAGGTCGTAAGACAGTCGTGTACAAATGGATCTTCAAGAAGAAGACCAACATGGATGGGAAATTACACACGTATAAGGCACAATTGGTTGTGAAGGGCTTTACTCAAACTCCCGGAGTTGACTATGATCAGACCTTCTCACCAGTAGCGAAGATTAATTCTATAAGGTTTATGCTAGCCATAGCTGCATTTCATGATTTTGAAATATGGCAAATGGATGTCAAATTCGCTTTCCTTAATGGAAAGTTGGTTGAACATGTTTACATGAGTCATGCACTTTGAATTTACCATCCTTGTGATCTTTCAGGTAAATACGGAAGCTTTGCATCCAACACCCCTTCCATTGGCAATAGAAACAAGCAAACTCTTTCGGAATGGCACACGGGACAATCTCAGACTTAGCCTTTCTCCTTACCATTTGGTCAAACGGTTTGGCCATGGCCGATCCCATTCCATTGGGAAGAGAAGACTTTTCTGGACTTCCAATGTTGCCATTGCCAATGTCCATGGAAGTTTGGGAAGTAGATCTTCCAGTCAAATTTGTTTTACCAGTGCGCCAAATCATTTCTGATTCAGCAGCAATTAGCAAATAGGTAAGATCAATAAGGGTTACATCGTGATCTGTCACATAGTAGTCCTTAACAAACTCACTATATGAATTAGGGAGTAACTGAAGAACCAATTCAATAGCCAACCTCCTTGGGAAAACGACACCCAACAATCCCAACGTATAAATATGCAACTTCATCTCCAAGACGTGAGCCCATACAACATTTCCATCTTCGTGTTTACCTGCCAATGGGGTTTGAGTGACCTTGAACTTTTCAAGTCGACGAACATGTGGGTTAGGGAGAATTATTGGAGGAGATGGAGTAAGAGAAGTATAATTTTTAGGAACATCATCTTCATGAGGAAAGATTTTTCCAAAAGATTTGGGAAGACCATAATTGTCTGAACTAGACATCTACAAGGGAGAAATTCAAGTTTAGTTGATTTAAGTCCTTAATATAACACCCAAATGAAATATTAAGGCTAGGACCCAACACAATAATTCACAGTTCGGAAGAGGGATGTCATAATCCAATTTTAAACTATTTGCTAGTAAGTAAATGACGATTTACCAATTCCACCATGAAAATGAAATTTTAAACGAATTAAGTTTTAAATGAAACTCCTAGATCTTTTGAGATTCATTGAACTTTTCAATGACATGTTTAATCTTGATTATGCCCTTCAAGTTTGTGATTGGGATACCGAGGATCATAAACAAGGTGTGAATAACAATGCAAATTAGCTTGGTACTCTCGAAGTCATTTATCACCTAATCAATGAACCGGTTAACCACACACGCTCCATTGATCTATGATAATCATCGAGCTACCCTTTGCCACCCTTACTAGTCCAATTTAGTGTGCTGGTTAACCACACACGCTCCACTAACGACTTGGCAAGGTGCAAAGTGCAATTTCTTAGATTAGCATCAAATTCACATTTTTCCTAAAGTAACTAAGATTTGGAATTTATAAGGGCTTAGTTATTTTATGTTTCATTATACTTTTAATAGGGATTTAAATGTCCTGTCAAACCCATTCGGCTAACGACCCTCCACTAGTCAAGGGTACGGTGGGTAAGAGTGGATACCTAATGGCGTTCATTTTACATACCGCTTCCTTAAACACCCCTTATAGAGCAGCTTCGTGAATGAGGCCTACTAACGGTAAGACTGACTTTTAACTTATACATATATAATATATTAGACTTTTAATTTTATATAGTATAAGGTTATATTTTACACTTTTAAAATATTAGATGGTTTAATCTATTAATAAATTAAACTTTTAATTTAATTAACTTTAAATCATATGATTATGGATTTATTAACTATCTCTTTTAATTAAACATTTAATTAACTTAATAAGATCCATAAGGTATAATTGAACTATTCAAAGCATCAAGGTTATAAAAATTCAAAATTAAAAATTATTTAATTAATTTTTAAGTTATGAACCCAAGATTTGCACCTTTTTGAAACCTTTCAATTAGTAGATGTTTTAGAATTCAATATTTTAAATTAAAACATTTTAATTAAACTTTTCAAATTCCAAAAACTAATTCAAAAACTCTTGAATTCCAAACTTGATGACAACTTTTGTAACTCCTTAACAAACTTTTGAGTTCCAAAACTTGATGGCAAGTTTTTATAACTCTCTTTGGTCATAAAAAGAGACATTCCAACTTCTATAACTTGAGGGCAAGTTATGAACCTCTTCAAAGCCATTTAGATCAAATGTTTAACTAATAAAATAATCATAGTTTTATCCTTTTACCTATTTGACCTAATGTAACTCTTATAGCAAAATAACTTCAAATCAAAGAATGAGAAACAATTATCTTATCATGTAAACTAGTAATTATCTCAAGATTTGACAATTTATCTTTTAATTGGATGAGGTTAATCACTAACATATAAAAAACCATATTTTATAATATAAAACAGTTCATGGTAATGATCCTAATCCAATCTTGGCTAAAAAACCCGAAAAACCGCAACCAACCTATCGAACTCGTGGAGTCAAATATTGGACTAGTCGAGTTGGCTTGATTTGTGCTTGACTCGTCGAGTCCACTATCCAGAGGGCACTTTTTCAATTTTTCCAGCTTTAAACAAATAAACAATGCATCTATATAACAGAAAACAACCCATGACTCCAATACCAATGTTGGGTTTTATGTACTCTAACCTCCTATGGTGCACATAAAACCCTAATGCTTTGGATCTAAGTTTTCTCTAGTTATACGTGCAACAAGACTTATCCAAAGCATGAAGCCTACAACTAGCATACAGTTTGATATTTGCAACATAAAAACAAGTTGGATAAATACCTCTATATTGTAGCTTGTAGAATTGGCCCTTTCAAGAGCTTAGCACCTCAAGTGTGATGCCTCAAATGGAATCACAAGGAACCATTTTTGTGACTATAGAACATGGTTTGACATGCGGAATTAAAGATTACACAATGAACATGGTGATTTCGGTGTTCAAGAGATGTATTGAATATGTATGGTGTTACAAAAAGGGACATAGATCTACATCTACATAAATAACACACACTTACACACTCAACTTTTACACCTCTCAAGCACACCTCTACAAGTGGACTAAATCCACCTTATATAGAGGTGTTTCCATGTCTCTCTCTCACTCTCTATCTCATGAGTTAAAAGGATAATACACCTCATGCAAGTGGGTTTTACAAAAGTCAACACATTACAAAGTCATACATAGAAAACTTTGCACCCCAACATTCTCCCGCTCAAAGTTAGGAATGGATGACACACTTTAATTCTTCCCAAATCAAGCAACTACACGATCCGGGCGTCATGGGTGACACATATCGAAATGAACTTCAAATATTCAATTCTTCCATGATTCTTCAATTTGGGCTCTAGGATGTGAGACCATACAAAGCAAGTATCAACAAATGATTACGAGCTTCTCAAAATCTTATTAATCACCCAAAAGTTGAGCATAGAAACACACCCCGAAAATCTTCAATAAAACCAAACCCATTTCGAAACGAAATCACTTCCAAACTTCCAATTGCATCATTTCGTGTACTTCGAAAATTCAAGGTCACTTCGGTCTTCAAGTTCACATAATATGAAAAATTGAACTTCGAATTTCCATATAAATTTCTCCCCCTTTTTATAATTGAAATTTGATTATAAAACCATCAAGGAAAGAGAACGTGCTCTATTCATAATTTTTCATGTCAAAACTCTCCCTTAACATGTGGCATAAACTTTGTCCTTTAATCTAGAAAACCCAAAAAAAAATATTCAATTTTTATCTTCGTTCACGGATCGCCTTTGACAAAATTTCTCAAAATGGGTAGAAATTGTCAATTTCAAAATTCTGCAGTGACCCGGTGCGCCCAAAACAGCCAAAAATGAAAAACTCTCCCCCTTTTCCAAAGTTGGGTAGAAAGCATCAATTTGCATTAACTGTAGGGGCCTCAAATGCAATTTCTTCAAATTCTCAGCAAAAACAGTCCTTTTTCGAATTTGGGTATGAACTGCCAAATTTTCGAAATTTCAGCGGCTGATTTTGAAACTTCTGCACTTTTCTTCAAAACATACGAAATGTTGTCGCAATCATACAAAGAGTTGTCCCAACATGCGAAGATGGATACAATGTGTCACACTTTCGAAGATATAGGGTCTAATTTCGAAAATTCTGCACCACACTTCAAAACATACAAAACTTTGTCCAATCTTATGAATATTTTGTAAAAGATGTCAAACTTTCGTAAGTTCAGGGGTCATTTTCGAAAAAAATTTCCAATCATATGATTCCACCTTTAACAAAATTTGGTTCTTCATCCCTTCGTTAATATTCATTACCCCTTCATACAAAATCATCTACCTATTTTCTCTCTCCCTTTCGTTCAATCAGAGAACCAAAACCATAGCCAATTCTAACGAAAATTTTTCACTACCATTTTAACGAAAACAAAGCCATTCGAAGCCTCTGAATGACATCTTAACAATTTAGTCTCTGAATCGATCTCACAACCTTCATTCTTCTTTAGCAAGCTTTCAATCATTCGTTCCCAAAAATTCGTTATCATCCTGTTCGTTCAACAGCAACTCAACGTCAAGTCTTCGTCACTTTTTATCAATCTTTCGTGCTTTAGCCCCAAAATGATCTATATCAACATTTCGTTTAATTTTTGAGTTCCCAAATACAAACAACTCAGTCACCAAAAACTTCAAGGCTTCGTCTGTTTGATTGAAACCAAAATCGTCGTCGATTTAACGAAGCATCAAAATCTTCGTTTTTGATTCAAGCCTTGATATCATAATCCAAAATGTTCGAAATCATCATAACTCCAAAATCCACATCACTTTTCGATTTCAGTTCTTCATTATCAAGCCCTTAACCTTCGTTTTTCATGAAATTGAACAGGACATCAAACCTCCTTCGCTTTTCGCAGTTCAACCCAAAACAAACTCACATCGACTTCCAAACCATTGATTCCAAACCCAGTTTAACTTTCAATTTCGAATTTGATTTATCAAGAACACTGATTTTGACTTCCAAAGCGAACTAGCGACCAACACCAGTTGACGTCAATCGACTTCAAATCCAAATCAACAACCAAAAGTTGATATTCAAACATTGAACTCAAGAACCACACAATGATGATCCAATGGTACAACTCAGTGAAGCGTGCGTACAAGTTGAACCAAGAACAACGATTTTGACTTTTTGTTTTGAATTTCAGTTTATCAGTCAACAAACAACAAATTGACAACTTTTCAGAACAATTTCAGATCAAACATCTTATTCCAACTGATATTCATCACCATTCACAATGTTCTATGTCAAGTTCATCCAAATCCAAGAAATAATTTGACTATTTTTCTTGATCAACATGATCATTATCGACCGATAATAACCCAAATCAACTCCAGTCAATTCAAAAGTTCAAAATTATGAAGAACATCAATCGAATTTAAGAAGATTTCTAAAACAAAAATGAAACAATCAATACATGATAATCAGAATGTGTTCGTGAAGTCTAAAGTGACGAAGAACCAAAAGCGATACCGGTGAGTTTCACGATTTTTGATTTCAACAGATTAAGATATTGATTATCATGAACAAGTGGATGATAATGAGAGAGAGGTCATGAAAACATAAAATCGGCTAGGGTTCTATTTGGAACTCTTGGGTGCCAATTTTGGAGCTAAGGGGTTTCTCTCATAGTGTGGAATTCCTAGAGTTTAAACATGTAAACCCTAATCCACTTCCTTGGGCCTTTAATCCAATAAGCCATATGATAAGCCCTTTAGAATAAATCTTCATGGACTCCACAAAGATTTTGTCCACATAATCAACACGGATCATTAGCCCAAACTATAAGTATCACTGATTCACTTAATCAGTCCCTGTTAATTTAATTAGTCTCTTTTGATCACTAAATTAATTCCAAATTAATTCTTGATCAATACTAATTAAACAATATGATTTCTCAATTAATATATTATACTTATAATATTAATAAATCACAAATAACCTCTTTCTCAAATATCCATCCTATCAAATTGCCCTGGTGAATGCAACCCAAAAGGACCATGCTACTCTTGGGTCAAGTACATAACACTTATAGTTATGGGCTTAGACACCTAATCCAACAGGTGTCGTCAGAGGATAACCCAGCAGATCCCCTTACGAAGGGACTGAGTATGCTTAAGCATTTGCAGCATGCTAGGAGTATTGGGCTGAAAGACGATATTAGTTTTAGTGATTAGATAGCCTTTAGAAACATGTAATAGATAAATTTTAATTGACATTTGATGATTAAATAAAGGAGTATTTTTTATAAGTAATGTTATTGTCTTGTGTTAATTATTTACTATTGTTTCACTTTGCATGTTTTGACTTCCTAAAGAATAAGATTATTTAAACTATCCACAGTCGATCATACGTTGGAAGTAACTACGAAAGAAGATTGTCATGAATTGGCTTGTAGACTGTCTAAAGCGTTTAGACATAGCAAAAGTTTGCTACAACGTTCATGAGTGCTACTAAAATAAGATTTGAGCATTGGATTAAACCCACGCTCACATGAATCACTTCATGGAATTTAATCACGAGTGATTGTGAGACGATAATATCATATAGTCTTTAAACCTAGATATATGAGTTACTGTTTATGAGTCGGTTGTGCATTGATAATGCATAAATGCATCAACAACTTGATGTTATAAAACGTATTGTTGTGTACGATTTGATGAGTAAATGGTACAAGCATATAATTCGAAGTTTATCTATTCCTTTTATCCAACGATGTTAAAAGTGATATCTTGGGCCCCTTGATGATTTGATTTGATTTATGTGTCGGGCCCGGTCAGGACTAAGTTGATGTGTTCAATTAAGTTCTATGTCAGATGAATCGGAAATCGGGAAATAAACTGCTAGACAATAATTATGACTATGTTCCATGTATTTGTCCACATGATATCTTGAGAATAGATAACTATACGATCCCTTGTCTAAAGGATGTGTCAGAGTTCGACAACGGCCTTTGACAGCTGTGATTGCTGATCGGATTTTGAAGTCATACTTGCATTTACACTTATTAGACTTATCCAAGTGGGAGACTATTGGATTAGTGTCTAAGCCCATAACTATAATTGGTATGTACTTGACCAGATAGTAGCATGTTCCTTTTGGGTTGCCTTCACCAAAGCAACTTGACTAAATGAATTATGGAGAAAGAGTTTAATTATGATTTATTAATATATTATAGGAATAATATATTAAAAAGAGAAATCATATTATTTAATTGATATTTGTCAAGAATTAATTTAGAATTAATTTTGTGGTCAAAAGAGATTAATTAAATTAAGGGTACTGATATTGTAAATATGTGATAATTGCAAAATGATTTGAGAATCCTTATGGATAGGGGTGGACGAAATCTTATGGATAACCCAGAAGGATTTCGTCCATAATAAGGATTCTAGAAGGATCTTATGGGCGGCTTAGAGCCTAAGCAACCAGATTAGGTCTTTGACTGAAACCCAAGTATCTCAACTATAAATAGACCCCTTGGTCATCACAATTTCGGCTACTTGAACCCTAAGGATCTTAGAGATGAAATTAGTATCCCTTCCCTCTCTCTCTAATATTCTCCAATTGTTTCTTGGTGTTTGTGTTAGTGGTATGACACTTGTGATACTAAAGCACTCAAAGGTTGAAGACTTTCAAGCTACAAAGAAAGGTATAATTCTAACTTTTTTATTATGTCAATTTCGAAAGCATGCTAGATTAGGGTTTATGAGATTTGGATGATTATTGCATGTACAATTAGAAAAACTAGATCCAAAGCTTTAGGGTTTGCATGTGCACCATAGGATTGTTGTTATGCTCAAAACCCATCAATTTGTTCCTCATATTCATTGAGAATTAGACATCTAAGGCCTTACTAAAAGTTGAACACTAAATAAGATTGATGGCGATCCATATCTCATGTTCAACATGATGTCTGAGACAAAGGAATAACTGATACCACACCTTTAGTAACAATTGTAGCTTAGAGCTCTTGGAATTTGTTGTTGATAAGATGACACCCTTCATATATTGTGAGGGGCAGTAGCCTATCGCCAGACATCAACTAGTGTTTATGTCAGTCTATAACGAATCTTGTGCAAGTGGGAGTTTGTTGGATCTATATGGTCAAGAATCATTATTGAGTGATATTTCTAATAACATCTAATCTTATAAGGTCACACCTTTATCAAGTTGCCACATTTTATGTATTTATTAATAATATTATTATTAATAAATAATATCAATTCTTGTAATTAATTAGGGAATAATTAACTTTTTGTGAAAATAACTAGTTATTATATCATGTACAAATTTTTGGACACTTTGGTTAACAATGATTAATAAAATAAGTTAATATATCATAGTTAAAAAACTAGCAAACACATTTTGTCTCTTTCAACCATGTTTGGCCGAAAATTAAGGGAGCACGGGAGGTTGATTGTCAACCTCCCTCCTTTGCTCCCCATGCTCCTAAAGGCTAGCTAATATTTTATATTATTATATGGTGAGGCTTTCCTTTTGCATGGACTCTATAAAGGAGTGTTTAGTTACATTTTTGGTCACTCTTTCTCTTAGAAAAGAGTCATAACTATAACTCTCTTCTTCCATCCACCTCTCTCTCTCTCTCTCTCTCTCTCTCTCTCTCTCTCTCTTTCTTAAAGCTAGTTTGGTGATTAAAAGCTTCCTTGAGTTGAATCATTTATTGCTTATTTAAGTTAAGGGCTTAAAGGATTAAGACACTCAAGAATACAAGAAGGAACTAGCATTCCAAGTGCCTTAATCTTGATGGTGGATACTTGTAGAGAAGATCATTTTCTTTGATATTTCTATCTTCATCAACACCCCAAAACCAAGTAGGTTCAAAGTCTCCAAAGGTTTTAATTCTAAAACACTTTATGGTTATTTTTAATATCATTCTAACCTCTATAAATGGATCCTAGATGGTTTGGTTATGTTATAAATTAAGAAATATACGTGTTATTTCTAAAGCTTTTGTTGCCGGTTTTATGAAAAACTAACTTATATTTTGTATCAAAACCCATCAAGAAGGAACAACCTTAACTAGGAGATTAAGAGGAATGGAAGAAAGTATAAGGAATTCATGGCTTCCAAACTGCCAAGTCTTTTGGGGAGATCAACACCAGTGGAATTAATGTATTGGATCTCCGAGATGGAGATGATGTTTGATAGCTATGACTGCAGCAACCAGGAGAAGACCATTTTACTTGTTAGACAACTAAAGACTAGAGTATTGAGCTGGTGGAAATTGTTGCCTGATTCCATGCCAAAGGGAGAAGCAGGGAAGTTGTCTTGGGTGAACTTCCTTAAGGAGTTAAAGAGGCAATACTACTCTGAACAAGACCATATGGAGATCAATAATGAATTCTAGAATCTGAAGAAAGGAAATATGAGTGTCGATGAGTATATTGTAGCTTTCACTGAAAAGATGAAGCTAATTCCTAACTTGGTTCCTACCGAACTTTCCAAAGTAAACACGTTTGCTATGGGACTACCAACAAATTTTGATCTAATGGTGAAACTAGCAACTACTCTGAAAGCATCCATCTGGGCAGCTAGGAATGTAGAGACCTGGATAAGGGAAAAGGGTCTAGAGAAAGCTAAAACTGGATAAAAAAGGAAGTTTGAAGGATCTTCAAGGTCCTATAAAAAGAGCAGGTTTTTAAAGTCAGGATCCAACGACAAGAGGTCTCGGAGCGTGATGTTCGATTCACCTCCAGATTCTTGAGGAAGTTTCATGAGGAGTTGGCTACTCAGTTGCATTTCATCACTGCTTACCACCCCCAAACTAATGGTCATAGCAAGTGGACGATCCATACGCTCGAGGATATGCTACAGGCATGCATGTTAGACTTTAGAGGGAGTTGGGATACTTACCTTCCACTAGAAGAGTTCTCATACAACAATAGTTATCATTCTACTATTAACTGACCCCGTTTGAGATGTTGTATGGTCGGAGGTGTAGGACTCTGGTTTGTAGGGGAGAGGATGGAAACCGAGTCATCAGAAGCACCGAAGTGGTGCTTAAGACCACTAAATTGATTCAGTAGGTGCGTGATAGATTGCGGACTCCACAGAGCCGTCATAAAAGTTATGCTGACAGAAAACGATTAGATCTCGAGTTTCAGGTGGGAGATTTTAGGTTGCTGAAGGTGTCACCTGGGGAAGGTGTCATTCAGTTTCGGAAGAGGGTCAAGTTAGGGCCCCAATTCATTGGTCCATTCAGGATTTTTGCCCGAGTTTGTAGGGTTGCTTATCGGTTGGATCTTCCGGATGAGCTCGGTCAGATCCATAACACCTTCCACGTGTCTCAGCTCTAGAAGTGTGTTTCAGATGAGACCGTAGTTATTTCTTTGAATGATATTTAGGAGGATAGGAGCTTGAATTATGTGGAGAAGCCCATTGCAGTCTTGGATAGTGTAAGTCCCAAATTTGCTTGACGTATCAATCAGATCCAATTGATGGTGCAGAATCCCAATCATTTGGATGATGCAAGATCAAAATACGAAGAAGGAGAAGAAGAATTTGATGAATCTCTATGTATTGATATGATTAGAATGATGTTCCTTACACAATATTGACACACACTTGCACCTTCTCTTAACTTTCTCTCTCTAGAACACCTTAGAGTACACATACTTAAGCTCCTTTCTAGCCTTGGTTGTCTACACTCCTCACCCTTACAACTATATATATTGACCGCAAATGGGTTCATGACCGTGAACATGTTCACAGTCATGAACACCTTACAACCGTGAACACCCAAACTTTTAACCCAAACAGTCGTAAGCACCAGGCCGTTTACGGTCCTAGACTGAAAAATACAATTGCCTAGAAAAGTAAAGTATAAACCATATTTTTGACCCAACAATCTCCCCCTTGGTTTATAGCTTTCTTTTCTAATTAACCAAACAAACTCCCCCTAAAAAAGTAGTTGGCTTTTCTTGTCAATCTTCATTGGGAGTTTGGCTTCAGTGTTTATCTTCGATGTCTTCACAGCTTCAAGATGAACTTGATGAATATTCAATAAATGACTTCATCTTGAGCAGTTGGGCTTTTCTTCAAAATTTGACTCTGAATGCACATTGGGTGAAGAGGCTTGATGTAGAGAATCTTGAAAATGGCACTTTCAGTTTGAGAATCTTCAGAGAGAATATCAGAGAGAACGAATCTTCTGGATCACATCAGAAGGTACATAGATAGCAGCAAATTGATTGAGGAGGCTTCAATGCAATCTGTCACATAATCTTCAAGTCAACTTCACCTTACTTCTGGGGTTGAAAGATTGAATATTCAAAGAATAATCTTCAATTCTTGTTCCTTCGAATGATAATTCTTCAATGATCACAGATGAAGCCTTCGCTCAAAAAATCTCGATACAGTCTCCATGAGACTCATCTACATCTGAATTCATTTTTCAAGACAAAAAAAATTTGAGATAAAAACAAAACTAAAAGAAAACTTGGCTCACAATATTTTTTGGATTTTTCATATTTTTTTAAAATTAAAACAGAAACAAAAATATTTTTGGAATTTTTGATTTTTCTGAAAAAAAAAATAAAACATAGATAACAATATTTTTAGATTTTTGGTTTTCTGATTTTTGTTTGATTTTTTAAATTTTTTAATTCTCCCCCTAAATTTGTGCATAGAGGAAAACTATGAACAAATTTACCAAAAACAAAAATAAGGACAAAAATTTAAGACTAATTTGGGATCAAAGTTGTCAGGCAATTCAATGTCTTTTATCAGCACACACCGACATCTTTAGATCTGGTCAATCATCGGTATTGTGGTCCACTTAAACACAAAGGATATTTGACAAATTGGACAGATTATAAGTGATAGGACATTGCACCTATATTCCTAAATAGACCATTTAGCTGACGACGACCAAGGATATTGTTATCCACTTAAATTAAGCAGCGAGATCTATAGACAACCTAGTAAATGGTTCAATTTTAGATGCACTAGAACGTGTTCCCCACTTCCCGACATACCCCGACAATCAAGAACTTACAAAGAACTCCTTACTTTAGGTGAGTAATCAATCATTAAGAAATAATTCAGATATAGAAGTGCATATGTTGTATCCCAGGTCGGATGTCTTCCAATAACGCAGAGGGAACAACATATGAATAACATAGATAGATGGTTAGAGAGATGGTGTGACAGCCCGAAATTTATTTCGTCGTTGTAACCCATTTCCGCTAATAAAATAACATTTATTGTTATTATTTCAGTTAATATTTGGGTTAGAAATATAAATTAATATTTTTATTTTATTGAAACGAAATAAAAACACATGTAACACCTCGAAATTATTTGAGAAAATTTTTAGTTTATGACTAAGCCGTGTTACGAACATTCAATCGGGTAGAACTTTAAACCCCGTTTAACGTCAGTATCGGTTAGATTCCCACCTGGCCACAAACCCAACCCCTATATAAGGGTTGAGTGGGCATTGAATGGAACTCTTTACCACTCTAGTCACTCTCTCTCTCTCTCTCTCTACTCTCTCTCCTCAAGGCCCGATCCATCCAAAAACCGCAAGTTTCCGCTTCTAAACTGTAAGTCCTCTTACCCTAGATTGTTCTAATGCTCATTAAATGTCCATATAGCTCAAAAATCATCCAAATAGGGCAAGAACAAGGAGTTTATGGCCCAAGAACTCTCTTAGGCCGTAAACCCCTAAAAATGTGCCAAAAATGCCCCAAAACCCTTCCTTAGTCTTAGAGGCTAACTTAGAACTTACCATTGAAGTGTTTTATGCATTAAACATTATGTTTGGGGGCTTAAAAGAGGGTTTACGGCCCAAGAACATTCTTAGGCCATAAACTCCCTCAAACTATGCAAATTAAGCCCTAAACCCCCTATTTAGCCTTGGACCTTCACTTAGAAACTTTTAGGAATGAGCTAAGGACCTCAAAATCGAAGTATGAGGGGTATCCAAGAGTTCACGACCGTAAACCATGGGTTTCACGAACGTAAACTCCCAAGTAGTGGTCCTAGGACTGCAAACTCCAAGGGAGTGCCCTCTTTTAACTCTAAACAACCCTCAAGCCTTAGATTAAGCCCTAGAACTATCCCTAGTGATATAAGAAACCTTTAAGCACTCAAACCCACTCCTCCCATGAGTTTATGACCGTAAACTCATGGGGGAAATGGTCCCTGAGCCGTAAACTCACCTAAGGTGAGTATTAGAAGAGTAAACTCCATGGTGAGGCCTTATACTCTTTCATTGCAACCTAATAGCCTCCTACCACTTGACCAAAGCGTTTTTCTTCAAATTAGGATGTCTATGCATGTTAAATTAGTGTTTCACTCACTAATTATATGAAAACATATGTCTTCATATGTTAATAGATTCATAAAGTGTGTTCAAGTCTTCACTTGACACCAAACACTCAACAGAGACTTCCATCCGATCCACTCGCTTCAGGTGAGTTCATACCCCTTAATTAACCTTTTTCAAATGTTTTTACATGTTTTAGGGGGGGAATACAATCTAAATGCAAAAAGTTTTAGTATCAAACCATATGTGATTTATAACTTGCAACCAAAAAGGATTTTCTATACTTTTAGCTACTTGTCAATAAAACTGTTTTAGATAACCATCAAACGCATTTTCTGTGTTAAATTGTCATCAAATTATTTTCAAACTTCTTTTAAATTACTTTTCTTTTAAGCTATATCTACACCAATATATTTATATAAGTAAGACTTGAAGGACTTAGGACCGATAACTCGCATTATTTCCTGTTCTTGTTTGATTGTGGTCTTAGGGTATACTGTTATACGTCCGACTGTCGTTGAATTCTTAGTTATATATCATATATATTTGTGTTAGATATGAAAGTCTTTATCTTATTCAAGACCTTTGTAAATAAAAGGCTTGCAATCCCACACACTATTTAACTATAATAGGTATAGTTAAGACTACTGCTCGTTACCTCTATTACTATGATACCCACTATAAATACTACTACTACAAGTTAATGCACTCTATACACTATACTAAAAGTTACTATACTATAATACCAGAGAATACACTAATCCAGAATATAACACACTATCCCTCTATACGGCACTCTACTACGCAAATACCATGTAACCAGAGCTTCCCGGAAGGAAATCAACACTACATGTATAGATCTATACAGGACGGACGCTATTACATCCTGAATGTTAACTACAGTCTGAGCCGACTAGGCCCAGGGATGGCACTACATCGCTACACTATGTATGACCGGGAAGGTCATCGGACCCTCTATTATCATTCAGTTTGGTTGCATGAGAGATCACATCCATATCCAAATTAACACACTAAGACTTAAAGTCTAAGCTAACTTCCCGAAGTAAATAAACATATATTACTAATTGAAGTTTGCAACACTACTACAGCCAATCGGCAATACTTTTCCTTATTTATGTTACTTGAATGAAATTTATTACCTTATTTTTATAACTGAAGGTTTCAATGGAAATACTTCTACACACTCGAAGGATTTAACTTACAAATGCTCAATTTTGGAAAATATAGGATTTTCTAGGGAATTCTACTATTCTTAAACATTAATTACAGCTTTTATATTACATGATTGTAAACACTTTTATACAAGCAATGACACTAAATTCTTATGAACTCACCAGCTTTATGCTGATACTTGTTTTCAAAATAACTTGTATCCTCAGGTCAAAGATAGACAGGTACTGGTGCAGCTTTTGAGAAGATGGAGCGTATACAAGACTCATCTTTTATTTTGTTATACTTTTGGTGTCTATCAAAACTATACAGAACATGCTTGTAATTAAATTTACTATATTTAATACATTGGTTTTGTCGCTTGTTTTTACTATTATGCAATTGGTATGATACTCTACATGACGTCCTCTACCCCAGAACGTATACCGCCGTTCTCGGTTTTGGGATGTGACAGATTGGTATCAGAGAATTGTTTATAGTGAATCAAGTATACCAACCCATAAAATATATACGAACGGGACTAAAACACTCTGACCAAGAATATATACTTTTAAATAGTAAAATATTTAATTAAGTATATGTATATATATATATATATATATATATATATATATATATATATATATATATATATTCACAAACACAACAGAACAAAAGTATAAAGATTGTTGAACAACACAATTAAGCTTAGAGACATATAGTCACATCTGGGTGGATGTAGCCTGATCAACTATATCTTTCTAGGAGTGACTAGCATGTGCCTAAGAGTGGTTGTGGTGTTGAAACAAGTCTAAAAACTTACCAACACTACCACCAAAACATTAGAACAAGAATACTATAGGAGTATTTTGTATTCCACTACCTACATATGTGATAACAAAAAGGGTCGTTACTAGTAGGGCAATAGTTGCTAAGTGGATACACCACGGTTACATGTGACTAGGGTGCTATAGACTTAGAATCTGTGACCTTTGCTTCATTTCCTGCTCTTGTTTGATTGGAGATCTGGAGTTAGGGCCGCTTATTCGAAGGACTATCTTGCTTCGGTTACATGTAATTGGTATGCACTATGCAAGTATTGGGTCGACTAATAACGATCCTCTTATAAGTATCTTAGATAAGTACGTCTATCAACCTTCCCTTCCCCACTCTCACGTAGATAGCATGGTTGGCTTCCACCTTCCCGACGATCTGTATTATCCGAACCAAGGCAATGGAGGATGGCCCGATGAGGAAGCAGAAGATGATCACCAGATCCCGTTGGATGATCACCGTGCTGAAGGCTTTTCGGATTACTCCGACTCCGAGCCAGAAGTCAACAACCTGCCCCCAGTAGCTCCAAACCCTAACCCCGCCCGACATTTCAAGGCCCCACTCCCACGTGGGCAATAACCTTGAACCAATGGAGCGATGAGTAGGGTCAGCCTTTACCTTTCAATGGAGATCGAAGCTTCTACAACATAAGCGAGGGAGGTTCAGCGGACTGAGTCTTACCCATCATGGCCCGAAGGATTGCCAGGAACGTCAAGCAAGGTCAAGAAGCTATTGGCCGAGTTGTGGAAGTTGATGCCAACTCTAACCTCAACACTGTTCGCATCCGCCAACTGGAAGAAGCTATGGATAATACGAGAAGGACCAATGAGGCTCTGCAACAACAGCTAGCTACATCCCGAGCGGAAGTCAGGGAACTCCAGACGCGTCATAGAGCACAAGAAATACATCTTCAAGAAGTTGTTCGCCAACTGGCTGATCTTAGGGTTCGCCCAAGGGATACCCGTCGCCAGTAGAAGATGTCCACTTATCTCCCTCTTTTGTTTAAGGACTAGCCTTTTTCCTTTCTATGCTTGGTCGAGCACTTGTCTGTAAACATTCCTAACTTTGAAAGTACTCTAATTAGGCTTCTAGACTTCCAACATTTTCCCTTATGGTTTGATGCAAGACCTACTGTTAGGTCACTTTTCTCGAACTTATATTACTTCATTAATACCAGTAAAATTGGCAGTTAACTACTCTGTTGCTATGACACTCTCTGATTTTTGGGCTATGTTGATTTAGTCTATGAAACACTCTTATCATACTTACAATAGACTCTTACTATTGTCATCATCTCTATGAACTTTCAGTAAAAGATGCCTCCCCGTAAGCGTCCGAACAGAGGCAGACCTGCGGCTCAAACTCCACCTCCACCACCTCCTCCTCGGTAGTTCGATCCGGTGCTATTTCAGACAGCTGTGACAGCAGCCATGGCCCAAATGAATTTTGGCGATGCCAATGGAGCCGGAATGGGCACCAACTCCAGACATGGTGAAATCCATACACGTACACAAGGGTGTACTTATAAGGATTTCATGAACTGTAAACCAACATTTTTCAATGGGACCGGAGGAATCCTTGCTCTATCCCAATGGATCGAAAGAACTGAAGTTGTCTTCGAAATGTGCTCATTCCCCGAAGAAAGCAAAATAAAGTTCATTGCTGCCACTTTCGCGGAAAGGGCCCTGACATGGTGGAATGGCCATGTCAATTCACTCTCTTTAATAACAGCCAATGCCATGGGCTGGGACACACTAAAGGACCTACTGAGAAGGGAGTACTGCCCTAGGGGTGAAATTCAAAAGCTTGAGGAGGAACTCTGGAACCTCTAGATGAAAGGGACTGACATAACAACTTATACAGCCAGGTTCTGCGACTTGGCCGCTATGTGCCCTAACATGATCCCTTCTGAGAGCAAGAAGATTGAAAAATACATCTAGGGTTTAATGCCCCCGTATCGAGGAAACATTTTAGCATCACGCCTTACGACCTTTGACAGCGCCAAGGAATTGGCCCAAAGGTTGATTGATCATGAAGTTCCTGCCACCCCATCAACAACCACTACGACTACCACTACACCACCCAAATCAACTAACAACAAGAGGAAGCGTTGGGATCAGAAGAAGGGCAAGAAAACTCAAACCTCCTCCAAAAATAAACAAATCGTGGCTATCCATGCTGCCACCACTCCTGCTACCCCGATACCAGCAAAAACCTATGTTGGAAACCTGCCCAACTGTCCCAAGTGCCCCTTCCATCACAATGGCCCCTGCCTTGAATTGCACTGCACCAACTGCGACCAGAAGGGCCATACCGTGCGGTTTTGCAGATCCCAACCCAAACCTATCTCTCAAGTCCCCAGCTCGGGAGTGAGCCAGGCCTGTTATGGCTGTGGAGAGGTAGGTCATTTCAAGAAAAACTGTCCGAAGGCCGGAAATACGGGAGGAACAGGAAGCCTACTCGCTATTGGCCACAATGAAGCAGTGGCGGACCCCACAGTAGTCACGGGTACGTTCCTTCTCAACAACTCTTATGCTTGTGTCTTATTCGATAGTGGTGCAGAAAGAAGCTTCATAAACCAAAACTTTAAACACTTACTTATGCAATCCCCACAACCACTAAAAGAAACATTCTTCTTAGAAATGGCTAACGGAAAGACAGAAAGCTCTAACGAAATTTACATAGGTTGTAACCTCACGCTAGATGATCATTCATCCCAATCGACCTCATACAACTTTCGATCAAGAGTTTCGATGTTATTGTGGGCATGGACTGGTTGAGTCTCCATCACACCGATATCATGTGCTTCAACAAAGCAATCTGTCTAAATCTACCGAACAATGAGACCCTGTTAATCTACGGAGACAAACCCAGTACGAGCCTTCGCATCATCTCGAGTATTGGAAGTACTTATGTAAGGAATATCGCGCATTCCTTGCACACATTGTCGAAACGAGCTAGAAAACGAAAGATCTAAAAGATTTCCCCGTTGTATGCGACTTCCGCGACGTCTTTCCAGATGAGCTACCAGGTTTACCTCCCAAACGTCAAGTTGAGTTCAGAATCGATCTAATCCCAGGAGCTACCCCCGTAGCTAAATCACCATATCGTCTAGCGCCTACTGAAATGCAAGAACTGTCCGGTCAACTTAATGAGCTGCTCAGCAAGGGCTTTAAGACCAAGTTTCTCACCCTGGGGAGCATCGGTCTTGTTCGTAAAGAAGAAGCACAGATCATTCCAAATGTGCATCAATTACAGAGAACTCAACAAGCTGACGGTCAAGAATCGCTACCCTCTTCCCCGTATAGACAACCTTTTCGACCAACTGCAAGGGGCTAGTTACTTCTCCAAGATTGATCTCAGATCCGGATATCATCAGTTACAAGTACTTGAGGAGGATGTCCCGAAAACAACCTTCTGAACTCGTTACGGCCACTTCAAGTTTGTTATAATGCCGTTCGGACTGACCAACGCGCCCGCAGTATTCATGGATTTAATGAATAGGGTGTGCCACCCTTACTTGGATCAGTTCCTCATCGTTTTCATTGATGACATACTCATCTACTCTCGAAGCAAGGAGGAGCATAGCGATCACTTACGTCAAGTCCTAGAAACCCTACGATCAGAGTAGTTATATGCGAAGTTCTCTAAGTGCGAATTTTGGATCCGAAGAGTGGAATTCTTAGGACACGTGGTTAGCGAGGAAGGAATCCACGTGGATCCATCCAAGATTACAGCTATGAGAACTGGTCAGCACCGAACACGCCTACAATAATTCGTCAATTTCTATGCCTCGCTGGCTACTACCACAGATTCATTCAGAACTTCTCTCGGATTGCGAAACCTCTCACCACATTGACTCAGGAAGGCGTGGCATTTGACTGGAGAGAGAAACAGGAGAAGGCATTCCAAACCCTGAAGCGAGCCCTATGCAGAGCACCGGTATTATCCCTGCCCGAAGGGACAGAAGATTTCATGCTATACTACGATGCATCAAACCAGGGGCTCGGTTGTGTCCTGATGCAACGAGGTAAGGTCATCGCCTATGCCTTGAGATAACTGAAGGAACATGATATTAACTACACCACGCACGACCTCGAGTTAGGAGCGGTTGTATTCGCTCTAAAGATCTGGAGGCATTACCTATATGGAACAAAGAGCACGATATACACTGACCACAAAATCCTACAACACATATTTAACCAGAAGGAGCTCAATATGGACAACGACGGTGGGTCGAGCTACTCAATGATTACGAATGCGAATACGTTATCATCCGGGTAAAGCCAATGTAGTAGCAGACGCCCTAAGCCGGAAAGAACGTTCTAGTCGAAGAGTCAAGTCATTAACAATGCATATCCATTCGCGTCTCTCCGCACAGATTAAGGAAGCTTAGCTCGAAGCGTTGAAGCCTGAAAATGTGGCGGGAGAATCCATAAGGGGAATGGATAAGAACTTGGAGGTCAATGGTGACAGAGCCTTATATTTCATCGACCGAATCTGGACACCGCGACACGACGGCTTTAGAGACTTGTTCATGAAGGAGGCCCACAACACCCGATATTCCGTTCACCCAGGTTCAGATAAGATGTATCTGGATCTTAAAAAGTCATACTGGTGGCCTAACATGAAAGTAGAGATTGCTACCTTCGTAAGTAAATGCCTTACTTGCGCAAAGGTCTAGGTCAAATACCATGAGCCATCATGTCTTCTCCAGAAACCTGAGATACCTGAATGGAAGTGGGAGCGAATTACTATGGATTTCATAACCAAGCTACCTAAGACAACAGGTGGGCTTGATACCATATGGGTCATCGTCGACAGATTGACCAAGTCCACACACTTCCTACCCATCAAAGAGACAGACAAGATGGAGAAACTCACAAGAACATACATTAAGGAGATCGTACGGCTGCACGGTGTCCCTATATCTATTATCTCCGATAGAGATAGCAAGTTTACCTCCAGATTTTGGTAGTCCTTACAGAGGGCTCTTGGAACTAAACCAGACATGAGCACAGCCTACCATCCGCAGATCTATGGACAAAGTGAGAGGACTATCCAAACCTTAGAAGATATGCTGCGAGCCTGTGTGATCGACTTTGGTAAGGCGTGGGATACCCACTTACCCCTTGTTGAGTTTTCCTACAACAATAGTTATCACACGAGCATCAAGGCAGCTCCATTCGAAGCCCTCTACGGCCGGAAGTGCAGATCCCCTCTGTGTTGGGCTGAGGTGGGTGAAACCCAGTTAGCTAAAGGACGTGTTCCTGATAGCTCTCTCACAGGTCCAGAGATCATTCGAGAAACAACCGAGAAGATCGTGCAGATACGGGAGCAACTAAAGGCCGCTAGTGATCGACAAAAAAGCTATGCAGACAAATGAAGAAAACCATTGGAATTTCAGGTGGGAGACCGAATCCTTTTGAAAGTCTCTCCCTGGAAGGTCACAATACGCTTTGGAAAGCGTGGGAAGCTGAATCCAAGATACATAGGGCCTTTCGACATTCTCGCCAGAATCGGCCCTGTAGCTTACAAACTCAACCTACCTCGCGAGCTCAGTAACATACATCCTACCTTCCATGTCTCAAACCTGAAAAAGTGCTTATCCGACGAGACTCTCGTAATCCCACTCGACGAGATTGAAGTCAACGAGAGCCTCAAATTCGTGGAAGAGCCTGCGGAGATCATGGACCGAGAGGTCAAACGAACGAAACTAAGCCGCATCCCAATTGTGAAAGTTCGATGGAACACCAAGCGAGGGTCGGAGTTCACTTGGGAGCGCGAGGATCAAATGAAACTTAAATATCCTCATCTCTTCGCTTAGTTGTGTTGTAATACAAACCCTAATGCTTGGATCTAGGTTTCTCTAATTGAACATGCAATGTATCCAAGACTTTGATTGATAGATCTAGTGTAAACATTCAAATCATAACATATGAAATTAGATCTAAAGGAATACCTTGAGTTTCTTGCTTGAATCTTCTTGTCCTTGGAGCTTAGAGTCACAATTGTCACTCCTCTAATGGCTTACAAACACCAAGTAGCAAGAGGATGATAAGAGAGAGAGAGAGAGGAGGGTGAGAAATTGGCCAGGGTTACTCCAATCACAAGGGTGCCGATTTCCTCAACCCTATGGGTCTATTTATACTAGTGAGCTCCTAGGGTTTCACCCTTAAAACCCTAATTGGATAACTTAGGCCCTAAGCAATCCAATGATCCCTATGGACTAGGCCTTGGACGATTTCTAGGTTCTTCCAAACCCTAAAATCGTCCACCCTCTTATCCTTAAGGATTCATAGCCCAAAATATAACTATCACACATTTGACAGTTCATGCCCCTTTATTCAATTAATCTCTTTAAGTCACCAAATTAATTCCTAATGAATTTATGACTTATATTAATCAAATAACAATATTATTATTACTTATATTATTCTCATAATATATTAATAATATTTCTTCTCTCATTATAAATCATCCTGTCAAGTTGCTATGGTGAAGGCAACCCAAAAGGACCATGCACAACCGGGTCAAATACTTGCCAAATATAGTTACAGCCTTAGACACTATTCCAACAGTCTCCCACTTGGATAAGTCTAGTAAATATATATACAAGCACAATCCAATTCGCAATCGTAGCTCTCAAAGACGCTGTCAAACTCTGATCTTATCAGTCATGTCCTTTAGATAAGGGATCATACAGTCCTCTGTTAAGATATTATGCGGACAATTCTATGGAACCAATTGTCCAGCAGTTGGTTTCTCGATCTCAGATTTATTCAACATAGAACTTAATCGAACACATCAATTTAGTTCTGACCGGGCCTGGCACATAAGTCAAATCAAATCATCGAGCGGCCGAGATATCGCTTTTACCCTCTTAGGGTAAAAGTAACAGATAAACTTCGACTTATATGCATTTACTTATTCACCAATCAATTATACACAACAATGCGTTTTATAACATCAATTTACTGATGTGGTTTCGCATTATCAATGTACAACCAATTAACAAATAACAAACCATATATCTAGGTTTTAAGACCATATGATATTATCGTCTTGCGATCACCCTTTTTATCACATTCTTTAAGGTGATTCCAGCAAGCGCGGGTTTGTTCCAATGCTCAAAACTAGTTCATAAGCACTCATGAACGTTGCAACAAACCTTTGCTATGTCTAATACCATTTAGAAAATCTACATACCAATTCATGACAATCTTCATTCATATCTACTTCCAACATATGAATGATTGTGGAGTATTCGAATAATTCGATTATTCTTAATAACTCAATTATTCAGGAAGTCAAAACATGCAAAGTGAAACAATAGTTAAACAATTAACATATGACAGTAACTTTACTCATAAATAATACTCCTTTATTTAATCATCAAATGCCAATTACATTTATCTATTAGAATTTTCTAAAACTATCTAATCTAAACTAATATCATCCTTCAGTCTAATACTCCTAGCATGCTGCAAATGCTTAACCCTACTCAGTCCCTTCTTAAGCGGATCTGCTGGGTTATCTTCTGATGATATCCTCTTAACCACGAGGTGTCCTTCTTCTACTCGATGTCTAATAAAGTGATATTTTCTGTCGATATGAAGAGATCTACCATGATCCCTTGGTTCCTTGGTCAAGGCAACCGCTCCTTCATTATCACAGAAAATTTCCATATGCTCCTTTATGGCAGGCACAACCCCAAGATCACCGATGAAGTTCTTCAACCATATTGCCTCCTTCAACGCTTCGCTCGCAGCAATGTACTCTGATTCGCACGTTGAATCAGCCACGGTTTCCTGCTTGGAACTTTTCCAAGTTACTACTCCTCCATTAAGGGTAAAGACCCAGCCCGACTGTGAACGGTAGTTGTCCCTGTCGGTGTGGAAGCTGGCGTCACTATACCCTCGCACCTTTAAGTCATCACTCCCTCCGAGGACTGAAAACCATTCCTTGGTCCTCCGAAGGTACTTAAGGATATTCTTGACCGCAATCCAATGGGCTCGGCCAGGGTTCCCTTGATATCTACAAACCATGCTCAAAGCAAAGGCTACATCAGGGCGAGTACAAGTCATAGCATACATGATTGAGCCAACTACGGAAGCGTAAGTTACTCGGCTCATCTCTGCTATCTCGGCTTCGGTACTCGGACTTTGAGTCTTACTCAATTTGGCATTACTTTGTATCGGTAATTCTCCCTTCTTCGAATTCTCCATACTAAAACGTTTCAGTACTTTATCTAAGTAAGTGTTCTGACTAAGTCCTATTAGTCTGTTACTTCGTTCTCTCACTATCCTTATTCCCAAAATATAGGAAGCCTCTTTGAGGTCCTTCATAGCGAAGCACTTCCCGAGCCAGGACTTAACCTCCTGCAGTGTCGGGACGTCGTTTCCTATGAGTAGTATGTCATCGACATACAAAACGAGGAAGCTAACTATACTCCGACTGGCTTTGACATATACACATGATTCATCTTCGCTTCGTATAAATCCAAACTCTTTGACTTTCTCATCGAAGCAGAGATTCCATCTGCGAGACGCTTGCTTAAGCCCATAAATGGACTTCTGAAGCTTGCACACTCTATTGGGATGCTTCATATCGACAAAACCCTCTGTCTAAGCCATGTAAACATCCTCAGCCAACTTCCCATTAAGGAAAGCGGTCGTGACATCCATCTGCCATATCTCATAATCATGAAATGCAGCAATGGCTAACATCACCCTAATAGATTTTATTTTTGCAACTGGTGGGAAGGTCTCATCATAGTCAACTCCGGGAGTTTGAGTAAAAGCCTTCGCAACCAATCGCGCCTTATATGTGTGTACATTCCCATCCACGTCGGTCTTCTTCTTGAAGATCCATTTGCACCCAACGGTCTTACGTCCGGGCACATTATCAACCAAATTCCAAACTTGGTTGTCATACATGGATTGAATCTCGCTGTCCATTGCCTCTTTCCATTTTGCGGACTCCGGGCCTGCCATGGCTTCCTTATAGCTATTAGGTTCATCAAAATTTATTAGTGTACCATCACTAATATATGTGTCCCCTTCGGTAGTAGTATGAAAACCATAAAACTGGGGTTGAACTCTAACTATTTCGGAACGTCTAACAGGTAAGGACTCGTCAATTGGTTCAACCGGAGATTCCTCCTCGGGTTGAGTGCCAGCAGTAGAGGTTCCTTCATCACTCGATTCTTAAATCTCTTCAAGTTTGATCTGCCTCCTTGGCTTATGAGTTCTCGCTCTCGGAAAACCCCTCTCCTCACAACGAAGACAACATTGTCATTCGGTCTATAGAAGAGATATCCAAAGGATTTCTGCGGGTTGCCGATGAAAATACATCACTCACTACGAGGTTCGAGCTTGTCATGAGTATCTCGTCTTACGAAAGCCCCGCAACCCCAAACCTTGATATGTATCAATGAGGGAGCTTTTGTTGTCCACATCTCGTGAGGTGTTTTGGCAACCTTCTTTGTAGGGACTCGGTTAAGGATATGGGCGGCAATCTCTAAGGCATACCCCCAGAATGAGATAGGTAGTGAAGCACGACTCATCATAGAACGAACCATGTCTAACAAGGTTCGATTACGCCTTTCTGCCACACCATTCAACTGCGGTGTCCTAGGTGGCCTCAATTGCGAAACTATTCCGCATTCTTTGAGATAGTCATGGAATTCAAGACTTAGGTACTCTCCTGATCGGATCGAAGCATCTTGATTTTCCTGCCCAATTGATTCTCCACTTCATGTTTAAATTCTTTAAACTTTTCAAACGTTTTAGACTTGTGCTTGATTAAGTAAATATACCCATATCTACTATAATCATCGGTGAAAGTCACATAGAAACGGTTCGCATCCTTTGTGGTGGATCTAAAGGGTCCACATACATCGGTATGTATGAGATCCAATAAACCCTCACCCCTCTCACATGTACCAGTGAAGGGTGACTTGGTCATCTTTCCAAGCAAACAAGACTCACACGTGTCATCTTCCCTAAGGTCGAATGACTCCAACACTCCATCCTTTTGGAGTTGGGCTATGCGCTTCTTGTTGACATGTCCAAGATGACAATGCCACAAAGATGCTTTATCCATACTATTGGAAGAATCCATGCATAAAACATCATTTCCTAGGTTATCTACAATCATAACAGTTTCATAAATTCCATAACAAGGCATTGCTTCAAAATATAAGACACCATTTAGATAAACATAAATCGAACCACTCTCATTATTAAAAGAAAATCTAAATCCTTGTCTAAACAAACCATGAAATGAAATGATGTTTCTTGCCATATCTGGCGAGTAGCAACAATTATTCAAATCTAAACTTAATCCATTACTAAGCACTAAAAAATACACTCCAATCTTGGTGACAGACGACGATCTTCTGTTCCCCATGATTAGATTTATTCTTCCACGCTCCACATCCCAATTTTCTTTTTAGTCCCTGCAATTCAGAACAAATGTGGTAACCACACCCGGGATCAAGGACCCAAGAAATAGCATGAGATGAATAATTAGATTTAATTGAGTAAATACCTGCAAAAGACGGCTTGATCTTTCCTTCCCTGATGGCTTGCAGATATTCTAGGCAGCTTCTTTTCCAATGCTCTATTTTTGTGGCGATGGTGGCACTCTGCCTCCTTCGGGTTAGGGTTGGGTTTAGCATGATTAACTTTGGTCCCACTAGAAGAGGAACCATCTCGGGAGTTTCCCTTGCAGTGGCTCTTTGACGGAGCCTTCCTCTTCTGGCCCCTTCCCTGCCCAATAGCCAAAACAGGAGCAGCAGGTGGATTGGGAGTGGGTACAACAGACTTGTCCTTGAGGTTTCTCTCAGCAACCCTTAGGAGACCTTGGAGTTTGCTTAGGGTGACCTCTTCCTTGTTCATGTGGTAGGTCATCCTAAATTGGTTGTAACACGGAGGTAAGGAATGAAGTACCATGTCGATCGCCAAATCTTCCCCAAAGTCGACATTCAACTTGCGAAGACGATCGACATACCTTTGCATCTTTTGCAAGTGCACGGTTAGAGAATCTCCATGTCCCATTTTAGTAGAGATCATGTTAGTGAAAATCTCGTAACGTTCCTGCCTCGCGTTTTGATGGTATCTCTCCAATAAGTCTTGATGCATCTCGTAAGGATACATGTCCTCATAGGACTTTTGGAATTCGGCATTCATTGTGGCTATCATGATGCAATGAACCTTCGTTGCATCACGTTCATGAGTTTCAAAAGCAGTCATTTCAGCCGGAGTATCGATTTCTGGATTGATCTTCTCGAGCTTCTCATCAAGGACATACTCCTTGTCCTCGTAGCGAGAAATCGTGCGAATGTATCTTATCTATTCGCTAAAGTTCGTTCCATCGAAATTCACTTTTTGGCAAAGGCTCATTAGCGTGAATGAGCTAGCAGCAGCATTGTTCGCATTCGACATCTACAAATAGAAAGGACAAAGTTTGATTAGAATTGAATCCCTAATTATTACCCAATATGAAAAATTAGGGCTAGGATCCAACAACATTATTTACACATTAGAAAAGGGATTCCGTAATCCAACATGCAAACAATTTGACGGTAAGTGAATGACGATTCTCTAATTCTCCACCATGAAAACATAACCTTAAGTTCTAAATGTTTTGAGAATTCCTAGGTTTCGATGAGATTCATTGAACTTTTCATTGGCATGTTTAAATCTCGATATGCCCCTCTCGTTTGTGTCTGGGATGCCGAGGATCACAAAGTGGGTGTGAATAACCATGCAAATCTACACGGTGCCTTCATTGTTACAATCACCTATTCGATGTGTCGGTAAACCACACATGCTCCATCGAACTATGATAAACAATGAATCACCCTTTGCCACCTTTGCTTCGAACCAATTAGTGTGCCGGTAAACCACACACGCTCCACTAACTTCTTAGCAATGGTGCAAAGTGTAATTTCATGGGTTTGCATCAATTCACTTTTCCTAAAGTAACTAGGATTAGGAATTTGAAAAACATGTAGTTACTTTATATTTTAATATTATACTTTTAATGAGGAGATAGGGTTGCCCTATCCTACCCGTTCGGCTAACGACCCTCCACTGATCAAGCAAGCTGTGGGTGTGAGTGTACACCCATTAAGCGCCATTTTATAGGCCGCAACCTTATACCCACCTTATAGACCGGCTTCGTGAATGAGGCCTACTAATGGTAAGACCAACATTTTAATTATATATATATATATATATATATATATATATATATATATATATATATATATATATTAGTCTTGTAATATTATATTAGTATATGGTTGAATTTTAAACTTGTAAAATTCTAGGGTTTGAAATTTAAATTGTCTAAATTAAACTTTTAATCACAAAACATAAATTTCAAAACTTGAGGACAAGTTTTAAACTTTTAAAAACATAAGGGATTAAATAACAAATAATTTATTTTAACCATTTAATCTCATAATTATCCATATTTGATTTATTTAAATGTTTCTTGCAAAACAATTCACCAATTTAATTAAAATAATCAATTAATATCATATAAGGAAATTACTATTCAATTAATTGGCAAATATCTTTTGTTAGGTCAAGGATATACTCACATATATGTTTAAAATCGGATTTTATTGACCCATGAAGATTAAGGCAAGTTTCCATAAGAAAAACAGCAAGAAATCTCGAAACTAGCTCCTTCTGACGCTCGAACTCGCCAAGTACCACAATGGACTCGCCGAGTTGAGGCCTACTCGCCGAGTACACTGTGGTACTCGCCGAGTTCATCAGGCAGAAGGACAAAAACGATTTTTTTCAATCAACAAGCAATCAACCAATGCATCAATTTAATAGAAACCAATCAAGCTCTGATACCACTTATGGATTTGAGCCATAAGAACATTCCTATGTGCACATACAAACCCTAATGATTGGATCTAGGTTTCTCTAATTGAACATGCAATGTATCCAAGACATTGATTGATAGATCTAGTGTAAACATTCAAATCATAACATATGAAATCAGATCTAAAGGAATACCTTGAGTTGCTTTCTTGAATCTTCTTGTCCTTGGAGCTTAGAGTCACAATTGTCACTCCTCTAATGGCTTACAAACACCAACTAGCAAGATGATGATAAGAGAGAGAGAGAGAGAGGAGGGTGATAAATCGGTCAGGGTTACTCCAATCACAAGGGTGCCGATTTCCTCAACCCTATTGGTCTATTTATACTAGTGAGCTCCTAGGGTTTCACCCTTAAAACCCTAATTGGATAACTTAGGCCCTAAGCAATCCAATGATCCCTATGGACTAGGCCTTGGACGATTTCTAGGTTCTTCCAAACCCTAAAATCGTCCACCCTCTTATCCTTAAGGATTCATAGCCCAAAATATAACTATCACACATTTGACAGTTCATGCCCCTTTATTCAATTAATCTCTTTAAGTCACCAAATTAATTCCTAATTAATTTATGACTTATATTAATCAAATAACAATATTATTATTACTTATATTATTCTCATAATATATTAATAATATTTCTTCTCTCATTATAAATCATCCTGTCAAGTTGCTATGGTGAAGGCAACCCAAAAGGACTATGCACAACCGGGTCAAATACTTGCCAAATATAGTTACAGCCTTAGACACTATTCCAACAAAATTAGTGTTTCACTCACTAATTATAAGAAAACATATGTCTTCATATGTTACTAGATTCATAAAGTGTGTTCAAGTCTTCACTTGACACCAAACACTCAACTGAGACTTCCATCCGATCCACTCGCCTCAGGTGAGTTCATACCCCTTAATTAACCTTTTCAAATGTTTTTACATGTTTTAGGAGGGGAATACAAGTTAAATGCAACAAGTTTTAGTATCAAACCATATGAGATTTATAACTTGCAACCAAAAAGGATTTTCTATACTTTTAGCTACTTGTAAATAAAACTGTTTTAGATTACCCTCAAACGCATTTTCTATGTTAAATTTTCATCAAATTATTTTCAAACTGCTTTTAAATTACTTTTCTTTTAAGCTATATCTACACCAATATATTTATATAAGTAAGACTTGAAGGACTTAGGACCGATAACTCGCCTTATTTCCTGTTCTTGTTTGATTGTGGTCTTAGGGTATAATGTTATCCGTCCGACTGTCATTGAATTCTTAGTTATATATCATATATATTTGTGTTAGATATGAAAGTCTTCATCTTATTCAATACCTTTGTAAATCGAAGGCTTGAAATCCCACACACTATTTAACTATAATAGGTATAGTTAAGACTACTGCTCCTTACCTCTATTACTATGATACCCACTATAAATACTACTACTACAAGTTAATGCACTCTATACACTATACTAAAAGTTACTATACTATAATACCAGAGAATACACTAATCCAGAATATAACACACTATCCCTCTATAGGGCACTCTACTACGCAAATACCATGTAACCAGAGCTTCCCGGAAGGAAATCAACACTACATGTATAGATCTATACAGGACGGACGCTATTACATCCTGAATGTTAACTACAGTCTGAGCCGACTAGGCCCAGGGATGGCACTACATCGCTACACTATGTATGACCGGGAAGGTCATCGGACCCTCTATTATCATTCAGTTTGGTTGCATGAGAGATCACATCTATATCCAAATTAACACACTAAGACTTAAAGTCTAAGCTAACTTCCCGAAGTAAATAAACATATATTACTAATTGAAGTTTGCAACACTACTACAACCAATCGGCAATACTTTTCCTTATTTACATTACTTGAATGAAATTTATTACCTTATTTTTATAACTGAAGGTTTCAATGGAAATACTACTACACACTCGAAGGATTTAACTTACAAATGCTCAATTTTGGAAAATATAGGATTTTCTAGGGAGTTCTACTATTCTTAAACATTAATTACAGCTTTCATATTGCATGATTGTAAACACTTTTATACAAGCAACGCACTAAATTCTTATGAACTCACCAGCTTTATGTTGATACACGTTTTCAAAATAACTTTTATCCTCAGGTCAAAGATAGACAGGTACTGGTGCAGCTTTTGAGAAGATGGAGCATATACAAGACTCATCTTTTATTTTTTTATACTTTTGGTGTCTATCAAAAATATACAGAACATGCTTGTAATTAAATTTACTATATTTAATACAATGGTTGTTGTCGCTTGTTTTTACTATTATGCAATTGTTATGATACTGTACATGACGTCCTCCACCCCAGAACGTATTCCGCCGTTCTCGGTTTTGGGGTGTGACAGATGGTAGGGTGCATATGATGTGTCCTAGGTCGGATCTTCCAATCACACAGAGGGAATAGCATATGACTAACAGATAGAAAGAATTTCATAGAAAAGGATACGCGTAGAGATAGAGTTGCATATGTTGCATTCCAGGTCGGATATGTTCCAATCACGCAAAGGAAGCAACAAATGACTGACAGATAGAAAGCAATAAAATAATTTCCTACAAATCTACTTTATCAGAACCCCCCAATCATCCTATCAATATCGGAATAAAGGACATGAGTCCATACATCAAGGAAATGTTGAGCCACAGTTCTAGATAATTAACTTTTAGTGTATCATGCAGGTTCTCATGTTTGTCTCACTGTTCAATCTATCCAAGCGTCGTATGGTCGGTCCAAATGAGACTATCTAAGTTCATATTGTCTAGTCCTTTCATTTGTCGATCAATGTCTAGTCCTTTTGAATCCTTTGTGCCTACCAGCACATTGAACACATAGTTTAGACAATTTGGCTTTGGTGCATTACACGAATTTCAGATTGCCCTTTAGCACTAGACTTTATATCGCTTCCCAATTAACAAAACTTTCAAATGAAAAATTATAAGAAAATAAAAGATTGTCTTCAAAACGAATCAGTTTAAGATAAACTCAGGAGTATCGAGAAGAAAAATCAAACCGTAAGTCACCGATTAAATTTGCATCCAGAAGGTCTGAGAACAGCACACATAATCTCAAAACAGATCCGAAACTTCTTCACACCGTTAAGCATAAAACCCCATGTGTGATCCTTTCCTTTCTTCCTTTCCAGAAAAGGACACATACTCTCAATCAAAGTTCTGAGTGTTGTACAGTTGAGAGATGTCCCCTATCATGTGCTTGGAACAGCCACTATCAACAAACTGAAGTATAATAATATTCCTCCATAGCCTCTCCAACATAGTGCAGGATTAGTTTGTCTTTGGAACCTAGTCCATTTTGAAACTGGTTCGACCTTTGTCATCCTTGCATGGTACTCTCTCCCATGCCATATTTGTTTATCACAAACAGAAGATGAAGAAATATTAGAGTCATTAGGTGATTTGGGATAGTGAACCTTCGGAACCCATCGATAGTCTGGTTTAACCCATTTCTTGTTTGAGCGAATGGGTGTCTCGACACTTGATTTTGAACTTGAAGTCGATCGGCGAGATGACTTTGACCTAACCGTTATTGGTTTCACCGGAGCATCTCTTGGATTGGACTTCTTTTCCGTCGTTCCCTTCTTGACTTTGGGGTTTTGATTCTTGGCCTTTTACGTGCTCCAGTCACCATTGTTTGAACGTGGCCTCGAAGGGTTTCTTTTGAAGTATCTCCCTCTTGGCGCATTCTGTCAGCCTTGTGCGTAGTAGGGAACGTATGCACAATTTGGACAGTTTCGGGCAATGTGTCCAGGTGCTCCACAGTGAAAACATGTATTTTTCTTCACATAGGAATTGTTTCTTCCTGTCCATGGTGGCATGCCCTTGCCTTGTCTCTTATTGTTCCCACAACAACAGTTGCAACAGGCACTCAGATTTGCTTGTTTTGGTGGCCTGTATTTACCAACAACAAGTTGATTAGAAGCAATAGATTCAGAGTTCAAGGAGTTGTTTGTTTGTTCAGTAGTGTTCTCCTTATTCTCATCCTCTACTACTTTACCTGCACATGAAGTGGAAGCATCATAAACATTCACCTTAATAACCTCAGTAGGCCCAGATGGTTCAGTCTTAACTAAAGACGGTTCAGGGAGTAGGCCAAACTGATTAGGTGTCTCTACCTCATTAGTCTCAAGGGGTGGGTTATAGTTGTCACTGAAAGAAGGTAGAACACTATGATACACTAACCCCTTAGATTCATTATCTTTGAATGTTAATTATTTTTCAATCATTGTTGCAAATTTTTCACTTAACACATCATATTTTTTTAAAATGGAATTCAACATTTTGAAAATGGATCTTCAATGTGTCAAGTTCTTCAGTTACAGCAGCAAATTCTTTATGAAGATATTTATAATTGACACACTTGTTACTGTAGTCCTCTTGCAATTTCTTAAACTCCTTCATCTTGGCATCTAGTTGTTCTTTTAATGGTTTCTGACCTTTCCTAAGTTGGTACCCCTCCAATTTAAAGTCCTCGTTCTCCCTCTTTATCAATTCAATTTGTTCACGAAGAAATTTAATTGTAGCTTCACAAGATTTAGTACATGAAACTTCATTGACCGAAATGTTTGAGGAACTCAGTGCTTATTTTTAAATTATTCTTTGACTTAAAAACTCAAAACCATAAAAGTCAAATTTAAAAAGTCAAATTTAAAAGTCAAACTTAGAAGTCAAACCGAAAAGCTAAAAGTAAAATTTTGAAGGTTAAACGAGAAAGTCAAAGTTTAAAGTCAAAGGTCAAACTTGAAGGTCAAAGTCAAAAAATTTTAAGTCAAAAGTCAATTTAGAAAGTCAAAAATTAAAAACCAAAATTTTTGGTCGAAAATGAAATTTTAAAATAAAAATAAAAAAATTGAATTTTGGGTTGAAAGTGTTAAAAATGCGAAATTAGGTCAAATAGAGAAGCATTAAGATTTAAAATGGGAAGATGTCAAACATGTGGTTTTCTAGATCAAGCGGTAAGGGCGTTGGATGGTTACACAAGGGACCTGGGTTCGAAACCTGGCAAACCCAAATATATTTTTGAATATTTGCTGAAGGCAGCGAACCCTCGTATGAATGCTTGGATCGAACACGCTGTTGGGCCGCAAACGAGGCTCCTAAGCCGAGAACCCTTCTCGGTCACCTCTTTTTTCTCCAAAACTCGATCAAAAACTCATTTTTATCAAAAACAAAAAGAACAAACCCCCACTATTTTGCCAAGAACTATCCAAAAACGGAAAAAATCCTTCAAGAAAAAGATCAAAATCGCTCCAGATCTGGCCAAATTGATTGATACAAACCAAGCTCTGATACCAACTGTAAGACCCAAATTTGCTTGACGTATCAATCAGATCCAATTGATGGTGCGGAATCTCAATCAATTGGATGATGCAAGATCAAAATAAGAAAAGGAGAAGAAGAATTTGATGAATCTCTATGTATTGATATAATTAGAATGATGTTCCTTACACAAGATTCACACACACTTGCACCTTCTCTCAACTTTCTCTCTGTAGAACACCTTAGAGTATACACACTTAAGCTCCTTTCTAGACTTGGCCATCTACAGTCCTCACCCTTACAGCTGTATATTAACCGCAAATGGGTTCACGGCCGTGAACAACTTACAACTGTGAACACCCAAACTTTTAACCCAAACAGCCGTTAACACCAGGTCGTTTACGGTCCTAGACTGAAAAATACAATTGCCTATAAAAGTAAAGTATAAACCATATTTTTAACCCAACAGATAGAGGAACTAAATCTCTTCGTAACAAGGTGGTGAAGCTAGTGAAGGTGCTATGGTAGCACCGGAAGGGCTACGAATAGACTTAAAAGTCGGAGGACAAGATGTGAGAGCCCTAACCGGATCTATTTGCGCCAGCGGACTACGAGGATGAATTGTAGTTCAATTGGGGGAGATTTGTAACACTCCAATCCAGTTATTCCATTATTAACCCTCAAGTATTTCATTTTTGGAAAAAATGGTCCTTCCGTATGTTGGGCGTACATTTGGGTACGCTTAGCGTACGCGTGTGTGTGCATCAAGTGGCTAAGGCTCGTATGTTGGGCGTAAGAGTAGGTACGTAGGACGTATGTGGTAGATGACTAAAACCCTAATTTCTTGACTTGCCCCCTATTTAAACAACCTTATATCATTTTGATCAAACCCTAATCTTCCACCATAGCCTCATTTTGTCCTTAAACCCTATTTATGCAAGAACTTGTGAGATTTGAGAATAAAGGTGTGTTTGGTGACTTTTCTAGAGGGTGTTCAAGAAGAAGAAGGTGATGACCATGCCTTGGATGTTATTGGGCTTCTAGATCCAGCATCTAGTTCATCTTGAAGAACTTCTGGAGGTAAAAAGTGATAACCTTCCCATCTCTTTTGCTAGATTCAGTTAGGGTTTTGTTATGAAGTCCATTTTTTTGGTTCTTGGACCCTCTCGTGAGTTTAGCAACTCCAGAGACTAGGATTGTTAGATCTAAGCTCCTTGAGCATGCTTGATGCATAAAGATGACATCTTGAAGGTTGTATTGAGACCATGCATGAATATAAGGTCTCAAAAGTGGTCTTAATGGGAGAAATTAAGTATTGGGGACCCATGTGGAATGCAAGGGCATAAAGTTGCCAACTTTATGCCCCAGGACATCTAAATATACTCAGATATGAAGTTAGACGTTGAGATCTTAAGTATTAAGCACTTAATAGACTTTTGTGCATGGACAGTTTGTACGTTGGGCGTACTATGTAACATCCCATTTAAAATATAAAAATTAATTAATAAACTTAGAACCCAAGAAGCAATTTGTATTATTATTATATGTTATTATTGTTCGATTGCATGGCATCATCCGCTTGGATAGACTAAAGTGAGAGAAATAAGCCACTTATGGTTATTAATATTGTTGAGCCTAGAGGATTGCATCATGGGCTCGGTCCATAGCCTAGTTTTGTTGCCGGTATTGGGCCTGTCCAACCGTGCATTATTTTACATTAGGGTTTAGTATTAAAGCTGCATGCATGCAGGCTTAGTAATAATCGCTTTCATTATTTTCATCTTTACGATTCTGTAAACCCTAGCTCGCCTCTACAGCGGAAGTTCTTCATCGAGCTCTGCTGAGGCGTGACTCAGTTTTGAATCATAAGCACATATTTGATTTTGATCTGTGTTTGTTCTTGTTTATTCTTAAAATTGTTTGAATTCTTTTATCGCACTTTTGAAAGATCTAAACGATCTAAGAGTTTTTAACTCAACAATTAGTATCAGAGCAGGAGACTGTGTAATCCATACACACCTCTTCTGTCGAAGAAGTTCGTAGGGTTTCTTATTCCGCATTGATTGATATTTATTGAGCCGTCACTCTTTATTGACGTATCTCATTAATTGTTAATCCAACCCTAATTGAAAAATTACAAGTCTGATCTTTTACAGGTTTTCGATCAAAAGTATTCATCATGTCAATGGACGATTCTCAAACCATTCCAATTAATATCTCCAACAGCATAGGGTCTATAACAAGAATACCAATCTTTTATACGCAAGACTATGAAGTCTGGACACATCACTTTGAAGACTACGTGATTGGATCGGAGGACAATGGTTATCTAATCTGGGAAGCAATCACTTCTGGCCCATTCGCTCATTCCAGCACGTCAAAGATTGTGAAAACGCAGAAGGAATACAATCATCTTGTTAATGACGTCATAGATATTCCTCAGGATGAAAAGGAGAAGTTTCAGTGCAACATTAAAGCTCTAAGGATGATAAGGTTTGCGCTGCAATCAGATACATTTCGTTTGGTTAGTTCCTGCGCTACAGTCAAGGAGATCTGGGATAGATTGAAGGAATTATACTCCACAGATGAAGATCTGGAACACTCTATTCAAACCCTCCTGTTATCAGAGTTTGGTGATTTTAAGCAAAATCCTGAAGAAAAGTTGGTCCAAACTTTCGATCGTTTCAATCATCTTTTGAGCAAGATGATAAAGCATGGTATTGAAAGAAAGGTGATTCAACAAAAGGTCAGATTCATGAATGGTCTCAGACCTGAATAGATGGCTGTTGTTTCAACTATCAAAGCTCATGAACAGTTCAAATCATACTCTTTGGCAAAGCTTGTGGGTATTTTAAAATCCCATGTGAATGCCTTGTCGAAGGAAACAAATGTTGTTTCGGGTCTTGGTTCTCTAGCTCTTGTCTCTAAAGGAAAGAGTTCGATAGAAGAAGAAGAAGAATTAGATCTTGTTGATTTTGATCTAACTTGCGAGGAATATGCTATGATGGTGTCAAATCCAAGAAAATTTATCAAGAAGAAATTCCCAACCAACAAAAACCGTAATTGGCAGAGAAGTTATAGCGCCGAAAGGGTCAAGGAGGAACCGAAGTTGGGATCAAAGACCGAAGAGTTGAAGAAGGAGACTAAGACTGGAGGAGACTCAGGTTTTCACTGTCACTATTGTGGAGGCAAAAATCATTTCGCCAAAGACTGCATGCTGAGAAAGAAAGAAGAAAAGACAGGCGAAGATGATGAGGAAGCGAGCCTTCTGAGAAGATTGGAGGAGATAAAGAAAAGAAAGTCTATTGTTAATAACTCTGCTATGAATGCTTTGAGTGTGCAGGGCTCGACCAATAGTGATGAGTTTGGAGTTGTGGAAGTCTGGTCCACACATTCGGAGGATGATGAAGTTAGGAAGCCTATTCACGGAAAGGCTATGATGGCAAAAGCAGAGCAGTCTATGGGGAGATGCTTTGCAGTGACTGAGGGTGTATCCCAAATGAGAGGATACACAACTAATGGGGGAGTTGATGAAGAAAGAGAGCGAGAGGACAGATGCTTCGCTGCCAAGCGTGTTAGTGCTCAGATCAACGAATGCGATGAGTTGATCAAAAAGGTACAAGATATTCTTGCTTCTTTAAAATTACCTGCTAATAATTATGAAAAGGAATTAAATAATTTGAAGTCTAAATTCTCTAGCATAAGCAGCAGTCTCACCCAAACCCGTGTCACGAATTCTAACCTAACTGATCAAATCAGCAGGAATCTTAAACTTCTCAAACAAAGAAATGTTTTATGTTTAATTTCTAAGAGGCTTTATTTTAACATTAATCAGTTACATCTTGATTGTGAAATAGGGAAGAAAATTCATCGTATGATTTTACCTTTCCTTGAATTAAAGGAGGATGAAATCGATGCAGAAGCATACAACTGTAAAAGTGTCGTGTCCTCTGATGAAATGTCCCCTGCATATAAGATAGGTCTGGACAAAATTGAATCTTACATAAAGTCCAAGGACCACAAGGACATGCTCAAAAATCTACTTGATGAAAATGATAGGATGAAGCTGAGAGCCGAAACTATACAAAAATTCGACTCATTGAATGCCAACTTAAGTTCAGAAAATAAAATTGATGTTGAAAATACATCTGAACTTAATGAGGACGATGATATGAGTGAAATTTACGTAGAAGATTTGGTAGATTGTTCGGAATTAGCCAAGAGTGAACCGAAGTCCAATCAGAACCTCATTTCTGAAAACTCTGTTGAGTATGCTCGCTCCACTACCGAGAAGACCAAATCTCTCAAAGCTAAAGCAGTTGTGTACCAAAAGGTTCAAACTACTCCAAATCAAGTATACATTACGTCGGGAGTCACTCCACAACAAACTGCAGAGTTAACAGCGATGGTAGAAGAAGACAATGCTGGTGGATGTGATGAGTACTTTTGGTCAGCCCTAATCGATAACGCAGACGAGACGAAGGGACTCTCTCAGAAAACCTCATGGAGAGTGAAAGGAAGATATATACCTAAACCACTGAATGATCCTACAAAGTACGATGTGCCGAGTACAAGTGGAACCAAACCTTGTGTGGATGAACCGACCCAAACCACGAGTGATACCTCTTCAGCAAAGAGTGAATGTTGTGCTCATGCTTCTAAAAGAAAGGCCAACATTCATCGAAATCCCAAACAGGTCGCCGAACGAAAGCATCAACGGAACGTTAGATACAAGAAGAATCTCTCCGAAAGAAAACGTTTCTGGAACTCTCAAAATCGTGATTTTGTAAGGATTGAAAGAAAGTCGAAATTGGAGGAAAACTCAGGGAACCTGAAGCACAGTTATGGCAAGAACCAAAAGAGCGGTTTCGGTCCTTCAAAAGATTGGAACCAAAAGGGCAGTTTCGGTCCCTCAAGTGAATACAACCGAAAGGGTAGTTTCGGTTCATATTCCAACCACAACCGAAAGGGAAGTTTCGGTCCCTCGTCGCTAAACAACCGAAAGGGAACTTTCAGTCCCTCGTCCTAAACAACCGAAAGGAGAGATTCGGTCCCTCATGCAACTCCAACCGAAAGAAAAGTTTCGGTCCTCAAGCCCACAAGTCTGATCTCAAAAACCAAAAACCTAACGTCTCTCCTAATTCCAAATCTCAAAATCCTAGTCCGTCTGTCAAAAACCCTAGTCCTTCTATGTCAACAAAAATTAAAGTTTTCACCATTAAAAGAAAAGATGAAACAACTTTAGTTAAACGTACATATATGGTTGATATTTCTCTTACTATACCATGTCCTGTAAAAGGCTCACAAGGACCCAAGAAACTTTGGGTTCCTAAATCTGCTTAATTTTTTGCAGGTTATACATGACGAGCAGTTTGATGAAGAATGGTACATTGACAGTGGCTGCTCACGTCACATGACAGGGAGAAAAGAAGAACTAAGGGAGTTTCGCTCTCTAAAAGATGGCGGCATTGTAAAGTACGGCAACAATTCTTTTGGAACTATTAAAGGCTACAGGATTATTACTAACGACGAATTCTCAATAAGGAAGGTAGCATACGTTGAAGGGCTCCAACACAATCTAATAAGTGTATCACAGTTGCTGGTTGGTACCGGGTTGAAAGTATCTTTCAACGACGAAGGGTCAGAAATTGTCGAGAAGAAGTCAAGCAACGTTCTTTTAAGATCCAAGCGAAAAGGAGAGATGTATCCACTGAATATCAATCCGATAAAGGGAAAACCAGCAATCTGTTTGCTCTCAAAGGCTCACTCCGATGAAAGCTGGCTATGGCACAGGAGGCTCTCTCACCTGAACTTCAAGGACATCAACAAATTAGTTTTGGGTGATCATGTCCGAGGGCTGCCAGTTCTGAAATTCGATAAAGAACATCTTTGTGCAGCATGTGAAATGGGAAAGCAGAGTCGACAGAGCCATCCTTCTATCATCAACACTAAGGTAATAGAACCATTGGAATTGCTCCATATTGATTTATGTGGTCCATCGTCTATCGAAAGTATTGGAGGAAATAAGTACATTCTGGTAAAAGTAGACGATTTCTCAAGATTCACATGGACCTTCTTTCTCAAGCAAAAGTTAGAAGCAGTTACAAAGCTCAAGCTCTTCATTATACAGATAGAAACACAACTCAGAAAGATTGTTCGTAATATAAGGAGTGATAATGGCCTGGAATTCAAGAACAAAGAATTCGAAAGTTTTCTTGCTGAAAAGGGGACAACTCACAATTTCTCGGCCCCTTATACTCCATAACAAAACGGCATTGTTGAAAGGAGAAATCGATCCTTGTGTGAAGCTGCACGCACCATGTTATGCTTCGCATCTCTGCCATTATACTTCTGGGCTGATGCAATTGCAGCTGCATGTTATACTCAGAATCGATCTTACTTGAATAAACGATTCTCCATTACTCCTTACGAGATTATGAACAACCGAAAACCAAACGTGAAATTCTTTCATGTGTTCGGTTCTACGTGCTTCATTTTCAACTCCAAAGAGAATCGCAACTAGTTCGATGCTAAGGCAGACGAAGGAATTTTCCTAGGCTACTCCCTGAACTCCAAGGCATATAGAGTTCTCCATAAATGATCGAAGAAAATTTAAGAAACATACTTTGTCACTTTTGATGATAGCTATGTTAAGAAGTTAAGGACAACCAATGATGTATCTCAAGATATATTTCCAAAGAACAATCAGGTTACTGTCTCAATCTCAAATCTTTTTGACCAATTCATGCTCTTGTTTGATGAACCTCAGAAACCGATCGACTCAGAGTCAGCAGCTGCAGACAACAAGGTTGACAATTTGAAACAAGTTATAGATGATGCTGCTAAGAAAATAGCTGATGAACAATCCAAAGGAACCAAAGATACAACTGGAAACCAACCTTCTGATAACCATCCTACTGTCGATGGGGAGGGTTCTTCTTCTCATCATGATCAAAGATTTTCTTTCCAGGGGAGGACTCATCAACAAATACATCCACCTCCACTGAAACTCCAACAAATGAAGGAGGTACAAATGCCGATCCTGAACAGGAATCATTCTTCGAGGGGGAGAAAACAGTTAGTGAAGACGACAATCTTTCTGAACTCGAAGAAGAAATTAATGCTGAATTGGATCCCATCTGTGATCCAAAATTTCCTCCACTTGTGAAATGGACCAAAGATCATCCTCAGACTCAAATTATTGGGGAATCATCTGAAAAGGTGTTGACACGATCTCAAATCAAAGCGAAACAGGCTGCTCTATTTTCAAAAGTTGAGTTCTGCATGTTCAATTCTTTCGTGTCCAAAATCGAGCCAAAGACTGTTAATTCGGCTCTTGATCATTCAGATTGGGTTCAAGCCATGCAGGATCAGTTAAATGAGTTTGAAAGAAACAAGGTATGGTGTCTTATTCCAACACCAAAGGAAGCTTCAGTCGTCGGTCTCAAATGGGTTTTCCGAAACAAGATGGACAAAGAAGGAAATGCCATTCGTAATAAAGCAAGGCCGGTGGTCAAAGGATATTGTCAGGAAGACGGAATCGATTATGAAGAAACCTTTGCTCCAGTGGCTAGATTCGGATCTTCCTAGCGTACACAGCTCACAAAAACTTTGAAGTCTATCAAATGGATGTCAAATGTGCCTTCCTCAAAGGTGAACTTGAAGAAACCGTGTATGTTGAGCAACCGTCGGGATTTGTAAACGAAAAATATCATGATCACTGCTATATCCTCGACAAAGCTGTCTATGGCCTGAAACAAGCTCCCAGAGCATGGTATGAAACCCTTACTCGTTTTTTAAAGATGTCCAAATTCAAACAAGGTTTAGTTGACCCAACCTTCTTCCGTAAGCGAGAAGGTAACCACCTTATGATAGTCCAAATTTACGTTGATGACATCATCTTTGGCTCCACGAATCCAAGCCTAACAGCTGAATTCCGAAAGTTGATGGAAACCAAATTTGAGATAAGCTCAATGGGTCTTATTAATTTCTTTCTTGGATTGAACATTAGACAGGGACCCGAAGGTATTTTTATTAATAAGGAAGCATATACCAAGACTTTGCTCACCACGTTTGGAATGACGGGAGACTCCAAGATAAAAGTACCGATGGCTTTTGGAACGAAACTCACACCATCTTTGGAGAAACCAGTAGCTGATACAACGCTTTATCGACAAATGATCGGGTCTTTGATGTATCTTTCAGCAAGTAGACCTGATATCATGTTCTCAGTATTTTATTGTGCTACATTTCAAGCCAACCCTCGAGAACCTCATCTTCAAAGAGTGAAGAACATCTTTCGCTATCTGAAGCGAACCTCCTCTCTCGGTCTATGGTATCCAGCCAATTCTGGCTTTTTCGTGCAAGCCTTTTCAGATGCTGATCTAGGTGGTTGTGGATTAGATCGTAAAAGTACCACAGGAGGATGTCAGTTTCTGGATGGAAAATTAGTAAGTTGGCAATCCAACAAACAAACTTGCGTGTCGTTATCCACTGCAGAAGCCGAATACATTGCTGCAGCATCTTGTACATCTCAAGTCGTATGGATATAGAGTCAACTCCGGGATTATGGCTTAAACATGAAGAAAATCCCCTTATACTGTGACTCTGAAAGCGCAATCAGAATTTGTCACAATCCAGTGCAACACTCGAAGACTAAGCATATCGCACTGAGATATCATTTCATCAAGGATCACGTCGAAGATGGCAACGTCGAAATTCACTTCGTCAGAACGACTGATCAACCGGCAGACATATTCACAAAGGCTTTACCTGAAGCAAGCTTCAATAAGATCTTACAAGGCCTAGGAATGATGCAAGCCGAGTCAGTACCGAAATCTCCTTCGCTCCCATAATGGTAACAAGCGAAATAGAGCGAACCTATATGAACCGAAATGAACCGAGCGTTCGGTCTATTTCGGGTTCGGTCCATTTTGGGTTCGGTCTATTTCGGGTGAAGTTGGTCCATGAACCGAAATGAACCGAGCGTTCAGTCTATTTCGGGTTCGGTCCTTCTGAACTTCCTTATTCTTTTTAACAGGCGTTTCAAATGTATTCTTTTCTAAATTATTTTTACTTCCTTTCTCTTTCTAAAAATTCACAAAAAAAAACATTTTTTTTCGTTAAACAGTTCAATTTTCACAAAAATCCAAAAATATTTTCTGTGTTTTTTACTATTTCTAACGTTTTTTTTTGTGATTCTTGATGACGCATCTCCAGCAGGTATATCATCTTTCCTTACTTTAGTGTCCCTAGAAGCATGTTGTTGTATGTAGACTCAAGCCTCAACTGATTCTGAGTGAAACCTTAATAATATGCACTACACCAATCATGTTTTCCCAATCCAGACTATCACATTCACTCTAATCATGAGCTACCTTACTCTACTCACACTGAGTTTAGAGTTGTCTGCTTAGGCTATCTGTTCTTTTAATAAGCAGAGGTACATTCGCTTCTTATACCATCTCCATCATCTTTCTCCACTATATTTCGTTTCATCTCTATAACCCCTAAGACTCTCAGTTTTAACCACTGAGGTTTATGGTTATACAAAATCTATGTTCATGATCTTAGTCTCATGCAACTATGTACTAAGTGAAACCCAAAATTCAACACCACTAATGAATTGACGGTGAATTCAAAAATTCAAGATCTTACTTGTTACCCAATGGAATCTCTTTTTATTTTTGAGTGATCTTTATGAGATTTCCTTTCACCAAGGTTTCTCTAACCCCAAAGGATTCAGTTTTTTTTTTTTTGAGATTTCTTAAATTCTATCGTCACTATAAAATTATCTCTCACCTACTTGTTCAACAAATCACAATGATCTCACAAGTACTTTATTCTATTTTTGATCTTATGTTAAGTATCGAAATTATGAATTGAAGCGAAAGCCACCCCTTTAACCTTAAAAGATGCCTTTCAAAACTTCTTAACAAGTTTTTGATCGTTATTTCATGGGAAACCAAGCAAGCACTTTAATGTCTCTCTTGACATTGAAGGAAGTGATTTTTGCCCAGAATCAATTGGTTTATGTCTTTGAACGACATCATAGATACTCCCAAATTATTTGCTTTATTTCCGTATCTTTTACACCCTTTGCACGAAAGTTTTAATTTTCCAAAACTCTAAAGTTTCTACACAGATTATCAGGGCACAAAAACTCAAGCGTCGTCAGGTGAAACGTTAGGGATGAAAAGGTAGCTGACTCAGCAGAAATTCAATCGGTTTGGCGATTTGAAAAGGTGATTTTATGAAAAGGCATGAAAAGGGGGAAACGTTTTTCTCTCTCCTGCGTCATTTTTGGCATGCCAACTGTTTACACATCAATTCAGGCGTGGTTTTAGAGATAATCCAAGATTTCAGCCGGATTCTTCTCTCTCTTCCTTGTACGTATAAAAGGAGTTGGAACAGGACTCTCTCAACCTTTATCACTTCCAAAAAGGTATCCAAGAAACCCACCTATTTTCTGCAACTGTTCATCGTCACTCTCAAGCTCCTACAATGGCAGATTCCTCATCCATTCATGATACCTCAGTTCGTCAACCTCTACTCACAATAAAACCCCAACAAAACCTAATCATCGATCTTACTCCCTTCGTTTATTAGCCGTACATGCTGTATGTGGTTGAGTGTCTCAAATACTCTCCACTTGTCGATGCACTGACAAAGGTCGAAATAGTGCCAATGTCATTCTTATCCCATGTCTACTCCACGGCGTTCTACGACAAAGCAAATGAGCTTATTCACTTCGAGCTTCACGATGAGAAGGTCTCAATCTCCAAGAGCCGATTTTGTGCCCTAATCGTTCTCTCACAAGATCCGTCTCTGGTAAATCCTGACTCTATTACCACTGGTCAACTATTTACTATGTTTTATCAGATGGGGTACACTGAAATCTTAACTACCGTCACGAAGTTCAAGAAGTCCTACCTTCCTCCTCAATGGAATGGCCTATTTACTCTCTTATTCAATGGTTTATCTGAGCGAAGTGTTGGTTCTGACGGTGCTAGCAAAGCCTTTATGACGGTGTTGTATGGGTTGTACAGCGGGCTCAACCTTGACTATGGGGCTATCATTTGGCAGCAGCTGATTCAATGTCTACTTTCTTTCATCAAAGCACTCAGAAATCTCATGTGGGCATTTTTGGACCCTTATCACCAAGTGGGAAATGGATCGCAATCGTGTCCCTATTATGGCGGATTCCTTGCTTTCCTCTATTGCCACCTTTCATACGACGAAGATCATCGTCACTGACCCCACGAAGTTTTCTTACATCGGCTCAATACCTGAAACCATGCTCGGTTGTATCTCTGCAGCCAGTAACGTACTTCAGAAGTACAGGAAGCGTAAAGTTGTTGATCCACGTGAACTTACACCGGAGATGCTACGATCAATTGAAGAAGCTGATAAACCAGCCAAAAGGGGGAAGAAACCAGAATCATAGAAGGAGGGTCCTGTAACAAAACCATCCATGGGGCAGACCCCTAAGAAGAGGAAAACTGATAAAGCTGCTCCTTCTCAACCTCAACCTAAAAAGCAGAAGAAGCCAGCCAGGAGACATATTCTTCAATCTTCCAGCGAGTCAGATTCAGAATACATTCCTCCTAACCAGAAGAAAACTCTATCATCAGACTCTGAGAAAGAAAGTTCTTATGAAGAAGCTTCGGGCCGAGGGGATACTCCTCCTCGCTCCCCAACTCCAAAAATTCCGATTCGTACATTGCCTCCTTCACCACCACCTATTACAATTCCTGCTTCTATCCCTCCTATTTCTCAGACAACCACTTCTCAACCCTTCACTTCAAAACCTATTCCTACTCCCATTTTCACATAAACAACCTCTACCACCACTACCAAACCTACCTTCACTATTCCCAATCCACCAACAACTGAACCTCCAACTACTTCTAAACCCTTATCACCTACACCTTCTACAGAAACAACACCAATTTTGGGTGGTGAGGACTTGGAGTTCGACTCTACATACTTTAGTCCTTATTGAAGCCTCCACCTCTCAGTGTCAACAGGCTTCTCGTGCTATTGATGCCTCTACAAAGGAGTGCAAGGATGCGATCGCAAAAGTCGATAAACTAGTTTCCCAGGCTCACATCTTTTTAGACTCATTGCAGGCTGCTGCTGCCAAGAATGCTGCTACAGTTACTTCTTTTGTAGAAACTCTTCAACAGACTCTTCAGTCTGAATGCTCCAAGGTTGAAGTAGCACGCCTTGCTATTCAACAGGCGAATGAAGCATCCCATGCTAATGTTAATGAATGCTTATCTCAACTACAAGCGGACTTAGCCATGGAAAATGGAGTTATGGATGAGCTTGCCAGACGAACAACTCAGCTTAAATTGCAAACTCTTAAGCTGAAATCTACTCATGCTGAGATTGATGACCTCAAATCAGAGAGGTAGGCAATACGGAGTTCTGCTACAGACATTCACTCCATCCTTCTTCATTTAATTGAAGGTCATGATCCTCTTGTCACTATCACCACCCGAAGGCATTTGGCAGACAAGCTCCGACTGGCACTAGACGTCCTCAGTCGCAACGAGGGTGTTCCGGTGACTGGTGTTCATCCACAACAAGGGGGAGAGAAAGAGATGAAGCAAGAAAAGCAAGAAGTAAATCAACCTCCTCCTTCTACCTCCAACCCAGCTGCTGAACTGAAGGGTAAAGATGATATCTACAACGAAGAAGATGATGTCTACGTTGAAATTCCCAGGAAGCCTGTTCCAAAGGCTGGTTCTTCAGAAAAACGAACTGAAGAAATGTCTATGAAGGAGAAGGCTGAGCTCGAACTGAAACGAAAGGAGGTGGAGCTCCTTGAAAAGAAAAAGGCCATGTTCCTTGAATGGACTAAAGAATCACTTCTGAGGTGTGCGATTGATGAGCCAGCTGCTCTATGGTTCGAACCTACAATGCCTTTCAGCCGTGACAACTCCAGGGATGTGCAATTTGATATGCCAATCACTAGAAAGGAATTCGTCTTCCATTGTTTCAACTCTACTGCTGCTATTCCATCTCAATACCCGAAAGTAGATAGGGATCTGTTAGATTTTTACTTGGAGTTTGCTCAACCTCAATACCAGACATGGAGCTTAAAGAAGATAACCACCATAAGGGTGATGAAGCCCTATTCAAAAGGGAAATTCGTTAATGTCAAGTTCAGAGTGACTAGAGGAACCGAAAGCACTGTTCACTTCTTTTCCCTTGCTGATCTCCCGAACCTCAACCCCCATGACTGGATACTCCTCAACAACATTCTTTTGTCAAATCCTCAAGAGTATCAGCCAATTATTGATCATCTCAAGCGTATGCTTGTTTGCTACATTCATGAGGTAGCGAAGATGGACCAGGAAATTGCATCAGCCATACACAAGCGACCAACGATCAAACCGATGGGCAGAGCTGGCAATGTTAATTCCATGATCAAGGGGAAGATTGATTCCAAGTACCACACAGCAGTGTTTCTCAGGGGCGAAGGTCAAAAGTGCATGTTCGCTCTTGTTGACAAACACCTTTTCTCGACATCATGTCTTGAGCATATATTGGAGATTATACAAAGGTGCGATCAGTACACTGTTGCAGATAAAAAGTTGTTCATCGATACGCTGAGGTGGTACATTCTATTCCGACAGACTCTTCTCGCCATTATTCCTAAACTTTTCAAAGTTATAAAGACGGTGAAACCTGCTCAGAAGAAATAATCTCTCGCCTCATTTGACGCAAAGGGGGAGATTGTTGAGTCTAGAGGATTGCGTCATGGGCTCGGTCCATAGCCTAGTTTTGTTGCCGGTATTGGGCCTGTCCAGCCGTGCATTATTTTACATTAGGGTTTAGTACTAAAGTTGCATGCATGTAGGCTTAGTAATAATCGCTTTCATTATTTTCATCTTTACGATTCTATAAACCCTAGCTCGCCTCTACAGCGGAAGTTCTTCATCGAGCTCTGTTGAGGCGTGACTCAGTTTTGAATCATAAGCACATATTTGATTCTGATCTGTGTTTGTTCTTGTTTATTCTTAAAACTGTTTGAATTCTTTTATCGCACCTGTGAAAGATCTAAACGATCTAAGAGTTTTTAACTCAACAAATATATTATAAGTTCTAGTATATTAATAATAAGAATAATAAGATTATTTAATTAGTATTGATCAAGAATTAATCTAGGATTAATTAAGTGATCAAAAGAAGACTAATTAAATATATGGGTTGATTGTGTAAATCATCCATACTTATATAGTGGGCTATTGCTCCATGGATTATCTAGTTGGGCTAAAACCCATATGATACTTCATGGATGCTCTATGGTGTTTTTGTACCCATGGATCATGGAAATGAAAGGCCATGTCAATTAGGGTTTACATGGTGTAACCCTAACTATATATGCATCTTATTCTTGACCAAATCGGCCACTAATGTGTGATAATGAAGGGCTAGCTGATTTCATGAAGTGTAGATTTCTCTCAAGTTATTCCAAGTGTATTTGGTGTTGTGTGAACCATTTGAGGTGTCACACTTGGGGCACTAGGCACTCAAGCTTCATGAAGACTTTCTACATCAAATAGGTATGTATTCTATCTTGTTATATTCATTGTTTTGTATGCTAGATTAGGATAATACCTTGGATGTTCATATTTGCATGTATAATAGAGAAAACATAGATCCAAGGTATTTAGGGTTGCATGTACACTTAGGAGTGTTAGAATGCTCAAAACCCAACAATTATAGCCAAAAATCAAATAATAATTAGCCGAGAGTTGGTTTCGGGAAGCCAAATGACAAGTTTTGAATCTCCATGGGTTAAAGTGTAATTTTTGGACTTAATGTAATGCCCGTGTTTCTAGGCTAGACGTTAATATTGACATAATAGTCTAGGTTAACCTTTGGAACTCATTTAGAAGAAATGAAAAGGAATTATGTGAATATTATGTGAAAATTATGTGTTTTATGCTTAATTATTAGGGTTTAATTAATTAAGAATAAAATTAATCGTCGAAAATAAATATTAGATAAAGCTGATACTTATTAAGAAAGTTGTAGTGGTCATGACAAGGATTACGGATATATAAAGATTGCCTCAATCCGAGTTATAACGAAGAAGTTATGACCTGTCGAAGTTTCGCGACAAAACCGGCACGGTGCCGAATAACGTAAAAAGTGAGTTTTTGATAAACTACTTTTTATCCTTAGTGTCTAAACGAAAGTCGTAGTGTTCGTTAAACCGAGAGTATGTATAAAAAGAACGTCCAAATCTGACTTCGTATGAGGAAGTTATGATTTTTCTAAGTTTCAAGTTAGCATTAGACAGCTAAAAACTTGAATTTTAGATCGAGTGACTTTTAGCCGACACAACCTAAACAAGAATCGAAGCTCTTGTAAATAGTAGTACAACGGTAAAAAGACAGACGAAAACGGATGTCGGATGAAGAAGTTATGAATTTTTAACGGATTTCATATCCCTGTCTGTTAAAAATAATAATATAAAAATTAAATTCAAAATTAGTCGACGAAGTTTAAACAAAAGTTGTAGAGCGTAATTTTACCTACGCGTGCATATAAAGAATGTCAAAATCGGAGCTCGTATGCAAAAGTTGTGAATTTTAGAAGATTTTGGCACAAAATTCGAGAAATTTCGCATAGATAAGCTTCACCCAGAAAAGCCACACCAGCCTCGCTCAAAACGTGCCACGTGTCCAAAATTGATGAGTCACCTCGTATGAACATTAGTCGCGTTTTGCTTCCGGATTCGACCGAAGGGAGGCCCAACCGGAGCAGGTCGCGTGTCGCCCCGTGTTCCGATCTGCTGATGAGTCTGAAGTGGTCCAATAATGATCCGACGTGTGTGCCTCGGTGGCCAGCCCTCGCATGCGAGACGTGTCTGACGCGTATCTTCCTCCGGATCTGACCACGTGCCTTCGCCTCCTGATGCCACCTGCCCTCACTGTTGACTCACCTTCTCAGCCGACCTTTGGATCTCCCCTATAAATAGAAGGGCTGCGAGATCTTCCGGTTACTTTTGGAAAATTCTCATTTTTCACCCCTTTTTCAATATTTTGGCTATTTTCACATCCCCCGAAGCCCTGATATCATTTCCAACGCCCGGAACACGTCCCGGAGTGCCCGAGAAGCCTGGGAAATTTATTTTTTCGGTTTCGAAGCCCGACCCTCGCAGAGCCCGGTTTCTCAATAAAACTCCCGGTTTTATTAGAAATGATCGTTTTAGGCAACGAAGTGCTGCCCGGTTATCGTTAAATCATGTGAGTGTATAGTCACTTTTACCTTACATATATATATATATATATATATATATATATATATATATATATATATGAAGTATTTTCTTTAAAATACGTGCTATATGTAATTATATTAATTGTTTAATTAAGGTGATTGTTGAATAGATATTTTATACAAGTTTTTAACTGTATATGTATTTTTATCTACAAATATGTTGGGTAAAACATGGGTAGATGAATTAGATGATGTGTGATGAAATAAAGGTGATGAGAGGTATCGATGTTTAAGATGATCTAGTCATCTAGCAGGGTATAGAAAACGGCCACAGACTATTTTAGATAGTCCAGTGGAACGTTAGTAGACTTGTAATCGGTAGGTATGTTTGAACTATATGTTCATAAGGTGTTCTCGAACTATATGTTCATTAGGTGTTTTTGAACTATGTGTTCATTCGTTAGTTCTTCTTTTTGACACTATTACATGTTGGGGTACGGGAGTGTACGGGAGTACTTTATTAGTATTTCCCATATACCTTTATTTTGAAGATCTTTGGAGTCTTTGTTTCTTTTATGAAGTGATCGGACGAGCTTCATGAGTCAGCATTTCCGATGTCGGATAGGAGTGAGTCTGGGGGTTCAGACCACAGCCTAGGAATTAGTTAGTGTTTCCATTCTCGATGCTGGATAGGAGTGAGTCTGGGGGTTTAGACCACAACCTAGGCATTAGTCAGTGTTTCCATTCTCGATCCCGGATAGGAGTGAGTCTGGGGGTTCAAACCACAACCTAGGCATTAGTTAGTGTTTCCATTCTCGATTTCGGATAGGAGTGAGTCTGGGGGTTATATACCTCACGATATTCAGACCACAGCCTAGGCATTAGTCAGCGTTTCCATTGTCGGATACGGTGCTTCTGGGGGTTATATACCTCACGATATTCAGACCACAACCTAGGCATTGATAACTACCCCTGACTTAATTGTCTTGTGGTTCTTTCTTTTACAAACAAATGTTCGTGGTTAAAATTATTCCATTCATTTGATGTCTTCATCGATCCTTGTTTGCTGCTAGGGGATTTCCGAAGTAGTTTCGTTAGTTGGTTGTTCATATCAATCCTTTAGGCTAGATCTAGTAAGATCACTGTATAGGATCAGTATGTGGGGATCGACGTTGTTAGTACTAGTAGTATAAACCTTGGGCAACGAATGCACTTCATGCCTATTCCTTAGGATGAATCCTTAGGAATGAGTGATAGTTGATTCTTAGGGCAAATCCTTAAGAAATGAATAAGATAATGGGGATTGGGTAATTAGGTTGATTGTTTGATGTTTAAGCATAATAAATTTATTTATTGTGGGGTGAAAACCCTATATGCTCACTAGGCTCCCAATCCTGACCCACTCAGTTTAATTGTATCACAGGTATCGGTACGAAGTTGCTTTACACTGAGAGATTAAAAGAGAAGTAGATCACTAGTGTAAATGAATGTAAGTTTTGTTAATGCTTAAGTTTTTGTATTGACAATGACATCCCAATGGTTTAAGTGAATAAAATACATTTCTTCGTAAATGATTTGATAACTTATTTATCATGTTTTTCTGGGAACAAATTCCGCAACATTTTTAATCAAATGATTACTCTGAAATTATTTTAAAAGCATCAATTAAACCGGTATTTTTTGGCCGTAAAATTGGGGATGTCACACTTAATATGTAAGGATTTATGGAAACAGGGACTAAAGAGTAAATTCTAGACCTAAGATGAGAAGATTTTGTAGAGGAGGGGCTGATTGGTAACATTTGGACTTGAATTGTAAGGGTTTTCCAAAGGAGGGGTTGAAATGCTAATTTTTGGATCGGAATTGAAAGAAAAGGATGAAGGAGGGACCAAATGTGTTGTGATGGAATGAAGTTTGAAGGGATCGGGTATATAAACCGTCACCTTCTCTAACATAAACCCTAACCCAAAAAAAAAGGTAGCCGCCACTTCCTTCTTCACCTTCGGTCGCCACCATCTCCTTACCCTCCGTCTTCAACTCCGGTGCCGCTACCCTTTCCTGTCGAGTCGCAAACCGCCAATTGCTGGAGTTGTTGAGTGCCACCATCACAGTAGTACAGCCCATGATGGCTGTGACGTCATGACGGTCGAACAAAGCCCCATCGAGAATGAAGGCGTTGTTGTACCGACGATATCGGAAGGCGACGGAAACCCTCCTTCTTCGGAGGACATCGTCATATTGGTGGTCGGAAGGGTGAAGCCGTCGTCGGGGTTGCCACTGCTATCACTCCCGGTCTTCATTCCCTTTTATGTTTTAGTAATGATATGCTCTAGCTATCCCATCGCCATCACAACTTCGAGTAGCTGTTTTCTGTGGTGCACTGGTTGCCGCCTGCCTCCCAAGGCGGCTAAGATTGGTTGCGTTTTCCGGTTGCTAGCGACAATTTGGTGTTCAGTGGTTAGCGGTTTGTGAGGATGTTGTGTGTGCGTGTGATTTCTGTCGAGAGGGAGTCACGAAGAACCACCATGGTGGTCAGCCATGGTAGCTACCGTTGTGGACGTTGGGTTTCTGACCGACCGCCGCCTGCTGCCACTTTCCGTCACCACCAGCTACTGTGGAAGGTGGTTGTCTACGTGCTTTTCTATGTGCTTAGGTGTGTGAATGCACTGCTACTATATTTCATTGAGAGTGTGTGTGGTGATTTTGTGAACTGGAAGCAAAAGTGAGCCGCCACCACCACCATCAGGTGGTGGCTGCCACCCTGTGCCACCGCCGGCCACCACTAGGGTGGTTGTGTGTGTGTAATCTTATTGTTGTGTGTAGCTTAGTGTGTGTGTATTTGAGATTGCATTGTAACTGTAATAAAGTAGGAATAATGAAAAAGAAAAAGCTCAAACCACCACCATAGGGTGGAGGCTGCCGCCACCGGCCACCGTGTCACTTGGCGGTGTGCTTTCCTTGCTGTGTTTGAATCGTTTGGGGGATGCTTGATCAAAGTGGGCCCAATGAATACCTAATGGGACAGAGGAAACCCTAATGGGCCCAATGAGGCCCAAAGTGACCTAAAAGCCCAACCAATTGACTAATGGGCTAGTATTGGGTTGGAAACCCTAATTAGGGTTTGGAAAACCCTAATGGCTTAAAACCCTAATTTCGGGAATTGATCAGGATGTGCGGGAATTATTTAGTAAAGTTCAAATATTAATTAATAATCATTTGGAAAATTAACCGAAGTCAATATTGGACTTAATGGATTAAGTCCTTAATGGGTTAAGTAAGAAACACTTAACCTTAATTGTCATTTTATGTGAAACCCTAATCTCACTTGGGGTTTGTGTTTGGCCTTCTTATTGGGCTTTGGCGATTGGACTATTAATGGGCTTTCCAAGAATAAGTAAATGGACTAATTAATTATATGGGTTTTAGGATAAGGCCCATGTGAGAGTCTTGGGCCCAATTCGAAAAAAATTGGGCCATAGTTGGGCCTTTATTATTATGTGGTATTGGGCCATGGAAATACAAAAAAGTTTGGACTAGAATAATTGGATGGGCCTTAAGGAAAGACCATGTATGGTTCTGGGCCCAATTTTCCATATGTTAGGCTTTAGTCCATTTGTTGACTATTGGGCCTTTGGAGTGTGAGTTGGACCTTGGGCTTGGAACCCAATTATTAATTGGGTGTTTTTTGTTGTTGACAGCTCGGGAATCTGTCAACCAGCAGCTGGAGTTTTGTCTGCAAGACTTCAACAGTGCCAGGTGAGTTATCCTCACTATATCAATAGGGTCTAAGGCACCAAGGTCGACCCTTTAGATTGTTATTCTAGTTATAGTATGTTTGTATCCTATTATGATCTCTTAGATCGGTATCCTGGTAGATAGGATGTTGTATGCTATTATGATATGTTGGATCGGTACCCTGGTAGATAGGATGTTGTATGGTATTATGATCTATTAGATCGGTATCCTGGTAGATAGGATTTTGTATGCTATTATGATATGTTAGATCGGTATCCTGGTAGATAGGATGTTGTATACTTTTATGATCTATTAGATCGGTATCCTGGTAGATAGGATGTTGTATGTTGTTAGAATCTGTTAGATCGTTATCCTGATAGATAGGATGTTGTTACGCTATTAAGATCTGTTAGATCGGTATCCTGGTATATAGGATGATGTTATGTTAAGTGGGATGGTTAGGTCGGTATACTGGTTATAGGATGTTATTATGATTAATGATCTGTTAGATTGGTATGACTGTTATATATATATATATATATATATATATATATATATATATATATATATATATATGCAAGTGTATGATATTTATGTACACATGTTTGTTTGATTTGGGGTGGGTTGAGTCGGCCCTGCTTTGTGCTGAAGGCCCTGCAAAGGGATTCAGTCAGACCGAAGGCCCGGTGAGCGGTCCAGATAGGTTGTAGGCTCTGTGAGGCGGTCCAGACGAGTTGAAGGCTCGGAGAGCAGTCCAGATAGACTGAAGGCATGTGAGGCAGTCCAGTCAGGCTGACGGCTCATTATGCATGTATTTGTTATATGATATGGTTATATTTGTAAGGTGTTGGTATTTTGGGGGAACTCACTAAGCTTTGTGCTTACGGTTTCGGTTTATTGTTTCAGGTGCTTTAGATATCTCGGCAAGACGAAGGTGTGATCATACACATCCTCGTGTTTTGGACTTATGGTCTCTGGGAAACTCTGATATTAAAACCATTTTGGAAATACAATTGTAGTACTTATTTGTTTTGAAACGTTTTAAAAAGTTTTAATTTGGCTTGTATTTTACAGATGTTACATACGATGTGTGTACAACCCCTTAGCTCAGTACATTAATCGTACAGAAGAGGTACGTTGGGTGTACGCTCTCAGGAAGTCTTGGGCCTTTGGTGGATTTCGAACCTTTGGGCCCTAAGTGTTTGGGCCTGGAGTCGCTGGTGTTTGGGCCTGAATTTATCATTTATGCCAAGGTTGGCATGTTGGGCCTTTGGGCCTTGTGACCCAATATAGAATTGGATTTTAATGCTAGGACCATTAGTGAAGGGAAGGCCTTTGGGCCATTATGAAGGGACTTGGACTTAGGATTTTGGGCCCATGTCTAGGTTATGCCATATTCTAACTAGGGTTACTTGTATATTGTTCAATGTGGAGATTTTGGGCTAGTAGTCGAGCATCTTTTGTGCTCAGCAGACTGAGTTGAATCTTCTCACTATACCAATGGGTTGAAGGCACCAACGTCGGCCCGTTACTTGATATGAGATTTCTATGGTTGAATATGCAGTGGTTTGTTATTTGGTATGTATTGATTTACGTGAAGACCATAGGGGAGCCCATGGAACTTGGGAAGACCATGAGGGGGATCCCATGGCCCTTGGGTATAAGACCATATGGGTAGCCCATGGCATCCTGGTTGAAGACCATTGAGGGAGTCCATGGCAGATTTATGTGTATATATGCATGGCATTATGTGGTTATGTGTTTTTTGTATTTTGGGAAACTCACTAAATGTGTGCTTACAATTTTGTTAGGTGTTTCAGGTACTCTTGGTTCCAAGGACAAGGGCACGGCTTGATGGCACAGCGTGCACTCTCCAGTATTTCTGCACTAGTTGTTTTGGATACTCTGATCTTTTGAACAATGTGTTATGTAATGGAATTTTTGGAAAACAAATATGAATGAGATCTCTAATTATTAAAAGAAAATTTTTACCTGAATCTTTGGGTTACTGCTTATTCGAAGAATGAGATAATAAGCAGACGTCTCATATCGAGAGAATTACGTAATGTAACCCAATATAAGAGGCATAGGGTAGGATAAACTTGAATAACATTGTAATCATTTTAAATGAGTTAAGTTCCTATGTGACTTTCTTGTTTGATAACATGGAGAACTGCGATGCAATTTTTGGGATGAGTATGAGTAGGGTGAAAGGTAGTAGAGGCCTATACTACCAGAAGCACATGAATCACACTTAGATCAGGAAGAGTCACAAGGTTACTAAGATACTAGTAATTGAGATGTTTTGTTTTCTTCTGGCATTACCTTCATTTCGGTGATGACTACGTAGATAATTGTTATTCTGATCCTAATGGTCATATCAAATCAAGTCCGACTTGAGAATAAGACTACGAAGTAAGTTAATCAGTTTAGAGAACCATGATCGATATAATGTCCAAAATTAGTTAAAATATTGAGGGAAATGCTATCGAAGCGATCGATAAAAGTAACACAGTCGTCATTAAGTCTAAGCAGCCTGTAGATAGAAATGTTACCCGTTATGATCTCATTATATCACGTTAGAACACGAAGGAAGGTATCTTCCGTGCTAGAGGCTGACTCAAAGAGACTTGATTCTACCCATTGCATCATACGATGAATGGTCATTAGAGCGTGAACATTCGACCTATTATGGTAATCGAAGTAAAGACCTTACCATAGATCGAGTCCATTCTAGAAGGATCAGGAGACTCCAATAAAGATCAAATTTGTAATTCGAAGGTTAGGACCAATAGAGAATGAAGAGCAGGTGCAAGTTTGAGCACCGCCAGTAGTCAAGAAGTCCAAGGGTTAGAAACTCATTTGAAAAGACGTAACAATTACGCTCATTACTTGGCATGGAAAGGTAACGTGAGGAGTCATTTTACAAGCCCTATTTAGCTGATGATTCTGGGATGTAATCATCCTAAGGGTGAGATAACTCTAACGCCCGCATATTCAGGATAGATAATTAATGAAATAAAATGACATTTTGATAGAAGATTATTTAGGATAAATAATCTTACCCAAAATTAAGTATATATGATAAGGATTCCGTACATATAAAGAGATTTGAAATCCAACTTCATATGAAGAAGTTATTGTAAAGCCTGCAGATTCGGGCAAGTTAATTAAAATAGAATAAGCGATAAAAACAACTATTTCATAGAAGATTATTTGGGATAAATAATCATAACCAAAGTTATAGTATAAGTGACAAGTATTCCGTATATATAAAGAACTATAAAATTCGATTTCATATGAAGAAGTTATGCTTCTTCGATGTTTCGCGATTAACCGACACGACTATGCGCGTCATAAAAAGTGAATTTTAGATAGGTTACTTGTTACCCTAAGTAATATAAATGGAAGTCGTAGTAGTCGCAAAACTGAGAGCGTGCATATAGAGAATGTCCGAATCTGACTTCGTGAAAGGAAGTTATGATTTTTCGAAGTATTCAACCCAGGATTGCAGACACAGAAATCGAAATTCAAATCGGTTGATTGTTAGCTAATATAATCTAAACGGGAATTGAAGATCTCGTGAATATGAATCCATCGATATAAAGATAGTCGAGAATGGAGTTTGTACAAAGAAGTTATGAATTTTGCATGGACTTTAACAGTCTAAATCGATCTAAATATGAAGTTTGGTTAGAGTGAGAATTAGATGTTGAGACCTTAATGAAAGTTGTAGAGCTCGTGGAGAGGATTTCAGGTATATACAGAACGTACAAAACGGAGCTTGTATGTGAAAGTTATGGCCATCCGAAGATCTGGAAGAAGATACTTGGGCTAATTACGTGACAACACCAACGTGTGCCATGTGGACTTGTCAGCGACTGACTATCCCTCAAGACAAGGTGACGTGGCACCACAAGAATGGGACACGTGACACCACAAAAGGAGGACACGTGGTCGTTTCTAGAAGGAAGTGAGTTGGACCATGGGGATGGCGACACGTGTCAGAAGCGAAGGAACATGCAAGGCCCAAGGGTGTGGCGCTCCTCTTGGCTATGCGCGATGCATCCCCGTTGTTGTAAAATACCCCCCTCGATTTTTCATTCCTTCTACACCAAATTCCATTCTCTTTCTCTCTGAGATACTACTCCTTAAGTCTAAATTATTGGGATTCCTTGGAGTATTTAGCAAGGTTCTTAGGGGTCTAGGTGTCCGGCAAATAGAAGTTTTCGGTTTTGGAATTCTCCCCATGCAATTTCCCGATTTTCGCTTGAAAATCTATGTAGCTTAAACTACACTCATATCTCTTTCAGTGTAAATTATATTTATATTCATACTCATCGTTGTGAATTTAATAATAAGATTTATCAATGATTCCAAGTCAAAATACTGATTGGTCTACTTACGGGAATGGTGACAAGGCTAGATTTAGTGAAGTGTTTACTGTGGGATTTCCAAACAGTATACTCTATATAGCAAACAGAACCTACCTCCGATATGATCTTACTTGGTTATTCCTTACTTGATAGATCTTGATGTAGACATCGGGATTTGTAAAGAATCTAGACTATCATTAGTTACCTGGAATATAAGACTAAGACTTAGTGATATGAACATAAAGTACTAAGGCGAAGTTCTACCCAAATTCCGAGGCATCCACTTTTAACATGTAAGTGCATAGTTACTTTCATCTTACATATATATATTACATATATATATATATATATATATATATATATATATATGAAGTATTTAGATAATTAAATGCTATATGTGCTTATGTGCAAAAATGTTGGTGTTAGATGAAATAATATAAGATGAATTTTATATGATTTAACATATATGTATTTTCATATACATGATTTATTAGGTAATGATGGGTAATGATGGATGAATAGAATAATGAGGGAGATGGATGATGGGATATGAAAATAATAATAAAAGGTCGATGAAAATAATAATAGAAGGCCTTAACTTACTAGTACTATTGTACTAAGCGATGTAGTCATCTAACAGCGTATAGATGACGACCACTAAACTATTGATGACAGTCCTGTGGAATGCAAGGAGATTCATAACCTATAAGCGATGGACTTTGTGTCCATTTGATTTACTCTACTTCCTACTGACATGTATTGTGTAGAAATCCCTATAACAGTATTGTTAACAACGATGATTATTATGATCGTTAGGATAAACCCTTAAGAATAAATATAAAAGGAAAACATACTAATGTGTATTGTGGAGGAATCCCTGAAACAGTATTGTCGGCAACGATGATTATGATGATCCTTAGGGTAGATCCTTAAGAATAAAAATATAAGAAAATGGGGATGGGTAATTGGTTAATTGTTTAATATGAAATAGATAATTAAACAAATTAACTGTATTATTGTAGGTTGAAAAGCCTATGTACTCACCAGGTTTCCTAATACGCCCACTCAATGGCTTTATAACATAGGTATCGATACGAAGGTATTTGATGTTTGGATCTGATGAGAGATTAAAATAAATGTAGGCCATTAGATATTGTAATGTCAGTAATGATTATGTTTATGTTTATGTTTCTTGTATCAGTTATGACATCCCAAAGTTTTTAAAAATCAATGAAAATTATTTCTTCGTAAATACTTTTTATGGGACAAATTTTGCATTTACAAATAAACTATGTTTTAAAATAAGCGTAAATAAAAAAAGGTCTTTTCTAACCATAAAAATAGGGATGTCACAATTACGCTTCTTCGAAGTTTCGCGATTAAACTGACACAACTATGCGTGTCGTAAAAATTGAATTTTAGATACGTTGCTTATTAACCTAAGCAATCTAAATGAAAGTCGTACTAATCATAAAGCAAGAACGTGCATATAGACGACGTCCAAATTTGACTTCATATGAGGAAGTTATGATTTTTCGAAGTTTCAACGTAGCCGTACAGACACAGATGTCGAAATTCAATTCGTTTGATCGTTAGCCGAACAATGTAAACGAGAATTAAATACCTCATTAATATGAACCCGTCGATATAAAGACAGTCTAAATCGGTGTAAATATGAATTTTAGTTAGAGTGATAATTAGATGATGAGAAATTAATGAAAGTTGTAGATCTCGTCGAGAGGGATTCAGGGATATGAAGAACGTCGAAAACGGAGTTCATATGCGAAGGTTATGGCCATCCGAAGATCTGCGAGAGAATACCTACTCCGGTGATGTGGCAACACTGGAGTGCGCAACTTGGCATGGTCGGGTGGCCGGATCCTCCAAGAGACATGGTAACCTGGTCCAAGGAAAACTTTACACGTGGCACCTTGAAATTGTGACACATAGCATCTTCTAGAAGACAATGATGTGGATTGATCTAAGCATGCCACGTGACACAATACCTCTGGAGACACCTCACCCTTGAGGCGCGGAGCGCCCCCCTAGGCCCTATACACATACATACATACATACGTACATACATACATACATACATATATATATATATATATATATATATATATATATATATATATATATATTCTGATTTTCTTCTTATTTCCACACCAATTCATTTCAAAACTCTCTGAAATCTCTCTACTCTTTGATTTTTATATTTTCTCAACTTTAAGAACATTTTAGTAGAAACTCTAGAGCTCTAGGATCCCGAAAAAAAAAAAGAACTCTTTGGGTCAGAGTTATGCCCGCACAATTCCTGGTTTTCGCTAAAAGTCTTGTAAGTTAAGTTGCACTCATTTTATTTCGAATGTAAATTACATTTATGTTCAATGTCGTTATTATGAACCTATAAATAAGATTTATCAGTGATTCCAAGTCATTATACTGATTGATCTACTTACGGGAATGATGTATATGTTGGATTTAGTGAGGTGTTTAAAGTGGAATTTCCGAGCAATATACTATGTATATCAAACAGACCCTACCTCTGTCACACCCCGAAACCGATGGCGGAAACGTTCCGAGGCGGAGGACGTCATGAAGTAACGCAACCAATGTACATAGTAAGCATAGTAAACACAAAACTTTACATTACATAGATTCATTTACATTGTCTGAAAACAAAGAATTACATGTGTTATACATATAATTATCATATGCACAAAAGATAAGACAGGTCTTCTATACGCTCCGACTTCCAAAAGATCGCGGGGTACCTGTCTAATGTGGACCTGAGAATACAAGCAGTTTAAAAATCAGCATAAAGCTGGTGAGTTCATAAGCGGTTTGTTTTTCTGAAAAATGAACAAGTTTCCTTTGGTTTTCTGTAAAAGTTATGAATCCAAGAAAATCCCATATTTTCTTAAAAGTAAAGTTTAGTTATCCATTAGTTACACGGTCTAGTTAAGAATAGTTCAGTTATCCCAGGAAAAACCCTTATTTTCCTAAAAGTTTGTGTTTGGTTACCGAATCCATATGTAATGTACAAGTATCTACCATACTTAAAATGTTTGTGTGAAGTTTCCTGAAAGCCTGGTAATCCTTGAAATGTATGTTAGTTTTAACACGTATATAAAACTATTGTGTGGAAAGTAAACTAATTCTTAAGGTTATTAGCTTACTAAAATTCATTATTACCAACAAGTAAATCTCCATTATCTAAATTGCGAGTTCCATAACCATACAATAGACTAAAAATGGCAATAAGTAGTCCATCATCAATTTATGACTTTCGTCACCCTTGAACCTTTCCGTTCGGCTGTAGCTAGCAGCCAGGTGCGAGGTAGTCAGCCCCGTACAGATCTATACACTCAAGTCACGCTCTCCCTCCAAGAGATTCTGGTTACGCGGGCGGTCCTCCACTCGCGTATCTCTGTGGAGTGTTACAGAGGACGTGTCTCCAATTATTAATATTAACGAATTTACAAGTAATAATGCGGAAAATCCTGTTTTAGATTTTAATTACAAAGAGCGGTCCTCCACTCACATATCTCTGTGGAGTGTTACCGAGGACAAAACAAATGTACTAATCTAATGATTTTAACAGTAATAAAGTGGAAAATCATGTGAGAAACATATATTATAACAATATATAATAAGATTTGAAAACTAACTCTGCAAGTCAAACTGTTAGTTAATACGATTTTGATTGTTAAAAACATGTGGAATATGAAACATTTCAAATGAAATAATAAGTTTGAGTACAAGATATCCTTGTACTTTTGCTTGTATTCCCCTCCTTAAAACATTGAAAAACACGAAAAAAGGTGTAGGGGTATGAACTCACCAGACGAGAATTGTGTCGGTTTGGGTGCTAAACGTCAGTTCGAGGCTTGAAAACGCGCGAGGTTCCTATGTAATATGAAATGATACACAATTGTATCTAATTAGACTTTGAACCACTAATTAGATATGATTTTACACTCCAAGACGCGAAAACACTTCAAAATAAGTGTTTGGAGTGACCCGGGTGGCATCTGCGGACGTATGGGGCATAGATATGGAGTTTGCTCTTCAAGAGTAAACTCCTTGAAGAGATTACGGCCCTAAGACCATATCCCCATGTGTTTACGGCCGTAAACTCATGGGTGGTGGGTTCTAGGTTGCTAAATGGCCTTATATCACATGGGAAAATTAGCTAGGATCAAATCTAGGGTATAGGAATGGATTAAACCAACATATGGACCATCTAATGGAGTTTACGGCCGTAAGCTCCTATGTACTCATTCTTTTCATGTTTTGGTGGCCCTAGATTAATCATATGTGATTCTAAGTCATTATACAAGCCTTGGATGGAATTTAGGGCATCATTTGACCATGTTTTAGGAGTTTACGGCCTAGGAACCTATCCTTGGGGGGTTTACGGCCATGAACTCCTAAGGGGGTTTTTTTCTTGGTGATTAAGGTCCCTAACACACTTCTGGTTGCTTCTAGACTTTATTCCAAGGCTTAGGAGGTGTTTAAAGGGCATCTTAACACCTTAGAAGGTGTTTACGGCCTAAGAATTTATGTTTACAGCCCAAGCACGTTCTTGGGAAGTAAACTCATGGTTACTCCTCAAATGTTAAGGTTTAGGTGTTCTAAGTCGAGTATGGTAAGCCCCTAAGTCATATCTAAGCTCTAAAGGTGGTTTGGAAGGGTTTTAAGGCTCAAAAACCTCATTTGCATGTGTTCACGGCCTAAGGGTGTTCCAGGGTCGTAAACACATGTTTATGGTCCTATTTCATAATCTAAACACGAATTTGAAGGCTAAAGATGTTATACTATGAGCTAGGATAGTTATCTTACCGATTTGGAGCTTGATTTGGATGATTTTTGGATCAAACTTGGCTTTCTAGTGAGAGGGTAGAGAGAGAGAGTGGAGAGAGGGTAAAAAGTTTCAAAATGAAGTTCTTTGCACTTTATATATGGGTTGAGTTTGAGACACGGAGGAATTCTACCCGATACTGATGTTAGGCGAGGCTTTTGGTCGGACCCGGTTAAGTTGTTGTAACCCGATATGGTCGAAACTAAAATTTTTCTAATCACTAGTTTGGGGTGTTTTCATGGGTTTCTAACGTGTTTGGACACCCATTAAGTCACAATAGAAGTCTCGGAATAAATGACTTAATTTAAAACCAAATGTAAACGGAAACAATTCGAAAAGGCGAATTTTAATAACGGAACGGGTTACAAAGACGGAATAAACTTCGAGTTGTCACAACCTCATATATGATCCTAACTGGTTGTTCCTTACTTGATAGATTTTGATGTAGAAATTGGGATTATTGAGTAATCTAGACTATCATTAGTCACCAGAAATATAAGACTAAGGCTTAGTGATATGAACCTAGGTCACATCAAAGGAAAAGCTAAGTGGTAAGGCGAAGTGTTACCCAAATTCTGAGGCATCCACTCTTAACAAGTGAGTGCATAATTACTTTCATCTTACACATAGATATGACGTATAGATAATTAATTGTTGTATGTTCCTATTATTTGTGATTTGAAACCTTCTATCTTAGATGAAACTGTATAAGATGATTTTATTTAACCATATATGTATTTTCATACTTATAACATATGCAGTAGTGAAGGGTAAATAGGGATGAAAATAATAATGAAAGGTCGTAATCTTTATAGTACTACTGGACTAGCAATATAGTCGCTTACTAGGGTATTGATGATGACCATGGACCATTCTAGACAATTCAGCTCAAACATGGACAATCTTGCAACATGTAGATGTTTATAAGCCATACACGGGCAAGTTTACAACATGTAGGTGTTATAAAATTGTACACGGGCAGGTTTACAACCTGTATGTCTTAATAAATTGTTTTGTGGACAGGTCTATGATCTGTAGGCATTGATGAATTATACAAGGACAGGTCTACGACCTGTAGGTGTTATTTAATTATACAACGTCAAGTCCCCAACCTGTAGATGTTAAGAAACCTCATACGAGGTACACCCTAAATATCGTTTATTATATAAACGACTCTTCTCTTTGAGAAGAGATACAAAAACCATTTTAGCTCTCTTTTCTTCAGACGAACATAGAATCCTTCTAGCAATTTGGCTTATGATTTTTGTGCCTAGATTCATAAGTGTCCTCTTGGATTATCCTAGGCTGAATTTCCTGCAACCCAAGCATAGGGTAGAAATATCAATTCGGAAAGTGTTCACATGATCGAAGGGGTATCTAGATCTCCACTATAAACCTTAATTCCTCCTACAATTGAATTGACTTTTTTTCTGAATATGGGAGAATCAATCCGTGATATGACCATGAAGTTTGCAAAGCTGGAGAGCTTCAATGGCATCGATTTCAAGCGTTGGAAGAAGAAGATGCACTTTATGCTGACAACTTCGAAAGCAACATACATGCTGACTACTCTAAGACCACGAGAGGTTAAGGAAGGTGTTACTGAGACAATTGAAGAGATAATGAGGAGACATACGTGGGACAATGATGACTACATCTAAAAAGGTCACATTCTGAACGGTATGTCTGATGCTCTATTTGATATCCATAGTGAAGCCTTGTGTGCCAAGGAGTTATGGGACACCGTTGAATTGAAATACATTACTGAGGACGCTTCTAGCAAGAAGTTTCTAGTCAGTGATTTTAATAATTTTAAGATGGACGATTCAAGGTCAGTCACTGAACAATACAATGAACTCCTTGTCATCTATGGTCGGTTTAAATTGCACCATATAAATTTATACATAAATCCATTATTGTGTCAAGCATCATTGACAAACTTCCTCCATCCTAGAAGGATTTCAAACATAACTTAAAACATCAAAAGGAGGAACTGTCTTTGGTTCAATTTGCTAGTCATATTCATATTGAAGAATCTCTTCGTGCGAAGGAAAGTGAAAATTTTGATAAACCCAAATGGAAAGTTGAATCTGGACAGCCCTCAGTTTATATGGTTGAAACAAAACAAGAAATCAAAACCACAAAGGACACGGCAAAATTAAGTAGGAACTTGTCCCATACAACTCCAACAAAAAGAAAAGGGATCTGGTTTGTTATAGGTGCAACCAGGTTGAACATTGCAAGCGTGATTGTCGTGTGAACTTAGGCAATAATAATGGTGTTGGAAATAGTGGAGCCAATGGAAAGATGACGGGTCTTCGGGCCATGTTAAAGGAGGTCAGCTTTTTGACTAACTTTGATAATTCTAATCAGAATTATGTTTATTATGTTTCATTCATTCATGAATCATTATATGTACATGATGATGATGTTGCTTGGTGGATCGACTCTGGGGTAACGAACCATGTATGCAAGGATAAATGGACGTTTAATACATTAACTCCGCTTGAATATGGATCAATGATGAAAATGGGCGATTCTTTTATTCCTATTTGTGGTGTCGGTGTCTTGTTTCTTTAATTTACTTCTGGAAAGACAATTAGGTATTTTGATGTTTTGCTTGTTCCCAAGATTCGCAAGCATCTTGTTAGTTCTAGTTGTTTGAATTCTAATGGTTTTAAACAAGTTATTGAGTTGGATAAGTTCATCTTATCTAAGCGTGGAATGTTTGTTGGCTTTGGATATTTAAATAATAGAATGCTTCATTTGAATATTGTTGACAAATTATTACCTGTTCAAAATTCTGCATTTGTATCTTTTGCTTATAATGTTGATAAATCTATGGTTTAGCATGTAAAATTAGGTCATGTCAACTTTATAAGGACGCATGAGATGTCAAAAGATGGATTAATTTCAGCCTTTGATATGACTTCTGATAAATGTAAAACATGCATGCTTACAAAAGTGACAAAATAGTCGTTTCCTAATGTCACTAGAAATTCAGCTATTTTGGAACTTGTACACAGTGACCTATGTGATTTTCACTCCACTCCTTCTTTGGATATAAAAATTATGTAGTCACCTTCATTGATGACTGCACTCGGTTTTGCTTGTGTATTTGTTACATTCTAAGGATGAAGCCTTAGAGAAATTCAAAATTTACAAAACCAAGGTGGAATTGCAATTGGGCAGTCCAGTTAAATGTCTTAGGACTGAAAGGGGAGGTGAATATATGGATCTCATATACTTCCAATCAATGGGTATCATTCATGAGACCACAACACTTACACACCCCAACAAAATGGTATTGTTGAATGTAAAAATTGAGTTTTAAAGGAAATGGTAAACTCGATGTTGTGATACTCGGGATTGAGTGATGGATTCTGGGGAGAGACGATGTCAACGGCCTACTATTAATTCAATAGGGTTCCAAATAAAAGGAACAAAACCGTCCCATATGAACTTTGGTTCAAGGAAAAGTCGAATCTGAGTTATTTTCGGGTTTGGGGATGTCAGGCAGTTGTAAAACTCACCGAGCCCAAAAAGAAAATTTTGGGAGAACTTGGAATTGATTGTATATTCATTGGATATGTTGAACATTCCAAGGCGTATATGTTTTATGTAATAGAACCTAATGATTTGGTTTCGATTAACACCGTTATCGAATCAAAGAATGCAATTTTTGATGAGACACACTTTTCATCGATTCAAAGGCCTAAGGATCTGAATTTTGGTACTAATAAAGTGCAAAATTCAAAAATTCAAGATGGTGGTGATGTGCATGAACCACAAGAGCTTTGTAGAAGCAAAAGATGCCAAATTGTGAAAAAATTCGGATCCAATCTCCAACTTTATTTGGTGGAAGGTTCAAGGTATAAAATTAATCTTGAATACTCTTATTTATATATTACTGAAGATGATCCTAAGACATATCAAGAGGTCATGGAGTCTCACGATAGTGCCTTTTGGAAGGAAGTAATTGATGATGAAATATCATCAATATTGAGAACAACACATGGATGTTGTCTGATTTGCCTCCAGGTTCTAAACCACTTGGTTGCAAAGGTATTTTCAAAAAGAAAATGAATTTTAATGGGACTATTGAAAAAATCAAAGCCCGGTTAGTCATTCAAGGTTTTAGACAAAAACCTGGTGTTGACTATTTTGATACGTATGCTCCAGTTGCACGTATTTCTACTATAAGATTGTGGATTGCCTTGGCAAGTATCCAAAATCTGGTTATTCACCAAATGGATGTAAAAATATCCTTTTTAAATGGTGAACTTGACGAGGAAGTTTACATGAAACAACCAGAAGGTTTCATAATGTCCGGTAAAGAGCATATGGTTTATAAACTTGTCAAATCGTTGTATGGGTTGAAACAAGCACCTAAACAATGACATCAAAAGTTTGATGAGGTTATTTTGTCTTCTAGTTTCAAGAAAAACTAGTGTGACAAAATTTTTTATAGTAGATTTGATGATGCTACTAGAGTTGGAGTGATCATTTGCTTATATGTAGATGACATGCTGATTTTTGGTACCAACCAAAATCAAGTAGATGAAACAAAGAAATTGTTATCATCTAAGTTTTCCATGAAAGATTTGGAAGAGGCTGACATAATTCTTGGAATAAGAATTAAAAGGATGAATGTTTGTTAATGACTCAAAGTCATTATATTGAAAAAATTCTCAAGCGGTTTAATTTTACCGATTAGTCTCCTATGAGTACTCCTATAGATCCAAGTGTGAAATTAATGCCAAATAATAGCGTTCCCATTAGAATACTCTAAGGCTATTAATATCTTGATGTATGTCATGACAAGTACCAGACTTGATATTGCTTTTGTTGTGGGCAAGTTGAGCAAATACAGTAGTAATCCTAGTGTTCAACATTGGCTAGTAGTGAATAGAGTGTTTAAGTATCTCAAAGGAACCATGGATTATGGTTTGAGTTACTTGGGGAGTCCTTCGTTTTTAGAAGGTCATTCGGATGCATGTTGGATAACCAACATGGAGGACCATTCCTCAACTTCTGTTTGGGTATTCTTGCTTGGGGAAGGTGCCATTTTTGGGCTTCCAAGAAGCAATCTTGCATTACAAACTCAACAATGGAATCTGAGTTTTTTGCGTTAGCAACTGTTGGTAAAGAAGTAGAGTGCCTAAGGAATTTAGTCTATGAGATTCCTTTGCAGTCTAAACTGATAGTACCTATTTCTATCCTTTGTGATAGTGCAACCGCATTGGCTAAGGCATACAACCAAGTTTATAATGGAAAGTCGAGACACTTAAGTGTTAGACATAGTATGATTAGAGAACTAATCATGAACAATGTGATTTCGGTTGAGTTTGTGAAATCGCAACAAAATTTGGCAGATCACTTGACTAAAGGTCTAACAAGAGACTTAGTGCACAAGTTTATAATCGGGATGGAATTAAAGTCCATTTAATTTTGTAATTCTGAAACACCCAATTCCCTCCTAATATAATGTTAGGAGTTGAATTTAATATGGAAAGCTCATACTTATAGATTGGAACACATGAAGTATTCATCCCAGGTATGTGTTGGGTTCTGCAAGTTAGTCAGGTTAAAGTTTAACTTCTTAATAATTCCTTTGATAAATATATGTGTAGATACATGGAAAGGAGTTACCTATGTGATTGTGAAGTGTATCCGCATTTCAAGAGGTTGTGGACTTGACCTTGATACGATCATGATAGGATTGGACACACGGATTTATAATACTGTCAAGTTGTATTTTGCTAGAAACTCAACAAACTAGTATGTATTTTACTTTCTGGTATTCAAATGGGTTGATGGGTTCAATTCTTAGAACACCCTGAATCTCGAGCATTTTCAATTGTATGATACTAAGTGGAAATTCAATTATTTCGATATTTTCATTATGTACTAATTTGGTTTGTTTTGATAAGGTTATGTTTGTTCAAGGGTTACACTAAAATGGGGGAGGATTGTTGGTGATTTTAGTATCACCATGTCATTTTATGTAATTGGAACTTACATGTGAGCTAAGGGGCTTCATAATATGTACTATAATATATGTACGGGTATGTGAGGAGTGCATGCATGTATAAGATCGAATTAGAAATCGGTTCGACGACAAGTCGGGGGTCCAGGGGTAGCGCCCCTGGGTCTGGGGTTTCCAAAGAGGCAGCACCCCTAGCGAGGTCCAAGGGGTAGAGCCCCTGGCTGGGAAAATCGAATTCTTGAGGGTGATTATGGTAAAACTGAAGAAATTTTTCAGTTTTGGAAACCCTTGATTTCTTCATTAAACGGATTTCCCTGACTTGCTTCCAAAGCAACCAATGATGGCCAACCCTAAGAGGCAAACCCTAAATCTCGTTTATTATATAAACGGCTCTTCTCTTTGAGAAGAGATACAAAAACGATTTTAGCTCTCTTTTCTTCAGACGAACATAGAATCCTTCTAGCAATTTGGCTTACGATTTTTGTGCCTAGATTGGTAAGTGTCATCTTGGATTATCCTATGCTGAATTTCTTACAACCCAGGCACAAGGTAGAAATATCAGTTCGGAAAGTGTTCACACAATCCAAGAGGTATCCAGATCTCCACTATAAACCCTAATTCCTCCTACAAGGATTTGGTAACTACACAAGATTGACTAACCTCGAGCAAACAAAAGTATGCAACCCGATGTCTAAGTAAAGTGTAAGTGTTATGGTATTAGATTTTGAGTATTAAGTAATATAATTCTTATTGTAATTGGTTTTGAGTATTAAGTAATATAACTCTTCTTATAATAGACATTTTTGTTTGAGAATTATTATTTTGTGGCACACATCAAATTGTGTAATTTGTATATTGCAAAAGGGTTGGGTTAATGGATCAGGTATTCGTTGATTCGGTGGATACGAATATGGATTCAATTATTCAAAACTTTAAGGGCTATTAGAGTGTAGCGTATCATGTTTTCAAATTTATTAAAAGGGTTTGGATCAAAGGTCATTCGCTCCAAATTCCCCCCATTGACATGTCTAGTAAGGAACCATGTGGGAAAATCAACGAAACTCTCACAAAGAAGATTACAAGTATAAAGTAAAGCACACATGTCCATGTTCTAGTGATGTTTCTTAGTTATTTTTCATGTACAATTTGATCAAATTTTGTGGATTGTTTACTAAATTAAGACTAGTAACTACCTAATTTATTCAAAACCAATTCATAAGATCAATCATCCATGTTCCAGTAACTCGTGAAGTGGCTTTATTATATGTTTGTGTATAATTGGCACAATTTTTTATGGTTTGTTCTAATTTAGAACTATTAAACACCTTATTATTTTTTAGAACCGACAAATAGTTAGAGAGTAATCCGGCCCGATGAATCAAGAATACCTAGCGGGCCACTAACAGAGGCACCACTCAACACCTTATTAAACACCTTATTAATTCGCCTAGATTATCAAACATTGATCAATTAAATAGGACAAATCTTCAAAATGGTCCATGTGGTTTCCAAAAAAATCAAGTTTGGTCCTTAAATAATTTGTCTTCAAAGATGGTACACGTGGTTTGAAAACTTTTAATTGGTCATCCTTAAGGCTAACACCGTCTGTTTTTTCTGTTAAGTTTGAACATGTGCGGCGTATGTTAGGATAAAATTGTCTTTTACGAACCACAAGGATCATTTATGATTTTTCTACATTTTTTTATTATCTTCATTTTTTTCTTGTAAGTTGTTTATTTATTTTTTATACACACTCTCAAGAAATCTTCATAAATACACACAAACACACATTCATCATCTTCATGAAGATAAACACTTAAGAACACATCCCACCATCTCTCGCCATCCACCACCATCAACCACCGTCTCCCTCATCTCTTCTATTAACAAATCTAAATTCGAATCAGAATCAACCATAGCTAAATTAAAAATCCAAATCATCAACAAATCCAAATCAAATAAGGATAGAATCAAAACCCTTCTTAAAACCTTATTGAGTTCATGCTCCATATTAAAATACCAATTCAAAACCCTTCTAAATATCAAAACCCTTTTCTAAAAAATTCAAAAATCGACCATAACAATAAAGTTAAATTTGAAGAAATTAAATCTAGAAACCTAACTTTTTAAGATCGTTCTTAAGTTTTTAGATCTTGATGAACATCCGATGAAGAGAGATGAAGGAAGATGAGATAGAGGTAATGTAGTTTCAAGGTTGAAAACGCCTTCTAAATTATCTAATCATCCATCTAAAAGTAACAAGAACAATTTTTTCAACATGTAAGTCAATGAATTGTAGATTTTGGCACCACCACCACCCATCATTTATCCCCATTTCTTTTCCGAAAAAACCAAAAAGAAAAACCTCACCGCCTTACGTTCTTTTCCGCCCGAAAACTTTCAACCGGAATCAATCTATGCTTTGAGAAACACCAACATTGTGGTCGTAAACCTATGTTTTTTCACCCATCATCGGAGATCTGAAACCTTTGTTTTTTCGGTGGAGATCTAGAACCTACTTTTTTATGGTTGATATTTGATATTGTGGGAAACAAATCAATCAGAAATTGAACCATGGTTGATGGTGCATAAATGGAACGATGATAATGTTGGATTAGTGTCTAAGTCCATAACTATTTTGGTATGTACTTGACCCGATTATGAGCATGGTCCTTTTGGGTTGCCTTCACCATAGCAAAATGTAGGATGAATTAAGGAGAGAGAGGTTTAAATATGATTTATTAATATATTATGAGAATAATATATTAAAGGAGAAATCATATTGTTTAATTAATATTAGTCAAGAATTAATTGATAATTAATTTTGTGGCTAAAAGAGATTAATTAAACTTAGAGGACTGAAGTTGTAATTATAAGATAATTATAATTGGGCTATGGATCACCTAATAATATATAGGTTAGATGAATTCTATGGGAAGCCCATTAGAAATCGTCCAAGAGATACGTTTAAGGAGTCCATGGGCTGCTTAGGGCCTAAGCAGTCAGATTAGGGTTTCCTAGTTGTAAACCCTAATAGCCTACATGTATATAAAGGACCCTTATGCCCCAAAAACGTGGACAACACTTCCATTAGGGTTTCTAGCCGTTTTCGGTGTCTCTCCTCTCTTCCCCCTTCATCCAAGTTGCTTAGTGGTGTTTGTGACTCCATTAGAGGTGCAGCATTTGAGGCACTAAGCTTTTGAAGCCAATCCAAGCAAGGAATTGATTGTTATTGCTATATAACAATCAAAGGTAATTCTCTAAACCCTAATTCAGTTTATAATATGTTAGATCTAAGTTTATTAGTCTTGGATTCAAAGCATGTACAATAGAGAAACCTAGATCCAAGCATTAGGGTTTGTATGAGCACATAGGATTGTTCTTATGCCTAAAACCCATCAGTGGTATCAAATCCTTGATTGGTTTCAGTTGTATGTGATGCTTAACTGCTTTATTTGATGAAAAACGATTTTTGGCCTCTGCCCGACCTGACTCGGCGAGTCAGTGGATGAACTCGGCGAGTCTGTCTGACTCGGCGAGTCCAGGGGTCAGACAGAGGGATTTTCGGGTTTTGGCTGCTGTTTTGACTTAGACTTGATGCTTAATTTGTTTTATGAAGTTAAAATCCGAATTTTATCTTAATTAAGTGTTTGTCCATGCCAAAACAATAGATAATTTCAAATCTTTTAAATATTAGTTGTTTATGTGATAAATATGGATTATTTAAAGTTATTTGGTAATTATCTAGTGACTAAAATAAGATTAGGTCAAATATAGATAATTATGAAATTAATTGTTTAATTTATGTTATTTGTTATTTGATCCCTTATGTTTTGAAAAGTTTCAAAACTTGCCCTCAAGTTTTGGAATTTAAATTTTGATTAAAAGGTTTAATTTTGAAACATTTAAATTCTGAACCCTAATGTTTTGAAATGTTTCAAAACTTTCCCTCAAGTTTTGGAATTTTAAATTTGATTAAAAGTTTAATTTTGAAATGTTAAATTCTAAAACCCTAGTAATTTGAAAAGTTCAAATCACACCCTTATGGGTTTTTTTAATTAATTAAAGTGTATAATTACAAGTGATTTAATAAACCCATAAAGTTTTTGGTTTACATTTAATTAAATTAAAAGTATAATTTACTAAGTTAAACCACCTAGTATTTTAAAAGTGTAAAATACACCCTATACTATATATAACATTAAAAGTTTAATATTATATATGTATGAGTAATCAGTCAGTCTTACCGTTAGTAGGCCTCATTCACGAAGCTGGTCTATAAGGGGTGTTTAAGGAAATTGCCTATAAAATGGCGGTTGAATGGGTATCCACTCTTACCCACCGCACTCTTGACTAGTGGAGGGTCGTTAGCCAAACGGGTAGGATAGGACAGAAACCTTCCATTATAAGTATAATGAAGTACAAAGTAACTAAATGCTTTTTCAAATTCCCAAATCATAGTTACTTTAGGCAAAGTGTGAAATTGTATGCTAACCCATGGAATTACACTTCGTACCCTTGTCAAACATTAGTGGAGCGTGTGTGGTTAACCGGCACACTAATTTGGGGATGACATTGGTAGCGAAGGGTGACTCAATGTTTATCATAGATCAATGGAGCGTGTGTGGCTAACCGGCACATTGATTAGGTGATAGTAGCATTGGGTGCACCACGTGATTCGTATGGTTATTCACACCTTGTTTGTGATCCTCGGCATCCCAGTCACAAATAGTAGGGCATAATCGAGATTAAACATGCCATTGAAAAGTTTAATGAATCTCAAAAGATCTAGGAGTTTCAATTCATTTAAAACTTAAACTTCCTTTTCGTTTTTCATGGTGGAAATTGGTAAATCGTCATTTACCTACCTTCAAATATTTTGCAACTAGATTACAGCATCCCTTTTCTAGGTTGTAGAATATTGTGTTGGATCCTAGCTTGATGTTTCATTTGGGTGTTACATCAAGAATTCTAATCAACATAACTTGAATTTTCTCCCGTTTTGTAGATGTCTGAATCTTACAATGGTCTTCCCAAATCCTTTGGAACAAGCTTTCCAAATGAAGATGACGTTCCAAGATACGATCAAGGAAATGAGAGTCATGCTTCACTTCCTCCACCTCCTCCAATTGTTCTCCCTGACCCACAAGTTCAAAGGCTTGAAAAGTTCAAGCTCACTCAAGCCCTTTTGGCAAGTAAACACGAAGATGGGAAACCTGTGTGTACGCACGTCTTAGAGATGAAGTCACACATTGATAGGTTAAACATGTTGGGTGTCGAGATTTCAAGTGAGCTGGCTGTTGACTGGGTTCTTCAGTCACTTCCTGAATCATATAGTGAGTTCGTTAGAGAGTAATATATGATGGACCACGACGTGACCCTTATTGATCTCACTTATTTGCTTATAGCTGCTGAATCAACAATGATTTGGCGTGCTAATCAAGCAAATTTGTCTGGTGAATCAAACTCCCAAACTTCAATGGACACTGGCAACATTGGAAGTCCAGAAAAAACTAAATCTGTGATTGTCCGATGTGCTGTGCCAAAGGAGTCCATTTGCTTTTATTGCCAAGAGAAGGGGCATTGGAGACGAAGTTGCCCTAACTACCTGAGACATCTAAGAGATGGGAGAGTTAAGACGTATGGCTCTACTTCAGGTAAAATCCATTATCTAACTCTTTTAAGTTCCTATTCTAGATTCTTAATACATGATGTGATAAGATTGCATTTTGATGTTTTGTAGGATCGAAGAAAAGAGAGGAAGCTTAAGGGAAGAAGTGAGCTGAATCTAATCGTGAAGAAATGGATTTCGATCGCATTACTTGAAGAATGGATTCTTGAGCTACTACTTGGAGTTAGAATAGATTGTTAAGAAATATGTAATAACATAGTTTTTCAATTGAATTGCATTGTAAGGACAAATTTTTCCGCAATAAAATGAATTTTTATTTTATCTTATTTATTTATCCTTGCAATGGCATGTATGAAAAATTGATGTTTGAAGGTTTCTATTATTAGCAATAATGGATTTGATTCTTAATTGTATTATTTGTGGAAATATCAAAAGTTTACCAAATAGGGAGAGTTTCTCATCGCCCAAGTTTCAATTGGACAGAAACTTGGAATCATGCAATGTGTATTGTATGATGAATGAAAAACTTTCACATTTGGGAAACTTAGATTAATTCATTGACAAAGTGTCAAATTGAAGGACTAGGAAGATCAAGTACACTAGGTTGTGCGTTGATCAAGTCTACCACAAGAGTGACAAAGATATTCATCATGATTTACTAAAGTTTAGTAAATATGGTTATACTTATAAGATTGAGTATAACTCTGAGCTGACTGAAATAGTTTCAATCAATAGCAGAACGAATAAGAAGAATCAAGAAGGCAGAAAGATAAAAGTTTCTCCATTCTAAGAAGAAGGGAGAGTACCTTTTATTGTGTTTTATGATGAAGTCTTAATGATTAAGAACCATATCTCAATTGATCCTCTAAGTGAGTTTTAGTGCATTTGCATGTCTAAGAAGAGGAATCGAGAATTGTAGAAATGGTTAAATCAAAGAGTCAATCATACTTCGTTCCAATATCAAGTCTTAGAGTCATACTCCAATATTGTGACATTGAGTGACAAGTCTTAAGTAGGTATATAACACTCATCAAATGTGGAATTTGGAAAAGTTTTCTTATTCTTGCACATTAGAAATTGGTAAGTTGTGATGTCTTGGATAAGACAAAGACCAACTAGGACCAATTTGTGAAGTGTTTTGTCTTGATAAGAACTACACTAACTCTTGAATATTTGCTTTGTTAAGAAATGTTTCTTGACAAGAGAATCTTATATATCAAGGAGTCAGTGGGAGTCTTAATGGTCTTGAAGGGTTTCAAGAACAAATCAAGAATATACCTTATAGATCATCACTAGCACACGACTTGAGGTTTGCAACCTATCGTGCTGACATTATTTTGTTTTTTGTGCCATTCCAATTGAGTTAATTGCGTATGTGAGTTCTATGAGTTCTCATTTGAATGCATACTAGAGCCTTAGTCGATGGAAAGTACATTGATATGTAAGGACAAGTTACTAAACTACTTGGAAGATATGGTGGGCACTCGTGTTACCATAAGGCAAGAAATCAAGATTAAGAAAGTTCAGTCCATATGAGTTTGGATTTGTCGCAAACCTTGGTTTGGCAAATTCACATGGATAGGAACTCATACACCATAAAATCTAAGTGTCATAAGATTCCCTCCTTCATGAAAATGACTGTGAGGAAATGCTTTCACTAAAAGAGATTTTAAGAAGATAGCGATTGTGAAAATTGTATTCTCAAAATTCGGTTATGGTTACGGCATCCCTTTCCATAGTTCGAATTATGAGATTTGGCAATTAGTTTCAACATTTGGAACTTAGTAACATAAGTTCTGAATTGTTTAAACACACATATGAGCTATCTAAGACAAATGTGTATAAGGCTAAGAAGCCTAGATAAAGGCTTATCGAAGCATCTGGTATTAGAAATATGAATTTCAGAAATTCAATAGGCATTGTTTTCTGAAAGTTCATTTGTTTTCTGAATACATGTCAAAGCTAGTGGGAGCATAAGTGTTATGCTTATATGATAATAATCATGATAGTGGGAGCATAAGTGTTATGCTTGTATGATTATTATGGGGAGTATTGCAAGTTAGCAATATTAATTATAGAAAAACAAAGATTCAATTTGCAAAGTTGCATGGGTTGAAAAGTTGTTTTAATGTAATTAAGGGAGAGAATATTATACTTCGTTTCAAAATCTAAAGCTTAGATTGAGAAATTTTAATATTTTCAGTCAAAGGATACATTGTGTGTTCTTAAAATTCAATTATGATTACGGCATCCCTCTTCATAGTTCGAATTGTGAGAACATGACACATAAAATATTATGGCAAAAGATTGGTAAAGTATCATATCTTTATGTAAGACATTATGCATTGTGTCCCATACGCTTCGGGTATAGGATCGATTGCAAATGCTATAATATTTTACCATTCTAAAATTTTCTAAATGTCTAGCGCATTAAGAGGGAAAAAGGACTAGAATTGGTTTTGACTAAAATAATTAAACAACTATCAAAGGATGATCCAAAGTTCGCTGAGGATTGGTCGCTTGTGAGTAGTTGGAAGTATGGTATTGGATGGACCATATCGACATTATTATGAATAGATAAGATTCTATTAAGAATGAGTTGTCATATGGAAAATGTGGAAATGTTTCCATATCGGGAGTTGGATATTGAGATTCTATGCCTAGATTAGAAACTTTTATGCAGGAAGGATGTTCAAATGAATGTACTTTGAATGTGAGACTTCACGTCTATGGAATTGTCTTGTAACAATGTCCGATAGAGTACTTCATAATTTCATTAGCCAAGTCTTGGTGACTTTTGTGCTATGACTTTATGAAAGGATCGTTGCATAAGATGTTAGAATCTAGCATATTCTAATAGTAGCAAAGAACCTTGTGTTCTTACACTAATGATAAGGATTGGGAATTGTGAAATGAGCATAATTGAAAAGGTTTTTCAATTGATCTATTTCACAAAGTAAGGACCATAGGAAACATAGTGTGCATGCTTCATGCATGGGACAGCTATTGTTGTAATTTAAGTAATAAGTTGATTTTCTGAAACAGTAAATGATAATAATGAGTTATCAATATGGTGGTTAAATAGAAGTGTTTTATTTACTCTCACAAGTTTGAGGCCATATAGGATTAAGTATTATTGTTATGTTTCAATTTGCATGTTTTGACTTCCATAATAACTAGGTTATTCAAACATCCACAGTCGGTCATACGTTGAGAGTAGGTATGAATAAAGACTGTCATGAATCTGTCTGTAGATTGTCTGAAGTGTTTAGACATAGCACAAGTTTGCTGCAGAGTTCATGAGTGCTTTGATAAGATTAGAGTATTGGATTAAACCCACGCTCACTTGGATCACTTCATAGATTTATCACGAGTGATTAGTGAGACGATAATATTGTATATTCTTGAAACCGAGACATGTGAGTTGTTATTTGTTAGTCGGTTGCATATTGATAATAAGTAAACGCACCAGTAACTTGGTGTTATAAAACTTATTGTTGTGTGTGATTCGATCAGTAAATGCAAGCGAGCATTTGAGTCGAAGTTTATCCATTCCTTTTACCCAAAGTGGGATAAAAGCGATATATGTGGGCCTCTCGATGATTTAGTGATGACACCTAAGCGCTTGGCCAAGCCGGGACTAAGTTGATGTGTTCAATTGTAGTCTGTTATCAGTCGTCATAAATCGGAAGTCGGGAAACAGTATAGAGAGAATGATTGAAATTCATGTCTTTTGTCTATACGATATCTTGAGAATGGAGGAATATATAATCCCTTATCTAGAGGACACGCTATCTGATAAGATCAGAGTTGACAGCGGCTTTTGAAAGCTACGATTGCTGATCAGGTTCTGAAGTCATATGGAAAATAGTTATCAGACTTATCCAAGTGGGAGACTGTTGGATTAGTGTCTAAGTCCATAACTATTTTGGTATGTACTTGACCTGATTATGAGCATGGTCCTTTTGGGTTGCCTTCACCATAGCAATATGTAGGATGAATTAAGGAGAGAGAGGTTTAAATATGATTTATTAATATATTATGAGAATAATATATTAAAGGAGAAATCATATTGTTTAATTAATATTAGTCAATAATTAATTGATAATTAATTTTGTGGCTAAAAGAGATTAATTAAACTTAGAGGACTGAAGTTGTAATTATAAGATAATTATAATTGGGCTATGGATCACCTAATAATATATAGGTTAGACGAATTCTATGGGAAGCCCATTAGAAATCGTCCAAGAGATATGTTTAAGGAGTCCATGGGCTGCTTAGGGCCTAAGCAGTCAGATTAGGGTTTCCTAGTTGTAAACCCTAATAGCCTACATGTATATAAAGGACCCTTATGCCCCAAAAACGTGGACAACACTTCCATTAGGGTTTCCAGCCGTTTTTGGTGTCTCTCCTCTCTTCCCCCTTCATCCAAGTTGCTTAGTGGTGTTTGTGACTCCATTAGAGGTGCAACATTTGAGGCACTAAGCTTTTGAAGCCAATCCAAGCAAGGAATTGATTGTTATTGCTATATAACAATCAAAGGTAATTCTCTAAACCCTAATTCAGTTTATAATATGTTAGATCTAAGTTTATTAGTCTTGGATTCAAAGCATGTACAATAGAGAAACCTAGATCCAAGCATTAGGGTTTGTATGAGCACATAGGATTGTTCTTATGCCTAAAACCCATCAGATAAATGGTGCATAAATCGAGCGGTGGTGGATGGAAGTGTGGGTCGGGGACTGAGGCGGTCCGGTTTCTTAAGGTGGTGACGGCCCGGTGACGGAGGGTGGCGGCAGTCCGATGGTGGTTGTCGAGTAAGTGAAGAAGAGGAGGGAAGAAGCACTATCTGGTCGTCGATGGCTTAAGGGCATGAGGTGTTGGAGGGTGGGGGTGAGCGGGGAATGGGGTTATATATATATATATATATATATATATATATATATATATATATATATATATATATATATATATATATATATATATATATATATATATATCAGTTAATAAAAATTAAATAGTCAAATCTTCATAAATGGTTATGTGGTTTGTAAAAGACGATTTCGCTCTTATATGTCATTCACATGTTCAGACTTAAGAGAGAGACGATGTTACCATAAGGATGGTCCATTAGAAGTTTTCAAACCACAAGGAATTGAAGACACACACACACACACAAAAAAAAAAAAAAAAAAAAAAAAAAAAAAAAAAAAAAAAAAAAAAAAAGAAGGACCAAACATGATTTTTTTGGAAACCAAATGAACATTTTTTAAGATTTATCATTAAATAGTTAGGAAACGTTACTCCTAAGCCATTTACATGTTGAGTCTACGTACGTAAATTTGAAACTTTAGTTTGAATATAGAGGTTTGTTATCTTGATTATGCATGTTCTTTTACATTCTTAATTTGTTCTACGGCTTGTGTAATGAACTTCCTCTACGCTAACTTTTTGCCAATGGCTATAGCTCAATAAGACAATGACCAGAAAGTTCCCAGATAAATATTGAAATTTTTTGAAGAAATGGTTTCGATTTGGACAAAAAAAAAGTAATGTTCAATTTAACAAAATTAAAATATATATAAAAAATGATAACATAATGAGTTATTTGTGCTTATTTATATTATTAACTAAAAAAAATTAATCGGTTAAACACAGGTCCACTGGCATTGTGATTTATGTTGCTTTTATTATTGTGGGGATGTTAAATTTTGGTGAAATGATTGCAGTTTTGAATTAATATTTAGTACGACAAAAATGCAATATATATTACCTTCAACTGTATTTTACATTTAACCCCACTCACCATTAAAGGTGCCATGGATAAAACTGCCATCATCTATTCTTAAGGGTCATTTTGTAAAATTCAAAATACCAAAATTTTGACACCTTATGCGTTTTTTGGTTTAAAAACATTTTGAATATATATATATATATATATATATATATATATATATATATATATATATATATATATATATATATATATATAGGTTCAATTTTATTTGAGAACATTCTAATTTTGTGAGACTGTGAGACCAAATCTAAAAATAATTTTAAAATGCAAAATAAATGGAAAAATCTAAAAATTCTTTTTCTAAATATTATTATCGGAACTTGAATTAAATAAAAAAAATAAAAAAAATAAAAAAAAAATCTATTTTTTTTTGAAAAATACGTGAAATATTCTAAATAGAATATTACACTGTACATATTCTAAAAATAATTTTAAAATGCAAAATAAATGAAAAAATCAAAAAATTCTTTTTTTAAATATTATTTTCGGAACTTGAATTAACTAAAAAAATAAATAAATAAATAAATAATTGCGTCTCACGGTCTCACAAAATTAGGCCGTCTCACATGAACCTAACCTTATATATATATATATATATATATATATATATATATATATATATATATATATATATATATATATATATATATATATATATATATATATATATATATATATATATAGGGGACGGTTCACTTGAGATTAAAAAATAAGTAGAGATCTTAAGATTCAACCTAAGCCATATATTTCTCATTTTCCGCTCTAACGCTCAAGTGTACCGGGGGCAACAGGGTATGCCTAATCATAAATGATCATATAGGAGATGTATAATCTATATGACTATGCATGTTTATATGTATATGTCTATGCATAAATGATTATACATGTATGTATATTCATAGGCTGAGTAATCATAAATAATTATGACAGTCGGTGGCAGAAGAGGTGGTGGTGACAGAGGTGGCGGTGGTATAAGTGACGGAGATGACAGTGGTGGAATCAGCTAGTGTCAGAGGTGGTGGTAGTGGTGGTGCGGGTGGCGGTTGTGGTGGTGGGGATGGTGGCAGAGGAGAAAGGAACGAACGGTGCTATATAATCATTCATGATTATAACAGACATGTCGTGTCTTTATGTCGGAGAGTTAAAGCGGCAGATGCGAAATATATGGCTGAGGTTGAATTTCAAAATTTCTATTTTATTTTTAATCTCAACGGAACCTCTCTATCTCTCTCTCTCTCTCTCTCTCTCTCTATATATATATATATATATATATATATAAAAGAGAGTTAGGTGCAGGTATTCAAAGTAATTAATGTGTTATTTTATGCATAAATGTGAGCCAATCAAAATTTAAAATAAAAATAAATGATTAAATAAATAAATAAGGGTAAATAGGTAATTTGATAATTAGTTTCCACAAATAATATCCTACAATTATGGTAACCATTGACTTCGGCTACCTAGGTTTTCTCCATCCATCGTCAGCTTTTTAAAACCACCTCCAATGTAAACTGAAACCCTAATCAAACCATCTCTGGCCGTCACCTCCATCCTTATGTCTCCTACCACCGGCCGCCACCCTACCTCTTGCTCCTCTAACCACCGTATCCATCGCCATGTCGAGGGTTGTTGTTGCTATCTTTTTGTGAAGGCTGAAGACAGAGACCTAGGAGGGGTTGCACCATTTCAGCCGTGTGTAAGGAGGAATGTACCACAGCCGTCTGTCGCTGCAGTTGTTGCCGCTCAGAGACGCGTCCATCGTCGGACGTTGCGACCTTCTTGCCTGAGAAGGGAGTTGTGGAGGAGTCGTTGCCATTGGTCGAAGTCCGCTGCCATCATTCTTCTTATTCTCTTCTTCCGCTAGCTGCCACCTGTGTCAATGACCTTCTTCTTATATCTAAAGTACAAAGTGAAGGTAGTTTGTCACTATTTTCATATCAAATTTACTTCTTCTTATATGATAAAAATCAATTTGTTTATGTAGATGATTCAATGGATGATATTTGTGAGATTCCAATTCTATTAGAATGGAATCACGAATTCCAATTCTGTTGGAATCACAGAAGTTGATGTTTGAAAAACGGACCACAAAAATTGAAAGTAATTCTAAGCAACATTATTATTTTAGAATGTATTAGTATCATTGTTAGATTTTGATGTTTTCTTTCCCGTTTTGAAAGTTTTTTTAGTTTTATTCTTTAACAATAAATGTGATTTTTAACAATTGTTACCCGTATTCTATAAGAAATAATGTATTTTTGTTTTTATTCTTTAATTGATTGTTCAAGAATTTGTTATTCTACAAGAAGTTTTTAAAGTCATGATCAAGAAATAGGTTCAAAATTATTTCTATTATTTATGGTTCAAGAATATTTTTATTTTTGAATATACCCATAAAGATATTCTGTCTGAATGTCTGAATTAAAAAAAATTATAATTCGTAAAATCATATTTTTTAAATTAATAGAATCTAAGATCCCTTAAAAAATGCAATTTTCCTTTATTAAGTCTATATTAATTGACTAAATTACCCTTGTAATTAATTAAGATGATATTTTTCAATTATATTTAATTCAATAATATATATTAATCACTTTTTTAAAATACGTAAATTTTATTGTCCCACATTTATGCATACAATAACACAATAATTACTTTGAATACAATAACCTAAGCATATATATATATATATATATATATATATATATATATATATATATATATATACACTCTAATAAATGAAAATCTTTTTGACACATGTCGCACTATCATTGATTTGACTACATGTCATTTTGTGTTTGTTTTCAATTACATTTTATTCCACATGACATTTTGTGTTTTTTTTTTTCATTTTATCAAATTTCAAATAATATTTAAATGTAATAATTATAATAAATGCATATAAATTTCATTAATTGACTTTCTTTTTAATTTTAAAATTTCTAAATTAAAATTTCATTAATTTCCTTTATTTATTTATCTCAATTATTTGTTTAAATTTAAAAAAGAAAAAAAAACACATTAACTTTAATAATTCAATATTTTTCTAAGTTTTCTTATAAATTCAAACTTTTAAATGTTTAGAATTTCATATTTAATTTTTTCTTTTAACTGAACCCATGTAATACATGGGTTTTACACCTAATATATATATATATATATATATATATATATATATATATATATATATATATATATATATATATATATATATATATATATAGTATTGCATCAATGGTCTAATTTTTTATACTTTATGCATTTTTTGGTTTAAAAATATTAATTTTAACAATTTGGTTGTTAACTTTTTTAAAATAATAATTTTACTTTTAAAAACTGTTTTTGAAACCAAAATATAATGACCTTTTACAACTTTTCTTGTTAAATTTATTCAATTATTATACATTAATTTTTTTATTGGATTGATTATTTTTATTTGATTAATAAATATTATTTTTAACATGTACTATTTATTTATTAATAAATATTACTTTATTGGATTATTAATTTTATTTAAATAGTTCTTTTTTATTTTTTTTTATTATATTATAATATATTAATAAATATTATTTTTAATATATTATATTTATGTATTCATACATATTATTTTGTTGGATTATTAATTTCTTTTAGAAAATTCTTTTTAATTTATTTTGTATTGGATTATTATATATTAATAAATATTATTTTTAATATATATATATATATATATATTAATAAATATTATTTTGTTAGATTATTAATTTATTTTAGTTACTTTTTAATTTCATTTTTATTGGGATAATTTTTTTAGACAACATTACCACCATCCTAATTTATTTTAAAAATCCATATCCATCCCATCATTGTCAGATTAGGTGATGGTAATGATGTTTGATGGGTGTCGAATCCATCAAACAATAAATCTTCTTCGCACATATAATTTAAAAATAATAGTAACAGTAGAAAACATGATCAGTCCTTAGGGACTCGGTTTTAATTCATAAATACACCAAAATAATTATGTTTTATTCCATGGTACAAAAGGTAAATTTGGGGAATTTGAAAACAAGTAAATTAAACTAACATACGGTAAACTAAATACTAGAAATAAGATTAAAACAATTCGATTCCGAGTTCTCTTCACCTAATTGAAGCAAGTTAACGATGAATTGATGTCAAAGTCAATTCTAGTCTAAGTTAGTACTTGAAGATACTAACAAGCTCTAGCATCTTTCATTCACCAAAATTGTTTAATCAAAACAAGTTTTTTGAATTAAACATAACATTACTAACCTACTATAAACAAGTTCTTAGAAATAGATTGAAAGATCGCATTAAGTTTTGTGTGAGTGTTCCCAACAACGTTCAACACTTCTCTCAAGCTCGGAAGTGTAAAAATGTGCAATTTTAGTTTACACCGAAGTTAATCTCATCACAAAACCAATTTGATGTGTGTCACTTAGCATCAATTCATAAAACAATTACCGATTTTACCAGTCGAATAACGAGATTGAACTAACCCCAATTCAAGCGACCAACATGAACTGAGTCAATAATCAAACGTTGGATTATAGCAAAACTAAAATGACTAGAAAGAATAATAATGTATCATCAAATCATTTAATTAACTATATAAAAAGGGAGTTCTAACTACAAAATCGGATGTGTTAGTTCAACTTGAAAAATAATAAATTAAAAATATTTTAATCAGCGTTCATATTATAACCATGTAATTGTTGGAAAAATATTATCATAAGTTATGATTGTGCAATAGTTTCTCAAACACTCTTTAGGTTGATCGTACTCATTAATTAGCTTATCAAAAAATAAATCTTATTGATACAAGTTTTCAAAAATGACATTAAAATCAGCTATTTGGGTTGATTTTAAAAGCTAATAAAATGATTAATAAAATATGTTAAAATGATGCATAACAAGCAACCTAATGTTGTTGTCCAAAATATGTTATCTTTCAAATATTTAAAACAAATTAGGAAATGTGGGGTTGGTGAGATTTTTTTTGGGGTTTAATAATAAAGAAAACAGTTAAAAGAAATTAAGAATAATAATTTAAAAAATAGTAATCTAATAAAATAATATTTATTAATGTATAAATATTATATTTTGAAAATAATTTTTTATATATAATAAAAAAACAAAAAAATAAAAACAAAAAAAATCTCAACTATCTTCAAGTATGTAGTAAAGATATTAAAAAAACAAAAAAAAATTAAATTCAATTAAAAATAAAAAAAATAACAAAACAAAAAAAAAGAAAAGAAAAAACATTAAAAACGAGCATATATCTATTAAAAAATGAACTTTTTTTTAGCGAAAAACAAAAAAAATAATAAAAAAACCAAAATAAATGATAAAGAACAGAAAAACTCATTGAAATGACGTTACATGGACGTTCATCGCACATAATTATTCACTCGAGTCCGTATTACATTCCATGCACGTGCGCGGCGTGCGAACGCGTCATGACCAAATAAATGAGTTTGACGTTTATGTCATTGACTAAATGATTGGTAGAGAATAGTCACTACGGCTCCTACCAATTTTTGGGTTCCTATCGGATTCAGACCATATTATATATATATATATATATATATATATATATATATATATATATATATATATATATACACACACACACACACACACAGAGAGAGATGTTGATTCGTTTGAGATAAATAAAAAATTAGAAATTGTGAGATAGGAGGATAACCCTTTGATGTTATGATATTTGTTTCTAAAATGTGGCGGTAGCATAATTGTAAATACATTGATAACTTATTAAATTAACGGCGTTAATAACGATTGTAGGGCTGTTGTTGTAATTTTACAAAGATTCATATCAGTTTTGCAGGCTATGATACTGTAACCGCCTATATCATTCTTTTCTTTCTCGATCAAAATCTCAATTGGAACTCTCACGAAAACCCTTTTTTCTTTCTTTATCGCATTTTGCCCTAGTTTTCGTTTCTTAGCTGTTCAAATTAAGCTTGGAAAATTGGTAAATGTCTTCAGGAGAAAATATAAACGAAGTCGCATCTTCGTTAATCGAAACGAAGGGTTAGAATGCGAGTGATTTTTTATGTTATTGATAATGCATGTTTGTATTAATTAGTTAAGTGCAGTTTTATGTTGATAATGATGTTTTTTGTTTTGATTCAGTAGTTTTTCGTCATTTTTACTTGATTTTGATGATTTTCTCGTTTAGAGTTGATCTATTTTTTATTATGTTTGTTTGTGGTGGTTTTTGATGTAAGTTGTATATATTTTCACAGATAAGGATTTCAAAAGAATCTATGTTCAAAAAAAGTTCAAAATTCAAAAAAATATCAAAGGTGGTAGAAGTGTTATTATTTCCGAAGGTACAGTTCAAAAAATCGATGCTCAAAAAACGTATAAAATCATCTATAATTCGAACTAGAAATAAACATATACCTTAATGTTCAAGGTATTTGTTGTAATTATAACTGATTTTGTTATTTTTTCAGTGGATTAAACATAACATTTAGTTATACGTTTATTTATAGTTCTAATCATAAATGATTTTATACGTTCGTTTATAATCATTAGTAAATAGTAATGATAAATGTATGTGTTTATAATCATTAGTGATTGTGTGATTTAAAATCATAGTTTAGTTTTTTATTCATAATTGATTATTGTGTTTTGTGTTTATGTATTTCTATGTATCAAACATGAATATGAAGAACTTTCTGGAGAAGTTAAAGAGAAAATTTCGAAGAAAAGAAATTTTAAAGGTATTTTTTGTAAGAAACGTGAACTATCTGATGAAGATGATTCTGATTTTCAAAGTCGTCCTCGATCTTCAAAGAAACCAAAGAGAGAAACTAAAGTTGTGAAGAAAGAGAAAAAAGTTGATGATATAAAAGAATTTCCTTCATTGAAGATGTAACATCCATAAAAATCATGACAAATTTAAACTTTTAAAAACATTTCAAAACCAATGATTATTACAAAACTTGTTTTCAAAATAGTATAATGTCAGAATATCACATAATCAAAACATGTAATGTAACATCCCGAATTTCAGAAGTACGATTTAAGAGTTTAAAGTGTAATTTCGAAGAAGGGACTCGACGAGTAGGTACGCTTACTCGCCGAGTCGGAGCGGGTTTGGGTCGAGAATTAAGTGACCAACTCGCCGAGTCGGAAGTTGGACTCGACGAGTTGGTGCTAGGATGAGAAAAACCCTAATCTTAGGGTTTGCACCCTATTTAAAGGACTTGATGTCCTCCCCTCAACTCCCTTAGCCCCCTTGAGATCCAGTAAACCCTAGCTCGTGTGTGTATAAGGCCATTAGAGGGAGATTGAAGCTTTGAGAGGTGTTCTAGTGGAAGAAAGTTGAAGATCAAAAAGGGTTTGCATCAAGAAAGTAGTGTAGATCCAGAATCTACTGCAGTTTTGGGCACATCTTGGAGGTAATGAGTTGTTACCTTTCCTTTGTTGCTTCTAGATTTATTCTTGAATGAGATTTGGGGCCATTTTGGTATGATTGAGATCCACTTCAGGTTTGGAGTCCATATCTGAGGTTGCTACTTCAGATCTAGACTTGTATTAGTCTAGAAAGTCATAAAGCATCAGTTACTGAATTGTTGGTGAAGCCCTTTTGTCTAAAACCCAAGCCCAAGTGTGTTTTGGGGCTATATCTCTTTGGTTTCACGTAAAGTTTGCAACTTTATGTGAGGGATAGATTGTAGAAGGGTGGATTTACAGATTGGAGCCTCAGCATGGCTCGAAAAGCCTCTAAATGGATGGAGAACTGGAGAGACTCGGCGAGTCACATGGGTGTACTCGACGAGTTGTATGAACACGTGCATGGACTTGACGAGTTGGAAGAACAACTCGGTGAGTCTGTTGAAGATTGCCTTGGACTCTGCGAGTGTGTTCTTGGACTCGGTGAGTCAGGTCGCAGAACCCCAACCTCTTTTGGTTAAAGCCTTGGATTAGTGAGTCCGTTGGTGACTCAGTGAGTTCGAAATGATGGGACTCAGAGATCGTTGGAATCGACGAGTCTTGGGGCGACTCGGCGAGTTAAGTTGTGTCATGAGAGTTTTCTGGGTAAGGGAACTCGGCGAGTCGACGAGTAGAGTCAACCAGGAAAGTTGACTTTGACTGAGGAATTTGACCTTGACCAAGAGTTGACTAGTTTGACTTCCAAGGGTACTTTGGTAATATTGGTATTTATGGAATTAGTTCTTTGGTAGTGTTCAGTGGTGGCGATCGTGTCGGAGGTCGGAGCAGCTTGGTCTTATCTTTTCAGTCAGCAATTTCAGGTGAGTTATCCTCACTATATCAATAGGGTCTAAGGCACCAAGGCCGACCCTTTTAGTTGTTATCTTGGTTACAGTATGCTACATGTGGTTATGATCTGTTAGATTGGTATCAGAATAGACAGTATGTTGTTATTGTCATGTGATCCGTTAGGATTGGTATGTTAGTGACCTGGTTAGGTCGATGCCTTGGTCATGAGAGATTGCTATGATCGATGATCTGTGAGATAGTTATATCTGATATATGTACTTGTACTATTGATGCACTTATTGATCTGCTAGATGGGCATCCTGGTAATTGGGACAGTATTATGTCAGTGACTTGGTTTAGGTCGGTATCCTGGTATATAGGATGATGCTATGTTAGTGACCTGGTTTAGGTCGGTATCCTGGTATATAGGATCATGCTATGTTAGTGACCTAGTTTAGGTCGGTATCCTGGTATATAGGATGATGCTATGTTAGTGACCGGTTAGGTCGATATCCTGGTAAGGATGATGCTATGCTTTATGATCTGCTAGATTGATTTGTTTGCCTATGGACTGTTATGTGATTTCCTGTTATATGTACATATGGTTATTTGCTTGATGTTTGGGTTGAGGCGGTCCTGCTTTGTGCTGAAGGCCAACATACCCTATGAGCGGTCCGGATAGATTGTAGGTTCATATGGCGGTCCAGTCATACCGAAGGCTCGGATAGATCCAGATAGAATGAAGGCCCGGTGCGGGCTGTCCAGTCATACTGTAGACTCAGAGAGTGGACCAGGTGAACGGAAGGCCTGTTGAGGGCGGACCAGTCATGCTGCAGATTTGAGAGGCTTGGTTGTTATGTATTCTGATACAATATGTTATGATTATGGTTGTATGCGGTTGGTATTTTGGGGGTAACTCACTAAGATTTCGGGCTTACAATTCAGTGTATTGTTTCAGGTACTTCAGGAGATTGTGGCTAGGCGAAGGCGTGATCGTACCGCTCCTCATGTTTTATGATTCATGTGATATGGTTATGGGGGATACTCTGATGTTTAAACTATTTTGAAAATAAGATGTATGAACTTAATGGTTTTTGAATGAAATAAAATGCTTTAAATTGGCTCAAATTTTTTGTCGTTACAAGTTGGTATCAGAGCCTTGGTTTGAGTGAATTGGAGGAACATTCGTGTGAATCTAGTCTCAAATCAAGGAGGGATTTACAAAATGGTGTTCAAAAGGTTTTTGAAATAAGTAAAGGAGGATGCAGAGGGTACGATCAGCCAGATCCAGTAAGTAGGCCCTAAAATACCACACAAGTTATTTGATTATTTGATAAGTTCGAACTACATGCTAGTACTAGGCTAGAGATCTTCAGGAATTGCATGATAGAATTGCCTGATTTCATGATGCCTATTAGCCTAGGGTTTTCCTTTATATGAAATTGACATCCTTACTGTAGTTGTTTAGTGTATGCATCACGACTGTGCATAATCAAGATCTTATAGCCTGAGAATGTTTGATTCGACCTTAGGGTAGAATTGGATATTCGAAAGTCTATCGGGTCCAGCGTTATGTGTGGCTACTATACACTAATGTTGCAGGGTCGGTGGAAGTTTCATGGATTGGGTGGGTAGTGAGAGGCCGGGAGGCCATATATGAGATGTTTAGCATTCCTCTAGGAGTGAGGATTTAATCACTTGATGCATTTATGTATATTTTTAGGGTGTTGTGATGATACTTGAGACAAATATGGGTAGGTATGGAAGTTAGTATGGGCCCGTACTACTAAAAGCATATGACCCATATGCGTGGCAAGGAAGTCACAACCCCTAGAATTGGGTTTTGGAGTTGTTTCCCTGTCATTATATAGGTTATTAGAGACCTTTTGGTGTATTTCCAGAATGGTGGTCACAAGACGTCTTGTGACCAAATCCAGGTTAGGATCGGGAGCTGGCAGCCAGGATAGGCCAACATTGTCAAGGGATCGTGTCAGGGAGATCCTCCGGGAGGAGACGATCGAGATTGTTGGGGGATAAATTCCGAAGATGTTTCGCTCTTTCAAGACCGCCATGGTTGAGTATTTTGTCGAGCGTCATGCATACATTGCTGAGACGGTTGTCGCGGCAGCTTTGTCGAGCGTCATGCATACATAATCTGATGAGTAGAAGGATACAGTTATCTGGGAGCAAGAAGATGACCTGTAGTCGTTATATTTCCGCGGGTTGAGCGGGAGAGTCTAGCTTGTGGGTTTATAGATTTGAGGCTCGGGGGTTTGCTCAAGGCCGGGTTATGGGTCGTGGGAACTCCGAAAAGGAGTGATGATTATGTTCAGCTGGGGTTTTGCATCTGGAAATGAAATGGTTGATTGATGAATTGGACCGTCGTTTGGTAGGGCAAGGATTGCACCCTCTTAGTTTCCGAGCTCAAAGGAGTGAGCAGGCTTGTAACCCCAAGATCAGGTGTATTACAGCTCGGGGTCAGTTGGTTACATGAATTGGCAACATTATTTCAGTGTCGGTGAGCTCAGGACGGTTGGCATGGCATAAGTGTTGTGAGGTCCGGTTTTCCTTGGATCTCTTGTATCGGATGGAAAGGATTGATTGTGAGATCTATTGCACTTTTGGGACTGTAGACTATGTCTTGGGAGTGGTTTGTAGCCCGGTTTAGGGCAGAGGTTGTTTCGGCTGCTGCCGTTCAGATGTGGGCTTTTGAGTTAGTGAGTGAGTCAAGGTGTGAACCCTGAAGAGAATGATTTCTAAAGCCCAAAAGCGGGAAGCTTGTTTGGAACACCTTTGGAAAAGGGGTTTTATGTGGGATGACTGCGGATGGAGTCCCACAAAAGGGTTATTCATCATTGCCAGGATTCAGTGGGTAGCAACCATTAGTGGTTGAAAGATTAAGAGCGCCAAGAGAAGTAACTCGTTGCCGAGGTATTAGTTGGAGCATCTATATGGTGGTCTTCAGGAAGTGAGTGTGGAGTCATTCATGCATTAGTGGTTGTCGGTTTCACTATGATTTAGGAAGTGATAATCTGATTCTTAGAAGTGTGTGATGAGTCGGGTCTAGCTAGCAATGGAACACTAGTGGGAAAGAGTTGGTTGTCATCAGATAAATCGTTGGGAAGTGAGGAGGATTGAGAATCGTCCAATCTTCATGTATTATGAAGGCTTAGTTGAATCTAATTAGGGGAGTGTTACCCTGAGATGCTGAAGTGGAAAGGTTTTGAAACGGGGATAAGTTTCACAACCCGACAGGGAGAACAGAGGCCCTATTGGCTGCTTAGTTAAGGTTTGTGTTGTTTGGGGGTCGGCAAAACTCCCCAGCATAAGAACATGTCTTCTGGATGCTTGATAGCAGAAGTTGGGTAATCATGTTGGGGTCCTAGTCAAGAATCGGGTTCAGTTCGAGTTTTCAGTCGAGGATGTGCTCGACTCTGAGGGTTTTAGATTGATAGATTGAGGGTTTTGTTAGATGTCAGGGCTCAGTAGTGCATTCAGCACGGGAGTGCGGGTTATTTAGCGTGTATGGTACACATGCGGGCCAGGGAACAGACCTCAGATTTCCGAGAAGGTGGACGATTGACCGAAGGCCTGGTAAGGCGGTCCGGTCATGCTGAAGACTCTGTATGTGTTAAGTGGATCTGTATGCGGAGAATGAGTAGATATGTCTGTAATACCCTGTTTATTTATTTGATAAATAAATAAATTAATGAACAAATAGTAGCCCTAAAATAAATAATTATATAGCAAGGTGTTGGTCTCGGGGAGCTATTGGTCATAATTTTAGAAGTCGGGGATTAAAAGTGTAAGTTCCGGACTAAGTTTATAATTATTTATGAAGATAGGGACCACTTGGTAAATTATTGGGACTTCATTTGAAAAGAATTGTAGAGGAGGGGCTGTTTTAGTGAAATTTGGACCTACTTTGTAATGTATTTAGATGGCAGGGGTTAAAAAGGTAAAATGTGGATTACATTTGAAAGAAAAGGGGCATGGAGGGACTAATGTTGCCAATATGGCAAACTTTTAAGAGGAGCCGGGTATATAATCTTATTATCAGTCAAACCCTAAACCTATAAACCTCCTTTATGCAGTAGCCGTCACCCTTCCCCCCCCCCCCCCTTGTACCTCCCACCGGCCGCCACCTGCTTCTTCACTTCCGGCATCACACCTTCACCACCAGGGAGATTGGAACCGCTGAACGACCGCCTTCTTCTCCTTCTCTTTCTCCAGCCGCTATGTTAGAGCCTTCCGCCGCCCTGTCGAGATTTATCGCCACCCCTAACGCCGTTGTTCCGCCATCACGGTGCTCGTGGCCACTCGTGACGTTGACGGTGTTGTTTCAGCGGCCTTGTCGCCGACGAGGTTTGCAAAGAGCGCCTCCCCGTTGCTGTTGTTCCAGATGGAAAATAACCGCCACCTTCCTGCCGTGTTTCCCTTCTTTCCCTTCTCCGTTTCTGTTCCGGTGTTGCACCGCTGTTGTGGCTCCGAAGGCTACCCCACTGCCACTTCCCCGTTCGACTGCCTCGCGCCGCCGCATGGGGTGGCTGAGGTTGGATGCTCCTTTCCGATAAGGTTTGTTGTGGTTAATGGAGATGTGTGTGTATGTGTTCATTAATTGTTTGGCTAGGAAGACTCGAGAAAACCCATCATGGTTTCCGGCCATGGTGGCTGTCACAGATAACGCTGCTGCTGCCCGCCACTCCGAGTTGTCGCCGCCACCGTACGCCACCAGGTGGGTGGCTGGGTTCCGCATTCAAGCAGATTACGTGTGGGTGTATACTTTTGTTCTTGTGTGTGTGTATTTTGCTATGAAATTACGTGTATGTGTGTGTAGCTTAGTGTGTGTTGGTGTGTGTGTTTGGTTATTTCGTTGTAATTTTGTATTAATCGGAATAGTGGAAAAAATCCGTCACCACCACCGTTAGGTAGTGGCTGCCGCCACCGGCCGCCGTGTCGGGTGGCGGTGTGCTTGTCTTGTGAGTCGACTCGATTGGGGATGCTTGAAACCCTAATGGGCTCAAAGGAGCTCTAATGGGCCCAATGAAGCTTAATGGACTCTAATGGACCCAATAAAACCCTAATGAGCTTATTAAGATTTTAGTGGACTTAATAGGCCCAATAAAGCCCTAATCGACATAAAAGGCCAACAAATTGATAAGTTGGCTAGTATTTGGATTGGGAAAACCCTAATGCCAATGAAAACCTAACTTTAAGAATTAATCGGGACACACACATGAGAATTATTTAATAACTTGAGATATTAAATAATAAACTTTGGCAAAGATTAATCTAAGCGATAATGGACTTAATGGATTAAGTCCTTAATGGATTAAGTCCTTAATGGGTTAAGTAGGAAACCTAACCCCAATTGTCATTTTATGTGAAACCCTAATCTCATTTGGGTTTATCGTTGGGCCTTTCTTTTGGGCCTAAATGATTGGGATAATAATGGACCATCCAAGAGCAAGCAATTGAACTAGAATAATTTAATAGGCCTAGGGTAAGGCCCATGTAAGGGGCTTGGGCCCAATTTGGAAAATTGGGCCATAGATGGGCCATAGTTTGGGCCTTAATGAGTATATGATGTTGGGCCTCAGAATGAGACCATGTATAGGCCTAGGCCCAATTTGGAAAATTGGGCCATGTGTTTGGCTTTGATTCCTAATTGACTTTGGGCCTACGGATTAGGCCTTGGGCTTGAATAAGCCAAGCGAGGGGTAATGTAGTAATTACCCAAAGAATGTACGTATGGTTATGTATTGGTACCCAATTATTAATTGGGTGTTATTTTGGTGTTGACAATTCGGGAATCTGTCAACCAGCAGCTGGGGTCGAGTCTGCGGAACTTCAGCAAGTGTGGGATTGTGTCTTCGGGACTTCAGCAGTGTGAGGTGAGTTACCTTCTAGTAGTGGTGGGTCTACGGCCACAATGCCGGCCCACCAGTAGGAGTTGTATGTTAGATGATTGTCTTTGTGATATCATCTAGGTTTGCTACTACCTGATATGTTATATGTTGGCATGATATGTATATGTGAAAGTAGTAGAGTTCGGTTGTTAGGACCGAAGGGTAGGTCAGACACCCTAGATATGTCTGACAGTATGTGATGATATGTTTATATGCTAGCATGATATGTTATATGTGATAGTGGTAGTAGGAGGGGAATAGTCCCCAAGTTCGGTCGTTAGGACCGAAGGGTAGATCGGACATCCCAGATATGTCTGATAATATGTTATGTTATGATATATGTGATAGTAGCAGTAGGGGCTGAAATAGTCCCCGAGGACCGGTTGTTAGGACCGATGGGTAGTCAGCACCCCAGAATGGCTTGACATGGGTAGTCAGCACCCCAGAACGGCTTGACACGGGTAGGTCGGCACCCCAGAATGGCCGTACCGGGTAGGTCGGGCACCCCAGAATTGTCCGGCAGTATGTATGATATGTGATTGTATGGTATGTGGTATGATGGGGGAACTCACTAAGCTTCGTGCTTACGGTTTTCAGTTTTGGTTTCAGGTACTTCGTGTTTAAAGGAAAGGAGTCGGCTTGATCGCAGCGCATCACACTATGGTTTTCCGCACATGAGATCTTTGGGATTACACTCTGATATTGTTTTATGATAACATGTTTGATTATTTCCACTTTGGTTTTGACATGACATGATATTACAAATGTTTCATTACACTGTTGGTTTTATAATGACATATTTAAAAATGAATTTTTTTGGCATGTATTTTTGGGATGTTACAATGTCGCCATGCAATGGCAATCGATATGGTCCGGCCCCAAGTATTGATCATGATGATGGAGTTGGTTGGAGGCCGTGCATGGGCCTTGTTGGTTATGTGATCGGATTCGGGGTATATGTGAGTTTGAGAATAGTAGTTGCTCTACATGGATAGTGTAGAGTGGAGTTTAGCTTAGTGGCACTTATAGGTGCGGTAAAAGTTGTTAAGTAGACTTCCTGGAAAGGAAAGGTATGTAGATCCGAAAAGAGTGTGAGTCCTCTGAAAGGAAGGCAGTAGAGTAAATGGATGATTGAAAGTGCTCCAGTTGATGGTGATAAGCACTGAGATTGTACCAGATGTGTGGAAGCACATACGGGTTAGATGCCCGTGGGGATTGTGGGACGGTTAGCATTGACGCGGAGTCAGGGGAGATCGAAAGTGATGCACGGGTAGATCCTTGGATCCCGAATTAAGATTGACTGAAGGCCTGGTAAGGCGGTTCAGTCATGCTGAAGACTCTGTATGTGTTAAGTGGATTTGTATGCCGAGAATGAGTGGATATGTCGCCATGCAATAGCAATCCATATGGTCCGGCCCCAAGTATTGATCATGATGATGGAGTTGGCTGGAGGCCGTTTGTGGGCCTTGTTGGTTATTTGATCGGATTCGGGGTATATGGGAGTTTGAGAATAGCGGTTTCTCTACATGGATATTGTAGAGTGGAGTTTAGCTTGGTGGCACTTATAGGTGCGGTAAAAGTTGTTAAGTAGACTTCCTGGAAAGGAAAGGTATGTAGCTCTGAAAGGAGTGTGACTCCTCTAAAAGGAAGGCAGTAGAGTGAATGGATGATTGAAAGTGCTCCAGTTGATGGTGATAAGCACTGAGATTGTACCAGATGTGTGGAAGCACATACGGGTTGGATACCCATTGAGATTGTGGGACGGTTAGCACTGACGCAGAGTCAGGGGAGATCGGAAGTGATGCACGGGTAGATCCTTGGATCCCGAATTATGGTTGTGGTCATGAGTTATGTGTGTAGTGGTGTTTCATCCTAGGGATGGTTGGACCATCGTAGGCATGCCTGGTCTTCCAGCCCGAGGCTGAGTGGGCCAGGTACGATGTGTATGAACGTTATGGCTGGATGTTCAGGAGGGTTGCTTGGAAGCTGTGAAATGTTCCATCATGTCAGCGTGGTAAGGGATTTGATCCAGGGAGGAAACGAGATGAGTTTCCTTCGGTGCAAGTTAATAGAAGTGGCGCCAGATGGGCGAGAGATAGCAGGATAATACTGGGTCAAGACCCGGTGGTTTAGAATGGTATCCAGTTTTCGCAGGTGGCGGATGAATGCGTAAGACAGAAGTAAGGTAGTGTCTTCTGGTGGCACTTAGTGATGAGTGTTGTTATCAAAGAAAGGAAGCCGGTGGCCGGCTTGAAGCAGTTATCAGGAGCCTGCAAGGGAATAGGTGGATTTTAGGGATTCAATAGCAGTGTTTGAAGGAATCTAGATCGGTTTGAGATCAGTGGATGCATTGTGGGAATATCATCCGGAAGTTTGTGTTGCAGCAGGCTTCGAGGACGAAGCCGAATTTAAGTGGGGGAGATTTATAACATCCCAAATTTCAGAAGTACGATTTAAGAGTTTAAAGTGTAATTTCGAAGAAGGGACTCGACGAGTAGGTACGCTTACGCGCCGAGTCGGAGTGGGTTTGGGTCGCGAATTAACTGACCAACTCGCCAAGTCGGAAGCTGGACTTGACGAGTTGGTGCTGGGATGAGAAAAACCCTAATCTTAGGGTTTGCACCCTATTTAAAGGACTTAATGTCCTCCCCTCAGCTCCCTTAGCCCCCTTGAGATCCAGTAAATCCTAGCTCGTGTGTGTATAAGGCCATTAGAGGGAGATTGAAGCTTTGAGAGGTGTTCTAGTGGAAGAAAGTTGAAGATCAAATAGGGTTTGCATCAAGAAAGTAGTGTAGATCCAGAATCTACTGCAGTTTTAGGCACATCTTGGAGGTAATGAGTTGTTACCTTTGCTTTGTTGCTTCTAGATTTATTCTTGAATGAGATTTGGGGCCATTTTGGTATGATTGAGATCCACTTCGGGTTTGGAGTCCAGATCTGAGGTTGCTACTTCAGATCTAGACTTGTATTAGTCTAGAAAGTCATAAAGTATCAGTTATTGAATTGTTGGTGAAGCCCTTTTGTCTAAAACCCAAGCCCTGGTGTGTTTTGGGGCTATATCTCTTTGGTTTCACGTAAAGTTTGCAACTTTATGTGAGGGATAGATTATAAAAGGGTGGATCTACGGATTGGAGCCTCAGCATGGCTCGAAAAGCCTCTAAATGGATTGAGAACTGGAGAGACTCGGCGAGTCACATGGGTGTACTCGACGAGTTGTATGAACACGTGCATGGACTCGACGAGTTGGAAGAATAACTCGGTGAGTCTATTGAAGATCGCCTTGGACTCTGCGAGTCTGTTCTTGGACTCGGTGAGTCAGGTCGCAGAACCCCGACCTCTTTTGGTTAAAGCCTTGGATTAGTGAGTCGGTAGGTGACTTAGTGAGTTGGACAGGATGGGACTCAGAGATCGTTGGACTCGGCGAGTCTTGGGGTGACTCGGCGAGTTAAGTTGTGTCATGAGAGTTTTCTGGGTAAGGGAACTCGGCGAGTCGACGGGGTGACTCGACGAGTAGAGTCAACCAGGAAAGTTGACTTTGACTGAGGACTTTGACCTTGACCAAGAGTTGACCAGTTTGAATTCCAAGGGTACTTTGGTAATATTGGTATTTATGGAATTGGTTCTTTGGTAGTGTTCAGTGGCGGCGATCGTGTCGGAGGTCGGAGCAGCTTGGTCTTATCTTTTCAGTCAGCAATTTCAGGTGAGTTATCTTCACTATATCAATAGGGTCTAAAGCACCAAGGTCGACCCTTTTAGTTGTTATCTTGGTTACAGTATGCTACATGTGGTTATGATCTGTTAGATTGGTATCAGAATAGACAGTATGTTGTTATTGTCATGTGATCCGTTAGGATTGGTATGTTAGTGACCTGGTTAGGTCGATGCCTTGGTCATGAGAGATTGCTATGATCGATGATCTGTGAGATAGTTATATCTGATATCTGTACTTGTACTGTTGATGCACTTATTGATCTGCTAGATGGGCATCCTGGTAATTGGGACAGTATTATGTCAGTGACTTGGTTTAGGTCGGTATCCTGGTATATAGGATGATGCTATGTTAGTGACCTGGTTTAGGTCGGTATCCTGGTATATAGGATGATGCTATGTTAGTGACCTGTTTAGGTCGGTATCCTGGTATATAGGATGATGATATGTTAGTGATCGGTTAGGTCGATATCCTGGTAAGGATGATGCTATGCTTTATGATCTGCTATATCGATTTGTTAGCCTATGGACTGTTATGTAATTTCCTGTTATATGTACACATGGTTATTTGCTTGATGTTTGGGTTGAGGCGGTCCTGCTTTGTGCTGAAGGCCAACATACCCTACGAGCGGTCCGGATAGATTGTAGGCCCGTATGGCGATCCAGTCATACTGAAGGCTCGGATAGATCCAGATAGACTGAAGGCCCGGTGCGGGCGGTCCAGTCATACTGTAGACTCAGAGAGTGGACGAGGTGAACTGAAGGCCTGTTGAGGGCGGACCAGTCATGCTGCAGACTTGAGAGGCATGGTTGTTATGTATTGTGATACAATATGTTATGATTATGGTTGTATGCGGTTGGTATTTTGGGGGTAACTCACTAAGATTTCGGGCTTACAATTCAGTGTATTGTTTCAGGTACTTCAGGAGATTGTGGCTAGGCGAAGGCGTGATCGTACCGCTCCTCATGTTTTATGATTCATGTGATATGGTTCTGGGGGATACTCTGATGTTTAAACTATTTTGAAAATAAGATGTATGAACTTAATGGTTTTTGAATGAAATAAAATGTTTTAAATTGGCTCAAATTTTTGGTTATTACATGTAAACATAAGGAGGTTTACGATCACACCTTCGCCTTCCCGTGATCATCAGAAGTAGCTGAAACCATAATCGATAAATGTAAGATCGAAGGCTTAGTGAGTTCCCCCCAAAATACCAACGTCAGAAAACATATCAATAACATATAAACAAACAACATGCACGATGTGCCTTCAGCCTGACTGGACCGCCTTGCAGGCCTTCAGCCTATCTGGACCGCTCTCCGAGCCTTTGGCACGTCTATACCGCCTTGCAGGGCCTACAACCTATCTGGACCGCTCACCGGTCCTTCGGCCTAACTAGACCGCCTCGCAGGGCCTTTAGTCTATCTGGACCGCCCTGGGTATGCTGGCCTCCAGCACAAATCAGGACCGCCTCAATACAACCCCCAATCAAAAAATCATGTGCACATAAATATCATATGCTAGCATATATAACAGTCAAACTGATCTAACAGATCACTAATCATAGCAACATCCTATAACCAAGATACAGACCTAACCGGTCACTAACATAGCATCATCCTATATACCAGGATACCGACCTAACCAGGTCACTAAGCATATCACCATCCAACTACCAGGATGTAAATCAATAAGCATATAATGCAATAACCCGGACACAAATCCGAAAAGGGTCGACATTGGTGCCTTAGACCCAGTTGATATAGTGAGGAGAACTCACCTCACAAGTAGCTCGAAGTGATAAAGTAAAACTCCACCAAATGCAACTCCAAGTCCAACACCTACATCCACCAATGGTTCACTTCCATAAATCCCCAAATTATCAAAATACCCCCAGAAGTCAAACTGGTCAACCCTTGGTCAAAGTCAAAGTCAACAGTCCATGCTGACCCGACTCGTCGACTGCGGCTAGCAACTCGTCGACTTCCTTAAGAATTTAAGTCGTCCCCAAGCTCCATATTGTAGATCCAACTTCCTAAGGCATAGATTCCACGTAAAGTTGCAAACTTTACATGCATGTAAGGTCTTAAAGGCATATAATCACTAAAACCAAGCCTAGAATGAGGTTTAGGGCATGGTGAGGGGTTCCTATGAGATAAAGTTGATAGCTTTATGAGTTTAAGACCTGGAGGAGTCCAGATCTGAAGTTGCAACTTCAAATCATGGCTAATACCCGAAATGGCTCACATAAATGCTAAAGATTACCTCAAACCTAACCATGAGAAGATCTAGCTAAATATAAGCCAAGGTAACGACTTGTTACCTTCAAAATGATGCTAAGATGAAGTAGAATCAGATCCACCATGTCCTATTTGCTCCAAGCTTCTTATACTTCACACCTTCTTCACAAAATACACTAAAATCACTCTTTAAGCCTCACAAACACTCAAGAACAAGGTTAATAGTAATTAGGGTTTCTTCTGGTCGTCAAGAGGTGATATCGGAGTGGAGGTAAGGACTTAAGGTACTTTAAATAGGGTGAAAACCCTAAAAATTAGGGTTTCATCTTCCAGCTCCTACACGTCGAGTCGGGGTCCTCCAACTCGTCGAGTTGATCCATTAATCCATGCGGGTCGTCCCTCCTCTACTCGACGAGTTAGGGAAACCAACTCGTTGAGTAGTTCCATAGCACACACACACACACACACACACACACATATATATATATATATATATATATATATATATATATATATATAACTTTAAAACTTATATCTGGGAGTCGGGGTGTTACAGAAGAATAGATGTTCACCCGGTTCATTGTTGGGTGTTATTCAAGGTTTAAGTAGAGAACAGAAGGATTGTGTTAGGGCTATGGTATTTGGGAGTTTGTTACGGATGAAGATGATTGATGTTCCATTAAAGATTGTTTACTATGTTCTTGATCATTTTAGTTTTGAAACTTTGAAGGTGGAATTTGAAAATTGTCAAGTTAGTGTTGATACTAAGTCGGTTCGTGAGATGTTAGGATTACCATCTGGTGGCTGATTACTTTCAAACATGGATTACATTTCCGAGAATAATGAAGAGAGTTGTATGTTTGAGTGGAAGAAACAGTACGAAAATATTGATAATTTGAGATTAAAACAGCTAATGAACTTGTTTGAACTAGTGCAGCGGATGATAACTTCAGAATCAATTTTTTGGTTCTTTTTATTAATACATTTTGTGAGTCTACAAGCATGAGTAAATGTAATCTGAATCTATTGTATTTAATCTGAAGATATAATGATTTAAGTAGCATTGACTGGTCCCATTTCATTGTCGATTGTTTGGTAAGGACGAAGAAGGTTTACAACCCAGAGAAAGAATCTTCTTTCTTTTATGGAACAACAACATACCTTATGGTATGTGAGCTAATTTTTTTTTATTAAATATTCTTTTTAGTTGTAAAAATAAGTTTGTTTTTATTTTTACGTGTATATGATTTTATAATCATATATGATTTATTATATATCAGACAACATAATCATATATGATTATACATATATATATATATATATATATATGTGTGTGTGTGTGTGTGTGTGTGTCACAACCCAAAATTTTCATTTGTATAATTTCCATATCCAAACACTTCAAATATTAGTCAAAGATATTTTAATACATTTTTGGCCGGATTTAAGTCCATTTGGTGTTTTATTTTTGTCATCGTGAAGCGATTAAATAACAGGAAGTGTCATTAATAGTGAGGAGTAACAAACCGAACAACCAACACCTTAGCTAGGTGTTTATGGACAAACATGAGGTGCTTGGGCCGTAAACACCCTTTCCCCAAGAACGCATGCATATAGCATGAGTTTGCACCCTTGTCCTCATTTTTCCACTTCCCATCTCAAGAACACAAGGCTTTTCTCTCAAGTATCATAAGTTCACTTCTTCAAATCCACCAAAAATGTAAGTTTCCTACTCTAAATTCGTCCATATTGTTGGATTAGTGTCTAAGGCTATAACTGTATTTGGTAAGTACTTGACCCGGTTGTGCATGGTCCTTTTGGGTTGCCTTCACCATAGCAACTTGACAGGATGATTTGTTAAGAGAGAAGAGATATTATTGTTAATATATTATGAGAATAATATATTAAAGGAATAATAATGTTATTTCATTAATATAAGTCGTATATTAATTGAGAATTAATTTGGTGACTTAAAGAGGTTAATTGAATAAAGGGGCATAAAGTGTCAAATGTGTGACAGTTGTGTTTTGCGCTATGTATCCTTATGGATATAAGGGTGGACGGATTTTAGGGTTAGGAGACTTTAAAATCGTCCAAGCCTAATATCTAGGAGGATCTTGGATTGCTTAGGGCCTAAGTTATTCAATTAAGGTTAAAGGTGAAACCCTAGTAGCTCATAGTATAAATAGATCCCTTGGGTGAGGGAAATTGACACTCATGCAAGGCAAGAAACCCTAGAGCCGATTTCTCACCCTCCTCTCTCTCTCTCTCTCAAGATCATCCTCTTGCTAGTTGGTGTTTGTAAGCCATTAGAGGAGTGACAATTGTGACTCTAAGCTCCAAGAAGAAGAAGTATCAAGCAAGTAATCCAAGGTATTGTTCTAGATCCGACTTCATATGATTAGATTCAATTGTTTACATTAGATCTAGTATTGTAAGTCTTGGATACAATGCATGTTCAATTAGAGAAACCTAGATCGAAACATTAAGGTTTGCATGTGCACATAGGAAAGTTCTTATGGCTCAAACCCATCAGTGGTATCAGAGCTTTGATTGATTTCTATTGAATTGATGCATTGGTTGATTGCTTGTTGCTTGAAAAATTCGATTTTTGTGATTCTGCCTAATGAACTCGGCGAGTTCCACTGTGGACTCGGCGAGTAGCTCCAACTCGGCGAGTCCATAGTGGAACTCGGTGAGTTCGAGCGTCAGAAGGAGATAGTTTCGGGATTTCTTGTTGTTTTACTTGAGGATACTTGCCTTAACTGTTTTGGGTCATTAAAACCCGATTTTAATCAAACATATGAGTAATTCTTGACCAAACCAAAGATAATTACCAATTAGTTGAATAATAATTTCCTTATATGATAATAATTGATTATTAGAATTGAATTGGTGAATGGTTCTGCAAGTAATATTGAATAACATCAAATTGAGATAATCTAATTAGTTGATTTATATTATTTGCTATTTGATCCTTATGTTTTGAAAAGTTTAAAACTTGTCCTCAAGTTTTGAAATTTAATTTTTGTGATCAAAAGTTTGATTTGAATAATTTAAATTTCAAACCCTAGAATTTTACAAGTTTAAAATTCAACACTATACTAATATATTATTACAAGCTTAATATATATATCTATATATATATATATATATATATGATTAAAAATGCTAGTCTTACCGTTAGTAGGCCTCATTCACGAAGCCGGTCTATAAGGTGGGTATAAGGTTGTTGCCTATAAAATGGTTCTTAATGGGTGTACACTCACACCCACCGCTTGCTTGACTGGTAGAGGGTCGTTAGCCGAACGGGTAGGATAGGGCAAACCTCTTCTCATTAATAAGTATAATGAATATATATAAAAAGTAACTAAACGTATTTCATAAAATTCCCAATCTTAGTTACTTTAGGAAAAGTGAATTGATGCAATCCCATGAAATTACACTTTGCACCCTTGCTAAGAAGTTAGTGGAGCGTGTGTGGTTAACCGGCACACTAATTGGTTCTAAGAAAAGGTTGCAAAGGGTAATTCATTGTTTATCATAGTTCGGTGGAGCGTGTGTGGTTTACCGACACATCGAATAGGTGATTGTAACAATGAAGGCACCATGTAGATTTGCATGGTTATTCACACCCACTTTGTGATCCTCGGTATCCCAGTCACAAACTAGAGGGGCATATCGAGATTTAAACATGCCATTAAAAGGTTCAATGAATCTCAAAGAAATCTAGGAATTCTTAATACATTTAAAACTTAAGCTTATGTTTTTCATGGTGAAGAATTAGTGAATCGTCATTCACTTACCTCCAAATTATTTGCATGTTGGATCACGGCATCCCTTTTCTAATGTGTAAATAATGTTGCTGGGTCCTAGCCCTAATTTTTCATTTTGGTGTTAATTAGGGACTTAATTCTAATCAACTTTGTTCCTTTCTATTTGTAGGTGTCTAACGCAAACAACGCTGCTGCTAGCTCATTCACGCTAATGAGCCTTTGTCAAAAAGTGACTTTCGATGGATCGAACTTTAGCGAATGGATAAGATACACTTGCACGATCGCGCGTTACGAGGACAAAGAGTATGTTCTCGATGAGACGCTCGAGAAGATCAATCCAGAAACTGCTACTCCCGAAGAAATGGTTGTCTTTGAGACCCATGAGCGTGATGCAACGAAAGTCCATTGCATCATGATAGCCACAATGAACTCTGAATTCCAAAAGTCCTATGAGGACATGTATCCTTATGAGATGCATCTAGACTTGATGGAGAGATACCACCAAAGCGCGAGGCAAGGGTGATATGAGATCATAACGAATATGATCACTGCTAAAATGGGAAGTGGAGAGTCTCTAACCGTGCACTTGCAAAAGATGCAAAGGTATGTTGATCGTCTTCGCAAGTTGAATGTCAACTTTGGGGAAGATTTGGCTATCGACATTGTTCTTCACTCCTTTCCCTCATGTTACAACCAATTTAGGATGACCTAACACATGAACAAGGAAGAGGTCACCCTAAGCAAACTCCAAGGGCTCCTAAGGACTGCTGAGAGAAACCTAAAGGACAAGTCTGTTGCACCAACTCCCAATCCACCCGCTGCTCCTGTTTTGGCTATTAGGCAGGGAAGGGGAAAGAAGAGGAAGGCTTCTTCAAAGAACCACCGCAAAGGAAAGTCCCAAGATGGTTCCTTTTCTAGTGAGACCAAGGTTGATCCTGCTAAGCCCAACCCAAACCCAAAGGAGGCAGAGTGCCATCATTGCCACAAAATAGGGCATTGGAAGAGAACCTGCCCGGAATATCTACAAGCCATCAAGGATGGGAAGATCAAGCCATCTTTCATAGGTATTTACACAATTAAATCTAATGATTCATCTCATGCTATTTCTTGGGTTGTTGATACAGGGTGTGGTTACCACATTTGTTCTGATTTGTAGGGACGAGGAAGAAATAGGGATGTGGAGCTTAGAAGAATAAATCTAATCATGGGGAACAGAAGATCGTCGCCTGTTACCAAGATTGGAGTGTATTCCTTAGTGCTTAGTAATGGATTGAATTTAGATTTAAATAATTGTTGCTACTCGCCAGATATGGCAAGAAACATCATTTCCTTTCATGGTTTGTTTAGACAAGGATTTAGATATTCATTTAATAATGAGAATGGTTCGATTTATGCTTATCTAAATGGTGTTTTATATTTTGAAGCAATGCCTTGTAATGGAATTTATGAAACTGTTATGGTTGTCGATAACCTAGGAAATGATGTGTTGTGCATGGATTCTTCCAATAGTATGGATAGAGCATCCTTGTGGCATTGTTAACTTGGACATGTCAACAAGAAGCGCATAGCCCAACTCCAAAAGGATGGAGTGTTGGAGTCATTTGACCTTAGGGAAGATGACACGTGCGAATCTTGTTTACTTGGAAAGATGACCAAGTCACCCTTCACTGGCACTTGTGAGAGGGGTGAGGGTTTATTGGATCTCATACACACCGACGTGTGTGGGCCCTTTAGATCCACCACAAAGGATGGGAACCGCTTCTATGTGACTTTCACCGATGATTATAGTAGATATGGGTATATTTACTTAATCAAGCACAAGTCAGAAACGTTTGAAAAGTTCAAAGAGTTCAAGCATGAAGTGGAGAATCAATTGGGTAGGAAAATCAAGATGCTTCAATCCGATCGAGGAGGAGAGTACCTAAGTCTTGAATTCCATGACTATCTCAAGGAATGCGGAATAGTTTCGCAATTGACGCCACCAAAGACACCACAATTGAATGGTGTGGCAGAAAGGCGTAATTGAACCCTGTTGGACATGGTTTGTTCTATGATGAGTCGTGCTTCACTACCTATCTCATTCTGGGGGTATGCCTTAGAGACTGCCACCAATATCCTTAACCGAGTCCCTACAAAGAAGGTTGCCAAAACACCTCACGAGATGTGGACAGGGAAAGCTCCCTCGTTGGCACATATCAAGGTTTGGGGCTGTGAAGTTTTCATAAGACGAGAAACTCACGACAAGCTCGAACCTCGTAGTGAGTGATGTATTTTCATCGGCTACCCGCAGAAATCCTTTGAATATCTCTTCTATAGACCGAATGACAATGTTGTCTTCGTTGCGAGGAGAGGGGTTTTCTGAGAGCGAGAACTCATAAGCCAAGGGGACAGTGGGACGAAAATCGATCTTGAAGAGATTCAAGACTCGAGCAATGAAGGAACCTCTAACACTGGCGCTCAACCTGAGGAGGAAACTCCAGTTGAACCGATTGACAAGTCCTTACCTCTTAGACGTTCCGAAAGAGTTAGAGTTCAACCCCAATTTTATGGTTTTCATATTACTACAGAAGGGGACACGTATATTAGTGATGGTACACTAATAAATCTAGAAGAACCTAATAGCTATAAGGAAGCCATGGCAGGCCCAGAGTCTGTAAAATGGAAAGAGGCGATGGACATCGAGATTCAGTCCATGTATGACAACCAAGTTTGGAATTTGGTTGACAATGTGCCCGGACGTAAGACAGTTGGGTGCAAATGGATCTTCAAGAAGAAGACCGATTTGGATGGGAATGTGCACACGTATAAGACACGATTGGTGGCGAAGGGCTTTACTCAAACTCCCGGAGTTGACTATGATGAGACCTTCTCGCCAGTTGCTAAGATAAAGTCTATTAGGGTGATGCTAGCCATTGCTGCATTTCATGATTATGAGATATGGAAAATGGATGTCAAGACCGCTTTCCTTAATGGGAAGCTGGCTGAGGATGTTTACATGGCTCATCCATAAGGTTTTGTCGATCCGAAGCATCCCAATAGAGTGTGCAAGCTTGAGAAGTCCGTTTATGGACTTAAGCAAGCATCTCGCAGATGGAATCTTTGCTTCGATGAGAAAGTCATAGAGTTTGGATTTGTACGAAGTGAAGATGAATCATGTGTATATGTCAAGGCCAGTGGGAGTATAGTTAGCTTCCTAGTTTTGTATGTCGATGACATACTGCTCATAGGAAACGACGTCCCGACTTTGCAGGAGGTTAAGTCCTGGATCGGGAAGTGCTTCGCTATGAAGGACCTCGGAGAGGCTTCCTATATTTTAGGAATAAGGATAGTGAGAGAGCGAAGTAAGACACTAATAGGACTTAGTCAGAATACTTACTTGCATAAGGTACTAAAATGTTTTAGTATGGAAAACTCGAAGAAAGGATAACTACCGATACAGAGTAATGTCAAATTGAGTAAGACTCAAAGTCCGAGTACAGAAGTCGAGATAGCTGAGATGAGCCGAGTACTCTACGCTTCTACAGTTGGCTCAATCATGTACGCTATAACTTGTACGCGCCCTGATGTGGCCTTTGCTTTGAGCATGGTCAGCAGATATCAAGGGAACCCAGGCAGAGCTCATTGGATTGCGGTCAAGAATACACTTAAGTACCTTCGGAAGACCAAGGAATGGTTCTTAGTTCTCGGAGGGAGTGATGACTTAAAGGTGCAAGGGTATAGCGACGCAAGCTTCCAGACCGACAGGGACAACTATCGTTCGCAGTCGGGCTGGGTCTTTACCCTTAATGGAGGAGCAGTGACTTGGAAAAGTTCCAAGCAAGAGACCGTAGCTGATTCAACGTGCGAATCAGAGTACATTGCAGCGAGCGAGGCGTCAAAGAAGGAGATGTGGTTGAAGAACTTCATTGATGATCTTGGAGTTGTGCCTACCATAAAGGAGCCTATGGAAATTTTCTGTGATAATGAAGGAGCGGTTGCCTTGACCAAGGAACCGAGGGATCATGGTAGATCTCGGCATATCGACAGAAAATATCACTTTATTAGACATCGAGTAGAAGAAGTACACCTCGTAGTAAAGAGGGTATCGTCAGAGGATAACCCAGCAGATCCGCTTACGAAGGGACTGAGCAGGGTTAAGCATTTGCAGCACGGTAGGAGCATTGGGCTGAAAGGTGATATTAGTTTAGATTAGATAGTTTTGGAAACATGTAGTAGATAAATGTAATTGACATTTGATGATTAAATAAAGGAGTATTATTTATAAGTAAAGCTACTGTCTTATGTTAATTGTTTAACTATTGTTTCACTTTGCATGTTTTGACTTCCTGAATAATTGAGTTATTAAGAATAATCGAATTATTTGAATGGTCCACAATCGTTCATATGTTGGAAGTAGGTATCAATGAAGATTGTCATGAATTGGTGTGTAGATTGTCTAAAAGGTATTAGACATAGCAAAGGTTTTCTACAACGTTCATGAGTGCTTATGAACAAGTTTTGAGCATTAGAATAAACATGTGCTTGCTGGAATCACTTTATGGAATATGACACAGTGATCGCAAGACGATAATATCATATGGTCTTAAAACCAAGATATATGGTTTTTGTTTATTAATTGGTTGTGCATTGACAATGCGAAACCGCATCAGTAAATTGATGTCATAAAACGCATTGTTGTGTATAATTGATTAGTAAATAAAAAATGCATATAAGTCGAAGTTTATCTGTTACTTTCATCCTAAGAGGGTAAAAGCGATATCAGGGCCCATCGCTGATTTGATTTGAATTATGTGTCGGGCCCGGTCAGGACTGAATTGATGTGTTCAATTAAGTTCTATGTCAAATGAATCTGAGATCGAGAAACCAACTGTTGGACAATAATTCCATAAGATTGTTCGCACAATATCTAAATAGAGGAATGTACGATCCCTTATCTAAGGGATAGGATACTGATAAGATCAGAGTTTGACAGCGTCTTTGAGAGCTACGATTCCTAATCGGATTGTGTTTGCATATACAGTTACTAGAATTATCCAAGTGGGAGACTGTTGGATTAGTGTCTAAGGCTATAACTATATTTGGTAAGTACTTGACCCACTATATTTGGTAAGTACTTGACCCAGTTGTGCATGGTCCTTTTGGGTTGCCTTCACCATAGCAACTTGACACGATGATTTGTTAAGAGAGAAAAGATATTATTGTTAATATATTATGAGAATAATATATTAAAGGAATAATAATGTTATTTCATTAATATAAGTCGTATATTAATTGAGAATTAATTTGGTGACTTAAAGAGGTTAATTGAATAAAGGGGCATAAACTGTCAAATGTGTGATAGTTGTGTTTTGGGCTATGTATCCGTATGGATATAAGTGTGGACGGATTTTAGGGTTAGGAGACTTTAAAATCATCCAAGCCTAATATCTAGGAGGATCTTGGATTGCTTAGGGCCTAAGTTATTCAATTAGGGTTAAAGGTGAAACCCTAGTAGCTCATAGTATAAATAGATCCCTTGGGTGAGGGAAATCTACACTCATGCAAAGAAAGAAACCCTAGAGCTGATTTCTCACCCTCCTCTCTCTCTCTCTCTCTCAAGATCATCCTCTTGCTAGTTGGTGTTTGTAAGACATTAGAGGAGTGATAATTGTGACTCTAAGCTCCAAGAAGAAGAAGTATCAAGCAAGTAATCCAAGGTATTGTTCTAGATCCGACTTCATATGATTAGATTCAATTGTTTACATTAGATCTAGTATTGTAAGTCTTGGATACAATGCATGTTCAATTAGAGAAACCTAGATCCAAGCATTAGGGTTTGCATGTGCACATAGGAAAGTTCTTATGGCTCAAACCCATCACATACAACACTAAATCTAGTGTTTATACATCATTTTTCATCCATGGATCTTGATTTTTACTTAGATCTTCAAGCATCATCAAATCACCAAGAACACACTAGTGTTTTTGGGTCCTAAAACCCTCTTACAAGCTTCATATAAGTAAGTATAGTCCTCCTATCTAGTTATCTTCTTAGTATGCTTGAAATTTATGGAATAAACCCCAAGAACAAGTGTTTACGGTTTGGGGATCTCCCAAAACCGTAAACACCTCAAAAAGGGTGTTTTGATGCCCTAACTCCCTCTCTAGAATGACTTATGGACTAGGAACTTTCTTGAATGATAAATGAACCCCAAAACTCGAAGTGGATGGAGTAACCATGAGTTTACTGCCGTAAACTCATGGGTTTACGGTAGTAAACTCCCCAAAAATGGTCCAAGGACCATAAACTCCAAAAGGTGGTCAATTCATGCCCTAACCACTTCATGGGGGATATGGTTCAAAAACCGTAAACACCCCTAGGTACTACCATTTGAGGAGTAAACTCCAAAGTGAGACTATACTCTCCTTAGATGCAACCCTTAACACTCCTAGCACTTGAAACAAGGTGTTTTCATGCATTAGAGGGTCTTTACTTACTTAATTGGTGATTAAATGACTAATTAGACACCATTATGTGTCACTACATGTTTCATAGGATATGTGTGTGTGTTCAAGTCCTCACTTGACACCTAGCATCCTACCCGACATTTTCATCCACTCCACTCACTGCATGTGAGTTCATACCCCTTAGTTAACCTTTCAAATATTTTTAAATGCTTTTAGGGGGGGAATACAAGTTGAATCCAACAAATTATAGTATCAATCACATGTGATTTGTAACTTGAAATCAAAAAGGATTTCTATACTTTTAACCGCTTTGCCATCAAAACTGCTTTAAATGTTTAGCAAACTCATTTTTTGTGTTAAATTGTTATGAAAACTATTTCCAAACTCTTTTTAATCCTCTTATGTTCCCAAACTATATCTACACCAATATATTTATATAAGTAAGACTTGAAGGACTTAGGACTGATAGCTCGCCTTATTTCCTGTTCTTGTTTGATTGTGGTCTTAGGGTTTATTGTTATCTGTCCAACTGTCGTTGAATTCTTAGTTATATAGTGTATATATTTGTGTTGGATATGAACGTCTTCACTCAGTTCAATACCTTCATGTATCAAAGACAGGCTACAACATGCTATTTAACTATAATAGGTATAGTTAAGGTTTACCGCTCCTTACTACCATTACTATGATACTTACCATAGTTAGTACTATTATGAGTCTCTACATGTTAAGTACTATATAAGAAGAATACTATATAGTATACAAGAGAACACCAAATACATGATACCGAGAAGTACACTATACACTAATACAAGATAATATAGTAAAACAGAATGTGACACACTATTCCTCTATACGGCACTTTACTGCGCCTTCGCCATGTAACCATAGTCTCTTGGAGGGAGAGCGGGCTCTACGTGTATAGATCTATACAGGACAGACACTCCCACATCCCGACTGCTAGCTACAGTCCGAGCCGACTAGGCCTAGGGATGACAAAATGTTACCACACTACGTGTGACCTGGAGGGTCATTAGACATTCGATCGCCTATCCGCATGGTTACATATGAATTCACATTCGGATCCCTAAATGAACAAATTAAGAAATAAAGGTAAAACAGACTCCCCGAGGTGTATTATATACTTATCACTACCTTGAGTCTGCAGTCTATTTTTCCCTTCAGCCGACAGTAACACTGCTAGAATAAAACCTTATCTTCCCATTTACTTTACATGAATGAAGTCTAAAACTATATTTTTATAACTGAGAGTCTCATTGGGAAAACTTTTACACACTCAAAGGATCAAACCTACAAGTAACCAAGTCTTGGCAGAAGACTACTTTTACTGGAAAATATAGGATTTTCTACAAATTCATACTATTTTCAAACTTGATAACAACTTTTATATTACACGATTGAAAACACTTTTATACAAGCAATGACACTAAATGCTTATGAACTCACCAGCTTTATGCTGATACTCGTTTTCAAAATAACTTGTATTCTCAGGTCATCAGTAGACAGGTACAGATGCAGCTTTTGAGAAGACGGAGCACACACAAGACTCCTCTTTATTTTGATTATACCTTTTTGGTGTCTAACAAACTGTACAGAATACGCTTGTATTACAATTACTCTATTAATGCAATGGATGTTGTTGCTTGTTTTTTTACTATTATGCATTTTTATGATACTGTACATGACGTCCTCCACCCCAAAATGTATTCTGCCGTTCTCGATTTTGGGGTGTGACTATATATATATATATATATATATATATATATATATATATATATATATATTATAATTAATGATATATTTTATTTTAATAAATCATATATGATTATATAGTCTAATTTTTATTTAATTATATATTATAGATCATGATCATATATGATTATTCATATAAATTATGATTAATGATATATTAAACTATATGAGTAAATCTTTTTAGAAAGTTAACTTATTTGTTATATATGTTTTTTGTAGTTGTTGTATGTGGATAGTTTCAAGTTTGATCATTTGCAAGTCACACATAAACGTCCAACTATTTTTATTGGACGTTAGAGAAGATAAGGTTTCTTAAGGATATTTTATAAGAGAATGGAGGATTTGGATGTGGAGATGTTAATGAACCATATGTTGAAGAAGAATGTCAAGAATTTGAGTATAATAAGGAGGAATCTCGTGGTGATGAGCATGAATCTGATCATTATAAGGATTTATGTGATGAGGATGAAGAAGATTTTGACGTTAATAAAGTTAGTGTTATGGAGGTAATTTTATAGTTTTATTCATTTATTATTTTATTAGTGTATTCATTATGACTTTTTATGTCTAAGTATTTTATTTGTAAGTATCTTTTTTCTTATGTAGGTGTATGAAAATATAATTTCATATATGTATCAGAACATGGAGGATTTGAAAAAGGATCTTGTTGTAAAGATAGATGAGGGGGTATTGAAATTTTCTCAAAGTAAAAATTTGAAAAATTGGAAATTATTATTTCCTGTTGAAGATTTAAGCACATAAAGTTTTGATTTCCATTATGTTTCACAACAAAGTAAAGAACCAATATTGACACCTGCTTTTGTTCAAGTTAATGATGAAGATTATGGGAATGATTTTCTGAATGATGATGAAAATGTTGAAGATGATGTGTAACGCCTCGATTTTCAGGTATTGAGTTATGTTGAATCCTTTTTGGCCTTTGGGTCTACTCGACAAGTTGGTTTCCCTACTCGTCGAGTAGCAGCGGGTTGGTCCACGTGTTTTAGTGACCTACTCGCCGAGACCAAGAAGGGACTCGACGAGTAGGAGCTAGCAGATGAAACCCTAATTCTTGGGGTTTTGCACCCTATTTAAAGAAGCACAAGCCTCCATTGGCCTCCTTACAGTCATTGAGAGTCCAAAAAGGCCCTAACTCGAGTATGTGTGTATTGTTTGGAGGTTTAAGCTTGAAGGGAAGTTTTGGTGGAGGAATCACTTGGGCGAAACAAGCTAGTTGAAGCAAGAGTTTGAGGGCTTCAAGTTCTATATCAGAAAGGGCTCTCTTGAAGGTATTAGATCGTTTTCCCTTGGCTCATTTTCTCCTAAACCCTTTTGTACATGAGTTTAGGAAAGGTTTCTTGTGTTTAAGCCAAGATCTAAAGTTGTAACTTCAGATCTAAACTATAATACTATTTATTATTGAGTAAATTTATGAATTTAGTTCAATACATATTGATTGAAGGCAAACGGGCAACAATCTGCGCCGCTAGCCCTTTCTGTATGGCAAAACCAATTCTTTCGAAAACAATATTTGTGGATCTAGGAGATATGACATTAGAATGCATGACCCGTTGGACTCTATTGAGGAGTTGCACCGCCTCTGGTGCAACAAACCCAAATGTATTGAATGCAAAAGGTACAAACACACGTTGATTTTCTAACATATGTTGATCTGGACTCCCCTTGGCTTCTAGATTCATAAAGCCATCAACCTTGTTAAGTATGAGCCTTCCCCCAAGGATGTGACTTCATTGCAATCTTAGTTGTGCCATTTTAGGGTCTTAAAGCCTTGCATGCACGTAAAGTTTGTAACTTTACGTGATAAGCATGCCTAAGGAAGTTGGATCTACAATTTGGGGCCTTGGCATGGCTTGAAAAGTGTCTGCATGGTTAAAGGGCCGAAGGGACTCGGCGAGTCGCATAGTCAACTCGGTGAGTCATATGAAGATAGGCATTGAACTCGACGAGTTGGATGAACAACTCGGCGAGTCCGATGAAGATTGTCGTAGACCCGACGAGTTGGATGAACAACTCGGCGAGTCAGTTAATGTTTCCCCAAATTGATGAATGTGTGTGAACCTATCGAGTTGGAAGAAGGAAACTCGACGAGTGGACTTAGGGTTTGATCGCGAACCTTGGGAACTCGGCGAGTCACTCCAGAGACTCGGCGATTGAACGAGTATCTCGAGGACTCGGCGAGTAGTCGAGGGTACTCGATGAGTAAGGGTCAACATGGACGGTTGACCTTGAATTTTGACTTTGAATTGGACTAGGGGTTGACTAGTTGACATATGGGGTACCTTGAAGAGTTGGGAACTTACGAGTATGGTTATTTTATGATAATAGGTGGTGGAGTTTGTGGCAGTGATCCGAGATTTGGAGTTTATTTACCCAGTCGGCATTTACGGGGTGAGTTATCCTCACTATACTAAGGGGTCTAAGGCACCAAGGTCGGCCCATTAAATATGTTATCCTAGCAGTGTTAGTATGTTGAGTATGAATTTAATGTTGTGTGCTCAGTGGTTATGCCAGTTAGGTAGATCTATAGGACTACATGTGTTGTTATATGATTATCTGCATGCTCGGTGGTTATGTTAGTTAGGTAGATCTGTAGGACTACCTGTGTTGTTATATGATTATCTACATGCTCAGTGGTTATGCTATATGTTGATATGTTATGTGGGATGGGTTGAGGTGGGACTGCTGCGTGCGGTAACCAACAGACCCGGGAGCATTCCAGTTACGGGCTAAGGGAGACTCGTACTGTGGGCTCGATGGCAAGCCAGATGTGAGCTGTGGGCCCACAAGGCAATCCAGACTCACATTTTGGGCCCAGGGGGTAATACAGTCTGTAAAGTTGTGGACCCTTTGCATTATGTTTGATTGTGTTATGATGTTGCTAACATGGTTAAGTGGACTGTATGTGTATCGGTATTTTGGGGGAACTCACTAAGCTTTCGGGCTTACAGTTTCAGTTTATTGTTTCAGGTACTTCAGGGTATCGGGGCAAGGCCAAGGCGTGATCGTACAACTCCTCACTTTTTATAAATTTGTTTATGGGATACTCTGATGTGATACATTTTGAAAACAAGTTGTAATGTTTAATGGATTTGAAATGTTTTAAAGTTTAAATTGGCTTGAATTTTTATGGGTATTACATGATGATCAAGGGAAATGTTCCGGTGATCAAGGGGATGGAAGTGGTCCACATGAGGGCAATATTGGTAAAAATCATGTTGAAGGTAAAGGTTATGTTAATGATCATGCATAAGAGGACGATATTGGTAAAAATAATGATTTTTTGAATGAGAAAGATGATGAACAAGGAAATGCAAGTTGATGCAATGAAGAAGAGGCCATGAATATAAATTCTGTTGTCGAAAATGTTACTAAGAGTGTGGGTCTAATTGATAGCCAGGAAGGTGCATCTTTTAGTCAATTCATTTGTGATCCAGTTGTTGAAAGTTTTCTTAAAACTTTGGACCAAGGTAAACATATTTTATTATTATATATAGTTTAATCATATATGATTTTAACTTTTTGTATTTGAATTTTATAGGTACTGAAAACTTGGTTGATGGTTGTACAAATCAGAAACGAGTTGAAGATGATGTGAATGCCAATTTGACTGGTTTTGAGAAAAATGAATTTGATGATGGTAAGTATTTATTTATGTATTTTTTATACATAAAATATATTATGATTTTAATAATTTGGGACTGTAAATTTGGGTGAGAATGATCATAAGAAAGAAGTAATTTTAGATCATACTGTTGATAAAGTTATTGTAGCAAAGAAGGATGGAGAAGGTGAAGACGTTGAAGTTGATTTGAATTAACGGAAAGCAATAGAAGATTGTTCAAATAAAAATAAAGATGGAGGTAATTAGTTTATAATTATTGTTTATTCATATATGATTGTGTTTATAATTCTTGTTTATTCATATATGATTTTTATAATTTTATTGGGTAGAAACTGTTGTAGATGGTTTAGAAATTATACTATAGAAGGATTCAAATAAGACTCAATCATTGGAAAAGGACAAAGTAGAAGGGAAAGTTGAGAAGTTTTCTGTTCCAAGTTTTAGTCTTGGATTTAGTCAAGATTCTAAAGGTTCCAAGAAGTCATCTCAAAGTCAAAGTTCTACTGAACAGATGACAAAGAAAAAGATTAAGGATATAGTTTATTTGAAGAAACCAAGTGTTGGTCCAGAGTGTGTTATTCCAAATGTTGATGTTACTGATGCTAGTCCAGTTTCTTTTGCACCCCCTTTGGGTACACTAGAAGGACCATCAAAACCAATTTCTGGCAAACCTAAAGATATAAATGAAGAAGTAACATCAATAGTAGATGTCAAAGGAAAGAGAGAAATGAATTTTTGTTATGTGTATAAGTCACCTTTTAAGGAAAGGTTAATTGATTTTAAACCAAGTTCGACACAAGTAGAAAATGTTGTTTGTGAATGGCTTTTCATTCTTCAAGGAAATCCAGGGTAATTTTTTTAAATATAATTTTTTATTTTTATAATTATAATTTTTTATTTTTAATGAAATTTAAATAAATATCTACAGGGATATTGTCTTGCTTATGGAAACAAATATTATGGGTTTTAGAGCTAATTATGAAAGTCTTTATAAAAAAACCTATTTGCATGTAAGTGTTCTTGATTCATGGTCTCGTATACTAAATCATGAAGAGAAATTTAGAGATGTTGTTAATTCTCCACTCAGATTGTTCAATATGTTGACACTATAAGTTTTTATTTTATTCTTTTCTTTTCTTATTTTTATAATCATTAATAATTTTTTTTATTAAATATTTTACATTTTATTATATAATCATTTCTGATTTTTTTATATTAGAGACTTTGTTATTTGAATATATTCATTTGAATGAAAATGGAGAATATAAAGTTTTCAAGGAGAACTTCTCTCGCAGTATTTCTGGTGATAGAGACTTGAAGGTTTTGAAGGATGTTGATATGGTATATTTAGTTTTTTATTATACATTTATATATACATTTATTAATGTTTTCTTTCTAATATAATACATGTTGATGTTAGGTATTTTTCCCTGTTCTGAGGCAAAAGCACATATATCTTATTGTTATCAATCTGAAGAAACGTGCTTTTGAGGTTATTGATAATGGTGTAGATGATGTTGATTTCGATGATAAGTATGGTGCAGTTTTTAAAACTCTTGTAAGTTTCAAATCATATTTATTATTTAGATTTGAAATCATATATGATATGTTTTATAATTATTATACTTATATTTTTCTGATGACAAATCATATATGATTTTCAGAAAAAAGATTTTTTTGAAGTAAAAGAGATCAATCATGTTAAAGCAAATGAAATGGATGATAAAAATCTTACACCACTAAGATTGATAATGCCATGGAGGACAGTTTACAACAAAGCGGATTGTGGTATTTTTGCTATGAGACATATGGAGAGTTATTTTGGAGAAAAAGGTTCTAAATGGAAATGTGGTCTTCCAAAAGAAGGTGGTTCTCAAGAAAAAATTCTGGAAAAGTTGAGAATGAAATATGCAGCAGTAATTTTAACTTCTGAGATTAATACAAAGCGTGATCATGTGTTGAAAGCTGCGTATGAGTATCAAAAAGTTGATCCAAAGATTCGTGGTAAGCAGCATATGATGCTCAATGAAATATAGAAAGAAGGTTGTCAAAATTTTTTTGATTGAATATTTTCTTATTTTAGAAGTAAATGGATGATGTTATAAGAACAAGATTGTTTATGTAGTGTATGTTATGGATATTCTGAAGAATGTTTGTTTTTATGGTGAAAGAAAACAAGTTTATATGTATTTTGGTGGATTTTATTATGTAAGTTTGTTTCTATGAATTATGTTATTTAATGTTAATCATAAGTAATTATGTTATATTTTTATATGTAATTATGTTTTTAGTACCGATTATATCTTGTTTGTATGTAATCATTAGTGATTGTATCGATTATTCTTTTCTGTTTTTGTAATCATAAATGATTACATATGTTGTACAAAACATTATAATTTATTATATCTTTTTCTTGATAAGTGAGCTTATGTTTAGTGCATGGAATACATCACCATGCATAATCTTATCTTTCTAAGATTTTAGTTTTGTTTTTTAGTGTTTGTAATGAAGAATCTTTTCTTTATAAATCAAAATAAATTGGGGAATCCAGGTAGTGTTTGAGTTGTGAATCTATTTTTATAAAGGGGGTAGCCTCGTGCTACCCCTTATATTTGCTCAAAGATGAGTGCTTATACTTCCCCAATGGTTGGTTTTTTTATATTAATTTCTTCAATTTTTAATTTAATTTTTTTATATATCACAATTAATTATTTATGATGTAAACAACTTCCATTTCATTTCAAGTAAATTATGGACTCTATTAGTCAAAAATAACTAATTTTGTTGTATCTAATAAAATGTTCCCCATATTTTCAAGATTCTTGTTCTTTTAATCATAGCTAGATTTTCATACTGATTGTATATGACTCCGAGAACTCCACTTCCACCATTACTTAAAAAGCTTATCTTCATTGAACATATCAGATATTTACTAGATGTCTTTGAAGTAGAGGAATGTTGTTCATTTAAAGAAGATTTCTTTTTAATGAACAACATTTCTCTACATCAGATATGTAGTAAAGATTTGTTATGTTCAATAGAGATAATATTTCTAAGTAATGGTGGAAGTGTTCTTAAAGTCAGCTACAATCTGTATGAAAATCTAGCTAGGAATATGAAGAACAAAAATCTTGGAAAATGGGGAACATGATATTTGAGACTTGTGAAATTATTTGTTATTGAAGATTTTATCTTGTTTGATGTTATTCTATGATGGTGATTAGAAGTTGATTTTCTAGATGGATATTGTTATGCTTATATTTTTTATGATCAGTGTTGTATATTTGTTAGGAACAATGTTGTTGTATATGGTTATATGTAATGAGTTTTGAAGTAGAACTTAGATGTTATTTATATTTAATAATATTTTTAATCACTTATGATTAAACAAAACATATGAATTGGTATTACATAACCCTTTATGATTATACAGATGAATATTGTATAGGTTATATGTAATGAGTTTTGTAGTAGAACTTAGATGTTATTTATATGTAATCATAAATGATTGCATGTATTGAATAACAGTTAACACATTACATAATTATTTTATTTTTATAATCATAAATGATTACCTAATACCACTTTATATGTTTTTTTAATCATAAGTTATTATATACTTTTGTAATCATAAAAGACAAAAGTTAGATTGAAGAAGGTTTAAGATGGAAAATTTTCAAGAAAACTGATTCGTTATACTATTAATAAAATCAAAGAAAGAGTTATCAAAGTAAATTCTATTTTATAAAAAGAGTAAAGTGTAGCAAACAAAAAATATATTATTTAGAAAAAAATCCTGACTTATTCATTACTGATTAAACTAGTAATTATCAATGTAGCTTTTGGTGATTGTTTTGATGCAAGTTTTATTAGGTATGTACGCAAGTTATGAGGGGCTCTTTCTCCATATCCTGAGCATCTTCTTGTTTTCTTGTTTGAATTTTTATATTTTATTTCTGCTGCACTTTGAATTCTATTTTTCTTTCCACTTCCTTTATTGCTTTGAACATTAATGTCAATGTCTTTTGAAATAGAAATGCCCATAAGCTTTCCTACCTCTTCAACATATGTCCTATTTTTCTGCAATTCATTTTTAGGATCGTTCTCCTATTCCTTCAGCATGCTTTCTGTTTTCTTAACAAACAAATCCATTTTGTCTTTATTTTTTCTTACGTATTCCAAACATGCTTCAAAGTTGTAGTATGCTTGATTGACAGATCTGTTAATTTTACTGTCTCCTGTATCATATACATGCCTACCAAAGTGATAATGCCTTGATATCACATCCTTTCTTTAACGATTCTCAATTTAATGTTCAGGTATTTCCTTAATTCCATATTTCATGAGTATGTTGAATGCATGCCTGCACAAAGTCCCAAAGCGGTTGAAGTGTTCACAAGTACATTTTACATCATTTATTGGAAGTTTTATTTATACCTGTTCAAAATAAAACTAAAGCATTAAGTGTTTTATAATCATAACTGAAAATTTTTGTATATTATGTTTTGATTCATCAAAAATTAAAATAAGAATACATTACCTCAAATTCTGTTTCCAGATCATTGTCTTTGTTCAGTTGTTCCACTTTGTATAACTCTCATCCGTTTTTTGTTCCAACATGTTTGTATTGGCAGTACCAGGAACCTTTGTAGATTTCTTTATCTACTTCATAAAACAATGTACTTGTATAAACTTTTGCAGCATGTTTTTCTATTGGTCGCGGTGAAATAAATTTCTATATTTCCTTCTTTGTTTGATGATCAAGCTCCTTTTGTGTATTTCTTTGTTTTTGAATTGTTGTGCCATTGTTCATCATGAAATGTAAAAATAAATATCCAGATTGCGAGTAAGTGTTGAAGAAGGAATTCATGCTTTCTGATCTTGAAATGGTTTTCATCAATCCATACATTATAGTGTCACTAAAGTATGCAGGTATCCATTTGTCACGTAATTTGAACATATCATTGAACCATCTTTTATCTTCCCGATTGAATTCATTAATAATCAACTCCCACTTCTTCTCAAATTCATCAGGTTTGATATGCATGTTCCATACAAGCTTGTTAAATCTCTTCTTGAAGTCTTTGTTTTTAAATAAATCGCCAGTAACCTATGAATGAACAATTTTCCTTATATAGGTATAAATTATATACTTATTCGGATATATCATATATGAGTAATCATATATGATTATGTATTGTAATGTAGGATTAATCATATATGATTATCTGATAATTCATATTATTATAATCATATATGATTAACTATTCTAATAATATGAATTATCATATATCATACTATATAATCATATATGATTATATATTGTATTATCATATATCATACTATATAATTATATAACATTAATCATATATGATTATACAGTATGATATCTGATAATTCATATTATTAGAATACATAATCATATATGATTATACAATATGATATCTGATAATTCATATTATTATAATCATATGTGATTAATCATATATGATTAACTATTCTAATAATATGAATTACCATATATCATACTATATAATCATATATAATTATATATTGTATTATCATATATCATACTATATAATCATATATGATTAATCATATATGATTATACATTATGATATCTGATAATTCATATAATTAGAATACTTAATTATATATGATTATACACTATGATATCTGATAATTCATATTATTATAATCATATATGATTAAATATTCTAATAATATGAATTATCAGATATCATACTATATAATCATATATGATTATATACTGTATTATCATATATCATACTATATAATCATATATGATGATATCCGATAATTCATATTATTAGAATAGTTAATCATATATCATTACATATTTTTATTTTTATTATACATTTGCTTGTGGTTTTTTCATTATGTGCCACATGCATAGTCTGTGTCTTGAATTTGGTAAGACAGATTTCACTGCTTTTTTTATTGTTGGATCTTGATTAGTTAGAACAATTTTTGGTGCTTTCCCTTCATGAGCTCTAAGAAAAGCTTTAAGTAGCCATTCATACGACTCAATTGTCTATCTACTCAGCAACCCAATGCCAACAGTAACTGATTTCTTGTGGTGGTCAACTGCTGTGAATAGAAAAAATACCATTTTATACCTATATAAAGAAAATGTGTTTAGTACAATCATATTTGATTAATAGTATGTTTAAATTTAATTGTATAATTTTTTTTATTTTAATCATAAATGTATAAATTATGTAAAGTATATACGTTAACTTACTTGTTTGTTCTAAAAGTTGCATCAAAAGATATAACTTCTCCAAACTCTTTATAAAAAGTCTTTTCTCTTTCATCTGCCCAAAACATAGCAGCCAACAGATCTCCATAACGTAGGAACTCAAATAAATAATTTGGGTAATGATCTCTACGATCATTCATTTTTTTATCATTATTTGAGCATCCTTATAACATAAGATTTTATTTACTCCTCTCCTCAAGTTTTTTTTAGTCTGTTACCTTCGCCCCTACATATTCATATCCTCCTTTCAAAACTGCTCGCATTTTGTGAGCCATTGTTGGACCAATTTTAGCTTTTGATGCATGTACTACAAACTCTTTTTCAGAATATGACATCTTTCATGCCTTTTTCGTATAAGGACTTTCCTCAATACTTTCTAGTGGGTGGTTGTGCTATTCAAAGAATTTCTTAACTTTGTAATCTGTTGTTCCATAAACATTTTAAAATATAACCTTTGTTGTACACCCATTAATTATCTTGTTTGAATTTGGTTTCCTCTTGATAGAACGTGTAGCCAACGTATCACAAGGTTCTGGTTTATCCTTTCCACCCCTATTGCATATAACATATTTTTTTTATTTGGCTATTGTATTTTGATTGGCTACTCAATCTTGTATGAAAACCTGCCATTTCTGCATAATCAGTATACATTTACTGCCAAATTTAGTGATTTGAAAACACTATTTACAACTGGTACAAATTCTATAGGGACATCTGGTTTATATTCAAATTCTTCAATTATGTTACTGCAATATGATTCATTTGTTGAATTGGACCTTTCACCTGATAAAAGAAGGGAATGATAAATATGTTATTATATACTTTTATGTTGTAATAATTATATGTGATTAACAATATGTATCTATATAGTGTAATATATTATTAATGATATTTTAGTATGAAAAATCATATATGATTATAGATATTAATATATTATTAGATGTTAAATCATATGTGTTTGTACATTGTCTCATATGATTAATCATATATTGTACTGTGTAATCATAAATGATTATACGTATTAATTTATAGGTAATCATACTTTATATTGTTTAATCATGTATGATTAATCATATGTATTTGTAGTTTGTAATATATGATTAATCATATTTTATGATGTATAATCATATATGACTATTCATCCTAATATAAGATTAATATATATTTCAATTTGAAAACATATATGATAAATCAGAATTACAAACTATAAATACATATCATTAATCATACATATGAATAATCATATATAATTATTCATCCTAATATAATCATATTTTATGATGTATAATCATATTTTATGATGTATAATCATATTTTTTTTTACAATGTCTTATATGATTAATCACATATTATATTGTATATCATATATGATTATATTATTTAATATATAATTAGTCATATATTTAGATCTATGAACACATATGATAAATCATATGTTTTTTTAAATTGTTATATACGATTAATCAAATGTTAGTATGTATAATCGTATATGATTATACACTGTAACATATAATTAATCATAATTTATACTGTATAATAAAAAAATCAGAATGAAGTGTAGAAATTGTAATGTAATACATAGTATTAAAACGAATTATTTGTACCTTCGATACGAATCGTATTTTGAAGTTCTTCAGAAGTCAAAGAAATTGAATCGATTTGTTCATCGTTACGAGATGAATTGATTTCAGCTAACAATAGTATCAGTTGCGATTGACTCGTCAATTTCTTTTGAATTCGACATCATTTATGAAAATTGATTTTGATTCAATTTTCAAATGTTCTGTTGCTCCCTTGAATTGCGTTGATGAATGTGATATGTTTGTTTCTTCGATTTGAGGATTATGTCTCGTATTTATGAATATATGAACTGATGCTCTGTTTTGATCGTTTTTTTCGATTTGAAGATTGCGATTAACTTGATAACAAATTCAGTAAAAATAGGAACTTTATGATGATATTGAATGATTTTTGAAGATTGAACGATATGGTTACGTGATTGATATTGAGAATCGATGATTTAGCGATAAGATGATTTTTAGAGAAGGAAGGTGTCCCGCTTTCTAGACATTAAGTTGAAATTTACTGTTATACCCCTACATCATTTAACAGTTGATGGAAGTTGAGGTTAAGTTCCATTGGCTGATGTTTAATCTCACAATCTCTAATTTTTTTATTAATCTCAAGGGAACCATCCCTATATATATATATATATATATATATATATATATATATATATATATATATATGTGTGTGTGTGTGTGTGTGTAACTTGATCTTTAAAGCCTCTATATGTTGATCGTAATTTTTTTAAGAGCCTCTAAAGATAAATTGATCGTACTTATGAGTGTTATTTTTGATGTTTATCTTTGCCAAATCTAAAGTTTTAAAACGTGAACCATCCTTGTGGTTTGCCAAAACCTTTGGATGGGGTCCAAAAAGTTTCCAGCTTGCACCAAAGGTCTAAAATCAAGGTTTTCATGGGTTTTTCGTCCATTCTGTCATTGTCCGTTTGTTTGGAGCCATTAGTGCCATCACGTGCCCTCCATGTGAGGGCATTTTGGTCATTTTAGGTCCTAGCCTCCGTTGCTGCCACTTCAATTAATAAGATTGCAGACTGTACTCACTCCTTCGTCTTCTACTCATACCTCTTTGGATTCAAACGCAAAAACCCTAACGATCGTCTGAAAATTGGATTGTGTTCATGCTTTTGAAAATGTGGGGACTTAGAAATGTTGGAGAGATTGTCAACGTTCAAGAAGTTTATGGTAAGATTCAAACTTAGAAAACTCTGTATTTTATGATCAAGCTTCAAACTTTGAAAAACTCTAACTAACAATCGTCTATTTCTGTTTTGAAGATGGTTACCTCAACATATTCTCTAGTGAACTTCATCACGGAGGGAGTTTCACAAAGTTTCCAAATATCAGGTATATTAATGGCCAAGTAAGGTACTTTGATGTTGTCGACATTGATGAATTTTTTGTTCATGAACTAGACTTGACGATGAGAGAATTAGGGTATGATGGTACTAAAATCATGTATTACCATTTCCGTTTGCCTAATGAAGGATTTGACTTTGGACTCCGAGCATTAGGTAACGATGATGATGTGCGTAATCTCTCACAGTATGTTACCCATAATAACAAAATGATTAAAGTGTACACAGAGCATGGTCAAACGAACTTGCTTACATATTTTATGTCCCCAACTGGTCTAAGAAGGGTTATAATAGAAGACATGGACAATCATGGTCCTCGTAGACCCTCATCACCTGTAGTTGCTCATGAAGTGGTAACTCTAATCCAAATTGATGTTGGTGAGGGTGATTTAGGGTTAGCATTAACCTTATACAAATCAGCAACACCTGAATTTAGTAGGTCTAAAGGTTGGAAACATAGTAAAGGGGCATCGTCTTGTAGTAGAAAGCTTAACTTGGATTGGGAAGGTGGTCAAAAAACAATGGCAAGTGGTGAAGTTGATAAAGGTAAGGGTGTAGAAGGATTTACAGATGAATATGTTGTAGTTAATGTAGAAAAAGAGTTAAATAAAGAGATTGATGTGAATGAAGAACTTGACATGAACAAATCCAATGGTGAGGGTGTAGAAAGATTTGCAGATGAGGGGTATAGAGTTGTCATGGATAATGATCCTCAAGGAGTCAATGAATTTTCAACTAACATCAACATAGATGATGAGTTAATGACAAACTTTCAACCTTTTGAAGGGTTTGAAGACCAAGATAGCATCCCATTTAATGGGTTTGAAGGCCGGTTTGAAGGCCAAGATAATATTCCTTTCAATGATGAGTGGAGACAAGAGGAGCCTGATGACATTGAGTTTGAGAATCAAAACAGTGAAGATGAAGATAGTGACTTTATGATTGATGAGGACAACAGAATTGAAGATGTTGACGTTGACATGGAGGATTTCAATCTAAATATTGATACAGAAGCAGAGTTCAATGGATGTCAAAGTATGGGTGGTCAAAGAAATGAAGATAGTGATGAAGAAGAGGATTTGGAGGTAATTGATAATGACGAGTGGGATTCACTAAGTGATGACTCAGGGGACAACAGGAAAAGAAGAGAAATGATCAAAGAGCTGGGGAAACAAACATTATGTTCTGCTGGTGAGGTGCACAAGGTAGCTTTTCATATTGGGCAGAAATATAAATCCAAGAAAGAATTGAAAGATAAAATTGACCTGCATGCTTTAGAGGCAAGGAGGAATATCTCATTCACAAAAAAAACGACAAGAGTAGATTAACAGTTGTTTGTGATGGAACTGTAGTTTTAAATGCAAGTGGGGTAGGTGGACCTACCTCTGGGAAAAAGGTAAAGGGTAAAGATGTAAACTCAGATAAAGTTAAATGTACATGGAAACTTCATACATCTAGGTCAAGTGAACAGGATTATTGGTTTATTAAGACCTATAATCAGAAACACATCTGCCTCCAAACACGAAAAATCAGATCTTGCACAACAACATTTCTTTCCAAACGTATTATGGATCGGATTGAAGCTAATCCTGGACTACCTGTTCGTGCCCTACAAGAGCAACTCCAATCAACTTATGGAGTTAGTATTTCAGAAGAGAAAGCATTTAGGGCAAAAGCATTAACCACCAAAAATGTTGCAGGGGATTACGTAAAGCAATATGCAGCTTTGAGAGACTATGTACTAGAGCTACAAAAGACAAATGAAGGTACAACTGTAAAGATTGATGTGGTTTCTGAACCTGTGGTTTCATCCCCAACTAGGCAATTCAGAAGGATATACATGTGTTTAGGTCCTTTGAAGAAAGGATTTAAGGCAGGTTTGAGAGAATTTTTAGGCTTAGATGGAGCCTTTATGAAGGGACCTTTCCCAGGTCAAATACTAAGTGCAGTTGGTGTTGATTCCAACAATGGAACCTACCCATTGGCATATGCTGTTGTTGAAAGTGAAAACACTTCAAGTTGGAAATGGTTTCTTCAGTGTTTTGCAGAAGATCTTGACTTGTATTCAAATTCCAACTTCACCTTTATCAGTGATAGACAGAAGGTACTATAGTTACATTTAATATTGCATACTAGTTTCATTACAGACTAATGCTAATTACTTATTTTGTTTTGGTGAAAACAGGGTCTTCTACCAGCCATAGAACAATTGTTCCCTAATGCAGAACACAGGTTTTGTATTAGACACATATACCAGAACATGAGGAAGTTATTTAAGACTACAGAGTACAAGGAGTATTTTTGGAGGTGTGCTACAGCCACCACCATACCAAAGTTTGAAGCTGTAATGGTAGAGCTAAGGAATTATGACATAGAAGCATATCAGTGGCTCTTGAAAATCTCTCCACATCATTGGGCTAGAAGTCATTTTTCAGGTATTTTCTCAATTTGTTGTCTTATTTTTTATTATAGTATAGATATACACTAACTGTTGTTTTGTTAATGAACTATTAGGAAGGGCAATTTCAGACATGTTATTGAATAAACTTTGTGAAGTGTTCAATAGCAAACTTGTTAAAGGGAGAGACAAACCCATTATCAGTTGTTTGGAGTTCATCAGAGAGTACCTTATGAAGAGAGTATGCAATGTGATGAAGGTGTTAAACAAGTGTCAAGGTCCATTAACTCCAACTGGTACTAGGATTTTGGAAGCAAACACAACACTAGCTAGTAAGTATCATGCACGATGGAATGGGGGACAAAAGTATCATGTTAAAGGTTCATGGAATGATCAACATGTAGTGGACATGGAGAAAAGGGAGTGTAGTTGTAGAAAGTGGGAGCTTACTGGAATTCCTTGCAAGCATGCAATTGCAAGCCTAAATGAAATGGCAAACAATAATGAAAAGGTGGGAGAACTATACACCTATGTGCATAAGGTGTATTGGCTTGATACATGGAAAGAGATGTACTCCTTCAAGGTGGAGCCTATCAAAGGTAGAGCCATGTGGCCTAAGAGTGACTGCCCAACAACTCTTGTGCCTCCACCACACAACAAAGCTATAGGCAGGCCAAAAAAGAAAAGAAGGATTACAGCAGAGGAAAGGATTGAAATCCAGCAACGTAAGAGGCAAGCAAACAGTCAAAGTCAAAATGATAATGAAACTCAATCACTGAGCAGGAAGTTTTTAACTGTGACATGTAGTAAGTGTAAGCAAAAGGGTCACAATGCCAGGATTTGCAAGGCCAAAGATGGGAATTGATGTTTAAGTACTTTTTATGTTTGTGAAGACTTGTTAATGCACTTTAGTTGGTACTTTGTTGCCTTTTTTTGGTTCCATTTTGATAATGTACTTTGATGCCCTTTTATGGAACAATGTACTCCAATGTTTTGATAATGTACTTTAATGCCCTTTGTTGGTAATGATTGTGTTTTGGCATTTATCTGTTATGGTCCCCTTTTGGTAATGTTGTTTGTTATTTGTTTATGTTGTAATGTCAAAGTATGAAGATGTTATGGCGATGTACTTAATGTATGCATGTAAAACCATTACAATTACATATTCAAGCATAGAGAAAAACCATTACACTTGCATATCATGTCAAGATCAAACCTTTATAATTTCATATTCATAAAAGGATAAAACCATTACACTTCCCATTGTCATAAAAGCATTACATATACAATGATCCAAAAGACAACACTTACAACATATACAAACCACAATTAAACCTTCTAGCACCAAAAGACAACATTTTTAAGTGGTTATTACCAACAAAAAAGCCCTAACCTCTAATTCCTATTTCCAAAACAGCACAAACAACATAAACAAAACCCACGAGACAAGTTAACACATCTTCAGCTGACCCACTTCAACCTCATACCTATTCATTGTTCTCAACAATCCTGGTATGATAACAGTTGATCTTTGACACATAGGGGGATCGAACCACCCCAAAAATCCACATCTGGATCCCTACAAGAATACATTAAAGTAGAAGAGTTATTGCATAACTACCGAAATATCATAACCTAATATGAGTTTGCTTACCATTTTAGGGCATGCATAGAAACGACGAGCAGGGTTTCGTGAGGTCCATGAGGTTCGCACAACAGCAACGTTCCCACAGAAGCAGAGCACCATTTTTGAATCTCGTAGCAGTAGAAGTAGATGAGAGACGAAGAAGAAGAATCCCTTTGGGAGACGAAGAAGAAGAAGCCCTTTTTGCTGCTTCTCTGTAAATAAAAATGAAGAAGAAGAAGGGGATTGCGTATGAGTATGTATATAAAGGAGAAATATGATATTATTTAAAATAAGAACCTAAAATGACCAAAATGCCCTCACATGGAGGGCACGTGATGGCACTAACGGCTCCAAACAAACGGACAATGACGGAATGGACTAAAAACCCATGAAAACCTTGATTTTGGACCTTTGGTGCAAGCTGGAAACTTTTTGGACCCCATCCAAAAGTTTGGCAAACCACAATGACCAAATTTGCAGTTTTGTCAATATAATATGATAACCGAGCACAAATGAACCTAAACAAACATTAATTAACGAACAAGATCGGTGTTCATATTCGTTCGTTCAAAAAAATTAAAATAAAATTGTTTATTTTCATTAATTTATTGTGTAATGAACCTAGACAAACTTTCTAATATTTGGTTTCATTTACAAATCTAATTGTTTATAAACCACAGAAACCAACTTAATATCTTATTAAAAAATATTTTTTTAGTTATAACCAACTCTCATAATGTTTAAGTATAAAAAGTATTGTCGATTTATGATCCTTAAAAAACTAAAAATTTTAATTTTTTGTTGTTATTTTATGTTAATATTATAAATGAAAATATATTAATATTAGTTTTTATTGGTAAAGAAAAAAATCATAGAGTATTAATTTATTTAACTTGGATCTTAATAAATATAAAATATAAAGTCTTATAAAGTCTAACTAATAACACTATAAATTTTGCAAAAAAGATACTAATAATTAGACTCACCGATGATGATACCTGTAGCCATGTAGGGGAGATATCGATCGGATATTTTCCAAATCTCTCGTAACTTTGAGCATAGAGGGCCGGTCGTGCGATGTTTTTTTTTAATCCAGATTTTTTGTCTTATTAGGTTTTGAGTTGGTTTAATAAACAAAATCTAACATGAAATAGAAGATTTTGTCAACTTAGCAAAATGTTTAAAATGAATCAATTTAAATCATATTATATGTTTAATATGTTAAAGACTAAATCACATAAATGGTCCATGTGCTATTTGAAAAGTCCCAATATGGTCTACATTATTGAATACGATTGAATTGTTAGTGAAACGATGGGTATTTAATACCTCGAAGAAGTTTATTATAGTATATTATTGTTGACATTGTGTAAAAAATCGTCAGATGAACCTTGGTGTTTGGATCAATTTAGGATTAAATCCTCACCGTTTAAACTCTTTGTTTACGGTTTTGTTGACGGATATATCTTCCACTTTCGGAAGCTCACACAACTTCCTCTTCCAATTTTGAAGTTTTAGTAGAGACAGAGCCAAAATTCTAGAATAAAGCATAGATCGTATTAAATTATTCAAATATATTTTTATATTCTAATAATATAATAGTCTTTAAATTTAAGAGAGAATTTGTCAAAAGAAATTAAGATGTAGATTAGATTCATTTTTTATATTATTATAATAACATAACAGACTTCAAGCAGATTTGAAGCCCGAAACAGAATTAGAAAAAGGAGTCATTCGAATTATTCGTATACAAACATGAGAAGAAAATACTTACAATTATTGCATCATGAGTACAAACAGTAAAAAGTATTTACATAAACTTACTAACTTTTACTTTTCTTTCAATATCTCATACACACAGAACAAAGTATAAATATTATGACGTAAACATTTATCCAAATCATGCAAAATTGGTTTCTGTATATGTGAAGGCAGCTTATAAAATTGGTTTCTCATAAACTTCTCCATGTTTCATGTTTATTTAGTTTCAAATTTAATGAAAGCAACAACCAAATGACAACTATAGTAATATAAATATACGAAAACAATTAAATCACAAATCAAATAAATATTCATCGTTTGAGGATTGAGTACTGAAAACAATTATAAAATGGTATAAAACAATAAATTTGAAGTGGATTGATGTACTGGGCTAGACTATTCCAAATGGACTGAAATATATAATTATGGGCTTCATTTTTCTGTTGTAAAAAATTATAAGACAGGTCCTTCAAAAATTATTAGGAAATCTTCATAAAATTTATAATATTTTGGTTAAATTTATACAAAAGCCCTAAATTTTATTTTGTTTATAAAAAAGTCCTAATTAATGGATAAAAAAAATTCAAATCAGTCATCTTTTACCGGCAAACTATTTTTTCTCGGTTACGAATGTCTCATTATTTGGCACAGTCTTAATTTTTTTTATTTAAATTCTTTTACCCTTTCATTAAAAAGCTGGAATTTTCTTGGTTGAAATTACGAATAAGAATAAACGTCATTAAGCTCCATACAATTATGTATTAAAGACCTCCATAACCAATTATTTGTCACAAAACAATGACGTTAGCATCATTTTGAACTCATCGCCGTCCATATAATCCACTTTTCATACAAATTTATGTTACAAGTATCATAAGATATTCAAATTATATATTGAACATCTTAGTACAATCTACCTAAAAGTAAGTTAAAGGAAAACCAATTGTTATGTTCGTATAAGAAATCATTCACCGATGACAAACCAATCAATACAATAGTAGGTTAACTGAGGTTGTACGAATTATAAAAAAGAATATAAGTTTTATCTAAATGTTAATCATATATGAAAATTTCCTCCGTTGATCAATTACTATATGAACATAACAAGTTATCCATGGATTAATTACTATATGAACATAATAATTCCTCTATGGATCAATTATTTAACGATTCCTTCATGAATCAATTACTTTATGTTAATAAAGTAATTGATCCATGGAGGAATTGTTCATATATATGTTTAAGATTTAAGGCTAAAACTCATGTTCTTCTATATAATTTGTACAGTCTCACCTAACTTTCCACTATTTTGATTAGTTTATCATTAGTCAATGGTTTTTTATATGAACATAACAGTTGATTTTCCTTTAACCTACTTTTAGGTAGATTGTACTAAAGTGTTCAACACATAATTTGAATATCCCATAATACGTATAACATAAATTTGTATGAAAAATGGATTATATGGATGACGATGAGTTCAAAATGATGCTAGGGTCATTTGTTTTGTGGCAAATAATTGGTTATAGATGTCTTTAATCCTTAGTTTTATAGATTTTAATGATGTTTATTCATATTCATGATTTCAACCAAAAAGTTTTCAGCTTTTTAGTGAAAGGTAAAAGAGTTGAAATAAATAAATAAATAAAATAGGACTTTTTTTATAAACTGTATCAAATAATGAGATTTTTCTGAAGGTAACTGGTTAAAAAATAGTATGCTGGTAAAAAATGGTTTATTTGAATTTTTTATCCAGTAGCTAAAACTTTTTTGTTAAAAAAATAAAATTTGGAACTTTTACATAAACTGACCCAAAATATTATGATTTTTCTAGAGATTTCCCAAGAATTTATTACATAGGTCCTAGTTTTTTCATATATACCTTGTTTCTACATGGCTATACGCTAGGGATGAAAGTGGGACCCGGAAAACCCGGAACCGGTTAACGGGATTTTGTAGAACTAGAAATTGGACCGGTATATAGGAATCAGTTCCAGTTCGATTTCGGGTATGGTACCGGGTAAAGTGGGTCTAGAACCGGAAAACCCAGAAACATCAAAGTGGGTAGGTTGGAACCGGATAAAGTTGGTTTAGAACCGGAAAACCCAGAAAAACCGGAAATTTTTGGTAATTACTTACTACTTAGTGTTTTGAATTTTGAAAATTTTCATATTGATATCCCGACTTTGGGGGACTGTAACTCATTGAATAAGAAACCAAAATTAACATAATTATAGTCTAAAATCATGTACAAACTATAAAATACACTCTGGAAAAACCGCATGTCAATCCGACTTTAAAAAAATGAGATATGCAGGTGTTAACATTTTCACGGAATACAAATTACAAAAACAAATAGCTGAAAAGTTGAAAATTTTCAGTTTTGATATCCCGACTTCGGAGGACTGTAAATCATTGAATATTAAACCAAAAATGTCAAAATTATAGTCTAAACTCATGTACAAACTGTAAACTACAAGTTAGAAAAAACCACATGTCAATCCGTCTTCAAACGAAATAGATATGCATATTTTAAAACTTTCACCGAATACAAAAAAACTAAAAAACTAAAAACTTTCAGCTTTGATATCTCGACTTTGGGAGAGTGGAAGTCAATGAATATAAAACTAAAAATGGCAAATTTATAGTCTAAAATCATGTACAAACTCTAAACTACATGTTGGAAAAAACCACATGTTGGAAAAAACCACATGTCAATCCGACTTCAAACGAATTAGATATGCATGTTTTAAAACTTTCACCGAATACAAAAAAAAACTAAAAAACTAAAAACTTCCAGCTTTGATATCTCGACTTTGGGGGAGTGTAAGTCAATGAATATAAAACTAAAAATGACAACTTTATAGTCTAAAATCATGTACAAACTCTAAACTATATATTGGGAAAAACCGCATGTCAATCGGAGTTGAAACGAATGAGATATGCATCTTTTAAACGTTTCACAAAAACCGGTTCCGGCCATAAAAGTGGTTCCGGTTCCAAACACCGGTTCCGGTTTTTAGACCCGATTTACCTGGACCCGATGGACCCAAACCCGGATTACCCGGAACCCGGATAAAACCAATTTTTAAACTTGGAACCGGAACCAGTTCTATATATTCTGGTTCTAACGGTTTCGGTTCTGGTCCGGTTTTTCGGTTTTAAATCTCATCCCTATTATGCGCATACGCCATACATGTTGTCCTCATGTTAATACAATTAGTAAATTATATCCATCATGATAATAGCATCAAGCTTAATAATCTCTAATGTTAAACTCTTAAAGGGAAACATGTATGCAATAAATAACAAAATAATCATTTGGTTATTCATCATTTGTTTTACTTCCAGTTATTACCACCCACCCATGCCTGCCATTTTAGAAACTCGTAAAATGGTGATGATGGATGTTTTGTTCCAAATTGTAAGGAGAAAGCAAAGTTAAGTCCTTACCACAAAGGAAGAGAAATCATGATATGGAGTATCTACCTGATGATTTGTTATTTTGGGAGTTGATGGAATAAAAAAATTAGATAAGTAATCAGTTAAGAAGAAAATTAGGGTTTTTTTCTCTTGAGATTGTTTGAGCTCTAACGTCAGAGAATGTTTAAGATCTAGATTTCTATGGTTTTGATCACGTACATCTCGAAAAAATTCCTACCTCAGAAAGTATTGCATCAGCTTCAAGTTAACCAAGCCTAAGTGCTACCTATAAGTTTTTCGAGCTCATAACAAGCCCCGTGATAACTTGAATTCTTATACTATTAATTTTAGCATGAATTTGATTTTGGTTTTAGCATATTTAATATTATTTTTGCGTTAAAGTGTTAAATTTTATTGTTTTGAATATTTTTATTTGTTTAAGCGAATTTTATGTAGATTTATATGAGCAAGATAATAGCTTTGAGCACCATTAAAACCACATCGAAAGCCTTCCAACCATGATTGCAATCTTGTAGTAAGATCTGTAATCGAGCAGAAAAATGAAGTGATATAAATGAATTTTCGGATTTTTGGCAGCATTGCGCAATCTTCTTCAACTGATTGGAGGGGAAATCATTGTTCGATTGAGCTGAAATTTTATTAGTGTCTTCTTAACTCGTTGATTTTGAATCTAACCAAAAAATGAATGCATTTGGACAACATTTGATAAGGTTTTTTTTGCCTCAAAGAACATCATTCCACCAGCCCATTAGCATGACTTTTGGCCTAATTTGCAAGTGAAGCCCATTTTTCTGTGTTGGAGTATGACATGAAAAAATGTAGCATTTCATAATAAAAAGAAGCATCACACAAAAAACACAGACACGGAGGCATCACACAAAACACACATAGACACATAGAAAGGAGGGTAACAACTCAAGAAAGAGAGGATCTATTTCTTCCTTTTTTTTCTTTCTTCTGTTCTTTATGTTTGGAACATTACTATCATGATTTTACCATATTGTTTTTTAATGATTCATTTCCTTTTAGATTAAGCTAATTTTTGTATTAACACTTTAATTATGGACGAAGTTTTTGGAGCAACAATAAATGACGATTTGAAGAAGTTTTTATCATTTTTGTTCTGCAATCGGTATTTTGTATAACCTTTTTATCTTTTTATTATTATTATGAGTAGTTAATTTGTATTTTCAATATTCGGTGAGTCAATTGAATAATTACCTGATTAAGATTAAGAGTAATTTTATATGAGTTTTGATTGGTTTTCCATGTATGCAACTTCTATTTGAATTTCCAAATTATTCTTGTGTTTTTATTTTATGAGATTAAATACTTGAATGACATTAGTTAGTTATTTACGTAATTATGTAATAGATTATCAAATTAGTTAGTAACAAATGGTTTTGATGTATATTTTCATCTCATTTTTAAATCATGAAGTTGTGCTCTCCAAAGTAGAAGTATAAGGCTGTGACTTCCTTTAGATTTGGTGATTCTCATAATGTCCGTCACTTTCATGAACTAAATGCTTATTTGACTCATGACTTTGATTAATACTAGGCGAATGCCCGCGCGTTGCGCAGAAACATCTATATAGCTGAAATCTTTACACATATATGTTTTTTTAAATATAACAATAATGTTGTTAAATTTGATATAATAATTCGTATACTAAATTGATATAGTGTATTGACTATTTTGAATTATATGTTAATATATATACATCTATTAAAACTGCATAATCTCAATATTTTAAATGACCTCTACCCGCAGGTGACTCATGAATAAAATTAAATATAATAAATAGTTTAATGCTATTTATAGTTGTTGTTATTATTAATTATTTTTTTTTTAATTTATTTGCATAATGTTTTAATTTCTATCATTGTAATTATTAAAAACATCAAACATTTTTTTTATTTTAAAGGTAACAATATAATCATTTATATAAAGTTATTTTCAACTATTTATATTGTAAGTTATTTTAATATACTTATTTGAAAGCTTTTAACGATTATAAAAATATTTTTAGAAAATATTTTAGTTAAATTGATATTACAATTTAGTTTTTGCATTTAGCACTACAATTTATCACTTTTAACTATTCACAAAATATTCTTTCGATTTTTAAATGGAACTGGAATTTATATTAAAGTTGACACTGTTTTGTTATATTTAAATTAACAATTTAAGTATTTTGTCCAAACTGTTCAAAAATTGTAGCTTTAAACTGATAATGTTTACATACAACAACATATTAAATCTAATAAATTATGTATAATATGTTAAAAGTTAAAGACATAATTTTATAAGTAGAAGTAAAAATAGTATTTTAATATTGAAATTTAGTTTATTTATGATTACACTTTAGGTTTGATACTCATTTAACCTTATTAACCAACTTATAATCATTATTAGAAAGACACTACAATTTATCACTTTTAACTATTTACAAAATAGTCTTTAGGTTGTTTAAGTTAAACTAAAATTTATACTTAAGTTGATCCTGTAAGGTTATAGTTAAATGAGTAATTTAAGTATTTTATACAAATTGTTCAAAAGTTGTAGCTTCAAAATGGTAATGGTTTACATACAACAACATATTTGACCTAATAACTTAAGTGTAATATGTTAAAAGTTAAAAACATAACTTTATAAGTATAAGAAAATATATTCTTTTAGTATTGAAATTTAGTTTATATATGATTACACTTTAGTTTTTATATTTATTTAACCATATTAACCAACTTATAATCATTATTATAAAGAAATTGAAAAGTAATGGAAGTTTCAAATGAATGTGGTGACTGGAAAAAAAAAAATAAGAGTTTCAAATGAATGTGATGCAAGAAAAAATGCAAGTTTTATAAGTATATAATGAAGTGTGTTAAGAACTTCCCTAACAACCATGTTGTTTTATGAAAAATCTAAGTTACTTAAGATTTTAAGTTGCTATAGCCAAATTGGAATCTATCAAACTCATTGCACCACAAAATTATAATGATTAGTCAACTAATTAAACTTGCTATTTAACTCGATATTGGACCGTTTGTTTTATAGATTTTATACTTTGTATTTTTGTCATTTATTATAAATTAGTTTTATCACATTTAGAGTTATGAGAAAAAAAAAAAAAAAACCCTGTCATTTTATATTTTGTTTTGTATAAATTGAATGCATAACATTGATTTGAGTCAATCCATGTGAATTCGATCCCTGTTACTATTCCTACAAATTCGTTTTTGTATTGTGTTGTTTATAGATTTTTTATTTGGTAGTATAAAATGAAACTATAAGAGTAGTATAAGGATGATGAGAGTTAATAAGAAACATTCTAAGTAGTTGTTGCATGTTTGATGACCTCTAAATAGAACCATTTAGATAGGACCTTTGAATCAATCAACATTCAGCACATCTAAGACAGCCTCCAAATGGTTAAGAAAACCTATCTTCTCTTAACCATTAAGAGGTTCAAATCATTCGATACTAAATTATTTTGTTTTATCAAACAACTCTTAAAGATGATAATGCCAAGGACCATGAGTGAAACAAAAAAGAAGTTAAAAACTTAGATGAAATTAAAATAGATTAAATACATCAAAAATCATTTCTACACACTAATTTTATATCACAAACGCAAAAATAAATTACAAAAAGGCAAATCTTGATTAAACCTTCTTTGATTCTTGTGCATATCTGGTCAACCTTAGACCAATGACTCGATCGATAAGTGATACACACCTCATCATTTCACGGTGGTTGCAGTGGTGGCGGTGATGGTGAGAGAAGAGGCAAACCTTGAGACGACTGAATGATCGCCGGTCAAACCTTTAGCGGCGGCTATGGCATCCAGGCGGCTCCAGTTTGACTGTCGCTTTGCGACGCTCTCTTTCTCCTTCGTTTCATCTTCCCGGTACCTGACCTGGCACTCCTCGAACAGTGTCTGATCGGCGTCGGAAAATAGTTTCCGGACATTTACAGTCAGACTTTGAACGGCTTGATTCCAGTGACACCGTGTGTTTTTCTCTAATGCCGGAAAGATAATCGGCAAAATCACTTTCCGATTTTGACTTATTAGATTCCTTATATGCTCGTTGTTCCACATGAACAACGCACGCTCTGCCACCTGTTACACCACCGGAAAATTTCGTCATATAAAATTTCCGATTTACAGGAAAAAGAGAAGATATCGGAATGTGTTGTGTGTTACCTGGAAATGAGAGCTATTAAGACAGTGGCCGATCTGCCGGAATAAAGGAACCATACACCGTTCAAACTCCGCCGACTTGGTGGCTTCTAGAATCTCCTCCAATTCGCTAAGATACATGACTTCTTTTGAACTATTAGTCACTGGCCAATACTTGAGTAATCCTCGAATCACCATGTCTGCAAGCTTGAAATCTTTCTCGATGAACTGACCAACACAATACGAGAGTTGCTGATGATACGTAGATAAACATCGGGGCTTGTGGAGGGGGATTAAGACATGAGCCAGAAAAAGCTTATGTTCTTCCTTCAATGGCAGAGCAAACCCGTTGATTATACTCCCCAAAATCTCGAGCAATTCAGCTATTCCGTTGTGTTTTTCTGATTCAAAAATGAAAAGGTAGAAGATGTTGTTGATTGCGTTCCTGATGAACGGACGATGTGCCATGAACTTTCCGTAAATCCGGTGGATGATTGTCTTCAAATACTCCCGTTCTCTTTGATCTTCAGAATCGAAGAGATCAAGCAATCTTAAAACGAAGGAATGATCTATGTATCGTTTTGTAAGCTTAGGATCTGTTTCGGGAGAAGCCACAAATCTAAGAAGGAATTCATACACAACTTGAAGATGCGGCCATGAAGGATCCATTCTGAATTCATCGTCTTCTTGATCGTAAACATCTAGCAGTTTGCTTTCATGAGTAGTAGTATCAGGGAGAGATCGAAACAGATTTGCAGACACCATTTTCGTGATTTCCTGCACTGTAACTTCGTTGAATTTTGAGGAAACTGATGAGACATAATCAACAAGCTCGAGTAGAGTCTGTTTTTTCACATCCTTTTCTTTTGAATTCTTCAACGGATCGCTGAAATCAAACACTACACAACACATATTCAACTTTTTGATGAATAAATTGTGTTTCTCTGAACTTGATACTACTCGAAAACTAGGTAACGCTTCATAAGAACCATGATCCGATACCTGCACCACTTGAATCGCTGCAATTGTACCTGTTTTCTTCCCATGATTTGACTTAACAGTTGAATTACCAGTTTCATTATTCGATTTAGACAAAGATGATGAATTGCTTTTACTCGAACTCATAGCAACCAAATCCGTTTCGTTGTTTCTTTCATTATTGTGTGAGGATTTGGAAGATGGCTTCCTCGGAAGCTTATTTAGTATCTGCTTAATCATATCCCCCACAAAACCCTAATCCCGAAACTTGTTAAACCTCTTTTATTCCCAATCAATCAAAGCATCAACCTCGAAACATCCCAACAGCATTCGTTTCTAGAATCTATTAAGCCAATTCATATTTGAAAACCCTAACAAGAATCAGTTAAGCTCGTACCTTAAAGTCTGTAAGAGTCGAAGTGGATTGACTTTTGGAGGGTTTTGGAGTGCAATCGGATCATGTTGAGGTTCGAATCAGAAGAGAGAAAGCGGAACCTGGAGGTTATGAGTGCAATGATGAGAAGAAGCTTGATGATTTAATGGAAGATTTGGTAAGCGATTATGAAGAACCCTAGAGGAAAGAGGGGAAAAGAGGGTTCTGTGTGATTTCCATTTTGAATTCAAATCAAAATTTGTGTGGAGAGAGAAACAATGGTGTGGACTGAACGAAGACAAAGAAGGATATGAGATTAACGATAAACATTAACAGTAACATTATGTTTTAAATGTAAAAGGACAAAAAGGGGGAAAAAAAATCCAAAATGGTGTTCTTGTTATAGAATAGCATCTTTTAAACAAATATTATAATGTAATAACTAGTTTTATAAAATAGATTTTTTTTAAGTTCATTTTTGTTGAAATCCCATATTTTTCATAAAATAATTATTTTATTTTGTAAAATAGTAATTTCAGTTCAATAAAAAATCAGAAATTATATATGGCTTTTGTGGTAGAGGGCAGGAATCATAAGCAAGTTTGGGGATTGTTTGTTTAAAACTAGGGTTTTTTCCACAAAAATTATCATATATACAATTTTGTTTTGTTTTAGCCGTAATTTTATTTTTGGTTCCTTATTTGTCATTATATTTTAGAAAATATTTTATTTTCGGGTCCTTGGCCAGTCACCAATAGGTTATGATGACGTGTCGATTTCGTATTTTTCTTAGTTTGCATTTAGCCTTAACATTTACGTATGATTTTGCATTTAGCACCAATATTTTTTTGTTCTCTATTTGTCATTATTTTTTAGAAAAAAATTCATTTTAGTCATTTGTCAATCAAGAATAAGTATTTTAAAACGTAATAATTTGAACTGAAAAAGGCAAAAACGGAGGCACAAGTTGAAACTATGACTTCTTTTTTAGGGCGAAACGTGTTAGCCAATAAGTCAATTACTCAATTGCTCTATTTTTTATATTATGAGTGTTTTGTTGAATTTAATATATACATGTATTTTAAAATGAAAGAAAAGGACATGGTGTAAGTTTCGAGTCAGAAATATCTAATAAACGATGTGACATGTTAATCTTTGAGTCAATAAATAATCGAAACTTTGACTTCTCCTTGATGGGTAGGGGTGTTAGCTAGTAAGTTAATGACTCTTTTTTTGTATTATCGGTGTTTGTTGTATTTAAGGTATACATATATTTTAAAATGAAAGAAAATTACCTAGTCTAAGCCTTGATTCCTGTTGGTGACCGACCAATGGCCTAAAAATATAACGCTTTCTAAAATATAATGGTAAATGAGGAACAGAAAATAAAATTTGAACTAAAACAAAACAAGGTTGTATATATAATAACTTTTGTGGCATTAACCCTTAAAACAACATATGTTTTTTATTTTTATAAAGTAGTTTATTAGTTTATGAATAATGTTTGCATAAAAATATTGAATAAGTTAACATGTTTTTCAATATCAAAATAAACTACTTTGTGTGATACTAATAACGTAACGCAATACCCTAAGCTTATGTGGTATGGAGATGATTCCACACATGTGTGGAATCCGACCTAGCAAGTTGTCCCTACGTATGAACACCGACCCCAAGGCCGTGTTGTGGAGTGAATGTCTCTACAGACGAAGACTATGATTGATGAAAGAATGTGACCGTTCAATATGGATTCGTTGGCAATTTAAAATTTTAAACCAAACCACATTTATCTATAAATATCAACATTTTTATACATATTTCACACTACAAACATTTTAAAAGACGAATAATTTTTTACCTTTTTCTTCATTTGATGATGACAATGATGATTTGTTTATTCACATGTTCATGTAAACAACAAGCAAAATGTTGTGTCAAGAATTCGGAAGTGTAAACGTCGGAAGGAGGGCTAGAACTTTGATCAATAGGGATTGTATCGCCGCAAACGAATTTATGATACATGATTACTTTGCCCCTGATAGTTTATACGACCAAGAAAAATTCAAAGAACGTTTTCATGTTAGTAGAAAACTATTCCTGCGTATAGTTAGACATTTGGCATATTAATATGAGTTTTTTCAATTGAGATGAGATGCTAGAGGTAAACGTTGTTTTACTACAATACAAAAATACACAACCGCACTTTGATAATTGGCATACGACATCACGTTAGACGTATCAGATGAGTACTTGAAAATGTCTGAGAGGACGGGTCGAGAATATGCATATTTTTTGTGGGTATAATATAGAGCTTTACTGTAACATATACTTGTTGAAGTCGACATTAATTAATTTTGAACAAATGTATGTCTCACAAGCTAAACGTGGTTTTTTAAGAATGCTTGGTAGCATTGATCGTATGCATTGGTAGTTGACAAATTGTCCCAATGCATGGCGAGGTCAATTCACGCGAGGTGTTCACAACGTATCAACTATTATACTAGAAGGAGTTGTTTCACATGATCTATGGTTTGGCATGCATTCTTTGGTAGGGCGTGGTCAAACAACGACCTGAATGTGCTTGGAGTGTATTCGATGTTTAATAGCATTCTACAGGATAAAGCAAAACATGTCATACGTTGTGAATAGACACAAATATAATTATGGGTATTACCTTGGTGATGGGATATATCTAGAGCACGCTACATTTGTCAAGTCATACTCTCTTACGAACAATGAGAAATGAAAATTATTCAAGTTTGCACATGAATCGACAAGTAAGGATGTAGAACGGGCGTTTGGAGTCCTTAAAAGCAAGTGACACATAATAAAACATTTGGCACGATCATATGATATGGAAAAATTAACGAATGTAATGATTTTATGTGTCATTTTACATAACATGATAACAGAAGAAGAGGGTATGACTATTTGTATGTACAGTTCGAACGATATACTTCATCCACATGCACTAATACAAGTCGACAGCCCGACATACTTTACAAGACTTTTGCCAATACAAAATAGAGAAACACATCACAATCTACGTGACGATTTGACTAAACACATATAGAAAAATCAGTTCAAACAAAATAATAACAATGTGGATGACGACGAGGACGACGAATAGTAGTTTCTCCTTTCTAGCTTAATTTCAATTTTTTTATTAGTAAGTCAAGTTTAAATTTCTATTTTTAAACTTTTATGTATTTTTAATTTGTAATGTAGGTTTTTTAATGTAATCTTTTTTTATTAGTAAAATATTTTTTGTTTCGAAAATTATGTTTTTTATTTAATATAATAGCTAAAATAAAAAATAATTAATTATTGATGATTTGAAGTGGTGTCCATTTCTAAGGCTGAATGGTATGAGAAAGAGTCCCATACGTAAAATCCGATGTGGCAAAGAAACCTAAATGTAAACACCCCCCCCCCAAGGGGCGTAGGCGTCTTGTGAAGTGGTTGGGCCTGCGCTTGATCACGACCAATGAATTATTTTCTTCCCAAACAATAAAAAACAAAGTCGTTGCATGCATATGTTTGTGTATACAAAAAACACAAATTTATTAATTTTTTCAAATGTAAACAATACAACCTAACTATAAATATCAACCATTTTATACACATTTCACATTACAAACATACACAATATCTTTCTATTTACTCATTTTTTCTTTAAATTATGGAGCCAAATCTGTGACATCCCCAAAATCACGGCCAGAATAGACCGATTTTGTTTATGCTTTATAAAAATCAGAGTACTTCATTTTATAAAAAGGTTGCGGAATTTGTTCCCAGAAAAACATGGTAAATACGTTATTAAAACATTTTCGAAGAAACGTATTTATTTCATTTTAAAATGTTTGGGATGTCATCGTTAATACTGAAACATAAGCATAAACAGAACTTACAATGATTTACACTAGTGATCTACATCTCTTTTAAATCTCTCAGTGTAATGTCACTTCACTTCGTCACCTGTGATATACATAAACTGAGTGGGTCAGGTTGGGAAACCTGGTGAGTACATAGGGTTTTCAACCCACAATAATATAATTATTATGTTCAATCAAACAATCAACCCAATTACCCATCCCCATTATCTTCTTTACTCTTTAAGGATTTAACCTAAGAGTCATCTATCCTGCATTCGTTTATTCCGAAGTCCCTTACTTCCAGGGTTATAGGACTGGCACTAAATCCATAGCTGCCAATGTTCGTTCATAAAGCACTAATTCCATAGCTGCTATAGTCTATTCATCGGGTACTAAATCCATAGCTACCAGTCTTTATCTAATAGGTACTAAGTCCATAGCTACCAATGTTCAACAGGTACTAAATCCTTAGCTACCAACGTCTAACTAATAGGTACTAAGTCCATAGCTACCAATTCCCAACAGGTACTAAATCCATAGCTACCAACGTCTAAAAGGTACTAAGTCCATAGCTACCGGTGTTCGTCTCATAGGCACTAAGTCTATAGCTGCCAATATATACTCACGTCATCTTCTATCTCTCATCATTCATCTACCCATCTCGTACCCAACATATTCGTATATATAAAATACGTATACAGTTTAAATCCTTTAAAACATGTATAAAACGTTCATCCAACATAGACAGCAAGTATTCAGATAATATGCACACATAGCACGTAGTTTATATAAAATACTTCATATCTATGTGTAAGATGAAAGAGACCATGCACTCACCTGAGTAGGTGGTGACTCAGTACTCGGACAACGCTTCGATACTCTCAAAACGATATTCCTTCGATAAAACCTAGTACCAATACCACTAGGGTTTAGTTTAACGATAACCGCGACAAATTCATTAGTCCGAGTATTATTAAGTGTTAATAATACTCGATATAATTCATTTTAATAGCCCAAATAATTATTTTAAGGACCTAATAACATTCCTATAATTATATGAAAGCTATATTAAAAATTGCGTAAGCGTAGCACACTTACAGCGAATTTTATCGAAAACCGGAACTTAATTGGAGCAGCGTTTCGAAACCGAAAAACTCCTTTTTCTCGGGACTCCGGGAGCCTCGGGGCTTCCCTAGGGTGCTAAGGGGCTTAACTAGGGTTTAGGGGTGGTTTGGGGTTGTAGAGAGAGAAAGTAGTGAGAGAAAGAGTTGATTTTTAGTGTGAAAAACCGGCTGCCCTCGCACCCCTTTTATAGGTGCGAGGCTTCGCACTACGCGGGGCGTTCAGAAGGTTACGCGGGGCGTAACTTCGGATAAGGGTGCCAGATGGCGAGACCTCGGTGGTGCGTCGTGGCTTCTTCTGGACCGAGAATGGCTAAGCGAACGCGGCGCGTACGAGACCGAACGCTGGGCGTAGCGAGGGGTGACGCGTCACTCATCCGAGGCGACTTCAGCGATCATCATCAGACGGCTGGGAAAGCGCCACGTCAGCGACTTCGTATTAGATCTCGCAAAATCGAGTACAATCTTTAAAAATTCGTAACTTTTGCGTACGATCTCCGTTTTCGACGTTATTTATATCCACGCGAAGGTGGGAACGTACTCTACAACTTTCGTTTAGACTCCGTCAGCTAATTTTGGCTCGATTTTAAATTTTATATTATTAACGGGCCGGGACACGATTGGTCCGTTAAATCCTCATAACTTCTTCATCCGACATCCGTTTTCGCCCATCTTTTTCTCGTTACGCTACTCTCAACGAGATCTTCGATTCTCGTTTAGGTCGTGTCGGCTAAAAACCGCTCGATCAAATATTCGAATTTCGGGCTGTACACTGCTAGTCCGAAACTTCGAAAAATCATAACTTCTTCATACGAAGTCAGATTTGGGCGTTCTTTTTATCGATGTTCTTAGTTTAACATATTCTACGACTTCCGTTTAGATCGCTAAGGCTAAATCTCGCTCTATCGTAAATTTACTATTTACGCTTCCCGGTGCCGTGCCGGTTTTGCCGTAAAACTTCGACGGGCCATAACTTCTTCGTTATAACTCGGATTTCGGCGTTCCTTATATGTACGGAAACCTTGTGACATACTCTACAACTTGGTTAAGATTATTTATTCTAAATAATATTTTGTCGAAAAGTCATTTTCGACTCCTATTGCCTCTAATTTGATTAGCCCGGATTTGCGGGCGTTACAAAATCAAAATAACACACCCACTCCAAATGTAATGCTTGTTTCAGGTATCATTTATTTCTCAAATTTTTAAGGTTTTAGACTGGAACTCGACGAGTTGGGGAGCTCCAACTTGTCGTGTAAGGATCATATTGGACACGGGATTAAGGGTCTACTTGACAAGTTGGAAGGCCCCAACTCGATGAGTAGACGCTGGAAAGGAAAACCCTAAATTTCAGGGCATGTACCATATTTAAAGGCCTTAAGCCTCATTAGTAGCCTCCCTTATAGCCCCCATCGTCCAGAGAAACCCTAGCTCACCCATTTCCTCTCATTATGTGTGTGTGAGCTTGGAGAGTGAATTTTGGTGCTCTTTTGAAAGGAGAGTTAAGAACAACATTTACGGTGTAGATCTAGATTTTGGACAAAAGAGCTTAAGGATTAAGCTCTTAATAGGAAGAAATGTTGGTAGCCGAGTACGTTGGGCGTATAAAGGGTACGTTGCCAGCCCCTCGCTTCCTAGTCAACCGCATAGTATGTCACGCTTACATGTTGAGTACGTACAACGTACTCAGAGAGTTAAGCAGGTTGACTCGGTTGACTTTGACTTTGACAAGGATTTTGACCAAGTTTGACCTAGGGGTATTTGGGTATTTTGAGTTGTAGTCTGAATTTTGGTCATTGTTATTTATAAAGGTGACCGATAGAGTTGGTTTTCGGAGCAACGTATTGTTCAACTTTTTCATCCGTCTGTGAGGTTTGTCTCCTCACTATATCCATGGGTCGAAGGCACCAATGCTGACACATTATCCGGTTATATATAATGCTAGTTGTTATGTGATATATATCTTTTTTGGTGATCGGGTTGAAATACACCCCATAGTGGGTCCCATTATTATATGATCGGGTTAAAATACACCCCAGGACGGGGCCCACTATCGTGTGCCGGTTTGAAATACACCCCAAGGTGGGGCCCACTACGGCATGTTCGAATTGAAATAGGCCCCGGTGTGGGGCTGTAACACCCAGGATTTTGAAACCCAAGAAAGTAAAGGAAACCCTAAATTTAAGAGGGACTCGACGAGTCAAAGGAAGGACTCGGCGAGTCGGAGCGGGATCCGGGTCGATAAGAAAGTGACCGACTCAACGAGTCAGCCATTTGGACTCGGCGAGTCTGGTCTGTGCGAGGAAAACCCTAAATCCGGGGCTTGGAACCTATTTAAACGTCTCAATCTTCTTCCTAGGGCTCCTTTACAGCCTCTCACACCCAGAACGCCGCACCTTAAGCCCCCATGGTGTTCATTCAAGTTTTTAGCCATTTTTGAGTGGTTTTAAGGAAGAAGAAGGAGTGGAAATCTTTGAAGCATCAGGGAGAGGCTTTGGATCTGAAGTTTGGGAAGCATTTCAGAGCATTGGAAGGTATCAATTCGTTTCCCTTCTTTAGATTTTCCTTGGTTATGAGTTTTGAGGCTTTTGAGCCATGTTTAAGACCAATCTTGAGCTTGAGGTCCAGATCTGAGGTTGCTACCTCAGATCCATGCTTGTTTTGGTATGGAATCCCATAAAGTAGCAGCCATTGGGTGGAAATTGGAGTCTCTTGGTCCTAAACCCTAGCTATGGGTGTATTTTGCCTAGATCTCACTCTCTACACGTAAAGTTTGCAACTTTACGTGGGAAATAGGCTTGGGGAGGGTAGATCTACAGTTTGGAGCTCATGCATGACTCGGAAGTCCTCTGCATGTAAGTGGATCTTAGTGGACTCGACGAGTCCTTCGAGTGGACTCGGCGAGTAGCTTGAAGATGAGGAGGAACTCGACGAGTGGGACGAACAGCTCGTCGAGTCGGATGAAGATAGGCATGAACTCGGCGAGTTGGATGAACAACTCGGCGAGTTGGATGAAGATTGTCGTGTGCTCGGCGAGTCTGTTCTTAGACTCGGCGAGTCAGGTCGAGTGGTCCCAAACCCTTCGAGTTAAGACTCGAGTCAGCGAGTCGAGCCAGGACTCAGTGAGTTGGACAGGACAGGAATCGGGAATCAGTAAACTCGGCGAGTCAGGGGCTGACTCGGCGAGTAGAGTCGCGAGTGGAAGGACTCTGGATTTATGAACTCGGCGAGTCAGTAGGGTGACTCAGCGAGTAGGGTTGACCTGGAAGGTTGACTTTGACCAGGACATTGACTTGGACCAGAGTTGACCTGGTTGACCCTTGGAGGTCAGTTAGACTAAGTGTTGGGTGGTTATTGGTAGCTCGGGGAGCTAGCGGAGCAGCAGTTCGGAGTTAGCGGTCAGGTAGCGGTCAAAGGGGTTAGCAGCAGCAGTTCAGCAGTATCAGGTGAGTTTCCCTTTGTATGAATGGGTCGACGGCCATAATGCCGGCCCATGTAGTTATGAGTAGAAGACCCGGGGGTTAGCCCTAGGCACAGTATGCTAGTATGATATTTGGACGAGGTCCAATGACAGAGGGCGGGTGCCCAAGGAGCGGTTTATGTGATAGTTTATACTTGCTGTCTGTGTGATACTTGTATGTGCCTGGTAGGGAGGTGAGAGAGGGCGAGGTCCCGTATCTCACCAATAGCAGAGTGTGGATGGTGTTCCACATTTCAGTAGCAGCAGAGCAGGGGCGAGGCCCAAGTTAGGGAAGGAGTGAGGGTGGGCTGGGCCCGAACCTCACTATCAGAAGGAGTATGGACGAGGTTCCATGACTCATCAGTAGCAGGACTCGGGCGGGGCCCAGAGATAGGCGAGGCCTTAGAGTAAGAGTTGTTAGTATATGTTTAGCTTATGTAATGTTATGTGATACGTTTATGTGCTATTATATGATAGTGGGCGAGGCCCTGTGACAGGCGAGGCCTAAGTGAAACAGATCTGTATCCGAGCGGGGCTCGAAGCCAGGCGGGGCCTGGAGCGGCGGGGCCGTTATAACGGGCGAGGCCCGAAGTAGAAGGGCGAGGCCCAGGATAGCGGGCGTGGCCCAGAATGTGCAGTATGTGTTTTTGCGTGGTATGTGGTAAGGTGGGGAACTCACTAAGCTTCGTGCTTACGGTTTTCAGTTTTGTTTTCAGGTACTTCCGGTAGCGGAGGGAGGAGCTCGGGGTGATCGCATGGCACACACTATAGATTAGTCAACCTGGGAATGATTACTCTGATAATAAACAAGTGTTTTGAAAACTTATACTCAGATTATGTTTTGGAATGATGTCTTTGTTTAAAGTAATGTTTTATTAAAAAGAAATTTTTGGTCTTAAATTTTGGGATGTTACAAGTTGGTATCAGAGCCTTGGTTTGAGGGATTCGGGCATACTCTCGGGTGTGCCTGAACTCAAACTGAGGGGTCGGATAAAAAGTTTTTAAAAGTGAAAAGACAGTTTTGTAAAAAGAATTTTGAGAACGAAAAACAGTTTAAAAAAAAAAAAAGAATTCAGAAAGAAAAGAACTTTGAAAAGAGAAAGGAGGTGTGGTGCATGCAATCAACCGAGCTCAAGTAAGTACCCCAAAATACCCATACAAGTTATATTATGATTATCAGTTGGTGGAACAGCATGCTAGAATAGGACTAAGGATCTAGGGATGATGCCTTATGTGCCTGTTATTTGTGCTTTTGAGCTGCATGATAATGCTGATTAGACAGCAGTAGGATAGCCTGTCTAGGTTATGCCTGAGTATATGAGTTTGTGTTGCATGCTAGTTCAGGTTCTTGCTTGTGTATATGATTGCTTGAGTATGTTATGGTTAGATTTTCCCTTGACCGAATGCTGCCTGCTTTGTGCATTGTGGGATTCTGAGTGATGGGAGTTAGCCATTAGGTGGATACGACACGCCACATGTGATCAGGGTTGAATAATCTCAGAGTGTTGGGATTGGTCCTATTGCGCAGCTCTTGTTTGAGTCCAACCGTTGTAGGAACGAGTCTTATACTTGAAGGATTATCTGAGCCTAGTCACATGTGATGGTATTTAGGTGATGGCTAATTGGCAACACAAGGAGACCTTCAGCAGCTGAGGATTGGTTTGAGTTGAGTCAGAGGTTTCCCTAGGGTAAGCCTAGGATGAGATAGAGCTGGGAGCAGTATTAGTGGATAAGGGACCTGGTGGAGTCAAAGCAATTCCTGAGGAAGGTACGGATAAATGTGGAAGGTAGTATGGGCCCGTACTACTGAAAGCAGAGGATCCTTACTCGATTCAGGAAGGGCAGAGACAAGACCGGGAACCTGGTAGGGCATGTTTGGTCTCGTATCAGTGATGAGTATTCTGATAGTGGTTGTGGTATTTTTGCAGCATGGTGACATTGCGAGAGAGACCAGCGGGCGGATCAGGCGCCGGAGAGGGATCAGGCTCGGGTTCAGGGACCGAGCAGCTCGAGGAGCGGATGAGGGAGTTGATATCAGCTGAGGTTACGCGCAGTATTCAGGCTCAGACTCCTGTGATCTTTGGCACGGTCAAGGAGGGCATACTGGAGATCTTGGAGGAGAGGCTGGGAGCCTTCCGTACTGAGATGATGGCATTGATGGGAGCGCGTACCTTGACGTTTCGAGAGTTCAGAGCCTGCGGGGCCCCAGATTATCATGGAGCTAGGGACCCCATTGCTAGTAGCAGATGGTTGGCTGATGTTGCCAACGCTTTTCGTACGAGCAAGTGTCCCGAGGGGGACAAGGTTAGACTCGCCTCCTGTCTTCTGAAGGACAGAGCGAGGGATTGGTGGGAGGAGATTGGTCATGCTTTGGGGGATGATGCCGCGTTGGACGTGATGACTTGGAGCGATTTCTCGACCAGGTTCAGGGCAGAGTTTTCGCCGATTATTGAGGTGCAGCAGCTGGCACGAGAGTTTCAGGATTTGACGCAGACTACTGAGACTGTGGCGGAGATCACCGCCAAGTTCAGGGAGAGGGCTCTTCTTGTACCGCAGTATGTAGCGGATGAGGAGATGAAGAAGGCTCGGTACCATGAGATGTTGAGGGACGACATCAGGGAGTTCGTGAGCAGGTCCAGCTGTAAGACGCTGGAAGATATGATTTCTCGGGCTAGGGAAAGGGAAATTGATTTGGAGCAGATCCGGAAGAGGAAGCCGGAGGAGGTTCAGGTATCAGCGGGTTCGGGCAAAAGGCCCAAGGGATCGGATTCGAGATCAAGGGATCATCAGGACCGCAGTCGGTGCGGAAAGTGTGGCAGGGCGCACGGGGGCGCGTGCAGGAGTGGTAGCGGTGGTGAGTCTGGTTGCTTCAAGTGCGGTCGGACTGGTCATTTTAGCAGGGATTGTACTGTTACCGCCGCGCAGGGATCAGACATGATATGTTTTCATTGCAACCAGCGGGGCCACAAGAAGGCCCAGTGCCCCAGTTTGTCTTCAGCAGGACGAGTGATGGCACCCGCCCCTGCGACCTTGAGGATCACGGATGGCCGTCAGGGCCGGGCAGAGGCACCTGCAGCAGGGAGCAGGGCTTTCCAGATGACGACTTTGGAGACGCGAGCATCGCCGGACGTTGCAGGTATGCAATTTCCATTCTCAGTTCTTTTATTTTGTGCATGATTTCATTGTTATGGTTCTGCATCATTATCGGTATGAGTATTTTATTTTGATTGGTTGATTGTGATCGAGTTATATGCCATCTGCATACCTTGGATATTTGTATGGTAGTTAGGGGGATGTGCTCTATTGAAGAAGGTTTCGAAGGATGCAGTAACTGTAGCATGCTTGGGAGGGATTTGGTACGTTTCGCTAGTTTAGAGTGGTGCAGTGATTGTGATGGATTGGCTAAATCCCTAGCTATGGCGGGCTTGGGTTCCTCAGTAGATGGGCTATGGAATGGTAGTAAAGATCGGGATCTCTTTGAGTATTGAGCAGCAAGGGATAAGCAGGATCGAAGTGGGGGAGAATTCTCCGGGTGTGCCCAGAGAGGAGTACGCAGACCCAGAACGAGTACGTGACCTCCGAGAGGGAAAAGAAGTAGTTCAACGTTTGATGGATTGAGGATTTCAGGGTTGGGAGTTTGAGAAACTCCATATCAGCTAGCGCGTGGGATGGTAAAGGTTGGTTATGGTTGAGAATTCAGGTTGTGGATTGCCTGAAGGACTCGCGGGAGTCGGAATAAGGATCTTGAGAAGCCAATGGCACGTGGGTGCCTTCGTATTAGCAGTCAGTGGTAGGAAGTGTTGTAAGACTACGGGTAAGCCGTAGCACTCCTTAGTAGTTTCGTTAGCGGAGTCGGGGAGAGGCCCTTTATCTCCTAGTGATCAGGTAGGGATCAGGAATGGGTAGTGGATGAGAGTAGTAGGGAGTTGCCTGTATAGCTCTAGAGAGGTGAGACCTTGGGAGAGGCCGCTCCAGGATATAGTTGGGTGAGACCCGTGGGCGAGGCCCGTATGAGATCAGCAGTGTAGATGAGACCTGGGAGCAGGGTTACTCAGTAGTATGGTTGGGTGAGACCCGAGGGCGAGGCCCGTGAGTTCTTGCAGCACAGGTGGGACCTGGTAAGGACTCTAGTGTCAAGATAGGGGGATCGGGGATCCCAGGTTTGTGGTGCCTGGATGGCAGGATTGTTTGAGCAGTTATAGGTGGTCGAGGTCTCTTTGGAAGTCGCTGAGAGCGACCAGTGATGGTGTTGGGACTAGCTACCGGTGGGAACCGGTAATCCAGTCATTGATAGGTTGGTAGGGACCAGGGCGGTCCCAGTTTATCAGGAAGTCAGTCGAGGAATAGCTGAATTGCCAGTCGGTGGCAGTGCGAGTATGCAGCATATGGTGGAGTTCAGTTAGTTGAGTCGAGGGATGCTCGACACCAAGTGTTGGCAGGAAGGAGTGTCAGTGAGTGCTGACGGTGATGACCCGTCCTGGAAATAGCAGGGAGGTGATGGAGTTAGTGAAGGATAGGACCTTCACAGTGTCAAAGGAAAAGTCGGTAATGAGGCTTGCCTTGGGAAGGCAAGGGATTTACGCAAGGAAAGAAGTGGAGGACCCCTGCGGGATCAGTGTAGTATTCGGTGGAAGACCAGCGCAGGTAGGCGGCTGGTGTTGGGTATTGGAGGCAGACCGTAGGCGGTGGGCCATGGTAAACTTCGAGGACGAAGTTCAGTTCAAGTGGGGGAGAGTTGTAACACCCAGGATTTTGAAACCCAAGAAAGTAAAGGAAACCCTAAATTTAAGAGGGACTCGACGAGTCAAAGGAAGGACTCGGCGAGTCGGAGCGGGATCCGGGTCGATAAGAAAGTGACCGACTCGACGAGTCAGCCATTTGGACTCGGCGAGTCTGGTCTATGCGAGGAAAACCCTAAATCCGGGGCTTGGAACCTATTTAAACATCTCGAGTGGTCCCAAACCCTTCGAGTTAAGACTCGAGTCAGCGAGTCGATCCAGGACTCAGTGAGTTGGACAGGACAGGAATCGGGAATCAGTAAACTCGGCGAGTCAGGGGCTGACTCGGCGAGTAGAGTCGCGAGTGGAAGGACTCTGGATTTATGAACTCGGCGAGTCAGTAGGGTGACTCGGCGAGTAGGGTTGACCTGGAAGGTTGACTTTGACCAGGACATTGACTTGGACCAGAGTTGACCTGGTTGACCCTTGGAGGTCAGTTAGACTAAGTGTTGGGTGGTTATTGGTAGCTCGGGGAGCTAGCGGAGCAGCAGTTCGGAGTTAGCGGTTAGGTAGCGGTCAAAGGGGTTAGCAGCAACAGTTCAGCAGTATCAGGTGAGTTTCCCTTTGTATGAATGGGTCGACGGCCATAATGCCGGCCCATGTAGTTATGAGTAGAAGACCCGGGGGTTAGCCCTAGGCACAGTATGCTAGTATGATATTTGGACGAGGTCCAATGACAGAGGGCGGGTGCCCAAGGAGCGGTTTATGTGATAGTTTATACTTGCTGTCTGTGTGATACTTGTATGTGCCTGGTAGGGAGGTGAGAGAGGGCGAGGTCCCGTATCTCACCAATAGCAGAGTGTGGATGGTGTTCCACATTTCAGTAGCAGCAGAGCAGGGGCGAGGCCCAAGTTAGGGAAGGAGTGAGGGTGGGCTGGGCCCGAACCTCACTATCAGCAGGAGTATGGATGAGGTTCCATGACTCATCAGTAGCAGGACTCGGGCGGGGCCCAAAGATAGGCGAGGCCTTAGAGTAAGAGTTGTTAGTATATGTTTAGCTTATGTAATGTTATGTGATACGTTTATGTGCTATTATATGATAGTGGGCGAGGCCCTGTGACAGGCGAGGCCTAAGTGAAACAGATCTGTATCCGAGCGGGGCTCGAAGCCAGGCGGGGCCTGGAGCGGCGGGGCCGTTATAACGGGCGAGGCCCGAAGTAGAAGGGCGAGGCCCAGGATAGCGGGCGTGGCCCAGAATGTGCAGTATGTGTTTTTGCGTGGTATGTGGTAAGGTGGGGAACTCACTAAGCTTCGTGCTTACGGTTTTCAGTTTTGTTTTCAGGTACTTCCGGTAGCGGAGGGAGGAGCTCGGGGTGATCGCATGGCACACACTATAGATTAGTCAGCCTGGGAATGATTACTCTGATAATAAACAAGTGTTTTGAAAACTTATACTCAGATTATGTTTTGGAATGATGTCTCTGTTTAAAGTAATGTTTTATTAAAAAGAAATTTTTGGTCTTAAATTTTGGGATGTTACAGGGGCCCATATTTGTTTATTTGGGTTGGAATATACCCCAGGGCTAGGCCCAGTTGTGATGTTTGGTATGTGGTAATTCGGGGAACTCACTAAGCTTTGTGCTTACAGTTTATGTAAGTCCCTAATTTGCCCGTGTATCAGTCAGATCCGTTTGATGGTGCGGAATCCCAATCAAACGGATGATGTCAGATCAAATAGAAGAGAAGGAGAAGAAGAATAATATGAATCTTGAATGCATTGATGAATAGAATGATGATCCGGATACTAGAGATTCACACACACTAACACACAATAGTTCTTCTCTCTCTTTGGCCGTAAACTCTCTTCGTGTTCATCAATCTCTACTCCTCACCCTAACACCTCTATTTATACTTGTAGAACATGGGCCGGAAACACATGGGCCGTAAATGAGTTTACGGCCGTAAACTAGACCATAAATTCATAAATATTACAGTAAAATACAATTGCCCATAAAAGTAAAGTATAAACCATATTTTGACCTAACAATCTCCCCCTTGGTTTATAGCTTTCTTTTTTTAATTGACCCAACAAGCTCCCCCTAAAAAGTAGCTGACTCTTCTTGTCAATCTTCAATGAGAGCTTGGCTTTAGCTTTAACCTTCGATTTCTTCACAGCATCAGGATGAACATATGAATCTTCAATGAATGACTTCATCTTGAGCACTTGAGGTTTTCTTCAGAATTTGGCATTGAACGCACATTGGGTGAGGAGGCTTGACGTACTGATTCTTGAAAGATGGCACTTTCAGCTTGAGAATCTTCAGAGAGAACATTAGAGAGAACAAATCTTCTGGATCACTTCAGGAGGTACAAAGATAGCAGCAGACTAATTGAGGAGGCTTCAATGCAATCCGTCACATATTCTTCAATTTCAGCTTCACCTTGCTTCTGGGGTTGAAGGATTGAATGTTGAAAGAATAATCTTCATTTCTTGCTCCTTCGAATGTGAATTCTTCGATGCTCACAGATGAGGCTTTGGCTCAGAAATCTTCAACACAAACTCCATGAGTCTTATCTATACCTGAAATCACTATTCAAGACAAAAACAAAACTAAAAGAAAACTTAGCACACAAATTAAAATAGAAACAAAAATATTTTTTTTGGATTTTTTATTTTTCTGAACAAGAAATAAAACAGAAATAACACTATTTTTGGATTTTTAATTTTTTTATTTTTCTTTGATTTTTGAATTTTTTTTTATTATTTTTATTATTTTCATTATTTTTAATTTTTAATTCTCCCCTAATATTTAAATTAGAAGAAACTATGACAAATTTAACAAAAATAAAAAAGATATCTAACTTTAAGAGTGATTTGGGATCAAAGTTTTTAGACAGCCTTTATCCACTTGTCGGTACCTTTCATATTCACATCTTTGTCTGGTCGATCGTCGGTATTGTTGTCCACTTAAACACGAAAAATTGTGACAAATTTAGGACGTACTATTTGTTACAAGACAAGGTGAACTTAAGTTCCTAAAAATCATATATGATCCTAATTCCTTAGATATTATATCTTAAGGACCATTCATCTGACGACGACCAGGGATATTGTTGTCCACCTAAATTGAGCAGCGAGATCTATAGACAATCTTTGAGTGTTCAATTTTAATTGTACTGGAACATGTTTCCCGCTTCCTGATATGCCCCAGTCATCAAGAACTACCAGAGTACTCCTTACACCGGGTGAGCAGACAACCATTCAGAGAGAGGATAGATTCAGAATTCTATTACTTATTACTTCAGAGGGGTTGAGAAGAAGAAGGTTGCATATGCTGTGTACCAGGTCGGATTAGAAGTCGCGCAAAGGAGACAACATATGGCTAACAGATAAGAAGTATTTCATATATATAGCCTGCAGAGAAATAGAGTTGCATATGTTGTGTACCAGGTCGGATTGGAAGTCACGCAAAGGAGACAACATATGACTAACAGACAGAAAGAAAGAAAATGATATTCTGCAGACCTAATTTATCAGAATTTACCAGTCGCCCCATCCAACCGGAATTAAGGACAGAATCCGCACATCGAGGAAAAGTTAAACCACGGTTCCAAGTACGAGTTCAATTAATGTGACGAGTAGATTCTCATATATATCTCCCTGCTCAACCTATCCGAGCGTCGTATTGTCAGGCTGAACGTATCTAACTAGGTCAAGATTTGTCAAGTCTATAAATTTCCTAAGTTCAACTCTCCCTAGTCAAGTCCATTTAAAAATTTTCGTGCCTACCGACGCATCAAACCAGAGCATAAACCCTTCAACTTTGGGTACGTTACGCAGACTCAGGTTTCCTGTTATCACTTGATAATATCACTTCCCAAAACATCTCTCTCAAGCAGCAAATTTCATAACCAACAATTTTTTAATTTTTTTTAATTTTCTAATGTTTTTGGATTTTATTTATTTATTTATTTATTTGTTTTTATTTCTCCCCCTAAATTTGTGCATGAGAGAGAAACGAAAGTAAATATGCAAATTTAAACTATCCTAAAACAAAAATTTGTCTTTAAAGCGAATCAGCTTAAGAAAAACTCAGGAGTATAGAGAAGAAAACTCAAACTGTAAGTCACCGATTGAATTTGCATCCAGAAGGTCTGAGAATAGAACGCATAATCTCAGAATAGATCCAAAAGTTCTTCACATCGTTAAGCACTAACCCTATGAGTGATCCCTTCCTTTCTTCCCTTCTCGCAAAAGGACACATACTCTCAAGCAAAAGTCTGAATGTTGTACAGTTGAGAGATGTCCCCAATCATATGCCAGGAGTAGCCACTACCAACAAACCGAAGTCTGATGATATGCCTCCATAGTTTCTCCAATACAGAGCGGGATCAGTTGGTCTTTGGAACCCAGTCCATTTTGAAACTGGGTCGACCTTTGTCATCAACGCACGATACTCTCTCCCATGACATATCTTGTTTATCACAAACAGAAGATGTAGAAACGTTAGAAGCATTAGGAGATTTAGGAGAGTGAGCCTTTGGAACCCATTTGTAGTTGGGTTTAATCCATTTCTCTTTCGATCCTATGGGTAGCTCAGTACTTGATTTGGAACTTGAAGCCGACTGCCGAGATGACTTTGGCCTAACCGGTCTTGGCTTCACAGGAGCATCTCTTGAACTGGGCTTGTTGGCTGACATTTCCTTCTTGCCCTTGGGATTCGGATGCTTGTCCTTTGGAGTTTGATTCTTGGCCTTGGGAGTTACATTCTTGGCCTTCTTGGCATTCCAGTCGTCAATGTCTGAACGTGACCTTGAGGGGTTTCTTTTGGAGTATCTCCCTCTTGGCACGTTCTGCCATCCTTGCGCATAGTAGGGAACATATGCGCGATTAGGACAATTTATGGCAATGTGTCCAGGTGTTCCACAGTGAAAGTAAGTATTTTTCTTCACTGTGAAGTTATCTCTTCCTGCCCCTGGTGGCGTATCCTTGCCTTGTCTCTTGCTTTTCCCACACGCACAGTTGCAACAGGCACCCTGTTTAGCTTGAAATGGTGGCCTGTATTTACCAACGACAGTTTGATTAGAAGCAACAGATTCAGAGTTCAAGGGGTCGTTTGTTTGTTTAGAAGAACTCTCCTTGTTCTCATCCTCTATTACTTTACCTGCACAAGAAGTAGCAACATTAGTATCTTCAATATTAATAACTCCTCCTGACACAAATCCAGCTCGTGTGCCATATTGAAGATGTGGCTCCCTGTCAGTTTCGTCCCGTGTCATAGGGATGGATGTGTAGTTATGATTATAAGGAGGAGGTACACTATCATACCCTAGACCCTTGTTTTGATTTTCTTTGAATTTTAATTGGGTTTCATATAAGGACTCGACTGTCTGACTTAACGCAGTATAATTTTTGAAACTGACATCTGTTTTTCCACACTTAATTTTTAAAGCGTCAAGTTCTTCAGTTACAGTAGCAAGTTGTCTCTTAATATAATCATAATTTTCACACTTGTTTCTATACTCTTCCTGAAGCTTCCTAAAGTCCTTGGTTTTTGCTTCTAATTCAGCCTTCAGGGGTTTCTGTCCTTTCCTGAGTTGATATCCTTCATATCTCAGGTCCTCAACTTCTTTTTTAAATAAATCAATTTGTTCCCGAAGAAATTTAATCGTGGCTTCACAAGCTGGAGTACATGTAACTTCAGTGACCGGAATGTTTTCAGAACTCATTGTTTCTCTACACTTCAAAGTATCAAGTTCTTGAATTACATCAGCAAGACTAAGATGATTGAGATCTTTTGTCTTCTTGATGATAGCCACGTTCATATCCCACGATTTCGGAAGTGAATTCAATATCTTTTTGTTTATCTCAGATTTGGTCAAAAAGATCCCAGCAATATTCATCTCAGTAGTAAGTGTAGTAAATCGCTGCAACTGAGTTTCGAGGGTTTCTCCAGGGATATAATCGAACATGTAGAAATTTTGTCTTAACATTTCATGACGACTCTATTTCATGTTTTCAACTCCCTCGTAGACCTTAAAATCAATTAAAAAGCACAACTAAAAACCAAAATCAAACTTAAAAGTCAAACCCTTTGATTATAAACCTCAAAAGTCAACCTTAAAAGTCAAATTTAAAAAGTCAAACTTAAAAGTCAAACCGAAAGCTAAGTTTGAAAATTTAAAAGTCAAAGTTTAAAATCAAAGGTCAAACCTGAAAGTCAAAGTCAAAATGTTAAAATAAAAAGTCAAAAAAAATAAAAATAAAATAAAATAAAATAAAAGTCAAAAAATAAATTATTATTATTTTTATTATTATTATTATTATTATTATTATTATTATTATTATTATTATTATTTATTTTCGATGAAAAAGGAATTTGAAATTAAAAGAAATTTAGTTTTGGGGTTAAAAGTGTAAAAAATGCAAAAAAAAAAGAACCGAGAAGGAGTGTTTTTGAATAAAAGTTGCGAAGGAAAGTAAAAAAAGCGTTGTTGGAGGAATTGGTAAGGCACTGAGTTAATTTCCCAAAGGGGTCGGGCTCGATCCTTGCCAGCTCCAAAATCCAATCCCATTTTTTCTGATGCTTTGTGCGAGGAGTCTGCTGCGAGGCGAAGCTGCTGCGATGTGCGAGGCCGAGACTGCTTCTTGCGAGGCCGCAAACCGAGGCCGTGAACTCCTCGGACCGAAAACCGAGGCCGCAAACACTTCGGAAACCCTAGCTGCTGGCCGCCACCCCCTCGCTGATTACGACCAAAAACACCGTTTTTTCGACTTTGAAGCTCCAAAACTCGATCAAAAACCCTTTTTTATGAAAAACACAAAGAACAAACCCCCCTTATTTTTGCGAGATCTATCCAAAAACGCAAAAATATTTCGAAAATAAGATCAAATAATGCCCCAAATCTGACAAAATTGACTGATACAACTTGGCTCTAATACCAATTGTAAGTCCCTAATTTGCCCGTGTATCAGTCAGATCCGTTTGATGGTGCGGAATCCCAATCAAATGGATGATGTCAGATCAAATAGAAGAGAAGGAGAAGAAGAATAATATTAATCTTGAATGTATTGATGAATAGAATGATGATCCGGATACAAGAGATTCACACACACTAACACACAATAGTTCTTCTCTCTCTTTGGCCGTAAACTTTCTTCGTGTTCATCAATCTCTACTCCTCACCCTAACACCTCTATTTATACTTGTAGAACATGGGCCGGAAACACATGGGCCGTAAATGAGTTTACGGTCGTAAGGTGTTTACGACCGTAAACTAGACCATACATTCATAAATATTACAGTACAATACAATTGCCCATAAAAGTAAAGTATAAACCATATTTTGACCCAACAGTTTATGTTTATGGTTTCAGGTACTTCTGGTTCAAAAGGGATGGGACCGGCATGATGGCACACCATCTTCCCTCATGATTTTCCGCATATTGAATAATTGTAATATGATATTTTGATATTATACTTGTTGATGGTTTTTGAACATGTAATGAATGAAACTGTTGGTCTTTCAAATGAAAAAAAAAATTATCATTGTTTTTTGGGTTGTTACAAGTTGGTATCAAAGCCTTGGTTTGAGGAATTCAGGCACACTTTCGGATGTTTCAGAACTCAAATTGAGGAAATGATAATCTTTTTAAAAGAAAAAAAAAGAAATTTAATTTCTAACAATAATTTACTAAGAAGAAGGGGGTGCGATGTGTGCGATCAGCCAAGCTCAAGTAAGTGGTTCTCAAATTGCACATACCTATGTATTATGATCAGTATGCTTGATATGTGCATTGCATGCTAGATTGGAGCTAAGGATACTTTTAAGAATTATATGATAGAATTACCTGATTTATGTTATGCCTTATAGCCAAGGAGGATTGGATGCTATGTTTTACTTGGAATTGATATTGGCTCCGTTAATTGCTAAGTGTATGCTTTTAAAGTTGTATACGATCAGGAGCATATAGCCCTAGAATGATCGATTTAGCCTCATTTCTTGTTCCTTTTTTGTGGACTTAGGGTAGAATCATCATTTGACAGTCTATATGATTCCATTATGTGTATAACTTGCATGAATAAGGCGACTAGCGGTGTTGATTAAGGCTCTCGGTATGTGAGGGTAGGACTTTAGAATTCCTAGGGAAGTCTAGGATATGTATCTTGTTTAGCATAGGAGTGGTGTATAGTTATAGTATGTTAACCTAGAGGAATCAGGACGACTCTTGAGGAAGGTACAGATAGGTGTGAAAGGTAGTATTGGGCCTGTACTACTGGAACCACAACATCTGTACTAGAGACAAGAACAGACATAGGGACTCTAAGGATACATGTATGTTGTGAGTTCCCTTGAGTTTATGTTGATTCTTTATATGTTTGTGTTTCCATTTGAGTATGGTGATGATCACTCGAGGATGAGGTTCTTTCTCTGGTTCTAGTTCACGTTCTGGCTCAGGCATAAAACCAATTGATGAGAGGCTGCGCGAGTTCATTACGTCCGAGGTCACTCGCGGTATATTGGATAATACTCCTATGATGTTTGGTACTATCAAGAAGGGGATTATGGAGCTTATGGATGAACGGATTAGGTCCTTTCGAGTCGAGATTGTTGCAGGTCAGATTGGAGCGTGGACTCCCTTGTTATGCGAGTTGAAGGCGTGTGGAGCTCCAGTGTTCTTTGGGGCTAAGGACCCCATCGCTAGTCGACACTAGATAACTGACACTGAGAATGCTCAGTAGATGAGTTTTTCCCTGAGGGGGAAAAGGTGGGATTTGCATCCTACCTGCTGAGAGACCGAGCACGAGACTGGTGGGATGAGGTTGGCTGAGTTGTAAGGTCAGCGGCACTCATGACTTGGGAGGATTTTATTTCGATGTTCCAGAAGGAGTTTGCACCAGCTATCGAGGTGCAGCAGCTGGCAAGGGAGTTCCAGGACCTTCGCCAGACTATTGAGACTATGGCAGAGATCACTGCCAGGTTTCGAGAGAGGGATATGTTGGTTCCACAGTACGCTACGGACGAGGAGATGAAGAAGACGAGATACCACAACATATTGAGGGATGACATTAGGGAGTTTGTGAGATTTTCGGGGTGCAACACCCTAAATGATATGATTAAGAAGGCCTTTAAGTGGGAGATTGAGTTGGAGCTTCAGACGAAGCGTAATCCGGAGCAGGTGCAGACAATAGTGGGCCAGGATAAGAGCCCCAAGACTTCAAATTCATGTACCAGGGGCTAGCATGGTTGGGGTCGTTGCGTCAAGTATGGCAAGCCGCATAGTAGGGCATGTCGAGCGGTTGGTTCAGGATGTTTCAGTTGTGGTCATCCGGGTCATATGAGTAAGGACTGCCCCCTGAGTGCTCTAATTTTCTTCCATTCTAACTAGACCGACCATAAAAGCCCGATTTTCCAAGATTAGAAGGAGGGGCAGTGGCGGTGCCTGCACCAGCCACCTTGAGGATTACGGAGGCACCTCTGGTGAAGAGCAGAGCATATCAGTTGACCACCGATGAGGCTCGTGCTGTACCGGATGTGGTACTAGTATGTGACTTATTCATATCTTTATTTTGCCACATCGACCGTGGCTCTGCTGACTCCTGGATCTGTGATCTGAAACCTTGGGCTTTTTGCCCGAACTACCTGTACCCAAAACCGCCTCCGGTTTCCTCTTCTTCTCCATCTCAAGGTCAATCTCCCTCTCCCGAGCCCTAGCAATCATGTCATCCAGCGTTTTACAGCTGGACCAGCTCACAAACTGGCGGATATCGCTTCGCAACATCTCATGATAACGGGTCTTCTTCATTTCCTCATCGGCTGCATACTGAGGAACGAGAAGAGCCCTCTCCCTGAACTTGGCGGTAATCTCCGCCACGGTCTTTGTAGTCTGGGTGAGGTCCTGAAACTCCCTGGCTAACTGCTGCACCTCAATAACCGGTGCAAACTCCGCTCTGAACCTGGTAGAGAAATCAGCCCAGGTCATGGCATCTAGTGCTGCATCATCTCCAATGGTATGTCCGACCTCTTCCCACCAATCCCGTGCCCTGTCCTTTAGAAGACAGGACGCCAATCTAACCTTGTCCCCCTCGGGACACCTGATCGTGTGGAAAGCGTTGGCCACATCCGCCAACCATCTAGTACTCGCTATGGGGTCCCGCGCCCCATGGTAATATGGAGCTTCACATGCCCTGAACTCCCTGAACGTAAGTGTGCGCGACCCCATCATGGCCGCCACCTCGGGACGAAAGGTGCCCAATCTCTCATCCATCAGCTCTAGGATACCCTCCTTGATCGAACCGAATATCACAGGAGTCTGCTCCAGTATGATACGAGTAATATCTGAAGAAAGAAACTCTATGGTCTACTCATCCATACGCTCGGCCCCCGAGCCTGATCCTGATCCCTCCCCGGCACGGGTACTGCCGTCTGCTAGCCTCGAACGCAAAACCACCATTCTGAAACACATCATGGCAACATCAGAAAACTGAAATATCTCAAGGGATCATTGATACTGCTACTAGCTTCCTGGTCTTGCCTCAGCCTTCCTTGATTCGAGTACGGATCCTCTGCTTTCAGTAGTACGGGCCCATACTACCTTCCACATCTATCCGTACTTTCCTCAAGAACTGCCTTGACTCCACCAAGTCACTACTACTACTACTACTAATCTATGCTAGTCTCATCCTAGGCTTGCCCTAGGGAAATCTCTGACTTCACTCAAACCAGTCCTCAGCTGCCGAAGGCCTCCTTATAATGCTAATTAGCCATCACCTAAATACCATCACATGTGATGAGGCTCAGATAATCCTTCGAGTAAGAGGCTCGTCCCTACAACGGTTGGACTCAAACAAGAGCTGCGCAATAGGGTCAAATCCAACACTCTGAGATTATTCAACCTTGATCACATGTGATGTGACGTATTCACCTAATGGCTAACTCCCATCACTCGAAGTCCCACAAAGCACAAAGCAAGCAGCATTCGGACACAAGAAACTACTCAAGCAATTCTATCCTCATAACGAGAAATCTATACTAGCATACAATGCTAAACTCATAATATCAGGCATAACTTAAACAGGCTATCCTACTGTTGTGTACTCAATACTATCATGCAATTCTCATAAAGCTGAAACACATATAGCAGGCACATAAGGCATCCTCCTAGATCCTTAGTCCTATTCTAGCATGCTGTTCTACTGAAACTGAAACTGAAACTGGAACTAAAACTGAAACTGAACTAATAAACTTGTATGGGTAATTTGGGAGTACTTACTTGAGCTCGGCTGATCGCATGCACCACAACTTTATCTCGTTTTAAAATTCTTTTCTTTCTAAGTGCCTTTCAAAATTTCTTTCGAAAACATTTTCCTTTTGAAAATCTTTTTATCTTTCCCTTAGTTTGAGTTCAGATACACCCGGAAGTGTATCCAAATCCCTCAAACCAAGGCTCTGATACCAACTTGAAACATCCCAAAAATACAACCCGAAAATTTCCTTTTAAATATAACAAAAATCATAAAACTGAGTATCACATAATAAAACCATGCATTGCGTATCCCAAAACCATACTAAAATACTGTGAGAAAAACTGTGTCACAACTATATCAAAACATATCTAAGAAACTGAATCAACTCCCAAGACAAAAACTGAAGCTGTGGTGTGTGCGATGCCATCATCCCGAGCTCTTCCCTTTACTTGCGGAAGTACCTGAAACCAAAAACTGAAATCGTAAGCACGAAGCTTAGTGAGCTCCCCCAAACTACCACATACCACACAATAACAAATAAAGCACATACTGGGCCTTGCCCACTGCATCGGACCGAAGTCCGGAACTGACTGCATCAGACCGAACTCCATGACTAACTGCATCGGACCGAAGTCCGGAACTAACTGCATCGGACCGAAGTTTGGAACTAGCTGCATCGGACCGAAGTCCGGAACTGACTGGGACCTTGTCCCCTGCATCGGACCGGAGTCCGGAACTAACTGCATCAGACCGAAGTCCGGAACTGACTGCATCGGACCGAAGTCCGGAACTGACTTCATCGGACCGAAGTCCGGAACTGTCTGAACATAGCATAACATAAACACGTATTTGCTAACATAACACATATACTGCATCGGACTGAAGTCCGGAACACATAACACAAAACATGCTTGAATCACAAAGACATCAAACACTCTAACTACTGCATCGGACTGAAGTCCGGAACTACTGCTAACTAAACGGGCCGGCATTGTGGCCATAGACCCATTCCTACTGGAAGGAAACTCACCTCGTGAACTGGCTGCGTATGGCTCTGGAAGCTATCTGCTGCTGCTCCGGTATCTCCCCGGCTACAATTCCATAAACACACTCAATCAACTACTAGTAACTGAATTGGGGTAAAATGACTCTTTTACCCCTGGTCAAAGTCAACTCTCCCGGTCAAAGTCAACCTACAGTTGACCTGACTCGTCGAGTTGGGCCGCCAACTCGCCGAGTCTCTATTCTCACTACTCAACCCTACTCGTGGCTACTCGTCGAGTATGGCATCAACTCGACGAGTTCCCTTTCGATTCTAAAACTCAGGCTATCTGCATCCGACTCGCCGAGTCGTATGAACAACTCGACGAGTTGTTCTTGAGCTAAGAAGATTGCCTTGGACTCGCCGAGTTGTATGAACAACTCGTCGAGTCCCTCCATCACTGAGTCTGACCTCCAACTCACTGAGTCCACTCTACTACTCACTGGTCCCCACTCGTCATCACTCAAAAGGGGAAAAATTGGGGACTCGCGACTCGACTCGCCGAGTCGTTCTTCCGACTCGCCGAGTCGCATGCATGCAGCTACTCTAAACTCGATTCTGCTTGAATCCAGCGTATAAAACTTATAGATCTGGGCTCCCTTAGCTCGATTAACACGTAAAGATTCTATCTTTATGTGCCCATAAGCATCCAAGAAGATTAGAAGGCTCAAAAAGCATAATAAAGGCTAGATCTAGGGTTCTCATGCAAAGCAACTTCAAAAAGGCAATAGATCAAGGCTCTACAACTCCTAAATGAACAGATCTAGGGATATCTCGACCTATTATGGCATCCATACAACTATAAAGCTTGAAAAAATACATTAAACTAGCCTTAAAGGTGTTCCAATGGAGGTTTTAAGCACAAAACAGAAGGATTCTGAGAAATACCTCAATGAACTCTGATTTTGACCTTGGATCTTTGCTCTACACCTCTTCCCTTTGGTCCTTTCTTCTTTCTCTTCTTCAAACCTTCAAGGATTCACACAAAACACTTTAATCAATCAAGGAATGGTTTAGGGTTTTCTCACAGGCTCTCTGAGGGTGAAGGAGGCGAGTTTGGGCACATAACATTGCTTAAATAATGAGCAAACCCGGGGATTTAGGGTTTCTTCCTGGCAGGCGGACTCGCCGAGTCCCGAATATGGACTCGCCGAGTCGCCGACTTACACGTGCTCGAAATCCCGTCCCTACTCGACGAGTCGGGCTATAGACTCGCCGAGTCCCTCTTGAAAATTTCTAAATAAATACCATGGAAGCAACATACCAGAGACAGGTCGTTACAATTGGGATGGATTGGCGGGGACCCAATGGAGCTATGATTGACTGTGAGCCCCAGTTAGTGAGATTTCGAACCCTAAGTTGGGGAGAACTAGTTATTCCTAGCGAGAGAGCTTCACATGGGTCAGTTCTCTATTCAGTTGCGAGGGCCAAGAGATATCTTCAGCAGGGTTGTTTTGGGTTCCTAGCTTATGTGGCAGACACCTGAATTGAGGGCACGACAACATTAAGTGAGGTGCCCATTGTTTGGGATTTCCCCGATGTGTTTCCTGATGAGTTACCCGGAGTGCCTCTCGAGAGGCAAGTCGAGTTTTGGATTGATTTGATTCCTGATCGGCTCTTATAGCCAAGGCACCGTATATTTTAGCACCACCAGAGATATAGGATTTGTCTACGCAGCTTCATGAGCTGCTAGACAAAGTATTTATTCGACCGAGTAGCTCACCATGGGAAGCAACGATCATGTTTGTGAAGAAGAAGGACGGTTCACACAGGATGTGTAACATCCCGAGTTCAGGAGTGCAAGTTCAGGGTTCAAAGTGAAAATGTGAATGGGAAACTCGGCGAGTCCATGGGTGGACTCGGCGAGTAGGTTCGCGATTCTGGTCGCGTTAAGTGGTCAACTCGGTGAGTCGGCAGCTGGACTCGGCGAGTTGGTGCTGTGTGGAGAAAACCCTAATTTCGGGGGTTGAGCCCTATATAAAGGACATTATACCCTCTCCCCGACCTCTTTACTCTTCCTTGAAGTCCAGAAACCCTAATATTCGCTTGTGAGTGAATTAGAGAGCTTTGGGGCCTTGAAAGAGTGTTTGTGGAAGAGATTTTTGAAGGCTAAGAGGTTTGGAGCAAGGGGATTCACAAGGATTTGGATTTCTCTTCTGTTGGAGCTTTCCTTTGAGGTATTATTTCGTTGCTTGGGCTGATATTCATCTAGATTCATCATTTTAAAGTTTTTGGAAAGTATAGCTTGTGATATTTAGAGTTGGAGGTTAGATCTGAGGTTGCTACCTCAGATCTGGAATGGAGAAGGTCTAAAGTGCATAAAAGTCCCTGTTCTTGAGTGATTGGTGAAGCCATCTTGTCCCAAACCCTAACCCTAGAGTGTTATATGCTTAGATCTCTTTGGATTCACGTAAAGTTTGCCACTTTACGTGATGGATGGTTTGTAGAAGGGTAGATCTATGGTTTGGATCATCTGCATGGCCTGGAAATCCTCTGTATGGGTTAAGAGCTAGTGGCACTCGGCGAGTCACATGGGTGTACTCGGCGAGTTGCATGAAGATAGGCAGGAACTCGACGAGTTGGAAGAACAACTCGGCGAGTTGGTTGAAGATAGCCTTGGACTCGGCGAGTCTGTTCTTGGACTCGGCGAGTCTAGTCGTGAGGTCCTAACCTTTTTCTGGTTAAGCTGTGAATCGGTGAGTCAATGGATGACTCGGTGAGTTGAGTGAGAAAGGACTCAGAGTTTGTTGGACTCGGCGAGTCTTGGGGCGAATCGGCGAGTTGAGTCGCAGATTGGGAGTTCTGAGCTTGGGGACTCGACGAGTCAGCGGGTTGACTCGGCAAGTAGAGTCAGTCAGGAGGTTGACTTTGACTTTGACTTTGACTGTGACCAAGAGTTGACCAGTTGACTTCCTGGGGCATTTTGGTAATTGGATGCATTTGTTTTGAGTTCAGTGTTTTGGTGTTGGCTAGTGGTGGAGATCGTGTCAGTGGTCGGAGCAGCTTGGTCTTATCTTTTCAGTCAGCAGTTGCAGGTGAGTTATCCTCACTATATCGACAGGGTCTACGACACCAAGGCCGGCCCTTTATCGGATTGTGATTCGGGTATCGTTGTTATGTTATTGCTTTGCTGTGTTTGCATCCTGGTAGTTGGGATGGTATATGCTAGTGACCGGTTAGGTCGGTATCCTGGTTAGGATGATGTTATGCTATGTGATCTGCTAGATCGGTTTGATTGGATGTGAATTATTATATGATTGAATGTTTATGTGCACATGGTTGTTGGACTGGGGTTGGGTTGAGGCGGGTCCTGCTTTGTGCTGTAGGCCAACATACCCAGGGCAGACCGGTTATTCCGAAGCCCCAACGAGCGGTCCGGATAGGCTGTAGGCCCCAAGAGGGCGGACCAGATGTGCCAAGGTTTGGAGAGTGGACCAGGCCGACTGAAGGCCCAGTGCAGGCGGACTAGTCATACTGTAGACTCAGAGAGTGGACCAGGTGGATTGAAGGCCCGGTGCGGACAGACCAATCACACTGTAGACTCGACGTATATGGCTAGACTCGGAGGGTGGACCAGGTGGACTGAAGGCCCGGTACGGCGGACCAGTCACACAATAGACCCGAAGTGCATGGCTGTTCTGTGTTCTGTTATGATATGGCATGTTGTGCGTGTATGGTATATGTGGTTGGTATTTTGGGGGTATCTCACTAAGCTTTCGGGCTTACAGTTGTGGTTTATTGTTTTTCAAGTTCTTCAGGAGGCTGTGGCAAGGCAAAGGCGTGATCGTACCGCTCCTCATGATTATGTTTTATGATGTGGTTCTGGGAAGACTCTGATAAATAATTATATTGAAAACCTTTTTGTAATAACTTTATGAAACCGGGTTGTTTTTGAAAAGTTTAAATTGGTTGAAATTCTTAGAGTGTTACAAGATGTGCATTGACTACTGATAGCTGAATAAGCTAACGGCGAAGAACTGTTACCCACTCCTGAGGATTGGCAATTTATTTGACCAAATCTAGGGTGCATCTTGGTTTTCCAAGATTCATTTTCAATCAAGGTACCATCAAATGAGGGTCAGGGATGATTATGTGCAAGAGACAACCTTTAGGACTCGTTATGATCATTGTGAGTTCATGGTGATGCCATCTGGGCTCACCAATGCACCGACAACATTCATGGATCTCATGAACCGATTTTGCAGGCCGATACTGGATCGGTCAGTGATAGTATTCACAGATGATATTATGGTCTACTCCAAGACCAATGAGCAGCACAAGGAGCACTTGCGAGAGTTATTAGAAACCCTATGGAGGGAGAGGTTGTATGCCAAATTCTCCAAATGTGAGTTCTAGTTGTGCGAGGTGCAGTTCTTGGGGCACATTGTCAACCAGAGGCCTATATTGGTTTACCCGACCAAGATCGAGGCAGTGATATGATGGGGGTCCCGAGGATCCCATTTGAGATTCAGAGCTTCTTAGGACTCGTGGGTAATTATCCGAGATTTATCCAAGATTTCTCCATGATTACAATGCCTTTGACCCACTTGACAAAGAAGAATATTACTTTTTGTTGGAGGCCTGATCAGTAGTTGGCTTTTAAGACTCTGAGATAGAGATTTTGCGAGACCCCGATTCTCGCGTTCCCAAGGGTATGAATGATTTTGTGGTTTATTGTAACGTCTCTATTTCAGGATTGGGAGTTGTTCTTATGCAGAGGGGTCATGTGATTACCTACACTTCAAGGCAGTTGAAGCGTCAAAAGGCGAATTACCCTAGGCATGATTTGGAGTTGGGGGCTGTGGGTTTTGCCCTCAAGATTTGGAGATACTATATGTATAGGGTTAGGTGTACTATCTAAATTGACCACAAGAGTTTGAGGTATCTGATGAATCAGCCAAAATTGAATATGTGACATCATAGATGGTTGGACGTGGTAAAGGACTATGATTGCAAGATCATGTACCACCCTGGGAATGCCAATGTAGTGGTTGATGCCATGAGCCGCAAGGCAGTGAGTTCGCCTATCAGGGATATTTTTCTGAGGATGATTATTACTTTGCATTTGTTGGATTTGGTCAAAAAGGCTCAGGTAGAGGGATTGAAAAAGGAGAATTGGAAGGCAAAGTGTATCAAGGGCAGATTCTTTTATTTGTCAGAGACAGTCAAGGTTTATTGACTCAGTGTGGCACAGTTTGGGTTCCGACTACTGGTGGGGTGAGACAGAGAGTTCTGGAAGAGGCTCATAAGTCAAAGTTTTCGATTCATCCATGGGCCACAAAGATGTATCGAAATCTGAAGCCGAGTTATTGGTGGCCATGTATGAAGAGGGAAATATCATGGTTTGTAGAGCGTTGCTTGACTTGCATAAAAGTCAAGGCCGAACATCAGAGACCCCACAGAAACATGCAATCATTACTTATTCCCATGTGGAAATGGGAAAAGATTACCATGGATTTCATCACAAAGCTGCCAAGGACGACACGTGGAGTTATTTGGGCCATTGTTGATAGATTGATCAAGACTGATCACTTCATACATATTGTCGATAATATATTGTTGGATTAGGTGTCTAAGCCAATAACTGAATTAGTATATACTCGAATTATTAGCAAAGTCATTTTGGGTTGCCCTCAAACCTAGTAATTGAATATAATGACTTTTGGAGAGATAGACTCATTTATTGATTTATTATATGATTAGTAAATAACAATAACTGAATTTATTAATATATTATAATAATAATATATTAATTAGAAATAGTAATATTTAATTAAGAATTAATTAGAATTAATATTGGGATTAATTGGATTAATTAAAAGTGCAAGAGTTAAAGCGCAATTGTTCTATAGTTGAACAAGAAAGAGTCCAGAACCTTCCATGGAAGGGTTGGACGAATTCTAGGATATTCCAGGGTATCTGGAATATTACTTATGGATAAATAGGAAACCGGATAGTTACCAATTTGAATAAAATATTATTTTATTCATTTTACGGTTATCTAGGATTTCCATGTTGCATTATATAAGGAACCCTTAGCCTTCAATTTTCAGCCACTTGATTCTTGAATAGCCACGGCCAAAATTCACCATCCCCTCTCTTATCTCTTCAAGTCTCTTAGTTGCTAGGGTTGGGTGTGAACCATTAGAGGCACGAGATTTTTGGTGCTCGCTTCCAAAAGCATTGAAGACGGTTTAGATTTTTTTACTACAACAAATCAAGAGGTATGTAATTTTTCTTTTGTGAATTCTGATTTCATTAGAGTTTTTGTAGTTTGATAGTTCATAGTATGTCACCTTTATATGAAATACTTGGATCCTCTTTAGGTTGCATGTGCCCTAATCATTTAATTGTTAAATGTTTTTCTGCTTAGAGCATTGTTTTGTAATCTATGTTTTCCATCATATATCTGCTGAGAAGTTAGCTGACATCTACATATAGGAGGTCGTGTTTCAGAACGGGGTGTCAGTTTCGATGGTTTCAGATTCAGATATATGTTTCACCTCCGTGTTTTGGAGGAATTTTCATGAGGAATTGGGTACTCAGTTGCATTTTAGTACAACATACCACCCCAGACTGACGGTCAGAGCGAGCGAACGATTCAGACGCTTGAAGATATGCTTTGTGCATATGTATTAGATTTTGGAGGGAGTTGGGATACTTATCTTCCACTGGCCGAGTTCTCTTACAACAATAGTTATCATGACATTATTGACCGAGCACCATTTGAGATATTGTATGGGAGGAGGTGCAGGATGCCGATTTACTCGGGGGAGGTCGGGTATTGGTTTATGGGGAGTACTGAGGTGGTGCTCAAGACTACTGAGTTGATTCAACAGGTGTACGATAGGTTGCGAGTCAAGCAAAGCCGACAGAAGAGATATGCAGACCGTCAGCATTCAGACCTCGAGTTTCGGGTGGGGGACTTGGTACTTCTGAAGGTGTCACCTTGGAAAGATGTCATCCGATTTCGGAAGCGGGGAAAGTTGGGTCCCATATTTATTGGTCCCTTTAGGATTTCCCCCCGACTGGGCAAGGTTGCATACCGACTGGATTTTACTGACAGGCTCAGTTAAATCCACAACACTTTCCATGTTTCCCAACTTCGGAAATGTGTGGCCGATGATTCCGCATTTGTCCTTTTGGATGATATTCAGGTTGATTATTGCCTGAATTATGTGGAGAGACTAGTGGCGATCTTGGATAAGAAGACAAAGGTCCTACGCAACACAGAGGTGTTGATGGTTAAGGCCCATTGGCAGCATCAGAGGGGTTCTGAATGGACGTTTGAGCCCGATGTAGAGATGCAAAAGCACTACCCTAATTTATTCGCGACAGCAGACTTCGAGGATGAAGTCTGTTCAAGTGGGGGAGAGTTGTAACATCTTGATTTCCAGGTATTCCATTTTGACCTTTGTTTTGAGTATGGTTTGCAAATTTACTCCCAAAAGGTGCATTTTCGTAATTTTGGGCCATGCTTACGTACGTTCGGCGTACGTGGCAAGAGTGCAAACCCTAAATTTTAGGGTTTGAACCCTATTTAAGCATCATTATAGCCCCATAATCGTCCTTAACTCCAACCTTCATCTCTATTTCGAAACCCTAAAGTGTGTGAGTGTGTGAAGCTTGGAGTGTCATTTTGGTGCTCTTGGTGACGATGAAAGAATCTTGAAGTTATGGTGTTTCACTCAAGGCCTTGGATCCATCATTTACTCTCCTTTATGCATCTTTTGGAGGTATAAAGCTCCAACCTTAATGAGTATTCCTTTAGACCTTGTTCTAGCTTAAAAGTTACACCTTTTTGTCCCAAATCTTGATCCTTGTGAGTATGGAATACTCTAGGACCTTTTTGTTGTCCTTTCAGGTGTTTTAGGATGTGATAAGTCATAAAAATGTGATCTTGTACATTAGTTTCCTTCCATGCATGATCTTGGTTATATTAATGGGTCAATAAGCTACGGTTTTTGATGTTGAGGTCTTAATAGCCATGCAAGACCAAAAAGTTGGAAACTTTATGGTTAAGAACATCATTTGAGAGCTAGATATGGATTTTGGACGAAAGAGCTTAAGGATTAAGCTCTTAATGGGAAGAAAGGTTGGCAACCAGCGTACGCTGGGTGTACCAAAGGGTACGTTGCACATACGTGGTCAGTCCCTCGACTCCTTGTCAACCACATAGTACGCCCCGCGTACTAAACGAGTTCACCCGGTTGACTTTGACTTTGACCAGGATTTTGACCAAGTTTGACCTAGGGGTTTTTGGGTATTTTGAGTTGTAGTCTAGGTTTTGGTCATTGTTATTTGTAAAGGTGACCGGTACAATTGGTTTCTGGTGTAGCATATTGTTTAGCTTTTTCATCCGTCTGTAAGGTGAGTCTCCTCACTATATCCATGGGTCGAAGACACCAATGTCGGTCCCTTATTCGGTTATATAGAATGCTAACTATTATGTGATATATTTGTTTGTGTGATCAGGTTGAAATACACCCCAGGGCGGAGCCCACTATTGTATGATCGGGTTGAAATACACCCCAGGGCGGGGCCCACTATGGCATGTTCGGGTTGAAATACAACCAGGGCGGGTCCCCTGGGGGGGGCCCATATTTGTTTATTTGGGTTGGAATATACCCCGGGGTTAGGCCCATTTGTGATGTCTGGTATGTGGTAATTTGGGGAACTCATTAAGTTTTGTGCTTACAGTTTATGTTTATGGTTTCAGGTACTTCCGATTTGAAAAGGAAAGACCCGACGTGATGGCACACCATCTTCCCTTCATGATTTTCCGCATATTAAATAACTGTACTCTGATGTTTTGATATTATACTTAGTGATGGTTTTTGAAACATGTAAATAATGAAATTGTTGGTCTTTCAAATGAAAAAAAAAATTATCACTTTTTTTTGGGCTGTTACATATAGAAATCGAAAATCACAAACCAAAACTTGGAAAATACAGAATTGGAGTATTTAGAAACCAAAATTGAGAGAAATTGAGATGTGTATTCAGTTATAGACTGTAATTAGTGATAACCAAGAAATTAGGACTAGAGAGTTACGTATTATCGACTGAAAGTAAAAAATATTGATGTAAGTTCGTACTTTTTTTTTTATTAGAGACCTAACGTGATTCGAGACATCCAATCAACAGTAACATGTTTCAAAGCGCTAGCAGACGTTTCAATTTTCTATAGGCACTTGGATTATCGATGGTTGTTTGGCGCCTAAGTTTTCGTTGCCCTACTTTCTCACATTTGAAATCATATCACAAGACATGGGCTACTATTTTTTTTTGCCACATATACATAAATGGACTTATTTTATTCCCCTAAAAATTTACAGCTCCGGGTTTAAACCCAAGTCGGCCAGGTATTGGGTCGGGTCTGCTTTAGTGTGAAAAATATCGTGTTACCCATAAACATTTTTTTCTTAGTCCGCCACTAATTATGGGAATGATTCACAACGAGCTTTTAATAGCCTTAACATTTTAGCTTACAAGAAGAATAACAATAATTAAAAAAAGTTTTGTTCATGAGTTTAATTAAAGTATCTCTGATGAAAACTTTTTTTTATATCTATTGAATATTTGTTTGACTTATCACCACTCAATACCATTGAAAAATATAGTTTTTTTTTTTTTTTTTTTTTTTTTTTTTTTTAATTGACCCCTTAATATAAATTCAACGCCAATATAGTTTTTGTTTTTGTAAATCTAACCCAATCTTTTTTTAATCATATTTTATTTCACCATTTAATTATCTTTAGCTTTGAATATTTTTAATTTTTTCGTAATTAACTGTTTCTAATAAATATTCAATGAATTTTCAGTATAAATTTTATAACACTTATAATAATTTTAATGCTTATTGTATTTATATAATTATAATATAATAATTTTTCATAGTTTATGTATATAAATAAAAACTGGACATAGTATATAATAACTTTTTTTTATATTTTATGTATATTATAAAAACTTGATATAGTTGTATTTATATTTTTATATTAAAATATGATTTATGTTTATAAATAATTAAATAGTTAATTAAATAAGAGGGTTTTACATATATAATGATAAAATAGTTAAATTTATAAATAAATAAAAATCTATTTGAAAATATTAACCATTTATAATAATAATAATTTTAAGTTATATTATAATTCAACCAAGATATTTTATAGCTTTAGGTTAATCCAAAAACTATTTCACTAGTTGATAGCTTTTATAAATTTTTTTGTTTTTTGTTTTTATATTTAGTGTTATTTTATGGCTATTTAAAAACTTACAAACTATTTTACCGAAGTTTTTGACATAAATAAAATTAAAACTTTCAACTAATTTTACTAAAAACGGTCTTATAAAGAGTCGCCAATAAAGACTTAATTTCGTTTCTATGTAATAATTTGGTCCTCCATTTTTCTGATATTGTCTTATTATTCTAAGCTATATAGGAAGTCCACTTGTGACGAGTCAAAACTTGTGCCCAGTTTTTTATTAATAAAATTCCCTTTTATTGTTTAAAAAATATAATTTGACACAAGATAAAATTGGAAAGAATCATTATATTACAAGTTTAATTATTTTATGATGATTGTGTTTCCAAACAACTCGCCACATGTCAATAGAAAATTAATTAGCACCTACTTTCAGTAGATAAATAATTGTTCAAACCAATATCAAGATATTCCAAAATAATCACTAATTCCATTACTAATTTTAATCTTTAACTGAAATGTTGATAAGGACAAAAGAAATTAAATATAATTTCCGGCTTTTTTTATTTATTTTTTTATTTTATGTTTCTACTTATATGAAATTATAACAAATATTTAAATATTACTAATTTTATCAAAATACGACAATTTTTACCATTTTACATGGATAAGGTGATTAGTAAGAAGAAAATAGAGGATGATATTTAGTTTCTCAAATGAAAAATTAAGTGAGGTTTTCCGATTTTCTATGGTTGTTAAAAATGTTGACTATATGTAAAATGAGTATTTTAAAATAAGCAATATATTAAATATTGATTTTTTAAAAAAAATATAAGGATGAAAGATATACATGTCACGAGTTCATGGCAAGGTGGTTGGTGCATCACACCCGTACACACCACTCTAGTGCCATGATTGTGGTCACTGACTGAGTTATGTCAAGATCTGGCTGAGTTAAATACAACCCTAGATCTGACCGAGTACGAGGAATATAATATGAGTCATGACCGAGTCAGAGGTTACTAAGTGTGACATCAAACATGTTGAATCTGACGGAGTTGAACTCAATAAGAGACATATCAAACATGTTGGGTCAAGGAGGAGAAAAGGGCTTCTGAAATCGATGAGAACTTAGATCTTCATGAAGGATTGTGTAAACCCTTTCCGGATATGATATTTTGCCATATGCTTGGGTTACATGAAATCCAGATTATATGGATAATCCTTCAAGGAACTGAACGTCCTACTTTTCAAATATATTTTTCATTTAAAAAAAAGATTAAACATCCAAAATTCATCATTTGATAAATAACATAACATTCATATGTTTCAAAATCATAAAACATAATGTCAAATCATAGTCAAATCATAAAAACCAATGAAAAAGACTCAAAACAGTGTCGTGACATCAATAAGAGTGTACAATCACGTCAAGTCATTCCCTTTCTCACCTAAACAACCTGAAAACCATTTAACTTTAAAACCCAGACGCAAACTCTTCGTGAGTTCCCCAATATACCACATATTCCATTGTCACAACTATACATACAATTACAGACTCACGATTGCTTTCGCGATAACTGCTCACGACCACTTTCGCAATATCTATCCATGACCATTTCCGCGACATAGGATCACAACCACTTTCGTGATATAAGTTCATGACCACTTTCATGATATTTGTCCATGAATGTAATGTTCCTAAAACCAGAGTAAAAAAAATTCATTTTTAAAAGATATAAAAGACGTTTTCCATGAAACCAAGAACCATCAAAATCACTGTTTCACAATATATCATAAAAATCAGAGTTTTAAAACATAACATCTCTTAAATCATGAAGACTACTAGATGATGTGTACAGTCACGCCTTTGCCTTGTCCCGGTCCTCAAAAGTACCTGAAACATTTAAACCACAAAGGTAATCCAACGCTTAGTTCCCTAAAATGCCTCACACAACAATACACATGCAATGCATGCACACAAGGCCTACAACACAAGGTTGGACCGCCACCGGAGCCTACAACATCCAAGTCGGCCGCTCTCCTTGGGCCTAAAGTATGAACTGGAACGCCTGGGCCTCTTGGCCTACAGTACACATCTAGATCGCCTCAAGTCAACCATAATATGCCGACATATGCAAATAAACAATAAAAAGTAAACACATGTAATCATAACAAATCTACTTGTCTAACAGATCACTACAACATATCAATATCGTAACATACAAAGGACACATATTGCAGTATAAATTATAGTGAGAAAACTCACCTCGATAATCAGAGTAACTACACCACAGCTCACAAGGTCAGGAAGCTAGTCATAAAATGTCTCATCACTTTAAACATACACATATAAAATCCTGGTGAACAATTAAGGTAATATCTATCCCACAACGAGTCTTGGTTCACATGAATCTTCCAAGACTAAGTCCGAACATAGTGGACCAAAAGTCAAACTACTGTTACTGGTCAAAAACACAACGGTTAACCATCAGTTGACTTACGCTTAGTGTGGCATACTGCTCTATGCTCGGTGTAACTCCCTGATGACAAAAAAATCTATTATGCTCTTAATACAGAAAGTTAGCTCCTAAACTGTCATATTTGAACCCAATGAACTTCTTAATGGATAAAGTCTCTGACTTTATCCATTCGCATGGCTAGGAAGAGCACAAAACCCAACCCTAGGTCCATAAAGTCAACTTATGCTTAATAACTCATGCATCGATGGATGTGAGTGTCTAAGCTCTTATTTTCATGCCTCCACAACCCCAAAACATCAGGAAATGACACTCAAATGATTTAGAGTAACCCATACTCACATAGACAAAGATAATGGGGATAAATTGCATAGAATTTCATAACCAAACTAGATCTGACATGAACAAGCATCAAGATACAAGCTTTATACCTTCTAGGGACAGATGTTGGTTTGTAAATTTTGGCTCTATATATATTGGAGCTTCCAAGTGGTTCCATAAAGTACCTTCTCCTTCAAATGAGCAAAAAAAACTCACAGAAGGTGGTTAGGATTTTAAGGTGGCGATTTAGGGGAGTGGAGGTTGAAATGGGGAGGATCCCAAGGAGTTGGAGCCTTTAAATAAGGCTCATAAACCTAGGTTTAGGGTTTTGGTCCAACGTGGCTACGCTCAGCGTAGCCTAACTTACATTCAACGTAGGTCATTAAACCCACATCTAAAATCCCCCACCTATGCTCAGCGTATGGGACTATCATATGCTCAGCGTAGGGCATTACATTCTAATTTCAACTTAAGCACACAATAATTTAACAGAATAATACTTGGAAAATTTTGGATGTTACACCTTCACGATATAGGCTTACAAATACTTTCGTGATATCGGTTCATAACCACTTTCTTGATACCTCACTACTCGGCCAGTAGGCTCACGGTCGGAGCCATTCCACTAGTCAAACTTGTTGGAAATAATGTCGAATGTCATTAACTATTGGTAATATTTCTAATTAATAACATGGTCCTTTTGGGTTGCCCTCATGACACAAATGAGAAACTAAAAGAAATAGACACAAGGAGAAAATAAGATTATTAACTTATTATGTTTAATAACTAATCAAAAACTATTTTGGAATTAATTGGATATTAATTAATTAAAGGGTTAGATATTAATTAGTTGAATGATTGACTAATTGGAATAGTATGGAACCCTTATGGAATAAAGGAAGATTTCGAAATCTCCATCCCACATAGGATAAGGGATGATTTTGAATTATATCCCCATCCTACATGGGATGGGAGATGAAATTGAGGAAAGGATCCAAGACTGTAAATAGGGCTCTAGGTAGGGATGTTAATCGGGTCAACCCGATCGGGTCAACCCGATCGGGTTTTGGGTTAAAAGGGTCGGGTTAGTCGGGTTTTCACAAAAAATAATTTAACCCGATACCCGACCCTATTAAGGTATGGGTTGGTCGGGTTCGGGTTAATCGGGTTTCAGGTTAATAGGGTTGGGTTAGTCAGGTTAATACACTAAACACTTAATTTAAACATAATATATATGGTTTTTCAAGAGTGCAATCTGATATAAACCCAAACCATTTTTTTACACTTTTCTTAACATCAAGAATGCATACAAATTGAAATAAATTAAAAATAAAAGATCATGGACCTCATGGTTATTACAACATACGAGAAAGCATGCATACCACAATAGCTAAAAGAGTTCTCCCATTATAAATATTAAATAGATGAACTTTCAATCTCTAGTTAACGATCAACACCATGTAGTTTATTCATGTTTATAGTTAGTTTAAAGTAGAAATAACTATCAAAATAAAATATTTACATTCTCAGTCGCTCCAGTACTTTTGTGATGTAGAGGTTTTATATCTTTTTGGACTTCAACTTCACAAATGCGAGTTACTTGACCCTCGCGTGCTTCTAGAGTCACAAAATTTTACGTTTTCAAAGGGTTTGTAGTCTTTTTTTACCTTTCAAGTAGAGATCACTGAAATATGAAAATGTTGTAATTCCTAATCGGGTTATTCGGGTTAACCCGAAACCCGATTTTTTTTTTTGTAAAAATCAACCCTAAACCCGACCTTAACTACAAATCAGGTTTGTTGGGTTAGCCTGAATAACTCAATTTGGAATTCTAACCCTATTAAACCCGACCCTAATTACCTTATTCGGGTTAGGGTCGGGTCAGGTTAATTGGGTTCGGGTTTTTTTGACACCCCTAGCTCTAGGAATCTCATAATTCCTTGCACTTTGTCTTGAAGTTTTCTCCAATTCCCTTCTTTCTCTCTATAGGACGATTTCCAAACCCTCTTAGGGTTTGTTGAGATTAACCTTCTTCGTAGTTTTCTTTTGGTTTTATCTTTGGAGTCTTGGGTGGATTCCGTTAGAGAGATTCTTTGTTGGTTCCTCTCATCCAAGCAACATGGATATGGAAGAGATCAAGAAGGTTCGAGAAGGTTCAAGAAGGTCAAAATCGTGTTCTACAAGCGGTTAGTAATTCTTTATTTTTCTTTTGTTGATTTTTAAAGTATGTTGCTATAAATAGTAAAACCTAGATCATATGGTGCATGCACACTTAGGTAATTTTTTTTTGACTATTTATGCTACCTTGGATAGTGTATTTGATACATAAGAACCCCAAAATAATTAATCATACCATAGCATTACACAGGCACCCTACATACCGAGGATCCAATAATGTCATAAGTAATATAGTGAGAAAACTCACATGAATCTAGAATAATACTCCACAATAGTCTATGCAAAGACAAGACTTGTACGTATCACCTAATACCAAACAAAGGCCAAACCTCACTCTAATATTCAATTTCATAAAAGTTTGACAAATAGTAAAACTGGTCAAAAAGTCAATAATCCCAGTCAACAATCAACACACCAGCGTGCCGCACCTATAGTTGGACACGTCGTGTCCACTAAAATACAAAACAACCGCACTTCCACAACTAGACGTGCAACGTCCAAGGAGGGACGCACCGTATTTTCTAGACAGAAGCCCTTTTCCATTAAGTGCTTAATCCTTTAAGCTAAAATCTCAAGCTTTCCTGAAGTAATTAAATGAGGTTCTTAATGGGAAAAGTTTTAAATTTTATCTATATCCATGTAACAGCCATAAAATTCATACCAAATTTAAACTTTCAAAAACATTTAAAATACCAATAGTTATTACAAAAAGGATTCCAAAATAGTTTCATGTTAGAGTTCTTAGAAATCATAATCATAAATCGAGGAAAGTGTACGGTCACGCCTTCGCCTTCCCACGGTCACTCGCCGAACCTGAAACAATAATCGATAAATGTAAGCTCGAAGGCTTAGTGAGTTACCCCCAAAAATACCAACCTCATATAACCATAACACATCATAAAACAAACATAGAACAACCATGCATCTTGAGTCTACAGTGTGACTGGTCCGCCCGCACCAGGCCTTCAGTCCACCTGGTCCACTCTCTGAGTCTACAGTATGATTGGACCACCCCCACTAGGCCTTCAGTCTGTCTGGCCCACTCTCCGAGCCTCGACACGTTTGGACCGCCCTCGTGGGGCCTTCAGCCTATCCGGACCGCTCGCCGGGCCTTCGGCCTGACTATGTGCCCTCACGGGTCTGCAGTCTATCCGGGTCGCCCTAGGTATGTTGGCCTACAACACAAAGCAAGACCCGCCTCAACCCAACCCCAATCAAACAACCAAGTGCACATAACAGATAATCACAGAACAGTCCATATGTAACAAACTGATCTAACAGATCATATAGCGTAACAACATCCTATCCATGATACCAACCTAACATGTCACTAACATAGTACTATCCTCTATACCAGGATACCGACCTAAACCAGGTCACTAACATAATACTGTCCTAATTACCAGGACGCCAATCTAACAGATTAATATGCATATCAAACCAATACAAGTATACAATCCATGAAGGGGCCGGCCTTGGTACCTTAGACCATGTTGATATAGTGAGGATAACTCACCTCGAAATGCCGATTTGAACCGAAAAAGCAGATTCTCGAACCACCGCCTCACCGACAATCCCGAACTATCCAAAATAGCGAATATGAAGTCAATTAACGGGAATATAAACTTGATCAAGAATTCCTTATAATAATAGCCCAAATTTGCCTTCCTTCTAATTTGGGCCAAGGCCCAATACCAAACTCATGATGCATAAGTCCATATAACAAGGCCCATCATTGGCCCAATTTTCCAAATTGGGCCCAACTACCTAATTGGGCCTAAATCCAAGGTCCATTACCAAAACTTGGCCCAAACCACCATACCCATAGTGTCCAGCCAAGGCCCAAGTCCAGCTAGCCTATGAACAGCTAAACACTCCAAGCCCAAACTCAAAAACCCAACAGAGGGCGTATGTTGGGCGTACTTCTCTGGTACGTGGGGCGTACCCCGTCTCAGGTTGACTAGAAAATGGGTTGTTGACCCTGTATGCTGGGCGTACAACTTCTTACGCGGGGCATGCGTGAGTTCCACAAAAATCCTCATATGTGCTTAATGGCTTAAGCTCTTAAGCCCAAACCTCAGATCCATCGACCAAATAGGCCTAGGACTCATAAAGTCTCAAACTTTATCACTTTAGACTTCCAGAAAGTTCTTAATCCAAGGTCTTAATCCATTAAGACCTTTCTACTACTTGCATGGGACCTCATAAGCCATTGGGACCTTATTTTTATCACTCAACACCCCATCAAGAGTCTAAAAGGACATATCATTTCGTCCAAAACACAACATACATCATCTTGGGACTTTTGGGACAAGAAATGGTTCCAAAATGCTAGAATGGCTAGATCTATGATATACAAGCATAAAGTTCCAAGCTTTTTACCTTCTGGAGCTTCAAAGACACAAACCAACTTCAGATCTACAAGCCAATCTTCTTCTCCAACTTCACTTCCAAGAGCTCAAAATACCCACCAACACACACTCTCACACAAGATCTAGGGTTTGGGACGTTTCTGAAGGATGGAGGCTGAGAGTGATGAGAGAAAATGAACCTTAAGGATGCTTATATAGCTCTCAAACCGGGACATTAGGTTTTTCATCTTTTACGAGTACGCCCAGCGTACCCTTATGTACGTGCGGCGTACTCCTCCTGGTCCCAGTTTTACAAATTAGCCCTTAGGCTCTTTAAGACTTTACCCCATCCATTCCCATGGACTACAAATGACAAACTTGGGATGTTACAATCCATGCCTCAAACAAGCTTAACACTAACCCTAGATGCACAAAGAGGCCAAAAATGTCTACACTTCATGCATGACCTAAAAGGGAAGTTAAACATGCACTTATTCCACCATAATAGGTCCAGGAGACCAGCTAAAACAACCTTTGGACCTAGATTTTTTGAAACACCTTATAAATCATGAAAAAAGGGACCAAATATGACTTTAAATCTAGATCTATCAATCAAAATCCTAAAAGTTAAGACCTTAAATACTTACAGATCACAAGAATGTGAATAAGAAGCTTATACTCTCTGGATCTAGCTTTTGATGTACCAAACTTCTTACTTTTTCTTTAAGATTCACCGAAATAAACCAAGAACACCAAAGGGAGATGAGAGGGGTTACGGTTTTGTAACGCCTGTGTTTCTGGGCCTGTCATTAATGTTGATATAATAGTCTAGGTTAACCTTTGTAACCCGTTTTGAAATAATAGAAGTGTATTATTTGAGTATTATGTGTTTTGTGCTTAATTGCTTAATTATGTGGTTGGATTAATTAAGAATAAAAATAAGCGTCAAAATTTAAGTGTAAAATAAACTTGATATCTTTGGATAACGTTGTAGTAGTTGAAACGAGGTTTCCGAATATATATAGAACGCCCAAATCTGACTTCGTATGAGGAAGTTATGATTTATCGAAGTTTCGGCTTAGCGGTATGCAGCCTGAAATACTCGATTTGAGATCGAGCGGTTTTTAGCCGAAGCAATCTAAACGAGGATCGAAGGTCTCGTTGTTGGTATCGAAGCGATGAAAAGTTAGGCGAGAACGGACGTCAAACGAAGAAGTTATGAATTTATAACGAAGTTTTTCTGTCCCGGCCTATTAAAAATAAATAATAAAAATAAAAGTCAAAATTAGCCGACGAAGTCTAAAGGAAAGTTGTAGAGCGTAGTCTCACCTACGCGTGGATATAAAGAACGTCGAAAACCGAGTTCGTATGAAGAAGATATGAATTTTCGAAGTTTATTAAATAATTAATAATTAAATTTAATTATTAAACCCGGCATTATCCGAAGGGGAGTCACCGGGCTTATCCGAAGTACGCCTAGCGTACTGCTGTATGCCCCGCGTACAGCGAAGCATGACGACCTTCGCACTCGAGTTCTTCGGATGACGAACACCATGACGATTTCGGACGAGTACGCCCCGCGTACAGGTGTATGCCCTGCGTACTCCGAGGCTCCAGCCTCCTATAAATAGGATGCGAGGGGTCCGGGCTTATTTGCTCATTTCTCCTCGTTTTTGTGCCGAAGCTCTGCGCGTAAACCCCCGAAGCCATCCTGACACCACGGATCTCATATCCAAGTTAAGAAGGAAGTTTTATGATCCCGAGATCCCGAAAAATGCGATTCCCGAGCCGAAGCTCTGCCCGCGAGAAGTTCGATTTTTGTAGAGATCTTCCAGATCTGCTGAGGATTACTACTTCTGCAAGTCGTAGTGTTGTTCGATCATCTTCTGATCAAGTGAGTGTATACTACCTTTCATAAACACGATAATAATACAAGTATGGTTTGAGTGTATTAAGTATATTGTTGTTTATGTGTATAATTTTGTTGTTATAAGTGTGAATGTATATTCATTCTCTTCTATCTCATAGATCTGATTTACTTTCTATGAAATACGTGTTATGTGGGTGTGCCTCATCTGTTATGTGGAATATGTATTTAATGAAAATGATATACAAGTTTGAAACTATGTATGAAAATATATATGTTTATCTACTAATATGTTGGGTAGAACATGGGTAGATAGTTGGTGTGTAATAAACAGATGAGAGGCCTCGATGTTGTTGTTGTTGTTGATCTAGTTATTCAGCGGAGTATGGATAACGACCACAGACTCTTTCTAGACAGTCCTGTGGAACGCTAGTAGGTTCATAACATGTAGGTGTTGTGAACGATGTGTTCACCGGTGTACTTTATCCCCCTCATGGTTGCCTTTAGGATATCTATTGTTGAGGAAACCCCTTAGCAGTAATGTCCGTCCCGATGAAAATCCTAGATTAGGTCCCTTGAGATAGATGTTATTTTAGGGACGTAAAGTGAGGATAACGAGAATGGGTAATCGGGATAGTGATTGGTTGGTGAAATTAAATATGAATATTTATTGTGGGTTGAAAACCCTATATGCTCACCAGGCTTCCAAGCCTGACCCACTCAGTTTTATTTGTATTACAGGAAGTGGCACAAGGGCGTAAGATGGATGAATCATCGAGTTGTTTTGTTTACAAGTCTGTATATGTATATATTTGTTGAATGACTTGTAATGTTATCGTTTATGCTTTATGGTCTGTATCGGAACATGACATCCCGAGTTTTGACTATATAATGAAAATGCATCTCTTGATGAAATGCTTTGATAAATATTATTTTATCATGTTTTGTTTTGGGAACAAATTCCGCAACACTTTTAAATCAAAAGGATTTACTCCGAAATTAGTTTAAAAAGCATAAATGAAATCGGTCTTTTCTGGCCGAGATTTTGTGGATGTCAAAGTTGGTATCAGAGCATTAGTTTAAGCGAACTAGGAATTTATAGGATTTCTAGACTTAAACTTAGAATGCTAAGTGGAATTTTGATATGTGTGTCTGATATATTATAGACACGAGCACTAGTTATTTTAGGAAAGTTGTGTAAAATGCTTTTATGTGCTAAATGTTATATGTTGCCATATATGATATTAATTGTTCGGATCTACGGTCTGTTGCCGACCGGATCTGGAAACCTTATGTGTGTAGGATTCTAAGCGTATGTCTACGGTATTAGAACTAGCACGTAAACGTTTCGGAGTAATAAGGATGATTTGAATATCTATCGTGAATGAGGATCTAATTTCACCTTATTCGGTGTGTAGATCAAAAATGGTGAGAACAAGGAGTGGCGTTGGAAACGCGGATGAGAACAGGAATCAACCGCCAGTGATTGAGCAAATACCTGTTGTAGCTGCAGCACCAGAACCAATAACAATGGCTGGGGTGCAAGCCATGATTCGGGCTATGTTAGCCGAACAAAGGGATGAAATGCGACAGATGTTGCATGATAATAGGGACGAACCTATCATACCTATTGAGGAACCCGAATTGATTCCCGAGCAATCGGAGGAAGGGAACAATAGTCGCATTATGAGTCAAGTTGGGACTCAAGGAGAACGAAGGAACGATCCGGAAAGGAGAAACAACAAGGATGGGAGAATGTACAAGAACTTCTTGGGCGCCAAACCGCCAAGTCTTTCTGGGAGCCCAAAGCCTGTTGAGATAATGGATTGGATCTCCGAAATGGAGATGGTGTTTGAAAGTTGCGACTGTAGCAACAAACAAAAGACTGTCTTTACAGTCAGACAACTGAAGATTGGAGTCTTGAGTTGGTGGAAGTTGTTGGCAGATACTATGCCACGAGGAGAAGCCCTGAAAATGTCATGGGATGAGTTCTTGGAACAACTAAGGGTGCAGTATTGTTCAGAGATAGATCTGATTGATCTGAACAATGAGTTCCAAAACTTAAAGAAGGGGAGGATGAGCATAGATGACTATGCTACTGCATTCATTGAGAAAATGAAGTTATTTTCATACCTAGTGCCAACGGAACTCTCCAAGATTGAGAGGTTTGCTAATGGACTGCCTGCCGACTTTGGTCCGACAGTCAAGATGGCAACTACTCTGAAAACGGTTGTTCGTGCAGCTAAGAATGTGGAGGCCCAACAGAAGGAAAAGGGTCTAAAAAGGATAGAAGTTGGTGAAAAGAGGAAGTTCGATGGAACTTCAGGGTCCAATAAGAAAAACAAGTTCTCGAAGTCTGGTTCGAGAGGAGGAGGAGGCGAAGCAAAATGGTGTGACAAATGTAAGAAGAAGCATCATGGGAAATGTGAGGTAGTGGCCACGTGCTACAAGTGTGGAAAGCCAGGTCACTATGCAAATGAATGCACCCTCTCTAAAAAGGTTTGCTATGGTTGTGGTTAGGAGGGACACATGTCGAGGGACTGCCCGAAGAAGAAGGGGGCAGCTAGACCCAACATTCCACCAAAGCCAAAGGCGAGAGCATTCTAGATGACACTGGAAGCTGCTAAAGATGAAGCTGATGTCGCTTCAGGTACCTTTCTCGTAAACACATTGCCTGCTCAAATTTTATTTGATTCTGGAGCCAACTACTCCTTTATATCGCATGAATTTGGTAGAAAACTAGCTTTGCCTGTTGTTAGACTAGATAATGCCTTATTAGTCGAAGTTGCTAGTGGCAAGTTTGTACCTGTTAGCCATCGTATGAAAAACATCTTAATTGATCTGAATGAGAATAAGTTCCACGAGGAATTATTGCCTATAGAACTTAACGGTTTCGACATCGTTTTGGGAATGGATTGGCTTAGCGCCAACGATGCCGATATTTTATGCAAGAAGAAAATAGTCAAAGTAAACCCGCCTGGGAAAGAGTCGTTTATGGTGTATGGAGATAAACGCAGAGTAAATTCTGGAATCATTTCTTTAATGAAAGCCAGAAAATGTTTGACCAAGGGGTGTACATCATACTTAGCATTCGTGATCGATGATAAGAAGGAAAAGAAGGTGATGCAGAGTATTCCTGTCGTATGTGATTATCCAAAAGTATTTCCCAAAGATCTTCCTGGATTACCGCCTGATAGACAAGTGGAGTTTAGAATAGACTTGTTGCCAGGGACAACGCCAATAGCAAAAGCACCTTATCGATTAGCACCAACAGAGATGAAGGAGCTGATGATGCAACTTTAGGAGTTATTGGACAAAGGTTTCATTAGACCTAGTTCATCTCCCTGGGGAGCTCCGGTGTTATTCGTAAAGAAGAAAGATGGAAGTATGAGAATGTGCATTGATTACCGAGAGCTGAATAAGGCAACAATAAAGAATAGATATCCGTTGTCGAGGATTGATGACCTGTTCGATCAACTACAAGGTTCAAGTTATTTTTCAAAGATCGACCTAAGGTCAGGATATCACCAGCTGAAAGTAAGGAAGCAGGATATTGAGAAGACTGCATTCAGAACCCGATATGGACACTACGAGTTTTTGGTTATGTCGTTTGGACTAACCAATGCTCCGGTAGCATTCATGGATTTAATGAACAGAGTTTGTAATCCGTTCCTAGATAAATCTGTGATAGTGTTCATAGATGACATTCTGATTTATTCGAAAAGCCAAGAGGAGCATGGCAGACACTTGCAAGAAGTGTTAGAAGTCTTGAAGAAGGAGAAGCTGTATGCTAAGTTCTCCAAATGTGATTTTTGGATTCGAGAAGTCCAATTCTTGGGTCACGTGGTCAACCAAGAAGGGATAATGGTTGATCCAGCAAAGATTGAAGCTGTAATGAAGTGGGAACAACCGAAAAGTCCCACAGAGTTCCGAAGCTTTTTGGGATTAGCCGGATATTACCGAAGGTTTATCCAAGGCTTTTCTTCGATCGCTACTCCGTTGACAGCTTTGACCCACAAAGGAGCTACTTATGGTTGGAGTGAGAAGCATAAAGAAGCATTCGAGAAGCTAAAGAAGAAGTTATGCGAGGCACTGATACTTTCTTTACCCGATGGAGTTGAAGACTTCGCTGTTTATAGCGATACGTCTGGGGTTGGATTGGGTTGTGTTTTGACCCAAAGAGAAAAGGGGATAGCATATGCGTCTCAACAACTGAAAGAGCATGAAAAGAATTACCCGACTCATGATTTGGAGTTGGCAGCGGTAGTTTTCGCTCTGAAGATATGGAGGCATTACCTCTATGGCACAAAGTGCAAACTTTTCACTGATCATAAGAGTCTCCAATATCTCTTTAATCAGAAAGAATTGAATATGAGGCAACGACGCTGGCTAGAGTTACTTAAGGACTACGACTGCGAGATACTTTACCACCCCGGTAAAGCAAATGTTGTTGCTGATGCTCTCAGTCGGAAATGGAAAAGGCCAAGAGCGTTGAGAATTGAAGTTGTCTCGACCATTGTGGAAAGTATAAAGAAAGCTCAAGAGGAAGCTTCTGAAAAGAATGACCGAAAGGAAGAACGTTTGGGCAAAACGTTGGTGTTCGGTGTAAACAGTCATGGACTGAAGGTGTTCCAAGATCGGATTTGGATACCTAAGACAGGAGGGATTAGAGATCTTATGATGGAAGAAGCTCACAAAACCATGTACTCGATTCATCCTGGTAGCACTAAAATGTATAGGGACCTAAAACCCTACTACTGGTGGCCAACGATGAAGCTTGATGTTGCAAAGTATGTGGCTGAGTGTGTGACTTGTGCGAGAGTAAAGACATAACATCAGAAACCGTACAGGAGCTTAGAACCATTTCCTGTGCCTATGGGTAAGTGGGAAGACATTGCTATGGATTTTGTCACTAAACTACCCAGAATAAAAAGTGGTCACGACATGATTTGGGTGGTCGTTGATCGATTCACTAAGAGTGCGCATTTCATAGCAGCCAAGGAGAAATGGTCTATGGAGAAGCTTGCAAATTCTTACGTGAAGGAAATTGTGAGGCTTCACGGTGTTCCGTTAACGATTGTGTCGGATCGTGATAGTCGTTTCACCTCGAGGTTTTGGAAAAGTCTACAAGAGGAATTGGGTACCAAGTTGTGTTTAAGTATAGCTTACCATCCGCAGACTGATGGTCAAAGTGAAAGAACGATACAAACACTTGAAGATATGCTGAGAGCTTGTACCTTGGAATTCCTAGGTAATTGGGATGAACATTTACCTTTGGTAGAATTTTCCTATAATAATAGTTTCCACTCGAGCATTAAGATGGCACCTTTCCAAGCTTTGTATGGACAGAAGTGTCGTACGCTGTCTTGTTGGCTTGAGGCTGGGGAAAGCAGTTTATGGGACCGGAGATGGTTCATCAAACTGCTGAAAAGTTGAAAATAATTAGGGAAAGAATGTTAGCAGCTCGGGATCGTCAAAAGAGCTATGCTGACAAAAAGCGAAGACCGATGACTTTTGAAGTTGGAGATTCGGTTTTGCTTAAAGTCTCGCCGTGGAAGGGACTTATAAGATTTGGTAAAAGGGGAAAGTTGAGTCCAAGGTTTATTGGACCGTTTAAAGTTCTTCAGAGGATTGGGAACCAAGCTTACAAGCTCGAACTACCAGAAGAACTGAATGGAATTCATAACACTTTTCATGTGTGTTATTTGAGGAAGTTCACGGGGAAGTTCCCGACATGATTCCACTTTCGGAGTTGAGAATCAATGAGAACAAAAGGTTGATTGAAGAACCAGAGGCAATCATTGACCGAAAGACTAAGAAGTTGCCACGCAAGATGGTCGAGTTAGTGCTTGTCCGATGGAAACACACGAATGGGCCGAATCTCACCTGGGAGACGGAGAGTGACATGATGGGTCGCTATCCGCAGTTGTTTGTTGATGTGTGATTACGGGGACGGAATCATTCTAAGGTGCAGAGAATTGTAACGCCTGTGTTTCTGGGCCTGTCATTAATGTTGATATAATAGTCTAGGTTAACCTTTGTAACCCGTTTTGAAATAATAGAAGTGTATTATTTGAGTATTATGTGTTTTGTGCTTAATTGCTTAATTATGTGGTTGGATTAATTAAGAATAAAAATAAGTGTCAAAATTTAAGTGTAAAATAAACTTGATATCTTTGGATAACGTTGTAGTAGTTGAAACGAGGTTTCCGAATATATATAGAATGCCCAAATCTGACTTCGTATGAGGAAGTTATGATTTATCGAAGTTTCGGCTTAGCGGTATGCAGCCTGAAATACTCGATTTGAGATCGAGCGGTTTTTAGCCGAAGCAATCTAAACGAGGATCGAAGGTCTCGTTGTTGGTATCGAAGCGATGAAAAGTTAGGCGAGAACGGACGTCAAATGAAGAAGTTATGAATTTATAACGAATTTTTTCTGTCCCGGCCTATTAAAAATAAATAATAAAAATAAAATTCAAAATTAGCCGACGAAGTCTAAACGAAAGTTGTAGAGCGTAGTCTCACCTACGCGTGGATATAAAGAACGTCGAAAACGGAGTTCGTATGAAGAAGATATGAATTTTCGAAGTTTATTAAATAATTAATAATTAAATTTAATTATTAAACCCGGCATTATCCAAAGGGGAGTCACCGGGCTTATCCGAAGTATGCCCAGCGTACTGCTGTACGCCCCGCGTACAACGAAGCATGACGACCTTCTCACTTGAGTTCTTCGGATGACGAACGCCATGATGATTTCGGACGAGTACGCCCCGCGTACAGGCGTATGCCCCGCGTACTCCGAGGCTCCACCCTCCTATAAATAGGATGCGAGGGTTTCGGGCTTATTTGCTCATTTCTCCTCGTTTTTGTGCCAAAGCTCTGCGTGTAAACCCCCGAAGCCATCCCGACACCCCGGATCTCATATCCAAGTTAAGAAGGAAGTTTTACGATCCCGAGATCCCGAAAAGTGCGATTCCCGAGCCAAAGCTCTGCCCGCGAGAAGTTTGATTTTTGTAGAGATCTTCCAGATCTGCTGAGGATTACTACTTCTGCAAGTCGTAGTGTTGTCCGATCATCTTCTGATCAAGTGAGTGTATACTACCTTTCATAAACACGATAATAATACAAGTATGGTTTGAGTGTATTAAGTATATTGTTGTTTATGTGTATAATTTTGTTGTTATAAGTGTGAATGTATATTCATTCTCTTCTATCTCATAGATCTGATTTACTTTCTATGAAATACGTGTTATGTGGGTGTGCCTCATCTGTTATGTGGAATATGTATTGAATGAAAATGATATACAAGTTTGAAACTATGTATGAAAATATATATTTTTATCTACTAATATGTTGGGTAGAACATGGGTAGATAGTTGGTGTGTAATAAACAGATGAGAGGCCTCGATGTTGTTGTTGTTGTTGATCTAGTTATTCAGCGGAGTATGGATAACGACCACGGACTCTTTCTAGACAGTCCTGTGGAACGCTAGCAGGTTCATAACATGTAGGTGTTGTGAACGATGTGTTCACCGGTGTACTTTATCCCCCTCATGGTTGCCTTTAGGATATCTATTGTTGAGGAAACCCCTTAGCAGTAATGTCCGTCCCGATGAAAATCCTAGATTAGGTCCCTTGAGATAGATGTTATTTTAGGGACGTAAAGTGAGGATAACGGGAATGGATAATCGGGATAGTGATTGGTTGGTGAAATTAAATATGAATATTTATTGTGGGTTGAAAACCCTATATGCTCACCAGGCTTCCAAGCCTGACCCACTCAGTTTTATTTGTATTACAGGAAGTGACGCAAGGGCGTAAGATGGATGAATCATCGAGTTGTTTTGTTTACAAGTCTGTATATGTATATATTTGTTGAATGACTTGTAATGTTATCGTTTATGCTTTATGGTCTGTATCGGAACATGACATCCCGAGTTTTGACTATATAATGAAAATGCATCTCTTGATGAAATGCTTTGATAAATATTATTTTATCATGTTTTGTTTTGGGAAAAAATTCCGCAACACTTTTAAATCAAAAGGATTTACTCTGAAATTAGTTTAAAAAGCATAAATGAAATCGGTCTTTTCTGGCCGAGATTTTGGGGATGTCAAAGGTTTCAGGTATCAAGGTACTAGATGATGGAGGTTGGGTAAATGAGGAAAATCTAGAAATTAGAGCCATTAAATGTGGTCCAAAACTCGAGACCTAGGGTTTTAAGCTGTTGTAGCAACGTGTTACGCTTTTCATAAGGACACGACATGCATAGGTCTTAGACGCGATGAGTCGATCACTTACTTCGCAACACCATACCCTTGCCCTCCTAAGGGAAACATCAATATGAAAATCACCCTTCATCTCATCTATCCATTGCATACTACAAATCAAATCATTCTTCCAATCGAACAAAGGAGGCTAACGTGGAGAAGAGTCACGAAGAGTGACATCTCTACTTTCTGGCCACCTAGCCCCACCATCTGTGAAAATGGAACATGCCTTTTATCGAATATCAAAACCAACTCCTCTTTAAGCATTGTAATCGTACATGGTATCAACTTGATTAAGGACCACGCGACCTCTTAAATTATCAAATCATGCATGTTTGAATTACAAAACATTGTTCTTAAAAGTAACAATCACAAATCAGAGTATCCCAAAATTATAAAACCATAAGGATGTGTACGATCATGCTTTTGCTTTTCCCTGATCATTTAAAGTACCTAAAACATAAAACTAATAGCCGAAAGCCAAAGCTTAGTGAGTTTCCCCCAAAGTACCACACACAACGTATAACATATACAAATATACATGCTAGGTTCAATCAGTAATCGTGATGGAATACCCCTGGATCCATAGTCATCGGGTTGGATTACCCCCGACCCAATCAGTCATCGGAATAGGATGCCAATATGTAACGGGTCCAATCAGTCATCAGAATGGTATACCCTCGGGTCCACAACCATCAGGATGGAATACCCGCGATATGTTGGCTCACACACATAGCGGTAAATCCTCAACCCAAAACCATACGATGTCGACATATACAATAGATAAACATATAACCGGTCAGCAGGCAATCAGGCAGATGTACAGATCACTACAACATAGCAACATTCTACATACCAGGATGCAGATCTAACAGATCAATACATCAAACAACATCCTATATAACATGATACATAACCAAGTAGGCTGATATAAGTGCCTTCGACCCGCAGGTACAGTGAGTAAACTCACTTATCAATGTGAAAAGATTGTTGAACACAAAACAACTCTGAATACCAACTCTTATGGTCCCTTTACAACATACATTGACCAAATCTCTTACTATAGCTCAAAATACCCAAAATACCCCTAGGTCAATCTTGGTCAAAATTTTGGTTAAAGTCAAAAGTCAGTTGAGTTAACTTAGGCTAAGTATGCCCAACGTACTCATCATGTACGCACGACTTACTCACAACCCAGATACGGGGGCTTAAGAGAGTACACACATCATACTCAGAAGTACGCCCTACGTACTCCGCTACCAACATTTCCTTCTAAAAAGAGCTTAGTCTATTAATTCCTTTCATCCAAAGCCCAAATCTAGTCCTGAGTAGTGTTCTAAATCATAAACTTTCCAACTTTATGACCTTGCATGGCTAATAAGTGCCCAAACCTTAAACCCCTAACTTCTTAACCCAATAAGTCATCATAACCTTTGCATGGAAGGACTAGAAGGGCCAAGATCACATTTTTATCACTCTAGACAAACTAAACCGTCCAAAAGGACAACTCATTTGGTCTAGAGTAGCACATACTTAGATGAACCAAGGTTATGGGACTAAAAAGCACAAAACCACACATCTAGCAATATCTAATGAAATAACCAACAAGTTCAGAGCTTTATACCTCTAAATGAAGCTTGAGGGAAAGATGCTTTAGGATCCAAAGAGGTCTTGAGCCTCTAAGATGAATCCACTTCCTTCTTCCTCCTTTAAGAACACCGGATCAAAATGATCATAAATGTGGATTAGGGTTTGCAAGATACAAAATATGGATGGAGGATGATGAGGGAAGCAGTCTTGGGGAGTTAATGATGCTTAAATACGGTCTAAACCCTAAAAATTAGGGTTTATTTTTCGGCCACGAATGCCCAGTGTACGAGGAGTATGCCCAACATACTCGGAAAAAAGTGTGTTTCACACTTAAGGCTCCTTGGGGAGCAATTTTCAAACAAGTCCATATTAAGGGTCAAAATTATAAATTACCTGAATCGAGATGTTACAATTCTACCCCACTTGAATCACACTTCGTCCTCGAAGTCCACTACCGTGAATAACTTAGGTAATGCTCTCTCATCTTTGTCTTGGGTTCCCAAGTCCATTGGGAACCATTCTGATGATGCCACTTGACCTTGTCCAGAGATACCACCTTGTTGTGCAAGGCCTTCATATTCCTATCTAAGATCAACATTGGTCTCTCAATATAATCCAGACGATAATAAACATGAATATCATCCAAAGGAACAACCGTTAAATCATCAGTCACACACTTTTGAACCTAAGAAACATGGAAGGTGTTGTGAATCTAACTGAGCTCCTTAGGTAAATCTAACCGATAAGATACCCTGCTAGCCTTGGCAATCACCCAGAACTTCCTAATATACAGGGGCCCCAACTTGCCCCACTTCCTGAAACGTATTACACCCTTCCATGGTGATACCTTCAATAAAACCATGTTGCCAACCTAAAATTCCAACTTGGATCGACACCTGTCAACATAAATCTTCTGCCGACTCTGTGCAATATGCAGTCTCTGTCTGCAGTCTCTATCCAATCTGTTGAATAAGCTCTTTCTTCTAAAGAACAACCTCCGTCTTCCCCATGACCCTATAACCGACCTCTCTCCAACAGACTGGGGTATGACATTTCCTCTCATAGAGAAGTTCAAAATGCGGTGCACCGATACTGGAGTGATAGTTGCTGTTGTAAGAAAACTCAGATAGGGAAGGTAGGAGTTCCAACTCCCACTGAAATCAATCACATAGGCTCGCAACATATCCTTGAGCTTCTGAATGGTCCTCTCGCTTTGGCCATCTATCTGCGGATGAACAAGTGCTAAAATGAAACGTTGTACCCAATTCCTCATGGATCCTCTGCAAAACCGGGACACCATGCTGAGTGACAATATCACATACATAAACATCAGCCAAATTCTCGACCGAATAACTCTATCGAGTAGCTAAGAAGTGGGCACTCTTGGTCAGAAGGTGCACTATCACCCAAATCACATCAAACCCCTTAACCGTCTGAGGTAACTTGGTGATGAAATCCATGGTGATCTGCTCCTATTTCCACATGGGAACCTTCAAAGGCTGAAGCTTTCCATGCGGCCTCTGGTTCTCATCCTTAACCATATGACATGTCAAAGATCTCTCAACATACTAAGATATATTCCTCTTCATGCACAACCATCAGTAACTAAGTCGCAAATCCAGATACATATTGGTGGCTCCAGGGTGTATTGAAATCTAGACTTGTGTGCCTCCTCCAACACAGTCTGCCTGATCCCACCAAAATCTAGTACCCAAACCCGAACGTAACGGGTCAACAATCCATAGTTGTTGGTAGAAAACTTGTCAATCTCTCCCCTGATTCATTCCTGCTTCCAATTCTTTTTCTTGACTCCCTTATCCTGAGCCTCCCTAACCAAATCCAGTAATAGTGAATCATTCGAAATCTCATCAATAGGCTCCCAACAGAAGAACTACTCGACTTGTAGCTCAAGGCATCAACAACGACATTCACTTTCCCTGGGTGGTACAAAATCTCGCAGTCATAATCTTTAACCATGTCAAGCCACCTACGCTGTCTCATGTTTAAATTTGGTTGGTCCATAAGATATCCCAAACTCTTGTGATCAGCGTAGATGGTACACTGGACCTCATATAGATAATGCCACCAAATCTTGAGATCAAACACCACTGCTCCCAACTCCAAATCATGTGTCGGATATCGAACCTCATGCGACTTCATCTTCCTAGAAGCATACACAAGAACCCTCCATCACTACATAAAAACTGCCCCCATACAGGTGATGGATGCATCACAATATACAACAAATTTCTTAACACCCTCAGGGAGGGTCAAAACTGGAGCCTCACATAACTTCTGTCTTAGAGTCTCGAATGCAGACTGCTGCTTAAGAGCCCAACGAAAATCCATGCCCTTCCTCGTCAAACGAGTGAGGGGTACAACAATCTTGGAGAAATCCTGAATGAATCTCCGATAATACCCTGTTAATCCTAGAAAACTCATGATCTCTGAAGGAGACTTCAGAACCTCCCGCATAACAGCCTTAATCTTGGCCGGGTCGACCAGAATCCCATTCCAGTTAACGAGGTTCCCCAAGAACCGGACCTTCCGTAACCAAAATTCACACTTCGAGAACTTGGCGTATAGTTGTTCCCGCCTCAAAACTCTCAGAAGTTCTCAAAGGTGCTCCTCATGCTGCTCCCTGGTCTTGGAATAGACCAGGATATCATCAATAAAAACTATGATTGATCGATCGATCATCGACATGCATACTTGATTCATCAAATCCATAAATGTTGCAGGCGCATTGGTTAGCCCAAACACAATCACCACGAACTCGTACTAACCATAACGAGTCTGAAATGCTATCTTCTCCACATCCTCCTCTTAAACCATCATATCATGATACCATGACCTTAAATCGATCCTAGAGAACCACGATGCACCCTACAACTGATCAAAAAGATCATTAATCCGAGGATGTGGGTAACAGTTCTTCACCGTCCACTTGTTCAACTCATGGTAATCGATACATATGTGGTGCGAACCATCCTTCTTCTTCACAAACAAAATCGGTGCTCCCCAAGGCAAACTTATTGGTCTGATAAAGTGTCCAACAGCTCCTGAAACTGAGAGGACAACACCTGCATCTCTGGTGGTGCCAATAGGTATGGTGCCTTAGCAATTGGGGGCGCACTAGGGACTAAATCGATCCTGAACTCAACCTGTCACCCAGGAGGCATACCGGGAAATTCCTCCGGAAATGCATATGGGAATTCCCTGACTAACGGCACATCTAAAACCAAAACCTCCTTCCCGACCTTATTGTAAACCATATACGTAAGATAACCCATACACCCATGCTGTAAATACTATCGAGCCCTGACAACAGAAGAAAATGCTGATCCAATCCTCGTAGCCTTTCCATAAATAATTAGTTCTTCCCCACTTAGGGCTCAAACTACCACCCACTGATCCTCACAATTGATTATCACATCAAACATGCTCAACCAGTCTATCCCTACTATCACGCAAAAATCCCCCATGGGGGTACGGATCAGATCAATCAGATAAGGAACCTCAAAAATCTCTAAGACATAACCCTGATAAACGCTTGATGCAGAAACCCCATGTTCGTTGGCGATAGAAACCCTAAATGGACACTACAACTCTCCAAGATTCATATCAAAACTCCTGCTGAAGGACTAAGATACAAAAGACCGACTCGCACCCGAGTCAAAAAGCACAAGAGCAGGCAAGGAGTTCACTAAGAAGGTACCTAGAAGAATCATAAACATAAGCATACCATAAAATAACTAACATAATAATAAATGAAAAATACCAGTAACGATGTCTGGCGTCGCACTGGCCTCCTCCGTTGTGAGCTGGAAAGGATGACCCCGAGCCCTCGGGGGCTCCGCCCTGCCCTGACATCCATCCAAAATCCTCAACGTAGTCGGTGCTAGAATCGGCACCAGTCTTGCAGTGAGCAAGGCACAACTGGCCTTCACATGGCCTACCTGCTCATAGTGACAACAAATCTTGGTTCTCATCAACAGGGCCTGCTGATGACAATCCCTAGGAATGTGACCCCCTGCCACATTTTGGCACCCAGAAAAATATCGACAAGTACCCTCATGAACCATGCCTCACTTCCCATAACTGCGACCCCTTTGTCCCTCAGATCGTGAATCAACGGGCTTGAACTGCTTCGATGTTGGTTGTTACTAAACGGGAGCCCACTGTTGCTCCCTCTTCTGGATCTCCATCTCCATCTCTCGCCTCCTCGCGACATCCTGAATCTTGGTGAGGGTACCGTAACGCTAGGTGGACACGAACTACCGAATATTCGTCTTGAGCATGCTCAAGTACTGAGTCATCTGAACCTACTTTGACGCAGCAAACTCAAGGCAGAAAAGAGCCCTCTCCATGAACATCTTTGTGATCTTTGTTACCATCTCAGTTGTCTGTCTCAGATCCAGGTACTCATGAGCCAGTCTCTCCCTCTCCACTAGGGGAACATATCTCTTAGAGATGAGCATCGGAACCAGGTACTCGCTTTTGGAACCAAAACTGCCTCGTAACTGCTGGTTTTGGAACTGGAACCGCCTTAAGCGGTTCCATTTTCGGTTCCTAAATTTATGGAAATGCCTTAAGCGGTTCCGGTACCAGTTCTCGTTTTTTTCGGAACTACTACCCGCGGGGTACCTGCCGGAACCGGTTTATATATATATATATATATATATATATATATAATTTCAAATAAATATGTGTGTTACTTAGATCGATTTAGAATATATTGGTCCGATTTTGTCCGTCTTTGGTCCGAATTGATTTGATTTGGATCGAACTAAATTGCGGTTTTATCGACAGAAGATAACAAAATTAATGTAACCGGGTTACCTACTCCCGAAATCGGAACCACTAGTTCCGAGACTGGTTCCAAACATTTAAGAACTGCCTAGAGCGGTTCTGGTTCCAGGTCTAACTTTCTAGGAACCGTCGGTTCTAGTTCTCGCCAAATGAGGCATGTACCCGCTTATGGTCGTCCCTAATATCTCGTATGAAACATCTCCGAGAACTGCTCCCAAGTAACATCAGCCCTCTTCTTAGGATTATACAAACCGGTCACCAATCTCATCCAATCGTTCACCCCTAACTGGAGAAGGTTCAGGGCGCACTTGTCCTTCTGGTCATTTGGGAAATAACATGTGAAGAAACAACCCTCCACATCAGATAACCACCTCATCACCACAATCGGGTCCTTGACCCCAATAAACTCTCGGTGCTTCATGTTTTCGAAGCCCCGATACTGGAATGCTCTCTCCCCACAAGTCCCTGCAGCAACAACACCTGTGTTAGCTGCAACAGCAGTAGCCTCAGTGAGTGCAACATAGAGATCATCAAATAGCTCAATCATAGCAGTCTTAATAGACCTAAACAACTCCGAAATATAACTCTGAAAAGTAGTAGCCACCTCTGTGGAAATCATCTCTCGTATCTGATCTTCAATCAACCCCGACCTATCCTGGCCACCCGCTCCAGATCCAAAACCAAATCCTCTTGTGATCACTATACTGAAAAATGAAACAAAATATATCAAAAATGCCACAATCTTTACCATCACAGATAGACTAAAACTTCGGAATTTGTAACTTTCTTGCTATGCATACGGGTCCTGTGCTTCCAGTAGTACGGACCCAAACTGCCTTCCACCCCTTACCTGTATTTGTATCAATGGATCATCACAAACTGCTCGAAAACAAACCGACAACTAGGATACACATACATTCGATCCTCACTCTCTCGAGAGTGGCTAATCATTCCTCAACTGGTCTGCTACACCCACATACTCACTCATGAAACTTCCACCAACCATGTAACCGTTCGTGCATGATACTCATGTTGGATTATATGTCTAAGCCCATAACTATTATTGGTATGTACTCGAACCGAGAGTAGCATGGTTTATTTTGGTTGCATGGCATCAGAACAATTGGATAGACAAGTGAGAAAAGGTTATTTATGATTTATATTAATATATTATAAGTTCTAACATATTAGTATGAAATCATATTATTTAATTAGTATTGATCAATAATTAATTTGAAATTAATTTTGTGATCAAAAGAGACTAATTAAATATATGGGGATTGATTATGTAAATCATTCATTCTTATATATGTGGGCTTGTTATCCATTGTCCTTCATGTTGGGCTTAACCCATGTGGTAACCCATAGATACTCCATGGAGGTTAAAACCCATGGATCATGAAAGAAATGGAAAGTCATGCACATTAGGGTTTACATGGTGTATCCCTAATGAGCCACACTATATAAAGGATCCCATGGTTCATGAAATGGCACTAGTGGATACACATAGTGAGGGAAAGGGCCAATTTTTCATAGGGAGAACCAAAGTAACCTTCTTCTCAAGTTACTCCATTTGTTGGTGGTGTTGTGTGATTCCATTTGAGGCTTCCGCACTATTGGGGCTAAGCTCTTAAAGGTTCAAGGCTTCAAGCTCCATCAAAAGGTATGTCATCTAACTAGACTTTTGTAGTATAGTTTCTCCATAATATACTAGTTAGGATGATGCTTTGGAATTATGTATATTTGAATGTATAATAGTGCAAACATAGATCCAAGGAACATAGGGTTGCATGCACACCATAGGAGTGTTAGAATGCTCAAAACCCATCAGTGGTATCAAAGCCTAGGCTTGGTTTTCAATTATACTTGATGCAATTGCTGCAAAATCAAAAAACTGGCTTTCTAAAAAGTGGACTCGTCGAGTCCAAGACAAAATCTGACCAACGCACCGAGTTTGTTCATACACTCGACGAGTAGGAGGCCCAGAGCGCAGCTTTTCGACTTTTAAGGCTAGAATTGGACTAGAATCATTACCCTAAGCTGTCTTTGAACTTATAAACCTATTTTTGATGTGGTAATGATCATTCTAATCCATTTCAAAAGATAATTGTCAAAGGTTTCATGTTTTGTATTTGTTTAATGGTTAGGCTAATTACATGAAAATTGTTTGATGTGAATTGTCTTATTCATATGAGTTTAATCTAGATCATAGTTTTTCTTGACATGTTTGTTTGTTTATTAGATGATCTTAATGGCCTTTAATGGATTCCAAACCTTGTCCTCAAGTTATGGAAAACCAAAAGTCTTTCTTGTTAATGAGTCTTTAAAAGTCATGAGTTATGTTTTTGAAGAGTTTTTTCTCGTAAATTATTTTATGACATCCATAACTTGTCCTCAAGTTATGGATCTTCAAGAGTCTTGTCTTTGAAAGCCATATTAAATTCATATGTTATAGATTCCAAATTTTTTTGAATTGTTCAAAACTTGCCAACAACGTTTGGAATTTGTGAAGTTACACTTTTGAATACTTTAGTTCCAAACCCTGGAAATTTAAATAGTTTAAAGTTCAACTCTTATACTATTACAATATTATAGGTTTAATATTTATATATATATATATATATATATATGTATAAGAGTAAAAGTCAATCTTACCGTTAGTAGGCCTCATTCACGAAGCCGCTTTATAAGGGGTTATAAGGTTACTGCCTATAAAATGACAGTTTAATGGGTGTCTACTCTCACCCACCACTTCCTTGACTGGTGGAGGGTCATTAGCCGAACGGGTAGGATAGGACTTTAATTCTCCCTTCATTAAAACTATAATGATAAATATAAAGTAGCTAAACACTTATAAATTCCCAATCTTAGTTACTTTAGGAAAATGTGAATATGGTGCTAACCCATAAAATTACACTTAGTACCTTACCAAGTCGTTGGTGGAGCGTGTGTGGTTAACCGGCACATTAACATGGACTAGTAAGAGTGGCAAAGGGTAACTTAATGTTTTACATAGATTGGTGGAACGCGTGTGGTTAACTGGAACATCGATTATGTGATAAAGTTAAGGGTACCAAGTTAATTTGCATGGTTATTCACACCTTGTTTGTGATCCTCGACATCCCAGTCACAAACTTGAGAGGGAACAATCGAGATTTAAACATGCCATTGAATAGTTCAAAGAATCTCAAAGGATCTTGGAGTGTTAATCTAATTAAAACCTAATGAACAATTTTGTTTTTCATGGTGGAAATTGGTAAATCGTCATTTACCTACCTTCAAATATTTTATAGCTTGGATTGCAGCATCCCTCTTCCAAGTTATAAAATATTGTGTTGGGTCCTAGCCTTAATATTTCATATTGGGTTTTATATTAAGGACTTAAATCAACTAACTTGAATTTCTCCCATTGTAGATGTCTGGTTCAGACAACTATGGTCTTCCCAAATCCCTTGGAACAAGCTTTCCTAATGAAGATGATGTCCCGCGGTTGGATCATGGAAATCATACTTCTCTGCCTCCACATCCTCCTATTATTCTCATTGACCCACAAGCTCGAAGACTTGAAAAATTCAAGTTCACTCAAGCCCTACTTGCAATGAAACATGAAGATGGAAGGCATGCGTGTACTCACGTCTTGGATATGAAGTCACATATCGACAGGCTGAGAGTGTTGGGTGTCGAAGTCTCAAGGAAGTTGACTGTTGACTAGGTTCTTCAGTCACTTCCTGAGTCATATAGTGAGTTCATTAAGGACTACTATGTTACAGACCACGACATGACCCTTATTGATCTTACCTATTTGCTTGTTGCTGTTGAATCAACAATGTTTTGGCGCACTGGAAAAGTAAATTTGGGTGGAAGATCTACTTCTCAAACTTCCATGGGCATTGAAAATGGTAACATTGGATGTCTAGAAAAGTTTTCTCTTCCCAATGGAAAGGGATTGGCCATGGTCAACCCGATTGACCAAATGGTAGAGAGAAAGGCTAAGTCTGTGATAGACCTGTGTACCATTCCCAAAGAGTCTGTATGTTTTTACTGTCAAGAGAAGGGACATTGGAAGCGAAGCTGCCCTGACTACCTGAAAGATCTGAAAGAAAGTAGAGAAAAAATGTTTGACTATGCTTCAGGTAAGTACACTATCTAACTCTGCTAAGTTTCTAATTGTTGATTCTTAATACACGATGTTACTAGGTTGCATTTTGATGCTTGGCAGGATCAAACAAAGGGAAGGAAGCTTAAAGGAAGGGTATGTTGAATATGATCACGAAGATGGATTTCAATCATGGTTCGAGTATCGGATTTTTGAGCTACTGCTTAGGAGTTATGATAGATTGCTAGGAAATATGCAATAGCATAGTTTTTCACTCGTAATTGCCTTGTAAGGAAAAGTTTTTCCGCATTTTATAAATAAATAAAATTTTTTTTTCTTTTATATCTCCTAGAAATGGAATTTATGAAAATTTGATGTTTGTATGTTTCTAGCAATATTGGAAATATGAATCTGATTCTTTCTTTTGTGGTGTAGTGTCTAAATTTACCAAATAAGGAAAGACTCTCATCACCCAAGTTTGAATTGGACAGAAACTTGGAATCATGCAAGTTATATTGTATGATGAATGAGAATTTTCATCTTTGGAAAATTAAGACTAATTCCTTGTTCACATGTATATGTGAGTCAAGTGGAGGACTAGGGGATCGAGTACACATTCTTGTGCACCGGTCAATTCCACCACAAAGATCAATAAGACTATTCGTCATGATTTACTAAAGTTTAGTAAATATGGTTATATTTACAAGTTTAAGTATAATTCTAAAACATTGGAAAAGTTTCAATGTATGGTAGAACGAATGACAAGAATCAAATTAGACAGAAAAATAAAAGTTTCTCAAATCTGAAAAGATGGGAGAGTACTTTAGTATCATGTTTTATGATCATCTTAATGATTATGAAACCATACCATAATTGATCCTCTAAGGACATCTTACTGCATTCTTATGGCTAAGAAGAGGAGTCATGAATTGTTGAAGTGGCTAAATAAAGAAGATGAGTAATACTTCGTTCCAAAACAATTCTTAGAGTCATACTCCAAGATTGTAACTTGAGTGACATATCTTAAAGAATGTTTATAATACTTTTCAAATGTAAGAGTAAGATGTTTTCTACTCTTGTACATTTTAAATTGGTAAGTTATCATGTTTTGGATAAAACAAAGACCAATTAAGGCTAATTGTGTGAAGTGTTTGTCTTGATAAGAATCTGCAATAACTCTTGAATATTTGTTGTCAAGTAATGGTATTTGACAAAGAGAAACTTATATGTCAAGAGGTCAGTGGGAGTCTTAAAGATCCTGAAAGAGTTTCAAGAACTAATCAAGAATAAAACATGTACTTTATCACTTGCACACGACTTGAGGTTTGTAACCTATCGTGCTGACATAATTCTTGTTTCTGTGCCTATTCCGGTAAATTAACTATGTATGCGAGTTCTATGAGTTCTCAATTGTGTGCATAACAACTTGGAAGCAATGGTAGGCCCTTGTGCTTCCAGGTGGTAAGAAATTAAGATTAAACAAGTTCAGTCCATATGAGTTTGAATTTGTCACAATCCTTGTCTTGTGATTATAGTTTTGACAAATTCACATGGATAGGAACACATACACCATAAAATCTAAGTTTCATAAAGTTTCTCTTCGATTCATGAAAATGATGGTGAGGAAATGCTTTCACTAAGAAGATTTTAAGGAGATAGCAATTGTGATGTTTGCATTCTCAAATTCGATCATGATTACGGCATCCCTCTTCATGGTTTGAATTGTGAGAATGGAAAAAGCTCTAAACCTTATGATTACGACATCCCTCTTCATAATTGTTTAGACACACATGTGAGCTTAGATAAAGTTTTATCGAAGCATCATGTATCAGAAATCCGAACTTTGGTAATGAAAGTCAATGAAGCATCGATTTCTAGAAGTCCAGCTGATTTCCGAATACGTGTCAGAGCTAGTGGGAGCATAAGTGTTATGCTGGTAAGATAATAATTATTATGCTAGTGGGAGCATAATTAATTATGATAAATATTTCAAGTTATCAATGTTAATTATAGAAAACAAAAGTTTCAATTCGTGAAGTTGCAAATTATAAGAAATATTGTAACAAAAGACTGGTCAAGTATCATGTCTTTATGTGAGACATCATGAATCGTATCTTGTATGCTTCGGATATAGGATCAATTGCATGTGCTATAATACTTATTCATTCTAAATTTTCCAAATGCCTAGGGCATTAAGAGGGAAAAAGGAAGAGAACGAATATGACTGAAATGATTAAGCAATTGTCGAGGACAATCCGAGGTTTACCTAAGATTGGTTTCTCATGGACAGTTGGGAGTATGATGTACAATTTTGGAGAGGGACCATATTGACATATTCTGAAAAAGGAAACTCTTGTTCATAAGTAAGAGTCAAAATGGGAATATGGAAATGGTTCCATAGGAGGAAGTTATTCTTCAAAATCTGTGTAAGATTAGAAAAACTTAATGCAAGAAGGATGTTCAAAGGAATGTACTTTGAATGTGAGACTTCATTTCCATGGAATTGATCTCCATTGGAATAGTTTGTAATGTCTGTTTCCAAGTCTTTGTGACTTTTGTGCATCGTCATTACAAGAGGACCAATGCATATGGATTTAAAATCTAACAGATTACAGTAAATGACAAGAATTTGGTATTCTTGCATTTACGGTATGGATTTGGGATTGTGAAATGAGCATCATTAGAATCATGTTCAATTGGTCTATTTCACAAAGTAAGGATCATAGATAAACATAGTGTGCATACTTGGAGTATAGCATAACTATTGTTTGGACAAACATAGTGTGCATGCTTGGAGCATGGCATGACTATTATTTCAGTTCAAGTATTAAGTTGATTATTTGAAACATTATGCAATGAATAATGTGTAATCAATATGGTGATTAAATAAAAGGTGTTTTATTTATATTCATAAGTTCTAAGACCATATTGGATTCGATTACTCTTGTGTTTCACTTTGCATGTTTTGACTTCCGAAATAACTATGTTGTTCAAACCATCCACAGTCGATCATACTTTGGAAGTAGGTATTGAGGCAAGACTGTCATGAATGGGTTTGTAGTTTTTCTGGGACAAAGTGGCTGCAGTGTTCATGAGTGCTCCTGGAATGAGATTCGGGTATTGGATTCAACCCACGCTCATTTGAATCACTTCATGGATTTTATCACAAGTGATCATGAGACAATAATATCTTATATTCTTCAAATGGAGACGTGTGAGTTGTAGTTGCAAACTGGTTGCACATTGACATATGTAAACGCAACCAGTAAGTTGGTTGTTATAAAACATATCGTTGTGTGTGGTTTGATGAGTAAGTACAACCAAGAATTTGGGTGTAATTTTATCCATTCCTTACCCTTGGAGGGATAAAAACGATATATGTGGGCCCCTCGATGATTTAGTGATGACACCCTTAAGTGCTTGGCCAAGCCTGGACTGATTTGATTTGTTCAATTAGTCGGTCGTCATAAATCGGAAATCGGGAAACAAAAAATGTACATAGAGAATGATTATAATCCATGTCCCAGTCCATATGATATCTAGAACGGAGGAATATATGATCCCTTATCTAATGCACACGTCATTTGACTAGGTCAGAGTTCGACAACAGATATAAGAGCTACGATTGCTAGTCGGGATCTTGGAGTCATACTTGAATAATAGTTTTAGAGTTATCTAAGTGGGAGACTGTTGGATTAGATGTCTAAGCCCATAACTATTATTGGTATGTACTTGAACCGAGAGTAGCATGGTCCATTTGGGCTGCATGGCATCAGAACAATTGGATAGACAAGTGAGAAAATGTTATTTATGATTTATACTAATATATTATAAGTTCTAATATATTAATATGAAATCATATTATTTAATTAGTATTGATCAAGAACTAATTTGGAATTAATTTTGTGATCAAAACAGACTAATTAAACATATGCGGATTGATTATGTAAATCATTCATTCTTATATATGTGAGATTGTGATCCATTGTCCTTCATGTTGGGCTTAACCCATGTGGTAACCCATGGATACTCCATGGAGGTTAAAACCCATGGATCATGAAGGAAATGGAAAGTCATGCACATTAGGGTTTACACGGTGTAACCCTAATGAGCCACACTATATAAAGGATCACATGGATCATGAAATGGCATTAGTGGATACACATAGTAAGGGCAAGGGCCAATTTCATAGGGAGAACCAAGGTAACCTTCTTCTCAAGTTACTCCATTTGTTGGTGGTGTTGTGTGATTCCATTTGAGGCTTCCACACTATTGGGGCTAAGCTCTTAAAGGTTCAAGACTTCAAGCTCCATCAAAAGGTATGTCATCTAACTAGAATTTTGTAGTATAGTTGCTCCATAATATGCTAGTTAGGATGATGTTTTGGAATTTTGTATATTTGCATGTATAATAGTGAAAACATAGATCCAAGGCACATAGGGTTGCATGCACACCCTAAGAGTGTTAGAATGCTCAAAACCATCAAATCATACATAACGCTGGATCCCATAGACAGTCGAATACTTAATTCTACACTAACCCCACAACCAAACAATGAACAAGAAATAAGGATAAATCAAACATTCTCAACCTATAGAATCTTACTTATGTACAACTATGACGCACATACTAAACAACTACAGTAATGATGTCAATTTCATGTAACATAAAGGAAGCCCTCCTAGGCTATAAGGCATCATACATCAGTCATTTCTATTATGCAATTCTTGAAGATCCCTAGCCTACCATTAGCATGCAGTTCTATCCTAACCATGAATAACAAATAACAGTGTAAGTAACTTTGGGTAAACTTGCTTGCTCTGGCTGATCGTACACATCTCATCCTTCCTTGGTTACTTTTGAAAACAATTTTGAAAATCATTTTGAAAACCCTTTACAGATCCTTAGTTTGCATCTAGAATTGCATGAATTCTCATCCAATTCTATCTAACCAGGGCTCTGATACCAACTTGTAACATCCCAAAATCAAGGTAAAATTTTCATTTTAAAAATACAACCAAAAACCATAATTGTTTACAACACATTGCTCTTAAAGGTAACAATCACAAATCAGAGTATCCCAAAATCCAAAATCATAAAACTGGAAAGATGTGCATGATCATGCCTTTATTTTCCCCCGATCATCTGCAGTACCTGAAGCATAAAACTAAAAACCATAAGCCAAAGCTTGGTGAGTTTCCCCTAAAGTAACACACACAACATATAACATATACAAATATACATGTTAGGTCCAATCAGTCATCATACTAGAATACTCTTGGGTCCACAGCCATCGGGCTGGATTACCCCCATCCCAATTAGTCATCAGATTGGAATGCCAATATGTAACGGGCCCAATTAATCATCAAATTGGTATACCCTCAGGTCCACAACCATCAGGCTGGAATACCCCCGATTTGTTGGAAAACATATAGAGCAGTAAATCCTTAACCCAAAACCGTATTGTGTCGACATATACAACAAATAAACATATAACAAGGCAATAGGCAATCAACTAGATCTATAGATCACTACCACATACAACATCATATATACTAGGATACATATGTAACATATCACTACATCATAACAACATCCTATATGCCAAGATACATAACCAAGTGGGTCGACATTGGTGCCTTCGACCCTCATGTACAATGATGAAACTCACCTCTAAATCTTAAAAGATAGTTGAACACAACATAACTCCGAATACCAACTCTTCTGATCCCTTTACAACAAACAGTAACCAAATCTTAGACTATAGCTCAAAATACCCAAAATACCCCTAGGTTAAACTTGGTTAAAATCCTAGTCAAAGTCAAAAGTTAACTGAGTCAACTCAAGCTGAGTACACCTATCGTACTCAATATATATGCACAAGGTACTCACAACCCAGATATGGGGGCTTAAGAGAGTACACACATCGTACTCAGAAGTATGCCCAGTGTACTCCGCTGCCAACCTTTCCTTCTAAAAAGAGCTTAATCTATTAATTCCTTTCGTCTAAAGCCAATATCTAGTTCCAAATAGTGTTCTAAATCATAAAGTTTCCAACTTTATGACCTTACATGGCTAATAAGTGCCCAAACCTTAAAAACCTAACTTCTTAACCCAATAAGTCATCATAACCTTTGCATGGAAGGACTAAAAGGGCCAGAATCACATTTTTATCACTCTAGACACTCTAAAACGTCCAAAAGGACAACTCATTTGGCCTAGAGTAGCTCATACTCAAATGGACCAAGGTTATGGGGCTAAAAAGCACAAAACCCTACATCTAGCAAGATCTAATGAAATAACCAACAAGTTAAGAGCTTTATACCTCTAAATGAAGCTTGAGGGCAAGATGTTTTTGGATCCAAAGAGGTCTTGAGCGTCTAAGGTGAATTAACTTCCTTCTTCCTCCTTCAAGAATACCAACAACACACTCTAAGGCTCAAAATGCTCACATATGTGGATTAGGGTTTGCAAGATACTAAATGGGGGTGGAGGTTGATGAGGGGAGGAGTCTTTCGGAGTTGATGATGCTTAAATAGGGTCCAAAACCTAAGAATTAGGGTTTGGCCTTCGGCCACGTACACCCATCATACTAGGAAAAAGGTGTCACAACCCCAAACCAGGCGGAAATGTCCGGGGGCTTGATGTGACGTCATCTTTGTAGTATCATCACAGAGTATATAATTGAAACATAACATCATCATCATCACCAATGTTCTAAATGGCGTGAGGCGTGGCGTGGCGGCAAGGTCAAGCCTCAAGCTTAACGAGCCATGGCGAGCCATGGTGTTTTTCAAGCCTCAAGCTTAACGAGCCATGGCGAGCCATGGTTTTTTAGAAGTGTTAGATCAATAACTAGTAACAAAAATTTAACAAAATCCACAATACTTGTATCTCTGATTAGAAAAGACATAACAAAGAGCAAAAAACCGTGTCTCAAACGAAAAAACATGTGCCATAACACGCCATGGCGCGCCATATCACGCCTTGCCACGCGCCACGCCTAACAACAACATTATGAGGCTTTTCGTAACGGCGGAGCCACGCCTCACGCCATGGCGCGCCTTGGCGCGCGCCTTTTAGAACAATGATCATCACACATGTAATATAACAACATTCATTGTTTACATGAATTATTGTATTTCAATATTACATGCCAAAATAGTCAAAGTATGATGAAACATAACATAATATCCATGAATTTGTTCTGCCCAACCTGCTTAACGGTTTCCTGAGAATACAAGTTAATTTAAAAAGGTCAACATAGAAATACTATTGAGTTCATAAGCATGTTTGAGAAAATGATTTGTGTTACTTTGTAAACACCAGAAAATCCTATATTTTCTGAAAACAGTTTGATATGTTTGTGTCCGATCTTGTATTAATGCATGTGTGTTATTGTTTGTAAAGAAAGTATAGAGAGAATATCAAAGAGAATATCAAGAGAATGTAAAGAGAATGACCCCATACAACCCAATGTTGTCTGTGATAGAGAATGTTGGTATCTCAACGCCCGAGGTTGAGTACCAGCGCGAGTATGTTACCGAGTAATCTGAAGAGAAAAGAGAATGGTTTCCTGTAAATTTTATAACGTTAATTCCTCTAAGTGGGTCGTTATAACCATACTAGATAATGACAATTTCGCTTGTCATGGCATTTTTGGACGCTAACGGAATAAGGTAAGGTTTTTGTCACACTAGACTTGTCTAGTCTAACTGTAGCGAACAGCTCATGTGTGGGGTGTCACCCCCGTATAGATCTATACACAAACCCCCACTCTCCCTCCAAGAGACTCTGGTTATAACTACAGGCTACGATCGTACACTTAATAGGTGTCAACCGACACATCTCACTAGATCGTCAATCGAATTTACGCGAAAAGAAATATATGAGGTATATTTCAGCCCCAATGAACATGTAAGTGGACAACTGAGGCCCACTAAGCATGTAAATCAATTCCACGCTAAAAAGGAATGAGAATATATATTTATCCTGAGCCCAATATATATGTAAAAGGACAACTAAGGCCCATTTAACATGTATATTATTTACAGACCTAATAAGCATGTAAGGAGTATCCAAGGTCCGTCGATCATGTAAATGGGTCAACAAAGCCCAATAAACATGTAAAGAGTATACATGACCTATCAAACATATAAATGGGTTACTAAGGCCCAATAAACATGAGAATGATGTAATTAGCCCGTTTGTTATTATATTTCTTGTTTTATCTCAATTATTTACCAAAATGACATAAAAGCCCCACTTTTTGTAAAAATGACATTCTTGGCCCATTAAGCTGAAGATTTACAATTAAGGCACATTTTTGGTAAAAACAACATTTTAGGCCTCTTTTAAGAACAAAACTTGCATTTAAGGCTAGTTTTTGTAAAAATAATATTTTTAACCTCCTTTTGTCAAAATATTATTTTTGGCTTGGTTTTTATGAAAATGTGCATTCTCGGCCCATTTGAAAATAATTTTTATCTTTTTGGTCCAAGTTCTAACAATTTCATATTATTAGTTTTTCTTAGCAAAAATTTACATTTTTGACACAACTATGTTGAAAATGACACTTAAGCCCACAAAAGCCCAAAAAGTTACACTTTTTGGCCCAAGGCCGTAAGAAGCCCAAATAAGGCCCAATTATGAAATTTTTTACATTTTTAGTCCTTGTAGGGTCTAAAATGTCGTAACTAACCATGTTTAGCAAAAATAATCCTTTTTGAACCCCTACTAACCGTGAGTTAAATAAATATACCCATTTTTGGTCATTTTGTCACCTTTAGCCCTCTTATGCAATTTTTCTTAGTTTTAAGTAACTTGTATGTATTTTAAAACCATTTCCTTGTAAGTTAAGTTGAAATGAGTGTTATGTTCTACAAATAGAATCATCTTTTAGTAGATCTTTAAGTTCATGGAGTTTATAACACATAATCACATATATATAACATGAAAAACACACAATCATGCATACACATATAGATCTACACAAAACAACTTGTATTCTCCCCCAAAACATAGTAAAAACCGAAAATAGGGGGTAAGAACTCACATTGCTTTGGAGATTTCGATTTTGGAAGAAGATTGGAGAGGTTTTCAGCTCTAACAAGCTTCCTTGAAGAGGATCCTCGAAAATATGATGATTCTAGGAGTATAAACACAAGATTTGTGGTGTTTTGATGAAGATCTAAACATAAGATGGATTTATCCAAGTTAAAAGTGAAGTATCTTACCTAGTATGTGAGTTGGAGGGACCTTCTCGAGCACACACACATCCACAGTTTTAGAGAAGGAAAGGAAGAGAGTTTTTATTTAAGAGTGAAGGAGGAAATGAGAGTGATGGTTGTGCTCTTTGGCCGAGAAATAGAAGAAGAAGAAGAGAGTGACAAGATATTACATGGAACCATGAGTTTGCATGGATACTTGTTGTGTATTGCATGGAGATTTGAGATGTAATTACCTTGTTATTTGTTGGTCATTATTGAGGTGGCACTCCCTAATATCCCATTGCTTTTTTTAAAGTGGGTCGTGAATGGGGAAGGATGGGGTTCACGGCCCAACAAACGAGAATATGGGTTCACATCCCAATGAGTTCACAACCCAATTAAGATGAGAAGATGGGTTCACGGCCCAATTAAGACGAGAAGATGGTTTCATGGCCCATCAAGGTTAAATAAAATGGTTTACGACCCATTATGGTCCATGAAAATAAGTGAGTTATTTTATGCCCAACATGGCCCAATTGCTATGGCTTGACGAATGTGGGTCCAACTAGAGCCCAAATGGGTTTCATTGGCTAAAAATCATCAAATAGAAGGTTTACTGGCCCATTAGGCCCAATAATTGGATTATAGTCCATACTGAATTCGAACCGGGATATTTAGCGTTTCAGACCCATAGTTAAGTTTATGAGACGCATTGTATTAGGTTTTGAACTTAACTCAGGAGTTTTGATTCAAATGGATGATTTTGATTGAGCATAGAGTATGATATCCACTTAGATTACAAGTCTTACAATAGTTGATGTTTACATGAGGACAGGATTTCCTAGCTAAAAAAGCTAGTTATGACAAAAGGCATGTTTCACACTTAAGGCTCCTTGGGACCACTTTTTCAAACAATTCCATATTAAGGGTCAAAATTATAAATTACCTGAATCGAGATGTTACAACCTAATATTAAACAGAGGCCAAACCTCAGCCTAATACTCAAACCCATCAGAGTTTGACCATAAGTCAAATTGGTCAAAAAGTCACAGTCAATTTTGAAGTCAATGGTGAACACACCGTCATCCCGAGCCAATAGGTGGATGCGTCGCATCCACTAAAGGACAAAATAGTCATAAATCCACAACTAACACGTTGCGTCCAAGTGGTGACGCATCACATTTTCTGGGCAAAAGAACTTTTTCCATTAAGTGCTCATTCCTTTAAGCCGGAAGCTCAAACTTCCCATCAATCATTAAATGAGGTTCTTAATGAATAAAATTTCCGACTTTATCCAGATCAATTTCTCTAATAATGTCAACACTAACCCTAGGTCCATAAAGAGGTCAGAAATGTCTAGTCTTTATGTGTGCCTCAAAAGGGAGGTTAAAACATGCACTCATTCCACCACAATAGGTCCAGGAGATCAACTAAAACAACTTTAAACGTGGAGTTTTCCAAACTCCATAGAAATCATGAAAAAAGGACCAAAAATGACTATAAAACTAGATCTAGCAACCAAAAATCCATAAGGTTGAGAAGTTCAATACTTATAGAGCACAAGTATGTGAATAAGAAACTTATACTCTCTAGTTTTTGATGCACCAAATTATTTTGCTTCTTCTTTAAGATTCACCAAAATAAACCAAGAACACCAAAAGGATAGAGGTGGCAAAAATTGAAATGACACGAAACCCGACACGAAATAAACGGGTTTGGGTAAGATATCTCAACCCGTTTAAATAAACGGGTTGACACGACACGACATGAAAATTAAACGAGTAAGGTTAGAGTTGAGAATTTAAATTCGAATATGACTCGAAAATGACCTGTTTATTTATATGCAAATTTTTTGAATTATTTAAATAAACTAGAAAGATACAAAACCAAAACCATAAGTAAAAGAACACCTTCGAATTGAGTCGTTTTGTAATGTTGAAATGACTTAGCCGTCTAGATCAAGACTTAATTTCAGTTTTCCATTCTCTCCCAAACTACCCAGTCTCTTTCACCACTCTCACATCCTCGCGACCTTTTCATCCGCCTCCCCAACTCCCACTCTTTTAATTTTGTCATCTGAACTTGCTATGACTTCATCTATTCTGCCTCCAAACTATTATTTTTTCCTCTCCGCCTACCCAACTCCTACTCTTTTAACATGCTCAGTCTTTTAACCTCACATGACACAACATATTTCAAGGTATAGCCCTAACCCGAAACCCGACACGAACTCGACACGAAAATAAACGGGTTGACACGACACGACACGTTAATTAAATGGGTCGGATTAGGGTCAAGCACTTTCAACCTGTTTAGTGTTTCGACACGACACGATTGCCACCTCTACAAAAGGAGATGAAAGGGGCTAGGATTTTCAGTATTAGGGTTATGGAAGATGAAGGTTAGGTAAATGAGGAAATTCTAGAAGTTAGAGTCATTAACTAGGGTCCAAAACACGAGACCTAGGGCTTTGAGTTGTTGCTGCGATGCATCACGCTTTTCACAAGGACGTGTCTCGTCCAACTGTCATCCATGTGTCACGTCAATCACTTCCCACCCAACACCATACTTGTTATTTTTGAGAAAAAAAAAGTAACTTGTCAACGCAGAACGCACTCGAAAAACAGGCATTACGAGAACAGTCTCGTATCAAGACACTAATATGAGGCCATGAACTAGGGTTTTATAGAATTCAGATTTGTTTGATTACTAAAGATAAGTACCAATCAATATTAAATATTGATATTATCCCATAGATAAGGCATGAAGGTTTCAATGATAATTATAGAGAATATATATTTTAGAAATAAGATTTCCAATAGAACTTGCGATCCCCACAGGGGCGCTGCCCCGCTAGGGGTGCTTCTCGTAGGACCCTACAAGGGGGTGCAACCCATCTGACCCCCGCCATTTGGTCGAACGAGATCATACTCATTTTATACTTGTAATAGAATCAAGAATTAAACTATATAGGTAATCTGTAAATTCATTATATTAAATTTATACGAGTAATAAAGAAAATATAGACTGCAAAAATACGAGCTAGTAGGTAAATCATGTACACTCTTATACAAAGTTTATTAAACCTTAACTTGTTTGCAAATCTACTCTAATAAATGAAGGGTTTTTTTGCCACTTGTCATATTCTCATTCAATTTGCCACATGTAATTTTATGGTAATTTTAAATTAATTTTTATTCCACTTGTCATTTTATGGTTTTTCTATTTTATTAAATGTCAAATATTATTTAAATCTAATAATAAATGCATATCAATTTTATTAATGGACTTTCCTTTTAATTTCAAATTTACTAAATTAAAGTTTCATTAATTTCTTTTATTTTTTTATCTAAATTATTTGTTTAAATTTAAAAGCCAAAAAAAAACACTTTAATTTTTATAATTCAATTCTCACTTTTCTTATAAATTAAAACTTCTCAAATATTTTGAATTTTATATTAATTTCTTTTAAATAAACCCATGTGATACATGGGTCTCACACCTAGTATATTTATATACAATGTCAAAGATTATCTAATATGTTATCCAACTGTTGATAATCACTACTTCGTTATGTTTGAATTTCCCAAATAATCGAGCATGAATCCCTTGTACAAGTCTGTTAAACCTTAACTTGTTTGCCAACAAGACACTCTTTAGTCTTTAGATAATATGGACTGATGAATATTGACTACCTCTGGAAATCTAACCAAATAACCAATAATTGAAAACCTAATTTATGTTAATAAAAAAACTAATTTTAAGATAACCCCATATCCATCAATGTCAAGAGTCACTTTCTCTCAACAAGTCGGATTTTGACGTTTCTGTCAACATATTATGATTCCATCTTAAAGTGAATGCTAACTCTTTCTTTCCCTACGTATATTTTACCGAAGCCACCAAATCAAGAAAATCAAAGTCACAAATTGACTCAAGTCAAATCTTGAAAGCTTTCAGTTTATTCATTTATTATTGTTTTTTTTTTAAATTTAAAATAAAATGTCCACAGTAATAGTCTAATACCTATACTATAACTTATTATTTTTATCACATAATTTTTCAAAAAAATCAACTCATCATTAAAAACGTTTGTTGGTTAAGTTTTTGATACGCTTTTTTAGAGTTAATCACAAAAATGACTTGTGGTTATGGGAATTATAAAGAATTGACACAACTTTCACCTATTTATCAAATGACCTCCTGTTTTGAAATGGGAACTTCATTTTTCAATGATGTATAATGTTTATTTTCTCATTTGCACCAAACATTTATAAAAATTTCTATCTACCGTTATAAATTCGAAATATTTATTATCACCGAATTTTAACTAAATGGTGGATTTTATACACTTGAAACGTAATTTATTTCCTCGTGACTATGTTTTTTAAACTTTTTTGTTAGAATTGGAGCTTTTTTTTTTTTTTTTTTTTTTTTTTTTTTTTTTTAATTTCAAGTATATTCCTAAGATTTTGGATATGTTCTTGAAAAATCGGAATACTCTTTTCTTGTGTGCAATGCTAAGTATGAAATCTGAAATAAGAAATCAAAATTTTGAATCTAAAATGTAATTTTTATTATAAAATGTATTGTTTATATAATATATAGTTTGTGGGAAACATAATTGATTTAGTTTAAAATAGCTTGATTCAAATAGAATGATCAGTTTTACATCTATTAAAAATTTTGTATCTTCTAATTTGACACTTTGTTTTCTTTTTAATCAAACTTGACACCGTATTTTTTAGTTTGTAAAATTCTGACCACTAAACCGTTCAAACCATTTGTCTGTTGACGAGACATTATGACATGTCAATTTTGATGACGTGAGATGTTGACATGACATGCCGACGTGTCAAAATAGAAAAAAATGTTATAAAAAACATTGAATTTTCACTTTTTTCAATTTTGACACTAATTTTTTTTTTTTTTTTCAATTTTGACACTGAGTTTCTTTGTTTCAAATTGAACATCATTTTTTCAATTTTGTTTAGTTTTGATGACGAGACACTTCATTTTTTGCTCCAAATCGAACACTATTTTTTTGTTCCATTTGAAATTGTATAAATATTTTTTTTTACATTTGAAACCATATAAATGCATTTTTTTCATTTAATAACCATAGTTTGTATAAATACAAAGTTTTCACATTCAAACCATAATATTATGTATAAAGATGTATTAATTATATTATGATCATATGTTTCATGCACTATTGTAATGTTAAATGAAGAAGAAATATATTTGCAAGAAGAAAAAATCAAGAATATATACAACGAACGATCTCTTGGTAATGAAATCAAACATCAGACCCTCGTGTTCCCGAGATCAAATTATATTATCTGACTGTGCACTCCACATCTCCAAACTCATTTTAAAGTTGCGTATTTAATATAAAATATGGTTATAATATAATTAATACATATTTATACATAACATTATGGTTTGAATGTAAAAAAAACCCTTTGTTTATACAAAAATATAGTTTTTAAATGAAAAAAATATATTTATACGGTTTCAAATGGAAATTGGTCAATGTTGAACAAAATTGAAAAAAACAATGTTTGATATGGTACAAAAAAATGGCGTGTCAAAACTGAAAAAATAAAAATAAAACTTAGTGTAAAAATTGAAAAAAATTGAAAACTAAGTGCAACATCCAATTTTCCAACCAAAATTTTTCATTTTTAAATTCATATAAAAGCACAAAATCTCCAAGCAAATGTGTACAATCAAACTTTCGCTTTCCCACGATCCTTACAAGTACCTAAAGCACATTTAATCCATATTTGTAAGCACAAAACTTAGTGAATTCCCAAAAATATCATATATATCACAGCACATAAAACAACTATGGGTTATCAACAACCCTAGAGACTACCCGAAGCCTCAGTGGGCAAAACATCACGCCCTATGAGTTATCAGCAACCCTGAAGACTACCCGAAGTCTCAACACATATAAACAACACAAACACAATAATAACATTTAGACCCGGGTGGTCATCATATATATATATATATATATATATATATATATATATGCAGCTATTCTACCACACAGGTATGAATAAGTAAGGAGACTCACCTGGTACCGATGATAGATAGAACTCACACCCGAACTGTCGGAACTAGACTCCACCTAATTAAATACACCAGTTAACCTTAATTAATAATTAAGGTATTTCCACACACAATATTAATCTCAAGACAAGTCTAGTCCGCACTTAGAGTAAAAGACCATTTTACCCCTCACCATCCACTTATTACTTAAATGATCAAATTCCACAAAAGTCAACGAAAGTCAACGTTGGTCGGTATGCTCGGCGTACTCAACTCTACGTTGGGTGTAGATCGCAACTCCAGAAAACGGGCTCGCATCTGGCTACACGGGGTGTAATCAGGCATACGCTCAACGTACGTAAGTTGTTCTCAAAACATTCATGCAACACATCTTAATCCTTCAGACATTCATTCCAAACATAGATATGGACCCTAAAGAGCGTCTTAATCCATAAAGTCTCTGACTTTAAGCCTTTGCATGGCTACAAGGACCTAAAACCCAAAACCCTAACTTTTTACTTCATTAAAACCCCACAACTCTTACATGGGAGAAAAGGGACGGCCAAGCTAGCATTTTTATGGCTCAAGACATATTAGAATGTCTGAAAGGACGACTTAATAACTTCGGAGTACTCCATACTCACAAAGATCCAAGCTTTGGGACAAAAAGGACCAAAATGCAAGAGTAAATAAGATCTGCTTAAACAAGCTCCAAGATTTGAACTTTACACCTTGAAAAGGTGCACAAGAAGATAAAGTTTTTGGATCTACAAGCTAACGTGCACCACCACCTCTTGAATGATCTTCTTCCTAATACCAAACGCTCAAGATTCACTTTCCAAGCTTCAAACCTCTCATACACAAGCTAGGGTTTCATTCTAGGGTTTAGATGGAGACATGGAGTGGAGGTTGGATGAGAGAATGTCCAAAGGAGGGATAAGGTGATTAAATATGGGACACACTGTAACATCTGGATACCCAGGTATTATAATCTGTTCTTTTATTTTTGGGTGTTGTGGGGAGACTCGGCGAGTTGGCGTCTAAACTCGTCGAGTATGGTCGCGGATTCGTATGCGAGTTCACAGCTGGACTCGGCGAGTTCATGAGTGGACTCGGCGAGTCCAAGTTGTTTAATGAAACCCTAATTTCCAGGGTTTGAGACCTATTTAAGGGTCTTAGGGCCGTCATTTGCGGCCACCAACCCCCAGAGAGAAACCCTAAGAGATCTAGAGCGTTTTTGAGGAAGGAGAGGCCATTTCTTGATCCTTTTTTGGTGTTTTTGCAAGAAGGTGGTGACCAAGGCAAGAGGAGGCTGAAGGAGGTGCGATTTTAGGGATTCTTGAGCTCATAGAGACCATATTGAGGTATTTTGCTCAAACCTTCTTCAGTTTTGGTGTTGATTCTTAGTGTTAGGGTTTTTTTAACCCTTTTTGAGGTTGAATAAGTGGAGCATTGGTCCCTTCTCGAGTCTATGTTCTGGATCTGGACCCAAAGAGGTCTAGAGACCTTAACCCTTGGAGCTTTATGAGTCATTTTGGGAGCCATGAGCTTGGGATGTCATTTTTGGGGCTAAATCACCAATTTGGACCATTTAGATGTTATATGACTGTCAAGGTCTGAACTTTACATGATTATCATGCTTGGGAAGGCCAGATCTATGAATGTATGGAACAGATCTGACCTCAGGAGTTGTATGGAGTTTGTGCATGGCATGAACTCACCGAGTCCGGAGAACAGACTCGACGAGTAGTATGAAGGTTTCCCGTAAATCACTCAGTGAATGGACTTGCCGAGTTGGGGAATAACTCGGTGAGTCAGGGTGAGTCAGGGGGACTAGAGTTCAAGGCGGAACTCGCCGAGTTGTTCTTGAGACTCGGCGAGTTGAGTCGGGGTGGCCCCGCGATTCATGCCAGGTGGAACTCGTCGAGCCAGGGGAAGTACTTGGCGTGCCAAGAGAGGGACTAAGAGAGTCAGTGGACACGTGTGGACTCGCCGAGTCACCCTAGTGTACTCGACGAGTCGGGTCAAAGTTTGACCGTTGAGCTTGTTGACTTTTAGGGTTGAGTACAGTTGTGTAACGCCTGTGTTTCCGGGTTTGCCATTTTTAGCAATGTAATAGTCTAGGTTAACCTTTGTAACCCGTTTTGAAATAATAAGATTGTATTATTTGAGTATTATGTGTTTTGTGCTTAATTGCTTAATTATGTGGTTTGATTAATTAAGAATAAAAATAAGCGTCAAAATTTAAGTGTAAAATAAACTTGATATCTTTGGTTAATGTTGTAGTAGTTGAAACGAGGTTTCCGAATATATAAAGAACGTCTAAATCTGACTTCGTATGAGGAAGTTATGATTTATCGAAGTTTTGGCTTAGCGGTGTGCAACCCGAAATACTTGATTTGAGATCGAGCGGTTTTGAGCCGAAGCAATCTAAACGAGGATCGAAGGTCTCGTTGTTGGTATCGAAGCGATAAAAAGTTAGGCGAGAAAGGACGTCAAACGAAGAAGTTATGAATTTATAACAAAGTTTTTCTGTCCCGGCCTATTAAAAATAAATAATAAAAATAAAGTTAAAATTAGCTGACGGAGTCTAAACGAAAGTTGTAGAGCGTAGTCTCACCTTCGCGTGGATATAAAGAATGTCGAAAACGGAGTTCGTATGAAGAAGATATGAATTTCCGAAGTTTATTAAATATTTTGTATTTAATTTTAATTGAAAAATCCGGTATTATCCGAAGGGGAGTCAGCGATCCGATCTGAAGTACGCCTCGTGTACTCGTGTACGCCCCGCGTACACCGAAGATGTCGACACTCGCAGCAAGTGGCTTCGGATGACGAACGCAGTGACGAATTCGGACCAGTACGCCCCGCGTACTCCGAGGCTCCAGCCTCCTATAAATAGGATGCGAGGGCAGCTGGTTCTTTTGTTCATTTTCTCTCTTCTCTCTCCCGTTTTGCATCGTTTTGCGTGCCAGAAATACCCCGAAGCCCCGGTATTATTCTCGAGCCCCGAGGCAAGTCCCGAGATCCCGAGAAGTGTGGTTCCCGAGCCGAAGCTCTGTCTGCGAGAAGTTCGATTTTTGTGAAGATCTTCCAAATCTGCTGAGGATTACTACTTCTACAAGTCGTAGTGCTGTCTGATCATCTTCTGATCAAGTGAGTGTATACTACCTTTCATAAACACGATAATAATACAAGTATGGTTTGAGTGTATTAAGTATATTGTTGTTTATATGTGTGAATGTGTATTCACTTTCTTCTATCTCATAGATATGATTTATTCTCTATGAAATACGTGTTATGTGTGTGTGTGCCTCATCTGTTATGTGGAATATGTATTGATTAAAGCATGCTATACAGGTTTTTAAACTATGTATAAAAATGTATATTTTTATCTACTAATATGTTGGGTAGAACATGGGTAGATGGTTGGTGTGTAATAAACAGATGAGAGGCCTCGTTGTTGTTTGATTTAGTCATCTAGCGGAGTTTAGATGACGACCATAGACTTTTCTAGACAGTCTTGTGGAAACATTAGCAGGTTCGCCACCTGTAGGTGTTAATGAACTTGGGTGTTCATTTGTTGTATTCCATCCCCCTCATGGTTGCCTTATTTGACTTATATTGTTGAGGAACCCCCGAAGCATGTGTTGTCGCCCCGATGAAATATTCTTAGACTAGGTCCCTTATGTTAGTTGTTTTAGGGACATAAAGTGAGAATAACGGGAATGGGTAATTGGGTTATTGTTGGTTGGTGAAAATTAAATATGATTATTTATTGTGGGTTGAAAACCCTATATGCTCACCAGGCTCCCAAGCCTGACCCACTCAGTTTTATTTGTATTACAGGAAGTGGCGCGAGGGCATAAGATGGATGAACCATCAAGTTGTTTTGTTTACAAGTCTGTATATGTATATATTTGTTGAATGACTTGTAATGTTATCGTTTATGCTTATTGGTCTGTATCGGAACATGACACCCCGAGTTTTGATTATATAATGAAAAATACATTTCTTTTATGAAATGCTTTGGTAAACATTGTTTTATCATGTTTTGTTTTTGGGAACAAATTCCGCAACTCTTTCAAATCAAAAGGATTTACTCTGAAAATATTTTAAAAGCATAAATGAAAATCGGTCTTTTCTGGCCGAGATTTTGGGGATGTCACAAGTTGTATTTATGAGAGTATTTGCTTTATGTGATTAGGCGGAGGCTAGATCACATTTCTACCGAGTCAGATATTTACCGAGACACCGAGGTGAGTCTTCTCACTATACGTTACCTAGAGTGGTATATTGTGTGGACCAGAGGGTCTTATGTGTTATGTATGAGATTATGTGCTATGTGTTATATGTATGTTGTATGATGTTATAGACCGGACCGAAGGGTCCAAAGATACAGACCGGGCCGTAGGGCCCAACGAGGTATGACCGGACCAGAGGGTCCAACGAGCTACGGGACTGGAGGGTCCCGTTGAGACACATCGACCGGAAGGTCGTATTATAGCTTCGAGTGGCGTATTTGTTGTATGCGGTATTTTGGGGAACTCACTAAGCATTTATACTTACAGTTGTTGTGTTATGTGTTTCAAGTACTAGTGATGAGCGCAGGAAGGCGCCGACATGATTCGTACACACACACGCATTGGAGTTTATGTTTGAGATTCTGGGGATATGTTTTGTGATGATAACATTTGATAAAATATGTTTTGACATGATTTTATGAGTAAATGAATGTTTTAAAAATGAAAAATTGTTTTAAAATTTACGTTGTTACAAGTTGGTATCAGAGCCTTGGTTTGAGGGATTCGGATGCATCTTCGGGCGTATCTGAACTCAAACTGAGGATTTGAGGAAAATTTTGATGATGAAGTAAAATTTTTGAAAAGAGTAAAAAGATTTGTGAGACAAAAAGAGCAGAGCCGTGTGTACGATCAGCCAGCGCTCGAACGGTGAATCCCCAAAAGTACCCTTACATTATGTGTTATGAGATATGTTATGTTACATTATGCATGCTAGAGTAGGCTAGGTATACATATTAGGACTAGAGTCGCCTGATTTGTGATGCCTTAGCCTAGGAGATTTCTGCTGCTGAGATGCTTTAAGAGCGAGTAGATAGCAGATAGGAGCTCATGAGAATAGAGTACTTGTAATCCAAGATCCAAGGAGGAGGACTTGGAGTGAATGTTGATACGGTGTGGTCAGTAGTATTGGGCCCGTACTACTGAAGACACTGGATCAGTGGGCATTCCATGTAAGAATATTTTGGACAACGGAGGACAAGTAGGGTTGCGTCATCGAGCATGAGTATGCTCGATCGAGTCTCTGATAATTTTTGTTGTATTTCAGAGGCATCATGGTTGGGACTCGACACACACCTGAGAGTAGTGGTGTCAGCGACGAGGAGATCCGTCGATTGATTCACGAGGAGGTGGATTCTGCCATCCGGGCTGAGATTCCTGAGATGTTTAGGGACATCAAGACAACTTTGATTGGGACTTTTGATGAGCGGTATGCAGCGCTGACTGAGGCTGCTGCAACTGCAGCTACTGCTGCTGTTGCTGCTGCCAGACCTCAGGGAGGTGACTCGTTGTTCTTCCGGGAGTTCAGCAACACGAAGCCACCAGAGTTCGACGATATGCAGGACCCGATTGCCGCTATGAGATGGATCTCTGACATCAAGCAAGGTTTCTATACATGTTCTTGTCCAGAGCACTTGAGGGTTCGGTTCGCCCTGAACCAGCTCCGCCTGGGAGCGAAGGATTGGTGGAAGTTCATGACAGCGAACTTCACCTTGGTTGAGATTTCCGAGGTGACCTGGGAGAGGTTCACCGCTATGTTCAAAGAGGAGTATGTTCCCCCGGTGGAGAGGGAACGGTTGATTCAGGAGTTCTTGACCCTCAAGCAGGGTACTGATTCTGTGGCAGTGATCACCAAGAAGTTTCATGAGAGGGCGATGTTTTGCCTTGAGCAGGTGTCTTCTGAGCAGGCTCGTATGAGCCGTTATCTAAGTGTGCTGAGGAGAGATATTCGGGAGTTCGTAGCAAACTCGACTTACCGGACATTTTCTGAGCTCCAGGAAAATGCCCAGAATAGGGAGATTGAGTTGGAAACTCAGGCCAGGGAGGAGGCCGAGTCACAGAGGGTGGATCGGCGGCCGGCTCAGTCTCAGCCGGCGGCCAAGCAAGCTAGACCCGCTGATTCGAGATCTGGGGGTGCGAAGGGCCGCACTTGTGGGAAGTGCGGTAAGAGTCACGAGGGCTCGTGCAGGGTTAGGGTATGCTACAAGTGTGGGAAGGAGGGGCATATCGCGAGGGATTTCCCCAAGCGATTTTCGGTTTGCTTTCAATGCAACCAGACCGGCCATCGGAAGGCCGAGTGCCCTCAAGTTCTTCAGGGGTCAGTGCAGGGGTCTGCGCCTGCTTCTAAGGCTACCGAGGTTCGGCCGGTGAAGGCCAAGGCCCCGAAGGCTCGTGGGAGAGCATTTCAGTTGACTGCAGAGGAGTTCCGCGCGGCGCCCGATGTTGTGGCTGGTATGTATTCTCTATTCATCTTTTATTTGAGATGAATTTTTATGCTTATATGATGACATCCGTGTTGGATAAGGTGTCTAAGTCCATAACTTATTTGGTATATACTTGACCCGACCCGGCATGGTCCATTTGGGTTGCATTTCACCCGAACAAGTTATGGATAATTTATGAGAGTTATACACATATGTTTATTAATATATTATAAGTTATAATATATTAATATGAGGTTATGTTATTTAATTAGTCTTAGTCTTAAATTAATTATGAATTAATTTAGAGATTAAAAGGAAGACTAATTAGATTATGGGCTATTGGTTTTATATGGTGTGGGCTAACACTCATTTGTTAATGGGCTAGGCTTGGATGGAAGTCCATGGATGATCCATGGATCTTTTAACCCATGGGTCCTTGGAAAAGGAAAGGTCATGGGTTATTAGGGTTTCACCCTAACCATGTACACTATATAAGCATGCTTATGGTGCATGAAATGGAACTAGTGAACTAGTGTGTGTGCTTGTGTGTGGCCGAAATTAGTGTGTGTATACACTTTCTCAAAGTTTTCCAAGTGTTTGTGGTGATTTGTGATTCCATTTGAGGCATTCACACTATTGGTTCTTGGCCCTCAAACTCCTTAAGAATCAAACTCATCAAAAAGGTATGTAATCTCTTCTAACTCTTTTATGTTGAAATGCTCCCCATGCCATGTTAGATAGGTTATGAACCTTGGAAAATTATTATTTTGCATGTATTTAGACAAACATAGATCCAAGGTTTATTAGGGTTGCATGCACACTTAGGAAGTGTTAGATTGCTTAAAACCCAACAGTGGTATGAGAGCCTAGGCTTGCTTGTTTGATACTTGATGCAAAATAGTTGAAAAAGTCGAAAAACTTGCTGTCTGCCTGATGAACTCGCCGAGTCCATGGGGGGACTCACCGAGTTCATGTGTATCTTCAACCTACTTGCCGAGTAGGTTCATGCACTCAACGAGTATGAGCCACAGAGTGCAGATTTTCGACTTTTGCTGCTGGAAATGGACTAGAAACATTACCCTAAACTGTTTTGGTGTTTTAAAACTTGTTTTAGTTGGTGTAATGGTTGTTCTAATCCATTTACAATAGCATATATCAAAATTCCATGATTTTTATGTGTTCATATAATTCTTGAAATTTTGATGATCATGTTCATGTTCTTATGAATTTAGAAGATGATAGGAATTATTTGCTGACTTGTTTAGAATTAATTCTTGATCATTTATGTGTTTTAATGGAGTCCATAATTTGTCCTCAAGTTATGGATATCCAAAGGTCACTTTCTTTAACACAAACATTTAAACACATAAGTTACATGAAAATGAAGAGTCTTCATTTTTATGAACCTTTAATTCATAAGTTATGAAATGAAAAGTTTTGGATAGTTACAAAACTTGCCCTCAAGTTTTGGAATTTGTAAAGTTTCACACACTTTAATAAACTTTAATTCCAACCCTTAGAATTTTAATAGTTAAACTTCAACCCTTATACTATTTATAACATTAATGGTTAATTAGTATATATATGTATAAGAATAATTCGTTCTACCGTTAGTAGGCCTCATTCACGAAGCCGGTCTATAAGGTGGGTATAAGGTTGTTGCCTATAAAATGGCGACTTAATGGGAGTCCACTCTCACCCACCGCTTGCTTGACTGGTGGAGGGTCGTTAGCCGAACGGGTAGGACAATGACTTTAAATCCTCATTAAAAGTATAATGATTATTATAAAGTAACTAAAACTTTTAATTCCCAATCTTAGTTATTTTAGGAAAAATGTGAACATGGTGCTAGTCCATGGAATTCACACTTTGTACCTTACCAAGTCGTTGGTGGAGCATGTGTGGTTAACCGGCACACTAACTTGGACTAGTAAGGATCACGAAGGGTGACTTAATGTTTGTCATGGATCAATGGAGTGTGTGTGGTTAACCGGCACATTGGTTAGGTGATAATATTAAGGGTACCAAGTGAATTAGCATGGTTATTCACACCTTGTTTTGTGATCCTCGGCATCCCAGTCACAAAACTTGAAGGGCACAATCGAGATTGAAACATGCCATTGAAAAGTTCAATGAATCTCAAAAGAATCTAGGAATTTCAAATCCAATTAAAACCTAATAATTCATTTTGTTTTTCATGGTGGAAATTGGTGAATCGTCATTCACCTACCTTTCAAATATATTATTACTTAGATTACGGCATCCCTCTTCTAAGTATAATATATTGTGATTGGTTCCTACCCTTAATATTACATTTGGGTGTCTTATTAAGGATTCTATATATCTAATCTAAACTTGCCTTCTTCTTTCAGATGTCTTCCAACACTAATGCTTCGGGCTCTAACCCAACTGGTTCTTTCTCTCTCATGAATCTTTGTGGGAGGGTCATCTTTGATGGTTCCAACTTCATGGATTGGATTAGGAACATCAGGATGGTTACTCGTTATGAGGACAAGGAATATGTTCTCGATAAGGAGTTAAAAGAGCTTGATGAGTCTACTGCTACTCCTGAGGAGATCGCTGAATTCAGGACACATGAGAGAGATGCTACTAAGGTGGCATGTATCATGATGGCCACGATGACAGCCGAGCTCCAAAAGTCATATGAATATTTCTACCCTTTTGAGATGCACCAAGACCTAATGGAAAGGTACCATCAGAGTGCTCGTCAGGAGCGGTATGAAATAATCTCCTCCATAATAACTACACGCATGAAGGACGGTGATTCCGTCACGGCTCACATGCAAAAGATGCAAAGGTATGTGGACCGTTTGCTGAAGCTGAATGTGAACATCCCTGAGGAGTTGGCAATTGACATCATTTTGCACTCCTTACCTTCTTGTTATGACCAATTTCGTATGACATATCATATGAACAAGGAAGAAGTTACCCTCAGCAAGCTTCAAGGACTCTTGAAGACCGCGGAAACCGGTCTTAAGGGCAAGGCGGTTGTTACCTCTACTACTCCTACTCCAACATCTACCCCTGGTTTGGCTATCGGGCAAGGCAAAGGGAAAAAGAGGAAGCACCCTTCGAAGGGTACCAAGGGAAAGTCTCTTGAAGGCTCCTCATCGAAGACCAAGAGCGGTTCTGTCACTCCTTCTGCCATTCCCAAGGATGCTGAATGCTTTTATTGCCATGAAAAGGCACACTGGAAGCGAAACTGCCCTAAGTACTTGCAGGATCTAAAGGATGGGAAAGTGAAACCCACCCATGCAGGTATTTACACTATATTGTCTAATTACTCAACATATTCTAACTCTTGGGTGCTTGATACAGGATGTGTGTTGGAATAGTGTCTAAGCCCGTAACTATATTTGGTATGTACTTGACCCGGTTGTGCATGGTCCTTTTGGGTTGCCTTCTCCATAGCAACTTGACAAGGTAATTTAAGGAGAAAGAGAGAGTATTATGATTTATTAATATATTATAAGAATAATATATTAAAGGAGAAATCATATTTATTTAATTAGTATTGGTCATAAATTAATTAAGAATTAATTTAGTGGTCAAAAGAGATTAATTGAATAAAGGGGTATAAACTGTCAAATGTGTGATAGTTGAGTTTTAGGTTAAGGAAACCTAATGGGCTTAAGGGGGAACGAAATTATGATGGGTAACCATCATATTTTCGTCCAAGGGCCTTATTCCAGAAGGTTCCATGGGAAGCTTTGTGGTTAAGCTGTCCATTAGGGTTTAGAGTGAAACCCTAGTAGTCTGTAACTATAAATATGACCCCTAGGGCATGAATTCGGCTACCACTTGATTCCAAGAGTACCCTAGGCCGAATTCTAGCCTCCCTCTCCCTCTCTCATATTTCCTTCTTGCTTGTGGGGTTTGTGAACCATTAGAGGAGTTGCATTTGTGACTCTAGGCTCAAAAGAAGAAGATATACAAGATCTAAGCCAACAATCGAAGAGGTAAACATCTAGATCTGATTCTATATGTTAGTTATGTTGTTTATATGCTAGATTAGGGTTTGTAAGTCTTGGAATCAAAGCATGTTCAATAGTGAAACCTAGATCCAAGCATTAGGGTTTGTATGAGCACATAGGAATGTTTCTTATGCATAAAACCCATCAGTGGTATCAGAGCTTTGATTGGTTTCAGTTGTATGTGATGCTTAACTGCTTTATTTGCTGAGAAAATGATTTTTGGTCCCTGCCCAACTCAAACTCGGCGACTCACTACCTGGACTCGGCGAGTTGGCCCCTACTCGGCGAGTCCAGTCCTGACTCGGCGAGTCAGTTCGTCAGAATTAGGGTTTTTCGGGTTTTTGGCTGCTGTTTTGACTTGGACTTGATGCTTAATTGTTTTATGAAGTTAAAATCCGAATTTTATCTATATTAAGTGTTTATCCTTGCCAAAAGAATAGATAATTTCAAATCTTTTTAAATATTAGTTATTCATATGATAAATATGGATTATTTAAAAAATTATTTGGTAATTATCTATTGACTAAAATTAAGATTAGGTCAAATATATATAATTATGAAATTAATTGGTTAATTTGAATTATTTGTTATTTGATCCCTTATGTTTTGAAAAGTTCAAAACTTGCCCTCAAGTTTTGAAATTTAAATTTTGTAATTAAAAGTTTAATTTTGAATAATTTGAATTTCAAACCCTTAGAATTTTACAAGTTTAAAATTCAACCCTATACTATTATATATTACAAGCTTAATTAATATATATTTATAACTTAAATGCTAGTCTTACCGTTAGTAGGCCTCATTCACGAAGCCGGTCTATAAGGTGGGTATAAGGTTGCTGCCTATAAAATGGCGCTTAATGGGTGTATACTCACACCTACCGCTTGCTTGACTGGTGGAGGGTCATTAGCCGAACGGGTAGGATAGGGCAACCCTCTACTCATTAAAAGTATAATGTTGAATACAAAGTAACTACATGCTTTTTGCAAATTCCCATTCCTAGTTACTTTAGGGTAAAATGTGAAAATGATGCTAATCCATGGAATTACACTTCGTACCCTTGTCAAACGTTGATGGAGCGCGTGTGGTTAACCGGCACATCAATTTGGGGATGACATAGGTAGCGAAGGGTGACTCATTGTTTGTCATAGATCAATGGAGCGTGTGTGGTTTACCGGCACATTGATTGGGTGATAGTGACATTGGGTGCACCACGTTAATTCGCATGGTTATTCACAAATTTGTTTGCGATCCTCGGCATCCCAGTCGCAAATTTGAAATGCATATCGAGATTTAAACATGCCATTGAAAAGTTCAATGAATCTCAAAGATCTAGGAATTTTCAATACATTTAAAACCTAAATTGCTTTTTCGTTTTTCATGGTGAGAATTAGTGAATCGTCATTCACTTACCTTCAAATTATTTACTTTTAGAGTACGGCATCCCTTTCTAAGTTGTAAATAATGTTGTTGGATCCTAGCCCTAATTTCTCATTTGGGTGTTTAATTAGGGATTCAATTCTAATCAAACTTTGTTCCTTTCTTTTTCAGATGTCTGCTAACAACAACAACAACAACGCTTCTGGGTCATTCTCGTTGATGAACTTGTGTCAGAAAGTGACATTTGATGGTTCAAACTTCAACGAGTGGATGAGGTACATTCGCATGATCACACGCTACGAGGACAAAGAATATGTCCTCGATGAGAAGCTTGAGAAGATCATCCCAGATGTTGCTACTCCTGAGGAATTGGCTGCCTTTGAGGCCCACGAGCGTGATGCCACGAAAGTTCACTGCATCATGCTGGCCACCATGAACCTCGAACTCCAAAAGTCCTATGAGGACATGTATCCATATGAAATGCATCAGGATTTGCTGGACAGGTATCACCAGAGCGCGAGGCAAGAGCGCTATGAGATCATCACTAACATGATCACCGCTAAGATGGGGAGTGGAGAATCCCTAACCTCTTATTTGCAGAAAATGCAGAGGTATGTTGATCGTCTTCTCAAACTTAATGTTAAGTTTGATGAGGATTTGGCTATCGACATAATCCTCCACTCCTTGCCCTCCTGCTACAATCAGTTTAGGATGACCTACCATATGAACAAAGAGGAGGTCTCCTTGAGCAAGCTCCAAGGACTTTTGAGGACTGCTGAGAGCAACCTCAAAGACAAATCTGTTGCACCGTCCCCTGATGTGGCCGCTCATGTGATGGCAATAGGTCAAGGAAAGGGCAAAAAGAGGAAGGCTCCATGTAAGAGCCACCATAAAGGGAAACCCCGTGATGGTTCGTCCTCAAGTGGGACCAAATCTGGCTCCGTTAAACCCTCTTCCGATCCTAAAGAAGCAGAGTGCTTCTATTGCCACCAAAAGGGCCACTGGAAGCGAAGCTGCCCCCAATATCTGCAGGACATAAGAGATGGGAAGATCAAGCCCACATTTGCAGGTATGTATTCTATTAAATCTAATAACTCATCATTTGCTACTTCATGGGTTCTTGATACAGGATGTGGTTACCACATTTGTTCTGATTTGCAGGGCCTAAAAAGAAGTAGGGAGATGGAGCATGGGAAGATGAACCTGATTATGGGAAACAGAAGATCTTCGCCTGTGACCAAAGTCGGTGTTTATTTTTTAGTGTTGAGTAATGGGTTAGGAATAGATTTAGAGAATTGCTGTTATTCGCCAGATATAGCAAGAAACATTATTTCTTTTCACGGGTTGTTTAGACAAGGTTTCAGATATTCGTTTGATAATAATAATGGTTCTATTAATGTTTATTTGAATGGTGTCTTTTATTTCAATGCATTACCTTGTAATGGGATTTATGAATCTGTGATGATTGTTGATAATTTTGGAAATAATGTTTTGAATATTGATTCGTCTACTAGTCTAGACAAAGCATGCTTGTGGCATTGTCGCCTTGGCCATGTCAACAAGAAACGCATAGCCCAACTCCAAAAGGATGGGGTGTTGGAGTCATTCGACCTTAGGGACGATGACACGTGTGAGTCTTGTTTACTTGGGAAGATGACCAAGTCACCCTTTACTGGCACTTGTGAAAGGGGTGAGGGTTTATTGGATCTCATACACACCGATGTGTGTGGACCCTTTAGATCCACCACAAGGGATGCTTGCCGCTTCTACGTGACTTTTACGGATGATTATAGTAGATATGGATATATCTACTTGATCAAGCAAAAGTCGGAAACCTTTGAAAAGTTCAAAGAGTTTAAGAATGAAGTGGAGAATCAGCTGGGCAGGAAAATCAAGATGCTTCGGTCAGACCGAGGAGGAGAGTACCTAAGTCTTGAGTTTCACGACTATCTAAAGGAATGCGGAATCGTTTCGCAATTGACGCCTCCAAGAACGCCACAATTGAATGGTGTGGCTGAGAGACGTAATCGGACCTTGTTGGACATGGTTCGTTCTATGATGAGTCGGACTTCATTACCAATAGCTTTCTGGGGGTATGCCTTAGAGACTGCCGCCCACATACTTAACTTAGTTCCCACCAAGAAGGTTTCCAAGACTCCTCACGAGATGTGGACAGGGAAGGCTCCCTCGTTGGCACATATCAAGGTTTGGGGTTGCGAGGCTTTCGTAAGACGAGAGACTCACGACAAACTAGAACCTCGTAGTGAGAAGTGTTATTTCATTGGCTATCCGCAGAAGTCTTTTGGCTACCTTTTCTATAGACCGAGTGACAATGTTGTCTTCGTTGCTAGAAGAGGGGTTTTCCGAGAAAGGGAATTAATAAGCCAAGAAGACAGTGGGAGGCAAATTGAACTTGAAGAGATTCAAGATCAAAGCGATGAAGGAACCTCGGACACTGGCACTCAACTTGAGGAGGAAACTCCTGTTGAACCTATTGACGAGTCCCTACCTCTTCGACGTTCCACTAGGGCTAGTTTTCCACCCCAGTTTTATGGTTTTCATATTACTACTGAAGAGGATACATTTATTAGTGATAGTACACTAGTAAATTTGGATGAACCTAGCAGCTATAAGGAAGCCATGGCAGGCCCAGAGTCTGCAAAATGGAAAGAGGCTATGGACAGCGAGATTCAGTCCATGTACGACAACCAAGTTTGGAATTTGGTTGATAATGTACCGGGTCGTAAGACAGTCGGGTGCAAGTGGATCTTCAAGAAGAAGACGTACATGGATGGGAAAGTGCATACTTATAAAGCGCGATTGGTTGCGAAGGGCTTTACTCAAACTCCCGGAGTTGACTATGATGAGACATTCTCGCCAGTTGCGAAGATAAAGTCTATTAGGGTGATGCTTGCCATAGCTGCGTTTCATGATTATGAAATATGGCAGATGGACGTGAAAACCGCTTTCCTTAATGGAAAGTTGGCTGAGGATGTCTACATGAATCAGCCAGAGGGTTTTGTCGATGGGAAACATCCAAATAGAGTATGCAAGCTTGAGAAATCCATTTATGAATTGAAACAAGCATCTCGCAGGTGGAATCTTTGTTTTGACGAGAAGGTTAAAGAGTTTGGCTTTCTGCGAAGCGAAGATGAATCTTGTGTGTATGTCAAAGCCAGTGGGAGTATAGTAAGCTTCCTCGTATTGTATGTCGACGACATACTACTCATAGGAAACGATATCCCAACCTTGCAGGAGGTCAAGTCCTGGCTTGGGAAATGTTTCGCTATGAAGGACCTCGGAGAGGCTACTTATATTCTGGGAATAAGAATAGTTAGAAACAGGGAAAAGAGACTGATAGGACTCAGTCAAGATACATACTTGGAAAAGGTACTAAAGCGTTTTAGTATGGAAAATTCCAAGAAAGGGGAGTTGCCAATCCAAAGCAATACCAAGCTGAGTAAGACTCAGAGCCCGAGTACAGAGACAGAGATAGCTGATATGAGTCGAGTACCTTACGCTTCCGCAGTAGGCTCTATCATGTACGCTATGACTTGTACTCGCCCTGATGTGGCCTTCGCCTTGAGCATGGTCAGCAGATATCAAGGGAACCCTGGTAGAGCACATTGGATTGCAGTTAAGAATATTCTTAAGTACCTTCGGAGGACCAAGGAAAGGTTTCTAGTCCTCGGTGGGAGTGATGACTTAAGGGTACGAGGGTACAGTGACGCTAGTTTTCAGATGGATCGGGATAACTTCCGATCACAGTCGGGCTGGGTCTTTACCCTAAATGGAGGAGCAGTGACTTGGAAAAGTTCCAAGCAAGAGACCGTAGCTGATTCAACGTGCGAATCAGAGTATATTGCGGCGAGCGAAGCGTCAAAGGAGGCTATATGGTTGAAGAACTTCATTGGAGACCTTGGAGTTGTGCCATCCATAAAAGAGCCGATGGAAATTTTCTGTGATAATGAAGGTGCAGTTGCCTTGACCAAGGAACCGAGAGATCATGGAAGATCTCGACATATTGATAGAAAATACCATTTTATCAGACATCGGGTAGAAGAGGGACTCCTCGTTGTGAAGAGGGTATCATCAGAAGAGAACCCAGCAGATCCCCTTACGAAGGGACTGAGTAGGGTCAAACACTTGCAACACGCTAAGAGCATTGGGCTGAAGGATGATATAAGTTTGGATTAGATAGGAAATGTGTAATAGATAGTTTGTACTTGACATTTGATGAATAAATGAAATTGTATTATTTATGAGTAAAGTTACTATCTTATGTTGGTTATTTATCTATTGTTTCCATTTTGCATGTTTTGACTTCATGAATGATATGATTGTTCAAAAGGTCCATAGTCGGTCATATTTTTTGAAGTAGATATGAATTAAGACTGTCATGAATTGTTTGTAGATTTTCTGAAAGGTTTTAGACATAGCAAAGGTTTTCTGCAAAGTTCATGAGTGCTTGTGAATATGAGTTGAGCATTGGATTAAACCCGAGTTTGTTGTATCACTTAATGGTGTCTTATCTTAAGTGATCGCAAAGTGATAACATCGTATAGTCTTAAAACTTAGAGATATGGTTGTTGTTTGCTGGTTGGTTATACATTGATAATGTGTAAACGCATCAGTAACTTGATGTTATAAAACACATTATTGTGTGTGATCCATTAGCAAATGATAGATGCATATGAGTCGAAGTTGATCTGTTCCTTTTATTCTATGAGGATAAAAGTGATATATTGGCCACTTGATGATTTGGTTTGACTTATGTGCCGGGCCCGGTCAGAATGAAGTTGATGTGTTCAACTAAATTCTATGTCAAACAAATCGGAAATCAAGGAACTACTGCTGGACAATAACCATTGTCAGCATAATATCCAGAACAGAGGATTATACGATCCCTTATCTAAAGGACAAGTTGATCAGAGTTGACAGCGAAGTATAAGAGCTACGATTGCTAATCGGATTCTGAAGTCATATGTGAGATATAGTTACTAGACTTATCCAAGTGGGAGACTGTTGGAATAGTGTCTAAGCCCATAACTATATTTGGTATGTACTTGACCCGGTTGTGCATGGTCCTTTTGGGTTGCCTTCTCCATAGCAACTTGACAAGGTAATTTAAGGAGAAAGAGAGAGTATTATGATTTATTAATATATTATAAGAATAATATATTAAAGGAGAAATCATATTTATTTAATTAGTATTGGTCATAAATTAATTAAGAATTAATTTAGTGGTCAAAAGAGATTAATTGAATAAAGGGGTATAAACTGTCAAATGTGTGATAGTTGAGTTTTAGCTTAAGGAAACCTAATGGGCTTAAGGGGGAACGAAATTATGATGGGTAACCATCATATTTTCGTCCAAGGGCCTTATTCCAGAAGGTTCCATGGGAAGCTTTGTGGTTAAGCTGTCTGTTAGGGTTTAGAGTGAAACCCTAGTAATCTGTAACTATAAATATGACCCCTAGGGCATGAATTCGGCTACCACTTGATTCCAAGAGTACCCTAGGCCGAATTCTAGCCTCCCTCTCCCTCTCTCATATTGCCTTCTTGCTTGTGGGGTTTGTGAACCATTAGAGGAGTTGCATTTGTGACTCTAGGCTCAAAAGAAGAAGATATACAAGATCTAAGCCAACAATCGAAGAGGTAAACATCTAGATCTGATTCTATATGTTAGTTATGTTGTTTATATGCTAGATTAGAGTTTGTAAGTCTTGGAATCAAAGCATGTTCAATAGTGAAACCTAGATCCAAGCATTAGGGTTTGTATGAGCACATAGGAATGTTTCTTATGCATAAAACCCATCAGTATTCACATATGTTCTGATTTGCAGGGCCTAAGAAGAAGTGAGGATGTGGAGCACGGGAAGATAAACTTGATCATGGGGAATAGGAAGGCTTCACCTGTTTCCAAGATTGGAGTTTATACTTTGTTGCTTAATAATGGGTTAAAATTAGATTTGAATCAATGTGTGTACTCGTCTGAAATGGCGAGGAATATTATTTCTTTTCATGCTTTGTACAAACAAGGTTTTACCTTTTCGTTTGATAATGAATGTGGTGGTATTAATGCTTTCTTTTAAAATGTGTTTTATTTTAAAGCGTTACCTTGTGATGGTGTGTATGAAACTGTGTCGATTGTAGACAACTTAGGAAATAATGTGTTGTATATTGATTCTTCTACTAGCCTAGATAAAGCATCATTGTGGCATTGTCGTCTTGGACATGTAAACAAGAAACGCATAGGCCAACTCCAAAAGAGTGGAGTCTTGGAGTCATTCGACCATAAATCGGATGATAGTTGTGAATCTTGTCTACTTGGAAAGATGACAAAATCACCCTTCACTGGAACTTGTGAAAGGGGTGAGGGTTTTTTGGACCTAATACATACTGATGTATGTGGGCCATTCAAAACCGCCACAAGGGATGCTAATCGGTACTATGTGACTTTTATTGATCATTTTAGTAGATATGGGTATGTCTACTTAATCAAACATAAGTCAGAAACCTTTGAGAGGTTTAAGGAATTCAAACAGGAAGTAGAAAATCAATTGGGCAGGAACATTAAGATGCTTCGATCCGATCGAGGTGGTGAGTATCTTAGTACCGAGTTCCTTAACTATCTTAAGGAGTGTGGGATTGTCTCACAATTGACTCCTCCCAGGACACCATAGCTGAATGGTGTAGCTGAGAGGCATAATCGAACCTTGTTGGACATGGTTCACTCTATGATGAGTCGAGTTTCGCTACCAATCTCTTTTTGGGGGTATGCCTTAGAGACTGTCGCCCATATCCTTAATCTAGTCCCTACAAAGAAGGTTACCAAAACACCTCATGAGATGTGGACTGGGAAGGTTCCCAACTTCAACCACATCAAGATTTGGGGTTGCGAGGCTTTCGTGAGGCGTGAGACTCATGATAAGCTCGAACCCCGAAGTGAAAGGTGTATTTTCATCGGCTACCCACAGAAATCCTTCGGTTACCTCTTCTACAGACCCAGTGAGAATGTGGTCTTTGTAGCGAGAAGAGGGGTCTTTCGTGAGAGAGAATTTATAAGCCAAGGAGACAATGGGAGGCAAATTGCTCTTGAAGAAATTCAAGAAGCAATTGGTGAAGGAACCTCAGACACTAGCAATCAACCTGAGGAGGAAACTCCTGTTGAGCAAGTTGACAAGTCTGTACCTCCGAGGCGTTCCACACGGGTTAGGAACACACCTTCGTTTTATTATGGCTTTCATATTACTACGGAAGGTGATACGTTTATCAGCGATAGTACACTGGTAAATTTGGATGAACCTAGCAGTGTTAAGGAAGCCATGGCAGGCCCGGAGTCTGCTAAATGGAAGGAGGCTATGGACAGCGAGATACAGTCCATGTATGAAAATCGAGTTTGGAACTTGGTTGACAGTGTACCAGGCCGTAAAACAGTCGGGTGCAAATGGATCTTCAAGAAGAAGACCGACATGGAAGGAAAAGTGCATACTTATAAGGCTCGATGGTTGCGAAGGGTTTTACTCCGACTCAGGGTATTGATTATGATGAAACCTTCTCGCCGGTAGCAAAGATTAAGTCTATTAGGGTTATGCTAGCCATTGCAGCATTTCATGATTATGAAATATGGCAAATGGATGTCAAAACCGCTTTCCTTAATGGAAAGTTGGCTGAGGATGTGTACATGAATCAGCCAGAGGGTTTTGTCAGTGCAGAGTACCCTAACAGAGTATGCAAGCTTGAGAAATCCATTTATGGATTAAAACAAGCATCTCGTAGCTGGAATCTTTGTTTTGATGAGAAGGTCAAAGAGTTTGGTTTCTCGAGAAGTGAAGATGAGTCTTGCGTGTATGTCAGAACTAGTGGGAGTATAGTTAGCTTCTTGGTACTATATGTGGATGACATACTACTTATAGGAAATGACATCCCAACCTTGCAGGAGGTTAAGTCCTGGCTTGGGAAGTGCTTTGCTATGAAGGACCTAGGGGAGGCTGCCTATATCCTAGGGATAAGGATATTAAGAGAAAGGAGTAAGAGACTAATTGGACTTAGTTAGAGTACCTACTTGGATAAGGTGTTGAAAAGGTTCAACATGCAGAATTCCAAGAAAGGAGATTTACCGATCCAAAGCAATGGCAAACTGAGTAAGACTCAGAGTCCGAGTACAGAGGCAGAGATAGCTGAGATGAGCCAATTACCGTATGCTTCTGCTGTTGGCTCGATCATGTATGCAATGACTTGTACCCGCCCTGATGTGGCATTTGCTTTGAGCATGGTCAGCAGGTATCAGGGGAACCCTGGCAAGGCTCATTGGACCGCGGTAAAGAACATTCTCAACTACCTGCGGAGGACTAAGGACTGGATCCTTACCCTTGGTGGGAGTGATGACTTGAGAGTATTAGGGTATAGTGATGTTGGTTTTCAGACTGATAAGGATAACTTCCGCTCTCAGTCGAGCTGGATCTTTACCTTAAATGGAGGGGAAATTTCTTGGAAGAGTTCCAAGCAGGAGACGGTGGCTGATTCGACTTGTGAATCAGAGTATATAGCAGCGAGTAAAGCAGCGAAGGAGGTGATATGGCTAAAGAACTTCATCGGAGAACTTGGAGTTGTACCAACTATTAAGGAACCTATGGAGATTTTCTGTGACAACAATAGTGCGGTTGCCTTAGCCAAGGAACCAAGAGATCATGGCAGATCCCGACACATTGACAGAAAATATCACTTCATAAGACACAAGATTGAAGAAGGACTCCTCGTGACAAGGAGAATATCGTCGGATGAGAATCCTGCAGATCCCCTTACGAAGGGACTGACGAGGGTTAAGCATTTTCAGCATGCGAGGCGCATCGGGCTGAGGGACGATATTAGTTTTTCAGATTAGATAGTTTTCCTGAAACTTGTAAAATGTAATTGACGTTTGATGATGAATAAAATTTGTGATTTATTTATGAGTAAAGTGTTACTATCATTGTCAATTATTTACTATTGTTTCAGTTTTGCATGTTTTGACTTCCAGAATAATTAATTTATTCAAACCTCCACAATCGGTCATACGTCGGAAGTAGGTATGAATCAAGATTGTCATGAATTGGGTTTGTAGATGGCAAAAGGTGTTCAGACATGGCAATGGTTGCTGCAACATTCATGAGTACTCATAAGTTATGAGTATTGGTATAAACCCACGCTCACTTGTATCACTTCATGGAATTTATCTCGAGTGATCGTGAGACGATAATATCATATAAGTCTTCAAACCTAGAGATATGAGTTGTTACCTATGAGTTGGTTGTGCATTGATTGCACGTAAACGCATCAGTAACTTGATGTTATAAAACGTGCCTTTGTGTACAATTCAACAAGTAGTAGAACAAGCATAGGAGTCGAAGTTTATCTGTTCCTTCTAGAAATAGAAGCGATATATGGGCCCCTCGATGATTTTGTGTTGACCCATGTACCGGGCCCGGTCAGGACTAAACTGATGTGTTTAGTAAATTTCTTTGTCAAACAAATCGGAAATCGAGAAACAACTGCCAGACAATAAGCAAGACATAGTTCCATGTGTTTGTCCGGCTGATATCATGAGAACAGAGGATTAAATGATCACTTGTCTTAAAATGGTGCTTCATAGTTCAACAGAGTTTTCGAGAGCTACGATTGCTGGTTGGTTCCTGAAGTTATATAGGCAAATAGAGTTATTAGACTTATCCAAGTGGGAGTCTATTGGATAAGGTGTCTAAGTCCATTACTTATTTGGTATATACTTGACCCGACCCGGCATGGTCCATTTGGGTTGCATTTCACCCGAACAAGTTATGGATAATTTATGAGAGTTATACACATATGTTTATTAATATATTATAAGTTATAATATATTAATATGAGGTTATGTTATTTAATTAGTCTTAGTCTTAAATTAATTATGAATTAATTTAGAGATTAAAAGGAAGACTAATTAGATTATGGGCTATTGGTTTTATATGGTGTGGGCTAACACTCATTTGTTAATGGGCTAGGCTTGGATGGAAGTCCATGGATGATCCATGGATCTTTTAACCCATGGGTCCTTGGAAAAGGAAAGGTCATGGGTTATTAGGGTTTCACCCTAACCATGTACACTATATAAGCATGCTTATGGTGCATGAAATGGAACTAGTGAACTAGTGTGTGTGCTTGTGTGTGGCCGAAATTAGTGTGTGTATACACTCTCTCAAAGTTTTCCAAGTGCTTGTGGTGATTTGTGATTCCATTTGAGGCATTCACACTATTGGTGCTTGGCCCTCAAACTCCTTAAGAATCAAACTCATCAAAAAGGTATGTAATCTCTTCTAACTCTTTTATGTTGAAATGCTCCCCATGCCATGTTAGATAGGTTATGAACCTTGGAAAATTATTATTTTGCATGTATTTAGACAAACATAGATCCAAGGTTTATTAGGGTTGCATGCACACTTAGGAAGTGTTAGATTGCTCAAAACCCAACAATCCGTAGGTACTTTTCTTGTGAGTTCTGTGCCTACTTTGGTATTATTTGACTCGGGTGCGAGTCGGTCGTTTGTTTCCGTAGCATTTAGTCAGCACATTAGTACCCGTCGAGAGGCATTGGATCAGCCTCTACAAGTTTCCATAGCTGATGAGCGAGCAGTGTATGCTTCGGATGTGATTCGAGGATGTGTCCTTAAGATCTTCGGTGTGGAGTTTCCGATTGATCTGGTTCCGATCGTGATGGGGGACGTGTGTGTTATAGTGGGTATGGATCGGTTGAGCCGATATGGAGCTGTGATAGACTGCGAGTGTCAATTGGTGACGATTTGAGACCCTAGTGTGGGAGTTCTTACGGTGTACGGTGAGGGTACACATACGGGGTCAGCATTTTGTTCGGCCGCCAGAGCGAGATAGGGTCTACAGCAGGGTTGTAGGGGATTTGTGGCATATGTGATGGATGTGAGGGTTGATTCAGAGAGACCGAAGTCAGTTGATGAAGTTCCGATAATGCATGAGTTTCCAGATGTGTTTCCAGAGGAGTTGTCGGGTGTGCCTCCGGAGAGGCAGGTAGAGTTCGGTATTGAATTGGTTCTGGGAGCTGCGCCTATCGCCAAGGCGCCTTATCGCCTTGCGCCTCCGGAGATGCAGGAGTTATCCTCGTAGCTCTAGGAGCTGCTGGGGAAGGGGTTTATAAGGCCGAGGAGTTTGCCATGGGGGGCACCTATTCTTTTTGTCAAGAAGAAGGATGGTTTGCACCGGATGTGCATTGATTATCGTGAGTTGAATAAGCTAACGGTCAAGAACCGTTACCCATTGCCGAGGATCGATGATTTGTTCGATCAGTTGCAGGGAGCATCTTGGTCCTCCAAGATCGATTTGAGGTTTGGTTATCATCAGGTGAGGGTGCGGGAGGAGGACATCCAGAAGACAGCATTCCAGACTTGTTATGGGCATTACGAGTTTGTGGTGATGCCTTTCGGACTCACCAACGCACCGGCGGTGTTTAGGGATCTCGAGAACAGGGTGTACAGGCCGATGTTGGATCGCTCAGTGATCATGTTCATCGACGACATTTTGGTATATTCGAGATCCAGAGAGCAGCATGAGGAGCATTTGAGGGAGATCCTTAGAGTTCTGAGATCGGAGAGGCTTTATGCCAAGTTCTCCAAATGTGAGTTCTGGCTACGAGGGGTTCAGTTTTTGGGGCATCTCATTAACCAGAATGGGATATTGGTCGATCTGACCAAGATTGAGGCGGTCATGAGGTGGGAGGTGTCGAGATCACCCACCGAGATCAGGAGTTTTCTGGGTTTGGCCGGCTATTATCGGAGATTTATTAAGGATTTCTCCAAGATCGCCGTGCCACTCACCAAGTTGACCCGGAATGGTGTTGCGTTTTCTTGGGGTCCGGAGCACCAGACCTCGTTCAAGACACTTCGCCAGAAATTATGCAAAGCCCCAGTGTTAGCCCTTCCGGAAGGGATGGAGGATTTTGTGGTATATTGTGATGCATCGATATCCGGATTAGGAGCGGTGCTTATGTAGAGGGGGCATGTGATAGCATATGCATCGAGGCAGCTTAAGCCTCATGAGTCGAGATATCTCACTCATGATTTGGAGCTGGGAGCGGTAGTGTTCGCTCTCAAGATCTGGCGACATTATCTGTATGGGGTTCGGTGTACGATATACACGGACCACAAGAGCTTGAAGTATTTTATGGACCAGCCCAACCTGAATATGCGCCAGAGGAGGTGGTTGGATGTGGTCAATGATTATGATTGTGAGATCCTGTACCACCTGGGCAAGGCTAATGTTGTAGCCGATGCACTGAGCCATAGGGCGGAGGGCGCCCCAATGCGAGATGTTTGTTTGAGATTAACAGTGATGACCCCGATGTTGGATGCTATTCGTGGGGCACAGGCTGAGGCTGTGAAACCAGAAAGCCAGAAGAGAGAACGAGTTGTCGGGCTGGTATCGGAATTCGTTACCGATAGCCGGGGGCTTATGACATTTCAGGTTCGGATATGGGTACTGTCCGTGGGCGGAACACGTACCATTTTGATGGAGGAGGCTCATCGATCAAAATTCTCGATCCATACCGGGGCCACTAATATGTATTTGGACTTGAAAAAGGAATATTGGTGGCCCTGTATGAAGAGGGATGTCGCATGGTTTGTAAAGAGATGCTTGACCTGTCACAGGGTGAAGGCCGAGCACCAGCGTCCACATGGTAAGCTGCAGCCATTAGATTTTCCCGAGTGGAAATGGGAACAGATTACCATGGATTTCATCACCAAATTGCCAAGGACCATGAGGGGTGTCGATGCAATTTGGGTGATTGTGGACAGGTTGACGAAGAGTGCTCACTTTCTGGCCATCAGTGAGAGCTCTTCTACGGAGAGGTTGGCAGAGATATACGTGAGAGAGGTGGTATTGCGGCACGGAGTGCCGATCTCAATTGTCTCAGATCGAGATGTTCGTTTCACTTCCAGATTCTGGAAGAAGTTTCATGAGGAATTGGGTACGAAACTGCATTTTAGTACCGCATACCACCCACAGACTGATGGGCAGAGTGAGCGGACGATTCAGACGCTCGAGGACATGCTCCATGCATGTGTGTTGGATTTTGGCGGGATTTGGGACATGTATTTGCCCTTGGCGTAGTTTTCTTATAACAACAGCCATCATTCGAGCATTGGCATGCCGCCCTTTGAGTTGTTGTATGGGAGGAGGTGTCGGACCCCTATTTGCTGGGGAGAGGTAGGGCATCGTGTGATGGGTAGTACCAAGATTGTGCTTCAGAAGACAGAGCAGATCCAACAGGTCAGACAGAGGTTATTGACCGCTCAGAGTCGTCAGAAGAGTTATGCAGACAGACGTCGGTCCGAGCTCGAGTTTCAGGTCGGCGACTTCGTGCTCCCGAAGGTCTCTCCTTGGAAAGGAGTGATCCGATTCAGGAAGAGGGGCAAGTTGGGGCCTCGATATATTGGTCCTTTCAGGGTGATCGCGAGGGTAGGCAGGGTAGCCTATCGTTTGGAGTTGCCGGCGGAGTTGGGTTAGATTCATGACATTTTCCACGTGTCGCAGCTGCGAAAGTGTATAGCCGACGAGTCGGCGGTGGTGCCATTAGAAGATATTCAGGTGGATGCGAGCCTGAATTATGTTGAGAGACCGGTGGCGATTAGGGATCGGAAGATCAAGGTTTTGAGGAACAAGGAGGTTCCTCTGGTGCAGGTCCAGTGGTAGCATTGGAAAGGGTCAGAGTTAACTTGGGAACCGGAGTGTGAGATGCGGGAGCAGCATCCAGAGTTGTTTGCAGAGTGAGACTTCGAGGGCGAAGTCTAATTCTAGTGGGGGAGAATTGTAACATTCGGATTCCTAGGTATTATAATCTGTTCTTTTATTTTTGGGTGTTGTTGGGAGACTCGGCGAGTTGGCGTCTAAACTTGCCGAGTATTGTCGCGGATTCGTATGCGAGTTCACAGCTGGACTCGGTGAGTTCATGAGTGGACTCGGCGAGTCCATGCTGTTTAATGACACCCTAATTTCCAGGGTTTGAGACCAATTTAAAGGGTCTTAGGGACGTCATTTGCAGCCACCAACCCCCAGAGAGAAATCCTAAGAGATCTAGAGCGCTTGTGAGGAAGGAGAGGCCATTTCTTGATCCTTTGTTGGTGTTTTTGCAAGAAGGTGGTGACCAAGGCAAGAGGCGGCTGAAGGAGGTGCGATTTTGGCGATTCCTGAGCTCATAGAGACCATATTGAGGTATTTTGCTCGGACCTTCTTCAGTTTTGGTGTTGATTCTTAGTGTTAGGGTTTTCTAACCCTTTTTGTGGTTGAATAAGTGGAGCATTGGTCCTTTATCGAGTCTATGTTTGGGATCTGGACCCAAAGAGGTCCAGAGACCTTAACCCTTGGAGCTTTATGAGTCATTTTGGGATCCATGAGCTTGGGATGTCATTTTTGGGGCTAAATCACCAATTTGGACCATTTAGATGTTATATGACTGTCAAGGTCTGAACTTTATGTGATTATCATGCTTGGGAAGGCCAGATCTATGAATGTATGGAATAGATCTGACCTCAGGAGTTGTATGGAGTTTGTGCATGACATGAACTCGCTGAGTCCGAAGAACAGACTCGACGAGTAGTATGAAGGTTTCCCGTAAATCACTCAGTGAATGGACTTGCCGAGTTGGGGAATAACTCGGTGAGTCAGGGTGAGTCAGGGGGACTAGAGTTCAAGGCGGAACTCGCCGATTTGTTCTTGAGACTCGGCGAGTTGAGTCGGGGTGGCCCCGCGATTCATGCCAGGTGGAACTCGTCGAGTTAGGGGAAGTACTCGACGTGCCAAGAGAGGGACTAAGAGAGTCAGTGGACACGTGTGGACTCACCGAGTCGCCCTAGTGCACTCGACGAGTCGGGTCAAAGTTTGACCGTTGACCTTGTTGACTTTTAGGGTTGAGTACAGTTGTATTTATGAGAGTATTTGCTTTATGTGATTAGGCGGAGGCTAGATCACATTTCTACCGAGTCAGATATTTACCGAGACACCGAGGTGAGTCTTCTCACTATACGTTACCTAGAGTGGTATATTGTGTGGACCAGAGGGTCTTATGTGTTATGTATGAGATTATGTGCTATGTGTTATATGTATGTTGTATGATGTTATAGACCGGACCGAAGGGTCCAAAGATACAGACCGGGCCGTAGGGCCCAACGAGGTATGACCGGACCAAAGGGTCCAACGAGCTACGGGACTGGAGGGTCCCGCTGAGACACATCGACCGGAAGGTCGTAAAAAAAATATTATAGCCTCGAGTGGCATATTTGTTGTATGCGGTATTTTGGGGAACTCACTAAGCATTTATACTTACAGTTGTTGTGTTATGTGTTTCAGGTACTAGTGATGAGCGCAGGAAGGCGCTGGCATGATTCGTACACACACACGCATTGGAGTTTATGTTTGAGATTCTGGGGAGATGTTTTGTGATGATAACATTTGATACAATATGTTTTGACATGATTTTATGAGTAAATGAATGTTTTAAAAATGAAAAATTGTTTTAAAAATTTACGTTGTTACACACACCCTAAAATTTAGGGTTTAGGAACTGGGCGGGTACGCCTGGCATACTCATATGTACGCCTAATGTACTCCCTCCTCCACCTTGACTCATTCGATGACTTATGTCTGGTGTACAAGGCTAGTACGCCCAACGTAAGTGGCTAAAATGCAAATTTTCTTTTAAATAAAAATATCACAAAGTGCTTAAATACCATACCTGGAAATGGGGTGTTACAAATCTCCCCCACTAGAATCAGACTTCTCCCTCGAAGTCAGCCTCTGCGAATAGATCCCGGTTAATGCTCTCGCGTCTCATCCTCGGGCTCCCAAGTCCACTTAGAGACTCTTCGATGTTTCCACTGAACTTTAACCAAGTTCACCACCTTATTCCTCAAGGTTTTCACTTTCTGATCCAGAACTGCCACCGGCCTCTCAATGTAATTCTGGTGACCATCGACCTGAATGTCCTCCAAAGGAACGATAGTTGTCTCATCAGCTATACACTTCCTCAACTGGGAAACATGGAAGGTATCATGAATCTATCTCAACTCTTTGGGTAGCTCCAAGCGGTAAGCCACCTTGCCCACACGAGCTAACACTTTGAAAGGGCCAATAAACCTAGACCCCAGCTTGCCCCGCTTCCTGAAGCGGATAACACCCTTCCAGGGTGATACTTTCAGAAGCACCAAATCTCCAACCTGAAACTCTAATTCATAGCGTCGCCGATCTGTATAACTATTCTGGAGGCTCTGGGTCATCAATAAACTCTATCTGACTTGTTGGATAAGCTTGGTCGTCTTGAGCATTATCTCAGTGCTCCCCATGATCCTCTGTCCAACCTCGCCCCAACAAATAGAAGTCTGACACCTATTCCCATATAGAAGCTCAAAGGGAGGCATGTCAATGTTGGCATGATGGTTGTTGTTGTAAGAAAACTCAGCCAAAGGAAGGTAGGAGTCCCAGCTCCCACCAAAATCAATGATCCAAGCATGCAACATATCCTCTAGTATCTGAATAGTCCGTTCACTCTGCCCGTCAGTCTGCAGATGATAGGCAATACTAAAATGCAACCGGGTGCCCAATTCTTCGGGAAACCTCTTCTAAAATCTAGAAGTAAGACGAACATCTAGATCCGACACAATAGAAGTAGGCACCCCATGCTGAGCTACCACATCTAGAACATAAATCTCAACTAGTTCTCTGCAAAAGAGCCCTCACTCATGGTTAATAAGTGAGCACTCTTCATCAAACAATCCACTATAACCTAGATAACATCAAAACCCTTTGCAGTCTTGGGCAATTTAGTAATGAAATTTATCGTGATATGCTCCAAGTTCCACAGTGGAACCTCCAAACGCTGCAACTTTTTGTGAGGGTGCTGGTGCTCGGACTTGACCTTCCGGCAGGTCAAGCACCGCTCTACAAACCAGGCCACATCCCTCTTCATACACGACCACTAATAATTATGCTTCAGGTCAAGATATTTTTGGATTAGTGTCTAAGTCCATAACTATTTTGGTATGTACTTGACCCGATGGTGCATGGTCCTTTTGGGTTGCCTTCACCAAAGCAACTTGATAGGATGAATTATGGAGAGAAAGGATTAAATATGATTTATTAATATATTATGAGAATAATATATTAAAGGAGAAATCATATTGTTTAATTAATATTAGTCAAGAATTAATAAGAATTAAGTTTGTGGCTAAAAGAGATTAATTAAACTTAAGGGACTGGAATTGTAATTATAAGATAATTGCAATTTGGGCTATGGATTGCCTTATATTAAGGAGTGGATGAATTCTATGGGGAAACCCATTAGAAATCGTCCAAGGCCTTTAAGGAAAGGAGTCCATGGGTTGCTTAGGGCTTAAGCATCCAAATTAGGGTTTCCTTGTTAGATAACCCTAATAGTCTCACTATATATAGAGCCCTTATGCCCCAAAAACGTGGACAAGCTTCCTTCTAGGGTTTCCACATGTTTTGGGCAGCCTCCTTCTCTTCTCCTCTTCATCCTCTTGCTCTTGGTGTTTGTGAACCATTAGAGGAGTGACATTTGTGACTCTAAGCTTTCTAAAGTCAATACAAGGAGGATTTGAGATTGTTATTGCTACATAACAATCAAGGTATGATCTAAACCCTAATTATATGTTATATTGATTATCATATGCTAGATCTAGGGTTTATAGTCTTGGATAAATTGCATGTACAATAAAGAAACCTAGATCCAAGCATTAGGGTTTGTATGAGCACATAGTATGTTCTTATGACTAAAACCCATCAGCTACATCTTGGTAGCCCCCATGTGAATGGAGAATCTCAACTTATGGGCCTCCTCCATCAATACCCATCAAGCCCCACCCATATATGTCACCCAAACCCATACATGAAAAGTCAAAAGCCCCCTACTGTCAATATCAAAGGCTGAAATCTGACCGAAAACCCGCTCACTCATTCGTTTCTCTTCCTTTATGGCCTCTGACTGTGCTTCCTTAATTGCTTCCAAGGTTGGGGTCATTACAGTCATCCTCAAACACACCTCCTTAACTGGGGCACTGATTGTTCTCCGACTCAAGGCATCGACCACCACATTGGCCTTTCCTAGGCGATACAGAATCTCACAGTCATTATCTTTCACTACATCCAGCCACCTTCTCTGCTTCATGTTCAAGTTAGGCTGATCCATAAGGTATCTCATGACCTGATGGTCCATGTAGATGGTACACCGAACTCCATAAAGATAGTGGTTCCAAATCGTGAGAGTGAAGACCACCGCCCCCAATTCCAAATCACGAGTGGGATACTTCGCCTCATGATGCTTCGGCTGCCTCGAAGCGTATGCAATCACATGCCCTTTCTGTGACAACACAACACCCAACCCTAAAATGGATTCATCACAGTAAACCACAAAATCCTCAACTCCCTCAGGGAGGGAAAGCACTAGTGCCTCACAAAGTCTTTGTGAAGAGTCTCGAATGACGCCTGCTGATCAGGCCCCCAATTGAACACAACATCCTTCCTCGTCAACTTAGTTAGAGGAACTGCAATATTGGAGATATCTCGAATGAATATCCGAAAATATCCTGCCATACCGAGGAAGCTCTGAGTCTCAGGTGGAGACTTCGACACTTCCCACCGCATCACTGCCTTTTTCTTGGCTGGGTCAACCAAAATACCGTTCTGGTTGACGAGGTGTCCCAGAAACTGCACCTCGTGTAACCAGAACTCACACTTGTAGAGCTTGGCGTATATCCTCTCCATCCTCAAAACCCCAAGAATATCACGTAAATGCTTCTCATGTTGCTCTCTGGTCTTCGAATAGACCAAGATGTCATTGATGAAGACGATCATTGACCAATCCAGCATAGGCCTACAAACTCGGTTCATGAGATCCATGAACGTCATCGATATGTTGGTGAGTCCAAAAGACAACACCACGAACTCGTAATTCCCATAACGAGTTCAAAATGTCGTCTTCTGAATATCCTCTTGTCACACCCTCGTCTGATGGTAGCTAGACCTCATATCAATCTTGGAAAACCAAGATGCCCCTTACAAATGATCGAAGAGATCATGAATCCTCGGCAATGGATAACGGTTCTTCACCGTCAGTTTATTCAACTCCCGGTAATCAATGCACATCCGGGGTGAACCATCCTTCTTCTTGACAAAAAGGATCGATGCTCCCCACGGTGAACTGCTCGGTCGAATAAACTCCTTTCCTAACAGCTACTGAATCTGGGAGGATAACACCTGCATCTCAGGAGATTCAAGACGATACAGTGCCTTGGCAATTAGCGCCGCACCAGTGATCAAATGGATCCGGAACTCACTTGCCTTTTAGGAGGCACATACGACAACTCTTCCAGAAAAACGTTAGGGAAATCACGCACAATAGGAACATTAGAAATGGAAACTGGTCTCTTCTCATCAACCTGGGTATCCACAACATATGCTAGATAACCCATACATCCATGATGTAAACACTGCCTCGCCTTGGTGGCAGAACAGAAAGCTAATCATGACCTAGTACCCACGTCGTAGATGGTCAGCACTCCCCCACTAGGATCTCGAACTGTTACCAATTTCCACTCACAGTCAGTCAATCAGAGTCCCAAACTGACTCCACAAATCCATACAAACGAGAACACAGACATCTCCCACCACAATAGGGATAAGAGATATTGGATACCCAAAAAAATCTCTAATATACAACCCCGATAGATGTCAGTAGCAGAGACCGGATGTTCATAAGTTATAGAAACTCTCAGTGGCCTGATCAAGGCCTCCCATGCAATACTAAAACCATGACAAAAATACGATGACACAAAAGACTGACTTGCATCTGAGTCACACAGCACTAATGCAGGTACAAAATTTACAAGGAAAGTACTTAACATGAACAATATCATGAGCAAAGATAAATAAATCAGTAGAAGTAAATAAAGAACACATACCAGCCACGACGTTTGGAGCTGCTCTGATCTCCTCTGTTGTCAACTGAAATGCTCTCCCTTGAGCCCTCAGAGTCGAGGCCTTCCCCTTCCGGACATCAGTAATACGCAGGGTCACAGGGGCTGGAGTCTGAACAGTCCTAGATGCAAGTTGCGAACGCTCGACCTTCACATGACTCATCTGGTTGAAATCAAAGCAAACCCGAAATACCTTGGGGAAATACTTAGCCATATGCCCCTCATTGCCATACATGTAGCAAATAGTCCTCGATCGACAGGGTCCCTTGTGACCCTTGTCGCACTTGCTACAAGTGCGGCCCTTCTGGCCTCCAGCTCTCGAGTCAGTGGTTTGGGCTACTTAGTCGTCGGCTGTGACTGAACCGGTCTCCTATCGTGACCCTTGTCGCACTTGCTACAAGTCCCACCTGGGTCTCCAGCTCGATCTCTCTCCTCCTAGCATTGGTTTGCAGCTCAGCTAAGGTCCGATACGAAGTGTTCACCACAAACTCACGGATATCCATCCTTATAATACTCAGATACCAACTCACACATGCATGCTCATTTGACATGTTCTTAGGGAAAACAGAGCCCTCTCATGAAACATCTTGGTGATCTCAGTCACTTTCTCTGTCTTCTGCTTGAGAGACATGAACTCCTGGGCCAACCTCTCTCCCTCAACCACTGACACAACGTCATCTTTGAACATCTCAGTAAATCTCTCCCAGGTCACTACTGAATGCTCTGCAAGAGTATAGTCAGCTGTCACAAATTTCCACCAATCCTTCTCTGGACAGGGGCAAGTGTAAAAATAACCCTCAACATAAAAAAAATCCATCCCATCATAGTAATCGGGTCTTGGGTCCCATCAAACTTTGGTGGCTTTGTGTTGTTGAACTCCTGATACCACAATGAATCACCCCTATAGCCTCGCATTAGTAACGGTTGCGGTCGCTGCGGCAGCAGAAGCCTTAGTGACGACGGCATAGCGCTCGTCAAAAGTCTCAATCGGTGTGGTCTTAATAGACCTAAACATCTTTGGTATAGCCCTTCTGATTGTCGCAACCACTTCAGCGGCAACGATCCTATGGATCTCATCATCACTGGTACTCGGCCTCTCGGGGTCGCTGGAGCCTGAACCTCGAGTAACCACCATACTAAATCACACAAGAAAACCATCAGAATAAGGCTAAAGCACATACACAAATACTTACACACTCCTGCAAGTTCCTTAGTTCCTCAAGATTCCTTCTTGAGCCATATACGGATCCGGCGCTTTTAATAGTATGGGCCCAATACTACCTTCCACACCAACCTGTATTTGTCTCAAGTCGTCCTTTCAAGACCCTATGTTAGAAGAACTCTATTCCTCAAGAGAATCTATACACCCGACCTGTTGGTTCCTCAAACCCACTTCTAAGCATCTAGGTACTCATTCTAGATTGCTCCCCTGCACCGTTCTGCCTCACAATATCTCTACTATCCTCACCATTCGCTTCGCGCATGCCAATCTTACACAATATGGGACTCGATAAACGGTCGAATAAATGATTCTACCTCAAGTCCACAACCAAATAAGGAACATGAAGAAAGGCTAAGTAAGGCAATATAATACTATAAAATCCTCAATGTGTATAATTATGCAGCATACACCACGCAAATAACAACGACAGGTTCAATCTTATGAAAGAAACTTCCTAGGCTAAAGGCCTCATAAATCAGGCAACCCTGTCACACTTTTACTATAGGATCCTGAGCCTATCACTAGCATGCAGTTCTACCAGTTTATAAGTTATCAGCACTACACTACTCATAGAAATAATAAATATATTTTGGGAAACTACTGCTCGATCTTTGGTTGATTGTACACACTGCTTCACCGAGTTTTCTTCTTGGAAGTCTTCGTTTCTTTTGAAAAGTTTTTATAAAATCCGCAAATCCTTAGCTTGATTTTGGAATTCCCTTAGGATTCATCCAAATCCCTCAAACCATGACTCTGATACCAATTTGTAACAAGCAAGAATACAAATCCACATTAAAAATATCAGAGTGTCCCAAAAATATCCAATAACGAAATCTCTAATCGAATGTGTACAATCAAGCCTTCGCTTTCCCGCAATTCTCAAAAGTACCTGAAACAAATTTAATCCACAACTGTAAGCACAAATCTTAATAAGTTCCCTAAAATATCACATACATCACAACACATAAAACAACTATGGGTTATCAGCAACCCTAGAGACTACCCGAAGTCTCAGCACATATAAACAACACAAACACAATAATAGCATTTAGACCGAGTCGGTCATCATATATATATATATATATATATATATATATATATATATATATATTCTACCACACAAGTAAGAATAAATGAGGAAACTCACCAGGTACTGATAACTGATAGAACCAACACCCGAACTATCGGAACTAGACTCTGCCTAATTAAATACATTATTTAACCTTAAGTAATAATTAAGGTATCTCCACACATGCTACTAAGCCCAAGACAATTCTATTCCATACTTAAAGTAAAAGATCATTTTACCCCTCACCATTCACTTATTACTCAAATGGTAAAATTCCAAAAAAGTCAACAAAATTCAACATTGGTAACTACGCTCGGCATACTCAACTCTACGTTGGGTGTATAGTGCAACACCAGAAAAAGGGCTCGCATCTGGCTATGCGGGGCATAGCCAGGTGTACGCTCAACGTACGTAAGTTGTTCTCAAAACATTCATGCAAAACGTCTTAATCCTTAAGATATCCATTCCAAACACATATATGGCCCTTAAAGAATGTCTTAATCCATAAAGTCTTTGACTTTAATCCTTTGCATGGCTACAAGGAGCTAAAACCCAAAACCCTAACTTTTTTACTTCATTAAAACCCCATAACTCTTGCATGGGAGAAAAGGGGTGGCCAAGATAGCCTTTTTATGACTCAAGACATCTTAGAATGTGTGAAAGGATGACTTAATAACTCTGGAGTACTCCATACTCACAAAGATCCAAGCTTTGGGACAAAAAGGACCAAAATGCAAGATTAAATAAGATCTACTTAAACAAGCTCCGAGATTTGAACTTTACACCTTGAAAAGGTGCACAAGAAGATAAAGTTTTTGGATCTACAAGCTAAAGTGCACCACCACCTCTTGAATGATCTTCTTTCTAGTACCAAACACTCAAGATTCACTTTCCAAGCTTCAAATCTCTCATACACAAGCTAGGGTTTCATTCTAGGGTTTAGGTGGAGACATGGAGTGGAGTTTGGATGAGAGAATGTCCAAAGGAGGGTGTAACAGCCCGGATTTCCAGGTATCTTTATTGTTTATGATTTTGGTGTTTTGAGAGGGGACTCGGCGAGTTGGAGCTCAGACTCGCCGAGTAGGGTCGCGATTCTGGACGCGGGATTCGCCTGGACTCGGCGAGTCCAGGATATGGACTCGGCGAGTCCGCGCTGTTTAATGAAACCCTAATTTCTCGGGTTTGGGACCTATTTAAAGGGCCTTATGGCCGTCATTTGTGCTCACCAGTCCCTTGAGTGAAACCCTAATCGAGTGTGAGCTTTTGGAGCAAAGTAGGAGGCCATTATTGATCTTGGAGGTGTCATCTTGCAAGGAAATGGAAAATCAGCTAAGGGGGAAAGCAAGAGGAGCCATCTTCTGAGGGTTTGGAGTCCAGAGCATCACTATTGTGGTAATACCTTCGAGCTATCCTCTTCTATGTTGATGTTTACATTGATTTAGGGTTTATTGAACCCTTTTGTGGCTAGATCTTGTGCTCCCTTGGTCCCTTAAGCGATTTAGACCATAGATCTGGACCCTTGGAGGTCCAGAGTGTCCCTTTGCCCAAGCTTTTTGGGAATCAATGGAGGTTTTGGATTGGGATCCTTATGCCTTAGGTCAAAATGCTACTTATGAGCCATGGGGTGTGTTATGGACACCAAGTTAGGGGCTTTACGTGATGAATCAGTCTAGGAAGGCCAGATCTATGAATTGTTGGAGCAGATCTAACCTTAGAAGCGAGTTTGAGTGATTGCATGGTATGGACTCGCCGAGTCCGATGAGCAGACTCGGCGAGTAGCTTGAAGATTGCCTTGAGTTCGCTCAGTGAGTGGTCCATTCGGGTCATAGGTTGACTCAATGAGTCAGGGTGAGTTAGAGAGGGTTGACAGGTGCTGGGACTCGCCGAGTTGTTCTTGAGACTCGGCGAGTTGAGTCGGGGTGGCCCCGCGATTCTTCCAGGTGGAACTCGTCGAGTCAGGGGGATTGCTCGACGTGTAAGAAGGGAATCCTAGAGAGTTGGTGAAAACGTCTAGACTCGCCGAGTTGCCCTTGTGTACTCGCCGAGTCCGGTCAAAGTTGACCGTTGACCGTTGACCAGAGTTGACCTGTGTTGACTTCTTAGGGATAGTCAACCTTAGAGATAAAAAGTGTTAATAAGAGATGTATGATGTTATAGGGAGATTGTAGCTCGAAGGATCGAGCACGAGTGATTTCGGGATTTGCTAGCTATCGATATTCACGAGGTGAGTCTTCTCACTATACTGTACCCGGAAGGGTTTGATTGTGTGACCGGAAGGTCGGATATGATATGAGACATATGTGTTATATGTGATAAGTTAATTGTTATATGTGCTATGTATGATATGTTTAATGCGGGCCGGAAGGCATTATGTTATGGGCCGGAAGGCATTGTAGTGTGGACCGAAGGGTTGGCGTGGGTAGGACCGGAAGGTTTACCCAGCAGGGACGGAAGTCCCCTGAGACACATGGACCGGAAGGTCAAGGCTTGGAAAGGCGTATGTGCGTAAGTTGTATTTTGGGGAACTCACTAAGCGATTATGCTTACAGTTGTTGTGTATGTGTTTCAGGTACTAGCGAGTACCGTGGGAAGGCGCCGGCGTGATCTGTACACACTGATAGATGATTTATTATCTTGGGATTCATATGATTTGTATTATGATATGACACGTTGAATGTTTATGCCTTGTTTTGGATGAAAATACTTTCTTTTGAAATAAAAAAAAATTTGTTTAAAAATTTCCGTTGTTACAAATTGGTATCAGAGCCTTGGTTTGAGGGATTCGGGTACACCTTCGGGCGTAACTGAACTCAAACCGAGGACTTGAGGAAAACTTTTAAAATAAAGGCATAAAATCTTTATAAAGTATTTGTGGTAAACAAGAATGAAGCAGTGTGTACGATCAGCCAGCGCCCGAACGGTAAAGATCCCCAAAATACCCTTACAATGTTGTGTTAAGAGATATGATATGATATGAATTGTTATGCATGCTAAAAGACTAGGTATTCATGATAGGACTAGAGTGGCCTAATTTGTGATGCCTTAGTCTAGGGAAGTCTGTTGCTATGAGATGTTGTGATAGCGAGCGGGTAGTTAGTGCATAACAAGAGTAGAGTACTCACGATCCGGGGTTTGGGGAGGAGAACTTGGGATGAATGCTGATGCGGTGTGGTCGGTAGTATTGGGCCCGTACTACCGAAGACACCGGGTCAGTGGGCAACCCAAGTAGGAATCCCTAGGTATCGGAGACTGAGTAGGGTTGCGTTATCGAGTACGATTATGCTCGATAGAGTCTCTGATAAGTTCTATGTTGTATTTCAGAGGCATCATGGTTGGACCACGCCACAGACCGAGTACGAGCAGTGTGAGTGACGAGGAGATTCGTCAGATGATTCATGAGGAGGTGGCTGCGGCGATCCGGGCCGAGATTCCGGAGATGTTTGGGTCTATTAAGACCACTTTGATGGAGACCTTTGATGAGCGGTACGCCGCGTTGACTGAGGCTGCAGCCGCTGCAGCTACCGCAGTTGTGGCCGCTGCCAGGCCACAGGGAGGTGACTCGTTGCTGTTTCGGGAGTTTAGCAACACGAAGCCACCTGAGTTTGACGGGACGCAGGATCCAATCGCTGCGATGAGGTGGATTGCTGATATCGAGGGATGCTTCTACACTTGTTCATGTCCGGAGCATCTGAGGGTACGGTTCGCCTTGAACCAGCTCCGTCTGGGAGCGAAGGATTGGTGGAAGTTCGTGACGGCGAACTTCACTTTAGCAGAGATTTCAGCTGTGACGTGGGAGAGGTTTACCTCTATGTTCAGAGACGAGTACGTTCCGCCGGTGGAGAGGGAACGGTTGGTTCAGGAGTTCTTGACCCTCAAGCAGGGTACTGATTCGGTTACGGTGATCACGCGGAAGTTTCATGAGAGGGCGATGTTCTGCCCCGAGCAGGTGTCCACAGAGCAGGCTCGGATGAGCCGGTATTTGGGTGTGTTGAGGAGGGATATTCGGGAGTTCGTGTCGAACTCCACATATCATACCTTTGCTAAGCTTCAGGCGAATGCCAGGAAGCGCGAGATCGAGTTGGAGACCCAGGCCAGGGAGGAGGCCGAGTCTCAACGGGTGGATCGGCGGCCAGCTCAGTCTCAGCCGGCAGCCAAGCGGACTAAGTCCGCCGATTCGAGGACGGGAGGTCCGAAGGGGCGCACTTGCGGAAAGTGCGGCAAGGGTCACGAGGGGACATGTCGGTCTGGTGCTTGCTACAAGTGTGGCAAGGAGGGGCACATCGCTAGGGATTGCCCCAAGGGGTTTATGGTTTGCTTTCATTGCAACCAGACCGGCCATCGGAAGGCCGAGTGCCCTCAGCTTCTTCAGGGATCTGCACCTGCTGCCAGGGCTACTGAGACTCGACCAGTGAAGGCCGAGGCCCCGAGGGCTCGTGGGAGAGCCTTTCAGCTGACTGCGGAGGAGGTCCGCGCTGCGCCCGATGTTGTGGCAGGTATGCTTTATTTCATTTATTTATTTTGATGTTGAGATATTATGCTTATGCTATGATATGCGTAGGTACTTTCCTTGTGAACTCTGTACCTGCTTTAGTGTTATTTGACTCGGGTGCGAGTCGGTCTTTCGTATCTTTGGCCTTTAGTCAGCAGATCGGTGTTAGTCGTGAGCCGTTGAGTCGGCCTCTGAGAGTTTCTATAGCAGATGAGAGAGTGATTTGTGCCACGGAGGTTCTCCAGAGATGTGTGTTAGAGATTTTCGGGGTTGAGTTTCCGATTGATCTGATTCCTATTGCGATGGGTGATGTCTGTGTCATTGTGGGCATGGACTGGTTGAGCCGATTTGGTGCAGTCATCGACTGTGAGCGTCAGTTGGTGACCATACGAGACCCTAGTGGGGGAGTTCTTTCAGTGTACGGCGAGGGTACACGTTCTGGATCAGCTTTTTGTTCGGCCGCTAGGGCGAGGCAGTGTCTACAACAGGGCTGTAAGGGTTTTGTGGCGTATGTGATGGATACGCGGGTGGCTTCCGAGAGACCAAGTTCAGTTGAGGAGGTTCCGGTGGTGCGTGAATTTCCAGATGTTTTTCCCGAGGAGTTGTCGGGTGTACCTCCTGTGAGGCAAGTGGAGTTTGGTATTGATTTGGTTCCGGGGGCCGCGCCTATCGCTAAGGTGCCTTATCGTCTTGCACCTCCAGAGATGCAAGAGTTATCCTCGCAGCTTCAGGAGTTGCTGGGGAAGGGATTCATTCGGCCGAGCAGCTCGCCGTGGGGAGCACCTATTCTGTTCGTCAAAAAGAAGGATGGTTCACACCGGATGTGCATTGATTACCGGGAGTTGAACAAGCTGACGGTCAAGAACCGTTACCCGTTACCGAGGATCGACGATTTATTTGATCAGTTGCAGGGAGCATCTTGGTTTTCCAAGATCGATTTGAGGTCGGGATATCATCAGGTGAGAGTGCGGGATGAGGACGTCCAAAAGACAGCGTTCAGGACGCGATATGGGCATTATGAGTTTGTGGTGATGCCTTTTGGGCTCACCAATGCCCCGGCTGTGTTCATGGACCTCATGAACAGGGTATGCAGGCCGATGTTGGATCGGTCGGTGATTGTATTTATCGATGATATTCTGGTGTATTCGAGATCTAGAGAGCAGCATGAGGAGCATTTGAGGGAGGTCCTTGGGGTTTTGAGATCGGAGAAGCTTTATGCAAAGTTCTCCAAGTGTGATTTCTGGTTGCGGGAGGTTCAGTTCCTAGGACATCTCGTTAACCAGGAAGGGATTCTGGTTGATCCGACCAAGGTTGAGGCAGTGATGAGTTGGGAGGTGCCGAAGTCACCATCTGAGATCAGGAGCTTCCTTGGGTTGGCAGGGTATTATCGGAGATTTATCACGGATTTCTCCAAGATCGCAGTGCCGCTCACCAGATTGACCCGGAAGGGTGTTGCCTTCTCATGGGGTCCCGAGCAGCAGACCTCCCTTGAGACACTTCGCCAAAGGTTGTGCGAAGCCCCGGTATTAGCTCTCCCGGAAGGGATGGATGATTTTGTAGTATATTGTGATGCATCGATTTTGGGGCTGGGTGCGGTGTTGATGCAGAGGGGACATGTGATAGCATATGCATCGAGGCAGCTGAAGCCTCATGAGACGAGATATCCCACGCATGGTCTAGAGTTGGGGGCAGTAGTGTTCGCCCTCAAGATTTGGCGTCACTACTTGTATGGGGTTCGGTGTACGATATACACGGACCATAAGAGTTTGAAGTACTTGATGGATCAGCCCAACCTAAATATGCGTCAGAGGAGGTGGTTGGATGTGGTCAAGGATTATGATTGTGAGATCCTGTACCACCCAGGCAAGGCTAATGTGGTAGCCGATGCGTTGAGCCGCAGGGCGGAGAGCACTCCACTGCGAGATGTATGTTTGAGATTGACCGTGATAGCACCGGTACTGGATGCCATTCGTGGGGCACAGGCCGAGGCTATGCAATCGGAGATGCAGAAGAGGGAACGGGTCGTTGGTTTGGTTTCAGAGTTCGTTACGGATGGTCGAGGGCTTATGACTTTTCAGGGTCGGATTTGGGTACCGTTTGTGGGCGGTACGCGTACTACTTTGATGGAAGAGGCTCATCGGTCGAAATTTTCGATCCATCCAGGGGCCACGAAGATGTATTTGGATTTGAGGAAAGAGTATTGGTGGCCCTGTATGAAGAGGGAAGTCGCCTGGTTTGTTGAGAGGTGCTTGACCTGCCGTAGGGTCAAGGCCGAGCACCAGAGACCGCATGGCAAGTTGCAGCCATTGGAGGTTCCCGAGTGGAAGTGGGAACAGATCACCATGGATTTCATCACCAAATTGCCGAGGACTGCCAGAGGAGTTGATGCAATTTGGGTGATTGTGGATAGGTTGACGAAGAGCGCTCACTTCCTTGCCATCAGTGAGAGTTCTTCAGCGGAGAAGTTGGCGGAGATATATGTGAGGGAAGTGGTATCTCGGCATGGGGTGCCGGCCTCAATTGTTTCGGAACGTGATGTGCGTTTCATTTCCAGATTCTGGAAGAAATTTCATGAGGAGTTGGGTACTAGATTGCATTTTAGTACCGCGTATCATCCCCAGACAGACGGCCAGAGCGAGCGGACGATTCAGACGCTTGAGGACATGCTTCGAGCGTGTGTATTAGATTTCGGGGGTAGCTGGGATGCGTATTTACCCTTGGCAGAGTTTTCCTACAACAACAACCATCATTCGAGCATTGGTATGCCACCCTTTGAGCTGTTGTATGGTAGGAGGTGTCGGACCCCCATTTGTTGGGGAGAGGTTGGGCAGAGAGTGATGGGCAGTACAGAGATCGTGCTTCAGACGACAGAGCAGATTCAGCAGGTCAGACAGAGGTTATTGACCGCCCAGAGCCGACATAAGAGTTATGCAGACAGACGCCGGTCCGAGCTTGAGTTTCAGGTCGGCGACTTCGTTCTCCTGAAGGTCTCTCCTTGGAAAGGAGTGATTCGATTCAGGAAGAAGGGCAAGTTGGGGCCCCGGTATATTGGGCCATTTCGTGTGATTGCGAGGGTAGGCCGGGTAGCCTATCATTTGGAGTTGCCAGCAGAGTTGGGGCAGATCCACGACACTTTTCATGTGTCGCAATTGAGGAAGTGTATAGCCGATGAGTCGGCAGTGGTTCCATTAGAGGATATTCAGGTGGATGCGAGCCTGAATTATGCCGAGAGACCAGTGGCCATCAGAGATCGGAAGATCAAGGTTCTGAGGAACAAGGAGGTACCTCTGGTGTTGGTTCAGTGGCAACACTGGAAGGGATCGGAGATGACCTGGGAGCCGGAGCGCGAGATGCGGGAGCAGCATCCGGAGCTATTTTCAGAGCGAGACTTCGAGGGCGAAGTCTAGTTCTAGTGGGGGAGAATTGTAACAGCCTGGATTTCCAGGTATCTTTATTGTTTATGATTTTGGTGTTTTGAGAGGGGACTCGGCGAGTTGGAGCTCAGACTCGCCGAGTAGGGTCGCGATTCTGGACGCGGGATTCGCCTGGACTCGGCGAGTCCAGGATATGGACTCGGCGAGTCCGCGTTGTTTAATGAAACCCTAATTTCTCGGGTTTGGGACCTATTTAAAGGGCCTTATGGCCGTCATTTGTGCTCACCAGTCCCTTGAGTGAAACCCTAATCGAGTGTGAGCTTTTGGAGCAAAGTAGGAGGCCATTATTGATCTTGGAGGTGTCATCTTGCAAGGAAAGGGAAAATCAGCTAAGGGGGAAAAGCAAGAGGAGCCATCTTCTGAGGGTTTGGAGTCCAGAGCATCACTATTGTGGTAATACCTTCGAGCTATCCTCTTCTATGTTGATGTTTACATTGATTTAGGGTTTATTGAACCCTTTTGTGGCTAGATCTTGTGCTCCCTTGGTCCCTTAAGCGATTTAGACCATAGATCTAGACCCTTGGAGGTCCAGAGTGTCCCTTTGCCCAAGCTTTTTGGGAATCAATGGAGGTTTTGGATTGGAATCCTTATGCCTTAGGTTAAAATGCTACTTATGAGCCATGGGGTGTGTTATGGACACCAAGTTAGGGGCTTTACGTGATGAATCAGTCTAGGAAGGCCAGATCTATGAATTGTTGGAGCAGATCTGACCTTAGAAGCGAGTTTGAGTGATTGCATGGTATGGACTCGCCGAGTCCGATGAGCAGACTCGGCGAGTAGCTTGAAGATTGCCTTGAGTTCGCTCAGTGAGTGGTCCAGTCGGGTCATAGGTTGACTCAGTGAGTCAGGGTGAGTTAGAGAGGGTTGACAGGTGGACTGAGTCGAGCTGGGACTCGTCGAGTTGTTCTTGAGACTCGGCGAGTTGAGTCGGGGTGGCCCTGCGATTCTTCCAGGTGGAACTCGTCGAGTCAGGGGGAGTACTCGACGTGTAAGAAGGGAATCCTAGAGAGTTGGTGAAAACGTCTAGACTCGCCGAGTTGCCCTTGTGCACTCGCCGAGTCCGGTCAAAGTTGACCGTTGACCGTTGACCAGAGTTGACCTGTGTTGACTTCTTAGGGATAGTCAACCTTAGATATAAAAAGTGTTAATAAGAGATGTATGATGTTATAGGGAGATTGTAGCTCGGAGGATCGAGCACGAGTGATTTCGGGATTTGCTAGCTATCAATATTCACGAGGTGAGTCTTCTCACTATACTGTACCCGGAAGGGTTTGATTGTGTGACCGGAAGGTCGGATATGATATGAGACATATGTGTTATATGTGATAAGTTAATTGTTATATGTGCTATGTATGATATGTTTAATGCGGGCCGGAATGCATTATGTTATGGGCCGGAAGGCATTGTAGTGTGGACCGAAGGGTTGGTGTGGGTAGGACCGGAAGGTTTACCCAGCAGGGACGGAAGTCCCCTGAGACACATGGACCGGAAGGTCAGGGCCTGGAAAGGCGTATGTGCGTAAGTTGTATTTTGGGGAACTCACTAAGCGATTATGCTTACAGTTGTTGTGTATGTGTTTCAGGTACTAGCGAGGACCGTGGGAAGGCGCCGGCGTGATCTGTACACACTGATAGATGATTTATGATCTTGGGATTCATATGATTTGTATTATGATATGACACATTGAATGTTTATGCCTTGTTTTGGATGAAAATACTTTCTTTTGAAATTAAAAATAAAAAATAAAAAATAAAAAAAAAATTGTTTAAAAATTTCCGTTGTTACAGAGGGATAAGGTGATTAAATATGGGTCACACCCTAAATTTAGGGTTTAGGAACTGGGCGGGTACGCCTGGCGTACTCATATGTATGCCTAACATACTCCCTCCTCCGCCTTGACTCATTCGATGACTTATGTCTGGTGTACAAGGCTAGTACGCCCAACGTAAGTGGCTAAAATGCAAGTTATCTTTTAAATAAAAATATCACAAAGGGCTAAAATACCATACCTTGCAATGGGGTGTTACACTTAGGTGTTGTTTGTTTTTTCTAAAAAATCACTTTTGACCACTTATTGTTGCGCCATGCAACACTTGGTCCTTCGCAGCTGTTTGTTTTTCAGAAGACTTATAACTTTGTTGCGCGTGTGTTGCGTGGTGCAACACTTGACCCTTTGCTTCAAACCTCTTCACACCTTACTTTAACTTATTGCAACAATTTGCAGAGGTTAAAAAACAAACAAACTTTTTTTAAATGTTGCAGCCGTTTGGTCCCTCTCTTCTGTTACAGAGGGTTGTAGAGGTGGTCCGCAGACTTCAGACATTTTAGCTTCAAAAAAACAAACGGCACCTTAGTGTCATTTGTGAAAAAAAACAATTTTGACACGTCATCATGCCATGTCACTATGCCACGTCATCATGTCACATCAGCAAGCAACTGGTTTGACCGGTCGAGTGGTCAGAATTGTAACAATTGGAAAACACGGCGTCAAATTTGAAACAAAAAAACACAGTGTCAAATTAGAATTTTGATGTAAACATAGTGACTTTTGTGCTATTTACCCTAATTATATTCAACCATTTTTCAAAGACTTTTAACAATGGATCCAACTGTAACACACCTCGTTCCAACACAACACCTATCGATCTTTTCCGTTTAGATATTCCACCCTAGTACATGCAATGTCATCACCCCAACAATACCAACTTATTGTATGGAACCAACATTACTTTATGTCTCCTTAAAACCTTTTCCAACACGAAGTCCTACCCCAAACCAAAACACACGATGGAGATTTTGAAGTGATCCCCTAAACACAATTTAAAAACTAACTTGATTCCCAACCAAAGGGATCCCGACAAAAACAAAAGGGCAACCTAATAGAAGAGGCAGCGTTGGCAACCGCCTACATTGACATCACACTGGATTCCGTTAAAGGAAGTGCTTAAAAGTCTGAATGTTATTGGAACGACATTATAGAAACATTCTACAAAGTAACGGGCATAGAAAAACCGTATCGGTCCAAGTAACTATCATATGGAATGATTTACATGAAATTTTTTCCAAATTCAGCAGCGTCTACAACAATTTGGTTGTGAATTGAAAAGGTGGTGAAAGCGAGGATACTATTTTCACGAAGGATCTCAAGGAATATTGTTTGACAAGCAACGACTTCGATGATGAGGTTGAAGAATCACATCACTCTATCGGGAGAGATAAAGTAAGGAAGTTGGTTTATCGTAAAAAAATTAGGTCCTACCAGACGGAATGGTGCTAGAATTAGTTGGTAACATAAACAAATTTGCTAGCATTTACGATGAACATTTACAATTCGAAAAAAAAAAAAAGACATCCTTAGAGGAAAGAAGAGTGCGAGAAAGAACGTGAATTGTGAATTTTTACGTTGAACAAAGACACAGAAGAAGCCCAAACTGTGATTCGAGCAATGCAAACGTAAATGCTAAAACTTATCAAAATAATAGGATGTTATATTTTTCTTATTTCATTAATAATTTTGTTAAATTTTATTTAAAAGCAAATTTTTATGTTTTATTTTTTACATTTATGATTTTTTTTATAATTTTAAATGCTCTAAAATGGTGAATTATGCAAAAGAAATTAAAAAAAATTATGAAAAAACGTGGTTGTATGCCCTCTAAACTGAAAGAGTGTGAAAGATTAAGATTTGTCAAACTTATAAAAGTAGAGAGAGACATGATAGATAAGTGCGTGGTGGAGGGTGGTACCACAGGAAACACCATCCCTTCCTTATGGCACCGCATGATTTCATGGGTTCATCGGGTTTCCCAACCCACTCCTCCCGCTCTCCTGATTCTTCTTTCACATGTACCGTATGAATATAAATTGTACCAAAGTGTACGGGTTGAGATAGATGTATTGTAGGATAGGAGATATAGGAATGAAAGATTTTTTTATGCAACGCTTAAATGGCATGTGAGTTATGAGGGAATGACTCCCTCCACTATGGGGTGTGGCCTCGTCATTGTTGAGGTGGCCCAACAAACACCGCCCCACGTTTGAACCATGCCAACCTTGACATCTCCCAACGACATTAGCGTAACATGGAGAGAGAAAAATACTTCATTTTTTGTACTCGTTTTTTTACCAAAAAATTCTAATTTTTTACACTTTTAACCAATATAAATACTAACATCAACCTTCATTTCTTACATCACTATAACCAATACTAGCATCAACCTTCATTTCTTACATCACTATAACCTTCACAATTATGATTACTTCTCTAAAACCCTCCATACTCAAGCTTCAAAATGTCTTCTCCAAACAACCAAAAAACTCCAAGAAAAAAACTACAAACCCTTCATCACCCTTGTGGTACCAACCTCAAATGGAGCCTCCCCTCTCTTCACCAACAATGTTCCATTATGTCAAAATTGATCCATTTTATAATCCATGTGGACCAAATAAGTTCCAATCCCAATCTCAATCCCAAATATGCCCATACCCAATCCAATTTTGAACCATTTGAGACAATTCAAGAACCTAAATTTCAATCTCAACCTTGACTCCAAATTGATTCTTCAACCAATTCTAATGGTGTACCCAATCCTCAACTCGACGCAAACAAAAAAGGGAAGGCTTCTAGTAAATTGTGGATCACAAAAGAAGTGTGGACTTGACCGAGAATGAACATCGAATTACAGAGAAGATGAAGGCAAAACTTACGAAGAAATATAATCTCAAAGACATAGCCTTTAGTCATGTATTAAGAATTTCATCATGTTTTTCCTACGTTTTAAGTCACGTTCTAGGTTATGTTTCAAATGTTGTCCATTTAATTAATGATATGTTTATTTTTAAAAATTTTAGTTGTTTAAATAAAAAATAAATAAACAAAAATAGGGTAACCAGCCCCACTTAAACAAGTTGAACATGTGTGAGAAAACCAATATGAAAGTTATGTGATATACGATGAGGTGACAATACAATAAGTGTGGCGCCACAAAGTTTAAGCAACATGAAAAATGTGATGCAAAAAACTCTTATAAGAGTTTGTTTGACTTTCACAAACTTAATTGCTTGTAAAACAACTAATAAACTTATGTTCGCATGCTCTTAGACATGACAAAATATTATATTGCATTTCGAATTCACTTAACTTAAACTAAAATTGATATCAATACTATAGAAATTTTTTGGCCAATCCAAAAAGATGAAACAAAGAATTGTAAAGTAGTCACAGTCTCAATCTTTTGTCTATGCAAAAGACGTAAATACCCTCCCACAACAAACACAATCACAAGTTAAACCAACAGAAAATAAGGATGCATTGTGACTCCGTTTCATAACTCTTGTTCTTCTACTCTAATTGTACCAAAATAACACAACTCAACTACACAAGAAAGACTAGTCTAAGAAAACATCACAAAAAAAAAAAAAAAAGATAAATACATTTCACACACAACTTTAAACAAAAACCTTCTTAATTCTGCAATCATCCTCTGTACACATCCCCACAACACCAACCCTGGAGAGTCGATACCACTCAACAAAATCATTACCTCCTTTTCATCTCTGCTTTCTGCGTTTTGCCTCCATCTACAAATCACAAATAACACACTTTCAAAAACCACAAAAGTTTCCTTTTTTTTTGTAGATTTAAACCCAAAATTACAATTAACTTTTACCTTAGCCTCAGTGGATGGTGAAATTGGGAACGAGTTTAATGACCCTTTTGCATCATCATCAGAAGAGCAATCAGAACACAAAAACTGATCCAGTTTCTTTGCTTCTTCAATTGTCATTCCCATACAAGATGGATGAAACCTATAAAACAATGGAAAAGATCGTTTCTTTATATCAAGATTCAATTTGAAAATCACGTATTACTCATATGGTAAGTTTTCTTTCTTAATATGGCATATAAACTTTATGACCTATATATATATGATATATCATGTAATTCTTGAAAACTAGGGCATATTTCAAGAAACTTTTTATATTTTATATTTTATATATTGTATATACCAGTCCTTGCATCCTTCACATTGTACCATCAAATCATCCGGGTTGTATGGCATTTCACATTTGCAGTACCTTTTCATATATCGGAAGAAGAAGATGATTAGTTCATGAAAGATCAGAAGAAAACTGAAAGATTTTGTAAAAGAGGAGTAGAGGACTCAGTGACTCACACAGCAACACGATCAGGGGTGAAACCACCAGTAGCGGCCTTGTATTCAAAGCGACAGAAATAGTCTTCAGTGCCAACATTGTCGAGCTTTGTGTAGTTTTTGAATGAATGAACTATGCATTTCCCTTCGATTGTATGAGCACTTTGCATGTCGTAATGATCTGATAAAAACAGCTCCTTCACGCCATGAAACTGTCTCCTTCCTCCGATTGACTCTTCTGGCCGGTAATACCACCGAACCCTTACCTTCACATTGTTCCGGTGATCAGCCTCCAGCTTCTCCACACGCGCTACGTACGGAGGCTTATCTGAATCAGCAGGCCTCATCAATACACAGTCTCCAGCTGCCAAAAACAAGTAGAAGCTCGAAAAATCAAATATTTTAACCATATACGACACACAAACACGATCTGTATCAATTAAAAAGAAATTACAGTCGCAACATCAAATTTTGCCCTAGCATACGATACAATAACATATAGATAAATAACGAGGAAGATGAAGAGAGAGAGATAACGTACGTCTAACGAGTTTGTTGGTTCCCTTGATAGTGTAAGTATCTAAATCTTTCTTTCCAGGCTTTGTCTTCGCCATTGAAATATATATCGAGCTAGGTCTAGGCTTGTCGATGCTAAATCAAGACGAAATTTGTGAGAGAATTAATGAAATCTGAGCTTGAAAGGATGATAAAAATGGCGGAAAGATGCACAATGTGCGGAATTGTATAGGAATAGAGGTGGATTGAGGGAAGAAAAGCAGAAACCCTAGGTTTTAGCTAGTGGTCGGAAGAAAGCGTCTGAATGAAGAGTGGAGTTTTTGATCGGGGTAGGGAGTGCGCACTGCGCATCATATTTGATTTTTTTTGGGAAACTGGAGTTTAATAAAATTTATTTTTCTTCTGTAAATTCCTTAATTCACGTAGATTGGTCAATTTTATATAAACCAACAAATTTAATTGCTTTATGTTATATCTCTTCATTAGTATTGTTTATATTAAAAAGCTTTTCAGTTGTTAGTTGATAATTTGTTATGAAACAGAGCTTAATGATACTTTTAACTTTTGTCAATAAACTATACATTGTTTAAAGTATTATTATTTAAAACATGCTCCAAAAAATCTTGTAGGGTTACTCTAATCCAATAGGTGTTAGGAAGCCTTTCAATGGGATTACTTCTTATTTAAATCCCCTTTACAAGTCATTGAAGCATTAGAGCGAATTAGGGAGAATTGTTTTTGGAGGTGCAAGAATATGAACTCAAATATTTGTTGGATGGCTTGACACAAAGTTTTATCCCCAAATGACCATGATGGTCTTGGTGTCGGTAGTTTAAAAGTCTCAAACTTAGCTCTCGTAATTAAATGATGGTGGAGGTACAAACCATCGGCTTTTTGGTCCATTACTTTCGTGTGAATACATTGAGGAAAGTCATTGGTCTAATAATTTGCATTTTGGATAATTTAAACATTGTTGGAACAACCGGTTACCCATAAAAATCAAATGTTTCGGATGGAGGGCTACATTGGACAAGATTCCAACCTTGGCAACACTAGCTAAGCGAGGTGTGAAGTTAACCTCCTCAAATTGTCATTTTTATGGGATTTTAGAGGAATCAATGGATTACATCTTTGTCGATTGTAGCTTTGACAATAGTGTTTGGGATCTTATTTGCACCTAGTGCTCGGTGAAATAAATTTCCCAATCCCTTAAAATGTCCGGTTGACCTCTCATGCAAGTTAAACTTCGCTAGAAAATCTTCCCCGCCTCTAGTCGGTACATTTGCATGTTAAAGAACAAAAGGGAATTCAACAATAAACCACATCCCCCTTTAGTTATTAAAGAAATTAAGGTTAAATTCCTAGGTTTAGGCAAAAAAAAAAAAAAAGGCTAGGAAATCTTGTTTAAACCGAAATCTTTGTGTAATTCTTCTTTACTTGGATGTTGTTTGGTTTTTCTAAATAAACACTTATGACCATTTATTGTTGTGCTGCGCATCATAGGGGCAACACTTGGCCCTTCACAGTTGTTTGTTTTTTAGAAAACTTCTGACTTAAAAACTGTTGTGCGTGTGTTGCGTCGCGCAATACTTGACCATCTGCTTCAAACATCTTTACATCTTACTTTAATTTATTGCAGCAATCTGTAGAGGTTAAAAAACAAACAAACTTTTTATTACATGTTGCAGTCGTTTAGTCCCCCTTTTCCACTACAGAGTGTTCCACAGACTTCATGTATTTTTGTTTCGAAAAAAACAAACGACACCTTACATTTCTTGTGTAATGACATTGTATTGATGATCTTTTGGAGCATTTATTTATCACCTTGCTAAAATTTTAATAAAAACATCTTTGGTCATTTAAAAAAATATATATCATGTACTTTGTCCTTGATAAATGCATTTTGTTTACTTCTTTTAATAGTGTATTTTAGCATATTTTGTTTTATTTTTAGTTAATTATCATGTATATTTTCTTTTTTTATTATTTTTTATCTATATTTTCCTTTTTTTATTATTTTTATCTATATCTGCTATGTTCTAGTTTTTTGCTTAATTGGAGATTTTTTAAAGACTAGTGCAAAGTGGAGATGATTCAAAATTACGAGAATTAAATGGACTTAAAGATTGAAGAGTAATGGGCCTGTGACATTTGAAGACGGTGCAAAAAATAGGCTAATTAATTGATGAAGAACTAAAGTATCTTGGGCTATGGAAGATTTGAAGAGGATTTGGGCTCGTTTTGGAAGTATAAATGTTTTATTTGGGCTTAAGAGGTTGATAGAAGCATAATATTTGAATCTAATTAATTGATGAAGAAGTAAAGTATCTTGGGCTATGGAAGATTTGAAGAGGATTTGGGATGATTTTGGAAGTACAAATATTTTATTTGGGCTTAATAGGTTGATGGACACACAATATTTGAATCTAGAAGCATTTTGGTGAGTAGGGTGGAGTAACGTATCTCATTGCCAAATTTGAGAAAGTAACACGGTCCACGTTGGTTTGGTTCCTGTTTGCGTTGGCCCAACATGGGCAATTTCAAGATTTCCATTATAGTAGTTATATGGAAAAGTTGGTGGGTCTTTTAGGGGATCTTTTAATCTGGTTTTGACTGGTTCCTTGGTGTTTTTGGAGAACATCTTGAGCTTGGAAGAACTTGGGAAGAACACTTGAAGATTGGAATTTCTCATATCATTTCATCTTGGATTAATGTGTGATATTTCTAAACTCTTTTCTTTTGCTTTAACTTAGCCATGTTAGGCTGAGTTAATATTTTATTGATGTTGGTATATTTCATGGATAATTAGTTGCTTTGAAGAAGTTTTTATGAACTTATGGTTGGAATTTATGGAAGTATTTTCTAGTAAAACATTTTTTTATGTTCATCTGTATGTAATCATGAGTTTAGATGTGCGAATGTTTAATTAGTTGGTTAATTTTTGATTAAATAATATATATCTTCAAATTAACAAGCAACAAATGATTTATGTGTTGGTGTTCATTTCACTTAAATCATGAAAGTATTTCCTTTACAATGGTAGTAAAATCATATTGATTTCCTTTAGGATTTTGTGACTCTTAAACCTTAATGCTAGTCGATTTTCACAAATTATATCTTTTATTAATTTGTGACTTTGACTAAGAAAATATGTTATGAGCTTATCTAGCTATTGTATTATTTAAGAAGAGTCTAGGTGAGTTAATCTTTTAAGTTTTACTATAGCTAAATTAAATTATGTCACAAGTATTACACCATGACATCTAATGATAAATTAACTAGATATCTATGCGGTGAAGTCCAATGTCAACCTCTCTCCCTGATTGATTTAAATCAAGCCTTGCTCTTGTTTAATTGTAATTTCTTAGCCCTAGTATAACTTAGATTTTTAAATAACCAAAAGAATAAAATCCTCATGTTTACTTTTATTGTGGTAAAGTACTTTTACAAAGAGATTTTTATAGAGTTTAGAAATTGAACCAATCCTTGTAGATTTGATGTCTTTATCATTATACATTATTTTAGTGTGCAAGATTTAGTGTATTGGCCTTGACAACTACCAGCCCCTCATGATTATTTATATAATAAAAATAAAAAATTGATTCACTTTAAGCTTAAGTGTGTAGTAGAATTCAAGATGGTTTAAGCATAAGAAAGTAATGACTTTAGTTTTTCTTTATGATTCCAGTGATGGAATCATTCTTAAATCTTAAGTGGTGGCTAATTGTAACATCTATATTTTGGGGTTAGATTTTTAACCATTTAAATGAAAATATTTTGTAAATATTTTATTTAAAGATAAAACAAATAAAATATATAATTAATGATGTAAATAATAAAAATATAATGTAAATGTCATAAGTTTAATGAATTTAATATTAAATGGGTCAAGTTTGGATATTAAGGGAATGGCTTGGTATTTTAGGAAAAATCACATAATTGACTTTGTTTAACCAAAAAAACCTATTAGAAACCTATCATGAGGATTAATTTGTGAGGAAATAGTTAATTAAGATTATTTAGTGATTTTATAAAGTTAGTTAAAAATTAAGGATGTGTGTCATGTTAGGTCAAATGAAGAAAAAGAAAACTAGATGGAGTAAATGTGTAAATTGCTTAAACTCTAGAGAACATAAACCTCATGTTCTTCCTTTTCTTTTATTTGAAAATAATTATGGAAGCTTGCAGATAGGGAATGAAGATTTTCAAAAGTTATTTGTAACAACGTAAATTTTCAAAACAAATTTTTTTCATTTTTAAAACCATCATTTTTCACAAAATAAACATCAACATATTGTTTCAAATGTATTTATCACAAAGACATCTCCCCAGAATCCAAAACATAAACTCCTCAAGTGTGTACGGATCATGTCGGTGCCTTCCCGCGCTCATCACTAGTACCTGAAACATATCACACAACAACTGTAAGCATAAATGCTTAGTGAGTTCCCCAAAATACCACATACAACACATACGCAACTCAAGGCTATAATACGACCCTCCGGTCGATGTGTCTCAGCGGGACCCTCCAGTCTCGTAGCTCGTTGGACCCTCTGGTCCGGTCATAGCTCGTTGGGCCCTCCGGCCCGGTCTGTATCGTTGGACCCTTCGGTCCGGTCTATAACAACATACAACATACACATAGCACATAGCACATAATCTCATACATAACACATAAGACCCTCTGGTCTACACAATATACCACTCTAGGTAAGTATAGTGAGAAGACTCACCTCGATGTCTCGGTAAATATCTGTCTCGAAATAAATGTGATCTAGCCTCCGCCTAATCACACAAAGTAATACACTCATAAATACAACTGCACTCAACCCTAAAGGTCAACAAGGTCAACGGTCAACTTTGACCGGACTCGGCGAGTGCACTAGGGCGACTCGGCGAGTCTGTATGTGTCCACTGACTCTCTTGGATCCTCTCTTGACACGCTAAGTACCTCTCTGACTCGACGAGTTCCACCTGTCATGAATCGCGGGGCCACCACGACTCAACTCGCCGAGTCTCAAGAACAACTCGGCGAGTTCCGGCTTGACTTAGTCCCCCCGACTCACCCTGACTCACTGAGTCGTTCCCTCAACTCGACAAGACCACTCGCTGAGTGGTTACGGGCAAACTTCATGCTACTCGCCGAGTCTGTTCTTCAGACTCGGCGAGTTCATGCCATGCATAAACTCAAACTCACTTCTGAGGTCAGATCTGTTCCATACAATCATAGATCTGGCCTCCCCAAGCATGATAATCACGTAAAGTCCAAACCTTGGTGCTCAAACAACATCTATTTGCTCCTATATGATGTTTTAGCCCCATATCTCATAACCCTTGGTCAAAACTCCCATGAATCCTCATAAAGCTTAAGGAATAAAGCTTCTCTGGACCTCTATGGATCCCATTTCAAGCCTCATCACAAATAGGGACTAAATGGACATCAAATCTAACCAACAAAGGGGTCAAGAAACCCTAAACCCCCATGTTCATCATAATAACAGAAAAGGGAGCCAAAATATACCTCCAAAATGATGCTCTGAGCTCCAAATTCAAAGGATGTCCACCTCCCTTGCCTCCTCTTGGCTAAAATCACCTTTGCCTTGCCAAACAAAGCTTCAAAGGTTAACAATGGCCTCCTCTCTCTCTCCCAAAACGCTCAAAATCTCTTTAGGGTTTCTCTCTGGGGTTTGTGGCCGCAAATGAAGGCCATAAGCCCCTTTAAATAGGTCTCAAACCCTGGAAACTAGGTTTTCATTAAACAGCGTGGAGTCGCCGAGTCCACTTTTGGACTCGCCGAGTCCAGACGCGTACCCGCGTGCAAAACCGCGATCCTACTCGGCGAGTTTAGACTCCAACTCGCCGAGTCTCCTCACATCACCCAAAAATAAAAGAATAAAAATAATACCTGGGAAATCCGGATGTTACATTATTGAGATTAACAAATTGCGATTTAGGTTCAATTGGAAGGATAAAAGCTTGAATGCATCTCTAAATAGAAGAAGGTACTCAATTCTCGTTTATATTCTCCACATTTCATCTCAACCTTGATGACACCTTCATAAATTCAAAGATTAAAAGAGATGTTTATATGGAAGAGAGTATTGAGGATGAATATATATGTTTAGAAACCAATTGTTATTTCAAATCCTCAATTATAATCTTGAATTTGAAGCAATCCATGAGTTGGGAACTTTAAACCCTATAAATGGAGGATTTAAAATTTGATTGTTATTAGAGAGATTTGATACTTAATTTAGCTTTTATTTTAGTTTCCTTAACTCACTTTTAGCTAATGAATCTATCATAAGGAAACATTATCATCTATTGATTTAATTGAGGATTTTCAAGTTATCAAAGAGCATCAATGGAGTTTTGAGTTTAGTTCATGAAATGATCTAGTTCTAGACTCATTAGAAATTCAAGTAATATCATAAACCTAATTTATTAAGTCAATTAGAACCATACTTGATGCTACACTAAAGTCTAATGCAGTTTATTTCTCAATTTGAAGTTTGCACTTTTTGTGAGCTTAGTCAAGTTTTTAAAGCAATAAGTAGTTAAATTATCATATTAGAACTTAGATCTTTTTGTATTGTTAATGGACTAAGAGGTTAAGGACATGTATAAGATTGTTAACATATATTTAGGATCATTAGAAGTTCTTTAAAAGTATTTACAATTGTTTTGAATGACTTTGGACAAGTTAGGAGAAAAAAATGTAATGCCCGTAGATCCGGGCTAGTCAATTTAGAGGTAATAGGGGTCGAAAAAGACTTTTCGACAAAAGATTATTTAGAATAAATATTCTTAACCAAGTTTTATAATATGTCTCAAGGGTTCCATACATATAAAGAACGCCGAAATCCGAGTTATAACGAAGAAGTTATGGCCCGTCGAAGTTTTACGGCAAAGCTGGCACAACATCGGGAGACGTAAACAGTGAATTTACGATGAAGTACTTTTTAGCCTTAGTAATCTTAACAAAATTCGTAGAATATGTTAAGTTGAGAGCGTGCATAAAAATAACGTCCAAATCTAACTTCGTATGAGGAAGTTATGATTTTTCTAAGATTTAGCATAACAGTGCACAACTCAGAATTCAAATTTTAGATCGAGCGGTTTTTGGCCAACGCGACCTAAATGAGAATTGAAGATCTCATTAATAGGAACTCAACCAAAAAAAGACAGACGAAAACGGAGTCCGTATGTAAAAGTTATGAATTTTTAAGGGACCAATCATGTCCCGGCCTGTTAAAAATATAACTTTAAAAATAAAGTCAAAATAAGCCGACGGAGTCTAAACGAAAGTTGTAGGGTACGGTACCACCTACGTGTGGATATAAAGAACATCATAAACGGAGTCTGTATGAACGAGTTATAAAATATAATAGCATATTTACGTATTAAAATAAAGTATAAATCATATATACGTATACATATATATATATATATATATATATACAAATGTATATATCATTAGAAAGGTATCGACGATGCGGTCATTATAAGACTAATGTTGAGTTCTTTCGACACTAGTTTAGTACAAATATCATTAAATCTATTTAAAATAGTATTATAAAGAGGCGTTTAGTTGTTTATATAACTAAAAGGTCATTAATTAATTATGGAGGGTAGTTTTTGAAAATTCAATTAGTATAAATAAGAGCCTTGGGCTCTCATATTTCTTGCACCATTCTCTTGATTCAAGAGTCTTTCTCTTCTTATCCCCTGAGCATTTCGGTCCCTCGTGATTGGATTTCTCTTTCTATAGTTTTAGTATAGTAAGGTGAGCGCTGAAACGCTGCACGAATCTTTCTTAGAAAGATTCAGCGACAAAGTTCTGCCCCTGCAGAGCCCGAATCCTAGCTAAAACCCCCTTGTAAGTAAGTTATGCTTACCCTATTTTAAATAGAGTTTATATTTAAAATTAGTATTGTGATTATGAACTTATAATAAATATTTGAGCTATTATTATGACTTATATAAGTGTCGTTATAATATCTTTTTAACTACTCGCGGTACGGGGAATCTGGTTTAAAGGGCCACATAGGTTGTTGGATTTCAGAAGTGCTATATGCCAAAATGGTCCTGCCCTCCGTTGTTTTATGTCTGGCCCCTGTCTGTACATAGTGGTTTGAAAGTATTGTTTAAACGCTTATATAATAATAATAATAATAATAATAATAATAATTAGTCACGGTAAATATTAGACTAAAATCTAGTGGTAATAATACTAGGTTTCGTCGAAAGAAATTATTTTAAAGTAAACGAAGCGTTGTCCGAGTACCGAGTCACCACCTTATCAAGTGAGTGCATGGTCCCTTTCATCTTACACATAGATATGAAGTATTTAATATATATATATATATATATATATATATATATATATATATATATATATTACATGTTGTGAGTGCATAGTTACTTTCATCTTACACATATATTTGAAGTATTTTATATAAATTACGTGCTATGTGTGGATATTGTCTGAATACTTGTTGTCTATGCTGGATGAACGATTTTATACATGTTTTAAATGATTTAAACTGTATATGTATTTTATATCTACGAAATATGTTGGGTAAAACATGGGTAGATGAATGATGAGGGATGAAGGCTGAAATAGAGGAACATTAGTAGTATGGACCTAGTGCCTTATAGGTGAACATTGGCAGCAATTGACATAGTACCCTATAGATGAGCACTGGCAGCTGCGCCAAAATCTGTAGATGTTTTAGATCTACGATAAACATCCTAGCAGCTGCGCTCTAAGGATAGTATCGGCAGCTGTGCCTAATAGAGAACATTATAACCATGACAGTAGCGTCTAAAGGAAAATACCGGCAGAAGCGCCTCACATAGAATGTCACAATTTTGGCAGTTGTGCCTAAGTGATAGAACTAGCAGCTGTGCTTGACAGCTGTGTCATTGACGACGATGGACTTCGTACCTATTCCTTAGGATAATCCTTAGGAATGAATGAATGAGAAATATCTGATTCTTAGGGTAGACCCTTAAGAGTAAAGAAGATAATGGGGATGCGTAATTGGGTTAACTGTTTGATGATTAAACATAATAATTATATTATTGTGGGTTGAAAACCCTATGTACTCACCAAGTTTCTCAACCTGATCCACTCAGTTTATTTATATCACATGTGTTGATATGAAGTTACATTACACTGAGAGATTAAGGAGATATAAATCACTAGTGATAATGAATGTAAGTTCTGTTTATGCTTATGTTTCTGTATTGACGATGACATCCCAAATGTTTTAAAATGAATAAAAAAACGTTTCTTCGGAAATGCCTTGATAACGTATTTATCATGTTTTACTGGGAACAAATTCCGCAACATTTTTATTAAAAGAGGTACTCTGAGCATAAACAAAATCGGTCTTTTCTGGCCGTGAAAATGGGGATGTTACAAAAATACTCAAAGTGGTGACATGAAGGCTCCACTCGATCGGGTCGTCTTCCACTGAAGGCTCCACTCAATCAAGTACCTCACTATGAGGAGTAAACTTACAATTTTTCTCAAATCACTTAAAATTGGTTACATGGCTTCCTTACTAGTTCTTATATGTAATGTAAGGTTGAAAATAATATTTTTAAGGTTAGAAGTCATGATTAATATGATATAAATGTAATTAGTCAAGTAGTCATTAATGACTTGATTTATTATTAACATCAGGTGGCTATTAAGTGCTCTTACAATATTTGAGGTGAAGTAAAGTTCTTATAAGTTCCAAGGTGAGTATTTTACCCAAGAGTGTATGTCTGTAAACTATTTTGAGTTGTGTGACATTTTATAAATTCATTTCTATGTGTATGGTTCGTTTGAACCATTATATGTATTATGTGCTCATGCATAGAAAAGAGTTTTAAAGAGCAGGGAATGTTTTTTTAAAGAGTTTTGAGCCTAATAATTACTTTCATTTAGGATATTTTATAACTTGAGTGAAGGAAATGAGGCTAAATTAAACATTCTTAGACTATAAAATCTTAGTTATGTATAATTATGATTCATACACCAAGCAACTACAGTAATGATGTCAATTTCATCTAGCATACAAGAAATTATCCTAGGCTATCAGGGATCATACACCAGGCAATTCTACCATGCAATTCCTGAAGATCCCTAGTCTACTACTAGCATGCAGTTCTATCATAATCATCATAAGCAAATAACAATGTGGGTATCTTGGGGTAAACTTTCTTTCTCCGGCTGATCGTACACATCTCATCATTCCTTGGTTACTTTTGAAATAATTTGAAAACTTTCACAGATCCTTAGTTTGAGCCTGGATTCACATGAATGTTCATCCAATTCTCTCAAAACAGGGCTCTGATACCAACTTGTAACAACTCAAAAATCATAGAAATTTAAAATTTTCAAAAACAACCCATTTCATTTGTAAAGTGTTTACAAAACCATTGTTTAAAAAGTATTATTCAAGATCAAAGTATCCCAAGATCCAATGTCATAAAAATAAGAAGATGTGCAGGATCATGCCTTCGCTTTCCTACGATCCTCTAAAGTACCTAAAACAATAAACTGAAACCGTAAGCCAAAGCTTAGTGAGTTCCCCCAAAGTACCAACACACCACATGACAAACAAGCATAAAAGTATGAGTAGCTAGCCTGACTTGACCGCCTCGCGGGGCCTACAACGTATATGGATCGCTCTACGAGCCTTCGGCATGACTGGACCGCCTCACAGGGCCTATAGCCTATCCGGACTGTCACGCCCCAAAAGCGGAACGACGGAAACATTCGGGGGTGGAGGACGTCATGTTTAGTATCACAAGACATGTATCATAGTAAGCAAGTAATGAACAACCATTTCATTAGAAAGAAAGTGTTTACAAAGTATGTGTTCACAAAACATAGAGTACATAAGCAAATAACAAAACAAGACTTGGAGCTATACTGCTCCATCTTCTGAATTCCCAGTGCGAATACCTGTCTACTAGTCTCCTGAGAATACAAGTTATTTGAAAGAGTTTATCAGCAATTAAGTTGGTGAGTTCATAAGATTTTAGTGATGCATGTAAGTTGTAGAAAGTTGTTGAAAAATGTAGTTGAAATGTAGTAAGTTATAAGTTCTGTTTTTAGAAAAGTTCATCTGTTCCTCCAGTAAATCCTATATTTCCTAATTTGATGAAAGATACGTAAAAATGGTTATACAATCCTTTCTATGAGTACTAAATGAATACAAGTTATATAAAACTCAGAGTAAACAAACAATCGACTGTGCGCATCTGCCCTAAGCCCACGACCAAACAAGGAACAGGAAGTAAGGCGGATAGCACACATCCCATTGTTTGTTAGGTCCTTGTTGTATATAACTCTGATGTATTCACTTGTTACTCATGGAGTTAATTGTAATAGTTCCTTTATATTTAATGAAAAGATCCTTTAAGAAAACCCTTATTTCTTATAATAAAATCATGACCACAGTGACTACTTGTATGATCACTTAGTTTATACTGGATATATATAATTCAATATCGAATAGATAGTTAATTGGGGAATCTGCCCTAAGCCCACAACCAAACAAGGAACAGGAAATAAGGCCGAAAGCACACATCCAACTACCTATTGGGTATTAATGATATATAACCATGATGTATAAACTAAGGTATTATAGAGTCAATCACCTAAAGTCCTTTAAGTCTACACTGGTTTAATAAAATGGATTAAACCCTTTACTGGTAAGTTTCTAGTTTTGTATGCTAAAAGTTCTGATTTGGAAAGTATGCTTTGTACTAGAAAACTGTGCATTGAATTAGTGTCCTATGACTTGACCCATACCTGGTACCCCTTATGATGACTTAATGTATACGAAACATATATATAACTAAGATCGAATAAATAATAGGTTGGTTGAATCTGCTCTAAGCCCACAACCAAACAAGGAACAGGAAATGAAGCGGAAAGCACACGTCTTATTACCTGTCAAATCCTATTAATATATATATCCCTTGATGTATACATTAAAGAATCATAAAGTTAGCATTATGGTCTTTTCTACTTAATGTACTAGAACCGACTGTTCTGTTTGTCGTTTGTAAAATGTAAGATTTCCCTAGTTTATAACTATCTTGACTCGAAAATAGTTTGTATTAACTTCCAAGTGGTACCGTCACTTTACGAAAGTAATGAGGAATGTAAGTACTGTAGTATTGTATATAGTAACTATTGTTGTACTAAATGCCTTAAATTGATTATTAAGGTATAATGTGATGGCTAGATCCCCTACTAAACGTTCTTCCTGTCAAAAGATTATGGGACCCACACGCGACCTCTGCAATCAATTGCAAGCCATGAACATCCACATTAAAATTATGTGATCATGTATACCCAATATAACTATCACCTTTTGTTTAGAACAATGTGTTAGTGATTCATTGGTATAATTAGATCCTATATTAGTGTCATGCTATAGCATCTTAGTATGTTCGTTTTGTTATAGTATCTTAGTATATTATGTTGCATAGTACGTAGTATGTATGAATAGTATGTACTAGTGTATAGTATGTTCTCTCTATTATCGTGTGTTGTATCTAATATGAACTGAACCCCTAAACTATACCCATTATATTTTACTAGTATTCTACTTGAACTGTTATTGAAACGACTCATTTTACTACCAAGTTATGCTTGTACTTTAAAAACGGAGTTTAGTTAAACTATAAAGCAACATAACTGTAAAATAGTTTTTGAAATGTTTTGACCACTTATAGAAGACATAAACAACATTTTGAAAGATGTTTATAACAAGTAATTACAGAATTATCATTGTGATCAACTTGTATCCCCCCCCCCTTAAAAGCATTTAAAACAGTTAAAAGATTCATTACTGGGTATGAACTCACCTGATGTGGGTAATTCAAACGAGTATGCGTGTAAGGATGAGAAGTTCCACGAATGAAGTCCCGAGACACAATAGGTCCTAAATGACATATAATGACATATATGGGCATGAATATAGTGTTTATAAACAACTATATGAAAGGAAACACCTTCCGGGACTAGGAAACACTTTGACCAAGTGTTGGAATCACATGTGATTCAACAAAGGAAGGTAAAATGGCACTCACATGAGTTTACTACCATGGGTTTACGGCCTAAGGGAGTTTACCGCCGTAAACTCATGTTCAAACATGGCTAAGAGTGAGTTTGAAGGCTAGGGATGCTTTAGGGACTTTTGCTCTACACTAGGATGAGAAAGACCACCTTCAATGAGGCTTTTGGTGAGTTTACGGCCCAAAGGAGTTTACGGCCATAAACTCATGGCCATTTATGTTTATGAGAGTAGTTTAAGGTCCTAATCTCATCCATGAAGGGTCCTGGGTCACTAGCTTTGCATCTAGGAGGGTTTATGGCCAAAATGGCAACCTTAAAGGGGTTTAGGGCCTTGGGAGATGGCTTGGCCATAAACTCCTTTTGTCCTTGTTTTCTTGATGTTTTCAAGTCTCTAAGCATGAGTCCTAACTAGATATGAAGTATAGGGAAGAGTACTTATGATCTAGAAGCTTGAAATGGTCGGTTTTGGCCAAGAACACTAGTGTGTGTTCTTGGTGAAACTTGAAGATCTAAACAAACATGATTTTCATGGATGAAATCAATGTATGAAGCTAGTTAATAAGATGTATCAACAAATCGAGGGATAGAACACTTACAATTTTGAAGATCTAAGGAGAAAGTTGGATGATAGTTGAGAGAGAATGAAGAAAATCGGCCAAGGAAAGGAAAGAATGAGAAAAATGGCCAAGGACCATATATACACTCTTGAGTTTACGGCTGTAAACTTATGGTTTGGTGGTCGTGAACTCATTTAGGGTTATGGTTTGATTTGCTACACTGTGGTTCTAGCAGGTACTTTCTAACACTTATTCCTTAAGTGTATTATGCTCAAAACCCCTTAGAATGACCTTTAACCGGGCTAGAACTCATTTCCAATGAGTCTGACACTTAGTTGAGTTGATTGACTAGCCTTTAAAAATAAAAAATTTCCGGGTTGTCACACGGACTACTTTACCGACCGTCGGCCTGACTAGACCGCCTCATAGAGCCTACAGCCTATCCAGACCACTCTATGGGCCGTCGGCCTGACAGGACCGCCTCATAGGGCCTACAGCCTATCCGAACCTCCCCGGGTGTCTTGGCCTACAACACAAAGCCAGACCGCCTCAACCCAAACTCAATATGTCGTCATATAACAGACAAACACAAACACATAACCAACAAAATACAGATAATCATACAGATTTACTAATCAACCACATACTAGCATAACACTATCCTAAACAGGATAAATAATCTAATGGGTCGGCCTTGGTGCCTTCGATCCATGGGTACAGTGAGGAAAACTTACCTAAAACGAAAAAAACTCGAGAACACTGTGATACACTTCCTACTACATTGCTTGATCTCGCGGATTCACTAACACCAAAACCATATAAAATCTTAATCATCAATCAAAACCCTCGAGTTTGACCGAAAGTCAAACATGGTCAAAAAGTCAACGGTCAACGGAGTCAACAAAAGTCAAAGTCCAAGGTTGGTTGAGTACGCCTTGCGTACTCAACTTATGCCTAGCGTACATAGGATGGTTTAGTACGCCCAACGTATGAAAATTACGCACAACATACACGAGTTGTTTCCATCCTTTCCATTAAGCAGTTAATCCCTTAAGGACTTTTCACCCACACTTATATCTAGCCTCAAAACATTGTATTAAGTCATAAAGTTTCCACATTTATGACTTTCCATGGCTAGGGAAGATCCAAAAGCTAAAATCCTAACTTATTAATCCATTAAGACATCACAACTCTTGCATGGAAGGGATGGAAGGACCAATATCACATTTTTATGGTTCCTAATAGCTCCATAATGGATAAAGTTTCCAACTTTATCCATTAGAATGGTCCCAACAAACAAGATCTAGTCTTTAAGTTTCAAAGGGACCAAAAGTGCATCTTTTTCAACTTAGTCCATTAAGTCCAAGTCTCTAACCTTCATATCTGAATCGCTATGATGTTTAGATGGATAAAGTTTCCATCTTTATCCATAACAAGGTCACAAACTTTCAAGATCTAAACTTTATGCAGTTAAAGTGACTAAAAGATCATAACACCCAAAACTAGCTAGATCTAACAATTTCATCATTAAGATTCAAACTTTATACCTTCAGAAGAAAGATCAAGGTGAACAAGGTCTGAATCTACAAGCTCCAATGCAACCGATGTTTTTTCAATGAGTTCCTTCTTCTCCAATGTGCACCAAGAACACTCCAAATCACTTAAAAACACCTTCTTTTTGCTCACACGACTCAAATTAAGGTTAGGGTTTCAAGAAAGCGTGTTGGAGAGGTGGAGGCTGAGAATGGAATAGATTTGGGGAAGTTAAGGAGCTTAAATATGACTCAAACCAGGAAAATAGAGAATATAAAGAAGAAAATGAGGTAATACCTTATCCATTTAGTGATTTATTTAGCCTAACATATAGACAATATACAGAGCAAATAAGGTAAAAAGAATCAATCCAACTGGGAATAAAGTGAAGAAACTATAAAGGTTAGAAGTTTGTTCTAAACTCATTCGATATGAATAGAATGGGGAAATAAAATGACTACAATGGCCAAGTTTGGATAATTTATGGTGCGTATAAGACTTGGAAATCGTTCGTAATGATTAATAAGTGATTTGGGGAGAATAGGAAGGGTTTGTGAAGCACTGATAACGAATTTCATAATTTTTGAAAAAGTTCAAAAATGCCCTAGGAAGTTACTTTGGAGCCTAATAAGTACTACTTTTTGATGTCTAAATTATGAGTGTGATATATCAATGTATATACAATTTCATGCAGAAAACAATTAAAGAGAAAATCGGATCAAACGAAGATCATATGAGGAAGATGTGAATGTTTAAAGTTGGAAGAAAATCATAACCAAACAAAGTTGAGAATTTTTCAGATGGTTACACGGTCGAGTCAGAGCTTCCACCTAGCCGAGTCAACCGTTTAGTCATCGACTCGTGGACATATATGAGTCCCGTCCTTTGGTGTGTGGCGACACGTGGCTGGGTCCCATGTGTTGAAATTTTTACACGAACTCTCTGACTCGTCCCTTTTCACATTGACATCTGGATCACACTCAACCGATGCCATTTGATCCTCCAAACATATTAATTTATATACAACTACTTACATTTCCATCCAAAAATATTCTCCAGGCATGTGTGTGTGTGTGTGTGTTCTTGGTATATTGAGTATGTGTAAGGGATCTCAAGCAAGAATTTGACGATAGGTCAAAGGGATTTTGTCGTTCAACACATAAAACAAAGGTATGAATCTTTTATCTTTAATTTGTCTAGTTTAAGTTTGAGAATTTATAAAAGCATACATGAACCCTAGTTTGTAAGGTTTGGTTATATGGTTAAATTAAGGATATATAATCATAACACAAGTTGAATAAACATGTTATCCATGAAAAATCACATGTAATAAACAAGATTATTTGGTTAGATATTTAGGAATTTAATTTGGAAGTATAAGAGCTTAAATGAATTAATTGTTGTGTGTTCCTACAAATAATTAATAAGAATATTGGTGTAAGGGGTTGATTGATAGTTATTAATTGAGTTAGATTTAGCTGAGTCAGAGGCTTTACTAGGTATGAAATCTGATTGAATCTGAAACTGTGCTATTTGATTATGTGTCTGACTGACTATGTTGAATGATGAAAATGACCATTTTATCATTTTTGTTATGTTTGCAACTCAACATACATTTGTTCAAAGATAAATCATAACACATGACCAACCAAATCGAAATGATAATTCAGTACATAGTTTGTATTTATACATCACGGTTATACTAAAAATACCCTTCACTATTGTTTCTTCTCAAATAACCGAACTTTTTTTGTGATTTTTCAACTACAACTTGCAAGCTAAAACTCATTTCAGCATCATTAAGTTTCGGTTTCATGCTACCTTTTATGATTAAAAACAATGGGAATACGATATGTCTAAAACAAGGTACTTATGTACACATATGATTAAAAACAAGGTACCTTTTATTAAGTTTTCTTATGCTATTGTGCTAAATTGCTAATTTCTAATTGAACATTAAAACACTACCTCAGTTGATCTTAAATAGTAATCGTTTGTAGAAACATAGTACCCCAATATGATCACACTATAGCTAGTAACGTGAACATAATAATACAACACGACTCTTACCTCAAACTATGTGAATATGAACTAGAAAATGATGAAAATAGCAAGCAAATTGGTCATGGAATACCACAATGTTGGTGTTAATTTTGAAAGATAAGCAACAATGAAGGTTTCGCTTTTATTCTCCAAGGAATAGTCAAATTGGTTAAAATGAACCAAATGATCAAACAAGTCATAAAGAGTATTACTTTATTACTAATTACTAAAACTCTAATAAACAAGTCATAAAGAATATTACTTTAATACTAAAACTCTAATTAGCTTATTAAGAGCCTAATGTATCAATTCTATACAAATTAAACAAGAAAAAGAGACAAAAAAAGGACGGGGAATTCTAGTTAGGCCCTGTTTGTTTGGCTCTTAATGCCTCTTAAAAAAAGGCACCTCTGAATCTTATAGATTCAGAGCGTTTGTTTAGCACTTAAGTTAGCATCTTAATTGGATAAAAATGTCGGACCGAATCAGATGGAAAATCAAGTCTGAAAAAAAAAAAGAGCACGCCATATCTTATCTTTTCCAATCCCTACCCTCTTACCCACTTCTCTATTTTCTTGCGACCATCAAAAAAACCTCCGGCCATCTCTCCCCTGCATCTCGTTGGACCTCATAGAGGACTACTGTCGTCGTCCCATGCAAAGTCGCACACACCATCGTCGTAGCAGGACATCATCGCACGCTCCATTAACACCACCGACCCTCTCCTCCCTCCCACCCCTGATCCGCCTCCCGCTGCCAGCAACGATGTCGTCGCCTGCCCTCGTCAAACTTGTCGACAACAGCATCAGGTAATTGTTGTGTATTTGAAATCGATTTTATTCTAGGGTTAATATCTGAAAACGAATTTCTTAATCAAACTGTAAGCACGAGTTATGTTTTTGAATTTCCGGTGAACCACCACCCTCATTCTTTCTCAATTACTTCGAACACTTCTTGATAAGCTAATTGAGGTTTTTATTTATGGGTGTTGTTAATTTAGGGCGATCGGTTCATACCCAACAAGAGTTTGATGGATCTTGATCAAGCCTACACCCTGTTGACCAACATAACCAATTTCCGTTCCAGTTTTTTGTTATGAATTTTCTTCAAAATATTTCATGTTTGTGTCTTCCATATTAGTTTTTGCTACAAATTTATGCTATTTAGATTGGAATTTGTCAAAGGTAATCTGGATTGATTCCTTTTTAGGATTGTGATTTATTTTTGCAAATGGGTATTTTACCAGATTTTGAAGATTGATTCCTTTCCAGAAAATGGTCTTGATTTTGGCTGATGGAAAGTTGTTTTGATCGTGAATCATTAGAATCAAGTCACAGGTTTTGAATCTTTATTGATGACATTAGACAGGGATGAAATTTGGCTTTCACATGGTGACATTAGACAAGGATAAAATTTGGCTGATTAGACTATTGTTATTGCATTATATTTCTAGTAGAGTTCTTCCAATTATAGCATTATGTGGTTATGTGTAGCTCATGTTTGCTATAGTTTTCATGTGTTGGATTTTCTAGGGTGTTTATATTTGGATTTTGTAGGGTGTTTAGATTTTATATGGTGTTTATATGTTTTTATAATTATTTAAGAAGTTGGTTAAATTATTTTATAAAATAGAATTATTGAGTTTAGCAAAAAAAAAAATAATACAAAAGGGTAAAATGGTTATTTTCATTATTCAGCACATGAATTCAGAGGTTTCAACTAAACAGCTTGTTAAAAATTCAGATCCTCTAAGAAATTCAGAACTCTTAAAGTTTCAGATCATGTCAAACAGCCCCTTAGTCTTATCCAACTATTAAGGCGAGTATATGGTGATGTTTTCCTATTATGGACACATGTCAAATTACTCGAAATGTTTATTACGCTTTATGTGATTAAATTTTATGTTTAAAGTTAAATGTCATAAAGGCTTTGTGATACTTGCCAATGTTTTTATGTGATATATATTATTAGTTTATTGTATTGAATGGTCATTTGCATTGGAATTATCTAAGACACTTTGTTCCAATGTAGGATTCATTTTGGAACAAAGGGTTGCGACTTGTGATCAAGCTTCCGACAATGTAGTAAACATTGGAAGCGAAGTACCATATATTCTACCTTGAGGTACATTATGATCTTTCGAGTGGCTCATAAAAAAAATCGATGTTGACTGGTTTTCTTGCTTTTAAGATAATTGCAAGTTTGACTTTCAATTTTTGTATGTTATGGCATTGATATTACATGTATAGTTGTTGAAAAATGTTTTTCATAAACATGTTGCCCTTATTGTGTCATAACAGAGGATGCACATCTTTTTATTAGCTTTAGCAAAAATTATATTTTAAAACATTTGAAATGCAATTAGCGGATATCCAACATGTATTAGTTTCAAAATATACACGACTTCCTTATTTTCAATAAAACGTATTTTTGTATATTTTTATTCCTACAAACACAACCCCAATATAATCAATCATGTAACAATCCAATATCAAGAGCCAAAATAACCCAATTGTTTCACTTCATGTATTATATGAAAAACAAACAAAGAACAAATCTAAAGTAGTAAGTAATTCAGCAAACAACTTGTTACCTCACACACTAGAGTTTCTGTATCACAACCGAATTCGCTAACCCAGCTCCTTCAATCGTCTGATTCAAATCATTAAGCTGCTTTGGCGGGAACCCCATTGTCAAAAGCTGATAAACCCTAGATCCTCCAGGCCTTGATGCATCAATGAAAGATCGGATATCACCAATCGTGTGGTGGAAATTGAATCTAGAAACCATACGGGTCCCATCGCCCAATCTCAGTTGAATTGAGGTTGAAGGTAGTGCGTCATCCACCACTAGCCCCGCCAGTGGGGTTGGTGCAGCGGTGGAAGGCGGCGGTGTAATGGTGGCGTCTTCTGATGAAGTGGTGGTGGTGGTGCCTAGGGTTCTACCCACACCCACAAACGCAGTGTGGCGTTGTTTCTGAACCTGTGTATGAACATGAACATGAACATACATGTATGTGAGAATGTATTCAAGAAGAGAGTTTTGTAGAAGAAATGAAGAATTAGGAAAGATTACTAACAGGGAAGTCTTCAAGCTTCCTCACAAGACTGACATGAACAGGAGCTCTTCCTTTTGCAGGCCTAAGCTCTTCTGGACATTCAGACTTCCTTATGCTCTGTTAAAGAACATTAGAGAACACATCATGTAAGGGTAAAATGGGAATTGGGAAAAAGGAAGAGAAGTTATTAACTTAATATGGTACCTCCAAGAAAGATGCATTTTGGGGATCATCGAGTCTTCTCAAAGGGCCATCGTTAACAGTGAAACCATTGGTCCAGAAAGTGATGGTGTGAGTATGAACATCAGGTTCAGAGACTTGAGGAGTGGCTGATGTTGTCTCTCCAGATAGTAATCTTCCTCTTCCTGCAAAGCTTCTGGAGCTTGAAGATGGTTGGAGTTGTTCGAGTGTTCCTTCTTCTGCTCCTGCTTGTCGAGCTTGATTGAACAATGATTCCACATCATTTACCCTTGATGGATCTTGAACAAGCATTCCACTGCAATCATTAATAAATGTCAGATTATCGGATTTGGTTGTGTTTCGATGAAGCACTTGAAACATTATTGAAGTAGAGCACAATCAAGATACTAATTGATATGAATCATCGTGAAAGAACCAATGTCAAGAAACTGATCACTCATCATGTGTTAATCTGCATGATACATCATCGTTAATATGAATCAAATGTAGATTATGATATGAAACTCCAATTGAATGTATAAAGATAAGATTAGCAAAGAGATCTTGTTCTGTTTGCACTAATTTCCTTGTCAATCAACTCATGGACGGAAACCTAATAAACGGATGAACCCTACATTATTTACCTCTTTTCACCACCGGTATAATACTCCTGGGGCTCATCGGAGTCACTTCCGGAGTCATCGCCCTGTCGATTCAGATCTGAGAAAGTCCGTATGCGTCCAGTAGACCGACTACCTGATGGTTTCTTATCCGTAGCGGTGTTCCTAGATCGTAGATTGTAAGGATTTTGTAAACCAATAGCAGGAGGTGGGGAGGCTGATCGGGAGCGAGACGGAGAAGACGACGGAGAGAATGAAGGGGAATGTGTATCAGAAGGCCGGTTAGGGTTTCGGCCAGGTAAGGCAGACACAGGAGCCTCTTCTACGGCGGCAGCGGTTTCGAAGAAGGTGGAGACGGCGGAATCGAGATCGAAGTTGTGCGATTCGAGGAAGAAGGAGGCTTCTTCTTTGGTAGCAGAAGTAATCTCTGAGAATGCTGCGATCATTTCCTGGTGAGCGTCTCCGCCGATGTTGGTTGCCGGTGTGTCTTCCATTCTTGGTTTTCTTGCGTGAGAGTTCACGTATTAGTCTCGCCGGGTATATATGATAGATCCCATTGACCCGCTCCATCACACATGGGCCGGGTATTGGATTTGAGATTCAACTTTTCCGATACAATTTTGGTTATTTGTAAGTGAGACGATCATGTTACATCATGGACTAACCTCAAATCAACATATAAGAAGATTCCAAAGATGTTCAAGGTTTGGATCAAGATGAAGTTTCATTGGGTGGGCCGATATGCCAGAATGCCTTATGTCAACATTATTCCAAGATTGTTGAGGTCCAAGAACAAAATTCAAATCATGTTCTATATTGGTTGGGTTTTCTTTCATTTTTTGTGTTCTCTTTCTTTTGAGTAATGTTTGTTGTTCATTTTTTGTATTCTCTTTCTTGTTAGTAATGTTTGTGGTGTTTTCATGTGTTTTGTGATCTAAATTAGAGGTGAGTATTTGGACATATAGACTATATCGGACCGGACTGGAAATTGGACATGGACCGGAACCAAATTTGGACTGATTTATTAGATAGAGCTGGTTCTCGGTTTTTTGTATCATGCAAAAAATAGCTTCTGTAAAAAATTGGGCCGGTCCAGCCAAGTCCGGGTGCAAAACCGGTTTGGATTGAAAATTTAAATGAAGTATTATTTATTTTAAAGTTATATAAGATTTTTAGTTTTTTGTATTTTGTATTTTGTGAAAAAATTAAAACATGCATCTCATTCATTTAAAGTCGGTTTAGCATGTAATTTTTATTGAGCGTGTAGCTTAGTGTTTGTATATGAGTTAGACTCTACTTTTGTTTTTTTGTTTTTTTTATATTCAATGACTTACAATCCTCAAAGTCAGGTTATCAAAGCTGAAATTTTTCAGTTTTTCAGATATTTTTTTTTATATTTTGTACTGTGTGAAAAATTAAAACATGCATATATCATTCGTTTCAGTTTGTTTTGAGATGCGGTTTTATCTATTGTGTAACTTAATGTTTATATATGATTTTAAACTATAATTTTATCGTTTTTAGTTTTATCTTCAATGACTTACAATCCCTTGAAATCGAGATATCAAAAACTGGAATTTTTCAGTTGTTCAACTATTTTTTTGTATTTTGTATTCTATGAAAATTTTAAAATATGTGTATCATTCATTTGAAGTCGTTTTTGTGTGTGGTTTTTTCTAACATGTAGTTTAGAGTTTGTACATGATTTTAGACTATAACTTTTTTGCTTTTTGTTTTATATTCAATAACTTACTGTCCCTTGAAGTTGGAATATCAAAGCCGAAATTTTTCAGCTTTTCAACTTTTTTCTGTATTCCTATGAAAACTTTAAAACATGCATATAACATTCGTTTGAAGTCGTTTTGGCATGCAGTTAAGTAATCATAACTTTTTTTTTCTCTAAAACGGACATTCAAACCCAAAAAATGTATTCGTCTTAACTCTTAAGTCTCGTAATAGATAAATTTAACTTTAACATCAAAAACTAACTTTTCATAGGGCTTCAACGACCTGTATCATATGCATTTAAAGTTGTACCAGTCCAACGAGTACAAAAACCGGAAAACCTGGCCCAGACTGGACCCGATAAGCCTCCTGCCTTCATAAGTCTAATCCACGGTCCACTTATTTTTGTTAAACTGGTTTTGGTCCAAATGCTCACCCTTTGAATTGTTCGAGTATAACTTTCGGGTAGTCTAGGTTTTTCAAATAAAAAACATAATCGATAACCGACCTTGCATTGAAATTCAGCTATGCGGGTTTGAGTATATCGGGTACGAATTCGAGTTCAAATATATCGGGTATTACCTGAAAAAACTTGCTATATTTTCATTTAAAAAATACATATGGCATAGTTGATATGTGTAAGCTATAATCTTTAAGTTTGATTTCTACGAATCCCAATTTTTATATTAAAGATCAGGGTTTAACTGCACATATTTATTAAAGTGGGTTTCTTATGATATAAACTAAACACTATTTTAAATCGCTTGTTTTTTTAGTTTATGAATCGGAAGTGGACCAAAGAAAAAGCTCACCAATTAAAAACCCTTTATTGACACTTCACACCCTTGGAATAGACACACATATAGAAGTCAAGGTGTTAAACCCCCTAAATTTCATTTATAAAAGATTTGTTATCGTGTTGGTGGAGATAACTTGCTGCTGATTTTGTGGTGGTGGTAACGATATGCTCTAACCGAAAAGAGAAAGATGAAGGTAGGGTTAGAGTTGGAACTTGGAATAAGGGGTTAGAGTTGGAAGAAGAAGGAATGAATTCTATTTTTCTTTCATGTGTGATGAAGTAGAAGAAAAAGGAGAGAAAAAGAGACGCATGGATAATGGGCAATACCGAATGGGTGTTTTCATTTTTGAAACTAATCGGGTATACTCGAAATAGTTTAAGTATATCCTATACCCGAACTACTATATTATCGGGTTAACCAAATACCCAAATTTACATACACCAAAACCCGTTAAAATGATGTATTCTATCCAAATTTAGAACCATGTCGGTCAATTTTTTCGGGTTTTGGTTATCTTCGATATGCGCAATCTAAGTGGTAGGGTTTTTTGGTTGCAAAACTTGAATGTTGTAATGATTTGTATTTTGTTTCTCGATAAATGAAAGCATTTTGGGTACATGAAATGGTATAAATGGTGATATCCATATAATGTGAAGGAAAATTTGCATATATTTTTGTGATGTAAATGAAAGAAATGTACTAAATATGGTTATGTGCATATAATGTGAATGAATCTCATGGAACATGAATACTCAAAGGTTAGGCATAAGAAGCACCGAAAAAAACAAAATATAGCAATTTAATGGCTGTTTAACTTGTACCGGTCAATAATGGTACTATAATACTATTATAGACACCTTTTTCGAGCATAAATGAACGAATTAGGAAAATGAAAAGGTAACAATGCTAGACAAACCAAATGATGTTATAAATTTGGTAAAATGGAAAATAGTATATATATATATATATATATATATATATATATATATTGTCATTACTTTTGGCTACATGAAATGGTCTACATATTAAGACAAAGTACGTCAACCAAAAACCTATTCCATATAAATGGTCAAACAATGTGCATGTAGTTATTTTAGGGGTGACTGTTATACAACTTTATCCATCATGCCAATTAAACAAATCACAACAATAGAAAACCAGTTAAGAACATGCCTATTTTACCAATTAAACAAGTGTGCAACAATTTTTTTTCTCATCATTGATATAAAAATTACGCCTAAAATTAGGCAATTGTTCCGGTTAGCCACTATCAGTTTGTCATAACTCATAAGAAACAACCAAACTACTGTATTGTACAAGAAAATTACCAACACATAATTCCAATACCATCAAGTAATATAACAAAACCTAAGTTTAACACCACTTCACCATTTCATATTGCAACTTCACTCCCTCACTACTCCTGATCCTCTACATTGATCATTCGATCCCCCACTTGCCCTTAACAGGTCTTGGAGTTGCGACTCTTGTTATAGAATTTACTACATGTTACAGTTATCTATATCGTTAACAGCATGTGATCACCAGCCTAGCTGGTTGTGATGTATCATGGGTTATAGGCCTCAGTGGGTGAGGTCAAGAGTTCTACTCTTGGCAGAGCACATTTGGGGGATTTTCCTTGGATTGGCGTGGGTTCGATTCTTCGGTCCCTTTGGTGGTGAGTGGTGCCTTTCTGGTGGCCCGCCAGACATTCCTGATCCATCGGGTCGGGTTACCAACCTATGATCTGCAAAGTGATCAAGATAATCACAACCATTAATTAGATCAAAATTAAATCTATTTATGTCCCCCGAGTTTCCATTTTCTAACATGGATTCACCTAATGGTCTGGTTGAATTGCTTTTCACCCTGTTTACTTCATGCTTGCATGGAATACTGGCGATGTTCACTTTTTACAAGTGTAGTTATTAGCTTCATCCTTGATTGTTTCCATGGACTTTTGGTAGTAGGTGTTAAGTTACCCTTACACTTATTAAGCACCCTTAGACAATGTAATTTTTTTCAATTAAGTATTCCATAATAAAACCTAAGGCATATATGATTGGCTTATATCTTCCTCATGTACTTCACCTTTAAAGGTCGTTGGTTTTCCTCAAGTGTAATAACATCCTCTTTCTGTTATACTCTTAATAACCACAATAATGAAATTGTTTTCTATCAATGACTTTAGTGTAATTCCTTATGGGCCCCACTACCCAAAACCTTCACACCCACTTTTTTATTTGAAGATATTTATACAATTAATAAATAATAGATAAATAAAATCAACCAAATCTTATTCCATAAACTCAATACTATCAGAGTTCTTTTAATAAATTAAAACATAATCAATCTTAGATCATCTACATCTAAATGAAAGTTTAGGGTCCTAGCCCATAATCATAACTAAATAGCTAAAAAGAACAAAAAAAAACATAATGCAAACCAAAATTCTTTAGAACTTCAACTACGTAAATCTTCAATTCTTTTCTTCTACTATTTTGGTGATATCTTCAATTTGAATATTGCTTAATTTTCAAGTTACGTATTTCTTCCGAATTATGATCTAAATATCTTCTATTTTATCTTTTCACGCTTATAATCTGCAAAATACAAATTTATATATCTGAAGTACCAAATATCTCTAAAAAAGTGTAGAAAAGTATTAAATATAACTCTAAAAATATGTATAATATCACATATCAAAACTCACCACAAAATCTTAGAAACATGTATGTTAAATGTTAATATTATACCAGTTACATACTTGTTGGTTCTCTTGTGATTAATCAAAAGAACCCTTTAAAAATATGGATACTGAGAATAATAAATTCTCAACTTACAGTCACCCATTTTTAGGTTTAAGTGACTTAGTAATATCAAGGAAGAAGTTAAACAATTGTTGACTTACCTTTTTTAGTAACAAGAGAGTTGTAAGGATGTGAAAAATAATCAACATAATCAAATCGAAGTGGAACCGTATAGGAACTATATATGCGAATTAGCTCGGCTCTTTGTAATGTCTCAAATTCCACAATAAATTTTTCATTTTTAAAATAGAATAAAAACCCATTTGCATAAATATATAATCAATGTAAAACTATTTGTTCATAAATTGTAATCTAAAATCAGATTTATAAGGAAAAACAACATGAAATCTTGAATTATAAACAAAGTTCTTGCATATACTCTTTATTCCACCAAATAACTAAATCTGAATATTAATCATGAACCAAGAGGGTGTTTGGTTTAACTTCTAAAATGACTTTTGACTTTTTCTTTTAGAAAAAATCAAAAAGATGTTTGGGAAGATGAGAATGACTTTTGAAAATAACTTTTCCACTAGAGTAAATTTGGTCTTTTTGAAAAGTCATGAAATCATGACTTTTCCAACTTTTCAACGGTGTTAAACATTAAAATTATTTTTATATCTCTATCTACCATCAATAAATATGTAAACATATCATTTTTAGTCATTTTGCATGTAAAAATTAAACCAAATATTTTAACTTTTGATTTTTTCTCTTTAAAAGCTAATCCAAACACATTTTAAAAAACAACTTTTTTAAAAAGTCATTTTACAAAAGTCCTTTCGCAAAAAGGACTTTTGCCCCACAAAAACTAAACCAAACACCCTACAAAGCTCATGGAGTTCTTTAAACTCCAAGGAACAAATCACAAAGGGACCAAATCTCATTAAAATAGAACAAAACACCAAATTCTCAATTCTCATAGATCTAATGAATGAACACAATAAAGCTCGGATATTTAAGGCTTACTAAGGTCTAGAAAGAGACAAAATTTTGTATTCAAAGTTTATAAACATAAAAATTATGCGTAAAAAGACGATTTTTCCCTTATATGCTTGGCACGTGACATGATTTAACGGGAATTGGCGAACGACGTTTGAACAAAGGGACCATCCAAACACGTGATTAAACGATACATATCCTCACGTGTTAAAATTGATATAAATAGACTTGGTTCAGAAAAAATACATAACCTAGGGGACTAAGTATGTAATTTACTCATAAAACTTGAATGACTTTCAAATTAAATCGAAAATTGACACATAGAAAAGCTATGCATCACTTCAGTCTGCTGCAGCGGCGCCATAAATAGCCCTAACCAGCACAAATAGTTTTCGTCGACGGCGGCTCATTCAATTACGCAGATCACTTCACCTCTCACAGGTTCTTCTCTCCCTCTCGCCGGTTTCTTTGTTATTATTACTTGGAATCGGCTATGGTTTATCAACATTTCAGCTCAAAAGTTGAATTGCCTCCTTTTTCTTTTTTATGTGGTTTTATCATTCGATTAGCGTGTTATGACTTTAATTGATTCAGTTCCAGCTTAAGATTTCACCATCGTAACCTAATTAGTTGGTTTATTGCGTTATGCTGATCAGATGTTTATGAAATCGTTTGATTTGATAATCCGGTCAGCTTTTAAAAGTTGTAAGGGTCTGAAATCGGATATGGATGCGATTGTACTCCAACAATCAAAAGAGTAACCAGATTGTATGTTAGATTTTCAGTCTGAATGAGTGCACTGAAACTGTTTGTTGAAATGTCTGTCTCTTCTTATCATGTATAGTGCGTAACTGATACTGTATCAGGTTAGTAACAAGTAGTGTTGCTGATTAAGTTTTTTTAATGCAATTTCAGGTTTCAGAAGACATAAAGATGAATGCTTACAAGGCTTACAAAGCATGTGCTCCAATAGCATGGAGTCCCAACCTCTACATAACTCTGGTGAGGGGAATTCCAGGAACCAGGAAACTTCACAGGCGCACTTTAGAAGCATTGCGTTTAGGAAAATGCAATCGAACTGTTATGAGATGGAATACTCCTACTGTTAGAGGAATGCTTCAACAGGTTCTTAAAGACTTAAACAGTGCATTTGTATCAGATGAAGTTTTTCTTTGGTTCTATATAGATTGATTAATCATTAATCCATCTAATGTTTTATCAAGGTTAAAAGATTGGTTGTAATTGAGACTGAAGAAATGTTTAAAGCACGTAAAGAAAAAGAAGCACAACACCGTGCCTGTCGTCCACCTTTGGTTGTGACCCATGTTCCTGTTCCTGCAAGCAACTCTTCTCAACAGGCTGCTTAAGTCATAAGTGCTTAATATCTTTTTGTGTAAGTACTTAATTTACTTCACATCATTTGATTGAGTTAATTAGTTCAAATTCTATTGTGAAATTTACATGTTGTACATTGTTTTTGTGTTTGACATCACCCTCTTCTCGTCTCTTCTCTTTCCTAATTCTGTGTTTTTATTAATTTGTCAAAATTCAGGATTTCCTTTTGGGTATCAGATGCACATTTCAAGCTGATGTGTGGAAGGTGGTCTAAGTTCTTTTCTGATAAAGCACTAATATCCTGTAGTTGATAACATTTGCAGATCATTCAGTTTAGTTAAGGTACGCATAATATGAAGGAAAGCTACCTTTTTTTTTTTGAAAATGCATAAATTTGTAATGTTCTACTTCTACTCTTCTAGCTATAGACCTATTCCTTATATGAAATACTTGATTTGTTTCTTGGCATATTTATAAATGCTCAGATGAATAAGTACTAAAGTAATACCTTGAATCTTCTAAAGAATATTATAATCTTTACATTAGTTGTCTTTGGTGGACACTAGTGGTGCAACTTGAGAAAAATAGAATCAATGTTGCCATAACCATATCCACATCTACATCCAAAAATGTCCAAAAACCTTATATTCATGGTTACAATATAAACAATCGCAAATTAATTTTTGAAACAACAATACAAATTCATCCAATTACCAAAATACAAGATATAAACTAATTAAAAGTTATGCAATTATGCAATTTAAGAATGCTAAAGAGAATGGGAATTACAAAGAAAGGGTGTGTATTAATAATATCTTACAAATACCCTTTTTTCACCAATCATATAAAAACAACTCAAATCAACATAAAACATCTACCACCAAAACTATATAAACTATCTAAACACACACACAAACACACACTCTTAAGCTTCTTCCTTCCCACCCATAACAGCCTTCTTCACTTCTACATCATCAACCATTTCAATACCCCAATTCTCAATCTCTTTTTCACTTTTAGGCCCAATAAAGTTTTGCACTTTATACTGATGCCTCGATGCCAAAACCAAAAAAGCGAAAAAGTTTATTGCTCCTAGAATCGCAAGCAACCAATAGAAATTCTCCAATTTACCTTTGTTCAAATTATTTGTAAGCCAACTCCCATTAGTCGCCATATCTGTCAACGACACCAACACACTGCTCATGAAATACCCCATAGCCAAAGTACTCAAAAACAACCCTGTACTCATGGACTTCATCCTCTCGGGTGCTTCCCTTATGAAAAACTCAAGTTGTCCCACATAAGCAAACGCCTCACCCGCTCCCACCAAGAAAAATTGAGGAACCAACCAAAAAGCAGAAATTTCTGTCATTTTTCCATGCATTACTCTTCGTCTCTTTTCAACAACTGCAGACGCCACCATACCTACAACCGATAAAACAAGCCCAATCCCAATTCTTTGTAAACTTCTCAACCCTTTTGGATCATGAGTTATCTTTCTCGCTATAGGGATAACCACCCTTTCGTTCAGAGATGTGAATAGGAGAATTGATATGAAGAGAAATACCGAAAACGACCCTGCGGGTATGCTAAAACCCGCGACGCTTCGGTTCATTAAAGTAGCTTGCTCTATTGTGAAAGTGTTCATTTGTGAGTACACAGTCCAAAATAGAATACATGTTGACCATATCGGGATTAAATTTATGACCATTTTGACCTCCTCAACTTGTGTCACGGTTGACACTATCCATGGATTGTTTCGGTTTTCTTCTGAAGACGCGTATTCATCTAGTATTGCAGCCTTGTCAAGACACCTATAATAATATAAAGGAAATAAGTACATTTTTTTATAAAAACCTAGCTGATAGCTGAAAAGCTAGCTGATAAATAAGTACATTATTGTGAAAGTCTAAGTAGCTTTTTAAAAAGCTACTTTTTGGTTTGCCAAACATGACAACTTAAAAAAGCTCGAAAAATAAGTTAGCTTATCAGCTAGCTGTGGCGAGCCAAACACAGCCTGAGTACATTATTTATAAGTGGTTAAATTACAAAATTGCCCAAAGGGTATAAGTATATGTATACCTGAATCTCTTTGTGTGTGGAACTTTGGAGTTGCTATAATCATTTAAAAACTCAGGATTTGAATAAGTCTGCTTCCGATTTTTAATAGCCAAAAACACGACTCTCCAAATAACCGTCAACGGGCTTCCTTGCGGTTTCTTAAACCGATACAAAGCGGTCCCACAAACCAACACGACAACCGCCACAATCATCGTACCTGCCGAAATCCCGTACCCCCAACCGCGTCCCACATTGTCTTGTATATACACCAACACAGTAACCGCAAAAAGGGACCCGAGACTTATACAGAAATAAAACCGGTTAAAAAAATAAACCATTTTTTTCTCCTCTTTAGGGTCAGAAATGTCAAATTGGTCTGACCCGAAACCCGAAACGTTTGACTTTATACCCCCTCCACCTAACGCGATTGTGTAAAGTGCAACATAAAGCATTGCTAGTTGGCTTCCGGAAGCTTCTATGCATTGTTGTTTCCTAGGTTGATCACAATGAGGTGGCCTCATGCCTGGAATGCTTGTTGCTAATGTCAACAGTGTCACCCCCTGTCATATGTCACAGCAAAATTTTTAATTTAAAAAAAATAAAATAAAATACTTTTTACTATTAAAGTAAAAGTAAACAAAAAGTTTGTAGCCTAATTGACCCAAAATGGGTTTAAGTTTAAGATCCTTATTCAACCTAAATTTAGGCAAAGTAGTTTCACTGGTTAATATTGATAATGCTCTTTTGTTTCCTTATATTTCATTTTTGCAAAAGCAGTTGCATATAATTTTATGGAAATTGGGTTATAGATTTGTGGGAAAACAACAAATTACAAAACAACCATTGTATTTTCGGCATTTTCGCTGTTTAGCTACTAATACTTTATTTTTTCAATCAAATCAAAATTCCATACAGTTATCGAAATTAACCACTTTCACTTCTAAATTCTGTTATATCAGGTTTCAACATTTTTTGAAATTACTATTTTGACTTGGGGTCAAAATGGTTGATTTGAAAAAAAAAAGGTATAGAATTTTGATTTGATTGAAAAAAAAGTAGAGTAAATTACATTTTTTGGTCCCAAAAAGTTTTTTCTTGCAATTTCGGTTTTTGGTTTCTGTTCCAAATTAAATGAGTATAATTTTGGGACCAAATTTGCAAAAGTCAGCTATGCTCAGGGACCAAAACTAGTTATTTAACTTGTAACACTACAGGGACCAAAAATGGTACAAGTACCTCAAAAAAAAAAAGACAAATTACAGTAGAACTTTTTTGGGGTCAAAATTGCAAAAATCAGGTATACTCAGGGACCAAGAATGTAACTTTACTCTAAAGTACAAATGGAAATGGTTAATTAATTTGGTCTAGATTTGGACATAGAAAGAAAAATGAAGGACGAAAATGAAAAATGATTAATTGAATTGCTTACCACAGCACATATAGATGCAAATATAGCAATGGTGAGGTAACGTCCAAATTTAGCATCAGCCAAAAACCCACCAAAAAGGGCTAAAATGTTTAAAGCTCCCATGAAATTTGTCACAGTGTTCGCAGATTTTGATGATGAAAGATGCAATTCCCCCACCAAATATGTCACCAAATTCATCGATATACCCATCACACATATTCTCTCAGACAGCTCAGTCCCTACAAGAGTAAAATTACATTTTTAACCCTTGCGTATACTTGATTTCCTCAATTTTTGTTCTCATTTTCAAATTATTTTTTGGAAGCAAAATCAGCTATAGGGACCAAAAACGTTACAAGAACATTAAATAAGGATCAAAAATGCAAAAAATAGATATACCCAGGGACCAAAAGTGTAAAAAAAACAAATAAATAGTTACCTAAAATTAGTCCGGCTGCAAGCCAACCACCAGTTTTCGAGTTGTCAGCTGGGTTTCCTTTGTAATCAAGGGAAACCGTATCGTCTTTTTCCCCATTTGAAACATCCAAAACCTGATTGAAAAAAAATATATATAAAATCAATGATGATATATAAAAGAAAATGAATAATGAGATGAAGTTTTAGAAGAGAGTAATTAATTATTCACCATTTTAGGAGCTCTTTTTTTTTTTTTTGAGAGAGAGAGATAGAAAAAGAGAGAGAGAGATGGTGAAGAGGGGATATAAGATTTGTTTGATATATTGAGGAGAAAAAGGTGAAGGTAGGGGAAAAGTATGATGCTATGATAAGATTTTTAACAAAAAGAGGTCTCCTAAATCTTGGGGTCTACCACTTGAATGCTGTTTTCAGGTGGAGAATAATCTTATAATCCTTTCTTCAACTGTTTTAGAAAAACAAAATATGGGTTTCGTCTTCATTTATAATGAAATGAAATAAAAAGGGTACTTTAGTAATTTCACAAGCATATCTCAACCAGTCATGAAGTAAGTGGTGGTGATTGGAGTTTGGGTTGGTTTTTGTCCTATTGCTAATTACTTCATGTGGATGAACTGGTTACACCTAATCAAGTTAAAGTGTGGTCCTTTGATTAGTACAATGGGAATTTGCATCCAATCTCTGTAAAAAAACGACTGAATAGGTCCAGTCATCAAAATAACACGTGGCAATTTGTATGTATGGATGCAAAATAATACAATGAAGCGTGGATTTCAAATAGTGAGAGAATTAAACTCGTTTGATTCTCTACCACTGTCTAACCTTATGTGGCAATGATGCTTATCTGAAACAACTATTGGATATGTATTGTTTTATGGTGGATTCGTATGTGATCAATGGTTATTTGGTTGGTTATAATTGAATTAGTCGATTAATGGTGAATTATCGTCTGTTTGACTTATTTTCTTTTCGTAAAAAGTTTGGTAAACTTGTATTTTATGTGGTTTTAATCCATTTGTTGCGTAACGATGGGCCTGACATAAAATGAATGCCGACATAAAATGCTGACTGTTACAATGATACAGATACAGATACTGATGTCAATTAAATAAGTTGTAATTAGTTTCTCGTTTAAAAAGGTGGGACATGGATTCAATGTGGGATTTTGGCATGTGATTTGCATGTTATTGTTGTATAAACATTGATTTTTCTTATAAGGTTATATAAAAAAATATTAGCTTGAATGGAATTAATCCTTGTCACATAAGAGACAAAATGGGCGTTCTTTTTTGGTGGGATTGTAATAACTTGTACAACTATTTTAGATTGAAAAGTTAGATTGATACTCCTTTAGTCAACTTTTGAGCTAACATATCATTCAATAAAGTATTTATTTAGACTATTGAAATAATCGTCGAAATGAGAAAGAAAATTCTATAATATTTATTTAGACTATTGAAATAATCGTCCAAATGAGAAAGAAAACTCTATAATTTGAAACCTCTTGAAGTACTAAATTCAAGAAATGATTATTTAGTATTAATCATTTTTTAGTACCTTTAAATAGTTTCAAATTATAGAATATTCTATAATTTAAAACTTCTTAAAGGTATTAAATTCAAGAAATGATATATATATATATATATATATATATATATATAGAGAGAGAGAGAGAGAGAGAGAGAGAGAGAGAGAGAGAGAGAGAGAGAGAGAGAGAGAGAGGTTCATGTGAGATCATCATTTTTTTGTGAGACATGGGGACGTAATCATAACAATTTATTTTGGAAATATTTTTTTAAAAAAAATGCAAAATAAATAAAAAATTTTGATTTTTTTTTAAAATATTATTTTCGTTATTTTTTTATAAAAAAAATTACCGTTTTTTTCAAAAAATACATTAAATATTCTAATAGAATAAGTATACTATAAATATTCAAATCTCAAATCGAAAGAATTTTTAGAATGTTAGAATATTCTATTAGAATATTAAAGGGTAAATTACACGAATGGTCACTGTGATTTAGGGTTCTTACATGTTTGGTCCCTAACTTATTTTTTTAATTCGGATAATCCCTATAGTTTAATTTTGCTTCACGTTGAGTCCCTATCAGATATGAAATGACAATACTATCCTTGGCCATTTTTTATTTAATTACTTAATTATTATTTATAATTGAATTGATAATTGATTAAAATAAAAATGAGCCAACATTTTTTATTGCTTATTGGATCATTTATTTATTTTCGAGTTTTATACAATTAGCCCCGACCACCAATTTCGGTATCATTATCACCGCCACATCGGACCAACATCGTCGGTCGTCGTCTCCGACCAAAATCACCGGTCACCATGTTCCACATCCTACCTACAGTTTCTGGCACCACCGGTCTAACTCTGACACAACCACCACCTTATGCCTCTCATACCCATTAGTTTCATCGGCACCCTGTCTATGAAAACGATGAGAAAACGAACTTAAAACATACACAAATACATGATGTAAAGAAAGCCCAGATGATAAAAACAAAACTCAACCCTACAAAACAGAAAATCAAAATCAACAAGTAAACATATTAAAGGGGATGAATTAGATGCAATATACAATAAAAAAATGAGATTAATATACTATACAAAATATTAGATGCAATCGTTTTTATCTTACCTGAAGAACATCTTCTTCTTACCTACAATCCACCACTCTTAATCTTACCAACATATCATGAACAAAGAAACCCATATACAATATACAAATAATTAGATACAATCGTTGCTACATAAAAACCAGATGCAATATATTAAAAAATGAGATGGATATAAAGAAAACCCAAATCAATATACAAAAATCCAGATCTATGAGAAACTTTTTATTAAGAAATTTCAATAAGAAAGCCTTCTCGAAAACCTACTTAGGGGGTGTTTGGCTTAGCTTTTCAAACCCCAAAAGTCCTTTTTGGAAAAGTTACAAAAAGTCAGGATTTCCTGACTTTTCCAAAAAGTTCATTTTTCTTATGTAAAAACCTCAAAAATGGCTTTTAAAACTAATTCGTCAAACATCTTTTGCTTTTTTTTTTCTTTTCCAAAAAGGACTTTTGGCTGTGAAAAGCTAAGCCAAACACCCCTTTATCTACTCAGCCTCTTTGAAACGTGAATCAGAGAAAAAAAAATGTAGATTCGATTTTGGGTTCCTCTCTACTTCAGCAAAGACGACATGAGAGAGAAAATGGGTTTATCTTTGTCGGAAACAACGAAAGCAACAAAGAGATCTATGGTTTGGTCGTCTGATCATGGGATTACAGAACTCCAAGGTTCAGAAGAGGATGAATTTGGGTTTTCAGAAATCGATAGTTTCAGAAGGGGGTTTTTATTTGTCAGGGGTTCTAGAGCTCGATTTCGGTGGTGGTCGTGGTTGCCGAACATGAAACATGGTGGCTGTCGGATACGGTCACCGGAGGTGAGAGAGATATGAAGGACAAAGACAAGAATCGAATGTGAGAAGATAGCCTCGTTTCTTTTCTTTTTGTTAATTTTTTTAAAAAATAAAAAACAATAGATTAATTAAAAAGTAAATACATAAGGGTAATATAGTAAATTTAAGTTAGATAGGGATGAAATTCGCAATAAAATCAAATTATAGGGATGATCCGAGTTAAAAAAAGTAGTTAGGGACTAAACGCGCATGCTACTCCAAACCATAGGGACCATTCGTGTAATTTACCAAATATTAAATTATAAATATTCAAAATTTTTTAATAGAATATTAAAATATTTTAACAAATTTAAAAATTGAAGTAGAATATTAGAATATTTAAACATATCTACCAATTTTAATAGAATATTAGAATATTCTAACATTCTAAAAATTCGATTTGATTATATGCAATGTAATATTCTATTAGAATATTTCACTCATATTTCGAAAAAAATGATGATTTTTTTATATATTTTATATATATTTTTGGATAAATTAAATCACAAAAATAATATTTAAAAAAGAATTTTTGAAATTTTCCTATTATTTTGCATTTTATAATTTTTTTAAAATTTTTTTATCTCCAAGATGAGTGGTTAGGATCGCGTCCCCATGTCTCACAAAATTAACATAATGCACATCTCTCTCTCTCTCTCTCTCTCTCTATATATATATATATATATATATATATATATATATGTCCCCATGTCTCATAAAATTAACATAGTTTCAAATAAACATCTTTTATATATATATATATATATATATATATATATATATATATATATATATATATATATATATATATATATATATATATATATATATATATATATATATATATATAAAGAGAAATTGTACTTAATAATAAAAAGGAAAAAGGAAGCGAATAAAGATAATGTATAATTAGGCAATCATGTTTTTGTGGAAACTTTTACTAGGTCATTGTGTTACTAATTTTTGAAGTTAGATCATTTTACTAGGTCATTGTGTTACTAATTTTTGAAGTTAGATCATTTTGAATGGTTAAGTTATACTAAGATTAAAAACTAATGTCACATCATCATTTTAGTAATTTTAACCTCTAAATAAATAATTATTTGTAATGGTTAACCTTTTTTTATTTTTTATTTTTTATTTTAATATTTTACTAATTTATTCATATCTATCTAAAATGTTCTATAAAACCTCCTTATTTAATATTTCTCTTTTTGAACACACATCATATTTTAATTTATTAAAATTATTACAATATATTGTTTCAAAAAAAAATATATTACAACATATCTTTCAAAAAAATTAATATGGAAAAACTATAACGTAATAGTTATAAAAAAATATTGGAAAGAACTATATAATCATTATAGGGCGTGTTCGACAAAAATAGCTGGTAGCGAGTAACTTGTAGCTTGTAGCGTTTTGTTAAACGCTACATGAAGTAGTATTTGAATTTGAAGCGTTTTTATTAAACTAAACGCTAGAAACTTGTAGTGTCAAACGAGACTTTCTGTTTTAAACGGAGCGTTTTGTCAAACGCTAGAGGATAGAAGCTCTCAAACGCTCCATGTTGAACACGCCCACAATTTTATTTCATAAATGAAATGTCATTAAATATTTAATGGAAATAATTAATTAGTAAATAAATAAAATATATTTAAAACTAAAATATATTTAAGAGAGTAAAATAAAATATAACTTAAGTATGAAGGATTACTTAATATGCTCAAATGGAAATAAATGCTTAGTAAAAAAAATTAATAGTAATAAGCTTTAAAAATATGTCTCATACTAGGTTACCACTCACGTAACTAGTTCCTTAGCTGATGTGGACTCCATATCATTCAATAAGATGTTCGGGTTAAATCGAAACCTAATTAACGCTCATAAGACTATCAAAAGCAACAACTAACACAAGGGAAAAAGTGTTTGACTTCATCCTCTTCAGCTGGAAGTGTTAATTGAAGGGCAGGATTAGGTTGATGAATAAGCATGACTATAGACATGAATGCATAATGTGGACTTCATGGACACCAAAAAACCCAGGTCATAGCCCTAATTTCAAGGTAAAGGCTTTTCATTTGTTACCACTTTGCTTGGTGTTCAAGAGAAGGATTGTGACTACTTTGCTTTGATAGACCCTACACCACCCAACAATGGTACAAAGACTTAATGTTCGAATTGCACTACTTTGCTTTGATAGACCCTACACCACCCAACAATGGTACAAAGACTTAATGTTCGAATTGCACAACTTAGCAAATACACAACTTCTGGTTCTTATCAAAAGGTTTCATTATGACCTCTTAACCAAAATAAGGGATATGAGACCCCCTAATTTAAAATGTGCTTTTTGCGTACTAGTTCCACTCCTTATTAGTTGATGTACAATTTATATACCACCAATTTTCAATTTATAAACCTAACCTACTTAACTAACTAATTGCACTTAGATAGTGTACCTAGTCAATTTATAAAATAGTTTAGGTAAGTCGGGTGTCGAACTTAGGGAATGGTATTTAGCTAATAAAATAATTACTGAAAGTCAAACTAAGAAAAAGAAGTAAAATAGGGGTTTTTATCTGATTTTGCAAGTTTAGATTAACTTAATTAAAATAGGGGTTTTTATTTGATTTTGCAAGTTTAGATTAACTTTATTAAAATACTCATTTTTCTAGAAAGACGGTTTTTAAATAAAGAATAAAAGATACTTTCGTTTAGTTTCGAATCCCTCATTTTTCTATGGTTGATTTCAAGATAATGGATTAATTCCATTAGTTACAAAATAAAAGTTACTAGTCATCATGATCAGACTAACTAGCATAAGCCAATTCATTAACTTTAACCCTAATGATCATGCAAGTTAAGGACACTAAATTGATTTTAAAGATAATTTGGACTCTGAATGATAAAATCTATAGACTACTATTCTATGGTCAAGTCTAGTAATCAAGCAAATATTACGATCAAATATTGCCCTCTAACATAGTTAAGCAACTAACTTATCACATATACTAGGATACGATCAATCTCTAGCTCTAGCAATTTAATGATCATAAACAACTAGGTAAACCAAGTTCATGCAATCAACTGTAGGTTAACTACACAAAACTTGAGATAAGGTGATAAAGATAAAAACTCTAACAAGCTAGGTTTAGATTTATCAAACAATATTTAAAGCAAAACCAACATCATAGATCCATCAATAATGAAATCAACACATAGTATTAGGAGTTCATCTAATCTAAACTAAAGCAATGTTTATTAGCCCATAATCACAACTAAATAACACATAATTGAAAGGAAAGCTAAGCTAAACATGATTAAACTAAGCAAACTGATTGATTATATGCAAATACTTGCTCCAATCTCTTTATCCCTTGTTCTCTAATTGAATTCCACATTCCAAGTTCTTAAAAGGGTTTTTTTGTCAATTATCACATCCCTCATGCCTCTAACCTCTCAAAACAACCTAATGTCCAGAATATATACACTTTCCAAATTCTAGTTGCCATGATGTGGGAAATAGGCTCTACATCATGGTCATCATTTAAAACGCATATGCCCCAAGTCTTGGAAGATTATGTGTCAGGAAAGGTGGCCACATCGTGGCCTTAAGATTGCCACGTCGTGGTGGTGGGATTTCTTGTCACACACAAACTCGTAGATTGACACGAGGATTTTTGACCTGCTACGTCGTCGTAATTCCTTTGCCACGATGTGGGAACTGGAATTCGCATTTTGGCACGAACACGAAAGTCGTCCAAAATCTGTCTAGTTTCCGGAACATTTTGATTTTATCAATTGGAGTTACGAGTCATAAGATATGTCTAAAATATTGACGAGGGGTCAAGCTGTTTAACAACATCCTTTTTGTATCTTTTTTAGCTCCAGTCCTCCAAATCCAACTTTTGTCGTTTTCGGTCTTTTTTTTTTCAAGAGTGTCCTTTTTTGCTGCAAAATGTAATTTAAATCAATAAGTGTCAAATATCTTTGCATTTTACCAAAATATAGCTTAAAATGTATTTAACTAATGTATAGAAATATGACAATATCACTAGTCAACCACATTTTATGATTCTTTGAGATTGCATCTTCCTTTTACAAACAGATTTCGGGACTACAACCTATGTGTCATTTATATCCTTTCGTCATTGTCTTCCCTTTCATCCTCAACTTGTCTTGGTTGAGTTTATGGGGCTGCATCTGTAGTCTCAACTCCAAAATCTTGTTCATAAAATGTAATATAGTATGTGAATAAGAATGTAAGATAATATGCAAGTGAGCATCTATGATAGTTTGTGAGTAAGCATTTACCATGGACATGTCTAGCTCAACATGGTTTTTTTTTTTTTTTTTTTTTTTTTTTTTTTTTTTGATAAAAAGGATGTCATTTATTTCAGCTTGTGTTAAACCTAAAGCTTCCATTATCTGTTTATAAGAAAAATTAGATTTCGACTTCTTTTCCCTTTTGATTTGAACCTAAACCTGAACCTAAACTGTCATCCCTGGATGCTTTATTCCTCCGACCTCCACCTTAGAACCTCTTCTTGGTTCCATGTGGCATCCTCTTGTCCAATGGCTGACATCTAGATCCAACCTTAGTCTTTCCATCTTTTTTTAGGTTCAGGTTCCTACGAAGATGGTGGATTTTTGCATGAAACTTTGTTATGACCCCTTTCTGTTGGCAGTTTGTCATTTTCTTAACAACGTCATGGAATACATCAACATTCCATTTATTTATCTTTTGTAGCATTCTAAAGAGTCTATCCAAAAAGTAAAATCTAATCTCGTCATGCATAGTGATGAACGGTTTCTTACTAGCCTCCATGATGATGGAATAGAAGCACTTAATAATACCATTTTAATCTGCCTCACAAGCAATTTGACACCCAAAATATGCCCTGCACCGTGTAGTTGGGTCCCAAACTCTAGCATAGTGATCACTCAGTTTTCATTCTATGAGAGACATTACCATGCGTCTAACTCTATAACACTTTCTGTCAATGAAATTTACTTTGTATCGTAGCTTGCATCTCTTTGCATTTCAGGTTTGGTTTTCTAATCAAGTATTTCAAAAAGTACATTGCAATCCATGTTAGGTTCAAAAGTGAAACATAGCCCCAAAATATAACACATTTGTGCTCATCAACCATGATTTTAAATTGAAAAGACCTCTTTGTGCTCATAAAAAATACCTAGGTTTTAAAGGGACATTTTTTTGTTAGTTTTCTTCCTACATCCAATCACCATTCTTACACAATCACATTTCTAGAATCTCAACTAGTACCCATTACTAATGGCATAATTTGTTAAACAAAGTTTCAATTATTGAGGTGATTCATACCTTTCTCTATGTAGAGGCTTCATCTGATTACACTTCACAGAGGGATCTTGGGTGCAATATTCAACCTTAAGTCCACCTTCCTCCTCAGATGGATGCACTATTTCTAAGGTGTCAGTTTCATCATTAGAAGTATATTCATCATCATTTTCCTCTAAGCCTTCTTCTACATGAATGTAATCATTCGCATCTCCATAAAATGTGCTAAGGTACACGTCTTTTCATCTAGCATGTGGTTTGATTTAGGAATCTTCTTTGTCTTCAACATCTATGTTGCTGATATCCAAATCTTCCTCTTCGTGGTCATCGTAACGTCTATGTATCTGAAAAAAAATACTATACTTGATTACTTTATTGAATCAACACATCCATCAATATAACCAGTTACATTATGCTATTTTCAAGGTCTATACAATTAAGATGCCGAGAACGATAATACCGATTTTGTAACACTCCAAATCAGGTATGACCTTGTAGCCCTTGAAGTATTTCAAATATGTCATAGAAGCCCTTAAGTACGCTGAGTACGCCTAGCGTACTTGGCAAGAAGGATCGCAGAGGGGCAGCACGTACACTGGGTATACGTGCCAGATGTCCAAACCCTAATTTCCGGACTTAAGACCTATATAAACACCATTAACTCATTTGAGCCTCACCCTAAACCTCTTTCACCTTCAAACGTCTTTGAAAACCCTAATACCATTTGTGAGAGCATTTTGAGCTTTTAGAGTGCATTTGTGGTCCTTATAGTGTTCATTCAAGAAGGAGAAGTTGTCAAGGAAGCTTGGAGTGTCATTTGGCTTCAAGGATCTACATATAGTCGACCTTGAGGAGCTTCTGGAGGTATAAATCTTGGACCTTTCCATCTTAATCACTAGATCTAGCTAGGGTTTTCTAGTTTGGTCCCCTTTGTTGATTTTGGACCTTCTCTTGTGAGTTGAGCAACTCCAGAGGATGGAAATGTCAGATCTTAGGTCCTTTGGTTCGTTTGCAACATAAAAATGGAGTCTTGGTGGGTGTTTTGACCTCATGCATGGGTTAAGGACCTTAAAAAGGTCTTAATGGGGGTGTTGGGAACATATGAGGCATGCAAAGGCATAAAGTTGCCAACTTTATGCCCTCAGGTCGTCTTAATAAGCTTAGATATGAATTTTGGACGTAAGGGAATCGAGTATTAAGCACTTAATGGAAAAAGTGCTTAATTTTTTAGTACGCTGGGCGTAACCTAGCGTACGCTGCGCGTAAGTTCAGAGACCCAGTACGCTGCGTGTATGCACCACAGTGGGCTTGGATATGTTTTGGGCCTTTAACTATTGAGCCTCATTTGGTTATTGGACTTTGTTGCATTTTGGGTATAGTGGGCCATTTTATATGTCTTGGGCTATTGATGTTATGGTAGGGCCTTATTGGGCCAAGAGGCCCATTAATGATTTTTGGGCATAGACTTGGGCTCATTAGCAAAGAAAGGATATTTGGGCCTTTATAGAAGTACTTGGGGTTTGGGTTTCCCTTGATCATGTGATGTCCTAACATGGGTTAATATTATTATTCAACACGAGAGGTTACTGATAGTTAGGAGAGCAGTTTCGGATTCTTCGGACAGAGGTGAGTTTTCTCACCATACCAATGGGTGTAAGGCACCAAGGCCGGCCCATTTTATGTTAGGTATTATGTATGTTATTGCATGGAAGACCCCGGGGGAGCCTGTGACAATTGGATATAAGACCATGTGGGGTAGCCTATGACATTCCCAGGTTAAGACCATGTGGGGTAGCCCATGGTACAATGGTATAAGACCCTGGGGGGAGCCCACGACATCCTTACAGGTTTATGTTTGTGTTATGTCTAGATATTTCTGTGATATATGATATGTGATTATGTATGTTATTGCATGGAAGACCCCGGGGGGAGCCCGTGGTAATTGGATATAAGACCATGTGGGGTAGCCCGTGGCATTCCCAGGTTAAGAACATGTGGGGTAGCCCATGTCACAACGGTGTAAGACCCTAGGGGGAGCCCACGACATCCTTACAGGTTTATGTATGCATGGCTTATGTGTTATAGGTAGCTTTTATAGCTAACAGGACATGTGATATGTGTATTGTGTGTGTGGTATTCTTTGGGAAACTGACTAAGCATTTAACTTACAGGTTGTGGATTTGTTTCAGGTACTTCAGATCCCAAGGGCAATGGCAAGGCGTGATGGCGTGGCGTGCACTCTCTCCTAGGCGTTTTATGGATACTCTGATGTTTGGAATAAAAGTTGCATTTGACATGTGTTTTGAAAACAATTATGATTGGATTTCTTAAATCATGGAAATGTATTTGACTATTCAAAAATGAAAAAAATTTCTTTGAAATTGGGTCGTTACAAGTTGGTATCAGAGCCTTGGTTTGAGGGATTCGGGCACACTCTCGGGTGTGTCAGGACTCAAACTAAGGAAATGGTAAAATTGTTTTCAAAAGTAAAATACAAAAAGCTTTTAAAGAAAGGAAAAGATGAGAGTGCAACACGCGTGATCAGCCGAGCCAAGTAAGTAGTTTCCCAATGTGTTAGCCATGTTATACTGATATTTGAGCTTTGATGATCGTATGGAACTTGCTATGTGTATGCTTTTAAAATTGTATATGGTTAGGAGCTTATAGCCTCATAATGATTGATTTGGTCTTATTTCCTGTTCCTTGTTTGGTTGTGGTCCTAGGGTAGAATCTTTTATTTGAAAGTCTATTTGATCCTTTCTGTGTATAATTTGTATGCATAAAGGCAACCTGTATGATTGGTCTGGTTGATATGAGTAGAGCAAATCTTAGGATAGCCTGAGATTTGATGTATGCGGTAGTTTGTGGGATATGGTTTAGTTTTGGGATAAATTGGAGTTATTAGGTAGAGCATTGGGGAAAGGTACAGGTAGGTGTGGAAGGTATTAGTGGGCCCGTACTACTAAAAGCATAGGACCTGTACCCGAACCATTGTTAGATCTGATGAATTCAAGGAGGACTAGTGTAGGAAGATCCCTTATATGGAAATCTTGATCGTTGTGATTTATGACATTTAAGTTCAGTATGGTGATGACACGATTTGGAGCAGGGGCTCAGGATCTAGATCTGGATCCGGGGCTGGATCAGGCGACACTACCGATGTCATTGATGAGAGGCGGCGCGAGCTTATCGCAATCGAGGTTACCAGGGGCATCCTTGATGCTACCCCAATCATCTTTGGGACGGTCAAGGAGAGTATGATGGAGATTATGGAGGAGAGACTCAGGGCATTCTGGGTTGAGATTGCTGAGGGTTAGGTTGGGGTCCAAACTCCCTCATTTCGGGAGTTCAAGGCGTGCGGGGCGCCGTAGTGTTTCGGGGTCAGGGACTCCATTATTAGTCGACGCTGGGTGACGGATATCGAAAACCCCAACACATGAGTTCTTGCCTGGATGCGGCAAAGGTTGAATTTGCTTCATGCATGCTGAGAGACAGGGCCCGAGATTAGTGGGGCGAGGTTACTAGCCAGGTTGGAGCAGTCGGGGTGGTTGAGATGATGTGGGCCGAGTTTGTCTGACGGTTTGATTTGGAGTTTGCACCATCCATTGAGGTGCAGAGGATGGTGAGGGAGTTCCAGGAACTCCAGCAGACCACCGAGACTGTGGTGGAGATCACTGCCAAGTTTTGTGAGCGAGCTTTGTTGATTCCCCAGTATGCTACTGACGAGGATATGCACAAGACGATATATCATTCCATGCTGAGGGATGATATCCGGGAGTTTGTGAGCTTTACAGGGTGCAAAACCCTGAATGAGATGGTGGAGAAGGCCTGGGAACGGGAGATGGAGTTAGACTTCCGCACCAAGCGGAAGCTGGAGCAGGCACAGGCAGCAGTGGGTCAGGCTAAGAAGCCTAAGACTTCAGACACTTCCAGCAGGGGCCAGCAGGGCCGGGGCCGGTGTGACAGGTGTGGTCAACCGCATAGTGGGACTTGTCGGACTGCAGGGATATCAGGATGTTACTCTTGTGGTCAGTAGGGCCACTTTAGTAGGGATTGTCCCAAGAAGGGCTTGATATGTTTCCACTAAAACCAGACTGGCCATAAAAAGGCCGACTGTCCGAGGTTGCAGGGAGGGGGAGGTGCAGTGGCGGTGCCGGCACCCACCACACTGAGGATCACCGATGGCCGCCTTGCTAAGGCGGATGCCCCGACGGTGAAGAGCCGCGCATTTCAGCTGATTACCGAGGAGGCTCGGGCAGCGCCAGACGTTGTGGCTGGTACGTGTCTATTATTCCCTGTTCTTATTATTTGTATGACTTATGTGTACTTTATGCTTGTATATGGACCTTTTTGGTCAATGGTATGTCTGCTCATGTTTTGTTTGATTCGGGTGCTACCCGATCATTCGTGTCACTTGCACTTAGCAAGAAGTTCCGGGACGCGCCAAGAACTTTGGATTCGCCACTCGAGGAAGAGATTGTAGACGACCGCAATGTGAGTGCTGCGAGGGTGTATGAGGATTGCATCCTGGATGTGTCGGGCAAGAGGTTTCACGTGGATCTGGTCCCGATACCGTTGCGAGGGCTGAAGGTGATTGTCGGGATAGACTGGTTGGGGGCCAATGGGGCCATGATTGATTGCGAGCGCCAGTTGGTGAGGGTTCGAACCCCAAGTGGGGGAGAACTGGTTATACATGGTGACAGGGCCTTGCAGGGGCCAACTCTCTGTTCGGCTGCGGGGGCTAGGAGATTTCTGTAGCAGGGGTGTACGGGATTTCTGGCTTATCTCAGATACGAGGGTGGAGACCACGATGTATATGGGCAGTGTACCGGTAGTACATGAATTTCGGGATGTCTTTCCCAAAGAGTTACCAGGAGTGCCTCTGGAGAGGCAGGTGGAGTTTTGCATCAACTTGGTGCCTGGTGCCACTTCGATAGCAAAGGCACCATATCGGTTGGCACCACCTGAGATGCAAGAGTTATCTACGCAGCTTCAGGAGCTGCTAGACCGAGGGTTGATACGTCCGATCAGTTCCCCGTGGGGAGCACCGATCCTTTTCGTGAAAAAGAAGGATGGATCACACATGATGTACATTGATTATAGGGAGCTGAACAAACTAACAGTGAAGAACCGTTATCCGTTGCCAATGATCGATGATTTGTTTGATCAGCTACAGGGTGCGTCTTGGTTTTCCAAGATTGATCTTCGGTCGGGATACCATCAGATGTGGATTCATGATGAGGATATACCGAAGACGACTTTCAGGACTCGGTATGGGCATTATGAGTTTGTGGTGATGCCGTTTGGGCTCACCAATGCCCCAGCAGTGTTCATGGATCTCATGAACAGGGTGTGTATACCGATGTTGGATCGGTCGGTGATCGTTTTTATTGATGATATCTTGGTCTATTCTAAGACCAGGGAGCAGCATGTGAGGGAGGTATTAGAGACCCTGAGGGCGGAGAATCTTTATGCACAGTTCTCCAAGTGTGATTTTTGGTTGCGGGAGGTACGGTTTTTGAGGCATATCATGAATCAGGAGGGCATTTCGGTCGATCCAACCAAGGTCGAGGCTGTGATGAGGTGGGAAGTACCAAAGAACGCATCAAAAATTTGTAGCTTCTTCAGTTTAGCGGGCTATTATCGAAGATTTATACATGATTTCTCCAAGATTGTTGTGCCATTGACCCACTTAACCAAGAAGAATGTGACCTTTCGGTAGGGCACGGATCAACAAATGGCTTTTGAGACCCTGAGATGGAGGTTATGCGAGGCTCCGATCCTAGTACTACCCGAGGGTTTAGACGATTTGGTGGTGTACTGTGACACATCGATTTTAGGGTTGAAGCCTCATGAGGTGTGGTGCTGATGCAGAGGGGGCATGTGATAGCTTACGACTCGAGGCAGTTGAAGCCTCATGAGGCGAATTACCCCACTCACGACCTGGAACTGGGGGCAGTGGTGTTTGCCCTCAAGATTTGGAGGCACTATTTGTATGGAGTGCGGTGCACCGTTTATACTGATCACAAGAGTTTAAAGTACCTGATGGATCAGTAGAACCTCAATATGAGACAGAGGTGGCTCGATGTGCTGAAGGATTATGATTGTGAGATCCTATACCATCCAGGGAAGCCAACGTGGTGGCTGATGCGTTCAGCCGCAAGACGGAGGGGTCCCTGATTGGGAACATTTGTATGAGGATGACGGTGATTTCTCCTTTGTTGGATATGATCAAAGAGGCCTAGGTCGAGGGAGTGAAGAAGAAGAATTGGAAGATAGAGCGGATTCGGGGCAATATTCATTGTTTGTAAAGGATAGCCGCAGCCTTTTGACACAATGTGGCCGAGTGTGGGTACCAGTGACTGGAGGAGTGAGACAGAGGATATTAGAGGAGGCAAACAAGTCCAAGTTTTCTATGCATCCAGGGGCTACGAAAATGTATAGAGACTTGAGACTGATTTATTGCTGGCCTTGCATGAAGCGGGAGATCGCCAGGTTCGTGGAGTGGTGTTTGACCAGCAGGAAGGTCAAGGTCGAGCATCAGCGGCCTCATGGCAAGGTTCGGCCGCTACCCATTCCCATGTGGAAATGGGAAGAGATCACTATGGACTTCATCACGAAGTTACCCAGGACTGCGAGGGGTGTGGATGCCATATGGGTGATCGTAGACAGACTGACGAAGAGTTCCCACTTCATCCCGATTTTCGAGAGTATATCCGCAGAGAAGTTGGCGGATATTTATGTACGAGAGGTGGTGGCTAGGCATGGGGTGCCAATGTCGGTAGTATCTGACAGGGATGTTCGGTTTACATCCAGGTTCTGGAAGAAGTTCCACGAGGAACTGGGTACTCAACTACATTTTAGTATGACGTATCACCCCCAGACTGATGGCCAAAGTGAGAGGATGATGCAGACACTGGAGGACATGCTTCGAGCATGCGTGTTGGATTTTGGAGGTAGTTGGGACACATACCTTCCATTGGCAGAGTTTTCGTACTATAACAACTATCATATCAGTATTGACCGAGGTCCATTCGAGATGTTATATGGTCGGAGGTGTCGGACCCCGGTTTATTGGGACGAGGTTGGGCACCAGGTCATGGGAAGCACTGAAGTAGTGCTTAAGACCATCAGGCTGATTCAGCATGTGCGCGATCAGCTGCGGGTCGCGTAGAGCCGTCAGAAAAGCTATGTCGACCAACGACGATCGGATCTTGAATTTCAGGTGGGGGATTTTGTGTTGCTAAAGGTGTCTCCCTACAAGGGAATTATCAGGTTTCGGAAGAGGGGCAAGCTAGGGCCTCGGTTCATAGGCCCGTTCAGGATCACGTCCCAGGTGGGCAAGGTGGCATATCGCTTGGATATGCCAGAGGAGCTTAGCCAGATTCACAACACCTTCCACGTGTCTCAGCTTCGGAAGTGTGTCACTGACGAGTCCGCAATCATTTTATTGGATGATATTCAGGTGGATGAGGGCCTGAACTACATTGAGATCCCGGTAGCCATCTTAGATAGGAAGACGAAGGGTCTTCGGAACAAGGAGGTGAAGTTGGTAAAAGTGCAATGGCAGCACCGAAGAGGCTTCGAATGGACTTGAGAGTCAGAAGAGGAGATGTGAGAGCATTATCCCGATCTATTTGCAGCTACGGACTTCGAGGATGAAGTCTAGTTCAAGTGGGGGAGAGTAGTAACACTCCAAATTAGGTTTGACCTTGTAGCCCTTGAAGTATTTCAAATATGTCATAAGAAGCCCTTAAGTATGCTGAGTGTACTTATGAGTACGCTTAGCGTACTTGGCAAGAAGGATCGCGGTGGGGCAGCATGTACACTGGGCGTACGTGCCGGATGCCCAAACCCTAATTTCTGGATTTGAGACCTATATAAACACCCTTAACTCATTTGAGCCTCACCCTAAACAACCTCTTTCACCTTTAAACGTCTTTGAAAACCCTAATACCATTTGTGAGTGCATTTTGAGCTTTTATAGTGCATTTGTGATCCTTATAGTGTTCATTCAAGAAGGAGAAGTTGTTAAGGAAGCTTGGAGTGTCATTTGGCTTCAAGGATTTGCATATAATCAACCTTGAGGAGCTTCTGGAGGTATAAAGCTTGGACCTTTCCATCTTAATCACTAGATCTAGCTAGGGTTTTGTAGTTTGGTCCCCTTTGTTGATTTTGGACCTTCTCTTGTGAGTTGAGCAACTCCAGAGGATGGAAATGTCAGATTTGAGGCCCTTTGGTTCGTTTGCAACATAAAAATGGAGTCTTGGTGGGTGTTTTGACCTCATGCAAGGGTTAAGGACCTTAAAAAGGTCTTAATAGGGGTGTTGGGAACATATGAGGCATGCAAAGGCATAAAGTTGCCAACTTTATGCCGTTGGGTCATCTTAATAAGCTTAGATCTGACTTTTGGACGTAAGGAAATCGAGTATTAAGCACTTAATGGAAAAAGTGCTTAATCTGTTAGTACGCTGGGCGTAACCTAGTGTACGCTGCGCGTAAGTCCCAGAGACCCAGTATGTTGCGCGTACCAGGGTGGTACAGTAAGCGTACACACCACAGATGGGCTTGGATCTGTTTTGGTCCTTTGACTGTTGGGCCTTATTTGGTTATTATACTTTGTTGCATTTTGGGGATAGTGGGCCATTTTATCTGTTTTGGGCCATTGATGTTATGGTAAAAGAGAGCCATTAATGATTTTTGGGCATAGACTTTGGCTCATTAGCAAAGAAAGGATATTTGGGCCTTTATAGAAGGACTTAGGGTTTGGGTTTCCCTTGATCATGTGATGTCCTAACATGGGTTAATATTATTATTCAGCATGGGAGGTTACTGACAGTTAGGAGAGCAGTTTCGGATTCTTCGGACAGAGGTGAGTTTTGATCTCACCATACCAATGGGTCTAAGGCACAAAGGCTGGCCCATTTTATGTTAGGTATTATGTATGTTATTGCATGGAAGACCCTGGGAGGAGCCCGTGACAATTGGATATAAGACCATGTGGGGTAGCCCATGACATTCCCATGTTAAGACCATGTGGGGTAGCCCATGGCACAATGGTATAAGACCCTAGGGGGAGCCCATGACATCCTTACAGGTTTATGTTTGTGTTATGTGTAGATATTTCTGTGATATATGATATGTTATGTGATTATGTATGTTATTGCATGGAAGACCCCGGGGGAGCCCCTGGCAATTTGATATAAGACCATGTGGAGGTAGCCCATGACACAACGATGTAAGACCTTGGGGGGAGCCCACGACATCCTTACAGGTTTATGTATGCATGGCTTATGTGTTATAGGTAGTTTTTATAGCTAACAGGATATGTGATATGTGTATTGTGTGTGTGGTATGCTCTGGGAAACTCACTAAGCATTTAGCTTACAGGTTGTGGATTTGTTTCAGGTACTTCAGATCCCAAGGGAAAAGGCAAGGCGTGATGGCGTGGCATGTACTCTCTCTCAGGTGTTTTATGGATACTTTGATGTTTGGAATAAAAGTTGTATCTGACATGTGTTTTGAAAACCATTATGATTGGATTTTCTTAAATCATGGAAATGTATTTGACTATTCAAAAATGAAAAAAATTTCTTTGAAAAATTGGGTCGTTACAGATTTCTCATAAACGCTTTACAAGTTATGATACTATAGACAATATGTTTTGGTTCTCTATAAACCTTGACCAATAATGAGGTATCAAAGAGTTACATTAGTAATGTTGTTTATTTGTTTTTTCAGAAGTAACATTCTTTTTGTAACTAGTTATCCAAAATAATACGACAGTTACATTTTATATTGATTATATCTGTATGCACAAACTGTTGGATTAGTGTCTAAGCCCGTAACTATATTTGGTATGTTCTTGACCCGATTGCGCATGGTCCTTTTGGGTTGCCTTCACCAAAGCAACTTGACAGGATGATTTATGGAGAGAGAAAGGTTATTATGGTTTATTAATATATTATATGAATAATATATATTAAAAGAGAAATCATATAGTTTAATTCATATTGGTCAAGAATTAGTTCAGAATTAATTCTGTGGCTAAAAGAGATTAATTAAATAAAGGGGACTGGAACAGACAATTATAAGATAGTTGAGTTTGGGTTGTGAATCCTCGTGGGCATAAGGGGGACAAAATTTGAGTGGAAGCCCACTCTAATTTCGTCCAAGGAGGCCCTATTCCAGAAGGTTCTTTAGCTGTTTTGGGCCTAAGTCATCCAATTAGGGTTTTGACTGAAACCCTAGCGACTCAACTATATAAGGGACCCCAAGGCTTCAGTTTCCGCTACACCAAGAAACCCTAGAGTTACTGTAGCACCTAGTCCTTGGTGCGATCTTCTTTTATTTTTATCTATGTATTTTGCATTTTTGGCCTTGGACTTGGCGAGTTGAAGGACCAACTCGCCGAGTAGAAGTGAGATGGGACGTGGGGTTTAAGCCGTCTACTCGACGAGTCGGGTCCCGAACTTGGCGAGTAGACGCTGTCTGGACAAAAACCCTAATCTAAGGGTTTTCACCCTATTTAAACAATGTTATGTCGTCCAAAACATCCCTTATGCTCCAAAAACACCTCTCATTGAAATGCTAGCCGTCATTAAAGAAATTTAAGCCTTATTGGTGGATTTTGGTGCTTGTGGTCTTAAGAAGGAAGGAGAAAAGATTGAGGTAGCAAGTAGAGACCAAGGGAACCCGAAATTGTGCACTTTCTACAGCTCATTGAAGGTAAAAAGTTGTAACCTTGCTCATTCATTTGTTAGATCCCTCTTTGGGGAGATTTAGGGCTTTTATAAGCCATTTTTGGTGGCCAACCATGTTTGCAAACATGGTTGGGGGTTAAATCTTCTGAATCACATCATTTAAGGGGTCACTAGGCAGATTTGAGTGGCTTTTGCACCCATGAAAGGCCCCACACATCTTAAGAGCTTGTTTTATGTCTTTTTGAGCTCAATGTCCCATGCAAACACGTAAAGTTTGTAACTTTACGTGCTATATCGATTATAGAAACTTGGATCTATCTTTTGATCAAAGGTTGTACATTAGAAATCAAAGATTTAGAGTGTGGACGTGACCAACTCGGCAAGTCCGAGGCTTTGAGCCCCATATCTATTAAGAGTCAAAGGAACCCAGTTGAGTGTTAGAAGGTTTGTAACCGGACAGAAAGAGTTACCCAATGCATTGGATGTGATTTTTGACCTGGAGTTCATGGGACTCGGGAAGTGCTAGAACAGACTCGACGAGTCCAAGGCAATCTTCTTAAGGATGAAGATGAGCTCGACGAGTTGTTCATCAACTCGGCGAGTCGAGGACAGAACTTGTTCATCAGATGAAGGTGAACTCGACAAGTTGTTCATCAAATCGGCGAGTCGGATGAGTTTTCATGTGATGTTCATATGAGAGAAGAACTCGTCGAGTTGGCGGCCCAACTCGACGAGTGGGGTCATGGATAAGGACGAGTAAAGGGTGAGAGACTCGGCGAGTTGACGACCCAACTCTGCGAGTCGGGTCAACTTGAAGTTGACTTTGTCTGGACTTGGACTGACCCTGTTTAGGGTTGTACTTGCTATGTGTTGACCTGAAGGTCGTCGTGTAAGGATCGAGGAGTCGAAGGGAGTCTACTTGTGCGCCAAGGAGAATTCAAACACTATACGACATTGAGGTGAGTTACCTTCCAGTAGGGGTGGGTCTAAGGCCACAATGCCGGCCCACCAAAAAGGGGTATTTAGAAGATAATGGTCTTTGTGATAATTATATTGGCCTGGTTATGTGTTGCTTATGAGATTTATTTGGATGATATGTTATGTGTATAGTAGGGATTAGTTTCCCTAACAGTGGTCCGTATGTAACACCGAAATTTTCAAAACAAAATTTTCATTTAAAATAGTTTATCTCTTTAACACTTTTCATAAAAATCTCCTTTTTGTTTTAATTACAATACATGACTCTTTTGTTCAATTAATTAATAAACCAGGATCCTCAAAACAAACTCTTCCTCTGGTGTGTACAATCGAGTCGGTGCCGTCCCGTGATCCTGAGAAAACCTGAAACATATAACACAAAACACTGTAAGCACGAAGCTTAGTGAGTTCCCCAAAATACCACGCATAACACGAACTAGCCACTCGAGGCTATAACTCTCTAGGCCCTTGAGCCCTAACTCTGTGGACCCACTGGTCCTAGCTCTGTGAACCTTCCGGTTCTAACTCTGATATACTCTGATATACACATGGCATAAATCACATAGAAATAATAAATCCCAAGATATAAATAGCATAGAAATACACTTGCACATCTAACTCTGTGGACCCTCTGGTCCTAGCTCTGTGAACCTTCTGGTTCTAACTCTGATATACTCTGATATACACACGGCATAAATCACATAGAAATAATGCAGTGCAACATATCACATAAATAGCATACAATAACTCTGTCACATAACTCGGTTACCACTCAAGGTAAGGTATAGTGAGAAGACTCACCTCAGATATCTCGGTAAATCTCTGACTCGGTAGACCTAAACCCTAAAAGTCAACAAATCAACGGTCAAGCTTAGACCCGACTCGTCGAGTGCACTTGGGCGACTCGGCGAGTCTACACGTGTCCACTAACTCTCTAGTCTCGCTTGGCACGTCGAGCCCCTCCCCTTGCTCGACAAGTCACACCTGACATGAATCGTGGGGCCACCCTGACTCAAATCGCCGAGTCTCAAGATCAACTCGGCGAGTTCCGCCTTGAACTCCAGTCCTCTAATCCCTCTCTGACTCACTGAGTTATTCCCCCAACTCGGCAAGTCTACTCACTGAGTGATTTACGGGAAACCCTAGCCCTACTCGACGAATCTGCCCTTTGACTCGGCGAGTTCATGCCATGCACAAACTCAATTGACCTCCTGAGGTCAGATCTGTTCCTTTGATCCATAGATCTGACCTTCCCAAGCCGGATAAACACGTAAAGCTCGAATCTTGACACTCATGGGACGTCTAGGAGGTTTCACTTGGTGATTTAGCTCCAAAAATAATATCCTAAGCTCAACACCTCCATAGCTCAACATAAAGCAAGCTGAGATAAGCTCTGTAGACCACTATGGGTTCAGATCTGAAGTCCCAAAGCGAATAGGGGCCATATTCTCACAATTTCTTCCATTAAAGGACATGAAAACTCTACATCTATGGATTCCTTCAACAAAACAGATAAACGGGCCATATAGTACCTCAAAGATGAAGTCTTTTGCTCGAAATCCACAGATGCACCACCTCCTTGGTCTCCTCTAAGCTGGAAACACTTCCTTCTTGCAAGAATCAACCATAAAGATCAAGAAATGGCTCCTTTCCTCTCACAATCGCTCTAGTTCTTTTAGGGTTTCTCTCTGGGGGTTTGGTAGCCGCAAAAGACGGCCCTAAGGGCCTTTAAATAGGCCCCAAAACCGGGAGATTAGGGTTTCATTAAACAGCGTGGACTCGCCGAGTCCACTCATGGACTCGTCGAGTCCAGCCATGAACTCGGATGAGAATCCGCGACCCTACTCAGCGAGTCTAAGCACCAACTCGCCGAGTCTCCCACAAAATCTCCAAAAATAATAATTAAATAATGTACCTGAAAATCCGAATGTTACACCGTAGGACCCAAGGGTAAGTCAGTACCCAGATATGCCTAACTGTATGTTTATATCTGTAGATTGTATGCTAGTGGTAGGGGGTGACATAGTCCCCAGTTTCCGGTTGAAAGATACCGATGTCGGATACCGGTTGAAAGATACCGATGTCGGATACCGGTTGAAAGATACCGATGTCGGATACCGGTTGAAAGATACCGATGTTGATTACCGGTAAAAAGATAGCGATGTTGGTTACCGGTTGAAAGATACCAATGTTTGTTACCGGTTGAAAGATACCGATGTTGGTTACCGGTTGAAAGATACCGATGTAGGTTACCGGTTGATAGATACCGACGATACTGTATGGTATGTGGTATGATGGGGAAACTCACTAAGCTTTGTGCTTACAGTTTTGGTTTTGGTTTCAGGTACCTCTTCGTCGAAGGGGAAGGAGCCGGCGGTGTAGCAGTGCATCACACGCACACATGGTTTTCCGCAAGGAGTTTTTGGGACTGTACTCTGATTTTTATTACTTTTGACATTATGGTTTGGGACACAACAATATGATTTTGTGACGTGTTGTTTATTCGACAATATTTGGTAAAAATGTTTATGGAATTGTTAATATAAAAATGAAATTTTCGGGCTTGAAATTTGGGTCGTTACAAGTTGGTATCAGAGCCCTGGTTTGAGGGATTCGAACGCACCCTCGGGGGTGTCTGGACTCAAACCGAGGGACTAAAAGATGTTTACAAGGAAAATGGTTTTCTAAAATCTAAATTGAGAAATTTAAAAGACAAAGTTTGTGATGCGTGCAACCGGTTGGGCTCAAGTAAGTTTTCCCCAAGATACCCATACTTATTATGTTATGTTATATGGTTTGATTCATAGAACTGCATGCTAGAATAGGACTAAGGATATAGGAAGATGCCTTGTGTGCCTGATATTTGATTCTAAGAAATGCATGCTAGTTAGGACTAAGGATCTAGTAAGGATGCCTTATGTGCCTGTTGTATGAGCCGTATGCTAGGACTGATTAGTCAACAGTAGGATGGCCTGTGTAGGTTATGCCTGGTTTGGTTACTTAATGCACGAATGCTGCTTGCTTTGTGTTATGGGGGTTCTGACCAACTTCAACTAACTAAGGAACGAATATGTAACAATATCCGCAAGCTAGTTAGGGGGAAATGGTGGGGACTCCTAGCGCAGCTGATGGCGGAGAGTGCCCTAGGGAAGCCTAGGATGAGATCAGTGAAAAGGGTATTGGAAAAAGGGACTTGGAAAAGTCGAAGCAATCCTTGAGGAAAGTACGGGTAGATGTGGAAGGTAGTATGGGCCCGTACTACTGAAATCAGAGGACCCGTACTCGAATCAAGGAGCGCCTAGATGGAACCTGTAAACTTGGAAAGTGTGTGAGACCTCTAAAAGGTATATGTGACCCTGACAGTCGTATGTTTATTTTCAGAATGGTGGTCACGCGACATGAAGCGGGAGGTTCAGGATCCGGGTCAGGATCGGGCTCGAGCGCAGGATCCGAGCATGTGGATGATGGGTTACGCGAGTTCATTGCGTCCGAGATCACGAGGGGTATCCTTGATGTGACTCCGGTTATCTTCGGGTCAATCAAGGAAGGGATCATTGAGCTGATGGAGGAACGCCTCAGGGCGTTCAGGAGTGACATGGCGACCAGCCAGTCAGGGCCACACACACTGTCCTTTAAGGACTTCAGAGGGAGTGGTGCGCCAGATTTCCATGGGGTGAAGGACCCCATTGCTGCTATGAGATGGCTCGCAGACATCGAGTCTGCGCAGCTGACGAGCTTATGCCTGGAAGGGTCGAAGGTCCGTTTCGCTGCAGGATGTTTGAGAGACAGGGCTAGAGATTGGTGGGAGTCGGTTGGTGACTCTCTGGGAGCCTCGGCTGTTGAGGCTATGACCTGGGCAGACTTTGTGGCCAGATTCAGGGCGGAGTTTGCGCCAACAGTGGAGATTCAGCAGCTGGCCAGGGAGTTTTTGGATATGAGACAGACTACGGAGACTGTGGCGGAGATCACTGCCAAGTTCCGGGAGAGGGCATTGCTGGTGCCCCAGTATGCGGGTGATGAGGACATGAAGAGGACCCGCTACCATGACATGCTATGAGCTGACATCCGGGAGCATGTCAGTTTCTCAGCCTGCCCTACCCTGGATTCCATGATTGCCAAGGCTAGGGAAAGGGAGATTGATCTAGAGCACATCCGGAAGACGAAGGCAGCGGGGGGGCTGGCGATGGGGGCTTCGGTGTCACAACTAGGAATTTTGATGCTTTGTAACAACAACAATGATAACAATTGTGAACCAAAAATGTGAAAGCATGTATGATTCTTATTCAATAACAACAAAACTTCCATCAAACACTTTATACAGGCACTGCAAATAGTCAACAAAGAATTGGAAACCCTAGAAATCCCGGTTTAAGTCCATTTTAGACTAGGACTTCCTTATTGGGCCTAATGGGCAAATAAGCTTCCAATTTGACTATTTTGGCCTAGAATGGAATAAAATACCCTAATGAACCTTATTGGGCCATAACTAACCTAATTAGCCCTAATGGGCCATAAAAATCATTCCTTGATCTATTTTGGGTCGTGAACCCTCTCCAAAGACCAACTGGGCCAAAAATAATCTAATTGGTTCATAATATGGGCTTAAGCACAAAAGGGCCCAAAAATCTTTCCTTTTATCTCTTTTCTCGGCCCAAGAATAAAAAAAAAGAAAAGAAAAAGAGAAACTAGTGAAATAAGGAGAGTTAGCCACCTCCTTATTACCTTATGGATTTCCATGCACCATCCCATACATCCATGCAACTCTCTCTCTCTCTCTCTCTCTCTTTCTTTCTTTCTTCTTCTTCTTCTCTTCTTATTACTCTCGGCCAAGGGGAAAAACATGCACACACAAATCACTTCAACATATCTCAAGAACTCACAATAACCCCTTCCTTCTTCACCAAAATTTTCGAGATTTAGAGCTTTTCAAGGAGTTTCTTCCACAAAAATCATCATTCAAGGTATGTTGGTGCTTAAATCCATGATCTAACTACTTCATTTTATCAAAAATGTCCTCTTAATCTATTTAAACTCGTGATCTTGCATCTTAGAGCACATCTAAGCCAAAGATCCTCCAAGAAGCTTGCTAGACCGAGAATAGCATCAAACTTCTTCCATTCTTATTCAAAACCAAACCCACAAACTCAAGGTGAGTTCATACCCCTCCTTTTTCATTTTTTATAAGTTTTATGGGGGAGAATACAAGTAAAATGTGTAGATCTATGTGTATGTGTGTGCTATGTATGATTTTATGCATGTATGTGTGATTGTAAGTGTTTATGTGGTAAATATGCAACAAAAAGAGAAGAAATCTCGAGATCTATGACATAAGAAGGAAAAAAAAACATGATCTAAGGTATACTACACTAAAGAAGTCAAGAAAAATACCCTCTAAGATTAAAATAAACATATTGTAACATAAAACAAAATTTTGGGGCTTAAATTGTCAAATAAACAGAAGTTGGGTGAAAAGTTGACATTCACGGTTCTCTTGAGGGTCAAAAGAGTCAAAACAGTTAAAATAAATGTTTTTATGAAAATTGTGCTTTTCAAAGGACTTGAAATGTAAATATTAGCTAAATGGGCCAATTTTTGGGCTTTTCGGCCCATTAAGCCCAAAGTTGCGAAAAACATAATTTTTAAAGGGCTGAAACGATAAATTCCTCAAAACAGGGGATAAAGAGTTAAACAAAATTATTTCAAGGATTAAAAATGCTTTTCTTTACCAAAAAGGATCAAAAATGTAAAGTTTCTGGATTTTGGGCCAAAATTGTAAAAGTTACAAAAGTTTGGGCTTTAACCAAAAAACACTTTTCTGGAAGGGCTGAAACTCCCAATGAATAAGTTGTGGGCTAAAAATTATCAATTGAACAAGTCTATGGGTCAAATGTGTCAAGAAAATGGTTTAAGGGCTAAAATGTCTTTTTTTTTTATATAAGGGACTAAAATTGTCATCTTTATTAAAGAAGGGTTGAAATGGGTCAAACCAAATATTTTGAATCATTTCTTTTACTATTAAGATGTTTGAGTCAAAAATACAAAACCACAACTCATGAAGATGAACATATGTAAAATCCTAAAAATCGTTAACAATAACCAAGTGGCCTCGTGCCAATTGAAAATAACAATCGTCCAATCGAACCTTCCAACAATTATACAATTCCTAAAAACAAGTAAAAAATCCAAACTTTGGGCTTGAAAGTCCAATCATGCTTGTTGGGCCTCTGTGACCCACTAACATGATTTTGGGCCCAAGGAATAATAATAAATGTTATTGGGCCTCCTACGACCCAATTTCATATTTAAGGGACCCTCAATGGCTTTTAAGCGCTATTGGGCCTTAGTGGCCCATTAGTACTGCTAGTAAGGTCCAAGTAAACAAATACAGGTCGATAATCAATAGTAATCAAGTCAATTGGGATTTAGTGAGTAATAACGGGTGACACCAACGTGTGTCGGTCGTAGTCTATAGTTATAATCAAAGTCTCATGGAGGGAGAGCGAGAGTTTGTCTATAGATCTATACGGGGGTGACTCCCCCGACACCTCAGCTGTTCGCTACAGTTATACTCGGCCAGTCTAGGGTGACAAAATCTTAAGATCAATTCCGGCGTTCATCAGAATGGTAAGACAGACGAACTAGTCATTATCATGCATGGGTATAACGACTCACATAAATAAACCCGATATAAATCAATTAATCAAGGTAATTCAAAATCATTCACGTGATGGGATACAATTTGAACCGTATATGATATTTTTATTTTGGAAAACATCGGGTTTTCCAGGAAAGTTCAACATTTTTCACTTGCACGTTTAATACAAAGTTTTTCAATTATACATGTTTTAAAATCATCATGCATATATTTATGGATCTCCACACTTTTAATAAACAATGGTATTTTCAGAAAATATCGGATTTTCTGGGTTGTTTTCGTTCAAACTAAACAAAACATTTTCATATCAAACCTGCTTATGAACTCACCAACATTCCATATGTTGACCGTTTTTCAAAATAACTTGTATTCTCAGGTAACAGGTAAGCTGAGGAGTAAGTACCAAGTATGTTAGTGTGTTTTGCTTTTGAAAACTATCAAACAATTTATGTATGGAATTGTAACGTTAAAACAATGTACTTGATGTGAACAATGTCAGTTGTAATATATTGATGCATGGTGATGTTTATGTTATGATTCATGTATATCCATTGTGATGATATTCAATTTAAGTCACGCGAACCCTCGGACGTTTCCGCCGTCTTGTTCGGGGGTGTGACATTCGGGGAAGAAGCCCAAGGGATCCGATAGAAGGCCGAAAGGCCAGTCAGGGTGGGACCGCTGTGGGAAATGCGGTCGGTCACACGAGGGAGCTTGTCGCACTGGGCCGAGTTCAGGTTGCTATAAGTGCGACAAGGTTGGACATTTTGGCAGAGATTGTACTGCCTCTACTCCTGTGATTCAGATATCTGACCTGATTTGCTTTCATTGCAATCAGAAGGGCCATGAAAAGGCCAATTGACCTAGATTGACAGCAGCAGCGCCGACGGTGGCGCCGACTTCAACGACGGCACGGGTTGTGGATGGCCGGAAGGACAAGGTGGAGGCTCCTGTGGTTCAGAGCCGAGCATTTCTGTAACACCCATAAATTTACGCCAAATTTAAACTTTTAATACTAACAAAAGAGTCAAATAGTAATTGTTTTTACAAAACATTTCCAATTCGTTTATCATCAGAGTGTCCCAAAATAGATCATGAGGATGAGGAGCGGTATGGTCACGCCTTCGCCTTCCCTCGCTCTCCTGAAGTACTTGAAACAATAAGTTGAAAACTGTAAGCCCGAGGGCTTAGTGAGCTACCCCCAAATTACCAACACCATATCGACAAAAACCACGGCCATAATGATCAATCAAACAACATACATACTGGGCCATCGGCCTGACTGGTCCGCCCTACTGGGCCTACAGTCTATCTAAATCTATACCGAGCCTTCGGCATGACTGGTCCGCCGCGTGGGCCTACAGTCTCCCCAGGCCGCTCATAGGGTGTGTTGGCCTTCAGCACAAAGCAGGACCGCCTCAACCCAACCAACAAGCAACTAACCATGTACGCATAGTATCATATACTGGCATATACACATAGCAAACATATCTATCTCATTGACCATCAATCATAGAGTTCCACTCGTAACTAGAGTATCGACCTAACAGGTCACTAACATACCAATCCTTACGGATCATAAAAGCATAACATACTATCTATCCTGATTCCGATCTAACAGATCAGAATCATATGTAGCATACCATAACAATAGATCTAACCGATCTCTAGTATAACAACCATCCTAAACAAGATGAATTCTAACAAAGCAATGACATAACACCCATCCTAAACCAGGATGAAATCTAGCATGGCAATAACAAAGCAACCATCCTAAACCAGGATGTAAATCATAAGGGTCGGCCTTTGTGCCGTAGACCCTATCGATATAGTGAGGATAACTCACCTCGCAGATGTCGATTGAAATGCAAACTCCAACTATCGGATCACTTGACACCAGCACCACCACCTATAACCATGGCACAATATACTCATAAGTTCTTACTCTTATGAGACACCCCATAACCTCTTAGTAATTCCTGATCAAGGTCAGAGTCCTCAGTCAAGGTCAACAATCCATGTTGACCTCAACTCGCCGAGTGCACTCGGCTAATGGCCGAGTCCGTGGAGCACATTCCAACTCGCCGAGTCATCGGAGTGACTCGTCGAGTCCCTTTGAATCCTGATCAATCCTTAAGGGCCACCCGTCGAGTTTCCTCCTTGCAACTCGACGAGTACACACGCATGCCTATCCAAGGGAAAAGCCATCCGACTCGCCGAGTTGTTCTTCAACTCGTCGAGTTTTATGGTGATCTTCATTGGACTCGCCGAGTTGTTCATCCAACTCGCCAAGTTCAATGACTATCTTCATGTGACAAGCCGAGTCATCCTTGAGACTCACCAAGTCCATCCAGTCCTCTTTCCATACAGACTTGTTTTGAGCCATGCAGCGGTTCCAAATCACAGATCCAAGCTTCTAGAGCACACTTACCACGTAAAGTTGCAAACTTTACGTGCATGCATGGTTATAAAGGCTCCAAATGTCTATTTTAAGTTCTTAATGGAGCTTCTAGTCCAAAAGGGACTCCAACCACAACCAATACAACAAATTTATGACTCTAGCATCCAAGGAGGGTCCAGATCTAAAGTTAAAACTTCAGATCTAGCCCATAGCTCAACATCCCAACTTGAAAATCCATAAAAACCCCTAGAATCAACCAAAGGGAAGAAAAGGAAGTAAGAATGGTACTTTGATACCTTCAAACGATGCTAGCTGAGGCAAAACCCGCTTCCCACTCCTTTCTTGCTTCAATTTCCTTTGCACTCTTAGCTTCCTTCCTTCAAGATCCTCTTTTCCAAGCTTCAAACCCACACCAAGGCACACACATACACACGAATTAGGGTTTCCAAGGGTTCTCAAAGAATGTAAGGAGTCCCAAAGGAGGTTGAGGCTCCTTTAAATATGGGTGCAAACCCCAGGATTTAGGGTTTAATCTGCCAGCTCCTACTCGTCGAGTCCCAATAGTGGACTCGCCGAGTAGGTCACTAACCATGCATTCTCACCCTGCTTCTACTCGACGAGTAGGTCGACCAACTCGTCGAGTAGAGCTTAACCAGAAATTCTTAATTAATTAATACCTGAGGATCGGGGCGTTACAATTCTCCCCCACTTGAACTAGACTTCGTCCTCGAAGTCCGCTGAAGAAAACATTACCGGGTAATGCTCGCGGATTTCTGCTTCCGGCTCCCACGTCCACTCGGATCCCCTCCGATGTTCCCAGTGCACCTTTACTAAAGGTATTTCCTTATTCCACATAATCGTCTTCTTCTTCTCCAAAATAGCTACAGGCCTCTCCACATAGTTCAGGCACTCATCGACCTGAATGTCATCCAACGATACCACTGCCTCCTGGTCCATGACGCACTTTTGCAATTGCGAAACATGAAATGTGTGTTGTGGATCTGGCTATGTTCCTCTGGAAGCTCTAGCCTATTAGCCACCTTGCCAACCTGGCAACAATCCTGAACGACCCAATTAATTGGGGACCCAATTTTCCCCTCTTCCTGAAACGGATCACACCCTTCCAGGGTGAGACCTTCTGGAGAACCATGTCACCCACCTGAAATTCCAACTCAGATCGGCGTCGATCGACATAACTCTTCTGTCGACTCTGAGCGGTCTGCAACCACTGTCTAATCTGCTGTATCATCTCGGTAGTTTGCAGAACTACCTCTGTCCGACACATCACCCTGTGCCCAACCTCGCCCCAACAGACTGGGGTCCTACACTTCCGCCCATACAACAGCTCGAAAGGCAGGGTGCCAATACTGGAATGATAGTTGTTGTTGTTGGCGAACTCTACAAGCGGTAGGTGGGAATCCCAACTTCCACCGAAATCAATGACGTACGCCCTCAACATATCTTCGAGGGTCTGAATGGTCCGCTCACTCTACCCATTCGTCTGCGGATGGAACGCTGTGCTGAAATGCAGCCTCGTACCTAGTTCCTCGTGGAACTTCTGCCAAAAATGGGAAGTAAATCGAACATCCCGATCGAAAACTATAGATACTGGAACCCCGTGGCGAGAGACAATCTCGCGGACATATAGGTCGGCCAACTTCTCCGTCGACGAACTCTCCCGTATAGCTAGGAAATGGGCACTCTTGGTTAATCGATCCACGATGACCCATATAGCATCGAATCCCCTTGCCGTTCTTGGCAATTTCGTGATGAAATCCATCGCGATCCATTCCCATTTCCACATGGGAATCTCCAGAAGCTTCAGCTTACCATGCGGCCTCTGGTGCTCAGCCTTTACCATCCTGCAGGTCAAGCACCTCTCAACGTACCAAGCGATATCTCGCTTCATACCAGGCCACCAATAACTCAAACTCAAATCTCGGTACATCTTGGTAGCCCCTGGGTGGATAGAAAAACGAGACTTATGAGCCTCCTCCATCACTGTATGCTTAACTCCTCCGGTCATCGGAACCCAAACCCGACCATATCGGGTCAATAGCCCGCGACTATCCTAAACGAACCGGGCACTTTCGCCCTTAATCCTTTCCAATTTCCAGTTTTCTGGTTTCATACCCTTGATCAGAGCATCCCTGACCAAACCCACCAGCGGGGAATCCACCGCTATCCTGATACATCTGGCTGGGGTAGAAGACCCAGCTGACTTACGGCTCAGAGCGTCCACAACCACATTCGCTTTACCAGGATGGTAAAGGATCTCGCAATCATAGTCCTTGACTACATCCAGCCACCTGCGCTGCCTCATATTCAAGTTCGGCTGATCCATTATGTGCCTCAAACTCTTGTGATCCGTGTATATAGTACAACGGACCCCGTACAAATAGTGCCTCCAAACCTTGAGAGCGAAGACCACCGCTCCCAGCTCAATATCGTGTGTGGGGTATCTCGTCTCATGCAGCTTCAACTGCCGCGATGCAAAAGCTATCACTCGCCCCCTCTGCATGAGGACTTCCCCAAGGCCTATGATGGACGCATCACAATATACCACGAAATCCTCCACTCCCTCGGGGAGTGTGAACACTGGCGCCTCGCATAACCGCTGCCGGAGGGTCTCAAACGCCCTCTACTACTCCGGGCCCCACCAGAAATCCACTCCCTTCCTCGTTAGACGAGTGAGGGGTACGGAAACCTTGGAGAAATCACGAATGAATCTCCGATAATACCCTGCTAATCCCAGAAAATTCCTGATATCTGAGGGAGATCTCAGAGTCTCCCACTGCATAACCGCCTCCACCTTGGCCGGATCGACCAAAATCCCATCCTGGTTAACGAAATGTCCAAGGAACTGAACCTCTCGCCACCGGAACTCACACTTCGAGAACTTGGCATAAAGCCGTTCTCGTCGCAGCACCTCCAACAGCTCCCTGAGGTGCTCCTCATGCGGCTCTCGGGTCTTGGAATACACTAAGATGTCATCTATAAACACAATGACCGAGCGATCGAGCATCGGTCTGCAGACTCGGTTCATCAGATCCATGAATACTGCTGGCGCGTTGGTGAGTCCAAACAGCATCGCCACGAACTCGTAATGACCATAACGAGTCCGGAACGCAGTCTTCTCTACGTCTTCCTCCCTCACCCTGACCTGGTGGTATCCTGATCTCAAATCGATCTTGGAAAACCAAGATGCACCCTGCCACTGGTCGAAAAGATCATCTATCCTCGGGAGCAGATAACGGTTCCTCACCGTTAACTTATTCAGCTCCGTCTAGTCAATGTACATCCTGTGCGAACCATCCTTCTTCCTGACGAAGAGGATCCGTGATCCCCAGGGTGAGCTACTCGGTCAAATGAACTGCTTACCCAGCAATTCCTACAGCTGAGATGATAGCTCCCGCATCTCTGGCGGTGCCAAACGGTACGACGCCTTGGCAATTGGGGCCGCACCTGGAACTAGATCAATCCTAAACTCAACCTGCCTCACCGGAGGCACTCCGGGTAACTCCTCCGGAAACACATCAGCAAAATCTCTAACCACAGGGACCTCTGAAACTGAGATCTGCTCCCTAACCCGCGTATCTACCACATACGCCAAATAACCAGCACAACCGTGCTGAATATACTGTTGAGCCCTGGCCGCCGAACAAAACCCTGATCCCGACCTGGTGCCCTCACCATATACTACCAGTTCTCCCCCACTTGGGGTTCGAACCACTACCCGCTGTCCCTCATAGTCGATCATGGCGCCAAAACGGCTAAGCCAATCCATTCCTACAATCACGCATACATCCCCCATGGGGATAGGAATCAAATCTATTGGGAAATACACCCCGAAAATCTCCAACTCGCATCCTCGGTAGACCGAAGAAGCAGAAACCCCATGCTCGTTGGCGATCGAAACTCGCAACGGACGCTCAAGATCATCTATCCGCACACTGAACCCTCTAGAGAAGGTCTGAGATACGAACGACCGACTCGCCCCCGAGTCAAATAAAACCAAAGCAGGCAAGGGATTTACTGAAAACGTACCTGATCATAGGCACAACCAATAAGCATAGTACAAATACAATAACTGAGATAGAGAATAGGAACATACTAGCAACCACATCCGGTGCTGGGTTGGCCTCCTCGGCCGTGAGATGGAAGGCGCGACCCTGAGCCTTCGGAGGCTCCATCTTGACTGGCCTCCCATCTCCAATCCTCAAAGTAGCTGGCACGGAACCCTGCGCCGGCTTGGCGGCGAGCTGCGGACAGTTGGTCTTCACATGACCAACCTGATGACAATGGTAACAAATCCTCATATCTGCTGGCGGGGCGGACTGACGGCAATCCCTGGCATAGTGCCCCTCTTTGCCACATTTGTGGCACCCACCTCCTGCTTGACAAACCCCTGAATGAGCCTTGCCACACTTTCCACATGTGCGGCTCTGATGACTCCCAGACCGTGTATCAACGGTTTTAGACCGCTTAGGCGCCGACTGAAACTGTACCGGTGCCTGACGCTGCTCCTTCAGCTGCAGCTCTATCTCCAACTCACGCCGTCGCGCGGCTTCCTATAGGTCCAGGAGGGTATCACATCGCTGAGTAGACACAAACTGTCGAATATCCGTCTTGATCATACTCAGATAACGAGTCATCTGAGACTGCTCTGAAGCAAACTCCAGGCAAAACATAGCCCTCTCCTTGAACATACGGGTAATCTCCATCACAGAGTCCCCATCGTGTCTCAAGGTCAAAAACTCCTGAACAAGCCGCTCCCATTCCACGCGCGGAACGTAGCGGGTGCGAAACATATCCCGGAACTGCTCCTAGGTAATAGCAGCCCTCTGATCATCAGTGTACAAACCCGTCGTCAGCCTCCACCAGTCCTTTGCCCCAAGCCTCAGCATGTTCAGGGCACACCTGACCTTCTGGTCAGCAGGGCATGAACACGTGAAGAAACATCCCTCCACATCAGATAACCACCTCATAGCCCGAATGACATCCTGAGTACCATCAAATGCCGGGGGCTTCGTATTGTCGAAGTCCCGATACTGGAAAGCCCTGCCGGCTCCTCCTCCTCCAACCCCTGCAGCAGTTACAACCAAAGTGGCTACAGCGGCAGCAGTCTCTGCTAGAGCGACATACTGCTCATCAAAATACTCGACCATCGTGGTCTTAATCGGCCTAAACATCTTTGGCAGCTGCGATCGGAACGCAGCAGAAATCTCATCGTGCATGAACTTCCGAATCCGGGCATCCAACTCCTCAATCCTTATCTGAACCACGGGCTCAGGTGCTACCAGCACCTCCAATCCTCCATCTCCTGACCTTGATCCTGATCCTGATCCAGATCCGGACCTCGAAGCAACACGTCTCATCACCACCATACTGCAAACACACTCAATGTCTTAGACAGATCATAAAATGACGGAAACCAATTACCCTCAATCCCTAGGGGTTGTGACTTCCTTGATATGCGTATGTGTCCTGTGCTTTCAGTAGTATGGGCCATTACTACCTTCCACACCTACCCATATTTGTCTCAAGTATCACCACAACGCCCTAAACTGTATTTAACATAATATGCGCTCAACCCTCACTAACAGGGGACATCGCCTAACTAGTAACTGATCCTGCAGTTCCGCACCACTCACACATCCATGAAACTTCCGTCATCCCCTGCAGCGCTAGTGTACACTGGCTGCACATAGCGCTGGACCCGATAGACTTCCGAATATCCAATCCCACACTAAGGTCGAATCGAACATTCTCAGGCTATAAGATCTTGACTATCCACAGCCGTGGTGCATACACTAATCATCTAGAATTATGATGTCAATCCCATATACAAGAAACCCTAGGCTAATAGGTATCATACAATCATGTCAATCTATCATGCGATTCCTGAAAATACCTAGCCTAGCACTAGCATGTTGTTATAACATATCAGAATATCAAATAACTGTATGGTATTTTGGGGATTACTTACAGGCTCCGGCTGATCGTACCCTCTACATCCTCCATCCTTTATTTTGAAAACCATTTAAATAAAAACTTATTTTCCGAAAACCTCCTTGGTTTGAGACTGGGTTCACACGAGTATTCCTCCAATTCACTCAAACCAAGGCTCTGATACCAACTTGAAACACTAAAAAATTTACGCCAAATTTAAACTTTTAATACTAACAAAAGAGTCAAATAGTAATTGTTTTTACAAAACATTTCCAATTCGTTTATCACCAGAGTGTCCCAAAATAGATCATGAGGATGAGGAGCGGTACGGTCACGTCTTCGCCTTCCCTCGCTCTCCTGAAGTACCTGAAACAATAAGCTGAAAACTGTAAGCCCGAGGGCTTAGTGAGCTACACCCAAAATACCAACACCATATCGACAAAAACCACATCCATAACGATCAATCAAACAACATACATACTGGGCCATCGGCCAGACTGGTCCGCCCTACTGGCCTACAGTCTATCTTAATCTATCCCAAGCCTTCGGCATGACTGGTCCGCCGCATGGGCCTACAGTCTCCCCGGGCCGCTCAGAGGGTGTGTTGGCCTTGAACACAAAGCAGGACCACCTCAACCCAACCAACAAGCAACTAACCATGTACGCATACTATCATATACTGGCGTATACACATAGCAAACATATCTATCTCATTGACCATCAATCACAGAGTTCCACTCGTAACTAGAGTATCGACCTAACATGTCACTAACATACCAATCCTTACGGATCATAAAAGCATAACATACTATCTATCCTGATTCCGATCTAACAGATCAGAATCATATGTAGCATATCATAACAACAGATCTAACCGATCTCTAGTATAACAACCATCCTAAACAGGATGAATTCTAACAAAGCCATGACATAACACCCATCCTAAACCAGGATGAAATCTAGCATGGAAATAACAAAGCAACCATCCTAAACCAGGATGTAAATCATAAAGGGTTGGCCTTGGTGCTGTAGACCCTATCGATATAGTGAGGATAACTCACCTCGCATATGTCGATTGAAATGCAAATTCCAACTATCGGATCACTTGACACCGGCACCACCACCTATAACCATGGCACAATATACTCATAAGTTCTTACTCTTATGAGACACCCCATAACCTCTTAGTAATTCCTGATCAAGGTCAGAGTCCTCAATCAAGGTCAACAGTCCATGTTGACCTCAACTCGCCGAGTGCACTTGGCCACTGGCCGAGTCCGTGGAGCACATTCCAACTCGCCGAGTCCGTTCGAATCCCGATCAATCCTTAAGGTCCACCCGTCGAGTTTCCTCCTTGCAACTCGACGGGTACACATGCATGCCTATCCAAGGGAAAATCCATCCGACTCGCCGAGTTGTTCTTCAACTCGTCGAGTTTTATGGTGATCTTCATCGGACTCGCCGAGTTGTTCATCCAACTCGCCGAGTTCAATGACTCTCTTCATGTGACTTGCCGAGTCATCCTTGAGACTCGCCGAGTCCATACAGTCCTCTTTCCATACAGACTTGTTTTGAGCCATGCAGCGGCTCCAAATCACAGATCCAAGCTTCTAGAGCATACTTACCACGTAAATTTGCAAACTTTACGTGCATGCATGGTTATAAAGGATCCAAATGTCTATTTTAAGTTCTTAATGGAGCTTCTAGTCCAAGAGGGACTCCAACCACAACCAATACAACAACTTTATGACTCTAGCATGCAAGGAGGGTCCAGATCTGAAGTTACAACTTCAGATCTAGCCCATAGCTCAACATCCCAACTTGAAAATCCATAAAAAGCCCTAGAATCAACAAAAGGGAAGAAAAGGAAGTAAGAATGGTACTTTGATACCTTCAAACGATGCTAGCTGAGGCAAAACCTGCTTCCCACTCCTTTCTTGCTTCAATTTCCTTTGCACTCTTAGCATCCTTCCTTCAAGATCCTCTTTTCCAAGCTTCAAACCCACACCAAGGCACACACACACAAATTAGGGTTTCCAAGGGTTCTCAAAGACTGTAAGGAGTCCCAAAGGAGGCTGAGGCTTCTTTAAATAGGGGTGGAAACCCCGGGATTTAGGGTTTCATCTGCCAGCTCCTACTCGCCGAGGCCCAATAGTGGACTCGCCGAGTAGGTCACTAACCATGCGTTCACACCCAGCTACTAGTCGACGAGTTGGTCGACCAACTCGTCGAGTAAAGCTTAACTAGAAATTCTTAATTAATTAATACCTGAGGATCGGGGCGTTACAATTTCAGTTGACCGCCGAGAAGGCACGCGCTGCACCCGTTGTGGTGACGGGTATGATTTCTTATTTTATGCTTTTATGTTATGTCGCTGTGATTTTGATATATTATGTGCCTTGCTTAGGATCGTTCCATGTGAACGGTATCTCAGTTCAGGTGTTGTTTGATTTGGGTGCCACTCGATCATTTGTTTCTCTTGCGCTTAACAATAAGTTTTTGGAGTCTTCAGGCATGTTGGATTGCCCTCTGGAGGTCGATATTGCGGACGACCGGTCAGTACGAGCGTCAGAGGTCTACCGGGATTGTGTTTTGAGGTTGTTCGAGGAATGTTATCTGGTAGACTTGGTTCCCATACGTTTGCGGGGGAACAAGGTCATTATTGGTATGGACTGACTGAGCCCCAATGGGGCAGTGATCGTCTGCGCACAATAGTTAGTGCGGATCAGGACCCCTAGTGGGGGAGAGCTGGTGGTTCAGGGCAAAAGGCCACAGCAAGGGCCAACCTTATGTTCGGCAAAAGGCCACAGAAAAGGAAGTAAGAATGGTACTTTGATACCTCCAACAAGGTTGCGCAGGTTATGTCGCCTATGTTATGGATACCCGGGAAACGGGAAGGGCGACGGTGGGCGATGTGCCCGTGGTGCGAGAGTTTACGGACGTATCCCTTGAAGAGTTGCCTGGGTTACCTCTGGAGAGACAGGTGGAGTTCCGGATCAACCTAGTCCATGGTGCGGCTCCGATAGCCAAGGCACCGTATCGGTTGGCTCCTCCTGAGATGCAGGAGCTATCTACGTAGCTGCAGGAGCTGTTAGACAAGGGGTTCATTAGACCGAGCAGTTCACCCTGGGGAGCCTCGATTCCGTTTGTGAAGAAGAAGGACGGGTCGCATCGGATGTGTATAGATTATCGGGAGCTGAATAAGGTGACGGTGAAGAACCGTTACCCACTCCCGAGGATTGATGACCTCTTTGACCAGCTCCAGGGAGCATCTTGGTTCTCCAAGATCGATTTGCGTTCAAGATACCATCAGATGAGGGTCCGAGAGGAGGATATACAGAATACTGTATTCCGGACGCGTTATGGTCATTACGAGTTTGTGGTGATGCCCTTCGGGCTCACCAATGTTTCTTCCATGTTCATGGACCTCATGAATCGCGTGTGTAGACCGATGTTAGGCCGGTCGTCGATAGTGTTTATTGACGGTATCTTGGTTTATTCCAAGACGTAGAGGGAGCACGAGGAGTATCTACGAGAGGTTCTGGAGACCTTTAGGAGGGATAAATTGTATGCTAAGTTCTCTAAGTGTGAGTTTTGGTTGCGCGAGGTGCAGTTTCTTGGGCACCTTGTCAACCAGAACGAGATTTCAGTAGATTCGGCTAAGGTGGAGGCCATGATGAGGTGGGAGGTTCCGAAGTCTCCATCCGAGATTCGGAGTTTCCTAGGATTAGCCGGCTACTATCAGAGATTCATCCGATATTTCTCCAAGATAGCCATGCCCCTGACCAGACTGACAAGAAAGGCTGTGGTTTTCCGTTGGGGGCCTGAGCAGCAGGCTGTATTTGAGAATTTGAGGCAGCGATTGTGCGAGGCGCCAATCTTAGCCCTGCCGGCGGGCATGGAGGATTTTGTTGTGTACTGCGATACATCCATCTCTGGTTTGGGCACAATATTGATGCAAATAGGGCATGTCATTGCTTACGCTTCGAGGCAGCTGAAGCCTCATGAGGCGAACTACCCGACACATGATTTGGAGCTGGGGGCTGTTGTGTTCGCCCTCAAGATTTGGCGTCATTACCTCTATGGGGTTTGTTGTACGATTTACACAGACCATAAGAGCCTAAGGTATCTCATGGACCAGCCAAATCTGAATATGAGGCAGCGTCGATGGCTTGATATGGTAAAGGATTATGATTGCGCATTCCTTTACCATCCGGAAAATGCCAATGTGGTGGACGACGCGCTTACCCGCAAGGCAGCACCGATAAGGGATATCTGTCTGAGGATGACAGTGGTGACTCCGCTTTTGGAGCAGATTCAGGAGGCCCAGAAGGAGGCCATGAAGGAAGAACATTGGAAGAGCGAGCAGATTGTGGGGCAGGTTTCCTCCTTCGACTATGACAGCCGAGGGTTATTGAAACTACATCGTAGGGTGTGGGTGCTGTACCTCGGGGGTGTGCGCCAGGTTCTGATGGAGGAGGCGCACAAATCTCGATTCTCCATTTATCCCGGGGCAACGAAGATGTATAGAGATCTTCGCATGGACTGTTGGTGGCCCTGCATGAAACTGGATGTAGCATGGTACGTGGAGCGGTGATTGACCTGCAGGAAGGTCAAGGCCGAGCACCAGAGGCCACACGGAAAGATGCAGTCGTTGGACATTCCGTTGTGGAAATGGTAGGAAATTATGATGGATTTTATCACAAAGCTTCCCAGGACCGCGCGAGGGGTGGATTCGATTTGGGTCATCGTCGACCGATTGACCAAGAGTGCTCATTTTATACCGATTCAGGAGAGCATCTCGGCTGAGAAGCTGACCGACATCTATATCAAGAAGGTGGTGGCATGGCACGGGGTGCCAGTGTTGGTGATTTCAGACATAGATGTGCGGTTCATTTCCAGGTTTTGGAAGAAGTTTCACGATGAGCTGGGTACTCGTCTGCATTTTAGCAACACCTTTCACCATCAGAAGGATGGTCAGAGCAAGCAAACCATCCAGACTCTGGAGGATATGCTGCGAGCATGCGTGTTAGACTTCGGAGGAAGTTGGGATACCTACCTCCCTTTGGCGGAGTTCTCCTATAAAAATAGTTATCACGCGAGTATCGATCGTCTTCCCTTCGAGATGTTGTACGGGAGGAAGTGCAGGACCCCGATATGTTGGGGCGAGGTTGGCCAGAGGATAATGGGGAGCACCGAAGTAGTGCTCAAGACAACAGAGAGGATTCAACAGGTTCGAAGCAGGCTTTAGACTGCTCAGAGTCGGCAGAAAAGTTGTGCCGTTAAGCGCCGATCAGACCTCCAAATTCCAGGTCGGGGATATGGTTCTCCTAAAGGTGTCGCCATGGAAGGGCGTTATCCCATTTCGGAAACGGGGAAAGTTGGGACCCAGGTACATTAGACCGTTTAGGGTTACAACCCGGGTGGTCAAGGTGGCTTATAGGCTGGATCTGCCAACCGAACTCAGTTAGATCCACAACACTTTCCATGTGTCCCAGCTGCGAAAGTGCTTGGTGGACAACTCAACAGTGGTGCCCTTAGAGGACATTCAGGTTGACGGTAGCCTGAATTACATTGAGCGACCTGTGGCGATCCTCGACCGGAAGCCGAAGGATCTGAGGAACAAGAGAGTGGAACTCGTGAAGGTGCAATGGCAGCACCGGAAGGGCTCGTAATGGACTTGGGAGGACGAGATGATGGAGCACTACCCGGAGCTATTTCAGGAACGAGCACCAGACTTCGAGGATGAAGTCTAAAATAAGTGGGGGAGATTTGTAGCACCTAGTCCTTGGTACACTCTTCTTTTATTTTTATCTATGTATTTTGCATTTTTGGCCTTGGACTCGGCGAGTTGAAGGACCAATTCGCCGAGTAGAAGTGAGATGGGATGCGGGGTTTAAGCCGTCTACTCGACGAGTCGTGTCCCGGACTTGGCGAGTAGACGCTGTCTGGACAAAAATCCTAATCCAAGGGCTTGCACCCAATTTAAACAATGTTATGTCGTCCAAAACATCCCTTATGCTCCCAAAACACCTCTCATTGAAACCCTAGCCGTCATTGAAGCAATCTAAGCCTTATTGGTGGATTTTGGTGCTTGTGGTCTTAAGAAGGAAGGAGACAAGCTTGAGGTAGCAAGTAGAGACCAAGGGAATCCGAAATTGTGCACTTTCTATAGCTCATTGAAGGTAAAAAGATGTAACCTAGTTCATTCATTTGTTAGATCCCTCTTTGGGGAGATTTAGGGCTTTTATAAGCCATTTTTGGTGGCCAACCATGTTTGCAAACATGGTTGGGGGTTAAATCTTCTGAATCACATCATTTAAGGGGTCACTAGGCAGATTTGAGTGGCTTTTGCACCCATGAAAGGCCCCACACATCTTAAGAGCTTGTTTTATGTCTTTTTGAGCTCAATGTCCCATGCAAACACGTAAAGTTTGTAACTTTACGTGCTATATCGATTATAGAAACTTGGATCTATCTTTTGATCAAAGGTTGTACATCAGAAATCAAAGATTTAGAGTGTGGACGTGACCAACTCGGCGAGTCCGTTCTTGGACTCGACGAGTCCGAGGCTTTGAGCCCCATATCTGTTGAGAGTCAAAGGAACCCAGTTGAGTGTTAGAAGGTTTGTAACCGGACATAAAGAGTTACCCAATGCATTGGACGTGATTTTTGACCTGGAGTTCATGGGACTCGGGAAGTGCTAGAACAGACTCGACGAGTCCAAAGCAATCTTCTTAAGGATGAAGATGAGCTCGACGAGTTGTTCATCAACTCGGCGAGTCGAGGACAGAACTTGTTCATCAGATGAAGGTGAACTCGACAAGTTGTTCATCAAATCGGCGAGTCGGATGAGTTTTCATGTGATGTTCATATGAGAGAAGAACTCGTCGAGTTGGCGGTTCAACTCGACGAGTGGGGTCATGGATAAGGATGAGTAAAGGGTGAGGGACTCGGCGAGTCGACGGCCCAACTCTGCGAGTCGGGTCAACTTGAAGTTGACTTTGTCTTGACTTGGATTGAACCTGTTTAGGGTTGTACTTGCTATGTGTTGACCTGAAGGTCGTCGTGTAGGGATCGAGGAATCGAAGGGAGTCGACTTGTGCGCCAAGGAGAATTCAAACACTGCACGACATTGAGGTGAGTTACCTTCCAGTAGGGGTGGGTCTAAGGCCACAATGCCGGCCCACCAAAAAGGGGTATTTAGAAGATAATGGTCTTTGTGATAATTATCTTGGTCTGGTTATGTGTTGGTTATGAGATTTATTTGGATGATATGTTATGTGTATAGTAGGGATTAGTTTCCCTAACAGTGGTCCGTAGGACCCAAGGGTAGGTCAGTACCCGGATATGCCTGACTGTATGTTTATATATGTAGATTATATGCTAGTGGTAGGGGTGAAATAGTCCCCAGTTGCCGGTTGAAAGATACCGATGTCAGATACCGGTTGAAAGATACCGATGTTGGTTATCGGTTGAAAAATACCGATGTTTGTTACCGGTTGAAAGATACCGATGTTGGTTACCGGTTGAAAGATACCGATGTACGTTACCGGTTGAAAGATACCGACATACTGTATGGTATGTGGTATGATGGGGAAACTCACTAAGCTTTGTGCTTACATTTTTGGTTTTGGTTTCAGGTACCTCTTCGTCGAAGGGGAAGGAGTCGGCGGTGTAGCATTGCATCACACACACATGGTTTTCCGCAAGGAGTTTTTGGGACTGTACTCTGATTTTTATTACTTTTGACATTATGGATTGGGACACAACATTATGATTTTGTGACATGTTGTTTATTCGACAGTATTTGGTAAAAATGTTTATGGAATTGTTAATTTAAAAATGAAATTTTTGGGCTTGAAATTTGGGTCGTTACAGTTACTATAGCCGAAATTGTGCCTCTCTCCTTCTCTCTTCTAGATCATCTTCTTGCTTATGGTGTTTGTGAGCCATTAGAGGTGTTACATTTGTGACACTAAGCTTCTTGAAGATCAAAGATTCTTGCAACTATTGAAAGGTATCATCTAAACTAGTTTTATTGTAGATCTCGTTTTTAATAATAAGCTAGATTAGGGTTTCATGCTTTGGATAAATTTTCATGTACAATAGAGAAACCTAGATCCAAAGCTTTAGGGTTTTTCATGTGCACATAGAGGTACTCGACGAGTAGGATGAACTCGATGAGTCCTGCAAGGGGCTCGGCGAGTCGGGCTGTCAAACAGACGGATTTTCGAGATTTTTGCTGTTTTTGACTTAGGATAATTACCATAACTGTTTCAAATTGATAAAATACGAATTTTATTGATTCTCTATGATTATCCTTGTCAAAATAAAAAGATTTTGTCATTTAATTAGATAATTATTATCTTATTTGATAAATGTTAATTATTTGAATTATTTGATCATTATCTTGAATGAAAATGGATTAGGTCCAAATTAGATAATCACCAAAATTAATTGTTTAATTGTTTATTTGAATTTTGATCTAAATAGTTTTGAAATTTTTCAAAACTTGCCCTCAAGTTTTGGAATTTAAATTTTGGATTAAAAGTTTGATTTTGAAATTATTAAATTCCAAACCCTAAAATTTTACAAGTTTAAAATTCACCCATATACTATTATAATATGATAAGAATAATTATTATTATATATATATAACATAAATGCTAGTCTTACCGTTAGTAGGCCTCATTCACGAAGTCGATCTATAAGGGGGGTGTATAAGGTTATGGCCTATAAAATGGCCGTTTAATGGGTGTCCACTCTCACCCACCGTTTCCTTGATTGGTGGAGGGTCGTTAGCCGAATGGGTAGGATATGACAACTTTTTCCTCATTAAAAGTATAATGATTTCTAAAGTAACTAAATGTTTTTTTTTGTAAAATTCCCATTCTTAGTTACTTTAGGCAAAATGTGAATTTGATGCTACTCCATGAAATTACACTTTGTACCCTTACTAAGACGTTAGTGGAGCGTGTGTGGTTAACCGACACACTAAATTAGCTCTAAGCAAAGGTGGCAAAGGGTGAATCAATGTTTGTCATAGATTAATGGAGCGTGTGTGGTTAACTGGCACATTGATTAGGTGACTGTAACATTGAGGGCACCACGTACATTTGCATGGTTATTCACACCTTGTTTGTGATCCTCGGTATCCCAGTCACAAACTTGAAGGGCATATCGAGATTTAAACATGCCATTGAAAATTTCAATGAATCTCAAAAGATCTCGGAGTTTTCAATACATTTAAAACTTAATTTCCTTTTGTTTTTTTTATGGTGGAAGTTAGTGAATCGTCATTCAGTTACCTTCAAATTATTTGCTGTTTAGATTACGTCATCCCTCTTCTAAATTGCAAATAATGTTATTGGATCCTAGCCCTAATTTCTCATTTGGGTGTTTAATGCGGGATTCTCATCTAATCAAACTTTGTCTCTTTTCTTTTTCAGATGCCGAACTTGAACAACAACGCTTCCGGCTCAAACTCTTCCCGCTCATTCTTACTCGTGAACTTGTGTGGGAGAGTGATCTTTGACGGAAACAATTTTAACGATTAGATCTGTAACATAAGGATGGTCACCCGCTACGAGGACAAGGAGCATGTCCTCAAAAAAGAGCTAAAAGAGGTGGATGTAAACACTGCCACTCCCGAGGAGATCGCTGCCTTTGAGGCCCATGAGCGTGATGCCATGAAAGTTCATTGCACAATGCTAGCGACCATGACTGCTGAACTCCAAAAGTCCTACGAGGACTTCTATCCCTACGAAATGCATCAGGACTAGCTTAAAAGGTACCACCAAAGTGCGAGGCAGGAGAGGTACGAGATCATCACTTCGATGATCACGACCAAGATGAGAGACGGAGAGTCTGTCATTGCTCATCTGCAAAAGATGAAAAGATATGTTGACCACCTGCTGAAGTTAAATGTTAACTTCGATGAAGAGCTGGCAATTGACATCATTCTTCATTCACTGTCACCCTGCTTTAACCAGTTTTGCATGACCTACCACATGAACAAAGAGGAGGTCACGTTGAGCAAGCTTCAAGGCCTATTGAGGACTGTTGAGAGCAACCTCAAGGATAAATCCATTGCACAAAATCCTACTCCTACTGTTGCCCTAGTTTTTTCTATTAGGCAAGGAAAGGGTAAGAAGAGGAAGGCTCCTTCAAAGAGCCACCATAAGGGAAAGTCCCGTGATGGCACCTCTTCTAGTGGAACCAAGGCTGGTCCCGCTGCACCCACCTCAAGCCCAAAGGATGCAGAGTGCTATCACTGCCATAACATAGGGCATTGGAAACAAAGCTGCCTAAAATAGCTGCAAGATATTAAGGATGGAAAGATCAAGCCGTCCTACACAAGTATTTACACTATTCAATATAATGATTCATCATATGCTATTTCTTGGGTACTTGATATAGGATGTGGTTTTCATATTTGTTCTGATTTGCAGGGCCTAAGAAGAAATAGGGATGTGGAGCATGGGAAGATAAACTTGATCATGGGGAACAAAAGAGCGTCGCCTGTCACAAAGATTGAAGTTTAATCTTTAGCGTTTAGTAATGGATTAGGACTAGATTTGAATAATTGTTGCTATTCGCCAGAAATGGCAAGAAACATCATTTCTTTTAATGGTTTGTATAGAAAAGGATTTAGATATTCATTTGATAATGAAAAGGGTTCTATTAGTTCTTATCTTAATGGTGGTTTCTGTTTTGAAGCATTGGCTTGTAATGGAATATATGAAACTGTGATGGTTGTAGACAACTTAGGAAATGATGTGTTGCATATCGAATCTTCCAATAGTTTGGACAAAGCATGCTTGTGGGATTTTCGTCTTGGACATGTCTACAAGAAATGCATAGCCTAACTCCAAAAGGATGAAATGTTGGAGTCATTCGATCTTAGGGACGATGATGTGTGCGAGTCTTGTTTACTTGGAAAGATGACCAAGTCACCCTTCACCGGTACTTGTGAAAGGGGTGAGGGTTTATTGGATCTCATAGACACCGATGTGTGTGGGACCTTTAGATCCACCACAAGAGATGCAAGCCGCTTCTATGTGACTTTCATCGATGATTATAGTAGATATGGGTATATCTACTTAATCAAGAACAAGTCAGAAACCTTTGAAAAGTTCAAAGAGTTTAAACAAGAAGTAGAGAATTTGTTGGGAAGGGAAATCAAGATGCTTCGATCCGATTGAGGAGGAGAGTACCTTGGTCTTGAATTCCACGACTACCTCAAGGAATGCAGAATCGTTTCGCAATTGACGCCGCCTAGGACACCGCAGTTGAATGGTGTAGCTGAGAGGCGTAATCGAACCTTGCTAGACATGGTTCGTTCCATGATGAGTCGTGCTTCGCTACCTATCTCATTTTGGGGGTATGTTGTAGAGACTACCGCCCATATCCTTAACCTAGCCCCTACAAAGAAGGTTGCCAAAACACCTCATGAGATGTGGAGAGGGAAAAATCTCTCGTTGGCACATATCAAGGTTTGGGGTTGCGAGGCTTTCATAAGACGAGAGACTCACGACAAGATCGAACCTCGTAGTGAGTGGTGTATTTTCATCGGCTATCCGCAAAAATCCTTTGGATATCTCTTATATAGACCAAGTGACAATGTTTTCTTCGTTGTGAGGAGAGGAATTTTATCACAACCCGAAAATTTTATTCTTATAAAGTCAACTTTGGTTAAACTTATTCCTTTCATGATCTTAAAATAGATGGATTATTAGATAATATGTTTTGAAGCCTTGTAACTAATGTGTTTTAGTTTGGAGAGAAAACCCTTAGAAATCGAGAACCCTCGCATGGACCACAAAAACCCTCGCAACCATGAGCCTCCAAAGCCGTGAACGAGGCTCACGACCTCAAACGAGGGTTCACGGCTGTGAACTCTTCAGACTGTGAACTCATGATATGTATGCGAGTGTTAGCCATTTTTCTCTTCATTTCTCATCTTCCAGCCGTGAACTCTCTCATTCTCTCTTAAGTATCATCCATCAAAGGCCCTCCTTTCTCCTAAAAGACGTAAGAAACACTTCCCTTTTCTTGTCATTCATGCGAAACCCTTTGATTCCATCATCGCTTCATCATCTTTTCATCAAGATATTCAAGTGTTCTTCCCTGGAGTTGGGCCATGAACCACTCTTATGGGCTGTAAACCCATCATGGTTCGTGAACCCTTCAACATGGACGTGAACACTCATGTGTTCTTGGGCCGTGAACACCATTTCAGCCTCCTAACTTGCTTCTAACACTTTTTTGGTGAGTTATTCTTACATCCTTGGTCGTTTCCTAATCACCTCTGTAGTTATATTCACTAACTATATAGATATATGTGTGATAATATACTAATTAGGACTCATTCGTGTCTCGGGACTTCGTTCGTGGAGCCTATCATCCTATATCGAACCTTCTATTGAATCACCACATAAGGTAAGTTCATAACCCCATGTCTTTTTCCACTTTTTAAATGTTTTAGGGGGGGGGGGGGGAATATTAGTATAACACAAGTAATGTTGTGTTATAAAATATAAAAATGTCTTATTATGTATTTGTACCAATGAACTGTATTTAGAACATGAAACTTTGAATAGAACATGGAAACGAGCTTATAAACTTTAATAAGTTTAGCTTAAGGAACAAAAGGACCTTTTTATAAACTTATCTGTTAATTATAAAAAGGGTTTTCCGCATTGTTAATAGTAAAGTCGTTAATCTAGCTTGTGAGGCACGTCTTCGAGTACTCACATAAGTACCAGTGGAAGTCTACCCTTACGACCAGAGTCTCCTGGAGGGGGAACGTGAGTTTGTGTATAGATCTATACGATATTGACAATCTCGCACCTCGCTGTTAGCTACAGCTGGACCGGCAGGTCTGCGGGTGACAAACGTCATATTTTTTTCGACGTCTACAATACGTCGTGTTTAACCGATCCAATTAGTATGGTCGTAAAACTCACAATAGATAACAACGATATATTTACGTAGTAATATACTTTTCATGAACAATCTCAAAGCATACTAACTATGTGATTACCCAATGTATACTTTTGGGTTAGATAAAACTGAAGTCCGATAGACAGTGGAATGTGTGCTTTCCGCCTTATTTCCTATTCCTTGTTTGGTTGAGGGCTTAGGGCAGATTCACCCATTCAACTGTCTGTTCGATCTCGGTTATATGCAACTCGTATGTATTAGGTAATCATAGGAGGGTAATATCGTCGTATCAGGTATCCAGAACAACCAAGTCTTTATTCAGTTTAACATATCAACAAAAGTAGACATCACTGTAGTAAGTATATGGAGTATACTTGTGCTTTTCAAACTCAAAACAACATAGACATTCAGTCGGTTTTATAGAAAATATAGGATATTCTATGGTAAACATCACTCTTTTAAGGCAAACAGTTTTCGATGGATCTTTCTGAAAACAATAACATTTATTACTGAAATCAATGTTTCACAATAGAGTTAGTGAAGCTAGATACTTATCTATAAAAGGTTTAATTCGTTTTTTTAAACTTGTTTAACATAAAGGACCTTAAATGGTTAATTCTATAATCCTTTGGTTTATACATTAGGGTAATATATAGTTAATATCCGATAGGCAGTGGAATGTGTGACTTTCGCCTTACTTCATGTTCCTTGTTTGGTTGTGGGCTTAGGGCAGATTCACACATTTAACTATCCGTTCGATATTAGATTATATATAGCTTGTATAAACTCAGTGATTATAGTAGGACCTATTGTGGTTACCATTTTACTAAAGAAAATATATGATTTTCTTAAGGAATGTTTTCATCAAATATAAAAGAAGTATTACAGTTAACACCGTAAACACCTAGTGAATACGCCAGGGTTATATATAATGAAGATCTAACAAACAATGGGATGTGTGACTTCTGCCTCATTTCCTATTCCTTGTTTGGTTGTGGACTTAGGGCAGATTCACACAATCGATTATCTATTTGATCTGGATTGTATATAACTTTTATTCATTAAGTACTCATAGAAGGAATTCTAGAGTCAGTTTTACTTATCATGTTATCATATCAGAAAATAAAGGATTTTTTGGAGGAACAAGCGAACTTTATTAAAAGAACTTAAAGTGTACTTTTTATAACAAAAATGCTTATGAGATCACCAACTTAAATGCTGATCTACTCTTTGAAAATAACTTGTATTCTCAGGAAAATAGTAGACATGTACACACTCAAGGATTCAGAAGATGGAGCATTGTAGCTTCATGCCTTTGTTTTGTTATTTACTTTTGGAGTAAATTTTTTGTGAATCAACTATAATGTAAACAATTTAATATTTATACAATGGTTGTGGTTGCTTGTTTTACTATTCTACATTTGTTGTGATACTAAGCATGATGTCCTCCGCCCCCGAATGTTTTTGCCGTTTCGGTTTGGGGGTGTGACAGGTTTTTCGAGAGCGAGAACTCATAAGCCAAAGGGACAGTGGGAGGCAAATCGATCTTGAAGATCTTCAAGATTCGAGCGATGAAGGAACCTCTAACGTTGGCGCTCAACATGAGGAGGAAACTCCTGTTGAACCGATTGACGAGTCCCTACCTCTTAGACGTTCTAGAAGAGTTAGCTTTCCGCATGTGTTGTATGGTTTTCATATAACAAGTGAGGGCGATACGTTTATTGGTGATAGTACACTAATAAATTTGGCCGAACCTAATAACTACAAGGAAGCCATGACAGGCCCGGAGTTTGCAAAGTGGAAAAAGGCTATGGACAACGAGATTCAGTCCATGTATGACAACCAAGTTTGGAATTTGGTTGACAATGTGCCAGTTCGTAAGACGGTTGGGTGCAAGTGGATCTTCAAGAAGAAGACCGACATGGATGGAAAGGTACACACTTACAAGGCGAGATTGGTTGTGAAGAGCTTTACTCAAACTCCCAGAGTTGACTATGATGAGACCTTCTCACCGGTTGCAAAGATAAAGTCTATTAGGGTGATGCTAGCCATTGCTGCATTTCATGACAATGAAATATGGCAAATGGATGTCAAAACCACTTTCCTTAATGGAAAGTTGGTTGAGGATGTTTACATGAGTCATCCAGAGGGTTATGTTGATGCGAAGCACCCTAATAGAGTGTGTAAGCTTGAGAAATCCATTTATGGATTGAAACAAGCATCTCGCAGATGGAATCTTTGTTTCGATGATAAAGTCAAAGAGTTTGGCTTCCTGCGAAGCGAGGATGAATCACGTGTATATGTCAAAGCCAGTGGGAGTATAGTTAGTTTCCTCGTGTTGTATGTCGATGACATACTACTCATAGAAAACGACATCCCGACCTTGCAGGAAGTCAAGTCCTGGCTTGGGAAGTGTTTCGCTATGAAGGACCTCGGAGAGGCTACCTACATTCTGGGAATAAGGATATTGAGAAGCGGGAGTAAAAGACTAATATGACTTAGTCAGAATACTTACTTGGACAAGGTACTAAGGTGTTTTAATATGGAGAATTCCTAGAAAGGGGATTTACTAATCCAAAGTAATGCCAAGTTGAGTAAGACTCAAAGCCCGAGTACCGAAGTCAAGATAGCAAAAATGAGCCGAGTACCTTACGCTTCCGTAGTTGGCTCGATCATGTATGCTATGACTTGTACTCGCCCGGATGTGGCCTTCACTTTGAGCATGGTCAGCAAATATCAAGGGAACCCTGGCAAAGCACATTAGACCACAGTCAAGAATATTCTTAAGTACCTCGGAGGACTAAGGAATGGTTTCTAGTCCTCGGTGGGGATGATGACTTAAGAGTGCAAGGGTATAGTGACGCCAGTTTTCAGAGCGACCGGGACAACTACCGTTCTCAGTCGGGCTGGGTCTTTAGCCTAAATGGAGGAGCAGTGACTTGCAAAATTTCCAAGAAGGAGACCGTAGCTGATTCAACGTGCGAATCAAAGTACATAGGGGTGAGAGAAGTGTCAAAGGAGGCGATATGGTTAAAGAACTTCATTGGAGACCTTGGAGTTGTGCCAGCCATAAAGGAGCCCATGGAAATTTTCTGTGATAGTGAAGGAGTGGTTGCCTTGACCAAGGAACCGAGGGATCATGGTAGGTATCGACATATCGATAGGAAATATCATTTTATTCGACATTGGGTGGAAGAGGGACTCCTAGTGATTAAGAGGGTATCGCCAGAGGATAACCCAGCAGATCCCCTTACGAAGAGACTAAGTAGGGTTAAGCACTTGCAGCACGCTAGGAGCATCGGGATGAAGGATGATATTAGTTTAGATTAGATAGTTTCGAAACGTGTAATAGATAAATGTAATAGACATTTGATGATTAAATAAATGAGTATTATTTATAAGTAAAGTTACTGTCTTATGTTAATTGTTTACCTATTGTTTCACTTTGCATGTTTTGACTTCCTGAATAATAAGATTATTCGAACTTTCCACAGTCGCTCATACTTTGGAAGTAGGTATGAAAGAAGATTTTCTTAGATTGGTTTGTAGATTGTCTTAAGTGTATTAGACATAGCAAAGGTTTGTTGCAACGTTCATGAGTGCGTATGAATAAGATTTAAGCATTGGATTAAACCCACGCTCGCTGGTATCACTTCATGGAATTTATCATGAGTGATCCAAAGACGATAATATCATATGGTCTTGAAACCTAGATATATGGTTTATTGTTTGCAAGTTGGTTGTGCATTGATAATGCGTAAACGCATCAGTAACTTGATGTTATAAAACACTTTGTTGTGCATGATTTGATGAGTGAATGGTAAATGCATATAAGTCGAAGTTTATTTGTTCCTTTCTTCCTAAGAGGGTAAAAGCGATATCTGGGCCCCTCGATGATTTGGTTTGACTTATATGCCAAGCCCAGTCAGGAATGAATTAATGTGTTCAATTAAGTTCTATATCAGACGGATCAGAGATCAAGAAACAAACTGTTGGACAATAAGTATGACTATGTTCCATGTAATTGTCCGCACGATATCTAGAACAGAGGATTATGCGATCCCTTAGCTAAAGGACAGGTCACTGATAAGATAAGAGTTCGACATCGTCTTTGAGAGCTACGATTGCTAAGCGGTTCCTGAAGTCGTACTTGCATTTATAGTTACTAGACTTATCCAAGTGGGAGATTGTTGGATTAGTGTCTAAGCCCGTAACTATATTTGGTATGTACTTGACCCGATTGTGCATGGCCATTTTAGGTAGCCTTCACCAAAGCAACTTGACAGGATGATTTATATATAGAGAGAGAGGTTATTATGGTTTATTAATATATTATATGAATAATATATTAAAAGAGAAATCATATAGTTTAATTAATATTGGTCAAGAATTAGTTAAGAATTAATTCTGTGGCTAAAAGAGATTAAATAAATAAAGGGGTCTGGAAGTGTCAATTATAAGATAGTTGACATTGGGCTGTGAATCCTCATGGGCATAAGGGGAAGAAATTTGGAGTGGAAGCCTACTCTAATTTCGTCCAAGGAGGCCTTATTCCAGAAGGTTCTTTAGCTGCTTAGGGCCTAAGTCATCCAATTAGGGTTTTGACTGAAACCCTAGCAGCTCAGCTATATAAGGGACCCCAGGGCTTTAGTTTCGGCTACACCAAGAAACCCTAGTGTTATTATAGCCGAAATTGTGCCTCTATCCTTCCCTCTTCTAGATCATCTTGTTGCTTGTGGTGTTTGTGAGCCATTATAGGTATTACACTTGTGACACTAAGCTTCTTGGAGATAAAAGATTCTTGCAACTATCGAAAGGTATCATCTAAACTAGTTTTATTGTAGATCTTGTTTTTAATAGTAAGCTAGATTAGGGTTTCAAGCTTTGGATAAATTTGCATGTACAATAGAGAAATCTATATCCAAAGCTTTAGGGTTTTGCATGTGCACATATGATGTTCTTTTGCTCAAAACCCATCACCAACAACAATAGTACTATTAGTAAAATAAAGAAACATTCTCATGACTGGGGTTATGATGTTTATAGAAGATCAAAGAAAAGTTAAATATTAGAGTCTTGTTTGAGAATTGAAGTAGATTAATAACAGATTTGTAGGCAAACAAATCAAACTATCTTAGAAGGAAGCAAAAACATGTCTAGAAAGTGTTGAATCAGAAGAAAACTAAATTTTTTGTCTTACAAACATTCTTATGCAACCATAAAAGGTAAGGGAAACATATTGTTGTTCTACAGATATGCCAATTCTTGTTATAGGAGCATTTAAAGTTGCTTTCGATTAGTTCTCAAACGTATACATGCATTTCAAAATCAACATATAACTCTAACCCCAAACCTTATAATGATGTCTAGTCAATTATCTTTAGCACACCCACAAATATTGCAGTACTTCTAAACGTATACATGCATTTAAAAAATGACTGAATGTGTTCGACCACCAAAATAACAATTTTGTTTTTAAACATGTGGCAATTTGCCTTTGTATGTATATATACAAAATAAGTCAATCAAAATGGATTTGAAAGAGTGCTTTTTATGCAAGAATCAAACTCTTTTGATTCCACCAATATCTAATCTTATGTGACAATAACTTATAAGTCATGGATGCTTATCCGAAACCACTATTGGATATGTATTGTTTTATGGTGAATTAGTATATGTACGCGATTAATAGTTAATTCGTTGGTTATAACGAAATCAGCCAATTAATGACTAATTATCGGGTGTTCAACTTATTTTCATTTTCTAAAAGGTTTGGTGAACTTGTATTTTATGTGGTTTTAATCCAAACCATGTGGCCGGGCATGACATTGATACTGATGGAAATAATATAAATTGTAATATTCTCTCATATTAAAAAGGGGGACATGGATTCACTTTGAAATTATCTTAGGCTGGAGGGTGTGGTGCCACCCTTACCACCTTTTATTCTTTGCCACATAGACGCCACCTTACTGCCATGCCATTTTTACCACAAAAGTATGATTTCTTTGCCACATACTAGGTGTGGATACCATGACAAACATATTATTTTTTTAGACATTTTATAAAACGATTCAATTTTAATAAAAAACATAAATTTCATTACTTAAATATAAAAAAAACATAACATGACATTAAAAACTCGTAAAAACTTAGAAAATAAAAATAACTAGAAATTTTAAAACCTACAAATGTAAAAACACACACAATAAACTCATAAAAACTTAGAAAATAAGAGGCAGACCTTTAAATAAGAGAAGAAAGGTTCAATTATGCTCATGCATAACTTAGAAATGTTATTGAGCGTGCTTATGATTTATTGAAGGCGAGATTCCCAATCTTAAAATAAATGACTTCTTATCCTTTTACAGTGCAAAGAGACATAGTCATTTCTTGTGTCGCGATCTATAATTTTATAAGGACATACAATATACAAGATGATTTGTTTACAATTTTTGAGGATAACTCTATGGTTACTCCTGACGTCCAAAATGGAGGAATTGATAAAGAAAACATACAAGGCATAGAATATGGTCAAAAAGTCAGTCGATATATGTGTGTTTTGTGTGATCAGATTGCAATCAACTACTTTCACCTACTTTACACTAAATTATTATGTTATTTTAAATTTCATTAGGTTTTTATTTGGATATTAAATGATTTATGTTTAATTTACATTTTGTATGGCAACTTTTATTTGGATTTTTAAATGACTTGTGTGTAATTTACATTTTGTACGACAATTTGTATGTTTTTATAATTATTCAACAACTTCATCCATCACTATATAGTGTAGCATTGTAAAACGGTCATTTTTCATAAGTCAACAAATTTAGTCAGATGTACAATCAAATAACATGGTTTCTTATTCAGTCAGGTTTTCTTACTCAGACAGACATTTCCCAGTTAGCACTTTTTTAGTCAACAACTATCAAATGTGGCCTAATTAACATAACGTTTTTTGAGGTCCGATTTGGTCGACAAAGCAATTTCAAGCTCCTCCCCAGTCATGTGACTTGTATCCATTGATAGTATTTTCAAATTCAATATTACTTTGTTTCCTACGCTCTCTTTCGGAAGCAATATGTAAATATTTCCCAATTCTTTCGTTTAGGCCCTTCACCTAGTCCCCCGTCACTTTCAATTCATCTGAATCTACCGCTTTGCATTTGCCTTTGTGTTTTGCTTTGTCCCTTCCTATTGGTAGAAAAGGTGGTATAACTTGAAAATATTCATCATTGTTGAGGTGTAGTGTGTTTAGATTTAGATGTTCTTGAGCGTTTTGAACCACTATCGATATGCTTGTCGGATCTTTTGCTCTTTTTCCATTTTTGTTTATCTTTCACGACATTCCTAAACTCAATAAACTTGAAAGACTTATTGTTTTCTTGATGATACATTTTTAGAGCTTTCTTAAAAATCACATCATCACTTTCTCCACTTTTACATTGACGTTTCATGTTGTTATACAAATCATTAAGCTACATAACTTCCTTGTTTGTCTTCCCCCATTTGAAATACACTTGGTGTTTTGTACGACATTCTCATTGCTTCATTCTTTTGTGAAACCTTTTTGTAACTCACCTAAAAAATGATCATGTTTTTTGTCTTTTCCAACCTTCGCATCTTCGGAATCATCGATCCATGTGCCAATGCTAACACTTCTTTGGGTTCCCATGATTTTGGCCGTCGCCTTGTCTTTTCTTTTATTTGTTGCTTCAGTGGTTTGGGTTTCTCGAATGATTTCGGGTTCGAAATTGGACTGTTGTTGAGTTTCTTAAACGAATCCAGGTTGAGAAAAAAAATCAAAGGGATTAAATTCAGTGTCCGGTACGGTTTGTGATTGTGGGTATTTTTGCAGATAATACGATAACATACTGCCATAGTGATAAATGTGGGGCGAATAAATCGGTTGATCATAAGAATGTCTTGGGGTGTTTCTAGTGGATGTTTTTTGGTTGTTTGGGTTGTTGGAAGAAAACAACTTGAGATTTTTGAGAAAAAAATATAGAACGATAGAAAAATTGGATTTAGGTGTGGTAAATTAAGGTTTGTGACGTTTTTTTTTTTTTTTTTTTTTTTTTTTTTTTTTTGTAAACTAGGTGTGAGACCCATGTATTACATGAGTTAATTTAAAAAAAATTAAATATAAATGTCAAAATATTTGAGAATTTTGAATTTATAAGAAAAATAATGATTTGTTATAATGAAAATGTACTTTTATCTTTTAAATTTAAACAAATAATTTAAATAAAGAAAAGAAACTAACGGAATTTAATTTTGAGAATTAAAAAGTAAGTTTATTAGTAAAATTAATATCCATTTATTACAATTATTACATTAAAATATTTTGTAAAATTTAATAAAATAACATGTGAAAAAAATTAATTCAAAATAACCATAAAATGACATTTGACAAATTGAATAAAAATATAACAAATGACAAAAGAACTTCATTTATTAGAAAGGAAAAGAAAAAAAAAATGAATTTTAAATCTTTTGACCGTTCAAAACATTGAGAGAAGAGAAAGAAGACTATAGAAGAGAGAGAGAGTACGACAGATTCTAACCGCATACGGCCAAAGTGCGACCAAGACCACAGGTGTAGGGTGGAGGCGGTGTTCCCGTATTCCGACTTAACGAACTGTCCGTGCAGCCAGACTCACACCCTCAAGCCTTACAGGGGATGTTTGGCTCCGTCCATATGATCTGCATGCTATTATGTAGACCCGCATTTTTCATGTCGATGTATAATGGAATTAATCCCGGTCACATAAATGGACGTTCTTTTTGGTAGGATTATAATAATTTGTACAACTGTTTTAGATTGATATTCCTTTAGTCGACTTTTGAGCTAACATAACATTCAATAAATTATGAGGCTATTGAAATAATCGCATAAATAAAAAGAAAAATCTATAAACTAAAACCAAAATTACTAAATCCAAGAAATGATGAATAATATTTTTTTTCTTTCAAAATAATAAAATAAGAGAAATTGTACTTAAAAATAAACTTCTCATTATATATTATTTTATAAAGCTTATTTCTAAATAAACATTTAAGAGTATATGGTTAAGTTTCTAAATGAATAAATCAAATTTTATTTGAGTAAATGGATCTATATAAATAATGAGTGAGGTCCACAATCTATTTTACTTTTTGATACTTAAATATTTTAATAATCTATCGAACGAATTATTAAATAAAGACAACGTATAATTAGGCAATCATGTTTCTGCGAAACTTTTAGTAGGTCCTCATGGTTACTAATTTTTTAAGTTATGTAATCGTACCCGATTTTTATTATCGAATATGTCGATTCTTACCAAAATGTCGCCGGAAATCTTTTTAGTGTAATGATTCATGTGAATAGTTAAAGAAAGCCATTGATGGAGTTCATAGAAGCTTGGAAGGTCAGGTATGGCAATGGCATGCTTGTTATCGGCCTGGTTTGGTGGAATTGAAAAACCAAGATGAAATGTGGAAGGGGGTGACGTGTTGCATATAATAATGATATTTATTTGAACAAACCATTTGATTACATGTCATAGAAACACGTTTAATATAATAATAATTTTTACTTACTAAAAGTTTGACATCAATTTTATTATTGTTATTTTCAAAAAGTATATAGGGAGAAGATGGTAACCAGAATTCAAATGTTCCCACTTCTCACACGGGATCGCTTTGGATGGATATTTTAAGTTCAACAAAACAAACAAATAATAAAGGTACAAATCTCGAAACTTTTTGCTCAAAAAGTAGGTGATGGTAGCAATATTAGATTTTGGGACGATATTGCCTTTCAAAAACCTGTTTCTTAGAGTTTATCGCCTTGATCCAAACAATAGTGTCTTGGTTCGTGATATGTTTTGGCTTGACTTGTGGCCTTTGTGCTTGCGTTGTGTGCCTAGAGGGGGTGCCAAATCAGATCTATAGAGTGGTTTACATGTTTTATTAGAGAATATCGTATTATCCCAACAACATGACATATAAAATGTGATTTAGAAGCTAGTTGGGAGTATACAATTTCTTCTATAAAGCATTCAATAGATAAGTGTACTTCTCCTACTAGATGGAACAATCTTGTGCCCATAGAGGTGACTATTTTAGCTTGGAGATTAAAGCAAAATAAAATTCCAACAAAGGCCAATCTTAACAAGCATGGTGTTGCACCGGATGGATTCACTTTTATGCATTAAATGTTATACAGATAACATGTTTTTTTTTTTTTTTTTTTTTTTTTTTTTTTTTTTTTGTTTTTGTTTTTGTGTGTGTGTTTAGGCACAAATAACTCGATGGTGGAATGAGAATATTAAATTTTTTTGAAGGCTTTTATGAGCTTCTAGCTTACGATAAACCTACTCAAGTTTACTTCCTTACAAAAGAAGTGTCTTGATGCACTTATCCTCACAATGTGTTGGGCATTTGAAAGTTTGGAAAGGACATAATTTTTGGAATGAATAAGGAAACCACTATTTTTTTTCACTAAAATGCATACAGTTTATAAGATTTTTTTTAATATGGTTGAAATAATGTGATATTTTATAAATAGTTAAGAATTTATTTAAAGGTTTTGTTGATAAACTGATATAATAAGAGTTTCTAAATGGTTATGAATTATTTATTTATTTATTTATTTATTTATTTTTTCTTCAGTAAGATGTCTATAATAGTTTGTGATTTGCTTATATTTAGTCATAATTATAACTAAAACACAAAAAAGGTAACAATTTTTGAGTTGATAGATGATCTAATTATATGATTCGTATGAAAATCGAAGATTAATATTTTTGCTGACATAAAGAGAAACTTAACTCTGTGAAAAGATAAAATAAACACACAATATTATTGATCTAAATATCTATTATGATTGTAAACTGTCGGTTTAAATGATGTTTTTGAGTTTTATTTGTGAGGGGTGTTTTAGATTGCTTATTTGAAACAATTTGTTTTTTTTAAATAAGTATAAGAGTACCTATTAGTCCATGTCAACTTGTAGTTGTAAAAGATTGTTGAGATTAGTTTATACTTTAAACCTCTAAACTACAGGCCCACTCCAGCTCTCCTGATTTGTTCGCAAGATTACACTAAAAATCACGATCTTTGTTCTCCCCAACCATTTTAGGTTAATAAAGAACTTGTTATTAGTAATTTTCTTGCTCATGAATTCCTATATAACATAAGTGACACACTAAATATGTATCATATTTAGCTTTTCCCATGGTTGGGAATCGATGATTTGTAATTCCAAAAGAAATATAAATGGAGCCTAAAACCTCCAAATATATCTTTAATCATTTACACTAACAATTCATCCTTCCCGTCAAATGACAATTTTAGTAAATAACCAAATATGATACTTCGACTAAGTGTTAAGACAAAAATATCGAAACAACGCGTGCTTCCTTTGTTGAAATAACGACAAATAGTTTGCTTACATACTATTTAAGAACTAAATTAGCAAAAGCACCTATCTCTTAGTGTCATGGGCCCAATTCAGTTCACTATGATTTTATACGGTTAACGATGTTAGTAATTGAAATCCAGGACTAGGAAGAAAAGTCAGGAATAGACCTCTTTCATGTTATGTTCTTCAAGGAATTACTTCAAAGGAGGGGATTCTGTTAGTTATGTATCAACATTGAACACAAATACTTGTATGCATAAAAAATCCGTATCCATTGGTGCGAGTGTATTAAAAAGGGACAAATTTTTGTACATGATGTTGTTATAGTGGTGGCAAAATTGCAGTGGGGAAGAACGATTCCCCCATTTTCAGTTGATTTATTCAATAGTTGACTAAACAAAAATATTAATAAATAATAAATCATATGTGTTATTCTTCTCAATCGATTCAATCTCGGATTTCATTGCTTTGTGTAATGAGATAGGAGAAAGTACAAGTCTTGCAGGGAAATAAGATCAAGGTGTTATCCAGAAGGTGGAGTTTGTAACACAAACCCCAGACAAAGTTGTGATAAATGAAGAACAACAAACCATCATGGAACAACCTAGACATGATGAATCTCAATATTATCCCAGGGAGCAAGAGTATAAAGATGTCGATGTCGAGAGAGCTAGAGAAAAGAAAATAAGGAAGAAGCTATAGCAAAATAAAGAAGAAAATGAACATTCAAAATCCCATTAGATATGTTGGATGTGTCAGTTCCTATGATTTCAGATATGTAGAATATGTATTGGTGATTAGAGAATATATTGGTATTGACGAGCCTCGATCACACAAATAAGTTGTAACACATAAAAAAGCAACAAATTGGTTAATGGGAATGGATGGTGAAATGAAACCATTAGAGAAAAATGAAACATGGGATCTTGTGCCATTATCTAGAAGGACCAAAGCTACTAGGATATAAATGGGTCTTTAAGATAAAAGAAGGAATTCATGGAGTTAACCAACAAGGTTGAAGGCATTGTTGGTAGCAAATGGGTTTCACAGAAAGAAGGAATCAATTATCATGGAGTTTTTTCACCTATCGTGAAGCACAAAATGATTAGGGTTCTATTATCTATGGTGAGTGCACTTTATCTGAAACTTGATCAACTTGATGTAAAAACTACATTTCTTTATGGTTGTCTAGATGAGAAGATCTACATGTCTGAGCTAGAAGGGTTCCTTGATTAAAAGAAAGATCATGTATTTTTATTAAAGAAATATTTTTATGGTTTGAAGCAGTCTCCAAGGCAATTATCTTAGAGATTTGATTCTTTTATGATTTCACATAACTACATTAGGGAAATTAGTTTGATAATTATGTTTACTAATAAGAAATGTTTGATGGTTCCTACATATATATATATATATATATATATATATATATATATATATATATATATATGTTGCTATACATGGATGATATGCTCTTGCAGCCAAGAACATAGCTAGAATTAATGACTTGAAGGCGCTATTGGATAGTGAGTTTGAAATGAAAGATTTAGGAGCTAAAAAGAAGATACTGAGAATAGAAATTCAAAGGAATAGAAGATAATAGTTGTTATACATTTCTCAACAAAGCTACATTGAGAACGTCTTGCAATTGTTCCATATTGATAAGTCCAAACATGTTGGAACTCCTTTGGCATCACACTTTAAGCTTGATCAAAACGCTACACCGACTACAGATGAGGAAATAAATTACATGAGCAAGGTTATTGAGTGTTGTTGGAAGTCTCATGTATGAAAGAGATTACATGAGCAAAGTTCCATATTTGAGTATTGTTGGAAGTCTCATGTATGCTACATTTTGTATTAGACTTGATTTGACTCATGCAGTTACGGTGGTAACCTGGTTTATGAGTAATCCGAGAAAAATTAACTGGGAAGCGGTCAAGTGGATTATGCAATACTTGAAGGGAACAACTAACATTTGTCTTGTATATGGTGCTAACATACAAAATAATGACTTGGTTGGATATGCAGACTTGAACCATGGTGGTGATCTGGTAAAAAGAAGATCACTTACATGATACATCTTTACTTTATTTTGATGTGCTATAAGTTGGAAGTCAACATTGTAGCCTACTGTTACCTTGTCTACAGTTAAAGTTACCTTGTCTACAGTTAAAGTAGAATACATGTCAACGACTGAATGAATAAATGAGTACATATGGTTACATGGTCTCGTTCAGAGTATTGGTTTGAAGATGGAGAAACCAATCTTATTTTGCGACGGTTAGAGTGCTTTGTGTCTTGCAAAGAATCTGATCTATCATGAAAAAGACAAAACATATTGATGTAAGACTAAATTTCATCGAGATGTTTTGAAAGAAGAAATGTTTTATATTCAAAAAATAAATACCAAGGAGAACTCACTTGATATGTTAACAAAGTCGTTGGTCACGAAGAAGTTCAGGCTTTTCTTCGACTTGGTTAAAGCTTACAGGAGTTAAGTCCCCACAAAAGATTATTAAATGTGATTTGAGCTGGCTGATCAATAGCTGAACTAACGTACCATTAGTTGGCTCCAGACTTGTGCCTTGTTAGACTCATTGCTGGTTAGAATGCCTTCCGCAGTCGACCTAATCTTAGTACGAAATGAATTTTATTCAATGGGATGAGTTTCGTTCTATTGCTTCTCGTGGCTTGTGATTGAAGAAGGTTTCTTGCGGATGAACTGGTTACACCAAATCAAGTTAAGGGTGCTCTTTCGTTGGACCCACAGCCACCAATAACGTTTTCTTTTTAAACATGAGGCAAATTGTATGTATGAATACAAATAATGAAATAAAAGTTCTTTTTATGTGGGAATCATACTCTTCTATGCTACCACTGTCTAACCTTATGTGGCAATATCTTAAAAGTGACGGATACTTATCCGTAACCACTATTGGATATATATTGTTTGTTAAGTTGATTCGTGTGGTAATTAAATTACCGGATTAATGGTTGGTTAATATTGGGGTACATGAGGGTGTAAGAATATAAGGGTAAGGTGTATGTGCATTATTTTGTATTTTTGTTTACATAAAAAAAGTTAGGTGCACGTGCATTTTGAGGTTTAAATATAGACCTCATGTAATATGGGTCCCATAATTCCAATTCTTAACCAATAGGATAAAAATGACAGCTTCTCTCATAGAGGTTTTTATAAAACTACTTCGTAACTTTTTCTAATTTTTTTTTATTATTTTTATTTTTTTATTTTTATAAATGATGTTCATTGTACAACTAGTGAAATGACAAACGGATAACAAAAGTTTCAATTGGGAAAAGTTGTTTTGCTATAATTAAAGGAGAGGAGATTGTACTTCATTTCAATTCTAAAAGCTTAGATTGAGATTTTAATCATCTTTAGTCAAGGATATATATATATATATATATATATATATATATATATATATATATATATATATATATATATGAATTTTATGTTGGAATGGCTCAACTTAAGGAAATTCTTTATATATTGCATTCTCAAAATTCGATTATAATTACGGCATCTCTCTTCATAGTCGAATTATGAAAACATGGTAAATAAAAATATTGTAGCAAAAGACTGGTCCAGAATCATGTCTTTATGTGAGACATCATGAATCGTGTCCCATATGCTTCAGGTATAGGATCGATTGCATGTGCTATAATATTTATCCTTTCTAAATTTTCCAAATGCCTGGGGACATTAAGAGGGGAAGAGGTCTCGAATTGGATAATGACTAAAATGATTAAGCAATTGTCGAGGAAAATCTAAAGTTTACCAAAGATTGGTTGCTCAGGGACAGTTGGATGTATAGTGTTAATTTTTGAAGGACCATATTGACATATTCTAAAAGGAGGCAATTCTTGTTTAGAAGTGATAGTCAAAATGAGAATATGGAAATGACTCCATAGGTGGAAGTTATTTAATCCGTGTAAGATTAGAAAACTTTATAATGAAAGAAGGATGTTCAAAGCAATGTACTTTGAATATGAGACTTTGTTTCCATGGAGTTGATCTCCATTGGAATACTCTGTAATGTGTGTTGACAAGTCTTTGTGACTTTGTGCATAATCATCACAGAGGATCAGTGCATATAAGTTTAAAATCTAACAGATTTCGGTAAATGGCAGGAATTTGGAATTCTTGCATTTGCGGTAAGGATTTGGGATTGTGAAATGAGAATCATTGGAATTATGTTCACTCGATCTATTTCACAAAGTAAAGATCATAGACAAACTTAGTGTGTATACTTGGTGTATGGCATAACTAATGTTTGGACAAACATAGTGTGCATACTTGGTGTATGGCATGACTAGTGTTTGGATAAACATAGTATGCATACTTAGAACATGGAATGACTAGTGTTTTTCATTCAAGTATAAAGTTGATTAGTTGAAACAGTATACAATGAATAATGTGTAATCAATATGGTGATAAATGAAAGGTGTTCTATTTATATCCATAAGTTCTGAGACCATATTGGATTCGATTATTCTTGTGTTTCACTTTGCATGTTTTGACTTCCAAAACAACTAGGTCATTCTTCCCGAATGACTAAGCTATTCAAACCATCCACAGTCGGTCATATGTTGGAAGTAGATATGAATCAAGACTGTCATGAATTTGGCTTATAGATGTCTAAGATGTTGGACATAGCAAGAGTTGCTACAACACTCATGAGTGCTCATAAGTTCTGAGTATTGGATTAAACCCACGCTCATTTGACCCACTTCATGGATTCTATCACGAGTGATCATGAGATGATAATATCTTATATTCTTCAAACCTAGAGATATGAGTTGTTGACTATGAGTTGGTTATACATTGATTGCACGAAAACACATTGGTAACTCGATGTTATAAAACGTGCCTTTGTGTATGATTCAACAAGTAGTAGAACAAGCATATGAGTCATAGTTTATCCATTCCATTTACCCTTGGAGGGATAAAAGCGATATATGTGGGCCCCTCGATGATTTAGTGATGACACCCCGAAGTGCTTGGCCAAGCCTAGATTGATGTGATTTGTTCAATTAGTCGGTCGTCATAAGTCGGAAATCGGGAAACAACAAATGGACAGAGAGAATGATTATAATCCACGTCTCAGTCCATATGATATCTAGAATGGAGGAATATATGATCCCTTATCTAATAGACAAGTCATTTAACTAGATTAGAGTTCGACAACGGTCTTAAGAGCTACGATTGCTAGTCGGGTTTTGGAGTCATACACAATAATAGTCTTTGACTTATCTAAGTGGGAGACTGTTGGATTAGTGTCTAAGTCCATAACTATAATTGGTATGTACTTTACCTGATTTGGCGTGGTCCATTTGCGTTGCACTTAACCGGAACAATCTGTATGGATAGTCTTTTGAGAATAGCATGTTTATGATTTATATTAATATATTATAAGCTCTAGTATATTAATATGAAATCATATTATTTAATTAGTAGTTATCAAGAATTAATTTAGTGATCAAAAGGAACTAATTAAATATGGGCTCTTATATATATATATATATATATATATATATATATATATATATATATATATATAGCATGGGCCAAGTTCGTTTAGGTTGGGCTAAGCTTGCATGGAGTTTTAACCCATGGATCCTATGGAAATGAAAGGTCATGGGTATTAGGGTTTACATGAATGTAACCCTAATCCACCACACTATATAAAGAGGCCTTTGGCACTTGAAATGGCACTAGTGTGTGAGGATACAAGGGTGGGCCGATTTCTAGTGTGCTTACTATTCTCTCAAGATTTCCAAGGTGTTTTTGGTGATTTGTGATTCCACTCGAGGCTTCCACACTATTGGGGCTAAGCTCTTAAAGCTCCAGACTTCAAGCCACATAAAAAGGTATGTTATCTAACTAGGCTTTTGTAGTATAGTGTCTTCATATTTTGCTAGTTAGGATGAAACCTTGGAATATTGAATATTTGCATGTATAATAGAGAAAACATAGATCCACGGTTTATAGGGTTGCATGTACACCATAGGAGTGTTAGAATGCTCAAAACCCATCAGTGGTATCAAAGCCTAGGCTTGTTTTCATTTATACTTGATGGTCCATTTTGGTTGCACTTGGTTTATAGCTTTCATTTACACATATTTATATGTGTTAAAAACTCTTAGGATAATATCATTTCCAAGGAAGTTCATCAACCACATTCAAGTGTTTGGGCTTGGAAATCTTCACACCAACCCTTCAAACAACAAAAATCCACTCAAGGTGAGTTCATACCCCCACATTTTCAAGATTTTTCATGTTTTAGGGGGGGGGGGGGAATACAAGTAAAATTTGGTTTATCACACAAATACTTGCATGTTTCATCTTTATGTTAAAGTATAAGCCATTATTTGCACAAGATATTATCTCTAGCTTTTATACAATTATTTGTGAACTATAAGTTTTGAAATGCAAAACTAACAAAAACAAAACATATTCTATGTTATAAAAATCATAAGAAAAATTATGATTTGTAAAACTACAAGGTTTTAAGAGCTTTTTACTAAAATATAGTTTTTTTTCTAACAAAAAGGGTTACATTATAGTTATTTCACCACATTTGGTGGGTTAGAAGCAAAAAATATGATGTTTTGACCATACATTTTGACACCAGACATGATAACAACTTTGTATTTATATAAAAGATTATATAAATAGTCTCAACAAATAGACCAGATAAACTATAATTGGTATAGTTTGGGAGTCACAAAACTACACTATCATTTCAGAAGAATAATTAAGTATTTAAAGATATAATTATTTCATTTACAAGAAAACGAAGTTTTAGTACAATAGACGTAAATCGGTTGATACTGGTTGTGAGACATTTGGCTTCACAGTACCTACCAAAGTACATAACTAAGACCTGCATTATGGCCAAAGTATCTTGGAGGGAGAGTGTGACACTTGTGCATAGATCTATACGGGATTGACAACCCCACACCTCAGCTGTTAGCTACAGTTAGACCGGCCGGTCTAGGGTGAAAAATGTCGTAACAGTTCAGACTTCTGAAGTACGTCATTCAGGCAAGTAGTCGCATTAGTATGGTTATAATAACTCACATAGGGTATTAACAAAACATTTGGTTTAGGGCTAGCATACACTCAAATAGTTTTATATAAAGATAAAACTTACCAATACTACTTTCCATTACAACATCACTTACATTTTTAGTCTTGGGATTTTAAGACCTACATCGAGGTTAACATATATCTCATTAGTTTTATATAAAGATAAAACATACTAATACCATTTTCTAGTATAAAATTTCTCACATTTTAGTCTTTGTATTCAATACTTACAACTCATTTCAAGGGAAAATATTGGATTTTTCTGAAAGTATACACTATCATTTTTACACGAGGTAGTTACAAATCCTTTTCATACAAAACACTTATAAACTCACCAACTTAGTTGTTGAAACTTTTCAAAATCATCTGTATTCTCAGGAAACCAATAAAGAGGTAACCACATGAGTTTTTGGGTGAATGGGACGTCGTCGCATCACATTATTTACTTTTGTCAAATGCATTTGTTATCATGTAAACAATGTTTTGGAGTACAATGTAAACTTATTAAATATTCAATACGATGGTTGTAATGCTTTGATATCTATTATTCAATTGTTATGATATTGTACATGAAGTCATCCGCCCCAGATGTTTCCGCCGTTCTGGTTTAAGGGGGTGTGACAAATTGGTATCAGAGCATTGTTTATAGTGAAGTAAGTATATCAACCCACGTAAGATATAAAACTATAAATACAATGGGGCTAAAACACTCTGACTAATAACTATACTTTTGAAATATAATAGTATTTTTATAAGAGTATACATACATGCATACATACTAGGACAATGTCATAATAAGAAACATATAAAAGTATTTAGACAAGTTAAACACTGTGATTAAGTCTGGGCAGTTATGTAATCATATATAGGATAAATATAGCCTGATCAACTATATTTATACAAGATATGACCAACATGTGTTGGTTGTGGTAGGCAACAAATCTAAAACATACCAACCCTCAATACCAAGAAACTCTAAGAACCAAACGTAAAGTTTAAAAATACTATAGGAGTATCTTAGGATGGACAAATTTCACCACGAAGACCCCTACTACCCTACCATCGCAACCAACGAATGGATACGGGAGAGGATCCGGAAGAGAACCCTAAAGAGTACCAATGGAAGGATTGCGAGGAGGGGAGTTTACTGAGGAGGGTTCAGTTAAGGAGGAAGGTGCTGAGGAGATCGTTAAGGAACCTTACCCTATCAGGAGCAGGCATAGAGCCCTTTCACCTCCCTTTTTGTAGGATACATCCCTATAATGGGCAAACCAACTGCAAGCATGGGCTAGAGAAGACAGCCGAATATCCACATTTAGCAAGCGCCTTCTACCTTATGCTGCGGACCCCAACACTCAAGCACTACCTATAAATGTACCACGAGTAGCTCACACGGATACTCGGTTTTAGGCTCTCCACCACGAAGTGATGCAGATCAGAGGCAAAGCCCAGAGCGCGACGATACAAATTCGACACATCCACAAGGAACAAGGGCACCATACGAACAAAATACCAAACCTACAAGTAGATCAGGGGAACAATACCGACTGCCTACACTCCTTAGAGTAGGGAGATGGCGACCAGGAGACAACAAATCCTTGCAGCTGAAGCTAGGGCAGTCTTAGCGGAAGCAGAGAGAGGAGGAGGCCACTCATGAGAGGTGTTGTAACAACCCTAAAATACAAGCTGAAAATTTCGTTTTTAAAGTCATTTAACAAACATAATTTTATCACCATAAAATAAAAACATCAACCATGTATCTCAATATCTCATAAAATCTGTCAATATATAATTGTCTCATATAAAAATATCAGAGTAAGCTCCCAAGCTAATAAAAATGTGGTGTGTGCCATGCCATCAACCCAAGCCCTTCCCTTTGCTAGCCTAAGTACTTGAAACCAAAATTGCAAACTGTAAGCACGAAACTTAGTGAGCTCCCCCAAGCCACCATATACCATACAAAGCACATATAGAAAACAACATAACTCTGGGAGTACTCCCACTGCATCAGGACGAATCCCAACATCGGCTTACCCGACATCAGACTCCTGTCCGGCATTAGGCTCTCCCTGGCATCCGACTGCATCAGGAATCGGTCTCACCCCAGTATCGGGCTTACCCTGACACATACATAACATAATCACATAATCTACATCGGGCTTGCCCCGACATCGGATCAAAGCCCGGAACAAATATCATATTACACATAAACTAGCATACATCGGGCTTGCCTTGAAATACATAATACATGGCATAATGACTAACATACATCGGGCTTACCCCATAACACACAACAAATAATATATCACATATACTTCATGAATCACAAATACATCAAGCATACGTAACTACTTCTCGGGACCGCCCCGACATCGGACTACAGTCCGGTGCATATAAACTGGATCGAGCTTTCCCTGACATACTCCACTACTTAATCGGGCCGACATTAGTGCCTTAGACCCATTCCTACTGGAGGAAAACTCGCCTCTCAAACTGGATGCTGAAAACTCAGGCGAGGTTATCTCTGTCAGCTGCTCCAACGACACCCCAACTATTATGACCAAAATAAATACTTAGTAAAAAACTGAGAATCCTTCTAAGGATAAAATGACTATTTTACCCCTTTGATCTGAATTGGACCGTGACCGAGGCCCAATCCTTTCTAGTCTTTCCAAACTCACTAAGGCCCATCAAAGTCCTCCAATGGCCCAATTTTCTAAATTGGGCCCAACTCCTCATATGGGCTTTCCATCCCAGCCCAAACTAGTCCTTGGACCTTAACTGTCTCCTGGTGCCCCATCATGGCCCAACATCTGCTAAGCCCAAGGATTGGCCCAAACAGAGGCCCAATAACGTAAAGTCCTGAATCTGAGCATACGTTGAGTGTACCTCTCTGTACGTTGCGCGTACAACTGAAAGGGCTTGTACGCTGCGCGTACTGACGTATACGCCCAACGTACTCTCCAGTTAAGCTCCTCTTTTTTCAAAACTGCTTAATCCCTTAAGGCACTATGTCCAAACTAAAGATATGGGTCCAATACTTTGTCCTAGCCCATAAAGTCGATCACTTGGTGGCTTGCAAGCCATCAAATGAGCCCAACATTAAAAATGACAATGAACTTCCAAAGAAAATGCTAGATCTCTTTCATGGCTTCATAAAAGCATCAAAGTTTGCAACTTTACTGCTTAAGGGACTCATTGAGCATCAAGGGTGGCAACCCTAAGCTCAAAATCGAAGTTGCATGATCAAGATCCAATCTTTGGACCTAAAAAGGTCAAAATCTTCCAAAACCCTAGATCTAGACTTTAGGAGGAATGTTAGAAGCTTTATACCTCCTCTTTATGCCAAATGATGAGCTTAATCTAGATCTCTGAGCTCAAGGTACTCAAAGGCTTCTTCTTTAACCTCCCATTCCCTTCTTCAAAGCTTTTCTTCACCAAAATGAGCTCAAAAGGTCAAACACACACACACACACACACTACAATGGATTATGAGGCTTATTAGGGTTTTCTGAGGGTGAAGGGGCTGGTAGTAAGGCCAGGGGTGGCTATAATGGGGTATTTATATGTCTTAAACCCTAAAAATTAGGGTTTGATACCAGCTCACATACGTTGCGCATATTCTTGGTACGCTGCGCGTACGTGCGCGCGCCCCCCACATCCGATGCACGCGTCTACACCCCGCGTATGCCAAGGCTACGACCAGCGTACGTCTTATGGGTGGCCCAATTCCTTGGCCCCTTTTCTTAAGTCCAATCCAATATGACCCAATTATAAATTTGAGGAAATAATTAATAATTAATACCTCAATAGTCGGTCGTTACAATTCACCCCCACTTGAATTAGACTTCGTCCTCGAAGTCTGCTGTCGCTACTTTCGGGAATAACCCCGGGTAGTAGTCCCTCATCACCTCCTCAGACTCCCAGGTCTACTCTGAACCCTTTCTGTGCTGCCAGTGTACCTTAACTAGTTCGACTTTCTTGTTCCTTAGCTCCTTCGTCTTACAATCCAGAATCGCCACTGGCTTCTCGATGTAATTCAGGCTGTCATCCACCTGAATGTCCTCCAAAGGTACTACCGCTGACTCATCTACTAGGCACTTCCGAAGCTAAGAAACATGGAACGTGCTATGGATCTGGCTGAGCTCTGCTAGAAGGTCTAATCAATATGCAAACCGAACCACCCGAGCCAAAACCCTAAACGGACCAATGAAACTGGGGCCTAGCTTGCCCCGCTTCCGAAACCTGATGACCCCCTTCCAGGGAGACAATTTCAGGAGGACCATATATCACACCTGGAACTCCAAGTCCAAACGCCGCTTGTCGGCATAGCTCTTCTACCGGCTCTAAGTAGTTTGAAGCCTGCTCCGGACTTGCTGAATCTACTCCGTGGTCTTGAGTACTACCTCCGTACTCCCCATAAACCTTTGAACGACCTCACCCTAATAGATTGGGGTCCCACACTTCCTCCCATAGAACATCTCAAAGGGAGGCCGGTCTATATTGGAGTGATAACTATTGTTATACGAAAATTCTGCTAACGGAAGAAACACATCCCAACTGCCACCGAAATCTAACACGCATGCGCGTAGCATGTCCTCGAGAGTCTAAATCGTCCTCTCGCTATGGCCGCATGTCTGAGGGTGGAAAACAATGCTGAAATGGAGACGAGTACCCATCTCTTCATGAAACCGCTTCCAAAATCTTGAAGTAAAACGAACATCTCGGTCTGATACCACTGAGACAGGCACTCCATAACGTGCCACTATCTCTCGCACGTAAATCTCGGCCAGCTTCTCGGCTGATTTGCTGTCCTGGATCGGTATGAAATGAGCACTCTTGGTCAACCGATCCACGATGACCCATTTCGAATCGACCCCACGTGCGGTCCTGGGAAGCTTAGTAATGAAATCCATGGTGATATCCTCCCATTTCCACTCAGGAATGTCTAACGGCTGCATCTTGCCGTGTGGCCTCTGGTGCTCCGCCTTGACCTTCCTGCAGGTCAGACATCTCTCCACGTACCAAGCTACGTCGCGCTTCATGCAGGGCCACCAATAATTGGGTCGAAGATCTCTGTACATCTTCGTCGCCCCTGGATGGATGGAGAATTGAGACTTGTGGGCCTTATCCATCAACAACTGCCATACTCCACCCCAGTACGATACCCAGATCCTCCCATCCAGGGTCAACAATCCTTGACTATCGTAATCAAACGAAGCTACTCGACCCATAATCCTTTCGCACTTCTGGCGCCCCTCCTTCTGGCCTTCTACCTACGCCTCCCTAATCTACTCCAGCAGTGGATTAATCACTGTTATCCGCAAAAAGATATCTCAGATCGGTGCTGCTACCGCCTTGCAGCTCAGGGAGTCGGCCACTAAGTTGGCCTTGCCCGAGTGGTAAAGGATTTCACAGTCGTAATCCTTAACCACGTCTAACCACCGACGCTGCCTCATGTTCAGATTCGGCTGATCCATGAGGTACCTCAAACTCCTGTGATCCGTGTAGATAGTACACAGGACCCATAGAGGTAATGTCACCAAATCTTGAGGGCAAACACCACTGCCCCCAGCTCCAAATCATGCATTGGGTTGTTAGCCTCGTGAGGCTTCAACTGTCTCGAGGCATAAGCTATCACATGCCCCCGCTACATCAACACTGCTCCCATACCTGTGATTGATGCGTCACAGTAGACTACAAAGTCATCTACTCCCTCTAGAAGGGTAAGAATTGGCGCCTCGCACAGTCGCTGCATGAATTTCTCGAAGGCTGTCTGCTACTCAGGACCCCAGCGAAACACCACCGACTTCTTGGTCAGTCGGGTCAGCAAAATTGCTATTTCGGAGAAGTCCTGGATAAATCTCCTATAATGCCCCGCCAAACCCAGGAAGTTCCGAATCTCGGATGGAGGCCTCGGGACCTCCCACTGCATCACGACCTCTATCTTGGCCGGATCAAACTAATATACCCTTCTGGTTGACGAGATGCCCCAGAAACTGCACCTCGCGCAACTAGAACTCGCACTTGGAGAACTTTGAGAAAATTCTCTCCCTCCTCAAGGTCTCTAGCACCTCCCTCAGGTGATCCTCATGCTGCTCCCGAGTCCTGGAATAAACTAAGATGTCATCAGTGAATACTATTATAGACCGATCCAGCATCGGTCTGCACATGCAATTCATGAGATCCATGAATGCGGCTGGAGCATTGGTGAGCCCAAACAACATCACCAAAAACTCATAATGACCATAGCGGGTCCTAAAAGCGGTCTTATGCACATCATCATCTCTGACCCGCATCTGGTGATATCCGGACCATAGATCAATATTGGAAAACCAAGATGCTCCCGGAAGCTGGTCGAACAAATCATCTATCATCGGGAGTGGGTAACGGTTCTTCACCGTTACCTTATTCAGCTCCCGGTAATCTATGCACATACGATGCAACCTGCCCTTCTTCTTTACAAACAGTATCGGGGCTCACCAAGGCGAACTTCTCGGCCTGATAAAACCCTTGTCTAGCAGCTCCTGCAACTACATAGACAACTCCTGCATCTTGGGAGGAGCCAACCGATATGGTACCTTGGCTATCGGAGCCGCACCAGAGATCAGGTCAATCCGGAACTCAACCTGTCTCTCTGGAGGTATCCCAGGAAAATCCTCCGGGAATACGTCCGGGTACTCTCGTACTACTGGTACATCATCAACTATCGCCTTACTCTTATCCCGGGTATCCATGACATAGGCGACGAATCCTGCGCATCCCTGCTGGAAGTAGTGCCTCGCTCTTCCCGCTGAGCAAAGAATCGGTCCGCGTTGTGGCCTCTCGCCCTGAATCACTAACTCTCCCCCATTAGGAGTGCGGACCCTCACTAACGCTAGCTCACAATCTATCACTGCCCCATATGGGACTCAACTAGTCCATACCTATTATGACCTTATTCTCTCGCAGGGGAATAGGAACCAAATCCACTGAGAACTGCTCATCAAACAACCGTAGCGTACATCCCCTATGAACCCTCGTGACCCTGAAGGTCCTGCCATCGGCTATCTCAATGTCGAGTGGGCAATCCAGCTCCCCTGGAGCTCTACTGAATCGTTTTCTAAGTACAAGCGACACAAAAGATCGGGTAGCCCCTGAATCGAACAATACCATAGCTGAAATGTTGTTCACTATGAACGACCCTATAAACAAACACACAAACATGAGAAACCAAACAATATCAAATACAGAGATAAGAGAAAGGTAAATACCCGTCACCACGTCAGGAGCTGCACGTGCCTCCTCTACAGTAAGCTGAAAAGCCGTGCTCTACGCCATAGGCGCCTCCACCTGGCCCTGACGTCTATCTATAATCCTCAAAGTGGTAGGACAAGGCGCTACCACCTTCCCTGCTACTGCCAAAATCGGGAACTGGTGCTTGTGTCCCATGTTACTGCACTGAAAGCAAATCAGGTCTGATGCTGGTGTGGTGGTGGTAGTAGCTGTGCAATCTCAACTCATGTCACCAGTTCTGCCGCATTTGTAGCATCCCAAACTCCCAGCCTTGCACGCTCCCTCGTGCATCCCGCTACATTTGCCACAACAACCGTGGCTCTGTTGGCTCCGAGATTTGTGATCTGGTACCTTGGACTTCTTGCCCGAACCTCCTGACTGAACTCCCAATGGTTTCGTCTTCCTCTCCATCTCTAACCAAATCTCTCTCTCTCTCTCTCTCTCTCTCTCTCTCTCTCTCTCTCTCTCTCTCTCGCGCGCGCGCGCGCGCCCTCACTATCATATCCTCCAGCGTCTTGTAGCTGGATCGGCTCATAAAGTGGCAGATATCACTCCGCAACATCTCAGGATATCGGGCCTTTTTCATCTCCTCGTCTGCCACATACTATGGAACGAGAAGAGCCCTCTCCCTAATCTCGGCGGTAATCTCCGCCACAGTCTCTATCATCTGCTGGAGGTCCTTAAACTCCCTAGCGAGCTGTTGCACCTCAATAATAGGTGCGAACTCCGCTTTGAACCTGGTCGTGAAATCACTCCAGGTCATATCATCTAGCACATTGTCATCTCCAATGGCTCTCCCGACCTCCTCCCAGCAATCTCGTGCCCTGACCTTCAGAAGACAGGACGCGAGCCTAACCTTGTCCCCCTCGTGACACTTGCTAGTGCGGAATGCGTTGGCGACATCTGCCAACCATCTGGTACTAGTAATGGGGTCTCGAGCCCCCTGGTAATCAGAAGCTCCACATGCCCTGAACTCTCTGAACGTGAGCGTGCATGACCCCATCACGGCCGCCACCTCGGTGCGAAACACACTCAACCTCTCATCCGTAAGCTCCAGAATGCCCTCCTTGATTGAACCGAAGATCACAGGAGTCTGATCAAGTATGATACACGTGATCTCTAAGGAGATGAATCCTCTAGTCTGCTCATCTACATGCTCAACTCCAAAGCCTGAACCTGATCCCTCTCCGACACCTGAACTGCCGACTGCTGGTCTAGGGCGTAAAACCACCATTCTGAAAACACATAATGGAAAACGTCAAAATACAATATAACTCGAGGGATCACATTTACTACAAGTTCCCTGGTCTTGCCTCAGCCTTCCTATATTCGAGTACGGATCCTCTGCTTTCAATAGTACGGGTCCATACTACCTTCCACATCTATCCGTACTTTCCTCAAGAACCACCTTGACTCCACCAAGTCCCTTGTACTGCTACTTTTCTCTGCAACTCTCATCCTAGGCATGCCCTAGGAAATCACTAATCCACTCTCCACTATCAGCTACATAAGAATTCTCTGCTACCTCCGCCTAACTAGCTTGTGAATACTATTACATATCACTAGGACTAGATAATTCTTCGAATGAGAGATCCTACCCTACAACGGTTGGACTCAGACAAGAGCTGCACAATAGAGCTATTCTGAAATTATTTAATCCTTCAAACATGTAACATAACATATTCATTTACTAGTTAGTAAAAGATAACTAAGACTCCTAAAAGCACAAAGCAAGCTGCATTCGAGCATCAAGTACACATAATTAAGCATATACTACTCTGGTTACCATACTGACAATTTCGTACTAGCATTCAATTCCCATAAATTTGAAACACATATAACAGGCACATAAGGCATCATTCCTAGATCCTTAGTCCTACTCTCGCATGTTGTTCTAATAAAGCGAATAATCATAACATGGCATAAACTTGTATGGGTAGTTTGGAAGTACTTACTTAAGCTCGACTGATTACATGCACCACGCCCTTTTATCTTTTCAAAGTTCTTTCTATTTTCAAAAGTCCTTTTATAAACATGGTTTTTCTTTTGAAAACTTTATACCACTTCCTTAGTTTGAGTTCAGACACACCTGAAAGTGTTCTCGAACCCCTCAAACCAAGGCTCTGATACCAACTTGTAACAACCCAAAAATACAAGCCATAAATTTCGTTTTTAAAGTCATTTAACAAACATAATGTTATCACCATAAAATAAAAACATCAACCTTGTATCTCAATATCTCATAAAATTTGTCAATATATAACTGTCTCATATAAAAATACCAGATTAACCTCCCTGGGTAATAAAACTGTGGTGTGTGCCATACCATCAATCCGAGCCCATCCCTTTGCTAGCTGAAGCACCTGAAACCAAAACTGCAAACTGTAAGCACGAAGCTTAGTGAGCTCCCCCAAGCCACCAAATACCATACAAAGCATATATAACAAACAACATAACTATGGGACTACTCCCACTGCATCAGGATGAATCCCGGCATCGGCTTACCAAGCATTGGACTCCTATACGGCATCGGGCTCGCCCCAACATCCGACCGCATCGGGTGTTGGGCTCGCCTTGACATCCGACCGCATCGGGCATCAGGTTCACCCCGACATCAGGCTTACCCGGATACATACATAACATAATCACATAATCTGCATCGGGCTTGCCCCGACATCGGACTGAAACCCGGAACAAATATCATATAACACATAAACTAGCATACATCGGGCTTGCCCCGAAATACATAATACATGGCATAATGACTAACATACATCAGGCTTGCCCCGACATTGGGCTTACCCCAGAACACACAACATATAACATATCACATATACTTCATGAATCACAAAGACATCAAGCATACGTAACTACTTCTCGGGACCGCCCTGGCATTGATCTACAGTCCGGTACATATAAACTGTATCGAGCTAACCCCGGCATCGGGCTTTCCCCGACATACTCTACTACTTAATCGGGCCTACATTGGTGCCTTAGACCCATTCCTACTGGAGGAAAACTCGCCTCTCAAACTGGATGCTGAAAACTCAGGCGAGGTTATCTCTGTCAGCTGCTCCAACGACACCCCAACTATTATGACCAAAATAAATACTTAGTAAAAAACTGAGAATCCTTCTAAGGATAAAATGACTATTTTACCCCTTTGATCTGAATTGGACCGTGACCGAGGCCCAATCCTTTCTAGTCTTTCCAAACTCACTAAGGCCCATCAAAGTCCTCCAATGGCCCAATTTTCTAAATTGGACCCAACTCCTCAAATGGGCTTTCCACCCCAGCCCAAACTAGTCCTTGGCCCTTAACTGTCTCCTGGTGCCCCATCACGGCCCAACATCTGCTAAGCCCAAGGATTGGCCCAAACCGAGGCCCAATAACGTAAAGTCCTGAATCTGAGCGTACGTTGAGTGTACCTCTCTGTATGCTGCACGTACAACTGAAAGGGCTTGTACGCTGCGCGTACTGACGTATACGCCCAACGTACTCTCCAGTTAAGCTCCTCTTTTTTCAAAACTGCTTAATCCCTTAAGGCACTATGTCTAAACTAAAGATCTGGGTCCAATACTTTGTCCTAGCCCATAAAGTCGATCACTTGGTGGCTTGCAAGCCATCAAATGAGCCCAACATTAAAAATGACAATGAACTTCCAAAGAAAAGGCTAGATCTCTTTCATGGCTTCATAAAAGCATCAAAGTTTGCAACTTTACTGCTTAAGGGACTCATTGAGCTTCAAGGGTGGCAACCCTAAGCTCAAAATCGAAGTTGCATGATCAAGATCCAATCTTTGGACCTAAAAAGGTCAAAATCTTCCAAAACCCTAGATTTAGACTTTTAGGAGGAATGTTAGAAGCTTTATACCTCCTCTTTATGCCAAATGATGAGCTTAATCTAGATCCCTGAGCTCAAGGTACTCAAAGGCTTCTTCTCCAACCTCCCATTCTCTTCTTCAAAGCTTTTCTTCACCAAAATGAGCTCAAAAGGTCAAACACACACAACGATGGAGTATGAGGCTTATTAGGGTTTTCTGAGGATGAGGGGGCTGATAGTAAGGCCAGGGGTGGCTATAATGGGGTATTTATATGTATTAAACCCTAAAAATTAGGGTTTGGTACCAGCTCACGTACGCTGTGCGTACTCCTAGTATGTTGCGCGTACGTGCGCGCCCCCCCGCATCTGATGCATGCCTCTACGCCCCGCGTACGCCAAGGCTGCGCCCAACGTACGTATTATGGGCGGCCCAATTCCTTGGCCCCTTTGCTTAAGTCGAATCCAATAGTCCTTTTATCTATATATGACCCAACTATAAATTTTAGGAAATAATTAATAATTAATACCTCAAAAGTCAGTCGTTACAGGTGTGAGATGAAGGGGTACCTTTTGCGTAATTTTGGTATATGATAGGCTAGTGTAGCTTAGTGGGTTAATGACTACAGTACTCACAATATGTGTTAGGCTTACTGCATCTCTCATCACGACTAATAAAACAAGCGAGGTACACACTTCAAAACCAATGTAACCCGAATCAATTTAACATTTTGACGTCTATAATCTATTTTGGTAACATAACATTTGCACAATACCTACTACTACTCACTACCATAAGTACATTACGAAGATGTTGGTCGAAAGATTCGGGAATCGTATAGCAAAACATGTAGTTCACATGCTTATAAATATAAATGTAGACGGGATACATCCAACATCGACCATAGTTACTTATGAATTCGTTTCTATACAACAGAATCATGTCGCCACGCGAATGTTGCCAACGTACCGGTGCAACACCAATCCTACGCATAGATCCCGCTACATTCCAAGCCACCGTAACAGTCGCCGTGATAGCCGTTATGACACAACTCAACGCTGACAACACAAACGGAAATGGGAACGGTGCCGACAATTCCAATTTTGATGAGAACCAAGGATGTCAACAAGTGTGTTCCTTCAAGGGCACCCCAAATTACGAACCTAAGAACTCCCACGACAATGGTGGAGTACTACCCAAGAAATGAAAGTTCTACAACAAGAAAAAGGGTCGAACGACTCAAGGACCTACCAAAAGACAATGAACTGTTGCAACCCATACCACCACCGTTGTCCTTACTGCCTCAGTACCGACAGGACCATACGCTGGGAATCTGCCTAAGTACATCAGGTGTAACTTCCATCACTTTGGGATCTACCAAGAGATGCACTGCAAGAATTGCAATAGAAAAAGGCATACCGCTCACTTATGTAGGGTGCCAACTCAACAGACCACCCAATCCACTAATGCTGAACTGGGCCAAGCTTGTTACAAATGTGGAGAAATGGGGAATTTCAAGAGGGAGTGCCCAAATACTAAAAACAAAAAGGTCAGCGGCGCCAAAGGATTTAACACCACGGGAGATGAGGAAGCTACAGGGAACCCCGCTGTGATTACCGGTATGTTTCTCCTCAAATAACTCATATGCATGCATACTTTACAATAGGGGTGTAGAGAGGAGGCTCGCGAGTTACAAGGTATAAATATATACTTAGACAAAAACCCCAAACATTCACGAAAATATTTCCGGTGGAGATATCTAGGGGAAGAACCGAAACCACCCACAACACATACTTAGGAGGAACACTAACTCTAAGCAAACATTCCTTCTAAACCGACCTAATACCGATGACTATAGGAAACTTCGATGAAATCAGTTACATATTTTGGTTAAATCCTCATCATACAAATACCATATGTTATGAAAAGGTCGTTCGACTTAACTTACCCAATAGCAAAACCGTTGTTATCTATGATGACAAATCCGACACAAACCTCTAAATCGTACCTTGCATCAAGGATCAGAAGTACCTAGGCAAGAGGTACCATGCTCTTCCTTAGGCCACAATAAGAATATGAATCAGAAAATGAAGTATGTCCAGGAATATTCTGGGAACCTGTAACTTTCCCGATGTATTTCCAGAAAGTCTTCCGAGAATACCACCCATACACTAAGTTGAGTTCAGAATCGACTTGCTTCCTGGAGCCACCCTTATAGTCAAATCTCCATATCGCTTAACACCGGATGAAATGAGGGAACTGTCCCGTTAACTAAATGAGCTACTGAATAAAGGAATTTTCAGACCAAACTTCTCAACTTGGGGAGCACCAGTCTTGTCCGTGAAGGAGAAAGGCAGCTCATTCCGCATGTGTGCTGACTGTCAAGAGTAGAACGAATTAACCATCAATGACCGATACCCCCTATTCCGGATCGACGACCTGCTCAACCAACTTCAAGGAATGCGCTATTTCATAGAAAGTTGGTCCAAGGTCGGGACACCATCAACTTAGAGTTTCGGAGAAAGAGGTTCTCAAGATAGCTCAAGACTCATGAAGTTAATTACACCATGCACAACCTTGAATTAGGAACAATAATGTTTGCCCTGAAGATCTGGAGACACTGCCTTTACGACACAAAGTGTACCATCTTCACAAACCATAAGATCCTTCAACTCCCTCTCAAATTAAAAGGAGCTCAACATGAGAGAACGACGATGGGTTGAACTACTAAATGACTACGATTGCGAAATTCGTTATCATCCGAGCAAGGCAAACGTAGTAGCAGATGCCCTAAGTTGGAAAGAGTACTCGGGCCACCGAGTAAAAATCGTTGACCACGACCATCCATTCACACCTGTCAATACAAATCAAGGAGGCGCAATTTGAAGCCTTGAAACCTGAGAACGTCGCAGGAGAGGCCCTACGGGGAATGGATAAAAACCTTGAGGTTAAGGATGAAGGGGCTTATTATCTCATGAATCGAATTTGGACACCGAGATTCGGCGGATATAGAGATGTTGTCATGAACGAGGCTCAAAAGACAAAATACTCCATTCATCCTGGTTCATACAACATGTATCTGGACCTTAAGAAACTTAATTGGTGGCCAAACTTGAATGCAGAGATCGCTACCTATGTGGGCAAGTGCCTGGCTTGAGCCAAGGTATATCTAGCCATTCGAGATCCTTACTAGAATTGGCCCGGTGGCTTACAAACTTCAACTACCACAGGAACTCAGTAACATACATCCTACCTTCCACGTATCCAACCTAAAGAAGTGATTGTCCACGAAACTCTGGTAGTCCCACTCAATGAAATAGAGGTAAAAGAGAGTCTACACTTCATAGAGGAATCTATGGAAATCATGGACAGGGAGATAAAGCGAATGCAACAAAGCCAAATACCAATAGTGAAGGTCTGCCAACCGAGGATCCGAATTCACCTGAGAACTAGAAGATCAAATGAAACATAAATACCCACAACTATTCCTGTAGTTGCAAGAACCCGACCAAGATGCAAATTTCGGGACGATATTCCCTTTAACGGGGGGATGATGTGACGTCTGGAAAATTTTGTGTCAAGCAAGGTTTGAAATGTATCTATGTATAAGTACAACCACAACGTAACCTTTTTGCAATAGACCCTTGAAAAGGCCAAAAGGGCATTGGTTGTATAAGTGTGTGTGTATATATATATATATATATATATATATATATATATATATATTGAAAATCTTAATCGTAACAAACACTTGAAGATCAACAAGATAGACCAAGAATTATGAAAATTCCCATTTACATTTAAAGTATTTAAGGCCTAGGACCCTACCAACCTAGTGATTTCGGTTTACTTAGGACCGAAGTCACCCTTCTGTGGGTAACATAAAACCGAAATCCCATGTCGAAGACCACTTGGACTGAAAACCCCTTTAATAGGTGATACTAAAACCGAAAACACCATAAGGGAATGGCGTAGGACCGAAATCACAAGCCTAGAACACACCTAGGCCAAAATCACCAAGATCAAAACCACTAGGACCGAAATCACATGGTGTACAAGGTGATTTCGGTCATGCCTTCGTCGAAATCACCAATGTGACCCCTTCTCAAGGTGATTTCGGTGGAATAAAGAGAAGATAAGGATAGTTGACTTTGTGATATAGATGTTTTCCTCCTTTCCAATGCAAAACAATACCCAACAAATATCAATGTTATTAACCAACAGATAAGAAAGTAAACATCACCTCATCTTTTCGTTTTTATACATGACAGAAAGTCACTCCATATCTCATTCTTCAACTTCTTTCAATTCCCTTCATCCCTTCTCTCAAAGAACCAAGTCCAAGCTTCCAAGGTTTATTTCTACAAGCTTGTTCTTAGAATTTGGTAAGTATTTCTCCAAAATCTAGTGTATTAGGCACTACCATGTTAGTTTCATTTTATTTACACATATTTATATGTGTTAAATAAATCTTCGGATAATATCATTTCCAAGGAAATTCATTAACCACATTTAAGTGTTCGGACTTGGAAATCTTCACACCAAACCTTCAAACAACCCAAAAATCCACTCAAGGTGAGTTCATACCCCCACATTTTCGAGATTTTTCATGTTTTACGGGTGGGGGGGATACAAGTAAAATTTGGTTTATCACACAAATACTTGCATGTTTTATCTTTATGTTAAAGTATAAACCATTATTTGCACAAGATATGATTATGTCTAACTTTTATACAATTATTTATGATATATCAGTTTTGAAATGCAAAACTAACAAAAACAAAACATATTCTATGTTATAAAAATCATAAGAAAAATTATGATTTGTAAAACTACAAGGTTACATTATAGTTATTTCACCACACTTGGTGGGTTACAACCCAAAAATATGATATTTTGACCATACATTTTGACACCAAACAAGATAACAACTTTGTATTTATATAAAAGATTATATAAATAGTCTCAACAAACAGACCAAATAAACTATAATTGGTATAGCTTGGGAGTCACAAAACTACACTATCATTTCAGAAGAATAATTAAGTATTTAAAGGTATAATTGTTTCATTTACAAGAAAACAAAATTTTAGTACAATAGATGTAAACCGGTTGATACTGGTTGTGAGAGATTTGGCTTCACCATACCTACCAGAGTACACAACTAAGACCTGCATTATAACCAGAGTCTCTTGGAGGGAGAGCGTGACACTTTTGTATAGATCTATACGGGATTGACAACCTCACACCTCAACTGTTAGCTACAGTTAGACCGCCAGTTTAGGGTGACAAATGTCGTAACAGTTCCGACTTTTGAAGCACGTCGTTCAGGCAACTAGTTGCATTAGTATGGTTATAATAACTCACATAGGGTATTAACAGATCATTTGGTTTACGGGATAGCGTACACTCAAATAGTTTTATCTAAAGATAAACTTACCAATACTACTTTCCAGTACAACATCACTTACATTTTTAGTCTTGGGATTTTAAGACCTACAACGAGGTTAACATATATCCAAGTAGTTTTATATAAAGACAAAACATACTACTACCATTTTTCCAGTACAACATTTCTCACATTCTAGTCTTTGTATTCAAGACTTACAACTCATTTCAAGGGAAAATATTGGATTTTTCTGAAAGTATACACCATCATTTTTACACGAGACAGTTACAAATCCTTTTCATACAAAACACTTATGAACTCACCAACTTAATTGTTGACACTTTTCAAAATCACTTGTATTCTTAGGAAACCAGTAAACAGGTAACCACAAGAGTTTTTGGGTGGATGGAACGTCGTCACATCACGTTATTTACTTTTTTCATATGCATTTGATATCATGTAAACAATGTTTTTGACTACAATGTAAACTTATTAAATATTCAATTCAATGGTTTTAATGCTTCGATCTCTATTATTCAATTGTTATGATATTGTACATGAAGTCATCCGTCGCCAAACGTTTCCGCCGTTTTGATTTGGGTGTATGACAATTTGGATGAATAGATGACGGCTAAAGCTGAGATTTGGAGTCGAGACCTCGTCAACTATTGTTCAAATTAAGAGGTGAGTTTTCCTCACTGTACTTACGGGTCAAAGGCACCAAGGCCGACCTATTGGATTAGATATATTCTTATGTGATAATATGTTATTGTGCTTTAGAGATCTGTTAGATAGGTATCCTGATATATAGGATAATGATATGCTTTGTGATCTGTAGATCTGCCTGATTGTCTGTTGACTGGTCATATATGTTTATCTGTTATGTATATGTTGACATGTTATGTGTGGTTGGGTAGAGGCGGACCAATGTAGACTGAATGCCAAGAGACCGAGGGTAGCCCATATAGACTGAAGGCCTGAGAGGCGTACTAGTCAGACCGAAGACCCGGAGAATGGTCCAGATAGGCAGAAGGCCCGGTGAGGCGTTCCATTCATGCTGAAGGTTCTGTGAGCAGTCCAAATAGTCTGTAGGTCGGCCTGGTGTTCTAGTCAGGATGAAGGCTCTGTATACATATTGTTGTTTGTTCTGTGTATGTGGTGGTAGTTTGGGGGAAATCATTAAGCTTCATGCTTATAGTTTCAATTAATTGTTTCAGATAACTTTTGAGAACCATGGCAAGGTGAAGGCGTGACCGTACACATCCTTGGTTTTATGACTGATTGGATCTTAAGAGACTCTAAGTTTAAATATTGTTTTGAAAACAATGGTTTTGTAGATACTTCTTTTAGTAAATGGGCTGTTTTGAAAAGTTAAAAAGTTGTGTGATTTTGGGATGTTACATACGATTACTAGACCAGATATTGCATACTCTGCTCAATCTGATTCTCTTTTGTTAAATTTTTTTTAGATGTTGATAGGGATAAGAGACTTTTCTCTAGAAAGTCTATTAGTGGTTATGTGGTTTATTTTGGTGATTCTCCAACTTCTTAAAGAAACAAGAAGCAATCTATTATATCTCGTTCGTCCACAGAGTCTGAATATCGATCTTTGGGTTCATTGTCTTGTGAATTAATTTGGGTTTTTAAATTTTATATGATATTGGTTTTAAGAGTGTTGTTCCAGTAAATATTTTTTGTGACAATGATTCGGCCATTAAATTGGCTACGAATACTGTTTTTCATGATAAAAACAACACATTTTGAAATTGATGTTCATTTCATAAGAGAAAAAATTGTTAAAGGAGAGTTTTTAATCTGATTAAGATTAGATCTTCTAATCTGGTTGCAGATATATTCATTACGTCTCTTTTTTCTTCTCAACATGGTCTTAGTGATAAACTATGTTTGATTGACCCTTTCTCTTCTAAATAACTGTTTTCAAAATGGTTAGTTCGAGGGGGCTCTTAAAATAAATAATATTTTTCATAATAAACAAACTAACATTTTGTTATCTTTTAATATTTAGATATATGTTGTCGTATTTTTTGTTAAAAGGTTGCATGTTTATTTATGAAGTGTTGAGGGGTTGGATGTATATATCACAAATTCATCCGGTTTTACACGTGGATCTTAGGATCCAGTGTGACCCATGTACTTAAAGGCTTGGACGACTGAAGATGGTGTCATTATTCACCCGGGTTTACACGAGGGTTTCATTTTGAGAGTAGTATAGGACTGTTGTAGTGAGGTATCTATGTAAGTACGTGAAAACCACCTGTCTGTTAATCCTCAATTGATATAATAGATGGTGACGTTGGGAAATTGTAATTTTAAAAGGTTTTACATGATGAGAATTCATACAAAAAATTATTATCCGACACACTTCCACATAAGTTGTCATCAAATTAAGGACTTACTCATTCCAAGATTTTTTTCGTAATGGTATCTACTTCTTCGATACACTTTCTTACTTGATCTTCCTGCTGGTATTTTTTTGATGATGCAATCCATATATTCCTACTTTATTTGTTGCTGGACGAAGAAGACAAAATTGAGAAATCATATCCGATTAAACTCTTGTAACCTTCATGTCATTTTTTGAGGACTTCCAACTACAATATTCTTGTAAGAAATCTTCTTTAATGTCCCTTCCAACAACGTTGGGCATACATAAGATTATGTAGGGTGTACTCACAAAGATTCCAAACCTTAATTTTTAGGGTTTTGACCCTATTTAAAGAACTTTATGGCGTAAAACCTTTCCTTACCTCTAGCCTCCATCCCTCTTAGCCCTCATCTCGAAACCCTAATTCTTGTGTGCAAGTTTTGAAGCTTTTTAGTGATATTTTGGTGTTGTTGGTGGTGAAGGTAAAACTTTGAAGTTGTGGTATTTCCTTCACGATTTTGGATGCAGATTCTTCTCATCCTTGATCATCTTCATGAGGTATAAAGTTCAAATCTTGATGCTTGCCTTGCTAAATCTAGTTACGCTATAAGTGATGACCTTTTTGTCCCAAAAAATCTTGGTCTCTTGACTCTTGACTATTGTCTACTCCAGACCATTTGAGCTGTCATTTGAAGCATTTTATAGAGTTTAGTGTCATAAAAATGCAAACTTGGTTCTTCATATTCGTACATGCAAGAGTTATGGAGGTTTAAATGGTTATATGACTTAGAGTTTTAGTTTTGGGCTCCTTGTAGCCATGCAAAGGCATAAAGGTTGCAACTTTATGATTCTAGATGTTCATTAGGGTTAGATCTGAAGCTTGGACATTAACTCGTAAAGAATTAGACATTAAAAGAAAGTTTAGACTTCAGTGGATTTCATGGGGCGTACTCCTGAGTACGCGGAGCGTAATGGGCTGTGGCCCCGTAACCCTTTCGAGATCGAGCTGTATGTCGGGAGAATTCTCAGATAACCTTTTGGGCCATCTTTGGGCCTTTGGCCATTTTGGGTTTTGGGGCTTGTCTAGTTGGGTCTTGTATGGGAAGGGCAAACTAGTCTGTTGCCCTTAGTAAGTTAAATGATGAATTGGAAATTCGTTTATCGGGTTAAAATCCTAATTATTAATTTGAATTTATGTTGGGTTATGATCAGTGTGAGGAGTCATAGTAGCAGCAATTTGAGTGTGTGTTTCAAAAATCTTTAGTTGAGGTGTCTTCTCACCATACTAGTGGGTCGATGGGACCAATGTCGGATCATTGATTTTGTATGTGTAGGATGTATGTGATTATGTGATTATTACTGATATGGTTGTATGAATTATGCATGGAGGCAATCTAAGCTCAGAGTCATTATAGACTCGGGGCCGATACGGACCCTGGGGTTGATACAGACTTGGCAGAGCTACTTGTTGTTATATGGGGTTGATATGTACTCGAGGGTTGATACGAACCTGACACGACCACATGCTGTTATATTTATGTGTCTGTTGTGTGTGGTATTTTGGGGAACTCGCTAAGCTTTGTGATTACGGTTTAAGTTTATGTTTTAGGTACTTCCGAATCAAAAGAGAAGGGCCCTACCCGATCGCAACACATTCACCCATGTTCAACATTTTTATGATTTTTGGGCTTGTACTCTGATAACTATTTTCACATGACATACTTTTGTTTGGTTGATATGGATATTTGATTATTTTGATTGACTTAAAAATAAAATTTTTACCTATGAATTTTGGGATGTTACAAGTTGGTATCAGAGCCTTGGTTTGATGGATTTGTGCACACTTTTGGGCATGCCGGAACTCAAACTAAGGAAATGATAATCTTTTAAAAAGAAACATTGTATTTCTAAAGAGTTTTTCACCAAGTAAAAGGGGGTGCGATGCATGCAATCTGCTGAGTTCATGTAAGTAATTCCCAAAATACCCATACCCATGTGTTATGATTAGTATTCCTAATATCTGAATTGCATGCTAGAATAGGGCTAAGGATACCTTAAGAAATCATATGATAGAATTGCCTGATTTGTGTGATGCCTTATTGCATAGGGGATTTGGATGCTATGTATTACTTGGAATTGATATCGGCTTAGTTAATTGCAAAGTGTATGCTTTAGAAGTGGTATACGATTAAGATTATATAGCCCTAGAATGATTGATTTAGCCTCATTTCATGTTCCTTTTTTGGTTGTGGAATTAGGGTGGAATCATTATTTGACAGTCTATGTGATCCTATTTTGTGTATAACTTGCATGCAAAAGGCAACCGACAATGTTGATTGAGATTCTTTGTATTGTAGAGGCGGTCAAATTGAGAATTCCTAGCAGAGCCTAGTTAATGCCATAGTAGATTTTGTATGTAGTATAGCATTGGATTGGTATATGGTTATATTGTGGTGACTTAGAGGATTCATGATGGTTCTTATGGAGGGTACATATATGTGTGGAAGGCAGTATTGTGACCATACTACTGGAAGCGTATGATATGTACTCGAGACAAGGACATACTTGGAGATTCTTAGGAGACTTGTATAGTGAGAGTTCCATCAAGTTTTATGTTGATCGTTTATATGTTTATATTTCAGTTTAAGTGTAGTAGTGATCACTCGAGGATCTAGTTCTGGTTCTGGTTCTAACTCAGGCACAAAACTGATTGATGAGAGGCTACACGAGTTCATTGCGGTCGAGGTTACTAGCGGTATCTTGGATAATACTCCTATGATATTTGGTACCGTCAAGGAGGGGATTATGGGGCTTCAGGAGGAACTTATCGGGGCTTTTTGAGCAGAGATTGTTGTGGGTCGGTTAGGAGCACGGAATCCCTCATTTCGGGAGTTCAAGACTTGTGGAGCTCTAGAGTTCTTCGAGGAAAAGGACCCCATCGCTAGTTGATATTGGATCACTAACATGCAGAATGCTCAACGAATGAGTTTTTTCCCTAAGGGGCAAAGGTAGGGTTTGCATCCCGCCTGCTGAGAGACCGAAACATGACTGGTGGACCAAGACTTCTGATTCACATTCAAGGGGCCAACAGGGTTGGAGTCATTCCGGCAAGTACGACAAGTCGCACATTGGTGCATGTCGATCAGTGGGATCGGGTTGTTATAGATGTGGTGAAACCAGTCATATGAGTGAGGATTTCCTTCGGAGTGCATTGATCTATTTTCACTACAATAGACATTCCATAAAAGGCCCGATTGTCCGAGTTTGTTAGGAAGGGTAGTGGCGACGAGTGTACCCGCCACCTTGAGGATTAATGATTGCCACCAGGGAAAAGGCGGAGACACCTGTGGTGAAGAGCAGGGCATTTTAGTTGGCTACCGATGAGGCTCACACAACATCGAATGTGGTTACTGGTATGTAATTTTATTATATCTTTTATTGCTTTCCTTATTTATGCTTATATAGTATCTGATAATGTATAGGGACTTTCTTAGTCAACAGTATGACTGCTCATGTTCTGTTTGATATGGGTGATACCCAATCCTTTGTATATCTTGCACAAAGTAAGAAGTTTAGTGATGCTCCCAGGACTCTGAATTATCCGTTGGAGGTTAAGATTGCTAATGATCGTTTCGTGAGTACTTTGAGGGTTCATATGGGTGTGTTAGAATCTATTCGGTGAGAGATATTCTATTGACTTTGTACCAATTCCTCTGTGAGGGTCGAAGGTTATCATCAGGATGAATTGGTTGGTTCTAAAAGAGCCACAATTTGTCACACCCCAAAACCGAAACGGCGGAAACGTTCGGGGGTGGAGGACGTCATGTTTAGTATCACAAGACGTGTATCATAGTAAGCAAGTAATGAACAACCATTTCATTAGAAAGAAAGTGTTTACAATGTGTGTGTTCACAAAACATAGAATACATAAGCAAATAACAAAACAAGACTTGAAGCTACTATGCTCCAACTACTGAGTTCCCAGCACGAATACCTGTCTACCAGTCTCCTGAGAATACAAGTTATTTGAAAGAGTTGATCAACAATTAAGCTGGTGAGTTTATAAGATTTTAGTGATGTAAGTATGTTGTGGAAAGTTGTTGTAAAACGTAGTTGAAAAAATGTAGTAAGTTGTAAGTTCTGTTTAGAAAAGTTCGCTTGTTCCTATAAAAAGTCCTATATTTCCTACTTTAATGAAAGATAAGTAAAAATGAATCTATAACCCTTTCTATGAGTACTAAATGGATAAAAGTTATATAAGACTCAGAGTAAACAAACAATCGATTGTGCACATATGCTCTAAGGCGGAAAATACACATCCCATTGTTTGTTGGATCATTGTTGTATATAACATTGGTGTATTCATTACTCATGGAGTTAATTGTAATAGTTCCTTTATATTTAATGAAAAGATTCATTAAGAAAACCCTTATTTCTTATTATAAAATGGTGACCACGGTGATTACTTCTATAGTTACTTAGTTTATACTGGCTATATATAATCTAATCTCGAATAGATAGTTAATTGAGTGAATCTGCCCTAAGCCCACAACCAAACAAGGAACAGGAAGTAAGGCGGAAAGCACACATCCAACTACCTCTTGGGTATTAAAGATATATAACCATGATGTATAAACTAAGGTATTATAGATTTAATCACCTAAGGTCCCTTAAGTTTATAGTGGTTTAATAAAATGGATTAAACCCTTTACTGGGAAGTTTCTAGTTTTGAATACCAAAAGTTCTGATTTGAAAAGTATGATTTGAACCAGAAAGTTGTGCAATGACTTTGTGTCCTATAACTTGACCCATGTACCCTTATGATGACTTAATGTATACGAAACATATATATATATATATATATATATATATATATATATATATATAATCGAATAGATGATATACTGGGTGAATCCGTTCCAAGCCCACAACCAAACAAGGAATAGGAAGTGAAGCGGAGAGCACACATCCTATTATCTGTTGGATCCTATTGATATATATATATATATATATATATATATATATATATATATATATATATATATATATATATATATATATTGATGTATACATTAAGAAATCATAAGGTTAGCATTATGGTCCCCTATTACTAAACATATCCTTCTACCAAGGTATCAAATGTTATGTATGTTTGTAAAAATGTAACTTTTCCCTAGTTTATAACTATCTTAACTCGAAAATAGTTTGTATTTGACTTTCAAGTGGTACTGTCACTTTATGAAAGAAATGAGAAATTTAAGTACTGTAGCATTATAAATAGTACTACTGCTGTACTGATTGCCTTAAATTGGTTATTAAGGTATAATGTGATGTCTAGATCCCATACTAAACGCTCTCCCTGTCAAAATATTTTGGGAACCAAACGCGACTCGGCAAACCGGCGGTTGCATCGTGTCGTCCACATTAAAGTTATATGATCATGTATACCCAATTTAACTATCACCTTTTGTTTAGAACAATGATTTAGTGATTCATTGGTATAATTAGATCCTGTAATTGTTCCATGCTATAGCAACTTAGTATATTTGTTCTGTTTCTCATATAGTATGTGCTAACTCATGTATGAGGAAGTAATGAATAGTATCTTCCTAAACCATACCTATTATAGTTTACTAATATTTTACTGGAACTTGTTATTGAAAAGACTCATTTATCTACTAAGTTATGCTTGTACTTTAAAAATCGAGTTTTGTTAAACTATAAAGCAACATAAATGACATATAATGGCATATACTGACATAAATTTAGTGTTTAGAAGCAACCAAATGCAAGGAAACACCTCACAGGACTAGGAAACACTTTGACCAAGTGTTGGAATCACATCTGATTAGACTAAGGGGTGTGGAATAGCACTAAGAAGAGTTTACTACCATGGGTTTACGGACAAAGGGAGTTTACGGCCGTAAACTCATGGTCAAACATGCATAAGTGTTTGTTTGAAGGCTAGGGAAGCTTGGGGGACTTTTTCTCTACACAAGGATGAGAAAGACCAACTCAATGGAAGCTTTTGGTGAGTTTACGGCCCAAAGGAGTTTACAGCCGTAAACTCATGGTCATTATGAATTTGAGAGTAATTTAAGGTCCTATTTCCATCAAGGAAGGGTTCTAGGTCCAAGGGTTGCTTGTTGGAAGAGTTTAAGGCCCAAACATGCCATAACATGGAGTTTACGGCCAAGGAAGATCTTGGGCCGTAAACTCATGATCTTCATGGGAAAAGGCATGTTTCAATGTTGTCATTCAAGGCCTTCTACTAGATATGAAGTGTAGGGAAGAGTACATACGATATAGAGGCTTGAAATGGTTGAATTTGGCCAAGAACACTAGTATGTGTTCTTGGTGAAACTTGAAGATCTATGAAAACATGATTTTCATGGATGAAATCATGAGATGATGCTAGATTAAGAGATGTATCAATAAATCAAGGAAGAATACTTACGATTTTTGAAAATCGGGATGATAGTTGAGAGAGAAATGGAGTGTTCTTGAGGTTGGAATGAGATAATGAATGAAAGTTGAAGAATAAAAGCCTATATAGGGGAGTTTACGGCCATGCCTTGAGTTTACGGCCGTAAACTCAAGGGCTTAGGCCGTGAACTTCCTTTTGGAGAGGCTAAGCTTGATTTGTTGTTCCGTGGTTTTAGTAGGTAATTCCTAACACTCATTCCTTGAGTGCATTGGGCTCAGAACACTCAAACATACTCCAAATTGTGCTAAGTGATAGCAGGAGTGAGTTTGACATTGAGTTGAGTTGACTGACTGAGGTTTTAAAGCAATTTTTTTTCGAGTTGTCACACAATTGATTGTAAGCACCATCTAGTGGGAGTTCGAAACCCAAGTGGGGGAGAACTAGTTATTCCTGACGATGGAGCTTCGTATGGGCCGACTCTCTATTCATCCACGAAGGCCAGAAGATATCTTTAATAGGGTGATTCTCGATTTTTGGCTTACATTTCGGATACTCAGATTGGGGGTGCGATGACATTGAGTGAGATGCTCATTGTTTGTGATTTCCCTGATGTGTTTCTCGAGGTTTTTCCAGGAGTGCCTCCTGAGAGGCAGGTCGAGTTCCGGGTTGATTTAGTCCTTTATGCAGCCCCGATAGCCAAGGCACCGTATCTTTTGGTGCCACCGGAGATGCAAGAGTTGTCTATACAGCTTTAGGAGCTGCTAGATAAGGGGTTTATCCAATCGAGTAGTTCACCATGGGGAGAACTGAACTTGTTCGTGAAGAAGAATGATGGATCATACATGATGTGAATTGACTATCGGGAGTTGAATAAGCTAATGGTGAGAACCGTAACCCACTTCTGACGATCAAAGACTTATTTGACCAGCTTCAGGGCACATCTTGGTTTTCCAATATTGATTTGCAATTAGGTTATCATCAGATGAGGATCAGGTATAATGATGTGCAGAAAACGACTTTTCATGACTCGTTATGGTCATTACGAGTTCGTGGTGATGCCATTCGGGCTCACCAATACACATGCAATGTTCATGGATCTCATGAACCGGGTATGCAGACTGATGTTGGATCAGTCGGTGATCGTGTTTATTGATCATATTCTGGTCTACTCCAAGAACAAGGGGTAGAACGAAGCTTTGTGAGCAATAGATTTAAACACTTGTTAAAACAACAACCCCATAAGCTTAATGAAACCTTTACGGTGGAAATGGTGAATGGGAAAACAGAATCCATTGGGGAAATTTACATCGGATGTACCCTAAACTTGAACCAACATGTCTTTCAAATAAACTTAATGCCTGTTTCCATTTGGAGTTTTGATGTGATTATCGGCATGGGCTGGTTAAGCCCCCACCTTGCTGAAATTTTATGTCACAAGAAGGCCGTTCACCTTCACCTTCCAAATCGCGAAGCCCTAATCATATACGGAGACAAACCCAACATGAACCTTTGTCTCATCTCGTGCATTAAGGCACAGAAGTATCTACGAAAGAAATACTTGACGTTTCTGGCTCATATAGTGGATAAGTCCAAGGAAGAGGTCAATATTCGAGACATTCCAGTAGCTTGCGAGTTCCCAGATGTCTTTCCTGATGATCTTCCAGGGATACCCCCAGAAAGACAAGTCGAGTTTCGAATTGACCTTGTGCTAGGAGCTACACCCATCACCAAATCGCCCTACAGATTGGCTCCTGCAGAGATGCAAGAGCTGTCCAGCCAACTCAGTGAGCTTTTGGACAAAGGATTCATCCGACCCAGTTTCTCAATCTGGCGAGCTCTGGTTCGCTTTGTTAAGAAGAAAGAAGGATCCTTTAGGATGTGTATCGACTACAGGGAACTAAATAAGCTCATATCAAAAATCGCTATCCCCTTCCGCGAATAGAAGATCTATTTGACCAACTCCAAGGCACGAGCTATTTCTCTAAGATAGATCTGCGATTCGGATACCACCAACTCAAGGTCCGGGAAGAGGATATCCCCAAAACCACTTTCCGAACTCGTTATGGACATTACAAATTTGTTGTAATGCCCTTCGGTCTAACGAATGCCACTGCCGCATTCATGGACCTAATGAATCAAATCTGCCGACCATTCCTCGACAACTTCGTCATCGTTTTCATTGATGACATTCTAGTTTGTTCTCGAAGTGAAGAGGATCATGGCCAACATCTCCGACGAATCCTGGAAACCCTGCGAATCGAAAAGCTATACGTAAAACTCTCTAAGTGTGAGTTCTGGCTCCGTAGTGTGAACTTTTTGGGTCATGTTGTTAGTCAAGAAGGGATACACTTGGATCCTTCTAAGGTCAACGCCATTGAAGGATGGGCGATCCCAACGACACCCACAGAAATTCGTCAATTTTTAGGTCTCGCAGGCTATTACAGGATGTTCATCCAGAACTTCTCTACGACAGCCAAGCCACTTACCTTGCTTACGCAGAAGGGTGTACCCTTTGAATGGAAAGATAAGCAAGAGGTTGCATTCCGAACTCTGAAGCAAGCACTCTGTAGTGCAACAGTACTATCACTACCAGAGGGAACAAAGGACTTCGTAGTCTACTGCGATGCGTCAAATCAAGGTTTAGGCTGTGTGCTTATGCACCGTGGGAAGGTGATATCTTATGCGTCCCAACAACTAAAGACACATGAGGTGAATTATACCACCCATGATCTCGAATTGGGATCTGTTGTCTTCTCCTTAAAAATCTGGAGGCACTACCTTTATGGTACAAAGTGCACTATTTTCACTGACCACAAGAGTCTCCAACACATTTTAAATCAAAAAGAGTTGAACATGAGGCAACAAAGATGGGTTGAAGTGCTAAACGATTATGAGTGTGATATCAAGTACCACCCATGCAAGGCTAACGTGGTAGCTGATGCCTTGAGTAGGAAGGAATACTCAAATTGTTGTGTGAAAACTCTCTCCATAACCATTCAATCCCACATGACCTCGCAAATCAGAGCAGCTTAGTCCGATGCCATGAAGACAGAAAACAAATCAAGCAAAGCATTACGTGGAATGGAAAAGAATCTCGAAGTGAAGGAGGATGGAGCATATTATTTCATGAACCGCATTTGGATCCCTAAACTTGGGGGATTCACAGAAGTAGTCATGAATGAAGCCCACAAGACACGGTACTCCATCCATCCGGGTTCAGATAAAATGTACTTGGATATCAAGCAACATTATTGGTGGCCCAACATGAAGGCAAAGATTGCCACCTATGTTAGCAAATGCCTTACTTGTGCTAAGGTAAAAGTGGAATATCAGCAGCCCTCGGGATTACTACAACAACCAATAATTCCCGAGTGGAAATGGGAAAGGATTGCTATGGACTTTGTGACCAAACTACCCAAGACAACAGATGGTTTGGATACCATATGGGTAATAGTCGATAGGTTGACAAAATCCACTTGTTTCTTGCCAATTAAAGAGTCATACAAAATGGAACGATTAACGAGAACCTATATCAAGAAAATCGTGAGACTCCACGGAGTGCCAGTATCTATCATCTCAGATAGAGATAGTAGGTTTACTTCACGCTTTTGGCAATCACTTCAGAGAGGGCTGGGAACACAACACGACATGGGCACTACCTACCACCCACAAACGGATGGTCAAAGCGAACAAACTGTTCAAACCCTTGAAGACATGCTTCGCGCGTGTGTGATAGACTTTGGAAAGTCATGGGATACTCAATTGCCTTTAATTGAATTTTCATACAACAACCGTTATCACTCAAGCATCAAAATTGCTCCTTTCGAAGCACTATACGGGCATAGATGCAAATCACCGTTGTGTTGGGCTGAGGTTGGTGATACTCAGCTAGCAGGAAGACAGACATCAAGCAATGCATTAACGGGACCGAAGATCATACGCAAAACAACGGGAAAATAGTTCAAATCAGAGCTCGACTACAAGCATCACGAGACCGACAGAAGAGCTATGCTGATAAACGGCGAAAGCCCTTGGAATTTCAAGTCGGGGATCGGATGTTGTTAAAGGTCTCTCCCTGGAAAGGGGTTACTCGTTTTGGAAAACGGGTAAAACTGAACCCACGATACATTGGACCCTTCGAGATTCTTGCCCGAATCGGTCCAGTGGCTTATAAACTGCAGCTACCTGCCGAGCTCAGCAGTGTACACCCCGTGTTCCATGTTTCCAATTTGAAAAAGTGTTTATCTGACGAAACCCTCATCATTCAACTTGAAGAAATCGAAATCAACGAGAATCTCCTGTTCGTCGAAGAACCAGTCGAAATCATGGACAGGGAGGTGAAGTGTACTAAGCAAAGTCGCATTCTGATTGTGAAAGTACGGTGGAACGCGAAGCGTGGGCCAGAAATCACATGAGAACGCGAAGACCAAATGAAGCAGAAGTACCCTCACCTATTCTTGCATTCTCGAATCTAGCTTTAAAAAGAATTTCGGGACGAAATTCCCTCTAACGGGGGGATGATGTCACAACTAGGAATTTTGATGCTTTGTAACAACAACAATGATAACATTTGTGAACCAAAAATGTGAAAGAATGTATGATGCTTATTGTAACGCCCGTATATCCGGCCTAGTCAATTTAGAGATAATAGGGGTTGAAAACGACTTTTCGACAAAAGATTATTTAGAATAAATAATATAAAACAAGTTGAAGAATATGTCTCAAGGGTTCCGTACATATAAAGAACGCCGAAATTCCAGTTATAACGAAGAAGTTTTGGTCCGTCGAAGTTTTTCGGCAAAACCGGCACGACACCAGAAGACGTAAATAGTGAATTTATGATAAAGGACTCTTTGGCCTTAGTGATCTAAACCAAAGTTGTAGCATACGTTAAACCGAGAAGATACAAAAAAAGAATGCCCAAATCGGACTTCGTATGAGGAAGTTATTATTTTTCAAAGTTTCGGCTTAGCATTGTACAACCCGAAACTCGAATTTTAGTTCGAGCAGTTTTTGGCTTACGCAACCTTAATGAGAGTTGAAGATCTTATTAATAGGAACTCAACGGTAAAAACATAGACGAAAACGGAGTCCGTATGTAGAAGTTATGAATTTTACGCGGACATTTAACAGTATAATCTCCTCCTACTGTTAAATTTAAGATCGGTCGAGAATTAGCCGACGGAGTCTAAATGAGAGTTGTAGATCTTATTTTTACCTAAGCGTGGATATAAAGAACGTCAAAACGGAGTTCGTATGAGAAAGTTATGAATTTTTGAAAATCGGATGTTTTACCCTCTGTATGCGATGCCACGTGTCAGCACCAGGTTTTGCCTTGGAGCCTAAGAAAGCTCATGAGGTGAACACTAAAAACTCACGAGGTGAGTGACCCCAATTCAGCCTATAAATAAAGACGCACTTGTCCTTCATTTCTCACACCAAACTCTTTCTTTCCTCTCTCCATACTCTCTCTAATACCCCCAAACCCCCTAAAGCCTAGGGTAACTCCCTAGCACGAGGCGGAAGCCCCGAGGCTCCTGGAGTCCCGAGAAAAAAGGGTCTTTCGGTTTTGAAATGCTTCTACGAGTAAAGCCCGGTTTTATTTAAAACCTGCTGTAAGTGAGCTACGCCTACGCAATTTTTAATATACCTTTCAAATAATTATAGAATGTTATTACGTCCTTAAAATAATTATTTGGGCTATTATTATGAGTTATATAGAGTGGTGTTTTAACGCTTATATAATAATAATAATAATAATAATAATAATAATAATAATAATAGCTAGACTATTAATTAGTCACGGTTAACGTTAGACTAAACCCTAGTGGTATTGATACTAGGTTTTGTCGAGGGAAATTGTTTTGAGATAACGAAGTGCTGTCCGAGTGCTGAGTCACCACCTTATCAGGTGAGTGCATAGTTACTTTCATCTTACACATAGATATGAAGTATTTTATATAAACTACGTGATATGTGTGAATATTATCTGTATAATTGTTATCTATGCTGGATGAACGACTTTATACATGTTTTAAATGATTTAAACTATATGTGTATTTTATATCTACGATAATGTTGGGGTAAAACATAAGTAGATGTAATAGATGGAATATGGGTTAGATGATGAGTTGAGAGGTGTTATAGACCACGAGGTGAGGGTGAGAGGCGGAAGATGTGAGAAGCCTTTTCCTAAACGATGGCCCCGTCATTCAGCATAGTATGGATGACAACCACGAACTATTCTAGACAGTCCAGTGGAACACTAGCAGACTTGCAACCTGTAGGTGTTGTGAATGATGTGTTCACCTGGTGCACTCTAAACCTAGGTGATCATGCAAACTTGATGCCTAAACCCTGGTGATCATGCAGACTTGATGCCTAAACCCTGGTGATCATGCATACTTGATACCTAAACCATGGTGATCATGCAGATTTGATGCCTAAACCCTGGTGACTATGCAGACTTAGTGCCCGTTGTGTAAACCGTGGCAACGATGGACTACGTGCCGGTTCCTTAGGACGATCCTTAAGAATGAGTGAACGAGAAATAACTGATTCTTAGGGTAGATCCTTAAGAATAAAGAAGATAATGGGGTTGGGTAATTGGGTTGATTGCTTGATTGTTTAAACATAATAATTATATTATTGTGGTTTGAAAACCCTATGTACTCACCAGGTTTCCCAACCTGGCCCACTCAGTTTATTTGTATCACAGGTGTCGATATGAAGTTACATTACACTGAGAGATTTAAAAGAGATGTAGATCACTAGTGATAATGAATGTAAGTTCTGTTTATGCTTATGTTTCTGTATTGACGATGACATCCCATATGTTTTAAAATGAATAAAAATACTTTTCTTCGGAAATGCTTTGATAGCGTATTTATCATCTTTTACCGGGAACAAATTCCGCAACATCTTTATTAAAAGAGGTACTCTAATTTTTATAAAGTATAAACAAAATCGGTCTTTTCTGGATGTGAAAATGGGGATGTCACACTTATTTAATAACAACAAAATTTCCATCAAACACTCTATACAAGCACTTCAAATAGTCAACAAAGAATTGGAAACCCTAGAAATCCCGGTTTAAGTCCATTGTGGACTAGGATTTCCTTATTGGGCCTAATGGACCAATAAGCTTCCAATTTGACTATTTTGGGCTTAGGACCCTTAAATGGGCCCTAATTGGACCCACTTTCATTTATTTTAACATTTTGGGCCATAATGGGCCTAGAATGAAATAAAATACCCTAATGGGCCATAACAAATCTAATTAACCTAATGAGCCATAAAACTTATTCTTTGAATTATATTGGGCCGTGAATCACCTCCAAAGACCAATTGGGCCGAAAATCATCAAAGTGGGCCCCTAATATGGACTTAAGCACAAAAGGGCCCAAAATCTTTCCTTCTTCTCTCTTTCTCGGCCCAAGAAGAAAAAAAGGGAAAATGGCTAATTATCCAAGCCATACCACCTCACTAATACATGGAGGTAATCCATGCAAACTAACCACTAAACAATACTTAATCCCATACATCCATGCAACACTCTCTCTTCTCCCCCTCTCTTTTTCTTCTTCGGTTGAGAGCAAGAGGAAAACACACACACACACACACCTTCAAACTTCTTTCAAACTCTCTCTAAGTCTTCAAGAACATCTTCTTACCCTCTATCAAAATTTTCGAGGTCTAGGGCATTTCAAGGAGGTTCTTCTACAAAAATCATCATTCTAGGTAAGTTATTGCTTAGATCCATGGTTTACCTTCTTGAAATTTGTTATAAATCTCCTTCTAACTCATGAAAGTTCATAATCATGCTTCTTAGAACCCATCTAAGCCAAAGATCTTCCAAGAAGCTTGCTAGGCCGAAAAATCTCACAATTTTCTTTCATTTCTTTTTCAAATCGAAAACAACAAGCAAAGGTGAGTTCATACCCCTCTATTTTCGGTTTTCATATGTTTTATGGGGGAGAATACAAGTAAAATGTGTAGATCTATGTGTATGTGTATGTTATGTGTGATTTCATGTGTTTATGTGGTAAATGTGTAACCAAAAGAATAGAAATTTCGAGATCTATGGCTCTAAGAGGATGATAAACATGATCTAAGATTTACTACACTAAAACAAGTCAAGAAAAATTACCCTCTAAGATTAAAATATACATATTGCAACATAAAGCTCATTTTTGGGCTATATTTGTCAAACAAACAAAAGTTGGGTTGAAAAATAGCTATTCATGTTTTTCTCAAGGATTAAAATAGTCAAAACAGTAAAAATAAGTGTTTTTTTATCAACATCATACTCTTTTAAAGGTTAGAAATAAAATTTATGGCTTAATGGGCCAAATTTTGGGCTTTTCGGCCCATTAACTCAAAAATTGCGAAAAATACAATTTTCAAGTGGTTGAAATGGTAAAATTCTCAAATCAAGGGGAAAAAGAGTAAAAAACTAAATTCAGGGGATTAAAATGATATTTTTCCAAACAAGGATAAAAAATGTAAAGTTTTTGGATTTTGGGCCAAAATTGTGAAAGTTGCAAAAAGTTTGGGCTTTAACCGAAAAACACTTTCTAGAAGGGCTGAAACTGCCAAAGAATAAGTTTTGAGCTAAAAATATCACTTGAACAAGTCTATGGGTCAAAAGTGTCAAGAAAATGGTTTTAAGGGCTTAAAATGTCTTCTTTTTAAAAAAAAGGGACTAAAATTGTCATTTTTACTAACGAAGGGCTGAAGGGTTCAAAACAATAGTTTTGAGTCAATTATTTTATCTTTAAAATATTGAGTCAAAAACGCCAAATTACAACTCACGAAAATAGAAAGACGAATATACATATAATCCTAAATAACGACCGGTCTCGTGTCGTTACGAATCTAAAAATCAATCTTTCCGACAACTATGCAATACCTAAAACAATTAAGTATTCAAATCTTTAGGCATGAAAGTTCCAATCATGCTTGTTGGGCCATTGTGACCCATTAACATGACTTTTGGGCCCAAAGGATAATAATAAATGTTATTGGGCCTTCTATGACCCAATTTCATATTTAAGGGACCCTCAATGGCTTTTACATGCTATTGGGCCTTAGTGGCCCATTAGCATTGCTAGTAAGGTCCAAATAAATCAAATGCGAAATCGGCCATCGTGCCCTTCGTATACCCAATAGCCATAAATGATATGTGGGATTAGTAGGACCTTGTAATCCTCTTCTCCTTGTTTATTAGGCCTACCATCAATTAAAGTAAACAAATACAGGTCGATAATCAATAGTAATCAAATTCATTTGGGATTAAGTGAGTAATAACGGGCAGCACCAACGAGTGTTGTAAGTCCCCAAAAATGCATGTGTATCAATTAGATCTGTTTGATGGTGTGGAATCCAATCAAACGGATGATGTTAGATCAAATAGAAGAGAAGGAGAAGAAGAAGAAGAAGATAAAACTATGATGTATTCAATGAAATGATTGAAGCTCCATACACATAGTTCACACACACTCTTCTCTCTCTAGTTCCTCTCACACCTTAGAATGCACACACTTAAGCTCCTTGGTGTTCATCACCTTTTCCTCACACCCCTCACCCCTATATATATACATGAGAATATGGGTCGGGTAAACATGGGCCGTAAACAAGGTTTACGGCCGTAAACACCCCCTTGACCATAAACCTGACCGTAAACACATAAGATATTACATAAAAATACAATTTCCTAGAAAAGCAAAGTATAAACCATAATATTGACCCAACAATCTCCCCCTTGGTTTATAGCTTTCTTTTCTTTTCTTAAATGACCCAACAAGCTCCCCCTAAAAACTAGCTGGCTTTCTTGATAATTTTCATTTGGAACTTGACTTCAGCATTAATCTTCAAATTCTTCACGACTTCAAGATAAACTTGATGAATCTTCAATGAATGACTTCATCTTGAGCGGTTGGGCTTTTCTTCAGAATTTGGCATTGAATGCACGTTGGGTGAGGAGGCTTGACGTACTGATTCTTGAAAGATAGTGCTTTCAGTTTGAGAATCTTCAGAGAGAACATCAGAGAGAACTAAACTTCTAGATCACTTTAGCAGGTTTAAGATAGTAGCAGACTGATTGAGAAGGCTTCAATGCAATCCGTCACATATTCTTCAATTTCAGCTTCACCTTGCTTCTGGGGTTGAAAGATTGAATGTCGAAAGAATAATCTTCTTTTCTTGCTCCTTCGAATGCGAATTCTTCGATGCTCACGGATGAAGGTTTGGCTCAGAAATCTTCAACACAAACTTCATGAGTCTTATCTATACCTGAAATCACTTTTCAAGACAAAACAAAACTAAAAGAAAACTTAGCACACAAATTAAAACAGAAACAAAAATAATTTTTGGATTTTTTTTTTGATTTTTCTGAACAAGAAATAAAACAGAAATAACACTATTTTTGGATTTTTAATTTTTTCTTGTTTTTTTTTCATTATTTTTAACTTTTAATTCTCCCTAATATTTAAATTAGAAGAAACTATGACAAATTTAACAAAAATAAAAATGATATCTAACTTTCAGAGTGATTTGGGATCAAAGTTCTTAGACAGCCTTTATCCACTTGTCGGTACCTTCTATCTTCACGTCTTTGTCTGGTCGATCGCCGATATTGTTGTCCACTTAAACACAAAAAATTGTAACTTATTTAGGACATACTATTTGATACAAGACAAGGTGAACTTAAGTTCCTAGATATTATATCTGATCCTAAGTTCCTCGATACTATATCTTAAGGACCATTCAGATGACGACGACCAGGGATATTGTTGTCCACCTAAATTGAGCAGCGAGATCTATAGACAATCTTTGAGTGTTCAGTTTTAATTTTACTGGAACATGTTTCCCGCTTCCGGATATGCCCCAGCCATCAAGAAATTCCAGAGTACTCCTTACACCGGGTGAGCAGACAATCATTCAGAGAGAGGATAGATTCAGAATTCTATTACTTATTGTTTCAGAGGGGTTGAGAAGTAGAAGGTTGCATATGCTGGGTACCAGGTCGGATTGGAAGTCACGCAAAGGAGACAACATATGGCTAACAGATAAGAGGAATTTCATATATATAACATGCAGAGAAATAGATTCGTATATGTTGTGTACCAGGTCGGATTGGAAGTCACGCAAAGGAGACAACATATGACTAACAGACAGAAAGAAAGAAAACGATTTTCTACAGACCTATTTTATCGGAATTTACCAGTCGCCCCATCCAACCGGAATTAAGGATAGAATCCGCACATCGAGGAAAAGTTAAACCACGGTTCCAAGTACGGGTTCATTTAATGTGACGAGTGGATTCCCATATATATCTCTCTGCTCAACCTATCCGAGCGTCGTATTGTCAGGCTGAACGGATCTAACTAGGTCAAGATTTTTCAAGTCTATAAATTTCCTAAGTTCAACTCTGCCTAGTCATGTCCATTTAAAATTTTTCGTGCCTATCGACGCATCAAACCAGAGCATAGACCCTTCAACTTTGGGTACGTTACACAGACTCAGATTGCCTGTTATCACTTGATAATATCACTTTCCAAAACATCTCCCTCAAGCACATTTCATAACCAACATATATATATATATATATATATATATATATATATATATATATATATATATTATTTTATGATTTTCTAATGTTTTTGGATTTTTTTTAAAAATTTTCTAATTTTTGTTTTGTTTTTATTTCTCCCCCTAAATTTGTGCATAGGAGAGAAACGAAAGTAAATGCGCAAATTTAAACTATCCTAAAACAAAAATTAGTCTTTAAAGCGAATCAGCTTAAGAAAAACTCAGGAGTATAGAGAAGAAAACTCAAACCGTAAGTCACCGATTGAATTTGCATCCAGAAGGTCTGAGAACAGCACGCGTAAACTCAGAACAGATCCGAAAATTCTTCATGTCATTAAGCACAAACCCCGTGAGTGATCACTTCTTTTCTTCCTTTCCCGCAAAGGACACATTCTCCCAAACAATGTTCTGAGTGTTGTACAGTTGAGAGATGTCTCCTATCATGTGCCTGGAACAACTACTACCAACAAACCGAAGTCTGATGATATGCCTCCATAGCTGCTCCGACACAGAGCGGGATCAGTTGGTCTTTGGAACCCAGTCCATTTTGAAACTGGGTCGACCCTTTTCATCCTTGCACGGTACTTTCTCCCATGACATGTCCTGTTTATCACAAACAGAAGATGTAGAAATATTAGAGTCGTTAGTTGATTTGGGAGATTAAACCTTTGGTACCCATTTGTATTCGGGTTTAACCCATTTCTTGCTTGATCCGATGGGTGGCTCAGTACTTGCTTTGGGACTTGATGTCGGCCGTTGAGATGACTTTGATTTTGGCTTCATGGGAGCATCTCTTGGATTTGGCTTCTTGGCCGACATTCCCTTCTTGACCTTGGGATTTTGATTCTTGGCCTTGTGGGTTTGACTCTTGGCCTTCTGCACGTTCCAGTCATCATGGTCTGATCGTGACCTTGAGGTGTTTCTTTTGAAGTATCTCCCTCTTGGCACATTCTGCCAGCCTTGTGCATAGTAGGGAATGTATGCGCGATTTGGACAATATCTGGCAATGTGACCAGGTGTTCCACAGTGAAAACAAGCCTTTTTCTTCACTGGGAAATTGTTTCTTCCTGCCCCTGGTGGCGTAACCTTGCCTTGTCTCTTATTGTTCCCAGATGCACTCTGTTGCGCTGGAATTGGAGGCCTGTATTTCTCAACGGCAGGTTTGTTAGGAGTAACAGAATTCGAAGCAACAGATTCTGAGTTCAAGGAGTCATTGGTTTGTTCAGTAGTGTTCTCCTTGTTCTCATCTTCTGTTACTTTACCTGCACATGAAGTAGCAAAATTAGTATCTTCAATATTAATAACTCCTCCTGACACAAATCCAGCTCGTTTGCCATATCGAAGATGTGGCTCCCTGTTAGTTTCGTCCTGTTTCATAGTGATGGATGTGTAGTTATGATTATAAGGAGGAGGTACACTATCATACCCTAGACCCTTGTTTTGATTTTCTTTGAAATTTAATTGGGTTTCATATAAGGACTCGACTGTCTGACTTGACGCAGTATAATTTTTAAAACTAACGTCTGTTTTTCCACACTTAATTTTTAAAGCGTCAAGTTCTTCAGTTACAGCAGCAAGTTGTCTCTTAATATAGTTATAATTTTCACACTTGTTGCTATACTCTTCCTGAAGCTTCCTAAAGTCCTTGGTTTTTGCTTCTAATTCAGCCTTCAGGGGTTTCTGTCCTTTCCTGAGTTGATATCCTTTATATCTCAGGTCCTCAACTTCCCTTTTTAATAAATTAATTTGTTCCCGAAGAAATTTAATCGTATCTTCACTAGATAGTGTACATGAAACTTCACATGATTGAGAACATGAAACTTCATTGACCGGGTGGTTTGTGGAACTCATTGTTTTTCGACAATGCAAAGCGTTAAGTTCTTCAATTATATCAGCCAGACTAAGACGATCGAGATCTTTTGTCTTTTTGATGTCAGCCACGTCCATATCGCATGATTTCGGAAGTGCATTAAGCAACTTTTTGTTTATCTTAGATTTGGTCCAGACGATCCCAACTATATTCATCTCAGTAGAGAGTGTGGTAATTGGTTGCAACTAAGTTTCGAGAGTTTCTCCAGGGATATAATCGAACATGTTGAAGTTTTGTCTTAACATCTCCTGATGACTCTCTTTCATGTTTTTCAATTCCCTCGTAAAGCACAACTAGACGTCAAACTTTAAATTTAAAAATGCCCCTTCACTATAAACCTCAAAAGTCAACCTTAAAAGTCAAATTTAAAAAGTCAAACTCAAAAGTCAAACTTGAAAAGTCAAATTTAAAAGTCAAACCGAAAAGTTAAATTTGAAAATTTAAAAGTTAAACGAGAAAGTCAAAGTTTAAAGTCAAAGGTCAAACTTTAAAAGTCAAAGGTCAAACTTTAAAAGTCAAATTCAAAATTTTAAGTAAAAAGTCAAAAATTCAAAAAAAAAATTAAAATTTTGGTTGAAAATGGAATTTAAAAATAAAATAAAAAAATTGATTTTTGGGCTGACTTTGACAAAATTGTGAAAGTTTGGTGCGACTGGAAGTGTTTAAGTTTAATATTTCGGAGTGAATGCACAAGGGATTGATTAGCCGAGATGGTTAGTTGCTTGGGTTGCTGATCCGGAGTTCACGGGTTCGATCCTTGCCAGATGCAAATTCGCTCATCCCTTTTCCTTTTTAATGAAGCGCCACTACTGATTTGAATTCTTAGCCGATCACCGAGCCGAACCGCAAGCCGCCGACCGCAAACCTCCTCCCGTCGTGAACACGTTTTCGGCCGTAAACTCCAGCCGTGAACACGTTTCCGGCCGTAAACTCCGGCCAGTAAACCCTTCAAAGACCGTAAACTCTCCAAAAATCGCTGTTCTTGACGAAAAACAACGTTTTTCACCATTTTTGCTCCAAAACTCGATCAAAAACTCGTTTTTAGGAAAAACGCGAAGAACAAACCCCCCTTATTTTTGCGAGATCTATCCAAAAACGCAAAAATCTCTTCAAAATAAGATCAAATAAGCTCCAGATCTGAAAAAATTGATTGATACAACCAAGCTCTGATACCAATTGTAAGTCCCCAAAAATGCCTATGTATCAATCAAATCCATTTGATGGTGCGGAATCCCAATCAAACGGATGATGTCAGATCAAATAGAAGAGAAGGAGAAGAAGAAGAAGAAGATAAAACTATGATGTATTCAATGAAATGATTGAAGCTCCATACACATAGTTCACACACACTCTTCTCTCTCTAGTTCCTCTCACACCTTAGAATGCACACACTTACGCTCCTTGGTGTTCATCACCTTTTCCTCACACCCCTCACCCCTATATATATATATATATATATATATATATATATATATATATATATACATGAGAATATGGGTTGGGTAAACATGGGCCGTAAACAGGGTTTACGGCCGTAAACACCCCCTTGGCCATAAACCTGACCGTAAACACATAAGATATTACATAAAAATACAATTTCCTAGAAAAGCAAAGTATAAACCATAATATTGACCCAACAAGTGTCGGTCGTAGTCTGTAGTTATAATCAAAGTCTCCTGGAGGGAGAGCGAGAGTTTGTGTATAGATCTATATGGGTGTGACTCCCCCATACCTCAGCTGTTCGCTACAGTTAGACTCGGCCAGTCTAGGGTGACAAAATCTTAAGATCAATTTCGGCGTTCGCCAGAGTGCCAAGACAAACGAACTAGTCATTATCATGCATGGTTCTAACGACTCACATAAATAAATCCAATGCTATTCGATTAATCAAGGTAGATCAGAATCATTCGTTGTGATGGAATAACAATTCGAACAGTTATATGATATTTTGTTATCGGAATACATCGGGTTTTCCGGGGGAGATTAACATTTTTCACTGGTACTTTTAATACCAAGCTTTTCATTTATACACATTTTGAAATCATCACGCATATATTTACGGATCTTCACACTTTTATATAAACAGTTGTCTTTTCAGAAAATATCGGATTTTCTGGGTTGTTTTCTTACAAACTACACAAAACATTTTCATATCAAACCTGCTTATGAACTCACCAACATTCCATATGTTGACTGTTTTCAAAATAACTTGTATTCTCAGGTAACAGATAAGCTGATGAGTAATACCAAGTATGTTAGGGTGTTATGCTTTTGAAAACTATCAAACAATTTATGCTATGGATTTGAAATGTTAAAACCATGTACTTGATGTGAACAATGTCAGTTGTAATGTATTGATGCATGGTGATGTTTATGTTATGATTCATGTATATTCACTGTGATGATATTCAATTTAAGTCATGCGAGCCCTCGGACGTTTCCGTCGTCTGGTTCATGTGTGTGACAACAATGCTGATGAACACTAGGATATTTATATCGATGATTTTGGTTGATTTGAATGCCTTTCGGGTCGAGTCTTTATAGGTCCGAGAGAGGGAAAAATGGGGAAAAATGACATGTTGCTCCGGCGATGGGAAAACAGAAGAAGACAATGAAGTTCTGAAACTTGGCAAGTCTAGTCCTTGGGATTAGGCATAATGACGGAAGTATACATTTAATTAAAATAATCTAGTTTATTTAATTAATCACTAATAATCCTTATTATTATTATTATATATCATTATTATAATTATTATTATTTATCCGAATATATAATTACTTGACCATTAGGTTGCAAAATCCTATAATTATATTTTAAATCAATTAAAATGCGAAAGACTCCTAGTTTCAATTAATTATTCTAATATTTATATTCCTATAAAAAAGTGTTAAACTTTACACTGAAACAGAGCGTTACAGAAGTGCCCGACCTGAATGGAACACATCCACCCGTGTTCAACATTTTTATGATTTTTGGGATTGTACTCTAACAAATATTTTCACTTTGACATACTTTTGTTGCGTTGATATAGATATTTGATGATTATGATTGACTTAAAAATAAAACTTTTATTTATGAATTTTGGGACGTTACACAACATGTAGGATATCAAACTAATGTTACCTTGGTGCCCAAGAATAAAATCGGAACAGGATGAAAAAAATACGAGAGAAACTTTAAGATTGAGATTACTAAGTGAACAAAACTTTATTGCTGGAAAACTTAACTTAAACATCCTAAACATAAACCTTATTTATACTAAGAAAACTAGTATCCTAATCTAACACAAAAAACCTTTAAAATGAAACTTTCCTAAAATACCATTGGATGAGATTTTGTCCCAGATTCCTGAATTAATCCAACATTCTCCCCCTTCATTCAGAATCTTGCACATCTTCATTCCTAGCAACTTCTTCATCTCGTCTTTTCAAACTCTCCCGATTCTTGACCTTTCCCTCACACACGACCTCCAGCTCGGTCACATCCAAAGTCTTCTAATAACCCATTTTAATTGTTGACAACACATGTGACATATACCATGGCATCCCGTTGAACATGTTCATTACCATCTCGACTTTTCCCAGATCAACGACCTTTTCCTTGGCTACATCCAAAGCCACCCAATGTGAACTCCAACGCCATAATGTTCACACCGTGTAGTTTCTCCAATCTCTTCCTTTGTTTCAGTTACGTTTGTTCAAAGAGGCATCTCCATCGACCAAGAAACACAAAGTCACCTGCTTCACCGATTCTCGACAGCATCACCCATTGTTGAACACATCTCGAAACAAACTATTCTTTGATCGTAACTAACAGCCACGAACTGTCTATGCTCATCACCGGTCACCCCCATCGTCTCGAACAGTACTCCTTGTCTTCACACGACAACAGTCGACCCAAAAACACTATATTGTCTCTGTTTTCTGCTGTAAAACAGTCTCTAAACAAACCATGCTGTCCCGAACCTTCTTGTGCGATCAAACCTTCGGTTTGTTGCTCCCCGCAGAAAAAATGATGTGATACAACTACGCTTCCGCTGTGATGGCAACCCTGCACTCGAAGGCACATCCCCTTCAAAAGTCGATTCTCAAATCTGCCCTCTTCAACCTTCGCGCTCTGATACCAAGTGTAGGATATCAAACTAATGTTACCTTGGTGCCCAAGAATAAAATCAGAACAGGAAGAAAAAAAACACGAAAGAAACTTTGAGATTGAGATTACTAAGTAAACAAAACTTTATTGCTGGAAAACTTAACTTAATCATCCTAAACATTAACCTTTTTTATACTACGAAAACTAGTATCCTAATCTAACACAAAAATCCTTCAAAATGAAACTGTCCTAAAATACCATTGGATGAGATTTTTTCCCAAATTCTGAATTAATCTAACACAACAACCATATACATGCACAAATTTTGCAATCTCTTATGGGAACTCATGTCTGATTTTAACCATCGTTGCTTTTATATCCTTTTGTGAGACTTCTAGCTAGTAGCAATCGTTGTCGAATATCCTATATAAAAATCTAATGCCCTATATTCATCAACACTCAATATTAGTAAGTTTGCTATGATTTATTTCCAATAGCTTTTATCAAAAAAATTATGCATCCATAAAACCATAAACACACACACTTATGGTTATGTGGTATATAGATGATGGGTGGTGCTTAAATGTTTGGGGTTTGTTCATGTCTTGAAACTTAAGTAAACTAGGCGAATGCCTGCGCGTTGCGCAGAAGCACCTATATAGTTGAAGTCTTTACAAATATATGTTTTTTTAAATGTAATAATAAGGTTGTTGTTAAATTTGATATAATAATTCGTATAATAAATTGATATAATATATTGATTATTTTGAATTATATGATAATATATACATCTATTATAACTGCATAATCTCAATCGTTTGAATGACTTCTACCTGCGAGTTACACATTAATAAAATTAAATATTATATATGGTTTAATGTTATTTATAGTTGTTGTTAATTTTAATTAAATTTTTAAAATTTATTTGCTTAATGTTTTAATTTCTATCATTATAATTATTTAAACAATCAAACATTGTTTTTTGATTTTAAAGGTAACAATATAATCATTTATATACACTTATTTTTTAACTATTGTTATTGTAAGTTATTTTAAGCTACTTATTTGAAAACTTTTAACGATTATAAAAATATATTTAGGAAATATTTTAGTTAAATTGAGATTATAATTTAGTTTTTGCATTTAGCACTACAATTTATCACTTTTAACTATTCACAAAATATTCATTGGGTTTTTTATATAGTACTGAAATTTATATTTAAGTTGACATTGTAATGTTATATTTAAATTAACAATTTAAGTATTTTGTCCAAACTGTTCAAAAGTTGTAGCTTTAAACATATTATGGTTTACATACAACAACATATTACAAATAATAAATTAAGTATAATATGTTAAAAGTTAATGACATAACTTTATAAGTAAAAGTAAAGATATTATTTTAGTATTGAAATTTTGTTTATTTAGGATTATATTTTAAGTTTGATATTTATTTAACCTTATTAACCAACTTATAATCATTATGAAAAAGACACTACAATTTATCACTTTTAACTATTTACAAAATATTCTTTGGGTTGTTTAAGTTAAACTAAAATTTATATTTAAGTTGATCCTGTAATGTTATTTTTAAATTTATAATTTAAGTATTTTACACAAATTGTTCAAAAGATGTAGCTTTAAAATGATAAATTTTTTACATCCAACAATATATTAAAACTAATAAATTAAGTATAATATGTTAAAAGTTAAAAAAACATAACTTTATAAGTAGAAGTAAATATATTATTTTAATATTGAAATTTAGTTTATATATGATTACACTTTAGGTTTGATATTTATTTCATCTTATTAACTAACTTATAATCATTATTAGAAAGAAACTGAAAAGTCATGGGAGTTTCAAATGAATGTGGTGAAAGGAAAAATGCATGAGAGTTTCAAATGAATGAGGTGAAAGGAAAAATGATTCCTTTATAAGTATACTAGGCGAATACCCGCGCGTTGCGCAAAAATACCTATATAGTTGAAGTCTTTACAAATATATGTTTTTTTTTAAATATAACAATAATGTTGTTGTTAAATTTGATATAATAATTTGTATACTAAATTGATATAATATATTGATTATTTTGAATTATATGATAATATATACATCTATTATAACTTTATAATCTCATTCGTTTCAATGACTTTTACCCACGACTTACACATGAATAAAATTAAATATAATATATGGTTTAATGTTATTTATAGTTGTTGTTATCGTTAATTATTTTTTTTTAAATTTGTTTGCTTAATGTTTTAATTTCTATCATTATAATTATTTAAAACATCAAATATTATTTTTTCATTTTAAAGGTAACAATATGATTATTTATACAGAGTTATTTTTTACTATTGTTATTGTAAGTTATTTTAAGCTAATTATTCGGAAACTTTTAACGACTATAAAAATATATTTAGGAGATATTTTAGTTAAATTGAGATTACAGTTTAGTTTTTGCATTTATCACTACAATTTATCACTTTCAACTATTTATAAAATATTCTTTATTTTTTAAGTTTAACTGAAATTTATATTTAAGTTGACATTGTAATGCGCAGAAATATCTATATAGTTAAAGTCTTTATAAATATATGTTCTTTTTTAAATATAACAATAACGTTGTTGTTAAATTTGATATAATAATTCGTATACTAAATTGATATAATATATTGATTATTTGAATTATATGATAATATATATATATATATATATATATATATATATATATATTATAACTTCGTAATTTTAATCGTTTGAATGAATTCTACCCGCGAGTTACACATGAATAAAATTAAATATAATATATGGTTTAATATTATTTATAGTTGTTGTTACTGTTAATTAATTTTTTTTTAAAATTTATATGCTTAATATTCTAATTTCTATCATTATAATTATTTAAAACATCAAACATTATTTTTTGATTTTAGAGGTAACACCATAATCATTTATATAGAGTTATTTTTTACTATTGTTATTGTAAGATATTTTAAGCTACTTATTTGAAAACTTTTAACAATTATAAAAATATCTTTAGAAAATATTTTAGTTAAATTGAGATTACAATTTAGTTTTTGCATTTATCACTACAATTTATCAATTTTAAGTATTTACAAAATATTCTTTGGTTATTTAGGTGGAAGTGAGATTTATATTTAAGTTGACATTTTAATGTTATATTTAAGTTAACAATTTAAGTATTTGTTCAAACTGTTTAAAAGTTATAATTTTAAACTGATAATGGTTTACATATAATAATAAATTAAATATAATAAAGTAAATATAATATATTAAAAGTTCAAGACATAACATTATATGTAGAAGTAAAGATATTATTTTAGAATTGAAATTTAGTTTATTTATGATTACACTTTAGGTTTGAGATGCGAATGCCCACGCGTTGCGCAGAAGCATCTATATAGCTGAAATCCTTACAAATATATATTTTTTTTAATATAAAAATAATATTGTTAAATTTGATATAATAATGTGTATAGTAAGTTAATATAATATATTGATTATTTTGAATTATATGATAATATATACATCTATTAAAACTGCATAATCTCAATCTTTTGAATGACCTTTACCCGCGGGTTACTTATGAATAAAATTAAATATAATATATAGTTTAATGTTATTTATAGTTGTTGTTATTGTTAATTAATTTTTTAAAATTTATTTGCTTAACGTTTTAATTTCTATAAGTGTAATTATTTAAAACATCAAACAATGTTTTTTTAATTTTTTCTAAAGGTAACAATATAATCATTTATATAGAGTTATTTCTAACTATTGTTATTGTAAGTAATTTTAAACTACTTATTTGAAAACTTTTAACAATTATAAAAATATCTTTAGGATATATTTTAGTTAAATTGATATTACAATTTAGTTTTTGCATTTAGCACTACTGTTGGGCCGTGTTTTGTGTAAAGAGTTGCGTCTATTGGGCTCGTCAGTTAGTCCATTTTGTATCTCCTGTATGGGCATGTCCATCCGTGAGTTTAGTAGGGTTTAGTATATATAAGAGCTTGCATGCATCCTAGAACGTAACGATAGAATAGAACGATCAGAGCATTCAGCAAGTTTATTGTTATCGTTCTTGTAACCCTAAAATCCTCTACAGTGGAAGTTCTTAGTCGAGCTCTGCTGAGGATTGTTTGATCTAATCATTCGACACACATTGATCCATACTTGTGTTATTTACTACTTTTACATCCATCGCATTACCTGTTAAGAAGATCTAATCGATCTTTAAGTTTGTTTATAACTTAACAATTGGTATCAGAGCAGGAGGCTGTGTAATTCATATACATCTTTTCTGTGAAAAAGGGTGCGATTAGGGTTATTCCGCATTAACTAATATTTATTGAGTCGTCATCCCTTAATTGACGTATCTCAGCATTTATTTGTTTTGCCCTAATCTTATATATATTACAAGTCTGATCTTTCAAACAAGTTACGATCAAGCATGGACGAGTCACAATCAAATCCCATAAACATCTCAAATAGCATTGGATCAACGACGAAGATTCCCATCCTTTACACCCAGGATTACGAAGTCTGGGCACATCACTTTGAAGATTATGTTATTGGATCTAAAGACAATGGATACCTCATCTGGGAAGCAATCGTGTCTGGACCATTCGCTCATTCAGCAACGTCTAGAATCATTAAACCACAGAAAGAGTATAATGATCTGTTGAAGGACGTAAAAGATATTGCTCAAGACGAAAAGGATAAGTTTCAGTGCAATATTAAAGCATTGAGACTAATCAGATTTGCTCTTCAATCGGATACTTTCAGGCTAGTGAGTTCATGCAGCACTGCCAAAGAAATATGGGATAGGCTACGAGAGTTATATTCCACAGACGAAGATCTGGAACATTCCATTCAGACCTTACTCTTGTCTGAGTTTGGCGAATTTAAGCAGAATCCTGAGGAAACTGTTACTCAGACATTCGATCGCTTCAATCATCTTCTCAGTAAAATGATTAAACACGATATTGAAAGGAAGTTGATTGAACAAAAGGTTACATTTTTGAATGGTCTTAGATCTGAGTGGAGAGCGGTTGTGTCCACTGTTAAAGCTCATGAGCAATTCAAATCTTATTCATTGGCTAAGCTGGTAGGAATTTTGAAATCCCAAGAAAAGATTGTCTTGCAGGAGAAGAATGTGGTTTCAAGCTTGGGTTCCTTGGCCCTTCTTTCAAAAAGCAAAAGTGTGATGGAAGATGAAAACCTTAACTTAGAAGACTATGACCTTACCTCTGAAGACTATGCAATGATGGTGTCAAATCCAAAGAGGTTTATTAAGAAAAGGTTTCCTATGAATAAGAACCGAAATTGGCAAGGATGCTATAGTTCTGAAAAGGTGAGGGAGGAACCGAAGGCAGAAGAAGCAAAGAAAGAGTCGAAAGCTGAAGGGGATTCTGGGGTGAACTGCTATTACTGTGGAGGAAAGAACCACTATGCCAAAGACTATGTCCTAAAGAAAATGGCAGAAAAGGATGAAGAAAAAGATGAAGAAGCTGTGTTGATGAAAAAGCTAGAAGAGATCAAGAGAAAGAAAACTGCTGCTAACCCTTCTATGAATGCTTTAATTGTGCAGGGTTCGGTAGCGGATGATGAGTTCGGTGGCGTGGAGGTCTGGTCAACCGACTCTGAGGATGATGAAGTCAGAAAGCCATCTCATGGAAAGGCTTATGTTGCGAAAGGTGAAGGAAGCGGTGGAAGGTGTTTGATGGTGTCGGATGTATCTCAAATGAGGGGATACAACACAGACGGTGGGAATGAAGACATGAAGGAGCGAGAGGACTTGTGCTTCACAGCAAAACCTCTCGGCGTGCAGTTTAATGAGATTGATGAATTAATCAAGAAGGTACAATCCATTTTTGTTTCATTCAAAGTCCCACAAAATTCATATGAAAAAGAACTAAAAAATGTAAATTCAAGAATCTCTCATCTAGACAGCAGTTTAACTCAAATACGGGTCACCAATTCTAACCTAACTGACCAATTAAGTAGGGTGTCTTCAAAGAGTGAGGAACGGAGGATGTGGATAGAGCTGAAGGAGTCAGAGTTGATCAAATCCAAAGACGAAAACATTTACTTACAAAGAGACAATTTATAACTTTTGAAACAAAGAAATGTGTTTTGTTTGATTGCTAAGCGTCTTTATTCTAACATCACTCAACTTCATCTCAACTGTGAAATAGGACAGAAAATTCATCGCATGATTTTGCCCTTTCTTGAGTTTAAGGAAGATGAAATTGACGCAGAAGCATATAATTGTGAAAGTGTAGTTTCGTCTGAGGATGTAAATCCGACGTATATGTATGGTCTAGAAAAAATTGAATCTTTCATAAAGTCCAAGGACCATAAGGACATGCTGAAAAATCTTTTGGATGAAAATGACAAACTGAAACTAAGGACCGAAACCATACAAAAGTTTGACTCATTGAATGCCAACTTGAGCTCAGAAAATAAAATTGATGTTGAAAATGCATCTGAGCTTAATGAGGATGATGATATGAGTGAAATTTCTGTAGAGGATGAAATTGACTATTCTGAGTTTGTCAAGAGCAAACCCGAAAACCACAAAAATCTTATTTCAGAAAATTCTGTGGAGTTTGCTCGTTTGTCCCACCAAAAGTCCCTGATCCTTGAAGAAAAAGTTGTTGTATACCAAAAGGTAAGGACGACTCCAAATCAGGTATATAAGGTCACAGGAGTAACCGAACATCAGACAGCCGAACTCACAGCCATTGTAAATGAAGATAATGCTGATGGCTGTGATGAGTTCTTCTGGTCTGCCCCCATCGACAATGCTGATGAAACCGTTGGTCTGTCGGAACGGACATCCTGGAAAACCAAAGGCAGATATGTGCCAGAGCCTTTGAACAAGCCTGATAACTTCGACGTGCCAAGTACTAGTGGTACAAAAGATGTTCCTGAAGAGAAAGGAGTTCCTGCAGAAAAAGTCACTCCTTCAAGTGAAACATCATCAGTTCAGAGTGAACCTGCAGACAAGAAGCAAAAGCAAAAAGCCAACATCCATCGACAGCCGAAGCAAGTAAAGAATCAGAAGCAGCAAAGAAATCAGAGATACAAGAAAAATCTCTATGAACGAAAACATTTTTGGCGATCTCAAAACGCCCATTTCTCTTATCATGACAGAAATCCAACGTCAGAGAAAAATGTTGTTAGGAAGCAAGAAAGTAACAACAACCGAAAGGAAAAGTTCGGTTCTGAGGATCACAATAACCGAAAGGAAAGGTTCAGTTCAGAGAACACTAGCTACCGAAAGCAAAAGTTTGGTTTCGAGAGTAAAAGCAATCAAGGTTCAAGGTTTGGTCCCACTAATAATCAAAAACAAAAGGGATACCTAGAACCTCAAGTCAAGCAAACTTCTCAGTCTAACTTCTCTCATTCTAATTCCTCTCAACCTCATTCTAAATCCAATTCTGTCCATACTCAAAATCCAAAATCTTCAACAGATTTGAAAGGAAAATCGAAGGTTTCCTCAATCAAGACCGATCAAAAGCATTCCAATGTCCCAGTGCCTAAACCTGAATCCAAACCGTCTGTAACAAATTCCAATAAAATTAAGGTTTTCACAATTAAAAAGAAAGATGAAACAACTTTAGTAAAAAGAACATATCTTGTTGACATCTCTCTTACTATTCCTGTTCCAGTGAAAGGCTCACGTGGACCCAAGAAACTTTGGGTTCCTAAATCTACTTAATTTTTGCAGGCGATCAGTGACGAGCAGTTTGACGAAGAATGGTATATTGACAGTGGCTGCTCACGTCACATGACAGGAAGGAAGGAAGGGCTGAGGGAATTTCGGTCTCTTTCAAACGGTGGAAATGTCAAGTTCGGGAATAACTCATTCGGCACGATAAAGAGCTATGGAATGATAACAAATGGAGATTTCACAATCAGAAAGGTTGCATACGTTGAAGGACTACAACACAACCTCATTAGTGTATCTCAGCTTGTTGGAGGAACCAGTCTCAAGGTTTCTTTCGACGATGAGGGTTCAGAGATAATTGAAAAGAAAACAAAAAGAGTAATTCTCAAATCGGAGCGCAAAGGCGAAATGTTTCCCCTGAATCTCAAACCTATCAAAGGAAACCCAACTATCTGCCTGGTATCCAAAGCACAATCTGACGAAAGCTGGCTGTGGCACCGAAGGCTCTCCAATCTCAACTTCAAAGATATCAACAAACTTGTCACAGGTATTCATGTTCGAGGTCTTCCATTGCTCAAATTCGATCGAGAACATTTATGTGCTGCGTGTGAAATGGGGAAGCAGAGTCGTCATAGTCACCCATCGATTGTAGACACTAAAGTTGTTGAACCATTAGAGTTAATCCACATTGACTTGTGTGGTCCATCATCTATCGAAAGCATCGGCGGTAACAAGTATATTCTTGTTATTGTTGATGACTTTTCACGTTTTACATGGGTGTTCTTTCTGAAGCACAAATCTGAAGCAACTCTCAAGCTAAAGACGTTTATCAAGCAGGTTGAAGTGCAGCTGAGGAAAGTCGTTCGCAACATCAGGAGCGACAATGGGCTGGAGTTCAAAAATAAAGAATTCGAAGACTTCTTGGCAGAAAAAGGAACCGGTCACAACTTCTCAGCTCCCTACACCCCTCAACAAAACGGAATTCGAAAGACGAAACCGATCTTTGTGTGAGGCGGCCCGAACCATGCTAAGTTTTGCTTCTTTACCTTTATACTTTTGGGCTGATGCTATTGCTGCAACATGTTTTACATAGAACAGGTCCTATCTCAATAAACGCTTTAATCTCACTCCTTATGAGATCATCAACAACAGGAAGCCAAATGTCAAATTCTTCCACGTATTCGGCTCACGGTGTTTCATCTTTAATTCTAAAGAACATCGTAACAAGTTTGACGTAAAAGCTGATGAAGGGATATTTCTAGGATACTCTCTCACTTCGAAAACATATAGGGTTTTGAACAAACATTCGAGGAAAATTGAAGAAACTTATTATGTGACTTTCGATGACAGCTATGTCAAAAAGCTGAAGGCCAGTGAAGACACAGTAGGAGAAATTTTTTCTCAAACAGGCCAAGTCACAGCCTCGATTACAAATCTGTTTGAGAAGTTTGTTGAGTTATTCGATGAACCAGAGAAGGCCACTCTATCGGAAGCTAGTGCAACAGACAACAAAGTAGATCATCTGAAGCAACTCATCGAAAATGCTGCCAAGCAAATGAATGAAGGAGGATCAAGTTCCAACGACCCTCCACAGCACGATGCTTCAATTGAGGGGGAGGATCCACCTTCATCTTCACAGCCGGGCTCACATGTTGAGGGGGAGAACTGTTCTCCAGCTACTCCCGAACGCCCAGTTGTACCCGAAAGCCAATCTGTACCAGAAAGTCCTGTGGTACTCAAAAGCTCAACTCCACCCGAAACTCCTGTAGCTCCGGAACGTCAAGATATACCTGATAGCGTATCTGTCGAGGGGGAGAATGCTGATATATCTTATGACGATGATAGTCAATCTGAGCTAGAAGAGATGGTAAATGCTGAATTGGATCCATCCTATGATCCAAATTACCCTCCTCTTGTCAAATGGACCAGAGATCATCCTGTTTCACAGGTTTTCGGTAATGTCTCTGAAAAGGTCCTGACCCGATCTCAACTGAAGGCAAAGCAAACTTCCTTATTTTCAAAAGTAGAGTTCTGTATGTTTAACTCCTTCGTCTCAAAAGTTGAACCAAAGACAGTTAACACTGCTCTTGATCATTCCGATTGGGTTCAAGCTATGCAAGACGAACTTAATGAATTCGAAAGAAATAAAGTTTGGCGCCTCATTCCAACTCCTCCAGATGCCTCGGCTGTTGGTCTCAAATGGATCTTTAGAAATAAGCTGGATAAGGAAGGTAATGTGGTTAGAAACAAAGCTCGTCTAGTGGTGAAAGGATACTGCCAGGAGGAAGGAATCGACTATGAGGAAACTTTTGCTCCTGTGGCTAGGATGGAATATGTTCGAATATTTCTTGCCTATGCTGCACACAAGAACTTTGAAGTCTTCCAAATGGACGTAAAGTGTGCATTTCTAAATGGAGAGCTCGAAGAAACGGTGTACGTGGAGCAACCTCCTGAATTCGTTAATGAAAAATATCCCAATCACTGCTATATTCTAGACAAAGCGGTATATGGACTGAAACAAGCACCGAGGGCCTGGTATGAAACGCTAACCAAGTTTTTAAAGATGTCCAGATTCAAACAAGGTTCGGTTGACCCAACCTTCTTTCGTAAGAAGGAAGGTAACCACCTTATGATCGTTCAAATCTATGTCGATGATATTATCTTTGGCTCAACGAATCCTAGCTTAACGGCTGAATTCAGAAAGCTGATGGAGACTAAATTTGAAATGAGCTCAATGGGTCCAATTAACTTTTTCCTTGGTTTGAATATTAGGCAGGGACCCGAAGGCATCTTTATTAACCAGGAAGCTTACACGAAGACTCTCCTTGATAAATTTGGCATGATGGGAGACTCAAAGGTTAAAGTTCCAATGGCGTTCGGCACCAAGCTCAATCTATCCTTGGATAAGCCAGCAGTCGACATTACGCTATATATCCAAATGATCGGTTCTTTAATGTACCTCACTGCTAGCAGACCTGATATAATGTTTTCTGTTTGTTACTGTGCTAGATTTCAGGCAAATCCCCGTGAACCTCACATGCTTGCAGTGAAGAACATACTCCGGTATCTCAAGCGAACTACCTCTCTCGGCTTATGGTATCCATCCAACTCAGGTTTCTTCGTTCAAGCCTATTCAGATGCAGACTTTGGAGGTTGTGGACTAGACAGGAAAAGCACCACTGGAGGCTGCCAATTCCTAGACGGGAAGTTGGTTAGTTGGCAATCAAAGAAACAGGCCTGTGTGTCTCTGTCTACCGCTGAAGCAGAATACATCGCAGCTGCCTCCTGTACTTCTTAAGGGATTTGGATCCAAAGCCAACTCCGGGACTATGGACTCAATATGAAAAAGATCCCACTATATCGCGACTCTGAAAGTGCAATTAGGATCTGTCATAACCCAGTGCAACACTCGAAGACTAAGCACATATCACTGAGGTATCAGTTCATTAAGGATCATGTGGAAGATGGGAATGTCGAAATACACTTTGTTCGAACCACTGATCAACTGGCTGACATCTTACCAAAGCTCTTCCTGAAACATCTTTTAACAAAATTCTACAAGGGCTAGGTATGATGGAATCAGAGTCAATACCAAAAATTACCTCTTAAAGCTCAAAAGTAAGAAGCGAAATAGACCGAACGTTCGGGTTCGGGTCTTGTGCTAATATACCGACATGAACCGAACGCTCGGGTTCGGTTGCATTATCTGCTTTTCGCTCATCACTCAAAGGTAGTTTCCTTGGTTGTAGATCTTATGTATACATTTTCCAAATTCATTTCTCTTATTGTCAAAGTTATTCTCTTTTTCAAATCTATTTTCTTTGGCGACCGAAATCAACCGATCGTTCGGGTTCGGTTCCAAAATTTTTCTCACCCGAAATAGACCGAACGCTCGGGTTCGGTTCCAAAGTTTTTCTCAACCGAAATAGACCGAACGCTCGGGTTCGGTTCCCATTTTTTTGTGTGTCTTATTTTTTTATTTTTATCAAAAATTCCAAAAATAATTTCATTAGCTAAGTCTCCCTAGAAGCATGTTGTTGTATGTGTCCAAAGCCTCATCTGATTCTAAATAATATGCCTTACTGACTTGGTATAAACAAACCTTGTCTTCCCACTTAGGCTTTCTTATTTATTCTAATCATGAGCTACCTAACTCTCTTCTCACATGAGATATGAGTTTTCTGCTTGGTCCTAATCTTTATACCAGAGGTACTTTCATTTCTTTACACCATCTATGTTGCATTTCTCCTTCGCATTCGCTTCACAAACGTAACCCTTGAGACTCTCAGAAATTACCACTGAGGTTTATGGTTGCACAATTTCTGCGTTCATGATCTTAGCTTCGTGTCACTACGTGCTAAGTGAAACCCAAAATTCAATACCCATTATGAATTGACGGTGACCAATTAAATTGCTCAGGCTTTCACTAATGAATTGACGAAGGTACCACATGAAATCTCCAACTTTCTTTTGAGTGATTCCTATGAAATTGTTATCACCCATAACATTTCTTCCCTTGGGATCCAGTTTTAATTTTTTGTTGAGATTTTATAAATTTCCTAACCAAATTAAAATTATCTCCAACCTACTTGTTCAACAGACTACACCGGTCTCACAAGTACTTCGTTCGATTTCTGTCTTATATTAAGATTAGGAATTTTGAATCGAAGCGATATCCACCCTCATAAGCCTAATTAAAAGAAGCCTTTCATCACTTCTTAACAAGTGTCTGATCGTTATTCAACGGGAAACCACACAAACACTTTAAAGTCTCTCCTGACTTTGAAGGAAGAGATTCGTGCCCGGGATCATTTGTTTCGTGTCTTTATTGGCATCACATATTTTCCCAACAGTGTTGCTTTATTTCTTTTCTTTTACACCCTAAGCACGAAAATCTTTGATTTTCCAAAATTCAGGTTCTCTTAATTACAAGGCATTTTAAATGGATCGGTGATTTATTAAAGGATGTGGTAAATATTGATCCACGTGGGCGAATTGTTTTTAAAAGATGTTGTTTTATTCTAAAGGGATAAGATGACGACATGATGACTCAGGCGGGAGTCTAATCGATTTGATTTCAAACGGCGCAAGAGGGACGCGTGCAAATCTGAACCGTTTCATCTCCAAACGGCGCCTGATGGGAAGACGTGTTATTAGGGGCCTGACATTCTCTCTCATGCGTGTTCATCGGCAACCCCAACTGTCACGCATCAGTCAACTCCGAAAAACCCTTCGATTTTCAATAGAAGATTTGGGAGGATCTTTCTCTCTCCTTAAACCACAGTATAAAAGGCAACATCCTCCACCGTTTACCTCTTTACTGCAATTATAATTCCCAGAGAGCAAGAAATCCCTAAACCTTCACTGTTCATCATCTCCTTCACTTTCTTCATAACAATGGCAGATTCTTCCTCAGTTCACGCAACATCTCACATTTTGCCCATCCGCCCACAACAAAGCTTGATCATCGATTTAACTCCTCAATCGTATGATGCATTCATGTTCCCCATCATCGAGTGTCTGAAGTTTTCTCCAATCGCTTCTGCACTTACCAGGGCTGAAACCGTTCCGATGGAATTCTTGTCACAGATGTTTTCCACTGCTCACTATGACAAGGTCGTCGACAGAATATTCTTTGATATCTTTGAACACAAGGCGTTGATTTCAAAGCAGCGGTTCTGCTCATTGTTAGGGTTTGACGCAGATTCTTCCAGGGTTAATCCGGAATCCATCCCCATGGGTCATCTATTCAACATGTTCTACAACATGGGATACACGGAGGTGCTTACTACAGTGACGAAATTCAAGAAGTCGTGCCTACCTCCACAGTGGAATGGGATGTTCACTGTTTTGTTTAAGGGCTTATCTGAACGAAGCGTCGGGTCTAATGGAGCCAGCCGTTTATTTCTCTCCATCATGTATGGCATCTACAATGGCATCAACATGGACTATGGGTCTGTTCTGTGGCAACAACTCATTCAGAGTCTCTCCTCCACTTCCAGACATTCAGAGATTTCATATACTCGATTCTAGACCATTGTCACGAAATGGGTGATGGACAAGTACCATGTCCCCATTGTCGCTAGTGCTTCAATGTCTTCGATTGGTACCTTCCATACCACGAAGATCATTGTGTCGGATGCTTCAAAATTTCCGTTCAACGGGTCTATTCCGGAAATGATGTATGGTGATGTTCCGGCTAACAGCAGGATCATTCAGACGTATAAAGAGTTCAGACGTTCTAGTCTGAGGGATCTTACTCCGGAAATGCTGAAATCCATTCATGACGCCGACAAGCCTGCTCCAAGAGGCAAGAAGGCTGATAAGGGAAAACAAGTGGCCAAGGGGGCGAAAGGCCCGTCTCCAAAGAAGAGGAAACCCACCAGAGCTGCTCAGTCTCCACAGCAAAAGAGGAGAAAAACCCAACCGCGACGAAAGTTAATTATCGCTTCCTCCTCAAGTGAGTCTGAAGGTGATAGTTCTGATTCTGAAGGCTATCAACGTGGTAACACTCCACCACGATCTCCAACCCCTAAAGTTCATGTCTCTACTTCTCCAATTTCCTCTCCACCTAAAACCATTCCTATTTCTATTCCCCCCACAACATCCACTACTCAAATACCACCCACTTCCATCCTAATACCAACACCAATATTCACCGAAGCAACCACAACAACCACTGCAGATGTTAGAACCAACGTATCTGATACGGGGGTTCATACTGATGCACCTAAATCCACCCCAACACCCGAAACCACCCCAGCACCCGAACAAACAACACAACCCGAACCTACCCATACTACCGAACCACCAGCATCACCACCACCATCAGAGGGAGAAGAACCATTCCTTGGCGGGGAGAATATGACTTTTGACTCGGTCTACTATAGCCCGTTTCAAGTACAGAGTGATGACGATGACGACGCTCCTGTCACCAAAAGGCATCTCCAGGAGCTCCATGATAAAATTGACTCACTCATCGCCTCCTCTTCCACTTCTCAGTCCTCCCTATCTGAAGCTGCAGTTCAGAAAATTGTTGACGCTTTCTCCAAAGCTCAGCAAGCTTCACTTGCTTCTACAACCACTGCCATAGATGCCTCCACCAAAGCTTGTCAGGCAGCGACCGAAAAAGTCGATAAACTATTTACTGACGCCTCTTCCCTGTTGAAGTCTTTACAGGAGAGTGCCAACGCCGCCAAGACTACGCTGGAACCGATTGTCCACCAGCTAGCAACATCAGTCGCAACTGAGTTGAAGTCATTCGCTTCTCTTTGTCAAACAATTTCTGACGACAACTCAGCTTTTCGAACAACCATCGAGGAACGTCTCTCCAAGCTTCAAGAAGATTTGGCTGCCGAGAACACTCTCATGGATGCTCTCGCAAGGAAGACTACTGCTCTGAAAGTCAAGAGCATTCAACTCTCCAACTCTTAACAGGAGATTGAATCTCTTCGATCTGAAAGGGAGGTCATCAAATCGTGTGTTTCAGATGTCCACTCTGCCATCTCCAACATCTTAGAAGCACATGATCCAATTCTTAACTACACTGTGAGGCGTGACCTTGCAGAGAAGCTCGCTCCCGCCCTCGCCCTACTCAGCAAAATCAAAGGGCTCCTTGATTTCGTGTCCATTTCGAAACAAGGGGGAGAGAAGGAAACAATGTCTCAACCACCTCCTACTTCCACAGCTACTCACACTACCGAACCTCCTCCAGTAGGCCAAGCCTCTGGTTCTGGTGTGAAAGACAAAGGCAAAAATATTGCTGAGGAAGAAGAAGAAGAAGACAAAGAAACAATCGCCGACTTGTTGAAGCGTAAAAGTCGACGCAATGAGGCTGACATCAGTGCTCGTGTGGCAAGAGAGGCTGAAGAAGTCGAACATAAACAGAAGGAAGCCCACGACCTTCTTGAGAGCAGGAAAATTCTGTTTCCTTCCTGGACTCTTGAGAGGATGATTAAAGAAGCCATTGACACACCGAGTATCTTGTGGCTGGAACCTGTGATCTCTTTAGATCGTTCCAATACTGTCGACTCACAGTTCGACATGCCATTGACCCGAAAGGCTTTCATCTTTCATGCCTTTTCCAACATTGCAGAATTCCCTCATCCTCATCCACAGGTTGATCGGGACCTAATTGATTTCTATCTGAAGGCTGCTCAACCCCAATATCAGACTTGGAGCGCTCAGAAAATTGTCAACGTTCGGGTCTTGAAGCCGTACAGTGAAGGTAACTTCATCAACGTCCGGTTCAAGGTACTTCGGGGATCTGCCAAAACAGAACATACTATTTCCCTTGCAGATCTTCCCAACCTTAATCCCCATGATTGGATCATCTTGCACAACATCCTCCTCACCAACGAAGCTAAATACGGTCCGATCATCAACCATTTCAAGAGGATGCTCGTGTGCTACATCATGGAAGTTGCATTGATGGATCAGGAGATTGCAAGCGTATTTAAGAAGAAACCTACAATATCTCCTGTTGGCTCTGCCAGTGATCTCAACCAAATGCAGATGGGGAAGATTGACTCGAGGAGGAATTCGGTCATGTTTACCAGAAACGAAGGACAGAAATGTCTTTTCGCCTTGGCTGACAAACATCTTTATACCACTACATGTTTGGAGCACGTTTTGGGAATCATCCACAGATGCAAGCAGAACACAACGGATGATATCAAGTACTTTGATGATATGATTCAATGGTACATTCGGTTCAGACAGACTATCCTCGCTCTTATCACACGTCTGTTTGATACTGTAAAGAAGGCTCCTACTGCCGGCCCGAAGAAGAAGTAGTCTCGCTCCAATTTGACGCAAAGGGGGAGATTGTTGGGTCGTGTTTTGTGTAAAGAGTTGCATCTATTGGGATCGTCAGTTAGTCCATTTTGTATCTCCTGTATGGGCCTGTCCATCCGTGAGTTTAGTAGGGTTTAGTATATATAAGAGCTTGCATGCATCCTAGAACATAACGATAGAATAGAACGATCAGAGCATTCAGCAAGTTTATTGTTATCGTTCTTGTAATCCTAAAATCCTCTACAGTGGAAGTTCTTAGTCGAGCTCTGCTGAGGATTGTTTGATCTAATCATTCGACACATATTGATCCATACTTGTGTTATTTACTGCTTTTACATCCATCGCATTACCTGTTAAGAAGATCTAATCGAACTTTAAGTTTGTTTATAACTTAACAACTACAATCTATCACTTTTCACTATTCACAAAATATTCTTTGGGTTTTTTTAAGTGGGACTTAAATTTATATTGAAGTTGACCCTGTAATGTTATATTTCAATTAAAAATTTAAGTATTTTATCCAAATTGTTCAAGAGTTGTAGCTTTAAACTGATAATAGTTTACATACAACAACATATTAAATCTAATAAATGAAGTATAATATGTTAAAAGTTAAAGACATAACTTTATATGTAGAAGTAAAAATATTATTTTAATGTTGAAATTTAATCTATTTATAATTACACTTTAGGTTTGATACTTATTTAACCTTATTAACCAACTTATAATCATTATTATCAAGACACTATAATTTATCACTTTTAACTATTTACAAAATATTCTTTGGGTTGTTTAAGTTGAATTAAAATTTATATTTAAGTTTATCTTGTAAGGTTATATTTAAATCAACAATTTAAATATTTTATACAAATTTTTCAAAGGTTGTAGCTTTAAAATGATAATGGTTTACACACAACAACATATTAGACCTAATAAATTAAGTATAATATGTTAAAAGTTAAAAACATAACTTTATAAGTGGAAGAAAATATATTCTTTTAATATTGAAATTTAGTTTATATATGATTACACTTTAGGTTTAATATTTAATTAACCTTATTAGCCAACTTATAATCATTATTAGAAAAAAATTGAAAAGTCATGGGAGTTTCAAATGAATGTGGTGAAAGGAAAAAAATGCGTGAGAGTTTCAAATGAATGTGGTGAAAGAAAAAATGTTTTCTTATAAGTATATATAATGATTTTGGGGTACCTAGTATTAGGAGTGTGCAAGATAATGGGAAGTTGCATTATTTTGCTTTCGTGAAAGGTTTGGGAACATGCATTTGTATGTGGTTTAAATCCAAACCTCATATGATAGGGTCCCAATTGTTGCGTAGCGTTAGACATGACATATAATGATGAATGTGAGACTCACACTGATATTGATAAGACAAACTATTTGTTCACTATATAAAACGATGGAATGAGATGGGACATGGATTCATTACTAACTTCTCTAGGCAGATGTAATTACTATATATTTGTATACTGTCATGTCTCGTTTAAAAAAATATGAGATTATTGCTCTCCAGATGAGTTGATTTCCACTGACTTCAAACCTAAAATTAAAAAAAAATGTTTTATTTGTTTAAAATGACAGTTGTAGTTAAAAATACATTTATGATAAAATATTATCTCATAAATTGTATATTTAAAACTAACATTTAGAGGTATATAGATAAACTTATAGTTAAAGAAGCCAATTTTATTTGATTAAATAAATCTTCGTTTGCTTCATAACTTTAGCATAAATTCTGAAAATAATTATTGATTAGAAAAATAAATAATGGCGAAATAGTGTCTTAGATATTTTCAATCTATGGCCTAATTACTATAAAGATAACGTATAACTGGGTAAACATATGTATGCAAATTATTGATAAACCATGATAGTCATTAATTTTTTGTTAGTACATATGTCGATTCTTACAAAAATACCAAAATACCCCGAATGCTTAATATGATTCATGTGAACAAAGCCATGGATAGAAGCTTGGAAGGTCCGTTATGGCATGCTTGTTGTCGGTTGCATGGTGCAAATGATGAAATTTGAAAACAAAGATGAAGGGTGGACGTGTCAATATATAATAATATTAACAATTTGAACAAAACATTAGAATGTGACATGTCATAAAACCGGTTAATATAATAATAGTTTTTACTTAATTAAAATGTGAAAGCGATTTTGATATTATTACTTTTAGAAACATTATAGTAATGGCTTGGAAAAGCATACAGAAAGATAATATTTTTTTAGTTAGTAAATGGTATAAGTATCTGATCGCCTATATTTTGTTGATTCGGAGAAGAGAATCTACTAAAAAAAATAATATAAACACACGATTTGTTGACTGGAAATAGGGTTTTTGAATTTTATTTCTAATATTTAGCGGATGTTTTGGGATGCTTAAAGCCATTTATGTTTTTTCTTTAAAATCTTTATAGCTTATTTAGTATAAAAATATAATTTAAAATTTAAATGTTTGGATTATATAATATCAAAAAACACAAAAAAAAAGGAAAATTCACATCATTATCATTATAAGAAAGCTGGATATTCACTTCCGACATGCCAAAAGGTTGACACATGAAGAGATGCTCGACTAAAAGTCAAGCCATGATGATCACTTGTACCTAATTGTAAACATTGGTAAGTTCAAGTTACCTTAAACTCATGTGAGCAGTTGGTTGCCACAAAAAAAAAAAAAAAAAAAAAAAGTATAGTTAAAAAATATTTGGTCTAATTACACCTGCACAAAGCAATTTTCGAACTACGTCTCAATACATGTTAAATGTTACTTGATAATTGGCTATCCAAATGGATGTCTGATTTCGTTCTAGTTAGGGTTGCATTTTATACTCTGCCTATATAAGAATACTCTCTCCCTCCTGTTACGTAGACGTATGTCATATTGACCGACCCACATTAAACATTGTGTCTTTGTTTGTGCTTTATTTTCGTTTATTCCTAACAATGAAAACAATATGGTTTTGCATATCTTATATGTAGGGGCGAGCATATGAACCGGTTGGACCTGTACCGGTTTGCATTCATCGGGCCGGTTATCAATTCTCGTTAATCCACATTTTCAGTTCCGCTTTTCTTACCGGTTCGGTTCCACCTATTCTTGGTAAAAATCGGTTTGAAACGGAAGTTAAGGAGTCCTAATATTTTTCAAATCTTATTGCCTAATCCACATGATATCATTTCCAAAAATCTGGTTCTCTCCTTCCAATCGCTTTACAATTTACGACTTCCAAATCCATTCATCGACATTGACTAAAACAATAAAACCGACACACCGTGGAGGTCACATCGAGTGAAAAAAAAACTTGAAGTGATCAATCATCTTTACCTTAAATTCCTTATTTGTTGATCAAGAATTTGAAAAAATGGCAAAGTGTACCATCTAAACGATCTATATCAACCCGTCTTAAGGCTTATATGGGAGGTCAATCATGAAACACTCTAATAATATCAATAAATTGAATAATCAAAAGCAATGAAATAAAAAAAGGATGCTAATTGGATTGAAGATGTTAATGAAACTCAAGTAATTAGTTGAAATTCATATGTTACGAAGAAATTACTTGAATGTTATAAAGTAGGTTGTTAGTTTCATTGTTATGAAGAATTTAGTTGAATGATATAAAGGAGAGTGTGATTATATGAAATTGATATTGTTAGTTAATTTGTAATACATAAATTAGTTGTTATAAAGTTGCCCGATATGGTTAGTTGAATTTTGTTGAATTTTATGGATTGTTATAAACTAGGTTAGTATTGTTTGTTGAATTTTGTTAATTGTTATACAGTAGGTTACTATTGTTAGTTGAATTTTGTTGAATGTTATAAAGTACATATGTTTAGTTAATTTTTTTTTTTTTTGAATTTTTTATTAGTTTTTTGGGTAGCGAAGATGAATTTGTTGGTGCTACGTTACAAGTTAACGATTTGAAATGAGAGTATGTGCTAAAGCATACAAAACAACAAAACACAGTTTGCAAAAGGAAAGACCCTTGTTGGAAATCGTTTGATAAAGTTAAGATACTAGAATGCGAAAGGTTACTAAAAGCTTATCCAAACCCAAATGGTACTTGTAGTTTAACCAAACATGCAAAAAGGTGTCAGTAAATTTGGCTAACATAGAAGATAAAAGTCAAACAAAGTTGAATCTAAATAATGACTCAAATAGGGAGGCTAGTGTAACAACATGGAAAATAAAAAAAAAAAAAGCAGTGTTAAACCTTTTGTGGTAGGCGAACTACCATTTAAGTTTGTTCAAAATGAGGTGTATATCGAATTAACCAACACACTAAATGGTCCGGTCGTCTTCCTATCGAGATATAAGATATCCCGAGATGAAGCCAAGTTTTACATAGAATAGAGGAAAAAAATCTTAAATTGTTTAGCAATCTAAAGACTGCTATACATTTGACAACGAATATTTGGAAATCCTCTTGTCAATGGGTAACTTACATGATGGTCACGACCTCCTTTATAGATGAAATTTTGATGATGCATAAGAGAATAATAAACTTTAGAAAGATAGATAGACACAAAGGAGAGGATATGTGACATCTCTTATTTTTTAGAACAAAAAAAAAACTTTTATTTACGCTTTAAAAATCATATTATCTTTGTTTGTGGAAAATCCCTGATTAATAAAACATTTTCTGGAAACTGACCCATTTTATTAAAATATCTTGAGTAAAAGATGTTTCAAAAATACAAAACCCTAAGGATGTCATTATGAATACAATCCATAAATTAGAACGTAAAGACTTAAAGGTCCTAAACTCTATAGCAACCTTAACACCGCTACCTGTGATGCATGTATATTGAGTGGGTCAGGTTTGGGAAAACTTGGTGAAACACATAGGGTTTCCAATCCCAAAATATTCTAATGATAATATCTCATAATTATTAAACCTGCAAAACCAACTATTACTAGTGATATATCATTTAACATAGATATCCATAAAACTGATGGGTTTATAGGTTATAAAAAAACATGTAAAGTAGAAATTCTTAATACTTAAGTTCATATACAACCTATAAGGATCTATGTTTTCTCTAATTGTGTCGCACCTCCCCCTGTCGGCGGTGGAAGCGCCGAGGGGTAACGACAATACATAGATTACCCAAATCACAGAGCACAAGCTATAATTACATTTTTATTAACAATTGATGTCTATTACATGGGATAAGTAAAACATATTTATCTTCAAGTTGCTTGTCCTTCCTTGCGTTGATCCTTACTACATCCTAGGAACACATGCGGTTTTGAACACGTCAACTTGATGTTGGTGAGTTCACAGGTTTAGATAAATATCAATAAAACTCTTTTTGAAAACTTTTTAGGATCTTTGTTTAAGTTTATTTTTCATTTATCGATTCCTAGGTTTTCCATTTCATAGATTCGAAATCCTTTTATTTCATATCCTTTAGGATGTATAGTCAATCCTATATTCTATATATTTCTTCTTTTGCTTTTTGGATATATCAGTCCTAACTTGTTTTGATATACTTGTAGGATATTTTACCAATCCTAACTTATCAATATATGTCTAGGATATTCTACTAATCTTAAATTTAAATACTTTATAGGATATTTTACTAATCCTAATTTGTTATAATATTATTATAGGATATTTTATTAACCTTAATCTATTATAATATTAACTACTTGAAGGCGTCCTTCTAAGTAGTTGGTTCCTTTAGGTTTCCGGGTTGCAATACCATGAGCCCCCATAATCGACGTTGTGGACTAATATTTCCCTTGTACGATGCTTCATCGGACATTGAATAATACTTGTATATAATAAATAAAGTTATCATGTCGGGATTGTAGCTAGAAATTGTAGGTGGGGGTGTCAGCCCTATATAGATCTATTAAAATGTGTATAATTAAATACATATTTAATGCATATTTCTAATACTTTTAGCTACAATTATGCTTAATATGGAACAAAAGATACTTATTATGTTTAAAATATGTTTTGTAGCGGCGAAGACTTGCTCGAGACAAAAAGGGAGCATACAAGGAGCTGGAAGCATGAAACGGGAGCAAAAGCAAAAGAAGAAGAAAAGATGACTGGAGACCACGTCGTGGTGATATCACCATGACGTGGCGAATAGAATATTTGTGACCCTTCATGCTGACTTGGCAGACACGAGAAAGACACGAAGACCACGTCGTCGTGGTGGTCAGATTTCTATAATTATAAAAACCCGGACATTACGTTAGAATTAAGAGAGGCATTCAATTTTCTGAGGTTAATTGCGACTAACAACCTTTAGAAACCTAGAAGAAGATCAAAATTCAACTGAAGCTCAAAGATTGAAGAAGATTTAGAAGAATTCAATATAGATATGGTTTGCTTATTACACTCACTAGCTTATTTTACTTATATTTAATGTGTTTTTATGCTACAATGAGAGGCTAAACACCTTTTACTTCTGTTTTGGTGAAGATGAACTTGATCCATATGTGTTGATTTCGATATTCGATGAATATATTTGATTTTACTTGTGTTTGATATTTATAAACCCTAGCATGTTTAGTTCTAGTTTATATTGCTTATAAATCATATTTTGTGTTTTAATTGATCATATTAATTGCATGAATCTCTCTCCTAATTGTTTATGATAATTAAATAGTTAAAGATAGGATAAATCACATCTTAGTTTAAGTAATTAAAGTTGGTGACTTTAACTGTATTAGAGAGCGTAATTAATGTTAATTAGTTCTTGGTTGCTTAACTTGATCATAGAAGAGTAACTAATATCATTCATAGTCCAATTGTGCTATTATCAATTTGGTGTTTAACTTGTGCATGATCATTGCTTTTTCATTCCAAAATTGGTAGGCCTAGATATTTGATCATAATAGCTAGATAATTGGTAATCAATATAATCTATCCATTAGAAATCAACCATAGGAGAAAGTGAAATCGGATCTAGGCAGGAGTATTCTTTTAATTATTGAAGTTACTTTGTTTTTGTTGCTTGCTTACTTGTTAGAAATATAAGTTATTCTGATCTTGAAAAATAAGTGAAAACCCCCAAATCATAGTTTGTTTCATAGTGTAATTAGATGTAGTTAATTTATTTAATTGAATTCTTTTCCCTGTGATCGACACCCGACTTACATGGGCTATATTATAATCTGACTAAGTACACTGCCTATAGGGCTATATTAAATTATACACCATTAGAATTTATGGAGTCCGCTTTCCACAACAAGAAAGATAAGAAAGGAGAACCGAGCAATACTTTCAAATCTGAAAAATTCAAACTTTTCGAGAGGACACCTAATAAAAAAGGAATAAGTTACGAGCCAGAAACATCTACCGAAGAGATTTCAGACGAGGAAGAGGTAAAGAGCGGGGTTGAAGAGATGGAAGGCATTACGAGAATGATGATGGACGATTATAAGAATAGGATACGTGAAGAACATGGACCAGGTCTGGTTCCACCCGAGATACCGACCGAAAGAAGTTTTAAGCTCAAAGGGCACATTTTATCCAAGCTGAAGGACATAACTTACTTCGGGAAAGAGTATGAAGATGCTTTTAAGCACATTGATTAGGTCAAAGACATTGCAAACTACTTTCATGTTCCTAATGTTCCAAGAGAATCTATGTTACTAAGGATGCTTCCTGTGACTTTTACCGGTGAAGCCAAGGTTTGGTTGAGGTCTCTTGCACCCGGATCCATTACTAGATGGGCAACTCTTCGTGATGCTTTTATATAGTAATTTAGTCCACCTTCCAAGATTTCAAAGCTTAAAAAGAAGATTGCTAACTTTCAACAAGAGGTTGAAGAATCATTGTATAAAGCGTAGGAAAGATACAAGGGCTTGCTTAGAAGTTTCCCTCAACATGATCTTAATGTTCCACAAGAAGTTTCTATTTTCTATGATGGAGTTAATGTAACTACTAGAAAACTTCTTCACTCGCAAAGGAAAATGATGAAAAAGGAGCCGATAACTACAAAAGACTTAATTGAAGAATTTGCAAAGCACTCACGTGAGTACCACAACCCACGAGACGATGTCACTAGAGGAAAAGGAGATGGAGGGAATGGGAATTTGGCTTTAATCATAGCTAAAATAGATACTATGGATAGGCAAATGACAAAGTTGGGTCAATTTATCCATGCGATAAGATTTGGGTGTGATAATTGTAGTGGTCTACATTTGACTAACGATTATGACTTGGATGAAAATGGGAATAAAAAGGCACATGTGTTCTACTCAAGTGGTGAGATGTATGATGAAGATTGGAGGAAGCCTAAGAAGGTGTGGTTTCTATATGAAGTGTACAAGAAGCAAAAGGATGAGGAGTATAGACAAACTGATAGAGGCTTCTATCAAAAAGAGCAACCACCACCTAAAAAGAAGATGGATTTAGAGTCGGTACTTCATAGATTTATGGAAACATCTGAAAAGAGACATGGAGGGTGTTTGGCTTAGCTTTTTAGAAGCCAAAAGTCCTTTTAGGAAAAGATAGAAAGCAAAAGATGTTTGGAAAATGCATTTTAGAAGCTACTTTTGGATTTGGATACAAGTAAAAATGAACTTTTTGGAAAAGTCAGGAAAACCTGACTTTTTGTGACTTTTCCAAAAAGGACTTTTGCCCCCTGAAAAGCCAAGCCAAACACCCCCATGATACTATTGATGCCAATGTGAGAAATCATCAAGCTTCCATCAAGAATATAGAGACTTAACTAGGTCAACGTACTACACTTGTCAATGAAAGATTACCACCTAAAAATCAAGACCCAAAGTCATAACCTCATGTCATGGTGATATACACCAAAGAAAAGGTTCATTTTGAGCCAATAATGATCCATGAAGCAGCTACAATAAAACCTAAGTTGTGTTTGGAACAAGAGAAGCCCGAAGCAAAAAGATCAAAAAGTGAAGTGCACTATGATGCTTCACCACGTTCTGGTATCGAGAGCATGGAAATTTTTCTCTTCTTAATTCGTTTATTCCTCCTTTTCCATTCCCATCTCAAGTAATCAAACATTCTCTGGAACCCAAACAAAGGAAATTTATGGAACAAGTGCTCTCACTCTCTATTAATTCCCCATTCCTCAAATCAATGGCTAAACTTCCAAAATTCTCAAAAAATGTTATGACCAATAGAAAGGAGTTGGAAAGGGCCTCAACAATACTTCTTAATGAGTTGTGTTCAACCGCGATTATCAAAGGATTACCGATCAAGATGGGAGATCCAGGTCAACTCACCTTACCTTATGAATTTGGTAACTCCATTTCTATTAATGCTTTACCCAATTCGCGGGAAAGCACTAACCTCATGCCATACTCTTTCTACCAAAATCTCAGATTACCAAAGCTCCAAGACACAAGGACGACCATTCGAATGATGGATCACTCGACCAGATACCCATGAGGAATCATTGAACACTTACTAGTGAAAGTGGGAATTTTTTTCCAGACGACTTTATGGTTCTCGACATGACGAAAGATGAAGAACTTCCAAGTATTTTAGGAAGACCATTTTTGAGTACCGCAAGAGCATAAGTTGACATCCACGACTCAAAGCTCACACTTCGTGTGGAAGATGAAGCCATTACCATTGAGATGAGTCCAAAAGTGAATCATGTAAAACCAAAAGATGAAGTGTCAAAGGTAGATGATATGGAAGAAGATCTTGACAAGCTTTTTGAAATAGAGAAGATGATGGAAGAAGAGTTGAAGATTTAGGAGGAGCATATTGTTGTAAAAGTCAAACGTTCGAAACCAAGAGCCTCAATTCCTATGAAATTTGAGGTGATCGCTTTTAATACACCTAAGGTTCTCGAGAAAGAAGAAACCGATGAAGTGGAAGAAGATTTACATGAAGAAGTGGAGATAATTAATGAAGACATGGGGTAGGGACTTAGAGGAGCCAACTATGGTCCAAATAGAGGTAGACAAGGAAGGTCCTAAGGATGATAACAAGAAGGCGAACAAGGAAAAGAAGCTATGAAAACCATCAAATTCTGGTCAAGTCAAAGTCAAACAAAGTCAACAACTCAAAACCGGTCAACTTAACTAACCCTTGTATACTAGGGTTTATGTTATGTATTTACTGTAGAACTCACTATTTTATTAAGAAATCATCACTTGGAAAGTTCGTATTTTTAGATTTCTGTAACCCTAATCGGGGTAAGTGAGGTAAGAAAATGATAAAACACTATTGCATACCCATCGGGGGTGTGTAAGATCCTTAAACATGGCTTAACGGGGTTTACAGACCTTGCGTTGCGAAACCAAACACTCAAAAAGGTCATAAACAAAGCCTCTCCCAATCTCTTTCACTCTATCTCTCTCTCTCTATTAAAAATCTCTCCCAAATCTCTCTCAAAAGTTCCTTTAACTTTTTGTAATCATTCGGGTCATCCCGACCCGTAACCGGGTCAAAAACCACTTAAAACAGGGTAAAAATGGGTAAAATAGCCTTAAGGAACTGAAACCTTCTCTTAAGGGGTGAAGACCCCTATAGGGACCGAACCTGCTAAGGACCGAGACCTAAGGGACCGAACTGCTCAGAATCGAAACAGTATGAACCGAACCCGAAACCTCCTCCTTCGGACCGAACCTCCCCTTCGCCTTCGCTCCTTCTACCTTCACTCCATTTCGGCCTAGTTAGCCTTCAGGCCCAACAGCAGCAGGGACCGAACCTTCGGCCCCTATCCGAACAACTTCGAAGGAAGCCCTTTTCTTCCCGGTTTTCGACTACGACTTCATTTTAGGCCCGTTTTACATGATTTTAATGCGGGATTTTCACCCAAAATAATATTTTAACACATAGGACCCCATACTTCATAAATAATCACGTTTTTGGAGTATAATCCTTATCTAAGAAGAGTGGGTGGGATATTATTGGTGGAGTGTTGACTTTACTTTAGTGTATGACACAAGCAACCACCCATGCCCACTCCATGACCAACCCTTGTCCTTCCACCATACCTAGTCCTTTCATTGTACTCTTTCCATCATTTTTCCAGCCACATCCTAGATCAAAGGCTGGAAAACTCCCCTCTCTCCTCACATTTCTCTCATTTTCCACCAAACAACAAACTTCATTCTCTCTTACTTTCTCTATGAATTTCGAGATTCAAGGCTATTCTCCAAGCTTTTTTTCTACTTTTGGTAAGTATTATCATCCTCCATATGATTATTTTAGTCCTTTCTACTCAAATCATAGATTTCTTACACAAACTCCTTCATATTTGTGTTAGATCTTCGAATCTTCAAGCATCCTTCCAAGTGTTCTTGAGTTGAACACTTCCCTTCTTCAACATCCATACACTAAAACCACACAAGGTGATTTCATACCCCTATATTTTCACGTTTTCTTAAGTTTTATGGGGGGGGATACAAGTTAAAACACCAAGAACACAACTAAACTCTTCCAACAGCTTTCATCAGAAAAGTTTAACTCCATTCACGGACTGTTTTGGTCAACTTAAAAATTTTAGTTTTCAAAAATGTATTAGGTGAAAATAGTTCAGGTTCATACCTATAAAATGACTACTTGCACATCTCCATACAAATTTTCTACAATATATGGTGATTTTTACAAAACTGCCTATCATTTCAAGAGCAAATCCAGACCAGTCTGGGAATATGGACATTTTTACACAAGTTAAATGTCTTCAAAAATCATAATAAAAACTAGGAACAAACTATAAACATTTTACAAACTCTCAGAAGTTACAGATTCTGATTTCGACTTCAAATGATTTTTTTATGATTTTTGTAATAACAGGAACAAAAAGGTTACAACTAGAAAATGGTTAAGTATTTCATTTGCACCTTGTAGCTTGCTGAGCAAGGTGTGTGTTATTTTATATATATATATATATATATATATATATACACACACACACACACATGTTGTTGATAGTACATATTATTTACCTTAGTTTAAAGATACGAATCATATGCAAGGGGTTACTACCACTACAAATAATATTAATAAATTATAATATGTATAGTTAAGCCTATTATACACCACAAATAGATATTCTAAACTCTAATATGTATAGTTAGGTGCATATGTACTACAAACACTATGATAAACTATAATAGGTATAGTTTATGTTCACTACCACTACCACTATTTGATAAACTATAATATGCATAGTTCATGTTCACTACCACTACCACTATTTGACGAACTATGATATGTATAGTTTATGTTCACTACGACTACTACTATTTGATAAACTATAAATATTATAGTTTATGTTCACTACCACTACCACTATTTGATAAACTATAAATGGTATAGTTTATGTTCACTACGACTACCACTATTTGATAAACTATAATATGCATAGTTCATGCTCACTACCACTACCACTATTTGATGAACTATGATATGTATAGTTTATGTTCACTACTACTACCACTATGTGATGAACTATGATATGTATAGTTTATGTTCACTACCACTACCTCTATTTGATAAACTATAAATGGTATAGTTTATGTCATTACCACTACCACTACTTGACGAACTATGATAGGCATAGTCTCGGTCTTTGGTTTTTAAGAGTACATTCTATCTAGAATTGTTAGTTTTCAGCCATAATTACTAAGTGTATATGCTAGAGTTATTTAGAATTTAGTCGTGATCGATTTAGAATTGGTGGGTCTGCTTTATTTCCTGTTTCTTGTTTGGTTGTGGACCTAGGGCAGACCAATTATATTCGACGGTTTATTTAACTTAAATTTTATATAACTTATATACACTTAGAGATTATAGAAGGAAACTATAGGAAATTCTAGGATGCACTATTTTATAACATAGAAACTTACAATTCACTCTTTAAGGAAAATATCGGATTTTCTGGAATAACTTTATCGCTTTTACAAGGAAAACAGTTTCTTTTTCAAAATAAAACTCTTATGAACTCACCAACTTAATTGTTGACACTCTTTCAAAACTACTTGTATTCTCAGGAAATCAATAAACAGATAATCAAGTGCTTTTGAGGATGGGACGTTAAGGCGTCAAACATTTCATTTTTGTCAACATAATGTTATTGATTTGGAAACATGTAAACTTATACTATGGTGTAACTTTTTGAATTATATTTATGTTGGTTGTGTTTACTTTTATTACTATTGAAATTGTTGTCATGATACTACACATGAAGTCCTCCACCCCCGGACGTTTCCGCCATCCTTGGTTTGGGGGTGTGACAGATTGGTATCCGAGCACAGTTTATAGCGAACTAAGTATGTCAAACCACATAAGATATACAAACTATAAACACATTTGGGACAAAAACACTCTGACCAAGAGTTATATTTTTTTTTAAATATAACAAGTATTTTACTATAAGTATTCATACATGCATACACACTAGGGTCAGTATCATGGTAGAACAGAAAAAAAGTGGTGATTGTTGAATGACACAAGTAGGCTTGGGGATGTATAGTCAGGTATGGGAATGACATAGACTGATCAACTATGTCTAACCTAGAAGTGATTAGTATATGTCCAAGAATGGTTGTGGTGTTGCAACAAGTCTAAAAACTTACCAAGAAACATTGAGAACATAAGTCAAACATTTAAAATACTATAGGAATATTTTGTGGTACTATAACTAACTTATGTGAAAACTAAAGACCCCTATTAGTAGGTCTATAATGACTAAGTGCATATGCTAAGGTTATATAATTAAAGATATCATAGACTATGAATCTATGACTATTGATCTACTTCCTGTTCCTTGTCTGGTTGGGGATTTAGAGTAGAGTCATTTATCCGAAGGTCTATTCTATCTAGATTATGTATAACTGGTATGCACTATGTGATTATAGAAGTGACTAATGAAGATCACTTCACTATAAGTAATTGTAGGATTAGCCATCTATAAATTATCTGTTTTGCCCCCATTCTCGCACGAATAACATAGAGGGAGCTCGATTACCAGGAGACCCCTATTTGCCCTAACCAGGAAAAATGGTGATAGGAACAAAGGAAATAATAGAAGAAGATCCCGAAGATGATCCATAGAAAGATCCGAAGGAAGCGAAACCAAAAGAAGACAAAGAAGGAATAGGAGGAGACTCTGACGAGGAGCCGAGGCCTACAATACCCCCTCCAGACTCTACATCCCGACGAGACTTCCATGGTCCGACACCTTGATAAGCCGTAGGTTTAAAGAGATGGAGTCTGAGACAAGGTCAAACACCTTCCCTGCAGTATGGAAAGAGGCTTCTACAACCTCAATAGAGGAGGATCAGTAGACAAGGCCCTCTTTGTCATATTATACCGCATCGCTTACCAACGGATACAAATACGAGCATCGGACAAACCGAATCAGGAAGGTTAGCGCTATCACCAAGATCACCATAATTCGCCTTTGTCACCTGGATGGAGGACATGACATATTAGAAACCACATCAAAACCTTCAGAGGGAAGTGACCGCAACTCGAGCTGAGATTAGAGAGTACCGGGAATGTCAAACAGTGTTAGAGAAAACGCGTGATAAAAGCAGAACATCAAATGACAGAAGCCAGGGCAAAGATTAGGTCAATGCAGACTTTCATGTCTTCATTCTATGACCCACAGAGCATCACCCGCCACGAGTAGTGTGTACACTACTGACATATCGATTTAGACTTGGACTACTAGCATGCGTTTAACGACTACCCCTATATATATATATATACACACACACACACACACACACACGACCCTTCAAAATCCAGAGACTATAATATTCAAGGGAATCGTAACACAGTCAAAGATTTTCCCATTACATTAGTGAAACATAGACCTATTATAAGATCAAATTTTCCCGAAATCTATGTACTAGATTATATCAATAAAAATTTGCATGCATTGTATTTCATTAGGAGGTTACCATAGATTTCATAACTTGGTATTACAAACGATTTTCTTTTGATAAGAGTACTTAATGTATACCTTAAGGTTATGTGTAATTAAGAGACTATCGACTTAGAAATAGTGAGTCTGCCTTGGGTCATGTTCCTTGTTTGGTTATGGGCCTAGGGAAGACTCATTAAGTTCAACGGCCTATTGGACCTTAATTATACACGACTTGTATATGTCTAGTGATCTTAGGAAGGAACCAGGCATGGAACAAATCACAAGATGTGACAAACCGAAATTTCTATTATGTACAAACATATCAAGTCAATAGAAGTCAGAACAGTTGCTGTTAATTTTCAGACTTTTTAGAATAAGTTTGAGTATTTCAGGATTCACACTTTAGGAGATATCGGGAGAGAGGATGCCCTAGAGTATTATGTGCATCTTAAAAGTTTCAAAACTCCAAGATTTTGGAGTTTTCGGCTCAAATGATATTTTTGGACCAAAAACCCCAGGGGTATAAATATGGCCCTTAGCCATTTTTATTCATTTGTTCCATTTCCAACTAGAAAAAAACCTAATTCTCTCTCAAGGATCTTCAGTCTTTCGTCCCAAATCATAAGTGCTTCTATCTTAGAGTATAATAGGGCTTGTTATATGTCTATACATCAAGAAATCATAACGAATCACCAAGATCAAAGAGTTTACGACCCAATAACACCTTGGATTGTAAACCCTTCTTTAAGGGCCAAAAGTGTGCCCTAATCCCTTCCTTTCATTGTGAAACTAGTCTAGATTCATACCTTAATGTGTATAGGACTTGAAAGCACAAACTACCATGGTCCATATTAGATTACAGCCGCAAACACAAAGGGAATTGGTTTTAGGGCCGTGAACTCCTCAAATGAGGGAAATGGTGCCCTAACTCCTTCCTTAGGCTCATACATCAAGTGGAAACACTTCTAAGGACTTATAAGGCTTCAAACCATCAAATGCTCAAAAGATTAGGAGATTACGGCCGTAAACTCAAGGGTTTAAGACCGTAAACTCAATAGGTTATGGTCCTTGGGGAGTAAACTCAACTAAGGGGTCCTTTGGAACCCTAAACTCAATAGCCTTGTCCTACAACACTTAGATGCACTCCTTAGCACTTATAACACTTATATAAACTGTTTACCATGTCCTAAGATGTCTTAACTCTATCAATTAGTAGTTTAAAGACTAATTGGATACATATATGTGTGATTATATGTTAACTAGGATCTTGTGTGTGTACAAGTCTTCACTTGACACTTAGCATCCTACGTCAGTCAATACGTTCAAACCCTCAACTACAGGTGAGTTCATACCCCTAAATCAATCTTTTAAATGTTTTTAAATGCTTTAATGGGGGGGATACAGGTTGAATCATGCTAGTTATTATATCAATTATGTGATTAATAACCAGCATACTAAAGGATTTACTACACTTTAAGTTGTTTTACCAAACAGATTTCTGTAAATGGATTTCCAAAATGTTTTACAAACTGACATCAAGTCATCTTTCTTAGCTGTTAAACTTTACAAAGGTTTTTACAAAACTCTGTTATACTTTGTTATCAAAGGAGATACTTTTGAAATGATTTATAAAATGACATCAAGTCATTATTATTTATTTATTGTTCAAAACCCTTAAATGTTTTACAAAACTTATTTTATACTTTAAATTGTTAAATGCATGCCTAGATATGTATAGTTATATACGTAATGTTTGAAGGACTTAGGAAGGCTAACCCGCTTTATTTCCTTTTCCCCGTTGGGATGTGGTCTGGTAGGGTATCGGATATCCGTCCGAAGGTCGTTTAACTATCAGTTATATATCATGTATACATATAGAGACATAAAAGTTCCATCAGTCAGTTCAATACCTTTGGGTAGCAAAGGTATACTTGGATTATACACGTTCATTACTAGTAACTATAATAGGTATAGTTTGGAAATACCACTTGCCATTCCTAGTACGAGGAATCACACAAGAGTCAGTTCATTCATGAGTCCATACGAATACATGTTGTTTGGAGAGATACACTTACTTGGATACACTTGCCAGGATACTTTTACATAGATACCTTATTAAAAGCATGCATGTATATGTATAGTTATATAAATAATGTTTAAAGGACTTAGGAAGGCTAACCCGCTTTATTTCCTTTTCCCCGTTGGAATGTGGTCTGGTAGGGTATCGGGTATCCGTCCGAAGGTCGTTTAAATATTAGTTATATATCATGTGTACATATATAGACATAATAGTTCTAATCAGTTAGTTCAGTACCTTTGGGTAGCAAAGGTATAAGTTCATATACTCTTACATGGATACTTTTACATAGATAATATATGATGAGTTCCTATTACATTTTATATGTATTGATTCTGTTATATAATCCTCCTTCTTATCTTTATTTTGTGATACAATCACATAATCGATGAGATAGACTGGACTTAATATCCTAGTACCAAAGGATACTTGGCGGGACTAACCATTCCTAAAACCTTGTTAGCTACATAGGTAATGCATATCTACGGATGTCTACGGTTGATACCATTATAGGTATACTTTAAGGGACTAACTATTCCTACACCCAGCTGTTAGCAACAGAGGCAAATGTACATCTACGGATGTCTTCAGTTAACACTGTTAGTTATCCTAGTACAAAAGGATAATACTTGAGTTATTTATATTATTATTACCTTTATCTTGTGACTCATTCACATAACCTATGAGGTGAATTATATTTGAGTATCCTAGTACCAAAGGATATAATGTCTTATATTAATAATAATAGTAGTACAGTCGGGTCTTGGTAGAAGACTACTTTCAAAACAGTCGGGTCTTGGTAGAAGGCTACTTTCAAAACAGTATTTGGTAGAAGGCTACTTTCAAAAAAGTTAGGTCTTGGTAGAAGATTTCATCTATACTAATAGGAATCATAGGAATTTCTAGGGTTTTTCAAACGCTTTCCATTACTTACAAACATTTCCACACTTATACGAACTTTCTTTCAAAACAATGTCAAGACTTTCATTACAAGTTTTGCAAATCAAAGACATATTAATACTTATGAATTCATCAGCTTTTTGGCTGATACTCGCTTTCAAAATAACTTGTATTCTCAGGTCACAAATTGACAGGTACGACGACCAGGTTTTGTGAAGACGAAGCAGTCCAGACTCGTCTTAAATTCTGATTATTCATTTTATTGTTGTATTTTATGAAAGAACACGTTTGTAGTTAAAATTATACTATTAATGCAATGGATGATGTTGTTGCTTGTTTACTACTTTACGTTGTTGTGATACATTACATGACGTCCTCTGCCGCAGAACGTTTCCGCCGTTCTCGGTTTTGGGGTGTGACAGATTGGTATCAGAGCATTGTTTATAGTGAATTAAGTATATCAACCCATAAAAGATATACTAACTATAAATACATTGGGATTAAAACACTCTGACCAAGAGTATATACTTTTAAATAATAAAATATTTAAACAAAGTATACATGCCTGCATTCATACTAAAATTTGTGTCACAATGACAAGAACAAAAGTATTACGATTGTTGAATATCACAGGTAAGCTCGGGGACGTATGGTCAGTCTTGGGAGTGGCATAGCCTGATCAACTATGTTGTTCCGAGGAGTGATTAGCACATGCCCAAGAATGGTTGTGACGTGTCAACAAGTCTAAAAACTTACCAACACTACTACAATGAGAACATTATAACAGAACCTAAGTCTAAAATACCATAGGGGTGTTTTGTGTTACCATAATTACTTAATTGAGAACTAAAAAGGATCTTCGTTACTAAGTCGATAGTTGCTAAGTGGATACACTAAGGCTATATGTAACTAGGATGTTATAGACTTAGAATCGGTGAAATTTTTGCTTTACCCCTATTCCTTGTGAATTTGGAGTTAAGGTCACTTATTCGAAGGCCTATCCTGTGTTGATTACATATAACTGGTATGCACTTTACAAATAGTGATGTAACTAATGAAGATTTTCTAATAATTATCTAGATAGCCCGTCTAATAATTAATTTCTTACCCCAATTCTCTCATAGATAACATGGCTGGACTCCATCCCCACGGCAACCCGTACCTTCCGAACGAAGTCATTGCTGGATGGTTTGGAGAAGGACCAGAGAATGATCATCATATCCATTTGAATGATCACCACGCTGAAGACCATGCAGATGATGATAACTCCGAACCCGAGGTTGAGAACCTACCCCAGGCAGCTCCCTTTCCAAATCCTAACCCTCGTCCGACTTTTCATGGCCCGACGCCTCCTTGGGTAGAATGCCTGGAAACATGGAGCCAAGGACAAGATCAGCCCATGCTATTTAATGGAGACCGAAGCTTTTATGACCTGAGCAATGGGGGCTCAGCAGACAGAATCTTGCCAATCCTGGTCCGCAGAGTGGCCTGAAATGAGATTCAAGGCAGGACAACCCTACATAAAATCACATAAGTTGTCGCCAATACGAGAATACATACCCTTCGTACCATTCGTCTGGAAGATTCTCTTGAGAGATCTAAAAGAGACCATGAAACCCTACTTCAAGCACTGGCTGAATCACGAGCCGAAGTCATAGAACTCCGAGTACGCCAGAGGGTGTACAAAAGACACCTACTTGATATGGAACGTCAACTGGCTGAGCTGAGAGTTCACCAGAGGGATGATCGTCACCAGTAGGAGATACTTTACTTTCCTTCTTGTTTTAAAGAACCGTGTTCCTGTCTAAGTCATACGTGGCATTTTCTATGAAACTACCTTGTACTGTAGGTACTTTTAGTTAGGCCTTTATGCGGCCAAAACTGTTGCTACTTCGGATATGATGTAAGACCTTCTACAAGGTCAAATTTTCCTGAACTTATTAATCTTAAACATCGATGATATTGACAGCCTGCTAACTTCCGTGTCACTCTTTGTTCAAATACTCTAATCATACTTTCATTGGAGTCTATCTGAAACATGCTTTAGTCAAGACATTGGACTATAGTAATTTAACTCCTGAGACATTTCCAAGTCTCTTTTAGTGGTTGGATCATGTTATTCACCAACCAAAGATACCTCGGCTTGAACGAAAAACGTCTTGAGACCATTCTACGAGCTTACTTCTACTCCTTACTAAGGACTGCATCATAGGGATGTAGGTCGGACCTTTGTGAACATACTTCAATTCCGTACTAGGACTGCATCATAGGGATGTAGGTCAAACTTTTGAGAACATACTCTTACTCTTTACTTAAACGATCGAAGTACATTTGGGGTCAACCAAAAATCGCTCACAAAATCCTTATCTTTCGTGTTACAGAATCATGTCATCATCGGGAAACAATCAGCCGAGCAACGAAACCCCTATCCTCCATATCGACGCCGCTATGTTACAAGCTGCAGTAACAGCTGCTGTGACAACTTTCCTTACACACATAAACTCCAGCAACACAAACAAGACTGAAAAAGGAGTCAAGAGTTCTGATTGTAGTACCAATCTGGGAAGTCAACAAATGACAACAGTCACGGACTTGCGAAGCCGTAAGACCGAAAAGAGGAAACGATATCGCCAAGCCAGAAGTGAGTGAAAGTGATTCCAAAGACTTGCCATGCAACAGCAGCAAGTGGCAACTCCTGCCCCTCTAGCACCGGCATGACCCATTCCTCCAGTCCCTGGCATCGGGACCAACCCTACACACAAAAGTAGTGATAAATCCGGACTCTTTAAAAGGAAATTTTTCGAAGTGGAGTAACGAGGAAGGCACCTGTGTCCAAGTAACTCTAACTAAACACCTCACTCCCACCACCAATGCTAGTACTAGCCAGTCATGCCACCAATGCAGTAAGATAGGGCACTTCAAGAAGGATTGTCCTATAACAAAGAACTCCGGCGCAGATGGCAGAATACTAAGGATCACTGCCGCAGGGGAGACTACTCCGAACCCACGTAAAAGTAGTTAAGGCGTTTCATTGTAACAGACTTATAAACCGTTTTAAACTTGTGTGACTCGAGTCTTACCTTTTGCGGGATCCCGTCAGTTAAGGGACCCCCGTGCTGCGTATACTTGTCATTTGTAGTATGCCTTGTTCGCAACAATAGTCTTGTAGTAAATCTAAAGTACTGTAGCTCTGTTAAAGGTTGCACTATTGCATTTTGTCTGTAACGCAGTTATGATCAAATCTAGTTCCTTTATTCCAAGTGATTATGATTTCATCATACGACTAGAGTCCATTCGATCCTCACCAATACCAGTCTGGTACGTACATCTCTATCTCCGAAAACGTCTTTCTAGCGAAGCCGTCATTCCAGAACATCGAAGTACCCATGCATAGAGTACCTCATGTTTCTTATCCTTTCAGAATGAAAAGACCAGGCTTCTCATCTTTGGGAGCTCCGGTCTTATTCTTCAAGAAGGCAGACTTCAGAGGGTACGATCATACCAACACTAATGCACCGGATCCCATCAGAACTCCACAGTTAAGCGTGCATGGGAAAGAGTAGTACTAGTATGGGTAACATTTAGGAATTCCTCGTGGTGCAGACCTCAACAGGACTTCCATTAGAAATCATCACTCTCTGCCTCGCATAGATGAATCAGTTGACCAACCGCAAGGAACGAGGTACCGTTCAGAAATGAACCTAAGATCCGAATATCACCAGTTACAAGTGTTAGTGAAGGGTGTCCCGAGGACAATCTTCCAAGCTCGAGGCGAACACTGCGAGTCCGTAGTGATACCCCTCGGATACGACGAATACGCCCATAGTATTCATGAACGTAATGAATAGAGTACGCCATTCTTGCTTGGATTAGTTCGTCATTGTCCTTGTAACTGACTTAATTATCTACTCTCGTAGTAAGAAAGGGCAAGGAAACATCCACAACTTAACCGAGCCCGCGAACTTAGTAACGTACATTTCTCCCTTCACGTCTCAAACTTGAAAACGTACCTTTCCGATGAAACTCTTGTTATTCCACTCGACGAGATCGATTTAAACGAGAGCCTCAACTTCGTGGAGGAACCAATAGAGATCACGGACCGAGAGGTCAAGAAAATGAAACAAAGCCGTATCCCGATAGTGAAGGTTCGCTGGATCGCCAAGCGAGGATCGGAATTCACTTGGGAGCGTGAGGATCAGATGAAACAAAAATATCCTCATCTTTTTAATTAGTTCTTTATAACTACTTATTTGCTTAAATTCTAATTTCGGGATGAAATTCCTTCTAAGGAGGGGATGATGTTACAACCCAAAATTTCTATTCTGTACAAACATATCAAGTCAATAGAAGTCAGAACAGTTGCTGTTAATTTTCAGACTTTTTAGAATAAGTTTGAGTATTTCAGGATTCACACTTTAGGAGATATCGGGAGAGAGGATACCTTAGAGTATTATGAGCATCTTAAAAGTTTCAAAACTCCAAGAGTTTGGAGTTTTTGGCTCAAATGATATTTTTGGACCAAAAACCCCAGGGGTATAAATATGGCCCTTAGCCATTTTTATTCATTTGTTCCATTTCCAACTAGAGAAAAACCTAATTCTCTCTCAAGGATCTTCAGTCTTTCGTCCCAAATCGTAAGTGCTTCTATCTTAGAGTATAATAGGGCTTGTTATATGTCTATACATCAAGAAATCATAACGAATCACCAAGATCAAAGAGTTTACGACCCAATAACACCTTGGACTGTAAACCCTTCTTTAAGGGCCAAAAGTGTGCCCTAATCCCTTCCTTTCTTTGTGAAACTAGTCTAGATTCATACCTTAATGTGTATAGGACTTGAAAGCACAAACTACCATGGTCCATATTAGATTACGGCCGCAAACACAAAGGGAATTGGTCTTAGGGCCGTGAACTCCTCAAATGAGGGAAATGGTGCCCTAACTCCTTCCTTAGGCTCATACATCAAGTGGAAACACTTCTAGGGACTTATAAGGCTTCAAACCATCAAATGATCAAAAGATTACGAGATTACGGCCGTAAACTCAAGGGTTTACGACCGTAAACTCAATAGGTTATGGTCCTTGGGGAGTAAACTCAAGAAAGGGGCCCTTTGGAACCCTAAACTCAATAGCCTTGTCCTACAACACTTAGATGCACTCCTTAGCGCTTATAACACTTATATAAAGTGTTTACCATATCCTAAGATGTCTTAACTCTATCAATTAGTAGTTTAAAGACTAATTGGATACATATATGTGTGTGATTATATGTTAACTAGGATCTTGTGTGTGTACATGTCTTCACTTGACACTTATCATCCTACGTCAGTCAATACGTTCAAACCCTCAACTACAGGTGAGTTCATACCCCTAAATCAATCTTTTAAATGTTTTTAAATGCTTTAATGGGGGGGATACAGGTTGAATCATGCTAGTTATTATATCAATTATGTGATTAATAACCAGCATACTAAAGGATTTACTACACTTTAAGTTGTTTTACCAAAAAGATTTCTGTAAATGGCTTTCCAAAACATTTTACAAACTGACATCAAGTCATCTTTCTTAGTTGTTAAACTTTACAAAGGTTTTTACGAAACTCTATTATACTTTGTTATCAAAGGAGATACTTTTGAAATGCTTTATAAAATGACATCAAGTCATTATTATTTATTTATTGTTCAAAACCCTTAAATGTTTCACAAAACTTCTTTTATACTTTAAATTGTTAAATGCATGCCTAGATATGTATAGTTATATAAGTAATGTTTGAAGGACTTAGGAAGGCTAACCCGCTTTATTTCCTTTTCCCCGTTGGGATGTGGTCTGGTAGGGTATCGGGTATCCGTCCGAAGGTCGTTTAACTATCAGTTATATATCATGTATACATATAGAGACATAAAAGTTCCATCAGTCAGTTCAATACCTTTGGGTAGCAAAGGTATACTTGGATTATACACGTTCATTACTACTAACTATAACAGGTATAGTTAGGAAATACCACTTGCCATTCCTAGTACGAGGAATCACACAAGAGTCAGTTCATTCATGAGTCCACATGAATACATGTTGTTTGTAGAGATACACTTACTTGGATACACTTACTTGGATACACTTGCCAGGATACTTTTACATAGATACCTTAATAAAAGCATGCATGTATATGTATAGTTATATAAATAATGTTTAAAGGACTTAGGAAGGCTAACCCGCTTTATTTCCTTTTCCCCGTTGGAATGTGGTCTGGTAGGGTATCGGGTATCCGTCCGAAGGTCGTTTAAATATTAGTTATATATCATGTGTACATATATAGACATAATAGTTCTAATCAGTTAGTTCAGTACCTTTGGGTAGCAAAGGTATAAGTTCATATACTCTTACATGGATACTTTTACATAGATAATATATGATGAGTTCCTATTACATTTTATATGTATTGATTCTGTTATATAATCCTCCTTCTTATCTTTATTTTGTGATACAATCACATAATCGATGAGATAGACTGGACTTAATATCCTAGTACCAAAGGATACTTGGCGGGACTAACCATTCCTAAAACCTTGTTAGCTACATAGGTAATGCACATCTACGGATGTCTACGGTTGATACCATTATAGGTATACTTTAAGGGACTAACTATTCCTACACCCAGCTGTTAGCAACAGAGGCAAATGTACATCTACGGATGTCTTCAGTTAACATTGTTAGTTATCCTAGTACAAAAGGATAATACTTGAGTTATTTATATTATTATTACCTTTATCTTGTGACTCATTCACATAACCTATGAGGTGAATTATATTTGAGTATCCTAGTACCAAAGGATATAATGTCTTATATTAATAATAATAGTAGTACAGTCGAGTCTTGGTAGAAGACTACTTTCAAAACAGTCGGGTCTTGGTAGAAGACTACTTTCAAAACAGCCGGGTCTTGGTAGAAGGCTACTTTCAAAACAGTTAGGTCTTGGTAGAAGATTTCATCTATACTAATAGGAATCATAGGAATTTCTAGGGTTTTTCAAATGCTTTCCATTACTTATAAACATTTCCACACTTATACGAACTTTCTTTCAAAACAATGTCAATACTTTCATTACAAGTTTTGCAAATCAAAGACATATTAATACTTATGAATTCAACAACTTTTTGGCTGATACTCGCTTTCAAAATAACTTGTATTCTTAGGTCACCAATAGACAGGTACGACGACCAGGTTTTGTGAAGACAGAGCAGTCCAGACTCGTCTTAAATTCTGATTATTCATTTTATTATTGTATTTTATGAAATAACATGCTTGTAATTAAAATTATACTATTAATGCAATGGACGATGTTGTTGCTTGTTTACTACTTTACATTGTTGTGATACATTACATGACGTCCTCCGCTCCAGAATGTTTCCACCGTTCTCGGTTTTGGGGTGTGACACAAGATTACATTCGAGTCACTACCACTAAATTCATAAGTTATTTGTATGGACTTTCATTATGAAATGCTCTTAAAATACCCCTGAGTCAGGACATAATACAGAAAAATTTAGTTCAATAACATCCGACCTGTCACTGCTATTGGAGACTTACCTTCTGTTTGTCTTTACAAACTTATGACAGAACTATGCCGCCAAAGAAAAAGTCCAGACCTTCCAGCAGCGCAGCACCACCACCACCTCCGCAGTTTGATCCCGCTATGTTCCATGCTGTCGTAACCGCAGTCGTAACTGCCGCAATGTCGCAAATTGGTACGAATGGTACTGGTGGTGCTGGATATGGTGGCACAAACTATAACCATGGAGATAGTACGGGGTGTACGAAGGAATGTTCATACAAGGATTTTACTGGTGGCAAACCCGATTCTTTCAATGGAAGTGGGGGCGTCATCACACTGATGCAATGGTTCGAGAAGACCGCATCGGTCTTCGAAATTTGTGCATGCCCCGAAGCAAGCAAGGTCAAATTTGCTTCTTGCACTTTCTCTGGCCGAGCCCTTACTTGGTGGAAAAGCCACATTAAGTCACTGAAGCTTGTAGTGGCTAACTCGTTAAGCTGGGAAGACTTAAAGACGATGATGCTGAAAGAGTACTGCCCAAGGGGCGAAGTGCAAAAACTAGAGCAAGAACTGTGGAATCTCAAGATGACAGGCTCTGACCTTGCAACTTACACTGACCGATTATGTGATCTAGCACTCCTCTGTCCCACGATGGTCACTCCTAAGGAAAAGAAGGTGGAACGATACCTCTGGGGATTGTCTCCCCAAATTCAAGACAGCGTGTTGGCCTCAAGACCAACTACCTTTGACAGTGCCAGCCATGACTCTATGACAACCACCCCTGAGCAAGATGGAAGGGGAAACAATAAAAGGAAGTTCTGGGACAACAAGAAGAATCAATTAGCCCAAGACCCCGCCAATAAGCAGCAGAATCGTTGCTATTCATGCTGCCACAACCCGTGCCACTCCCACACCCATAAATCGATATGCTAGAACCCTTCCGAACTGCAACAAGTGTAGCTTCCATCACACTGGGTTTTGCCAGGAGTTGCATTGCATAAATTGCAATAGGAAGGGACATACTTCCCGTTTTTGTAAGGCACCGGCATGACCCATCAACCAGGTCCCCAGCATTGGAGCGAGCCTAACTTGTTACGAATGTGGTGAAATGGGACACTTCAAGAGAGACTGTCCAAGGACAAGGAATGTTGGTAATGATGGAAGGGTACTTATGATAACCGCAGGAGAAACTCCCCCGGAACCGACCGTGAATAGCGGTACGTGCTTCTAACCATCTCTTGTAGGTTTTAAAATATTTAAATTTTTACTAAAGCTAGTGTCAACATAGGGTTTATACCATAAATCTTGCGAACATGGCAAACCCGAATAAGTCTTATCAGGCATATAAAAGCACAAGGTTTTTACTAGTGAATCTATGATGGCTAGTGTAAACGTTATGGTCATATATCATTAAGATTCTATCGACTTAGAATGTATAATTCCGCCTTACTTCATGTTCCTTGTTTGGTTGTGGGCTTAAGGCGGAGTCACTCATTCGACTGCCCTTGCAATCTTAGTGATATACGACTAGTTTACACTAAGCGATTATAAAAGAACTAGTAGGACTTACACCACAAAATTTCTTCAAAGCACTCGTACTGCTAGTACTCACTAACTCTAACATGAATCATTCGTAGTAGTAATAACAATAATAAAACGGAGAGCTTAAAGACATACATAGAATAAACTATCATTCCAAGACAATCACTCCTTTTAAATCGACTTAACTCTAGCTACAATAAGAAATTCCAAGGTCGTCATTTAACATAAATAGTATTGGTCCTCACCATATCAATTTCTTGTACTCCGAAAAGTATCCACACATTTTTCCCCAAATTCTTGAAGTCCCAGTCAAAACGCTAATTTCGGGACAAAATTCCTTCTAACGGGGGGATGATGTGACAACCGTCAAATTCTGGTCAACTCAAAGTCAAACAAAGTCAACAAGTCACACCGGTCAAATCAACTAACCCTTGTATACTAGCATTTACGTTATGTATTTACTGTACAACTCACTATTTTAATAAGAAATCATCACTTGGAAAGTTCGTATTTTTAGATTTTTGTAACCCTAATTGGGGTAAGTGAGGTAACAAAATGATAAAACACTATTGCATACCCATCGGGGGTGTGTAAGATCCTTAAACATGGCTTAACGGGGTTTACGGACCTTGCGTTGCGAAGCCAAACACTCAAAAAGGTCATAAACAAATCCTCTCCCAATCTCTTTCACTCTATCTCTCTCTCTCTCTCTATTAAAAATCTCTCCCAAATCTCTCTCAAAAGTTCCTTTAACTTTTTGTAATCATTCGGGTCATCCCGACCCTTAACCGGGTCAAAAGCCACTTAAAACGGGGTAAAAATGGGTAAAATAGCCTTAAGGAACCGAAACCTTCTCTTATGGGGTGAACCCTCTTAAGAACCGAAGTCCTCTATAGGGACCGAACCTGCTAAGGACCGAGACCTAAGGGACCGAACTGCTCAAAACCGAAACAGTATGGACCGAACCCGAAACCTCCTCCTTCGGACCGAACCTCCCCTTCGCCTTCGCCACTTCCACCTTCGCTCCATTTTGGCCTAGTTAGCCTTTGGGCCCAACAGCAGCAGCGACCGAACCTTCGGTCCCTATCCGAACAACTTCGCAGGAAGCCCTTTTCTTCCCGGTTTTCGACTACGACTTCATTTTAGGCCCGTTTTACATGATTTTAACGAGGGATTTTCACCCAAAATCATATTTTAACATATAGAACCCCATAATTCATAATTAATCATGTTTTTGGAGTATAATCCTTATCTAAGAAGAGTGGGTAGGATATTATTGGTGGAGTGTTGACTTTACATTAGTGTATGACACAAGCAACCACCCATGCCCACTCCATGACCAGCCCTTGTCCTTGCACCATACCTAGTCCTTTCATTGTACTCTTTCCATCATTTTTCTAGCCACATCCTTGACATATAGGTTGGATCTTCCAACCGAACTCAGTCAGATTCATAGCACTTTTCACGTCTCCCAATTGCGGAAGTGTCTGGTGGACAATTCGGCAGTAGTGCCATTAAAGGATATTCAGGTGGATGACAGCCTGAATTACATCGAGCGGCCAGTGGCAATCCTTAACCGGAAGTCGAAGGATCTAAGGAACAAGAGAGTGGAGCTAGTTAAGGAGCAGTGGCAGCACCGCAAGGGCTCGGAATGGACCTGGGAGCCGGAAGACGAGATAAGGGAGCATTACCCTGAGCTTTTCAGGACCGAGCAGCAGACTTCGAGGAAGAAGTCTAAGATAAGTGGGGGAGATTTGTAACACCCGATTACTGGTATGCCTTTAATTCAAGTATTTCTGATGTTTTTCTTTGGGACTCGACGAGTTGGAGACCCAACTCGTCGAGTAGAGTTGTGATCCACAGGAAGTTTAAGTAGTCTACTCGACGAGTCGGGAGACCGACTCAGCGAGTAGATGTTGTTTGAATGAAACCCTAAATTGAGGGTTTGCATCCTATTTAAACACTTTATAACCCCTCAATTCAGCCCCCATCGTCCAGAGCAAACCCTAACTCGAAACCCTAGCTGATTTTAGTGTGTTCTTGAGCCTTGCGGTGTTACCTTGTGTGATTGAAGCATGAAGAAGAGAAGGAGGCTTGTGAGATCAAAGGGGAACAAGAAGATCCAAAGTTTTGAGCATATTTCTAGCTTATTAGAGGTATAAAGCTAGAACCTTGTCTATTCATTGTCTAGATCTTGATTTTGGGCCTTTTTTTTTACATCTTTCTAAGCCTTAGAGAGGTTGTATTCGGGATTGAGTATTGGAAGTCAGTTTGTGCTTCAGATATGGGGTTATTGGGGGTCCTTATGTCATAAAGGTGCCCACCTTGTTGCCATAAACACCCCATGCATCTTGTAGACCATCTTTTATGGCTTTTTGAGCGAAAGACCCCATGCATGGACATCAAGTTCGTGACTTTACGTATAAAAGGGACCCTAGGAGGTCAGATCTAAGATTTGGATGCATTAAGTCCCACTAAAATCAACTATATAGTTTTGGGCAAGGAGGGACTCGGCGAGTCGAGACGCTTTTCCCCCAAAAACGTCTTCTGGAAATAGTTTTGGTTGAGTGGAAGGAACGCTCAGCCTGCTAGGGTTTTGCCTTGGACCTGGAAGTCATGGGACTCGACGAGTGCTAGAACACACTCGACGGGTCCAAGGCAATCTCCTAGTCTATGAAGATGGACTCGACGAGTTGTTCTTACAACGTGGCGAGTCATAGACTGGACGCATTCGTATACTGAAGATGAACTCGACGAGTTCAAGGAAGAACTCGTCGAGTTGGTTGAAGATTAACTGAAGTGTTGTTGAAGGTGAACTCGTCGAGCTCTTGCTAGACTCGACGAGGGGGGACGAGTTTGTAGTATTTTGTGGACGAAGGGACTCAGAGAGTTGGCGGACCAACTCGGCGAGTCTGGTCAACCAAAGTATTGACTTGACCAGGGTTTGACTTTGACTTTGACTTTGATTCAAGTTGACCCTTGAAGGGGTTGTGGGTACAAATTGATAACTTAGAAGGGTTGTCGTGTAGGGATTGAGGAGTCGAGGAGAGCCGACTTTTCACACCGAGGACAGTGCAGAAGCTACACGACTTTGAGGTGAGTTACCTTCCAGTTGGGAGGGGGGTCTAAGGCCACAATGTCGGCCCACCAACAAGAGTGATTGGTAGATAATTATCTTTGTGATAATTATCTTGTTATGCTTACGAGATATGCTTATGTGATATGCTTATGTGATATGCCTATGAGATATGCTTATGAGATATGTTTATGAAATATGCCTATGTGATTTGCTATGTGAGTTAGAGGTAGTAGCAGGGAATAGCTTTTCCCTGACTTGGTCGTTAGGACCGAAGGGTAGGTCAGTACCCTAGATATGCCTGACCGTGTGATTATATTTTGTTATGGTATGATAGAGGTAGGGGTGAAATATTCCATGTTGCCGGTTGAGATAGACCGGAGGGTAGTCGGCACCCCAGAACGGCCTGACATGGGTAGGTCAGCACCCCAGAATGGCTTGACATGGGTAGGTTGGGCACCCCAGAAATGCCCAGCATTATGTATGCTATGTGATTGTATGGTATGTGGTATGATGAGGGAACTCACTAAGCTTTGTGCTTATAGTTTCGGTTTTGGTTTCAGGTACCTCTTCGTCTAAGGCGAAGGAGCCGGCGGTGTAGCAGCGCGTCACACACACATATGTTTTCCGCATTGAGTTTCTGGGATTGTACTCTGATTTAGATTACTTATGTTAGGATGGTTTCCAAACACGTTGTTACAGTTTTTTTTTATAAAATGACATGACTTTAGTTATGTTTTGGTAAACTATGTTGCGAATTATTTATTTAAAAACAAAATTTTTTGGCCTCGAAAATTGGGATGTTCCATCGACATCATGAGAATTGCGATTCAGAAGGAGCTTGAATCGATTACACAAAGAGTGATTTAAGCTTCAAAATGAATCATATGAACAATAACGATAATGTTTGAAGAAGAGTAACTTATCAAGAATATAAATATCTTCAGTCGCTCATGAGATAATCGAAAAAAACGATCGAACAGATAGATGAAACGAAGAAAGTAAATAACGCAAACGGTATCTCAGTGAAATATTATTAGGGCTCAAAATTATGGATCATGAACAATAATGAACTTAAACTTTGGGCCAAATCAAAAGTGATTGATCTATGAAGCAATAGAATGATTTTGGACTAATATTTGTATTAGATCCAACAGAAAATAGTGATTTGAAAAAGAATATGATCGAAATTACCATGACGAACAATAACAAACTTCATAAATCTCCATGAACAGTAGCTTGAATTTGGAGCTTGTTTCCAAAACACCAAAATACAAGAATCTTCAATAACTTGTGTAGAAATTCATCAAATCCAGAACCGATACTTCAAAAATCACAATAATCTTCAATGACCAGCTCTGATACCACTTGTTGGGGAAAAATCACAAGAACGATTCGATGATGTGGAATATAAGAATGTACACAATCATGAAAATGTACTTGCTAAACAAGATATTTTATTCAACAGGATGAGGATATTACATTAAAAGAAAATATTGAAATCTATATATTCTACCTAAGAAACTTCATCATATTTAACAACTACATCTTGCCTCTCTTAACCCTAAAATGAATATTACATGACTATTTATAGGGTACAAACAAGTCTATGCCCATAGCCCATATGTCATAAAAGGAGGCATGTTGTCATTATCCATGGAATACTTTGAACCTTACAAAAGGACATTGGAAGAGGAATTATCTCATCTACCTAGAATAAGTAAAGAACGAAAGGGCATTGGAAGAGAGACTGTGATACAACTCGAGTTGTTTGCCGAAGCTACTCCAGACATGTAAGTTACCTAGACAACTTGTGCTACCAAGATAACTTGGGCTATTAGGCAACTTGAAATGTCCCCGAACAAACTCAAACTTGTATATTTCTTTTACTTACTTTATTCCAAGCAAGATTTTTTCCAAACGAGTCCACCGCCAACGGCTCTACCTCTTGGCCCTCTTTCTTTGTTTTGTTCATGATCAACTCTTTGTATATACAAGTATGCACTACATACTTTCAAATATGTCTTATAACATAGTATGCACTACATACTTTCAAATATGTCTTATATCCTCTATTGATACTCATATTAATTCCATTTATACTAATGGACAGATATACGTAAATCACCACCATGAAAGACTTGCATTTATATAAAGCAAGTTGAATTGAAATAGAACTCAAATAATCACCAAAATATAATACCGATAACTGAGAGCGGATGTGGTGTTTGATAACATTGGGACCCAATCTTTTTTGTGGTGTAATTTTAGCTATGAAAAGTTATTAATTACCAAAGGACTTTTAGGTCAACGGTATCTGGTTTTGCATTTTCTCTTTGGGGTCGAGGGTTTAAGTCCTGTCGTTGACATATGTGAAATTAGATGTTAGATTATGAATAGATTAAATTTGTCGGTTAAAAAAATCATTAATTGGGTGGGGTGACTTCACAACTCATATTCGGCTATTATGTGATGCGGTCCGATTTCTTGTTAAAAATATACCGTTTGAAAAAAAAAATATAGATTACGTGTACATGACAAGAAAATATCAATAATTATAAAGTAGAATAAATTTACACGAAAAAAACCCACTATAAACAAAAAATCTCAAACTAATTAAGTAGTGGGTAGACCAACATTTCTCATTGCATTATTACACAATCAATGACAATAACACTAATTATAAGGTTTATTATATAGACGACCGACATAGACTTAGATTTTTTTTTTTAATAATCTGAATTAGTTGATTTGTATTAAATTAACTTAAAACGAAAACCTGTTCAAGTGCATAAAAGCTTCGATGATCAAGATTAACTTTTTTTTTATCGACGACATATATCAATTAGTGAGTCTATTATAATTATATTGTTTTATACAAATAAAAAAATCAAGTTCAGTTTGGTTCTTTACAAAAATAAAGACAAAGACAAACTTGTAGTTTAAGAAATGGAATTGGGAGAATAAAAAGTTATAATCTTGCCAAACTTCCTATTTTCGTCTATTTATAGGTTCTCGTAGAAATATTGGAATGCCTACTTCGACTATAATCAGGGGTAACAATCTTTTTGAGAATCGAGTGGTCATCGAAGGACACTTTAAAAACCTTTCAAAACGTAGACTGATTTACAAAAATTAGATGCTTTGAGCATTCTTTATTCTAAAATTTATCTCTTTTAAACCCTTATTCTAAAATCTTGGTATGGTCCCTAATCTTTGTTATGGAAATAAGCACAAGACACAATTTGGTTATTAATATATTGTTACAAACACCCAACAAAGAATAAGCAACGTTATTTTTTTCGTTAAAAAAAAGCATCTACTGATTCCCGTCACAACTTACTAGTTACTGATTAGCAATAAACATAATTTGTTGGTATCACGCAAGGGTTTTTAAATTTACAAAAGGATGCTATAACCGAGCCTATAAAACAAATTAGCGAGGCACAATTCTACAAACAATACTCTTGAAAAATGTAGGCGATGCTTTAGGTGTATCTCTTGTTATAATTATTACGTTTTAGAAACTAAAAGAATGAGAATATGAATATTTAATAAAATTCATGAACGAGATGTAACGTTGTTTCAAAAACATTTCTCGTTTTCAATTTCTTTTTAACTCAATAGATTTAATGAAGACACGTATATAAAACTATTTCTTTTGACGCCATTCATAAAATACGTCTTAGTGGGTTAAGTGAGAAAATAGATCCTTCTGTAAATGGGTAAAAATCCCCCAAACTATCATTCCACAACTGAATAAATACAATACGTATACAAGGGAAAACACAATACAAGGCCTTGGGCCGATCCTACCTATGGGCTACCAACTAAATACATATACATTAACATCTCCCATCAGTCTTATCAGTAGGTGCTTGACGAACGTTGAGATTGGTTCTAAAGTCAAGAAACAAAGATGTTGGTACACCTTTCATAAATATATTTGCATATTGAGATGTAGTTGGAACATGAAGCACACGAATCTCCCCAATGGCAACTTTGTCCTGCTATACATTGATATATTGAGTATAGGATAGATCTGCATGATTATATCCTAGTTGATGATATGCTTAGACTTATAGATTTATAGGACTACCTGTGATTCTGTCTGCATGATTATTTGTATGTTGCTTATGTTTGTTATCTGTTATATGTCGATATATTGTGGTGGGTTAAGGTTGTACTACTTTGTGTTGTAGCAACAAACCCGAGAGTATTCCAGATATGAGATGAGGGTCGTTTTGCATGCCACACTCATACTAAGGGCTCAGGAGTATTTTAGATACGAGTTAAGGGTCGGTTGGCATTCCGGACTTGTCCTGAGGGCTTGAGGGTATTCTAGTTCGATGACTGAGTGGACCCATTGTATATTGGCATTCCAACCTGGGGTATTCCATCCCGAGGATGACTAGACCCGGAGGTTGATTGGGCTTGGGGTATTCCAAGCCGATGGTTGATTGGACCCAACATGCTACTATATATGAGATCTATTTCTGTGTTGGTACTTTGGGGGAACTCACTAAAATTTGGCTCACGGTTTTTAGTTGTTGTTTCAGGTACTTCGGATGATCACGGGAAGACAAAGGTGTGACTGTAAACATCCTCTGTTTATGACTTATGATTTTAGGATACTCTTATATGGATAAACAATTTGTAAACAATGATTTTGTAAACATTTTATGACTATGGATTATTTTTAAAAGTTTTAATTTATTGTTATTTTTAAGTCGTTACAAGTTGGTATCAGAACCTTGGTTTGAGTGAATTGGAGGAATGCCCATGTGAATCCAGCCTCAAACAAAGGAAATGAGAAGGTTTTAAAAATGATTTTCAAAATTGTTTTCAAAATAATCAAGTGATGATGCGATGTGTACGATCAGTCGGATCCAGTAAGTAGACCCCAAATTACCACATTGTTATTTGATATTGTGATATGTTAGAATAACATGCTAGTGATATGCTAGGGATCTTCAGGAATTGGATGATAGAATTGCTTGATTTTATGATGCCTGATAGCCTAGGGTTTTCCTTATATGAAATTGACATCATTATTGTTGTTGCTTAGTGTATACATCAAAATTGTACATAACTAAGACTTTATAGCCTGATAATATTTGATTTACCCTTATTTCCTATTCCTTGTCTGGTTATGGGCTTAGGGTGGAATCAAGTATTGGACTGTCTATAGGATCCAATGTTATGTATGATTAGCATACACGAGTGCTGCAAGGTTGGTGGAAGTTTCATGGATGAGTTATGTGGGGTTAGCTAGCCAGTTGCAGAATGGCTAGCATTCCTCTAGGATGTGAGAATATGGTGTATGCATATTCTAGTTAGTATTGTTAGGGTTGTTGTGATGATCTTTTGAGAGAAATACGGGTAAGCGTGGAAGGTAGTATGGGCCCGTACTACTGAAAGCACCGGACCCAACGCGTAGCAGGGAAGTCATAACCCCTAGGGTTTTTTTTGAAGTTGGTTTTCACAGTATGATATGCATTTATCTGATATCTCCCGGGTTTATTTTCAGTATGGTGGTTACGAGGAGATTTCAGTTGGGATCCGGATAAGGAGTCAGGAGTCGGGACAGGTGGCTAGGATGGGTCGGGATTGACTGAGGATCAGGTTAGGAAGATCATTTGGGAAGAGGTTGTTGCTATTGTATGGGATTTGATACCAGAAATGTTTGTGTCTATTAAGACCGCTATGATGGAGTTTTTGATGATCGATATGTTGCATTTTCTGAGGTTGTTGCTGCTACAAGGATTGGCACTGGGAGGGCTTTCCAGTACCGGGACTTCGACAATACGAAGCCCCCAGTATTTAACGAAGTTAAGGATCCTATCATAGCCATGAGGTCGCTGTATGATGTTGAGGGATGTTTGTTTACATGCTCTTGCCCAGCTGACCAGAAGGTCAAGTGTGCTCTAAACATTCTTCGGTCCGAAGCAAAGGATTGGTGGAGGTTGGTTACTAGTTCTTACACCCTTTAGCAGCGACCTGCAGTTTCATGGGAGCAGTTCTTTGATATGTTCCCCTCAGAATATGTTCCACTGGTATAGCGAGATAGTTTGGCTCTGGAGTACTTGGATTTGAGGCAGGGGGCTAAGTCAGTAAAAGAGATCACCAAGATGTTTAAGAAGAGAGCCATGTTTTTCCCTGAGTTTGCCGCTTATGAGCAAGATTAGATGACCCAGTACTTGAGCATGCTTAAGACGTACATCTGACAGTTTGTGTCCACGCATCGTTATGATTTATTGAAAGATTTGCAGGAGGCCGCTAGGGAGATCGAGATGGAGCTCCAGACGAGGGAGCAGAGGCAAGCCCCAGTGCAGTCTCAGCCTGTGCCAAAGAAGTTCAAGGCCACTGATGTTAGATCTGGGAGTCGGAGGGGCCCCACTTGTGGAAAGTATGGCAAGGTTCATGATGGTGATTGTCGATCTTCTTTTAGATGCCACAATTGTGGCAGACAGGGCCACATTGAGAGGGATAGCCATCAGCAGGCTCCAGTACCCAACACCAGGATTTGCTATCATTGCAACCAAGTGGGCCATGTGAAGGCCAACTGTCACTTGCTACTAAGCCAGAGCAGGTTCCAACGTCGGCTACTCTAAGGATCATAGATGGGGACCAGGGCAGGGCAGAGCCCCCGACGGCTCGAGGTCGCGCTTTCCAACTCACGGCAGAGGAGGCCAGGGCGACATCAAACGTCGTGACCGGTATGTTTCTATTTATTATTCAGTTGATTATATTTTATGGTATGCTCATGTTTATGCTCCTAATAGGTACGTTCTTAGTGAACTCTTTACCTACTCTTGTGTTATTTGACTCAGGGACGAGCCGGTCCTTTGTGTCTCGATTGTTCAGTAGTGAGTTTTATATGCCTATTGGGGAGTTAGAGTGTTTGTTGCTGGTTTCTATCGCCAAAGAACACGGGATTTCTACATCCACAATGTATCAGGGTTGTGTATTGGAGATCTTCGGGGTGCCTTATCCGATTGATCTGATCCCTATCCCCATGGGGATGTATGCGTAATAGTGGGTATGGGCTGGCTGAGTAGGTTTGGTGCCATGATCGATTGTGGGGACCAGCGAGTGGTAGTTCGAACCCCAAGTGGGGGAGAACTAGTTATCTATGGAGGGGTACCGTGGTTGGTTCAGGGTTTTATTCAGCAGCCAGGGCTCGACAGTATATTCAACATAGGTGTGCGAGTTATGTGGCTTATGTGGTTGATACTCAGGTTGGAGAGTTATGTGGCTTATGTGGTTGATACTTCAGTTTCAAAGGTACCAGTTGTCTGGGAGTTTGTCGAGGGTGAGAGAGGTGTACGTGGAGAAGACCACGTTTTGGACTCATTATGCGCATTACGAGTTTGTGGTAATGCCATTTGGGCTCACCAATACGCCTTTTGTGTTTATGGATTTGATGAATCGGGTGTGCAGATCGATGCTTGACCGATCTATCATTGTGCTTATTGATGATATCTTGGTGTATTCCAAGACCAGAGAGCAGCATGAGGAGCACCTTCGAGAGCTTCTAGGAGTATTGAGGCGGGGACAACTTTATGCCGAGTTCTCAAAGTGTGAGTTTTGGTTATGAGAGGTCCAGTTCATGCGGCACCTCATTAACCAAGATGGGATTTTCGTCGATCCGACCAAGATCAAGGCTGTGATGTAGTGGGAGGTTCTGAAATCTCCCTTAGAGATCATGAGTTTCTTGGGTTTGGAGGGATACTATTGGAGATTTATTCAGGATTTCTCTAAGATTGTAGTACTCCTCACTCGTCTGCCGAGGAAAGGAGTGGATTTCCAAGGGGCCCTGAGCAGAAGTCGGCATTTGAGACTCTTCGATGGAGGTTATGTGAGGCCCTGGTATTTACCCTTCCGAAGGGAGTCGATGATTTTGTGGTATTATGTGATGCATCCATCACCGATTTGGGGGCAGTCCTTATGCAGAGAGTACGAGTTATTGCTTATGCTTCGCGGCAGTTGAAGCCGCATGAGACGTGATATCCCACACATGATCTAGAGTTGGGGGTAGTGGTGTTTTCCCTCAAGAATAAGAGACATTATCTTTATGGGTTCCGTTGTACTATTTACACGGATCAGAAGAGTTTGAGATATCTTATGGTTTAGCCGAACCTGAACATTAGGCAGTGCAGGTGGCTAGACATGGTCAAGGATTATGACTATAAGATCCTTTACCATCCGGGTAAAGCAAATGTGGTAGCGGATATATTAAGTCGGAAGTCGGCTAGGTATTCAGTTGGAGAGATGTGTATGAGGATATCCATTGATTATCCGCTTTTGGGTTTGATCAAGGAGGCTCAAGCATAGGGAGTTCGGAAGGAGAACTGGAAATAGGAAAGGATCAGGGGCAAGATCGACAAGTTTGTCACCGATAGTCGGGGGTTGTTGACCCGATGCGGTCGGGTTTGGATTCTAGTTTCTGATAGGAACAGACAGATAGTGCTAGTGGAGGCTCATAAGTCTCGTTTTTCTATACACCTGGGAACCACCAAAATGTGTCGAGATTTGAGATTGAGCTACTGGTGGCCGTGTATGAAGAGGGAGATAACCTGGTATGTAGAGAGGTGCTTCACCTGTAGGATGGTTAAGGCCGAGCATTAGAGGCCGCATGGGAAGCTGTAGCCTTTGGAGGTTCCTATGTAGAAGTGGGAACATATCACCATGGATTTTATCACAAATTTGCTAAAGATGGCCAAGGGTTTTGATGTTTTTTGGGTCATCGTGGATCCATTAAGCAAGAGTGCCCACTTTTTGGCTATCCGGGAGAGCTGTTCGGACGAAAAGTTGGCTGATGTGTATGTCCAGGAGATTGTCGCTCATTATGGGGTTTCGATCTCCATTGTTTTGGACCAAGATGTTTGGTTCACTTCCCGGTTCTGGTAGACGTTCCACGAGGAACTGGGCATGAGACTACATTTCAGCATGGCTTATCATCCACAGACCGATGGTCAAAGTGTGCGGATTATCCAGACTCTTGAGGATATGTTACGGGCTTGTGTCAGTGATTTCGGTGGGAGTTGGGATTCCTACCTACCTCTTGCAAAGTTCTCCTACAACAACAGTTATCACTCCAGCATTGGTACCCCACCTTTTGAGCTCTTTTATGGTCGGAGATGTCGTACCCCGATATGTTGGGGAGAGGTTGATCATAGGGTCATGGGAAGGATTGAAGTAGTCCTCCATACCATGACGCTTATTTAGCAGACGAGGCAGAGACTACATAACACTAAAAGTCGGCATAAGAGCTATGCCAACCGGCACCGATCAGAGTTGGAGTTTCAAGTTGGCGATATCATTGCTTCTAGTAAGAAAGACCTTCTCGAATATTGTTGTTCCAGTGTTAAGTGCCATAAAATACTCCTATACTATTTTAACTTTATGTTTGGTTCTAGTGTTCTTCTAGTATATAGATTTGGCAAGTTTTAGACTTGTTGCAACACCACGATCACTCCCAAACACATGTTGGTCATATCTTAAATAAATATAGTTGATCAGGTTATATTTATCCTAGATATGATTACATAACTGTCTAGGTTTAACTGTAGTATCCAACATCTAAATACTTTTATGTAGTTGTCACTGTGATATTGTTTCTTGTATGTATGCATGTTAGTATACTTCTTATAAAATACTTAAATTTTAAAAGTATACTTTTAGTCAGAGCATTTCAGCCCCATTGTATTTATAGTTGTATATTATTTGTGGACTGATATACTTAGTTCACTATAAACAATGCTCTGATAGCAATCTGTCACACCCCCAAATTCAAACGGCGGAAATGTTCGGGGGCAGATGACGCCATGTACAGTATCACAACAGTTGCATAATAGTAATCTAATTACAACAACCATCACATTGATAAAGTATAGTTTTACAATCGTGTTTAAAACATTGTTTGTTTAATATGAAAACTATAGCAAAAGATAAAAGACATGAATCTATGAAGCTCCGTCTTCTCAAAAACCTGTGTATACCAGATTACCGATTTCCTGAGAATACAAATAGTTTTGAAAAGAGTGTCAACAATTAAGTTCGTGAGTCCATAAGCAAGTTTATAACTGAAATCTGTTATTTGTTCCATGAAAATGTAAGTATGTTTTCCCTAGAAAATCCTATATTTTCTGTTGTATTGTGTTGTAGTCTTAATACCCTAAGACCAAAGCGTGTAAATGTTATTATACTCTAAGGCAGTATAATGTAATTTTAATTCACATAAAACCATGAAAAATATATTTTCTCTGAACTGGAATGGTATTATGTATTGGTACTTGTATAAAAACTGTGTAATTGTAAGTACCTGGATTAACCAGCTGTGCTTATAAAATATTGTATTATAGATTTATTATTTAATAAAACTATGTGAAATTGTTTACTTATTCATACACTAATCGAGATTTGTCACCCCAGGCCTGCCGACCTAACTGTAGCGAACAGTTAAGGTGCGAGATTGTCAGTCCCGTATAGATCTATACATAAGTGTCACGCTCTCCCTCCAGGAGACTCTGTTTATAATTTCAAGACTTGTTCGGTACTTAGATAAGGACATGAAGTGTGTCTCACAAATGCTATATTGAAGGTTACGTGTAGAATAATGAAAATTTACTTTGTAATGGATAAACTGTAAGTATATTTCATAAACTATATTTAGTATAGTTTATATGTTTGTTTACCATAATGTATTCTGAACTGTGAAAAGTAATATGTAAGTTCCATAAACTATACCTATTATACTTTATATGTATGTGTTCTTCTGAAACGGAAACCTTTATATTGTTAATAATTCGACAAGTTTAAATTGTAAAATCCGTGATATGGTTGTTACGTGAAATTCAACATTTATGTCCAAGTAGTACTATAATGGATTGCAAAAATAATATTTGTTTGTTTAACAAGTTTTAAATGGCAGTCAAATAAATAATTCTCCCCCAAGCTCAAAACCAAACAAGAAACAGGAAATGGCGCAAAAAATTATCAATTCTAAGCCTATTGTATTATAATATATATATATATTGTTAATAACGGCAACGATTTTCTAAAATATTGAAAATATATAGATATTAACACAAAAATTCTTGTGTTACACTTGTATCCCCCCCCCCCCTAAAACAATGAAAAATTATGAAAACGTAGGGATATAAACTCACCTTGAGTGTGATAACAGTTTTGATAACGGTATACAAACGGTGACTTTTGGTTTAGAACACGTAACGATAGCCGTATCCTAAAAGTATTTATACACTGTATTGTATATAATTTAGTGAAACAATTAATTTAGGTGCTAAATTTTACTAGATGATATTAATTAAGGAGGCTTACCAAACTAATTCTTGAGAATTAATTGAGAGCTTGGATTCTCCTGAGAAGTTTGGATATATGTTTTGAATATGCTAACAACACCTTTGAGAGGAAAATTTCGAGATTTTGTGGAGTGAAATGAGAAATGGGGAATGTGAGTTCGGTTGAATATATACAAGGGGGTAAAAAGTGAGGCGGTTGAAGCTAAATATCTAGATCTTTAAAGGAGTTTTCGGCCATAAATTTGTCCAAAATAAACTGATTTCAGTGCATATATAGGACCCCTCACAGACTGAATTTGGTGCTGACCAAAATCAGTTTTCGGTCCGAAGAAAAGGTGGCCTCGCATATTTGCTGTCTTAACCGAGAACTCGATTTCAGTCCGAGGAGAGTGGGGATCTACGAAGGTTTTTGGTGGTGATTTCAGTGGAGCTGATTTCGGTCCTCCCACATGATTTTTGTCCCCATAAAAACGAAATCTTCACTATTTCAAATACTTTATAACTAAGAAAACTTTACCATTAAGAAACCTTTACAATTAAGTAAACGTTAATAAAGTTTTACTTATTTAAGTTACTTTTGATCTTTGACTTTTTTGACTCATAACATCTTATATAAACATATACTTGCATGGTTTTCAATATATAAATATTTATAACTTATATAAACATGCCCTTAAGGCACTCAAGTTCTTATTGTATTAATGCTATGTTATGGATTTCACTTGTATACGATTGTATATAGACTTTTATTTGAATAAGTTCGACTTACATTTGACTTGAAATAACGGATTGTTACATTATCCCCCCGTTAGAGAAAATTCTGTCTCGGAATTGTTTTTAAAATGGTATTCATGAACTAGGGAAAAGACGTGGGTACTTTTGTTTCATTTGATCTTCCCGTTCCCAAGTGAATTCAGGTCCCCGCTTGGCATTCCAGTGAGCCTTCAATATTGGTATACAACTTTGTTTTGTTCTCTTTATTTCCATATCCATGATTTCCACTGGTTCTTCTACGAAGTCTAGACTCTCGTTTAACTCAATTTCATCGAGTGATATTACAAGAGTCTCGCCAGATAGACATTTCTTGAGATTAGATACGTGAAAAGTGGGATGAATGTTATTGAGTTCATGCGATAGATTGAGCTTATATGCAATCGGACCGATTCTAGCAAGAATCACAAATGGTCCGACGTACCTTGGATTTGTTTTTCCAAATTTGCCTAAACGTATCATTCCTTTCCAGGGTGAGACATTTAAAACGACGCGGTCACCAACCAGAAATTCCAAGGGTTTTTGTCGTTTGTCCGCATAACTCTTTTGTCTGTCTCTAGAAGCTTTCATTCGTTCCCGGTTTTGGACGATCTTTTCTGTTGTTTCTCGAGTGATCCCGGGACCGGTTAGAGTAATGTCGGGTACTTGATTCTTAGCTAGTTGCATATCACCCACTTCAGCCCAACATAGAGGGGATCTGCACTTATGGCCATAGAGGGCTTCAAAGGGAGCAACTTTGATGCTAGTGTGATAGTTATTGTTATACGACAATTCAATGAGTGGTAAATGGGTATCCCAAGCTTTACCAAAATCTATCACACAAGCCCTCAACATGTCTTCCAACGTTTGTATAGTTCTTTCGCTTTGCCCATCAGTCTGAGGATGGTACACTGTACTCATGTCAAGATTGGTTCCCAAGGACTTTTGTAGTGATTGCCAAAACCGCGAGGTAAATCTACTATCTCGGTCAGAGATAATGGATATTGGCACACCATGCAATCGTACTATCTCTTTAAGGTATGTCCTTTTTAACTTCTCCATTTTATCAGTTTCTTTTATTGGCAGGAAGTGTGCGGATTTGGTTAATCTGTCGATGATCACCCAAATGGTGTCATGACCACCTGTTGTCTTGGGTAACTTGGTTATGAAATCCATAGTTATCTGCTCCCACTTCCATTCGGGTATTTATGGTTGTTGCAATAAACCCGAAGGCTTCGTATATTCTACCTTGACTTTGGCGCAAGTCAGGCACTTGCCCACATAGGTACCAATTTCAGCTTTCATGTTTGGCCACCAATAGAATTTCTTGAGGTCCAAATACATCTTGTCTGAACCTAGATGAACGAAGTATCGAGTTTTATGGGTTTCGTTCATGACAACATCTCTGTAGCCACCAAACTTTGGTTACCAGATCCGATTCATGAGATAATGAACTCCGTCACCCTTGATTTTCAAGTTCTTTTCCATCCCTCTTAGGGCTTCACCGATTACGTTCTCGGGTTTCAAGGCTTCCAGTTGAGCCTCTTTGATCTGAACTGACAGGTGTGAATGGATAGTCATAGTTAGTGACTTTACTCGGTGACTTGAGTATTCTTTTCGACTAAGGGCATCTGCTACTACATTGGCTTTGTTGGGATAATAGTGAATCTCGTATTCATAATCATTGAGTGGTTCCACCCATCATCTCTGTCTCATGTTAAGTTCCTTCTAATTGAATATGTGTTGGAGGCTTTGTGGTCTGTAAGACTATGAATTTCGTACCATAAAGGTAATGCCTCCAGATCTTCAGGGCAAAAACCACTGCTCCCAATTCAAGGTCATGTGTGGTATAGTTGACCTTGTGGTTCTTAAACTGTCTCGAGGCATAGGATATGACCTTTCCTCGTTACATAAGAACGCAACCTAGCCCTTGTTTGGACGCGTCGCAATAACTACAAAATCTTCGGTCCCTTCTGGGAGGGACAAGATTAGGGCACTGCATAGGGATTACTTTAGTTTCTGGAAAGCAGTTTCTTGTTTATCCTCCCAGCTGAAGGTTACACCCTTCTGGGTCAAGGTGCTGTGGGGTTTTGCGATTTTGGAGAAGTTTTGGATGAACCTTCTGTAATAGCCAACGAGACCTAGAAATTCACGAATCTCTATTGGGGTTCGTGGGGTCGCCCAGTTTTGAATAGCTTTGATCTTGGAGGGATCGACATGTATCCCTTCCTTGCTGACTACATGACCTAGGAAGTCCACCTTTCGAATCCAAAATTCGCACTTTGAGAACTTTGCTTACAATTTCTCTGCCCTTAAGATTTCCAAAACTTGTCGTAAGTGTTGGCTGTGTTCTTCGTTACTTTGGGAATAGACTAGTATATCGTCGATGAAAACTATAATGAACTTGTCTAAGTAAGGTTGACACACACGGTTCATAAGCATGTTTATAACTGAAATCTGTTATTTGTTCCATGAAAATGTAAGTATGTTTTCCCTAGAAAATCCTATATTTTCTGTTGTATTGTGTTGTAGTCTTAATACCCTAAGACCAACATGTGTAAATGTTATTGTACTCTGAGGTAGTATAATGTAGTTTTAATTCACATAAAACCATGAAAAATATGTTTTCTCTGAACTGGAACGGTATTCTGTATTGGTACTTGTATAAAGACTGTGTAATTGTAAGTACCTGGATTAACCAGTTGTGCTTATAAAATATTGTATTATAGATTTATTATTTAATAAAACTATGTGAAATTGTTTACTTATTCATACACTAATCGTATTGTTCAATACCAAATTGTGAGTTATCATAACCATACTTGATTACCTAAGATGGATTGAACACGACGTTCTTTAGGCGTCGCAATCGGTACGACATATGTCACCCCAGGCCTGCCGGCCTAACTGTAGCGAACAGTTAAGGTGCTAGATTGTCAGTCCCGTATAGATCTATACATGTAACGCCCGTAGATCAGGGCTAGTCAATTTAGAGACGATAAGCGTCAAAAATGACTTTTTGATAGAAGATTATTTAGAATGAATAATCTTAACTAAGTTGTAGTATATGTTACAAGGATTCCGTACATATAAAGAACGCCGAAATCCGAGTTATAACGAAGGAGTTATTACCTATCGAAGTTTCGCGACAGAACCGGTACGACACAGCGTGACGTAAAAAGTGAATTTACGTTAGAGAGATATTTAGCCTTAGAAATCTAAATGAAAGTTGTAGAATACGTTAAACCGTGAGCGTGCATAAAAAAGAACGCCCAAATCTGACTTCGTGTGAGGAAGTTATGATTTTTCGAAGTTTCGACTTAGCGGTATGCAGCCTGAAATACTCGATTTGAGATCGAGCGGTTTTTAGCCGAAAGAATCTAAACGAGAATCGAAGATCTCGTTGTCGGTATCGAAGGGATGAAAAGTTAGGCGAGAACGGACGTCAAACGAAGAAGTTATGAATTTATAACGAAGTTTTCCAGTCTGGGCCTACTAAAAATAAATAATAAAAATAAATTCAAAATTAGCTGACAAAGTCTAAACGAAAGTTGTAGAGCGTAGTCTCACCTACGCGTGGATATAAAGAACGTCGAAAACGGAGTTCGTATGAAGAAGATATGAATTTCCGAAGTTTATTAAATAATTTGTAATTAAATTTAATCTTTAATTCGGATGTATATCCGAAGGAGTCACCGATGTGATCTGAAGTACGCCCAGCGTATTGCGAAGCATGACGCACCTCGCACTCGAGTTCTTCGGATACGTAAGCAATGACGATTTCGGACCAGTACGCCCCGCGTACTCCGAGGCTCCAGCCTCCTATAAATAGAATGCGAAGGCAGCCGACTTCTTTGCTATCTTTCTCTCTTCTCTCTCGCTTTTGCATCGTTTTGCGTGCCAGAAGTACCCCGAAGCCCCGGTAATATCCTCGAGCCCCGAAGCAAGTCCCGAGATCCCGAAGATCCCGAGAAGTGCGATTCCCGAGCCGAAGCTCTGCCCACGAGAAGCTCGATTTTTGTAGAGATCTTCCAGATCTGCCGAAGAATACTACTTTTACAAGCCGTAGTGTTGTCCGATCATCTTCTGATCAAGTGAGTGTGTGGTTACTTTCTTTTGACGCATAAATACGAAGTATTTTATACGAAATACGTGTTATGTGTATATTTTGTTGTTATATGTGTGAATGTATATTCACTTTCTTCTACCGCATAGATATGAAGTATTTACTCTGAAGTACGTGCTAGGTGTTTATACAATGTTTATTTACTTGAGATAGATGTTGAAATAATGTTTTATACATGTTTTAAAAGATTTAAATTGTATATGTGTTTGCATCTACAAATATATTGGGTAGAACATGGGTAGATGAAATAGTTGATGTGAGACGAAATAATAAGTATTTTTGAACTCAATGTGTTCATTAGGTATTTTTGAACTCTACGTGTTCACTTGGTGCTTGAACTCAATGTGTTCATTAGGTATTTTTGAACTCTACGTGTTCACTTGGTGTTTGAACTCAATGTGTTCATTAGTTATTTCCGAACTCTATGTGTTCACTTGGTATTTTTGGACTCAATGTGTTCATTAAGTATTTTTGAACTAGATGTGTTCACTTGGTGTTGTTGAACTGAGTGTGTTCACTAAAATGTTTTAGAACTAAGTATTCACCAGATGTTTTGAATTAATTGTTCACTAGGAGTGTTAGAACTAGGTGTTTGTTAAGTATGTTGAACTAAGTGTTTACCAATCGTAATTTGTGGACCTTGGCAGTGGTGGACTTTGTGTCAATTCCTTAGGTCAACCCTTAGGAATAAATGGATAAAGGATAGTTGATTCTTAGGGTAAATCCTTAAGAAATAAAGGAGATAATGGGAATGAGTATTTGGGTTGATTGTTTGATAATTCAATATAATAAATGTATTATTGTGGGTTGAAAACCCTACATGCTCACCAGGCTCCCAAGCCTGACCTACTCAGTTTTCTTTGCATTACAGGTAATGGCACAAGAGTATAAATGGGTGGACTTGACGAGAGATTTTGGATTATAGATCAGTAGTTATAAATAACTGTTGTAAGGTCTATTTTATATTGTTTATGCTTTTGGTCTGTATCGGAACATGACATCCCGAATATTGTTAATTAATGAAAACGCATCTCTTGATGAAATGCTTTGATAAACTTTCTTTTATCATATTTTGTTTTGGGAACAAATTCCGCAATTCTTTTAAATCAAAAGGATTTACTCTGAAATTATTTTAAAAGCATAAATGAAACCGGTCTTTTCTGGCCGTGATTTTGGGGATGTCACAATACATAAGTGTCACACTCTCCCTCCAGGAGACTCTGGTTATATTTCAGGACATGGTTGGTACTTAGATAAGTACATGAAGTGTGTCTCAAAAATGCAATATTGACGGTTACGTGTAGAATAATGAAAAGTTACTTTGTAATGGATAAATTGTAAGTATATTTTATAACCTATATTTATTATAGTTTATATGTTTGTTTACCGTAATGTATTCTGAACTTTGAAAAGTAATATGTAAGTTCCATAAACCATACCTATTATAGTTTATATGTATATGCTTTTCTGAAACGAAAACCTTTATATTGTTAATAATTCGACAAGTTAATAATCCTGTTGAACCTTAATTATATATATATATATATATATATATATATATATATATATATATATATATATATATGTTTTTAGTAACGGCAAAGATTGACAAAATATTGAAAATATTTAGATATTTACACAAAATTTCTTATGTCACACTTGTATTCCCCCTCCCCCCCCTAAAACAATGAAAAATTATGAAAACGCAGGGGTATAAACTCACCTTGAGTGTGATAATGGTTTTGATAACATGATAGAAATGGTGACTTTTGGTTTAGAACATGTAACGATAGCCGTATCCTAAAAATATTTATACACGGTATTGTATATAATTTAGTGAAACAATTAATTTAGGTGCTAAATTTCACTAGATGATATTAAGGAGGCTTACCAAATTAATTCTTGAGAATTAATTGAGAGCTTGGATTCTCCTGAGAAGTTTGGATATATGTTTTGAATATGCTAAGAACACCTTTGAGAGGAAAATTTCGAGATTTTGTGGAGTGAAATGAGAAATGGGGAATGTGAATTCGGTTGAATATATATACATAAGGGGGTAATAAGTGAGGCGGTTGAAGCTAAATATCTAGATCTTTAAAGGAGTTTTCAGCCATAAAGTAGTCCAATAGAAACTGATTTCGGTGCATATATGGGACCCCTCGTAGACTGATTTCGTTGCTGACCGAAATCAATTTTCGGTCCGAAGAAAAGGTGGCCTCGCATATTTGCGGTCTTAACTGAGAACTCGATTTCAGTCCGCGGAGAGTGGGGATCTGTGAAGGTTTTCGGTGGTGATATCAGTGCAGCTGATTTCGGTCCTCCCACCTGGTTTTTGTCCCCATAAAAACGAAATCTTCACTATTTCGAATACTTTATAACTAAGAAAACTTTACCATTAAGAAACCTTTACAATTAAGTAAACATTAATAAAGTCTTACTTATTTAAGTTATTTTTGATGTTTGGCTTTTGTTGACTCATAACATCTTGTATAAACATATACTTGCATGGTTTTCAATATATAAATATTTATAACTTATATAAACATGCCCTTAAGTCACTCAAGTTCTTATGGTATTAATGTTATGTTATGGATTTCACTTGTATACGATTGTAGTTAGACTTTTATTTGAATAAGTTCGACTTACATTTGACTTGAAATAACAGATTGTTACAGTCTTAATGTATTAAGATGTTAAATTAAGCACTTAATGGACATGCAAAATCACAAAGTTGGAAACTTTATGACTCTTGGGGATGATTTAGCCTTGGATCTAAAAGTTGAACGTAAGAGCTTAAGGCATTAAGCTCTTAATGAGAGTTTCGAAAGTTAGGGCATACGCCCAACATAATCCGAGTACGTAGCGCGTACGTGGCAAACCTCCCCGATGGTGGTTAAAGGTTGAGTATGCCCCGCGTAAATTTGGAGTACGTCCCGCGTATGCGTTCTATGTCTACTTGGCTGAGTTAACTCAGCAGGGTTGACTCGGTTTGGTTGACTCAATTGACTTATTGATATTAACCACTTTGAATTTGACTCTAAACATGTTTAACGAAGGGATAGTTTGTGTATTTTGAATGGTGTTTGAGAATTGGTCAAGAGGATGAATAGGTGAAGGTTAGAGCTGAGATTTGGAGTCAGGACTTTATCAGCTATTTTTCAGACTGTGAGGTGTGTTTTCCTCACTGTACTTGTGGGTTGAAGGCACCACGACCAGCCCATTGGATTGATATCCTGCTATACATTGATATACCGTCTATGGGATAGATTTGCATGATTATACGCTAGTTTCTGATATGCTTAGACTGATAGATCTATAGGAATACATGTGATTCTATCTACATGATTACCTGTATGTCTCTTATATTTTTTATATGGTATATGTTGATATATTGTGGTGGGTTGAGGTTGTATTGCTTTGTGTGGTAGCCAACAAACCCGAGAGCATTCCAAATATGAGTTGAGGGCCAGTTGGCATGCCAGACTCGTACTGAGGGTTCAGGAGCATTCCAGATACAAGTTGAGCACTAGTTGGCATACCAGGATCGTACTGAGGGCATAACGGTATTCCAGTTCAATGATTAAGTGGATCCATTGTATATTGGCATTCCATCCTGGGGTATTCCATCCCGAGGATGACTGGACCCGGGGGTTGATTGGGCCTGGGGCATTCCAACCCGATGGTTGATTGGACCTGACATGTTATTGTATATGAGATCTTATTTTGTGTTGCTACTTTAGGGGAACTGACTAAGCTTTGGATTACGGTTTTTAGTTGTTGTTTCAGGTACTTCAGATGATCGCGGGAAGTCAAAGGCATGACCATACACATCCTCTGTTTATGACTTATGATATTAGGACACTTTAACAATTTGGAAACAATGATTTTTTAAACATTTATGACTATGGGTTGTTTTTTAAATTTTAATTTATTGTGATTTTTGAGTCGTTGCAAGATTAGGGAGCAGCCAAAGCAGTTGTCAGATCAGCGGGAGACGATGAAGTATGGAGAGGATGAGAAATAGGAGAATAAACAATATTATCATCAATGAATTCTTATGTAGGAAGGTGATTAGGAGTGAATGATACAAATGGGAAAATATTTTCGTCAAACACAACGTGACGAGAGATGATGATTTTTTTAGTAGAAAGATCATAACACCGATAACCTGGATGATGAGTTGGTATCTAAGAAATACACAAGGAGAGGTGTGGGGAGCAAGTTTATGCGTTAGGTTGAGGTGGGGATAGCAAATGCATCAAAAAAATTTGAGATGATAATATGTTGGGTGTTTGTCAAAAATCTTGAAGTAAGGCGTTTGATTTTGGGTGGTGGTTGAGGGTAGGATATTCAACAGGTGACACGACATTTGGAGAGCTTTAGCCCAAAAGGTAGGAGGGAGATAAGAATGGAAAAGAAGAGTGTGAATGGTGTTGTTGATGGTTCGTAACATACACTTAGATTTTCCATTCTGCTAAGAAGTATACAGACAAGAAATGCATGGAAATATCATATGTATCATAGAGATTATGGAAATTGTCATTATTATACTCCCCTCCATTATCACACTTAAGAGCTTTTATTTCACAATTATATTGGGTACGTATGAACATAGTCACAAAAGTGAACACATTTATCAAACACTTCAGATTTTTGTTTTAGAAGATACACCCAAACATAATGAGAATATTGATCAAGAAAAATAACATAACACTTAAAACCACTATGACTCAATAAAGGGGATGTCCAAACATCATAATCAATAATGTAAAACATACAAGAGACCTTATAATATGAAATATTAAATGGAAGTCGATTGTGCTTGCCTGCTTAACAAGCAAGGAAAAGATGTTTGGACTTGTTTTTATTACAACTGATAAAACGACTAGACACTAATTGTTGAAGAACATTGTCATAAGGATGACCAAGACATTGATGCCAAATGGACGAATTAAGTACAAAAAACACTTAAGGAGACGGAGTTGTAATTGGGTAGAGATCACCCGAGCTATTAGTGTAAAGAAGAACTTGTTTGGTCTTGAAGTCCTTCACAGAAAAACCAAACACATCAAATTCAATTGAACAATGGTTATCTCTAGTAAATTTATGCACATAAACAAAAAAAATTATGATATCAGGGGTGATAAGGACGTTATGCAAATGAAGGGTGCGATGGGGGTCAATATTGTAGAGAACGGAAGAACTGGTCTTATGTACATTGATAGATGATCCATTACCAACAATAACTGAGCAAATATTATGAGAGGAATGAGAAGTTTGCAATATACCTTCATTTTCATAATTATGAGATGTGACCCACGTATCTATATAACACTCATCATTGTCTGGCTCATTGAGAGTCATAGCATGGAAGACTTGAGGGAGTTGTGTGGCTTAATCACATGATGAAGGTTGATTGACATGAGCATGTGGCTTGGTTGCTCCAAGGATATTGGACTGGTCAACTATGTTGAGTTGGAGAATGAGTGGGAAGAAGCCCATTTGTGGGAGGGTTGGACCCAGTGGCAATAAGAGCTCACACAAAACCTAGAGATGGATCCCATGGGGATGACTTGGCACATTGTTGATGTTGACATTGGTTCTGATTAGGGAGGCGGTTGCCTTGTTGTCGATTACCACCACAACCGCCATACTTATTAGCACGACATGAGTACCCCCTTCTATTACTGCTGGAACCACCACAACATGCATCAATGTAGAGAAGAGGTGGATAGGAGGCATTGTTGGAGTGATGAGGTTGGATAGGACGATATGGGTTGAGGTTTCGTTCTTCAAACTCAATCATGGAACGAACATCAGAAAACGATGTTATGGGTTAGATGTGATGGATCAGAGTAGCAATGGAGTCATAACTAGATGACAACACATTAATAGTGTAGCAATGGATTCGTACTTAGATGACACCATAAATTGCACATTAGGTAGAGAATAATTCCCACCATGAATCATAGTTATGTCGTTCCAAATCTACGATCAATGGAATAGTGGTGCAGATGTTGGTGATATCACATGGTTTATCAGACGCCATGTGGAAGAGATAGAAGAGAACGAGAGATAGGGTTGCAGAACTGAGAAGTAGAAGTAGAAGAAGGTAGGTTATAGCATAATGATCAGAGAGATAATAGGCCTGATACCATGTAATTGGGTAAAAATCCCCCGAACTCTAATTCCACAATTGAATAAATACAATACATATACCACGGAAAACACAATACAAGGAATTGGGCCGATCCTACCTATGGGCTACCAACTAAATACATAAACATATAAAATACATATACATTAACACCTTCATGCATTCAGATCGAAAGACGTTTCACATAACTATATTCCACATATGAAATCAGATTTACTAATTCTATTGATATAATCGTGGATGTCTATAAATTAGATGTTTCTCTTGTTTTATCCGCAGTTGAGTTAATGTGGTTATGTCATTGTGTCTAAGACCATCCACAATACCCACCACTAACCACTATAGTCGTGGGTGTCACGTCATCACCACTAATTACCACTAAACCTATGGGATACACACCACTACCACTCCACTCCACATCATTTTTTTAATTTTTTAATTCAAAAATACAATAAAATTTGTAACATCCCGAAAATCATGAAAAAAAATTCATTTTTAAAACCATCCCAAAATCCATAGTTCACACAAAACATACTTTCCAAAACCATAAGTATAAATCAGAGTATCCCAAAATCCAAAGTAAAATAAATATTCAGGATGATGTGCATAATCACACCATCGTCTTGCTGTTGTCCTCTAATGTACATGAAACCATAAAATCAAACGGTAAGCCAATGCTTAGTGAGTTACCCAAAAGTACACCACACAAAAACATATATACAATGCACGCAACCAGGCCTACAACACTAGGTTGGACAGCCACCGAGCCTTCAGCTACAAGCTGGACCGCTCCCGAGCCTATAGCACAAGATGTACCACTCCCTTAGGCCTAATATACCAACTGTACCGCCCGGGTATCTTGGCCTTCAGTACAAAGCAGGACTGCCTCAACCTAACCAAACAATAATATGTCGATATATGTAACCAAAATCAAATACAAGAAGTATAGTCAATCATACAGATCTGCGAGTCTAACATATAACCAGCATAGCATCATCCTATATACCAAGATACATAACCTAGTGGGTCGACATTGTTGCCTTCAACCCATGAGTACAGTGAGGAAACTCACCTCATAGTCTGAAAGATAGTTGAACTGATCACTTCTCCAAACACTATCTCTAGAGGTCACCTATACAATAAACATGGACCTAGTCTCAATCTACTATTCAAATTACCCAAATGACCTAAAGTCGTACTTGGTCAAAGTCAACGGTCAACGGTCAAATGTCAAAGGACCACATATAGACTGAGTACGCCCTGCGTACCAGCTCTACGCCTTGCGTAGAGCATTGCTTGGCCTCTACGGGACAACAAAGAGCTACGTGTTGCGTACCCATATATACACCCTGCGTATTTACGCTGAAGCCAAATATTCCATTAAGTTCTTAATACAGAAAGGCATCACCTCCAACTCTCAGATCTAGTCTTAATAGATGTCCTAAGTGAGAATGCTCCAAACTTTATGCCTTTGCATGGCTAATCAAAGCTCAAGAGCAAACCCTAACCTTACAACATCTTCTAAGGATCTCAAACTCATGCATGGATGGTTTGATATGACCAAGATACTATTTTTATGACTTATTACACTCAAATACTTCTGGAAATGCACTCGACAATCTCGAGAGTCGTTCATACTCAAATGGACCAAAATAATGGTACAAAAGGGCATATTTTCAACATCTAAACAAGATCTAACAATGAAAGTATAAAGGTACAAACTGTATACCTTCTAAAGATGAACGAGGGGGAAAACTTCCAGATCCAAGGTTTCTTCAAGCTCCCAAGCAACTCCACGCCTTCTTCTTACTTTAAAAGGACCCAAAGAACTCTCTTTAAGCTCATAGTGCACCAAAATAGGGTTAGAGTTTCAAGAGAGACATTAGGGGAAATGGATGATGAGGATGGAAGGCTTTCATGAAGGCTAAGGCCCTTACATAGGGCTCAAAACCCGAAAATTAGGGTTTATACTTTATCCACATACGCCCTGCGTACTTAAGATGTACGCCATGCTTAAATCATTAAAGGACCATCTTTAGTAATCCATCTATGCAGTACGTAGAAGGGTATCTACGCCCTGAGCAGATCAAAACTCAACACTTAAACTTAAAAATTAAAGAAATGGATTTACATGCAAGTACCAGGTGTTACAATTCTCCTCCACTTGAATCAGACTTCGTCCTCGAATTTCGGTGTTGTAAATAAAACTGGGTAATGCTCTCGCATCTTTGCCTTGGGTTCCCAAGTCCACCTAAAGCCCTTCCTATGCTACCACTAGACATTGACTAAAGGTACCACCTCATTACACAATGCATTCGTCTTCCTCTCCAAAATAGCCATCGGCCTCTCCATATAATTCAGGCATTCATCGACCTAAATGTCATCAATGGGAACCACCACGAAATCATCAACCACACACTTCCAAAGCTGAGAAACATGGAAGGTGTTTTGAATCTGACTGAGCTCCTCATCCATATCCAGTCGATAGGCTACCTTGCCGACCATGGCCACTACTCGGAACAGTCCAATAAATCAGGGACCTAACTTGCCCCTCTTCCTGAAGCGTATAACACCCTTCTAGGGTGATACCTTTAGTAAAACCATATTTTTGACGTGGATTCTATCTCGGATCATCGTCGATCGGTATAACTCTTTTTTCGGCTCTGGCCTGTCTGCAATCCCTGCCTAATCTGTTGGATAAGTTGCGTAGTCTGAAGGACCACCTCGATCCTACCAATGACTCTGTGGCTGACCTTTCCGCAACAAACTGGTGTACGACACTTCCTCCCATAGAGAAGCTCAAAAGGTGGTGCACCAATACTAGAATGATAGCCTTTGTTGTAAGAAAACTCAACTTGGAGAAGGTAGGAATCCCAACTCCCACCGAAATTATTGATGAAAGTCGTCAACATATCCTCGTGCGTCTGAATGATCCGATCACGCTTTCCATCAGCCTAAGGGTGATAAGTCGTGCTGAAAAGTAGTCTCGTACCCAACTCCTCATAAAACTTCTGCCAAAACCAAGAAATAAACCGCTCATCGTGATCATACAATAGAGACTAGTACAACATGGTGAGAGACAATCGCGCGCACATATATGTTGGCCAATCTCTCGACCGAAGAACTCTCCTGAATGGAAAGAAAGTGGGAACTCTTGGTCAACCGGTCAACGATAACCCAAATTGCATCAAAACCCTTGGCCTTCCTCGGCAACTTGGTGATGAACTCCATAGTGATATGTTCCCATTTCTACATGGGAACCTTTAAGGGCTGCAACTTACCATGTGGCCTTTGGTGCTCAGCCTTGACCATTCGACAAGTCAAACATCTCTCCATGTACCATGCAATCTCTCGCTTCATTCATGGCCACCAACCTAAGTTTCAAGTCCTGATACATATTTTTGGCTCCAGGGTGAATCGACAACTTGGACTTATGTGCTTCCTCTAATACTATCTGTCGGACCCCACCAAAAAATGGCACCCATACCCAACCGCACTGGGTCAAAAGTTCACGACTGTCGGTAGAAAACCTATCAATCTCACCCTTGATCCTTTCATGTTTTGTAATTTTCCTTCTTGACTCCCTCGGCTTGAGCCTCCCAGATCAAATCCAGAAGTAGTTAGTCGATGCTCATCCTCAAAAATTTCCCTCGAGTAGGAGTACTAGCAGCCTTATGGCCCAAAGCATTGGCTACCATATTGGCCTTCCCCATATGATTAAGAATCTCACAATCAAAATCCTTGACTATGTCAAGCCATCTACACAACTTCATGTTCAGATTCGCCCGATCCATAAGATATCTCAAACTCTTGTGATCCGTATAGATGGTATAATGGACCCCATATAGATAATGTCGCCAAATATTAAGGGAAAAAACACGCCCCCTAACTCCAAATCACGAGTCGGATACCTAACCTCATGAGGCTTCAATTGGTTGGATGCATAAGCAACAACTCTACCTCTCTACATGAGAACCTCCTCTAAACCTGTGATTGAAAAATCACAAAATCCTCAACACCCTCAGGAAGGGTTAATACTAGGGCCTCACATAACTTCCTCCTCAGAGTGTCAAATGCAACCTATTGCTTAGGACCCCAATAGAAATCCACACCCTTCTTCGTCAGGCAGGTCAGAGGAACACCAATCTGGGAGAAATCATGATAAAAACTCTAATAATAACCAACCGATCCAAGAAAAATCCTAATCTCAAACAGGAACTCTAGGACCTCCCACTGCTCACTATTTCGATCTTGGTTGGATCAATCAAAATCCCATTCTGATTGAAGATGTGTCCAAAAACGTGGACCTCTCGTAACCAGAACTCACACTTGAAGAATTTGGCATAATGCCTCTCCTATCTTAGCACCCCACATAACTCTCTAAGATGCTCCTCATGCTGCTCCATGGTCTTAGAGTAGACCATAATATCATCAATGAAGACCATAACTGGCCGATCAAGCATCAGTCTACACACTCGATTCATCAAATCCATGGACGTTGCCGGTGCATTGGTGTCACACCCTAAAACCGGAACGGCGGAAACGTTCTGGGGTGGATGGCGTCATCTCAAGTATCACAACATATGTAGTATAGTAATCAAAGTACAACAACCATTGCATTAATAGTAATAATTTTACATCGATTACATGTTATAATAATATCAAAGTAATTACAGAACATAACATAGATGCAGCTCGGTACTAGGCTGTCTCCACAAAAGCTCCTGGGATGTACCTGTCTATCGTTGACCTGAGAATACAAGTTATTTTGAAAGCGAGTATCAGCATCTTTATAATGCTGGTGAGTCCATAAGTATTTAGTGTCATTTGTGTAAGTAAGCATTATTATTCAAAATAACTTTATGAAAGATAGTAGTTTAGAATCTACGGTGTATTGGCGCCCTTTCCAGAAAATCCTATATTTTCCAAAAAAAAAAAGCAGTCTTCCACCAAGACCCGACAGAGTTATGTTTTAAGGAGAAATTTTCATCAAAATACTATCATTACCAAAATACGGTATTGACTTTTAAAGGAATAATAAGAACATCACAAGTAAATATGCTAGGGGAAAATAACATATGCCTTAGCAGTGATACTGCTGACTAAGGCAAAAGAAATCATAGACTCCAGGAGAGTATCGATTGAATGATACGCCTGGCTCAGTCTAACAAAAGGAAGCACAGACTCCAGACAGTATCGAATGAACGACACAGCTAGCAAAGTCTAAAACAAGAAAATACAGACTCCAGACAGTATCATATGAACGATACATCTAGCAAATTCTAAAACAAGAAAATACAAACTCCAGACAGTATCAAATGAACGATACAGCTAGCAAAGTCTAAAACAAGGAAACACAGTGATAAATCTTGTTACCTTAAGGCCATGAATTATAAGGTAAACATGGATATACTCGTAACCATACTGATTGACCATAGAGTACTTGACGCCCTGCAAGCGTCGGAATGAATGTGACATTTGTCACCCCTTGGCTTGGTCGGCCGGGGACTATAGCTAGCAGTCAGGGTGTGGGAGTGTCAGTCCCATATAGATCTATACACACAATGTCCGCTCTCCCTCCAGGAGACTCTGGTTACCAACTTGACAACGGGGAAATCTGTGTCCTGAAGATGCATCTCGTATTCTGAATTCTATTAGAGGTGTTGGACTAATGATATAGACTCGCGAATGAACTGACTCCTTTGGAATTCTCGTACTAGAAAGAGTAAATAGAATCTCCTAACTATTCCTATAATAGTTACTAGTGTCTCTGGTCTATGAACGTTGACTGGAAGGATGCCCTTGCTACCCAAGGGAAAAGAATTGGTTGATAGAAACCTTTATGTCCATATATGTATACATGATATATAACTAATGTTTAAACGACCTTCGGACGGATAACCGATACCCACCAGACCACATCCCAACGAGGAAAAGGAAATAGGGCGAACTAGCCTTCCTAAGTCCTTTAAACATTATTTATATAACTATTCAAATATAGGCATGCATTTAACAAAGTAAAAGCATAGAAAGAATACTTTGACGAAACCTTTGGAAAACTTTCATACATAAGAAATTTATGACTTGATGTCATTTTGTAAAACAAGTTTTGAAAACCTTTGGAATCCTTTGAAAAACCATTCAGAAACAACTTTGAAAGTGGTTTTTAATAAATAGTTTAAGTAAAGAAAACCTTTGGAAAACCTTTAACAAGAAAGTTCGACTTGATGTCATTCTATAAAACAAACTTAGATAACCGTTGAAAACATTCAGAAAACCTTTCGAATACTTACGATAATCTAACAGAAATACTCATATTTTAACAAGAGTTGAAAACGAGATTGGAAAATCTTAAGCTGGATAAAACAGTTTACCATGCAAAAAGCCATTTTGCTATACAGTTATCAATCACATGTGATTTATCTAATAACTGTACAATTCAACTTGTATTCCCCCTATAAAAGCAGTTAAAATCATTTAAAAGGTTGATTTAGGGGTATGAACTCACCTGACGTTGGCGTTTCGGATGAATGGACGGTATAGGATGCTAAGTGTCAAGTGAGGACTTGACTACACACGTGACGCCTATTTAACATGTAATGATACATTTAAGTATCCAATTAGTCATTGAATAACTAATTAAGCAAGTAAAGATGTCATATTACATGAAAACACTTTGCTACAAGTGCTAGGAGTACCAAGGGTTGCATATAAGGTGTGTATGGACTCACATTGGAGTTTACTCTTCAAATGATGGCCTTTATGGGTGTTTACGGTTTCAAGACCACTTCCCCCGTGAGTTTACGGTCGTAAACTCATGGTAGTGGTGTCATGGGATGTTTAAAGGTCTTATCTCACTCATAGAATCATGCTAGAGTCGAATCAAGGGCTAAGGAAGTGATTTGGGGCTCAAAATGGACACAATAGGGAGTTTATGGTCCTTGGACCACTCCTTGGGGAGTTTACAACCGGAAACACATGAGTTTACGGTCGTAAACTCATGTTAGTCCATTCCTTTTGTGCTTTCGTGGTTCTAGGCTATGTAGGCAAGGTTCTAGTCACTTATATGAGCATAGGAAGGTGTTAAAGGCACTTAAACACCTTGGAAAGGTGTTTACGGTTTTGGGAGACCTTCCCAAACCTTAAACTCAAGTGTTGCTCATTTGGGCATGTTTTGGTGCATCACATGAAGGAATACAAGGTTCTAGGCACTCATGGAAGCTTTTGGAGGTGTTTAAGGGGTAATTTAACACCCAAAAAGGTGTTTATGGTCCTTGAAGGTGGGTTTACGGTCCAAGAATATTCTTGGGCCATAAACTCATGTTTACTCCTCATATGTTAAGATTTTGGTGTTCTAAGTCCTTTCATGTAGGCCCCTAAGTCATAACTAAGCTCCATAAGTGGTTTAGAAGGGTTTTGGTGCTCCAAAACCCCATTTAAGGGTGTTTGCGGTTTTGGGATAGCTCCTGGACCGTAAACACATGTTCTTGGTCCTTTTGGATGATTTAGACACAGATCTGGAGGATAAACAAGCTAGACTACAAGTTAGGAAGGTTAATTTACCGTTTTGAAGCTCGAAGGGGCGATTTTTGACCAAAACCCGTTTTGTAGAGAGAGAAAGTAGAGAGAGAAGGCTCCTAAGGTGTGAAAAAGGTTGGGATGAAACCCACTCAACCCTTATATAGGGTTGAGTTTACAGCCTGGGTGGGGGTCCACCCAACACCAACCGCAAACGGGGTTTTTCGCGACTTCCGTTAAACACGGCAAATTTTAAATTTTACCTCCTTATTTTTGGTTCGCTTGACGAATATTATTTAAAATATTCCAACAGGTTCAAATCCGGTCAAAAATATTTTTTGGATAAGTTTGGCTAATTTTTGACGTGCTTAATTACGACGTTAAAACTAACGGAAATTTTGGGTTGTCACATCATCCCCCCGTTAGAGGGAATTTCGTCCCGAAATTAGGGTTTAAGTAATGAAGTAGGCATGAATGATTGAGTAATGTGATGAGGGTAATTCCTATTCGAATGTTCCTCGCACTCCCAAGTGAACTCCGGTCTTCGCTTGGCGTTCCAGCGAACCTTCACTAGTGGGATGCGGATTCATTATGCTCGCTTGATTCATCGGTTCACAGTTTCCTACGGGTTTTTATACGAAGTTAGGGTTCCCAATGATTTCTGTTACAACGAGTGGGTTTTTACAAGTTACGTCGGACAAATGCTTTGTCCATGCTGGAGACGCGAATAGACTACGGTGGAATTTATGGAATTCCGAAAGTAGTCGTGGTCTGACCAGGGTTAGACCAATTCTTATAAAGAATCTCGGATGGTCCTAAGCTCTCAGAAAGATAGAGCTTTTAAGTTCTCATAACATAATGTACTTCTATGGTGGGATCATCACTGGCGTGATCGCCATTTTGAAGTTCCAAACGTTCTCTCATACCGGGGGTGTAGTTCTTCGGGTTGGTTCTTAGAAAGCTCATGTTGTTTTCGGATTCGTGTTTCCTACTGATTGGCTTTTGGAGGTTTTCTGGATCATCGGATGTATTGACTAAACACTGGCATGTAATTGGTTTCGTGGCATCTATCTCAACTTAGTGCAAAATGGACCTGCACTTCTGATTCTTGAGGTGTTTATAACAGAAACTCTCAAAGTTAGTGAGACCTGGTTTTAGCAGACGATGTTTAGAAAGTTTTAATTTTTGATCATCGTCTAACAGATGCTTTCACAGAACGATTCCTAACTGGAAAGGATCATGCTCTTACTCGCTTCGTTGTTTCATGAATAGTAAATTCTGCTTAGGGCTAACTCGGTCCTTAGAGATTTTCTGAAGTGTTGGGCTATCTCGGGAGGTGGTTCTACTATTTCTGTGTGAGATAGTATTCTTGGAACACCTAGTAGTCCAATGAATCTCTAAGACATGCCCTATCTTCTAAGGCGTCGGTTTATTTCAGTAGCAGACAGCGCGTGTTCTTGTATAACCCATCGACTAACACCTAGACTAGTGTCCAGTCTATAATCTCTTTGAGATCTGGGTTATAAGGCTTAACGCAACCTACTTTCGCACTTCATTCAAGTATTCTTGGCTGCGGAGGTTATCCTGTGGTTCTTGGCATTCTAGGATTCACTTCGGAGAATGCAGTCTATTGTCTACAGGGCGGCGGTGACTTCTTCCACGTGAGGAGGCGGAGTGTCATAGGCACTACTTGTCAGTAACAGGGTAGACGAAGTGCTTGAGTAGTGCGAGCATCTTCTGCAACTACTCTTCCGGTGGTTCCGAGTTTCCTCGATATAGATTAAGTCTAGGAAGTATAGGGTTCCGTCACTCAGAACTTCTAATCTCCTCATCCACTCTTCTCAGAGTTTAAATTATCGCAGCTTCCAGGTTTCCGGAATATCTGCTGAGATGCTTAATTCGTGGGATTAAGCGTGAATGGATGGTTCGTAGTCAATGTCCTTTACTCTTACGACACAGATTTCTTTACCAACTGAGGGTGTTAGCTACTATGTTGGCTTAACCGGGATGACCACAAATTTCGGATTTGTGGTCATTATAGTAGCTCAACCCGCAGTGGTTCTCTTGACTCTAGTTTCTATTCTATGGGATAGGATGAAGGGTTTTACTATGAGGTTCGTGGTAGAGCTCATACTTGGCTTAACGATTAATACTTGGTGTATGCAAGCCGTATATAATTGAGATCGACGGGATGTTCAGTTGTGCGACTCCACCCCAGACCCACAACCCAACGAGGAACAGGGAGTAGGGAGGAAGCACACATCTTAAATCTTTTTGATCTCAATTATATACCACCCTTATGCATATACTCAGTTATAGTAGTCAGTCCCATGATTTCTATCCTCTTGATTCACGAACCTGATTGTGAGGTGCGAAGGGTCTTTCTGGGGGATCTACGGAGCAGGTTTCGGGTGGTTATCATCTTCTGGAATACCTGCAGTGTCTTTCGCTTCGGTTTCTATCTATCTAAGAAGGGTTGGTTAACAGCGCGCGATACCCTACTCAGGGGTATTTCGGAAAGTTTTTAGATAAGAGCGACGACCGACAGATCGCATTAGGTTTTATTATTATTAGGTTCGGAAGAACCTTTATTTGCCGAAATGGCTACAGCGAAAGTTCTTTTCACACAACACTAGGAATTTACACATGGTTGCACTAAGTCGAACCATGATCTATAGAGGCGTCGAAGTTGGCATACATCGACATGACATAGAATGAGGGTTGATAGGGCCATGTGCTGAACGGGCACACAAGTTCTTGGCGTCTCAGGTTTCGTCCATGGTATCCCTGTCGCAGATACTTGGACCGATAGAGTTGACACGGAACTATAGAGGGTCCTGAGGTTTCGGAATAATGTACTTCTCATGAATGGATTCTCATGAGGCCTCTCTGTAATCGCCTAGTATACACTAGTCATGTATAATTAAGGTGGGAAGAACTGTTGACTGAGCGACTCCGCCCTAAATCCACAACCAAACGAGGAACGGGAAATGAGGCAGCATCACTCACTCGAGGTCTATCCATCCTAATTTCTTAACGTATATACCGAGCCATTATAGCTTTACCTGATGAAATTTTGAATTCTTACAACAGTGCTGCGACTTTCGCCTTAACAGGGGAGTAATTACTTTTAGAATTAGCCTTTTAATGTTTTCGGTTAGTTATCTAGGATTGAGAGACGTACCAAAAAATCTACCGGGTTCCTTGATGCTTCTCCCTTAGCATTAGAGTTAGACTCCTCCTGTGCCCTTGTCATTTCTTTCAGTTGGGCAGTCTCGCTTTAGGTGCCCAATCTCACCACATAGATGCCATACTGGATTGGTCGCCACATTGGTGGTAGATGTAATGATCTCACCCGGGGTTCTGCAGATGCGAGCGGTATGCCCCTTCATGTTGCACCTAACACAAAGGAGTTCTCGACAGGAACCATGATGATGGTAGCTACACTTGCTGCAATGGGGAAGGCTTCCTAGGTATGGTCTTCTTGAAGTCGGGATGGATGGTTTGACAGGGGTATTGACTACCTCAGCTCGTTGCCCTTTGGATGGTCCTTGAGTCGAGGTACTTCCCTCTTCGCTATTGAACTTTCTTTTCAGTGGATCTGGTCGGGGTTCTTGGGTGGCTGGGTACGCAGGTGTTGGTTGCTGTTGTCCATTGCTTTGATCGGGAATCCCGATAGGGCTCCTGGTAACATTGGCGTTGTTAGCATTCAGATGAGCCATGACAGCTGCTACGGCTACTGAGATTGCAGCTTGGAACGTAGCTTCATCGAATAGGGAGTCAGTTTCTTGCCATCAGATTGGTTACGTTTCTTCGGAGGCATGGTTTTTCCTACATGGAAAAGGAACACAAGCTGGTGAGAGACGATGGTTAACCCTGGACGTATCTATTCTGACTGTATTAGGCATAGATTTCTCCCGCGCCTCGAATATTGGTTATCTGAGTGTCAACCTACATCCCTATGATGCAGTCCGGGTATCAAGGTAGGAGTAAGAGTCTCGGAAAGCCATAAGATGGGGGTCGTTCCTACTAAGTTATCTTTATGCTGGAAAGTTTCACTCTCCGACTTGGAAAGATTTGAGGGAAGTTCGGAACGAGGATCACGGAAGAAAAGGGCTCATGAAAACATATGGCTAAACACCCTCAATCGCGGTTTTGAAATCCGATCTAATCGTATTACTTACGACGGGAAAGGCGATTTACCTAACACATAGTGTGAGTAGTGTAATCACTAACTCACTAAATTGTATTATTTTATGGGTGTATTAGCGCGACAATAACGAGGAAAAGACAGTTCTCGGGTTCCATGTATTGGCTCCCTCTGTCTACCTCATATCCTTGACTGGGACCGGTGTTGGTTTTCCTCGGGTAGTTACTTAGGGTTCTCTTCTCATGTAGACATATTGAATTTCTACTATGTCTTACTTCCGATCCTGACTCTGGGTGTCATCGCTTCATGATGGATGACTGGAAATCTTGGAAGTTCAGGCGAATTTCCCACCGGTGTCCCTAAAAGGTATAGGCACTTGGTTGTTTCAATAGTCTCGTCCTAGTTCATTTATTTCTGAACTGGAAATCTTCTCAATGAACCTCTTCTGGGTCTGAATCAACTCTTCTGTCGAACACCGAAGTGGATAAGGTTTTCTACAATGTTCGTGCGAGAATGGAAATGTCTAGAGAATCCTAAGAAATTATTAACATTTCGCTGGGTGATCCATATCGAGTCCTGCTACAATTACATAGGGCGCACAAATTATATATAACTTAGATCCGATAGGCCTTCGAATATGTGATACTACTCTATAACCACATCCCAACGAGGAAAAGGAAGTAGAGCGAAACCACACATTCTTAGTCTATGGGATCCTTATTATATATAACCTTGGAAGTATACCCTCTGTAATCGTAGGTATATCAATAAGGATCTTTTTAGTTTTTCACACAAGGTTATCTATGGATTCTAAAATACCCCTATGGTATTTTAATTTCTTGTTTGATTCTTAACTTCTAAATACGATTCTAGGATTAATGTGAGTCTTTTAGTATTCCAAAATACTCCCATAGTATTTTAAACTTTATGTTTGGCTCTAGCATTCCTATTTGGTAAGGTTCAGACATGTTGCAACACCACCATCACTCCCAAGCACACGTTCATCACATCTCGAATAAATGTAGTTGATCAAGTTACATTTATTCCAGCTTACGATTACATAAATTCCCAAGTTTGACGGTAATGCTCAACATCCGAAGACTTTTATTCTTGTTCTTCTTGTGATACTTTGTTCGGGTGTTTAGATTCTAGATGTTCTTATACTTTGGTAAAATATGGTTATATTTTAAAGTATAATGCTTGGTCAGAGTGTTTTATCCCTATGTATTTATAGTTTGTATATCTTTTATGAATTGATATACTGAGCTCACTATAAACAATGCTCTAATACCAATCTGTCACACCCAAAACCGGAACGGTGGAAACGTTCTGGGGTGGATGATGTCATGTCAAGTATCACAACATATGTAGTATAGTAATCAAAGTACAACAACCATTGCATTAATAGTAATAATTTTACATCGATTACATGTTATAATAATATCAAAGTAATTACAGAACATAACATAGATGCAGCTCGGTACTAGGCTGTCTCCACAAAAGCTCCTGGGATGTAGCTTGGAAAATCTTAAGCTGGATAAAACAGTTTACCATGCAAAAAGCCATTTTGCTATACAGTTATCAATCACATGTGATTTATCTAATAACTGTACAATTCAACTTGTATTTGATGGTTTTTATGCATAAGAACAATCCTATGTGCTCATACAAACCCTAATGCTTGGATCTAGGTTTCTCTATTGTACATGTTTGAATCCAAGACTAATAAACTTAGATCTAACATATTATAAACTGAATTAGGGTTTATAGAATTACCTTTGATTGTTATATAGCAATAACAATCAATTCCTTGCTTGGATTGGCTTCAAAAGCTTAGTGCCTCAAGTGTTGCACCTCTAATGGAGTCACAAACACCTTATGCAACTTGGATGAAGAGGAAAAGAAGAGAGGCTGCCCAAAAACGACTAGAAACCCTAGAGAATCAGTTCCACACGTTTTTGGAGTCTAAGGGGTCCTTTATATACTTGTGTGGGCTGCTAGGGTTTCAGTCAAAACCCTAATGGACAGCTTAAACTCTAAGCAGCCCATGGAACCTTCTGGATAAAGACCATGGACGAAAATATGATGGGCTTCCATCATAATTTCGTTCACCCCTTATTCCTTTAGCATTCCTTAGCCCAATAACTCAATTATCCAATAATTGCAGTCCAGTCCCCTAAATTTAATTAATCTCTTTTAGCCACAAAATTAATTATCAATTAATTCTTGACTAATATTAATTAAACAATATGATTTCTCCTTTAATATATTATTCTCATAATATATTAATAAATCATATTTAAACCTCTCTCTTCTTAATTCATCCTACATATTACTATGGTGAAGGCAACCCAAAAGGACCATGCTCATAACCGGGTCAAGTACATACCAAAATAGTTATGGACTTAGACACTAATCCAACAGTCTCCCACTTGGATAAGTCTAATAACTATTTTCCGTATGACTTCAGAACCTAATCAGCAATCGTAGCTTTCAAAAGCCGCTATCAACTCTAATCTTATCAGATAGCGTGTCCTCTAGATAAGGGATCGTATATTCCTCCATTCTCAAGATATCGTATAGACAAAAGACATGAATTTCAATTATTCTCTCTATACTGTTTCCCGACTTCCGATTTATGACGACTGATAACAGACTACAATTGAACACATCAACTTAGTCCCGGCTTGGCCAAGCGCTTAGGTGTCATCACTAAATCATCGAGAGGCCTACAGATATCGCTTTTATCCCACTTTGAGTAAAAGGAATGGATAAACTTTGACTCATATGCTTGCTTGCATTCACTGATCGAATCATACACAACAATAAGTTTTATAACACCAAGTTACTGGTGCGTTTACTTATTATCAATGTGCAACCGACCAACAAATAACAACTCACACGTCTCGGTTTCAAGAATATACAATATTATCGTCTCACTAATCACTCGTGATAAATCTATGAAGTGATCCAAGTGAGCGTGGGTTTAATCCAATACTCTAATCTTATCAAAGCACTCATGAACTCTGCAGCAAACTTGTGCTATGTCTAAACACTTCAGACAATCTACAGACAAATTCATGACAGTCTTCCTTCATACTTACTTCCAACGTATGACCGACTGTGGATGTTTAAATAACCTAGTTATTCTGGAAGTCAAAACATGCAAATTGAAACATAACAATAATACTTAATCCTATATGGCCTCAAACTTGTGAGAGTAAATAAAACACTTCTATTTAACCACCATATTGATTACTCATTATTATCGTGTACTGTTTCAGAAAATCAACTTATTACTCAAATTACAACAATAGCTATCCCATGCATAAAGCATGCACACTATGTTTCCTATTGTCCTTACTTTGTGAAATAGATTAATTGAAAAACCTTTTCAATAATGCTCATTTCACAATTCCCAATCCTTATCATTAGTGTAAGAACACAAGGTTCTTTGCTACTATTAGAATATGCTAGATTCTAACATCTTATGCAACGATCCTTTCATAAAGTCATAGCACAAAAGTCACCAAGACTTGGCTAATGAAATTACAAAGTACTCTCTCAGAAATTGTTGCAAGACAATTCCATAGACGCGAAGTCTCACATTCAAAGTACATTCCTTTGAACATCCTTCTTGCATAAAAGTTTCTAATCTAGACATAGACTCTCAACATCCAACTTCCAATATGGAAACATTTCCATATTTGCCAAATGACAACTCATTCTTAATAGAATCTTATCTATTCATAATAATGTCAATATGGTCCATCCAATACCATACTTCCAACTACTCACAAGCGACCAATCCTCAGCGAACTTTGGATCGTCCTTTGATAGTTGTTTAATTATTTTAGTCAAAACTGATTCTAATCCTTTTTCCCACTTAATGCGCTAGACATTTGGAAAATTTTAGAATGGTCAAATATTATAACATTTGCAATCGATCCTATACCCGAAGCGTATGGGACACGATGCATAATGTCTTACATAAAGATATGATACTTTACCAATCTTTTGCCATAATATTTTATGTGTCATGTTCTCACAATTCGAACTATGAAGAGGGATGCCGTAATCAGAATCGAATTTTAAGAACACACAATGTATCCTTTGACTGAAAATATTAAAATTTCTCAATCTAAGCTTTAGATTATGAAATGAAGTATAATATTCTCTCCCTTAATTATATTAAAACAACTTTCCAACCCATGCAACTTTGCAAATTGAATCTTTGTTTTTCTATAATTAATATTGCTAACTTGCAATACTCGCCATAATAATCATACAAGCATAACACTTATGCTCCTACTATCATGATGATTATTATCATATAAGCATAACACTTATGCTCCCACTAGCTTTGACATGTATTCAGAAAACAAATGAACTTTCAGAAAAACAATGCCTATTGAATTTCTGAAATTCATATTTCTAATACCAGATGCTTCGATAAGCCTTTATCTAGGCTTCTTAATCTTATACACCTTTGTCTTAGATAGCTCATATGTGTGTTTAAACAATTCAGAACTTATGTTACTAAGTTCCAAATGTTGAAACTAATTGCCAAATCTCATAATTCAAACTATGGAAAGGGATGTCGTAACCATAATCGAATTTTGAGAATACAATTTTCACAATCGCTATCTTCTTAAAATCTCTTTTAGTGAAAGCATTTCCTCACAGTCATTTTCATGAAGGAGGGAATCTTATGACACTTAGATTTTATGGTGTATGAGTTCCTATCCATGTGAATTTGCCAAAACCAAGGTTTGCAACAAATCCAAACTCATATGGACTGAACTTTCTTAATCTTGATTTCTTGCCTTATGGTAACACGAGTGTCCACCATGTCTTCCAAGTCGTTTAGTAACTTGTCCTTACATATCAATGTAATTTCCATCGACTAAGGCTCTAGTATGCATTCAAATGAGAACTCATAGAACTCACATACGCAATTAACTCAATTGGAATGGCACAAAAACAAAATAATGTCAGCACAATAGGTTGCAAACCTCAAGTCATGTGCTAGTGATGATTGATAATGTATATTCTTGATTTGTTCTTGAAACCTTTCAAGACCATTAAGACTCCCACTGACTCCTTGACATATAAGATTCTCTTGTCAAGAAACATTTCTTGACAAAGAAAATATTCAAGAGTTAGTGTAGTTCTTATCAAGACAAAACACTTCACAAATTGGTCCTAGTTGGTCTTTGTCTTATCTAAGACATCACAACTTACCAATTTCTAATGTGCAAGAATAAGAAAACTTTTCCAAATTCCACATTTGATGAGTGTTATAAACCTACTTAAGACTTGTCACTTAATGTCACAATCTTGGAGTATGACTCTAAGACTTGATATTGGAACGAAGTATGATTGACTCTTTGATTTAACCATTTCTACAATTCTCGATTCCTCTTCTTAGACATGCAAATGCACTAAGACTCACTTAGAGGATCAATTGAGATATGGTTCTTAATCATTAAGACTTCATCATAAAACACAATAAAAGGTACTCTCCCTTCTTCTTAGAAAAGAGAAACTTTTATCTTTCTGCCTTCTTGATTCTTCTTTATTCGTTCTACTATTCATTGAAACCCTTTCAATCAACTCATAATTACACTTAAGTATAATCATATTTACTAAACTTTAGTAAATCATGACGAATATCTTTGTCATTCTTGTGGTGGACTTGATCAACGCACAACCTAGTGTACTTGATCTTCCTAGTCCTTCAATTGACACCTTGTCAAAGAATTAGTCTAAGTTTCCCAAATGTGAAAGTTTTTCATTCGTCATACAATACACGTTGCATGATTCCAAGTTTTTGTCCAATTGAAACTTGGGTGATGAGAAACTCTCCCTATTTGGTAAACTTTTGATATGTCCACAAATAACATAATTAAGAATCAAATCCATTGTTGCTAAAAATAGAAACATTCAAACATCATTTTTTTTTCATACATGCCATTGCAAGGATAAATAAATAAGATAAAATCAAAATTCATTTTATTGCGGAAAAAATTTGTCCTTACAATGCAATTCAATTGAAAAACTATGTTATTACATATTTCTTAACAATCTATTCTAACTCCAAGTAGTAGCTCAAGAATCCATTCTTCAAGTAATGCGATCGAAATCCATTTCTTCATGATTGATTCAACTCACTTCTTCCCTCAAGCTTCCTCTCTTTTCTTCGATCCTACAAAACATCAAAATGTAATGTTATCACATCATGTATTAAGAATCTAGAATAGGAACTCAAAAGAGTTAGATAATGGATTTTACCTGAAGCAGAGCCATACGTCTTGACTCTCCCATCTCTTAGATCTCTCAGGTAGTTAGGGCAGCTTCGTCTCCAATGCCCCTTCTCTTGGCAATAAAAGCAAATGGACTCCTTTGGCACAGCACATCGGACAATCACAGACTTAGTTCTTTCTACACTTCCAATGTTGCCAGTGTCCATTGAAGTTTGGGAGTTTGATTCACCAGACAAGTTTGCTTGACCAGCACGCCAAATCATTGCTGATTCAGCAGCTATAAGCAAATAGGTGAGATTAATGAGGGTCACGTCGTGATCCATCATATAGTACTCTCTAACGAACTCACTATATGATTCAGGAAGTGAATGAAGAACCCAGTCAGTAGCCAACTCGCTTGAAATCTCGACACCCAACATGCTTAACCTATCAATGTGTGACTTCATCTCTAAGACGTGTGCACACACAGGTTTCCCATCTTCGTGTTTACTTGCCAAAAGGGCTTGAGTGAGCTTGAACTTTTCAAGCCTTTGAATTTGTGGTTCAGGGAGAATGATTGGAGGAGGTGGAGAAAGTGAAGCATGACTCTCATTTCCTTGATCGTATCTCGAAACGTCATCTCCATTTGGAAAGCTTGTTCCAAAGGATTTGGGAAGACCATTGTAAGATTCAAACATCTACAAAACGGGAGAAAATTCAAGTTATGTTGATTAGAATTCTTGATGTAACACCCAAATGAAACATCAAGCTAGGATCCAACACAATATTCTACAACCTAAAAAAGGGATGCCGTAATCTAGTTGCAAAATATTTGAAGGTAGGTAAATGACGATTTACCAATTTCCACCATGAAAAATGAAAAGGAAGTTTAAGTTTTAAATGAATTGAAACTCCTAGATCTTTTGAGATTCATTGAACTTTTCAATGGCATGTTTAATCTCGATTATGCCCTACTATTTGTGATTGGGATGCCGAGGATCACATACAAGGTGTGAATAACCATACGAATCACGTGGTGCACCCAATGCTACTATCACCTAATCAATGTGCCGGTTAGCCACACACGCTCCATTGATCTATGACAAACATCGAGTCACCCTTCGCTACCAATGTCATCCCCAAATTAGTGTGCCGGTTAACCACACACGCTCCACTAACGTTTGACAGGGGTACGAAGTGTAATTCTATGGATTAGCATACAATTTCACATTTTTCCTAAAGTAACTATGATTTGGGAATTTGAAAAAGCATTTAGTTACTTTGTACTTCATTATACTTATAATGGAAGGTTTCTGTCCTATCCTACCCATTCGGCTAACGACCTTCCACTAGTCAAGAGTGCGGTGGGTAAGAGTGGATACCCATTCAATCGCCATTTTATAGGCAATTTCCTTAAACACCCCTTATAGACCAGCTTCGTGAATGAGGCCTACTAACGGTAAGACTGACTGTTTACTCATATATAATACTAGACTTTTAATGTTATATATAGTATAGGGTGTATTTTACACTTTTAAAATACTAGGTGGTTTAACTTAGTAAATTATACTTTTAATTTAATTAAATGTAAACCAAAAACTTTATGGGTTTATTAAATCACTTTTAATTATACACTTTAATTAATTAACAAAACCATAAGGGTGTGATTCGAACTTTTCAAATTACTAGGGTTTTAGAATTTAACATTTCAAAATTAAACTTATAATCAACTTTTAAATTCCAAAACTTGAGGGCAAGTTTTGAAACATTTCAAAACATTAGGGATCAAATAACAAATAATTCAAATTAAAAAATTAATTTCATAATTATCTACATTTGACCTAATCTTATTTTAGTCATTAAATAATTACCAAATAATTTGAAATAATCCATATTTATCATATAAACAACCAATATTTAAAATATTTAAAATTATCTATTGTTTTGGCAAGGATAATCACTAATTTAAGATAAAATTCGGATTTTAACTTCATAAAACAAATTAAGCATCAAGTCCAAGTCAAAACAGCAGCCAAAACCCGAAAATCCCTCTGCCTGACGAACTGACTCGCCGAGTCAGACCTGGACTCGCCGAGTTGAGTCGGGCAGGGGCCAAAAACTCGATTTTCATCAAATAAAGCAGTTAGGCATCACATACAACTGAAACCAATCAAGGCTCTGATACCACTGATGGTTTTTATGCATAAGAACAATCCTATGTGCTCATACAAACCCTAATGCTTGGATCTAGGTTTCTCTATTGTACATGCTTTGAATCCAAGACTAATAAACTTAGATCTAACATATTATAAACTGAATTAGGGTTTATAGAATTACCTTTGATTGTTATATAGCAATAACAATCAATTCCTTGCTTGGATTGGCTTCAAAAGCTTAGTGCCTCAAGTGTTGCACCTCTAATGGAGTCACAAACACCTTATGCAACTTGGATGAAGAGGAAAAGAAGAGAGGCTGCCCAAAAACGACTAGAAACCCTAGAGAATCAGTTCCACACGTTTTTGGAGTCTAAGGGGTCCTTTATATACTTGTGTGGGCTGCTAGGGTTTCAGTCAAAACCCTAATGGACAGCTTAAACTCTAAGCAGCCCATGGAACCTTCTGGATAAAGACCATGGACGAAAATATGATGGGCTTCCATCATAATTTCGTTCACCCCTTATTCCTTTAGCATTCCTTAGCCCAATATCCAATAATTGCAGTCCAGTCCCCTAAATTTAATTAATCTTTTTTAGCAACAAAATTAATTATCAATTAATTCTTGACTAATATTAATTAAACAATATGATTTCTCCTTTAATATATTATTCTCATAATATATTAATAAATCATATTTAAACTTCTCTCTTCTTAATTCATCCTACATATTGCTATGGTGAAGGCAACCCAAAAGGACCATGCTCATAATCGGGTCAAGTACATACCAAAATAGTTATGGACTTAGACACTAATCCAACAGTATCCCCCCCCTATAAAAGAGATTAAAATCATTTAAAAGGTTTGATTCAGGGGTATGAACTCACCTGACGTTGGCGTTTCGGATGAATGGACAGTATAGGATGCTAAGTGTCAAGTGAGGACTTGACCACACACGTGAATCTTATTTAACATGTAATGATACATTTAAGTATCCAATTAGTCATTTAATAAATAATTAAGCAAGTAAAGATGTCCTACTACATGAAAACACTTTGCTACAAGTGCTAGGAGTACCAAGGGTTGCATATAAGGTGTGTATGGACTCACATTGGAGTTTACTCTTCAAATGATGGCCCTTATGGGTGTTTGCGGTTTCAAGACCACTTCCCCCATGAGTTCACGGTCGTAAACTCATGTTAGTGGTGTCATGGGATGTTTAAAGGTCTTATCTCACTCATAGAATCATGCTAGAGTCGAATCAAGGGCTAAGGAAGTGATTTGGGGCTCAAAATGGACACAATAGGGATTTTACGGTCCTTGGACCACTACTTGGGGATTTTACGGCCGTAAACACATGATTTTACGGTCATAAACTCATGTTTGTCCATTCCTTTTGTGCTTTCGTGGTTCTAGGCTATGTAGGCAAGGTTCTAGTCACTTATATGAGCATAGGAAGGTGTTAAAGGCACTTAAACACCTTGGAAAGGTGTTTACGGTTTTGGGAGACCTTCCCAAACCTTAAACTCAAGTGTTGCTCATTTGGGCATGTTTTGGTGCATCACATGAAGGAATACAAGGTTCTAGGCACTAATGGAAGCTTTTGGAGGTGTTTAAGGGGTAATTTAACACCCAAAAAGGTGTTTATGGTCCTTGAAGGTGGGTTTACGGTCCAAGAATGTTCTTGGGCCAAAAATCATGTTTACTCCTCATATGTTAAGATTTTGGTGTTCTAAGTCCTTTCATGTAGGCCCCTAAGTCATAACTAAGCTCCATAAGTGGTTTAGAAGGGTTTTGAGGCTCCAAAAGCCCATTTAAGGGTGTTTGCGGTTTTGGGATAGCTCCTGGACCGTAAACACATGTTCTTGGTCCTTTTGGATGATTTAGACACAGATCTGGAGGATAAACAAGCTAGACTACAAGTTAGGAAGGTTAATTTACCGTTTTGAAGCTCGAAGGGGCAATTTTTGACCAAAACCCGTTTTGTAGAGAGAGAAAGTAGAGAGAGAAGGCTCCTAAGGTGTGAAAAAGGTTGGGATGAAACCCACTCAACCCTTATATAGGGTTGAGTTTACAGCCTGGGTGGGGGTCCACCCAACACCAACCGCAAACGAGATTTTTCGCGACTTCCGTTAAACACGGCAAATTTTAAATTTTACCTCCTTATTTTTGGTTCGCTTGACGAATATTATTTAAAATATTCCAACGGGTTCAAATCCGGTCAAAAATATTTTTGGGATAAGTTTGGCTAATTTTTGATGTGCTTAGTTACGACGTTAAAACTAACGGAAATTTTGGGTTGTCACAATTGGTGAGCCCAAACGACATCACCACGAACTCATAATGACCATAGCAAGTCCAAAACATTGTCTTCTATATGTCCTCCTCCCGGACTCTCATCTGATGGTAACCTGAGCTCAAATTAATCTTGGAGAACCAAGATACACCCTGCAACTGATCAAAGAGATCATCAATCCTGGGGAGTGGTAACTATTCTTCACTGTGAACTTGCTCAACTCCCGATAATCTATGCACATGTGATGAGACCCATCCTTCTTCTTTACAAACAAGAACGGTGCTCCCCAAGGTGAACTACTCGGTCTGATAAACTGCTTTCCCAATAGCTACTAAAGCTGAGAGGACAAATCATGCATCTCTGGTGGTGCGAGGCAATATGATGCCTTAGGAATCGGGGTCGCACTGGGAATTAGATCGTCCTAAACTCCACCTGTCTCATGGGAGGTACACCAGGTAAATCCTCCAGAAATACATCTGGAACTCTATAACCATTAGCACATCTACAAACGAAGCTCTCCCCTCATCCGTGCTTAAGATACTGTTGAGCCCTAGAAGTAGAACAAAAGGCCAAACCAACCCTTGTACCCTCACCATAAATAGTCAGTTCTCCGTGACTTGGGGTTCAAACTACCACCCACTGCCTCTCACAGTCGATCATGGCTCCAAATTTGCTCAACCAGTCCATCCCTACAATCAACCACACATCCCTCATAAGGATGGGAATCAAATCGATCGGATAAAACACCCCAAATATCTCCAAGGTACAATCCTGAAAAATGATCAGTGCAGAAACCTCGTGTTCGTTGAAAATGGAAAGTTGCAACAAACACTTCAACTCCCCAAGAGTCATATCGAAACCCCTACTGAAGGGATGAGACACAATGGACCGACTCGCGTCCGAGTCAAAAAGCAGAAGAGAAGGCAAGGAATTCAATAAGAAGGTACCTAACATAAATACAATCATAAGCATACAAGAAAATAACTTGACGAAATAATAAATGAGAACATACCAGTAATAACGTGAGGTGCTGCCCTGTCTTCCTTTGTTGTGAGTAGAAAATCACGACTCTTGTCCTTCGGGGTCTCAGCTCTCCCCTAGCATCCATCAATAATCCTCAAAGTAGTCAGGGTTGGTGCCTGCATAGGCCTAACAACAAGCAAAGGACATTGGGCCTTCATAGGCCCTACTTGATAACAATGATAAAAAAAAATCCTAGTACTCGATAGCAGAGCCTACTGACGGCAATCCCTTGCAAAATACCCCTCCCTTGCACATTTTTGGCACCTAGCAGCTGATCGACATGCGCCCTCATGTGTCTTCCCACACTTGCCACAGGTGCGACCTCTCTAACCTCCAGATCGTGAATCAGCGGGCTTGAAGCACTTCATTGTCGGCTGTGGTTGGTTTGGGGTCTTCCTCTTCTCTCTCGTCTAGATCTCAATCTCAATCTCTCTCCTTTGAGTGAAAGACTGAAGCTCTGAGTGAGAACTATACCATAGGATCGATACAAAGCGGCATACTAAGGGCAGAAAATGGATCTCTCTGTAAACATCTTAGTGATCTATGTCACCGACTCTATCGTCTGCCTCAACACAGATACTCCTGAGCTAATCTCTCCATCTCCACTAGTGGCAGATACTCAGTACGGAACATCTCTGAAAACAACTCCTAGGTCAATGCGGCTTTCTCCACCGAAGAATAAGCACCAACTACTAGCTTCCACCAGTCCTTCGCCCCCAAATGAAGAAGATTTAGGGTGTACCTGACCTTCTGGTCCTCCGAATACGAACTACTGAAGAATAAACCCTCCACATCGAATAACGACCTTATAGCAATAACCAGGTCCTTGACCTCGTCAAACTCTGGCGGCTTCATGTTGCTGAAGTCCCAGTACTAAAAAGACCATCTCCCCTGAACTCACACAGCAACAATAGTTACAATGGTTGCGTCAACAGAAACCTATGATACGGTAGCATAACGCTCATCAAACATCTAAATCATGATGGTATTAATAGACCCACAGACCTCCAAGATCGCCACCATAACATCCATGGTCACCTGAGTGGTGATCATATCCCAAATCTCATCATCCATCAATCCTGGCCTCGTCGGGCCAGCCGCTCCTGATCTTAAGCCTCTAGTGATCAACATACTGAAACAAACCGGAATACATTAGAAAAGCCACAATTAATACTATTAATATATTATGGAATTACGAAATCCTCAGGGTTCATGACTTCCTTGCTACGCGTATGTGATTCTAGTAGTACGGGCCCATACTACCTTCCACACCTACCAATATTTGTCTCAAGGGGTCGTCACTGACTACCTCGCCATAAGGCCCAACATCTAGTATACACATACATCCTATACATATTCTCTCAAGAGTGGCTAATCCTTCCTCATGTTGGCCTGCTATAATCCATACTCACTCATGGAACTTCCACTAACCCTGTAGTCGCTCATGCATGCTAATCATACATAACACTGGATTCGATAGAAAGTCGAATACCTAATTCTGCCCTAAGCCCATAACCAAACAAGGAACATGAAATAAGGCTAAATCAAATAATTTCATGCTATAAAAATCTTAGTTATGTACAATTATGATGCATACACTAAGAAACAACAATAATAATGTCAGTTCCATCTAACATAACAAGAAACTATCATAGGCTATCATGCATCAAAGATCATGTAATTCCTGAAGATCCCTGGCATACATACTAGCATGGAATTCTATCAATATATAAAACAAGTATGAGTATCTTGGGGAATCACTTTCCTTGCCTCCAGCGGATTGTACACATCGCATCCTTCCTGTTGGTTCTCTTATGGTTAAATTTTGAAAAACATTTTGCAGATCCTTAGTTAGAGTCTGGAATCACACAAGTGTTCATTCGATTCTCTCAAATCAGGGCTCCGATACCAACTTATAACATCCCAAAAATCATGACAAAATTTTCATTTTTAAAACCATCTCAAAATCCATAATTTACACAAAACATAGTTTCCAAAACCATAAGTATAAATCAGAGTATCCCAAAATCATAAGTCCAATAAATATGCATGTTGATGTGCATAATCACGCCTTCGCCTTACCCTTGTCCTCAAATATACCTACAACCATAAAATCAAACGGTAAGCCAATGCTTAGTGAGTTACCCCAAAGTACCATACACAACAACATATATAAAATCCATGCAACCATGCCTACAACACAAGGCTGGACCACCATCGAGCCTTAAGATACAAGTTAGATTGCTCCCGATCCTACAACATAAGTGGTACCGCTCCCTTTGGCCTAAAATATCAACTGGATTGCCCAGGTATCTTGGCCTTCAGCACAAAGTAGGACCACTCAACTCAACCAAATAATAACATGTTGACATATGCAACCATAATCAAATACCAACAAGTATAGGCAATCATACATATCTACGAGTCTAAGATATAACTAGCATAATAGCATCCTATATACCAGGATACATAAACTAGTGGTTCGACATTGATGCCTTTGACCCACAAGTATAGTGAGGAAGACTCACATCACATTCTGAAAGATAGTTAAACTGGTCACTGCTCCAAACACTGTCTCTATAGGTCCCTTATACAATAAATAGGGACCTAGTATTAATATACTATTCAAATTACCTCAAATGACCTAAAGCTATACTTGGTCAAAGTCAACGGTCAACGGTCAAAAGTCAAAGATCCAGATTCAAACCGAGTAAGCCTTACGTACCAGCTATACACCTTGCGTCGAGCATTGCTTGGCTTTTCTGGGAAAACACAAAGTTATGTGTTGCCTACACATATGTACGCCATGCGTACTCACACTAAAGCCAAATATTCTATTAAGTGCTTAATAAAGAAAGGCATCACATCCAACTCTCAGATCTAGTCTTAGTAGACGCCCAATCTAGCTCGCGAATACTATTACATATTACTAAGACTAGATAATTCTTCGAATGAGAGGTCCTACCCTACAATGGTTGGACTCAAACAAGAGCTGCACAATAGAGCTAGACCTAACCTTCTAAAATTATTTATTCCTCGCAATATGTAACTTAACATATTCGTTTACTAGTTAGTAAAAGATAGCTAGAACTCCTAAAAGCACAAAGCAAGCAGCATTCAAGCGTCGAGTAAAAAAATCCGGCATATGACATTCGGGCCATTCCTGACTAATCTATACTAGCATGCAGTTCATAATACTGAGATACGTATAACAGGCATATAAGGCATCCTTCCTAGATCCTTAGCCCTAATCTAGCATGCAATTCTCATAAAGTTGATACACATATAACAAGCACATAAGGCATCCTTCCTAGATTCTTAGTCCTACTCTAGCATGCAATTCTCATAGCATATCATAAGATAACTTGTATGGGTATTTTGGGAGTACTTACTTGAGCTCGGCTGATTGCATGCACCACACCTTTTTCACTTTTTTTTTAAGTTCTTTTCTCTTTTCTTTTTCTCAAATTTCTTTTTATAAAAATGATTATCTGTTGAAATTTTTCATACCAAGTCCTCAGTTTGAGTTTAGACACACCCAAGAGTGTGCCCGAATCCCTCAAACCAAGTCTCTGATACCAACTTGAAACATCCCCAAAAATACGATCCAAAAATTTCGTTTTAAATCATTTAAGAAAACCATATTTCATCAAACATCATAATAACAAAACCACAAGTATCAAAATGTCATAAATCATGTGTCTCAAAAATCTCATATCATCTATCAATGTATCCAAATCATATGTCAAAATATCAGAGTGAATTCCCAGGCTAACAATTGTTTTGTGTCATGTAGTCATCCCGAGCTCTTCCTCTTACTAGCGGAAGTACCTGAAACAAAAACTGAAAACAGTAAGCACGAAGCTTAGTGAGTCTCCCCAAACTACCATATACCATACATAAACACATAATCGCATATCACATACATTAGGCCCCGCCCTACCACATCAGGCATTCCCCAATATTGGCTTGTCCGGCATCGGGCCCCACCCGGCATCAGACCGCATTCGGCATCCGGCCCCACTCAGTATCGAACAAGCTTGGCATACATATGAGCACAACTACCAATACAAATAACATAAGCATAACTACTTAGCTATAACACATACACATTCCTCAGGCCCAGCCCGATATCAGACCGAATCCGGAAACATGCAAACATTCCTCGGGAACCGATCCGGCATCAGACCGAAATCCGGAAATATAAAAATACACAAACATGCAAGAATCACAAAGACATTAAGCATACTAACATTCTTTGGGTACCATCCCGGCATCTGACCGAAATCCGTAAAAACGTATAAATCTACATCGGGCCCCGCCCGGCATGGGACCTTAATCCGGAACATACTTACATAAACGGGTCAGCCTTGGTGCCTTTGTCACGTTCCTACTGAAGGAAAACTCACCTCTCAAGTTGGCTGCTGATCTCAAGTGAGGAATCCCTGATGGTTGCTCCAATGACTCCCCGGCTATCATTATCACAATAATCACTTAGTCAAAACCTGAGAATCCTTCTAAGGGTAAAATGACCATTTTACCCCTGGTCAAAGTCAACATTCTGGTCAAAGTCAACATTCTGGAAGGAAGTCTCTGGATCTATTATCTTCTCCTTGAACCTTTTAGCTCCTTCTTCTTCTTTTTCTAACTTCAAGAACACACAAAATCACTGAAGAATGGCTCACACACTCACAAAATGCTCTAGGGTTTCGTGGATTAGGGTTTAGGACTTGGAGGCTGGAAATAAGGCCATAAGGTGGGGATTAAGATGCTTAAATAGGGTGCAAAACCCCGAAATTAGGGTTTCAATCTGGTAGGCCTACTCGCCATTATAACACATGCTTGGATCATCCGTTTAATTCTATCTTTACTCCATAGTCGTGTCGCATATTTCACTACATGTCATGTCTGTTTGATGACTCTAACTGCCCTCTCGATATCCTTTCTCGTTGATTCCTGAATTTTTGTGAACAACTTTTCCTTTTCATTTCGAGGAACTGAGTATGCATTCACAAATGTAGAATAATCAGGGTATATCACATCACAAAGGTAGTAACTGTATTTGTACGAATGTTGGTTCACCGTGAACGACATATCAGGTGCTTTGTTGGTCCAAAGATCATTGGAAAGGGGAGGCTAGCCAAGAACATTAATGCATTGTTAGACCTTGCAACTTGAAAGATTGAATGTCATATCCATAAATCTTGAGATACAACATCTTCTAGTATTATACTTGGTTCACCTATATTACCTCGAGTGAATTGAACGTGCCATGCATTTGGACATTTTTCCCAAGCAACATGTGTACAACCTAGACTACCAAGCACACCCGGAAATGCATGCCTCTCTTTATGCACCAAATATAATCTCTCAATATCACGTAGAGTAGGTTTATGAAAATATTTTTTGTGAAAAAAAAAACTCATACACACATGCGCAAAACCAATCCACACAATCAATTGCGGCCCTTTCGGATACTTTCAAGTACTCGTCAGATTCATCAAAGACTACACCGTATCCCAAATATTTAAGTGCAACCGCACATTTTGTAGACTAATTAAACTCATTCTTCCTCTAGCATCGAGTTTTTGTTTATAAAAATAATAACGGACCTCTAATGCACTACTAATACATAAAAATATAGCTTTATAAAGAAGAAAACGACGTTCAAACGCGTCTTCATTATAAAGACAACTATCGGCAAAGTAATCACGTACCAATAAGTCATGTGCCACTTGGCGATCTCGACTGAAGACCGCTCTGGAATGCGATACATTCGAACGTTCTTCATCGTGAATGTGTTTCACAACGTTGAAGAACATCGAAATCGGGCCAGGTTTAGACCAAGGGCAAGATGGGCATAGGAACAAGGCTCATATTTTTCAGGGGCCCATTTTTTTAAATAATATATATAACTTTCAGCCCAATCCAAATGCAAACCAGTCCAGGACCATTAGCATCACGTACGGGAGAAGGCACAACTGCACAAGGCGGCATCGAGTATCGACATTCGACGAATAGAAGCCAGAAATCGTCGTTAAAAAAACGACCATCGGTGAGCAGGGTAGGGCGACAGCAACCAAGCCACATCGACTTAACTTTCAGCAATCGCCAATCAGTAAGACAACAACAACAACAAGGATAGATTAGACGATTATCTAATCTCCTGCAATCCTACTAATCACTAATCAGGTAATATTGTAATATTTATTAGTCTAATAGATTATTATTTATGAGAAATTGAGGATAATAAGTTTATAATTGTCAATTTCATACTTGAATGATTCATAGATTGTAACATCCCGAAATCCAGGTAAAGTTATTTAACCCTTCCATTTTGTCAAGTTGTCAAGATTGGTCCCTTGAGAGAGTTCTTGTAGCAAATGAGTACGCTGGGCATACTGGGGAGTACGCTGTGCGTACTCATGCGCTTAATTTGGACGCAGACTCGCCTAGGTACGCTAGGCGTAACGGGTCCAGATGCAAACCCTAAATGTTTGGCTTGTTCACTATTTAAAGGATGCTAATGCTCATTTCTCAGCATCCATATCAGAGAGTGAAACCCTAAGAGAGAGCCTTCCATCGTCCTTAGCTTGAGTGTGTGTGTTTTGGAGCTAAAAGTTTCTTAGTGTGTTAGTGAAGAAGAATGAGAAGAACTTGTGGAGGCTAGGGCTTGAAGTGTAAGTTTGGATCTGAGATCTTCAAAGAAAGAAGCTTCATCTAGAGGTATAAAGTTCAAAAATTTCCTCTTTATTTGGTTTGATATTGCATGGACCATTTCTAGGGTTGAAAGTCCCAAAGGTGGAGACTTTATGAGTGTAATGTACTCCATGGACCTAGATCTGTCCCATTTCAGTGGTATTTGTGTTATAGATCCATAAAGTTTCCATCTTGGTCGTTGTTATGAGGTCATGCTTGAGTTATGAGCTTTCTAGAGTTGGGAAATGGAATGTTATGGGTGTTAGTGACTTGTCCAGCCATGCAAATGATGGGTTTTAAGCAAAACATCAATCCTATGGTGTACATACAAACCCTAATAGCTTTTGGATCTAGTTTGTCTAATGAACATGCAATTGGATATCCAAAGCTATAGACCCTAGATCTATCATATAAGAACTGAAATAAGGGTTTAGTATTTACCTTTGATTGTTATATTGCAATAACAATCAATTTCTTGCTTTGATTGGCTTCAGAAAGCTTAGTGCCTCAAGTGCTACACCTCTAATGGAGTCACAAACACCACTAAGCAACTTGGATGAAGAGGAGAAGAGAGGATGCTGCCCAAAACGTCTAGAAACCCTAAAGGAACACTTGTCCACATTTTTGGGGCATAGGGGCCCTTTATATACATGTAGGCTATTAGGGTTTTCAACTAGGAAACCCTAATCTGACTGCTTAAGCCCTAAGCAGCCCATGGACTCCTTTAACATATCCCTTGGACGATTTCGAATGGGCTTCCCATAGAATTTGTCCAACCTATATATTATTAGGTGATCCATAGCCCAATTATAATTATCTCATAATTACAATTCCAGTCCCCTAAGTTTAATTAATCTCTTTTAGCCACAAAATTAATTCTTGACTAATATTAATTAAACAATATGATTTCTCCTTTAATATATTATTCTCATAATACATTAATAAATCATATTTAAACCTTTCTCTCCTTAAATCATCCTACATATTGCTATGGTGAAAGCAACCCAAAAGGACCATGCTCATAATCGGGTCAAGTACATACCAAAATACTTATGGACTTAGACACTAATCCAACAGCAAAGGCTTAAAGTCACCAACTTTATGGATTAAGAGGCTTAGAAATGGTCAGATCTAGAAGTTGGACGTGGGTCTTAATTGTTTAAGACCTCAAGAGCTTAGAGTCTGAAACTGGGAGTTATGCGGGGCGTAATCCCAGTATGCGCGGCGTAAGGGGTCGCGCACCCCGTTTCTGTGAGGACGCTGGGTACACCCAACGTACATGTTTGGTACACGCAGCGTAACCCGGAGAGTTGACTTTTGTTGACTTTTAGGGTTTGGTCAACTTTAGGGTCTTTGAGCCATGAGAAGGGTAAAATGGTCTTTTACCTTTCTAAGAGTACTAAGAGAGGGAAAGTCTAGCCTTGAGAGATGTATTGATTTAGAGTGTTGATTTCATATGATTAGGCGGAGGCTAGACCATATTTTACAAAGTTCGAGATTACCGAGTTACCCGAGGTGAGTCTTCTCATTATACTTTACCTAGAGTGGTAATTAGAGTTATGAGACAGAGTATTTGTATGCTTTTGCATGATGAGATTTCTATGTGATTTATGCTATGCATGTTACAGAGTTACAGAGTTAGGTCCGTAAGGTTCATAGAGTTAGGGCTAGAGGGCCCACAGAGTTATGGGACCGGAGGGTCCCACTGAGACACATTGACCAGAGGGTCAAACAGATTTATAGCCTCGAGTGGCTAATATGTGTTGTGTGTGGTATTTTGGGGAACTCGCTAAGAATTTATGCTTACAGTGTTATGTTATGTGTTTTAGGTACCAGTGAGGATCGCGGGAAGGCATCGGCTTGATCAATACACACTTGAGGAGCTGTTACATATTATAATCTTGGGATGCGATGTTATGAATTGATTATGTGATACAATGATATTTTTATAACAATTATGAATGAAAGTGTGGTTTTAAAATGTGAAAAACTATTTAAAAATTTGGGTGTTACAAGTTGGTATTAGAGCCTTGGTTTGAGGGATTCGGGTGCACCTTCGAGCGTATCTAAACTCAAACTGAGGAATTGAGAGATTTTCAAAATAAAATTCACAAAATTTTTCTCAAGAGTAAAAAGTTTTTGAAAGAGCAGAGCAGAGCAGTGTATACGATTAGCCAGCACCCGAACGGTGATTACCCAAAATACCCTTACATTATGAGTTATGAGATATGTTATGATATGATATGCATGCTAGAGTAGGCTAGGTATTCTTATTAGGATTAGAGTGGCCTGATTTGGCATGCCTTAGCCTAAGGATTTTTCTGCTAGGAGATGCTTGAGAGTAAATAGATAGCAACGAGGAGCTCATGAGAGATCTGCTAGAGAGTAGACTATGTATAGAGAGAGAGTAGAGTACTTGGGATTTGGGATCCTAGGAGGAGGACTTGGGGTGAATATTGATGCGGTGTAGACGGTAGTATTGGGCCCGTACTACCAAAGGGACCGGATCAGTGCGCAGCCCAAGTAAGAATCCTTAGGGTACCAGGGATCAAGTAGGATTGGGATATCGAGTGTGTGTACACTCGATCGAGTCTCTGATATCTTGTGTTGTATTTCAGTGAGACATCATGGTTGGGACACGCCACAGGCTAGGGACTAGCGAGGGGGTGTGAGCGACGAGGAGCTCCGCCAAATGATTCATGATGAGGTGGCTGCTGCCATCTGCACTGAGATTCCAGAGATGTTCGGGTCTATTAAGACCACATTGATTGAGACTTTTGATGAGCGTTATGCTGCTCTTACTGATGTTGTTGTTGCTACAGCCACTGCAGCCGTTGCTGCTGCCAGGCCGCAGGGGGGGTGACATGTTGTTGTACCGGGAGTTCAGCAACACGAAGCCACCAGAGTTTGATGGGACTCAGGATCCGATAGCCGCGATGAGGTGGAGCTATGACATTGAGGGGTGCTTCTACAGGTGTTCATGTCCGGAGCATCTGAGAGTTCGGTTCACGCTGAACCAGCTTCGCTAGGGGGCGAAGGACTGGTGGAAGTTTGTGACAGCGCACTATTCTTCTGTAGAGCTTGATGCGGTGACCTGGGAGAGGTTCACCGCTATGTTTCGTGATGAGTACGTTCCCCCGGTGGAAAGGGAGCGTTTGGCCCAGGAGTTCTTAACCCTCAAGCAGGGTACTGAGTCTGTTACTGTGATCACTAGGATGTTCCATGATAGGGCGATGTTCTGCCCTGAGCATGTGTCTACCGAGTAGGCACGTATGAGTCGGTATCTGAGTATTCTAAGGAGGTATATACGAGAGTTCGTGGCGAACTCGACGTACTGGACATTTTCTGAGCTTCAGGCAAATGCCCCGAAGAGGGAGATTGAGCTCGAGACTCAGGCTAGGGAGGAGGCGGAGTCTCAGGGGAGGGATTGGCGACCAGTACAGTCCCAGCCGGCTACCAAGCGGGATAAGCCCGCTGATTCGAGATCATGGAACCATAAGGGCCGCACTTGTGGCAAGTGCGGCAAGAGTCATGAGGGGGTGTGCAGAGCAGGTTCTTGCTACAAGTGTGGCAAGGAGGGGCACATGGCCAAGGATTGCCCCAAGGGGTTTGCAGTTTGTTTTCACTGCAACCAGACCGAACACCGGAAGGCCGAGTGTCCTCAGTTACGAGGGCCAGATCAGGGAGCTTCTCAGGGATCTGTCCTTGCTACTGTTCGAGCTACGTAGAGTCGGCCGGTGAAGGCCGAGGCCCCAAAGGCTCGTGGGAGAGCCTTCTATTTGACAGCGGAGGAGGTTTGCGCAGCGCCAGATGTTGTGGCTGGTATGTATTCTTTCATCTGTTTATTTTAAGTTTGTGGTGTTATGCTTATATTGTGATATGCGTAGGTACATTTCTTGTGTTATCTGTACCTGCTTTGGTGTTATTTGACTCGGGTGCGAGTCGGTCTTTTGTGTAGTTAGCCTTTAGTCAGCACATCAGTATTCGTTGAGAGGCGTTGAGTCGACCTTTGCAAGTTTCCATAGCTTACGAGAGAACATTGTATTCCACTAATGTGATTCGAGGATGTGTACTCGAGATCTTCGGCGTTGAGTTTCTGATTGATTTGGTCCCGATTGTTATGGGAGATGTCTGTGTCATCATGGGCATGGACTGGTTGAGCAAATTTGGAGCGGTTATCGACTGCGAGCGACAGCTGGTGACCATACGAGACCCTAGTGGGGGAGTTCTTACGGTTTATGGCGAGGGTACCCGTTTTGGGTCGGCATTTTGTTCAGCCGCGAGAGCGAGGCAAAGTCTACAGCGGGGCGGTAGTGGGTTTGTGGCTTATGTGGTGGATACGAGGGTAGGTGCAGAGAGACCGAGGTCGGTCGATGAGGTCCCGATAGTGCATGAGTTCCCGGATGTTTTCCCCGAGGAGTGGCCGGGTGTGCCTCCCGAGAGGCAGGTAGAGTTTCGTATTGATTTGGTTCGGGGGGCAGTGCCTATCGCCAAGGCGCCCTATCGCCTTGCACCTCCAGAGATGCAGGAGTTATCCTCGCAGCTTCAGGAGCTGCTGGGAAAGGGGTTTATACGGCCGAGTAGCTCGCCGTGGGGAGCGCCGATCCATTTTGTCAAGAAAAAGGATGGTTCACACCGGATGTGCATTGATTACCGGGAGTTGAACAAGCTAACGGTCAAGAATCGTTACCCCTTACCGAGGATTGACGATTTGTTCGATCAGTTGCAGGGAGCGTCTTGGTTCTTCAAGATTGATTTGAGGTCTGGATATCATCAGATGAGGGTGCGTGATGAGGATATTCAGAAGACATCGTTCAGAACTCGTTACGGGCATTACGAGTTCGTGGTGATGCCTTTCGGGCTCACCAATGCACCGGCGGCGTTCATGGATCTCATGAACAGGGTGTGCAGGCCGATGTTGGATCGTTCGATAATCATGTTCATTGATGATATATTGGTGTATTCGATATCCAGAGAGCAGCATAAGGAGCATTTGAGGGAGATCCTCGAAGTTCTGAGATCGAAGAGGCTTTACACCAAATTCTCCAAGTGCGATTTCTGGTTACAAGAGGTCTAGTTTCTGGGATACCTCATCAACCAGAATGGGATATTGGTCGATCCGGCCAAGATTGAGGCGGTGATGATTTGGGAGGTGCTGAGATCCCCTTCGAAGATCAGGAGTTTCCTGGGGTTGGCTGGTTATTATCGAAGATTCATCCAGGATTTCTCCAGGATTGTTGTTCCTCTCACCAGACTGACCCGGAAGGGCGTGACTTTCAGTTGGGGCCCGGAGCAGCAGGCCTCATTCGAGACACTTTGTCAGAGATTGTGCGAAGCCCCACTGTTGGCCCTTCCGGAGGGAATGGAGGACTTTGTGGTATATTGTGACTCGTCGATATCGGGACTGGGTGTGGTGCTGATGCAGAGAGGGCATGTGATAGCATACGCATCGAGGCAGCTGAAGCCTCATGAGACAAGGTATCCTACTCACGATCTGGAGTTGGGGGTTGTGGTGTTCGCCCTCAAGATCTGGCGTCACTACTTGTATGGGGTTCGGTGTACCATATACACGGACCACAAGAGTTTGAAGTATCTGATGGATCAGTCCAACCTGGACATGCGTCAGAGGAGATGGTTGGACGTGGTAAAGGATTATGAGTGTGAGATCCTGTACCACCCGGGAAAGGCTAACGTGGTAGTTGATGCCTTGAGTCACAGGGCAGAGAGTGCTCCTTTGCGAGATGTTTGTCTGAGGTTGACTGTGATGACTCTGGTGTTGGACACCATTCGAGAGGCCCAGGTAGAGGCCATGAGACCGGAGAACTGCAAGCGAGAGCGGGTGATCGGACAGATATCTGAGTTCATTGCCGATATACGAGGGCTTATGACTTTCTAGGGTCGGATTTGGGTGCCATTTGAGGGCGGGGCACGTGCCATTTTGATGGAGGAGGCGCACAAGTCGAGGTTTTCGATCCATCCCGGGGCCACTAAGATGTATTTGGACCTAAAAAGAGACTATTGGTGGCCCTGTATGAAGAGGGATGTGGCATGGTTTGTAGAGAGGTGCTTGACCTGTCGCAGGGTTAAGGCTGAGCACTAGTGTCCACATGGCAAGTTGCAGCCGCTTGAGGTTCCCCAGTGGAAGTGGGAACAGATTTCCATGGATTTTATCACCAAATTGTCGAGGACTGCGAGAGGCGTCGATGCAATTTGGGTGATCATCGACCGGCTGACAAAGAGCGCTCATTTTCTTGCTATCAGTGAGAGCTCTTCTGAAGAGAGGCTGGCAGAGGTGTATGTGAGAGAGGTGGTATCACGGCATGGTGTACCGATCTCAATTGTGTCAGATCGAGATGTGCATTTGACTTCCAGGTTCTGGAGGAAGTTCCATGAGGAGTTGGGTACTAGGCTGCATTTCAGTACCGCTTACCACCCACAGACGGACGGACAGAGTGAGCGGATGATTCAGACGCTCGAGGAAATGCTTCGGGCATGTGTGTTGGACTTCGGAGGGATTTAGGACACGTATCTGCCTTTGGCTGAGTTTTCCTATAACAACAGCCACCATTCGAGCATTGGTATGCCTCCCTTTGAGTTGTTGTATGGGAGGAGGTGTCGGACTCCCATCTGTTGGGGAGAGGTAGGGCAGCGAGTGATGGGCGGCACTGAGATAGTGCTTCAGATGACAGAGCAGATATAACAGGTTAGACAGAGGTTGCTGACGACCCAGAGTCGCCAGAAGAGTTACGTGGATAGGCGTCAATCCGAGCTCGAGTTTTAGGTTTGAGATTTTGTACTCATGAAAGTGTCTCCTTGGAAAGGAGTGATCCGATTCAGGAAAAAGGGCAAGTTGGGGCCCCGGTACATTGGACAGTTCAGGGTGATCGCGAGGGTGGGCAGGGTAGCATATCGTTTGGAGCTACCTGCGGAGTTGAGTCAGATTCATGATACCTTCCACGTGTCTTAGCTGAGGAAGTGTATAGTCGACGAGTCGGCAGTGGTGCCGTTGGAGGATATCCAGGTGGACGTAGGGTTGAATTATGTTGAGAGACCGATCGCGATCTTGGACCGGAAGGTCAAGGTTCTTAGGAACAAGGAGGTGCCTCTGGTTCAGGTCCAGTGGCAGCATCAGAAGGGGTCCGAGCTGACTTGGGAGACGGAGTCAGAGATGCGGGAGCAGTATCCGGAGTTGTTTTCGGCATGAGACTTCGAGGGCGAAGTCTGTTTCTAGTGGGGGAGAATTGTAACATCCCGAAATCCAGGTAAAGCTATTTAACCCTTCTATTTTGTCAAGTTGTCAAGATTGATCCCTTGAGAGAGTTCTTGTAGCAAATGAGTACGTTGGGCGTACTGGGGAGTACGCTGCGTGTACTCATGCGCTTAATTTGGACGCGGACTCCCCTGTGTACGCTGGGCCTACCCAGGGTTACGTTGGGCGTAACGGGTCCAGATACAAACCCTAAATGTTTGGCTTTTGCACTAATTAAAGGATGCTAAGGCTCATTTCTCAGCATCCATATCAGAGAGTGAAACCCTAAGAGAGAGCCTTCCATCGTCCTTAGCTTGAGTGTGTGTGTTTTGGAGTTAAAAGTTTCTTGATGTGTTAGTGAAGAAGAAGGAGAAGAGCTTGTGGAGGCTAGGGCTTGAAGTGCAAGTTTGGATCTGAGATCTTCATAGAAAGGAGCTTCATCTAGAGGTATAAAGTTCAAAACTTTCCTCTTTATTTGGTTTGATGTTGCATGGACCATTTCTAGGGTTGAAAGTCCCAAAGGTGGAGACTTTATGAGTGTAATGTACTCCATGGACCTAGATCTGTCCCATTTCAGTGGTATTTGTGTTATAGATCCATAAAGTTCCCATTTCAGTGGTATTTGTGTTATAGATCCATAAAGTTTCCATGGACTTAGAAATGGTCAGATCTAGAAGTTGGATGTGGGTCTTAACTCTTTAAGACCTCAATAGCTTAGAGTCTGAAACTGGGAGTTACGCGGGGCGTAATCCCAGTACATGTGGCGTAAGGGGTCGCACACCCCGTTTCTGTGAGGACGCCGGGTACGCCCAACGTACATGTTTGGTACGCGCAGCGTAACCCAGAGAGTTGACTTCTGTTGACTTTTAGGGTTTGGTCAACTTTAGGGTCTTTGAGCCATGAGAGGGGTAAAATGGTCTTTTACCCTTCTGAGAGTACTAAGAGAGGGAAAGTCTAGCCTTGAGAGATGTATTAATTTAGAGTGTTGATTTCATATGATTAGGCGGAGGCTAGACCAGATTTTACAGAGTTCGAGATTACTGAGTTACCCGAGGTGAGCCTTCTCACTATACTTTACCTAGAGTGGTAATTAGAGTTATGAGACAGAGTATTTGTATGTTTTTGCATGATGAGATTTTTATGTGATTTATGTTATGTATGTTACAGAGTTATAGAGTTAGGACCGTAAGGTTCACAGAGTTAGGACCGTAAGGTTCACAGAGTTAGGGCCAGAGGGCCCACAGAGTTATGGGACCGGAGCGTCCCACTGAGACACATTGACCAAAGGGTCAAACAGAGTTATAGCCTCGAGTGGCTAATATGTGTTTTGTGTGATATTTTGGAGAACTCACTAAGCATTTATGCTTACAGTGTTATGTTATGTGTTTTAGGTACCAGTGAGGATCGCGGGAAGACATCGGCTTGATCAGTACACACTTGAGGAGCTTTTACATATTATGATATTGGGATGCGATGTTATGAATTGATTATGTGATACAATGATATTTTTATAACAATTATGAATGAATGTGTGGTTTTAAAATGTGAAAAATTATTTAAAAATTTGGGTGTTACATAGATTATCAGTTTAATAGTTTATTATCATTATAGAAATCAGTTTAATAAATAAATGTTGAATCATGAATGAATGAAATCTTATTAGTTTCTCAGATTCATAGATCATAGAAATCAATTTAGTAGTTTATTATCACTAATCAGATTATGAAATCTTAATTTTTTTTCTGAAATGTGATTCAATCAGATTATAATGAATGATTGAAACAAATTAGTACTATTAGAAACTGAAATTGAATTATGAGAATGAGATTATGTATTTATGTAATTATGTTTATTGTATAATTATTTGTTAGAAATTCAGAATTTAGAAATCATGAGTGTTTAAAGAATCAAATACCACATTATCATATTATCGTTACTAGATTATGTTAATTGTAAAATTGTTTATTAGAAATTAGGTTATTTGATTATCAAGAATGCTAGGAGAGTTTCATAGGTCGTCGGATAGTTGTTACGATATATAATTACTCATTAAAATACTATGATTTTGCTATGTTTATTGCCATAAAGTTTATCATTATTTTAATAAAAAGAATCAGTTTATGTAATTTAATGCCTAAGGGCCTTTTTATCCTCCTCGTCCTGGGCATTGGAATCCTCAGAACCGGCCCTGATCGAAATGAATTCTCCATTATCATCCAAATCGAAATGCTTAAATAAATCCATAAATATGTTTTTTAAAGATTATAAAAGAGAATTGTTTGAATGTATAAAGGTTGTAAAATTGTTGTGTTTATATAGGTAATGTTTATATATATTAAAAAAATGTAACATCACAAAATTCAAGGCCAAAAAAATTCATTTTTAAATAAGTTGTTATAAAACCATAATTATAAAAACATCCATAATAACATCTCATGTGAAAACCAAGTGTCAATAGTCAAACATGTTATCATAAAATAATATTAGAGTGTAATCCCAAAGATCACATGTGCGGAAAACATAGTGTGATGCGTTGCGATCGAGTCGACTCCTTTCCTTTGAAAACGAAGTACCTGAAACGAAAACTGAAAACCATAAGCACGAAACTTAGTGAGTTCCCCCATCATACCACATACCATATAACAAACATACTACCAGACAATTTCGGGGTGCCTGACCTACCCTGCCAGACAATTCTGGGGTACCCGACCTACCCTGCCAGGCAATTCTGGGGTGCCCGGCCTACCCATGTCAAGAAATTCTGGGGTGCTTGACCTACCCTGCCAGGCAATTCTGGGGTGCCTGACCTGCCCTCCGGTTTATCTCAACCGGCTACGGGGACTATTTCACCCCTACCACTATCACATAATAACATAACATAAACATACTGACATGCATATATGGGGTGCCTGACTTACCCTTCTGTCCTTATGACCGTAACACGGGGACTATTCCCCTCCTACTACCACTATCACATAACAACATATCATAAACATACTGTCAGGCATATCTGGGGTTCCCGACCTACCCTTTGGTCCTTACGACCGTACTCGGGGACTGTTCCCCCTACTACCTACTATCACATAACATCATATCATGCTAGCACATAAACATATCAGGTAGTAGCAAACCTAGATGATTATCACAAAGACAATCATCTATCAAACAACTCTACTAGTGGGCCAGTATTGGTGCCTTAGACCCACTTTTACTGGAAGGTAACTCACCTCACACTGTTGAAGTCCCGTAGACAAAACTCTAACTGCTGTATGACAGGTCCTCGAACTGTCAAACATCAAAATAACACCCAATCAACAATTGGGTTCCAACATATACCCATAAGTCCATTCTTGGGGTAAAAGACTACTTTACCCCTATCTTAGCTTATTCAAGCCCAAGGCCCAAAAGTCAACTATAAGTCAAAGCCCAACATATGGCCTAATTTTCCAAATTGGGCCCAAACCTTTACATGGTCTTATTCTAAGGCCTAATCATTTAGTCCAGTCCAAACATTTGGCATTTCTAATGGCCCAACATCTCATAATCATTAAGGCCCAAACTATGGCCTATCTATGGCCCAGTTTTCCAAATTAGGCTCAACCCCTCATATGGGCCTTACCCTAAAGCCCATCCAATTATTCTAGTCCATAGGATTGTTCTTGAATGACCCATTATTGGCCCAATCACCAAAGCCCAATAGAAAGGCCCAAGTAAAATTAGGGTTTTCACATAAAATGACGATTAGGGTTAAGTGTTTCTCACTTAACCCATTAAGGACTTAATCAATTAAACCCATCACTCTACTAGATAAGTCATATGGTGTGATTAGGTGTAATTCACAATTCCATTCTAATGGCCCAAATGTGGGTCCCGATAAGTCCAAGGCCCATATATCCAAAATTAGGGTTTTCTAAACCCTAATTAGGGTTCCAACCCAATCATAACCCAATAGGCCCAAAAGTTAAGTCCTTAGATCCATCATGGTTCATTAGGCCAATTAGGGTTTCACTAGGCCCATTAGGGTTTCGCTAGTCAGGCACCACCCACTACCACCTCGGGTAGTGGTGGTCAACGGCGGCGGCCACCACCTTGCAGCGGTAGTCAGGGTTCTAGTCTAATCGAGTCCAAGCACTCTAAAAGCAATCCAATCACAAACTAAGCACACCACCACCCAACACGGCGGCTGGTGGCGATAGGAGGCGGTAGCCACCACCTCACGGTGGTAGTTTTGAGTTTCTTTCCATTATTCTAATCTCTAATTACAATTTACAAAGCTTTAATCCCAAAAATAAACACACACTAAAAGATAAACACACGCTCAACCACCTTGTGGTGGCAGGCGACGGCAGAGAGTGGCAGCCACCACCTCACAATGGTGGCGGTGGGGTCTTTATTCGGATCTCCTGCCAAGAAACACTCTTGTAGCCTCATAACATCTCAACACACGAACACAAACACCACAACACGCCCACAGCCAGCTTTCATGGTGGCTAGTGGCGGCAGAAAAGCATTCCCGGCGACAGCCACCATGGTTGGCTGCCATGGTGGTCTTCTTATGTCTTCCAGCCAACATTTCCCCCACACACGGCTTGTAATCAGAAATATGGACGCAACCACCCACTAGTGGTGCGCGGTAACGGCAACAGCAACCTTAGCGGCCACAACGGTGGCTAAAGGTGGTAATAATGGCGACGAGAAAGTTAGAAGCGGCGGTAGCGTAGTTGTAGAACAAAGGTGGCGTCGGTGTTTTTTTTTCCTGCTTGATATCGATGGTGGCGGCAGCTGGAGACTCACGAACGACGACCACCACGACGCCAGTCCTTCGATCTTAACTGATGCAGCTTCGTTCCCCTCCTAGCCGGTCTTCAACGTTGTTCGATGGTGCTGGGTGGTCGGAGAACGACTGGGTGGATGGTGGCGGCCGATGGGAGACATAAGGGTGGAGAGATGGCAGTTGTAGCTTCATTTAGGGTTAGGTTTTGAGGCGGGAGGGGTGACGGGTTATATACCTCGATCCCCCAAACTTACTTCCATAATGACAAGTTTAGCCCCTCCCTCCAGAAATCATTTCGAAATAAATCCCATATTTACCCTTTAAACCCCTCCTTAAGAAAACCCTTACAAATTAAGTCAAAAGTTTACCTTTTTAACCCCGGCCATCCAAAAACCCTTCAACTTAAGTCCCAATAATTACCATGCAACCCCTCCCTCAACAAAACCTTTTCAACTTAGGTCCAAAATTTACTCTTTAGCCCTTGCTTCCATAAGTCCTTTCATATTAGTTCCAAATGACACCAAACACCCCCTATCTTCTAAGTCTAACAATCTTCACAAAATAAATCCCGAAATTTACACTTTTAACCCCCGAATAATCCAACTTATAACATTTGGCTCCCCAAAACTAACACCTTACTAATTATTATGGATTTTAGGGCTACTTGTTCATTCATTAATTTGTTTATTTATTTATTTAATAAACGGGGTGTTACAAAAAAAATAATAAATTTTTTATTTTTTTTACCGTTGAACAATCCAAAATAAAGAAATCAATCCGATCCGTCATCCTCTTTTGTCGTCTGCATCACGAGTCAAAACGATAATGATCGGCCGATATAACAGACAGCCTGATAACAAACTACATGAAAACGGTACCTTCATACACTTTAATCTACAAAGACACTCTAATCTACAAAGACAAGTGGTGGATGGTGATTGACATTAATTTGGAAAGACGTGTGACTTGGGTATTTACCTTTCGTGTATAGGTTCCAATATGTTAATTCTCTTGGAAAGAGACAAGTGTTTGCTTCGTGATTGTCATTGTAATTATGTTTCTTGTTTGCTAGTTTCCTGCTAGCGTGTTTATTAATATTCAGATCCTAAAAAAATCTATTCAGCTATTATTTTACCCATACAAAAGTTAATATAATAATAATAATAATAATAATAATAATAATAATAATAAATGTAGAAACGGGCGAAACATGAGCATATATTAAGAACTTAGACATTTACATTATTGCAAAAAAAACCTTCCTGATTAACTCATATAAATACGCTAAAAACTACTTAAAAGCCCATTGTACTTTAAAGTCTAAAGTCTAAACTATTCAAAAGCCCAGTTTACATCATTAAATGACTATATGAGTATGAGGGTTAAACAATAAATAATTAAACACTAGTATAAGAGAAAAAAATCAAAGCCCATGATGTACTAGAAGAATGTCTTTAAGGGCATTTTTAACCATACCCTAAAAAAACTCTTTTGACATTATAAACTAAACATATACTTGTCAGCAAGAATAAAATAAATGGTAAAAAATATTGACAAAGCATATGCATTTCGAAACTTTAAATCTAATCTAGATATTCGAAAGCTAAATAATAGATATTATATATCAATAATAAAATTTTCAATCTAAAAACATGATAAGTTACCATAATCACTTTTCTTAAATTAACTATATATAGACAATCCTATATTAAATCATAAATATACATATTTGATTGAATACCTTAAACTTTAACAATAATAATAATAATAATAATAATAATAATAATAATAATAAATAACATACTAATAATTATCCAACGGTTTCATATAAACGTATTGTTGTGAATTTTTTTTATGAGACTCACTGATGTAAAAATATATAATTTATGATTTTATGAGGTACATTTTTAATCAATAAAAATGATTAATTCGGGTTTGAAAATTTTGTTATTAAAATATTACTTCAGTTCAATTTATATATATATATATATATATATATATATATATATTATCTTTTTAAAAAAATAATGAATTACATATTGAAATTTTAGTAAAGTTAATATAAAAATCTATAGTAAGTTATAACATATAACTAAAATCTTAAACCACTTTTTTAAGTATTTAATAAAATGTAATTAAACTTTTGTATAGTTTGGCTTTTTATGAAATATATGAATATGTTTTTAACAAATTTATTGTTAGTAAAACTTTTTTCCCCAATCAATTTCATTCTTTCATTATCTTCTTTTTGTAAAAAATAGTTTTCTTCGTAACATTTTCTCTTTATTTTTTCCATTAGTAAAAAATAAAATATTTTCTTGTGAATATATATATATATATATATATATATATATATATATATATATATATATATATATATATAAATTAAACCACATTAATTAATGTAAAAAAAAAACTATTTAAACTTATTGAAACTTTATTTTAATAGTTTAACTCTCTATATTTCAATTAAAGTTAATTAACATTAAATCACAACAACTCAATAAGTTTTTATTCTTATGATACTTATTTGTTACTTATGGTACTTAATTATATAATATTGAAATATTTAAATTGATTAACAAATAATATGAAATACTTAATTGTCCAACATTATAATTTGTGAGTGTTTAATGTATTTTATTGTAGAAAATGTGTTTATATTTCATTTATTTATATATAGTAAATCAACATTTTTTTAATATTATATAATTGAAACTAAGCATACAATTATAATTATGTCCATAAAACTGCAAACTCACAATTAAAAACTTAATTATAAATGTCAAATCTTTTATGTATATTATATAAGACTACGAGTTACGATATAAAATATGATTATTTAAGTTGTATTGTTAAGATATTTTTTTTAACTTTATGATTTTTATGATATGTATATAATTCCAATATCATTTTTTCAATTGAATTACCAAATTGATGGCACCCATAACACATGTATTTTCTTCAACTATTTTCTTCCTTTTTTTTTTTTTTACTTTTACTCATCTTTTTATTTTTTTAATTGTCATTAAATAATCTTGTTATTACCATTTAATGCTCACATGAAACTGTAAATATGAATTTGATTGAAAATAGTTTTATAATCATAGAGCTTTATGTGGTCTATCATTTTGTTTGTTTTTAAATTAATTCTAATTTTTATTTTGAGAGTTAAGCTTGGATTTGATCGTATAATTAAGATTTTAGGCTTTTGAATATGAAAATGATACAAATAAAAATAAAATTTTTAATTTACATTAAGTTAATGAATAATCTTACAAATTAGATAATTTGAAAATAAAAACCGTATAAAAGCAAATTTTCAAACATGATTAAAAGAATATAAAGTTTTAAAACCTGACAATGGAATACGACCTATTGCAGTAGGTACAATGTGACATCCCCAAAATCACGGACAGAAAAGATCGGTTTCATTTATGCTTTTAAAATAATTTCAGAGTAAATCCATTGATTTAAAAGAGTTGCGAAATTTGTTCCCAAAACAATACATGATAAAATAAGGTTTATCAAGCAGTTCTTAAAGGAATGTATTTTCATTATATATCAAAACTCGGGATGTCATGTTCCGATACAGACACAAAAGCATAAACAATAAAACATAGACTTTACACAGTTATATACAACTACTGGTCTATAAACAAAAACATCTTCACAAGTTCTCCAACTTATGCTCTCGCGCCACTACCTGTAATACAAAGAAACTGAGTGGGTCAGGCTTGGGAGCCTGGTGAGTATATAGGGATTTCAACCCACAATAAATAGTTATATTTGATTTCACCAACCAACAATAACTCAATTACCCATTCTCGTTATCCTCACTTTACGTCCCTATGACAACAACTATTACAAGGGACCTAATCTAGGATTTTCATCGGGACGTATACTACTGCAAAAAGGTTTCCTCAACAATGAATGTACTAAGGCAACCATGAGGGGGCTAGAATACAACAAATGAACACCCAAGTTCACTACACCTACAGGTTATGAGCCTGCCAGCGTTCCACTGATCCGTCTAGAAAAGTCCGTGGTCGTCATCCATATTCTGTTGGACGACTAGATCACAATCACATCGAGGCCTCTCATCAATTTTATTTCATCACACATTAACTATCTACCCATGCTTTACCCAACATTTTTGTAGATAAATATATATATATATATATATATATATATATATATATATATATATATATATATATATATGAAGAGTTTTGAGCATTCTAACACTCCTAAGTATACATGCAACCCTAAATACCTTGGATCTATGTTTTCTCTATTATACATGCAAATATGAACTTTCCAAGGTATTCATCCTAACTAGCATAATAACATTGATTCATATGAATATATCAAGTTAGAATTACATACATCTTTGATGTAGAATGTCTTCATGAAGCTTGAGTGCCTAGTGCCCCAAGTGTGACACCTCAAATGGTTCACAAAACATCTAATACACTTAGAATAACTTGAGAGAATATACACACTTCATGGAATCGGCTAGCCCTTTCTATTTACACATAGTGGCCATTTTTTTCCAAGAATAAGATCATTATATAGTTAGGGTTACACCATGTAAACCCTAATTGTCATGGCCTTTCATTTCCATGATCCATGGGTACAAATACACCATGGAGCATCTTATGGGTTTTAGCCCAACTTGACAATCCATGGAGCATTAGCCCACTATATAAGTAGGGATGATTTACACTATCAACCCATATATTTAATTAGTCTTCTTTTGATCACTTAATTAATCCTAGATTAATTCTTGATCAATACTAATTAAATAATCTTATTAATATATTAGAACTTATAATATATTAACAAACCTTAAGTGTTATTTCTCTCATTATAGTCTATCCAAATGCATGATGCCATGCAACCCAAATGGACCATGCCGGGTCGGGTCAAGTCTTACCAATTATAGTTATGGACTTAGACATTAATCCAACAGTCTCCCACTTGGATAAGTCTAAAACTATTATTGCAAGTATGACTTCAAGAACCGACTGGCAATCGTAGCTCTCAAAAGCTTCTGTCGAACTCTGACCTTGCCGATGATCTCTGACCTTTGTCGATGACTTGTCCATTAGATAAGGGATCATATATTCCTCCATTCTAGATATCATATGGACTGAGACATGGATTATAATCATTCTCCCTGTCCATTTGTTGTTTCCCGATTTCCGATTTATGACAACTGACTAACTGAACAAATCAAATCAGTCCAAGCCTTACCGAGCACTTACATTTGCCATCACCAAATCATCGAGGTACCCATAAATATCGCTTTTATCCCGAAGGTAAAAGAAATAGATAAACTTCAACTCATATGGCTTGTTCTACTACTTGTTGAATCATACACAAAGGCACGTTTTATAACATCGAGTTACCAATGTGTTTTCGTGCAATCAATGTACAACCAACTCATAGTAACAACTCATATCTCTAGGTTTGAACAATATAAGATATTATCGTCTCATGATCACTCGTGATAAAATCCATGAAGTGATTCCAATGAGCGCGGGTTGAATCCAATACTCAGAACTTATGAGCACTCATAAGTGTTATAGCACCACCTTATCCAACATCTTAGACCTCTACAAGCCCAACCCATGACAGTCTTGATTTATATCTACTTCCAACATATGATCGAATGTGGATGGTTTGAATAACTTAGTCAATCAGGAAGAACGACCTAGTTATTCTGGAAGTCAAAACATGAAAAGTGAAACACAAGAATAATTGAATCCAATATGGTCTCAGAACTTATGAATATAAATAAAACACCTTTTATTTATCACCATATGATTACACATTATTCATTGCATACTGTTTCAGCTATCAACTTTATTCTTGAATTAAACAATAGTTGTCCCATGCTCCAAGCATGTAAACTATCTTTTTCTAAACACTAGTCATGCCATACACCAAGTATGCATATTATGTTTGTCTATTATCTTTACTTTGCGAAATAGACCAATTGAACATAACTCCAATGATTCTCATTTCATAGTCTCGAATTCTTATGGCAAATGCAGGAATTCCAAATTCATGCCATTTACCGAAATCTGTTAGATTCTAAACTTATATGCATTGATCATCTTGTAATGATTATGCACAAACTCACAAAGACTTGGCAACAATCGTTACAGAGTATTCCAAAGGAGATCAACTCCTTGGAAACATCCTTCTTGCATTAAGTTTCCTAATCTTACACAGATTGAATAATTTCTAACTTTGAAACATTTCCATATTCCATTTTGACTATCACTTCTGAACAAGAGTTGCCTCCTTACAGATTATGTCAACACGGTCCTTCCAGAATTAACACTATAATTCCAACTATCCCTGAGCAACCAATCTTTGGTAAACCTTAGATTGTCCTCAACAATTTCTTAATCCTTTTAGTCATACCCAATTCTAGACATTTTCCCTTCTTAATGCCCCAGGCATTTGGAAAATTTTAGAAATGATGAATATAGCACATGTAATCGATCCTATATCCAAAGCATATGGGACACGATTCATGATGTCTCACATAAAGACAAAACCAGTCTTTTGCTATAATATTTCCATTTCAATTTGCCAAGTTCTCATAATTTAGATTATGAAAAGGGATGCCATAATCATAATCGAATTTTAGAACGCAAATAATGGACCCATATATAGAATTTTCTTATGTTGAGCCATTCCAACATGAAATTCATATATATATATATATATATATATATATATATATCCTTGACTAAATACGATTAAAACCTCAATCTAAGCTTTTAGATTTGAGATGAAGTATAATTTCCTCTCCCTTAATTATAGCAAACAACTTTTTCCCAATTGAAACTTTTTGTTTTCTATAATTAACATTGCTAACTTGCAACCTTTATCATAATTATCATGCTCCCACTAACATGATGATTATTAGCATAACACTTATGCTCCCACTAGCTTTGACATGTATTCAGAAACCAGCTGAACATTTAGAAAAACAATACTTTATTGACTTTCTTACCAAAGTTTAGATTTCGGATACTAGATTGTTGTGATAAAACTTTATCAATATCATACACCTTATCTTAGATAGCTCACAGGTGTGTCTAAACAACTTTAAGAACTATGAAGAGGGATGTCGTAATCATAGTCTCGATTGTTTAGACCTTTGCCACTTCTCACAAGTCAATGTTAGTGTGCCGGTTAACCACACATGCTCCACTAACGACTTTGAGAATGCAAATATCACAATTGCTATCTAGCTAAAATATACTTAGTGAAAGTGTTTCCTCACCATCATTTTCATGAATCGGATAGAAACCTTATGACACTTAGATTTAATGGTGTATGTGTTCTTATCCATGTGAATTTTCAAAACCATAGTCACAAGACTAGGTTAGTGACAAATCCTAACTCATATGGATTGAACTTGTGTAATCTTAAATTCTTGCCACCTGGCAGCTCAAGGGCCTGCCATTGCTTCCAAGTTGTTGTGCAACCAATTGAGAACTCTAAGAACTCATATGAAAAAGCCAAATTTAATTGGAATGGACACAGAATATGTCAACACGATAGGTTCTAAACCTCAAGTCGTGTGTTAGTGAAGAACTTCAGGTTTTATTCTTGATTAGCTCTTGAGACTTTCAAGACCTTTAAGACTCCCACTGTCCTCTTGACATATAAGACTTTCTTGTCAGATATTCAAGAGATAGTGTGGATTCTAATCAAGACAAACACTTCACACAATTGGCCTTAGTTGGTCTTTGTTTTATCCAAAACATCACAATTTACCAATTTCAAATGTACAAGAGTAGAAAACTTTTACTCCTACATTTGACAAGTGTTTTAAAACTTCTTTAAGATATGTCACTCAAGTTACAGTCTTAGAGTATGACTCTAAGACTTGTTTTGGAACGAAGTATGACTCATCTTCTTAATTTGACCACTTCAACAATTCATAGCTCATCTTCTTAGCTATCAGAATGCACTTAGAGGATGAATTGTGATAAGGCCTCTTAATCATTAAGATGATCATATAACATGATACTAAAGTACTTTCCCATCTTTTCAGATTTGAGAAACTTTTATCTTTCTGCCTAAGTTGATTCTTCTTATTTGCTCTGTCATACATTGGAACCTTTTCCAATGTCTCAGAATTACACTTAAGCTTGTAAGTGTAACCATATTTACTGAGCTATAGTAAATTATGACGAATAGTCTTATCGATCTTTTGTGGTGGACTTAACCAGTGCACAAGAATGTGTACTCGATCCATTAATCCTTTACTTGACTCACACATCCATGTGAACAAGTAGTTACTCTTAATTTTTCCAATGCTTGAAAGTTCTCATTCATCATGTTATACAACTTGCATGATTCCAAGTTTCTATCCAACTGAAACTTTGGTGATGAGAATCTTTCCTTATTTGGTAAATTTAGACACTACCACAAATGAAAGAATCAAATTCATATTTCCACTCTTGCTCTTAATGGAATCTCATAAGCAACAAAGATTTTCACAAATGCCATTGTAAGAATATTTTAATATAAATAAAATCAAAAGATTTACCTTTTATTTTAAACTTTGTGGAAAAACTTATCCTTACAATCTATATGAAAACTTGTTGTTATCTTTTCCTAAGCAAAATATCATAACTCCTAAGAAGCAGCTCAAGAATCTGATCTTCAAACTATGCGATAGAAATCCATCTACGCGATAAGATTCAACATATTTTTTCTTTAAGTTTCTTCACTTTTCTTTGATTCTTAAACATCAACATGTGACCCAGTCACATCATGTATCAAAAATCTCATAATAGAAACTTAGCAGAGTTAGATAGTGGACTTTACCTGAAGTAGAGTCAAACTTATTGACTTTAACATCCTTAGGTAAAATTGGCAGCTTCGCAACTAATGCCCCTTTCTTTGGCAATGGACCCTTGATAATGGGACTATCTCAGAATTAGCCTCTCTCTTTACCATTTGGTCAACCGAGTTGACTATGGCCGATCACTTTCCATTGCAGAGAGAGATTTTTACTGGATATCCAATGTCATCATTGTCAATGTCCATAAAGTTATAGGAAGTTGATCTTAGCAAATAGATAAGATCATTAAGGGTCTTGTCATAGTCTGTTTCATAGGAGTCCCAAAGGAACTCACTATGTGACTTAGAAAGTAGTTGAGCCATCAACTTTCTCAAGACTTTGACACCAAACTCTCCCGGCTTGTCAATATGTGACTATATCTCCAAGATGTGATCACACATAGACCTTTGCTTGCTAATAGGGCTTGAGTGACCTTAAATTTTGTGGGTTAAGGAGAATAATTGGAGGAGGTGAAAGAAGTATGATTTCCATGGGACATCATCTTCATTTAGGAAAGCTTGTTTCAAGAGATTTGGGAAGATCATAAATGTCTAAACCAGACATCTTTTGGGAGATATTCAAGATAGTTGATTTAAAGTCCCTAATATAGCACCCAATATGAAATATTAAGACTAGGACCCAACACAATACTTTTATAACTTGGAAGAGGGTTGCCGTAATCTAAGCTATAAAATATTTGAAGGTAGGTGAATGACGATTCACCAATTTCCACCAAGATAAACGGAATGTATTATTAGGTTTTAATTGGTTTTTGAAACTCCTAGATCTTTTGAGATTCATTGAACTTTTCAATGGCATGTTTCAATCTCGAGTGTGCCCTTCAGGTTTTGTTACTGGGATGCCGAGGATCACAAAACAAGGTGTGAATAACCATGCAAATATACTTGGTACCCTTAAGTGTTTACCCCTCAATCGATGTGTCGGTTAACCACACACGCTCCATCGATACTATGATAAACATTAAGTTACCCTTTGCCTACCTTGTTAAATACGAGTTAGTGTGCCATTTAACCACACACGCTCCACTAACCGACTTAAACAAAGTGCAAAGTGTAATTTCATGGTTAGCACATTATTCACATTTTCCTAAGTAACTAAGATTGGGTATTTATAAAAGGTTTAGTTACTTAGTATTTATCATTAATACTTTTAATGAAGGGAGAATTATAGTCCTTGTTCTACCCGTTCGACTAACGACCCTCCACCGGTCAAGGAAGCAGTGGGTGAGAGTGGACACCCATTAAACTGCCATTTTATAGGCAGTAACCTTATACCCCCTTATACATATATATATATATATATATATATATATATATATATATATATATATATATATATATATTAGCTTATAATATTATAAAGTATAAGGGTTGAATTTTAACTTTTAAAATTCTAAGGGCTAACTTGGAATTAAAATATTCATAAGAGAAAACTTTTCAAATTCCAAAACTTGAGGGCAAGTTTTGAAACTATTCAAAACTAATTAATTCCATAACTTATGAGTTTAAAGTAGTTTTAATTAAAAAAACTCTTCAAGTTCCATAACTTGAGGACAAGTTATGGAAGACTTTAAACTAATAAAAGAATGTAACTTTTCTTTATTTTGTAACATATGGAATTAATTAAGGTTACACATTGTATTACTTAATGAAGTGACTCTTGAACCTCCATAACTTGAGGACAAGACTCTTTATTTTTGTAACCATTGCCAACTTTTATGAGTTTTATGAAACTTAAATGTGACCTTTCATGTAACTTGAGGACAAGTTACACAAACACATTTTAGAATCATCTCTTAGATTAAAATGAATTGAAACCACATAATCAATTAACTTATCTATTAATCTAAGCAGCACATATGAACAAAGATAATTCACATCAAACTTTTTCATGTAATTAGCATAACTTTTAAACTAATACAAAACATGAATCTATTGACAATTATCTTTGAAATTGGATTAGCATGAACATTACCACATCAAAAAAGAGTTTATAAGTTCAAAAACAGCATATGGTAATGTTCATAGTCCAATTCCAGCCAAAAAACATGAAGACAAGCTGTCAGGGGCCAAAACTCGTCGAGTTCTATAGAGAACTTGTCGAGTTCATGCAATAAACCATGAACTCGTCAAGTTTATTGAAGAAAGTCGTCGAGTTTTATGTCTGGATAGCTTCCTGGCTTCGAAAAATGTATTTGCATCAAGTATAAGAGAAAGCAAACTAGGTCTGATACCACTGAAGGGTTTTGAGCATTCTAACACTCCTAAGTGTACATGCAACCCTAAATACCTTGGATCTATGTTTTCTCTATTATACATGCAAATATGAACTTTCCAAGGTATTCATCCTAACTAGCATAATAACATTGATTCATATGAATATATCAAGTTAGAATTACATACCTCTTTGATGTAGAATGTCTTCATGAAGCTTGAGTGCCTAGTGCCCCAAGTGTGACACCTCAAACGGTTCACACAACATCAAATACACTTGGAATAACTTGACAGAATATACACACTTCATGAAATCGGCTAGCCCTTTTCTATTTACACATAGTGGTCGATTTTCTCTAAGAATAAGATCATTATATAGGTAGGGTTACACCTTGTAAACCATAATTGTCATGGCCTTTCATTTCCATGATCCATGGGTACAAATACACCGTGGAGCATCTTATGGGTTTTAGCCCAACTTGACAATCCATGGAGCATTAGCCCACTATCTAAGTATGGATGATTTACACTATCAACCCATATATTTAATTAGTCTTCTTTTGATCACTTAATTAATTCTTGATCAATACTAATTAAATAATCTTATTAATATATTAAAACTTATAATATATTGACAAACCTTAAGTGTTATTTCTCTCATTATAGTCTATCCAAATGCATGATGCCATGCAACCCAAATGGATCATGCCGGGTCGGGTCAAGTCTTACCAATTATAGTTATGGCCTTAGACTTAATCCAACAATATATATATATATATATATATATACACACACACACACACACACACATTAATACACAACTTAAAAATAGTATAATATATTCATTCAATACTCATTCCAAATAACAGATAATATATAAACACATAGCACACATTTTATAGAGAAATAATTCATATCTATATGTTAGAAGGAAGCAACTACAGATTCACTTGATAAGATGATGCTCGGACTGCACTACTACTCTTAAAATAATAATCTTTGATGAAACCGGGATATCTTCCAAAAACTGGGCTTCTCGCGGGAAGAGTTTCGACTCGACAACTCTATTTCTCGGGATCTTCGGGGCTTCAGGACTTGCTTCGGGAGTAGGGATGATATCGGGGCTTCGGTGGTATATCTTGCATGTAAATCGAGGTAATACGGGTGAGAGAGAAGAAATTTGGCAACAAACTCGGTTGCACTTGTGATCTATTTATAGGGTGAATCTGGTCTTGAACGCAGCGCATTCCCTGAATGAACGCAACGCGTTCCTTGGACGAACGCAGCGCGTTCCTCCGTGCGTCATGGCTTAAGAACTTCGGACTTGACATGCGATGGGACAGGCTCTGGGCTCTGAACACGAGGCGTTCCCCATTTGGTAAGCGTGCCTCGAACTTCCAAAATTCATATCTTTCGCATACAAGCTCCGTTTTCGACGTTCTTTATATCCACACGTAGGTGAGATTATGCTCTACAACTCTCATTTAGACTCCGTCGGATAATTTTGGCATTAACTTTTATTATATTATTTTTAGTAGGCCGGGACAGAAAAACTCCGTTAGAAATTCATAACTTCTTCATCTGACGTCCGTTTCCGTCTGTCTTTTTACCGTTGCATTACTATCAATGAGATCTACGATACTCGTTTAGATTGTTTCGGCTAGAAATCACTTGATCTCATATTCGAACTTTGGGCTGCATACCGCTAAGTCGAAACTTCGAAAAATCATAACTTCCTCATACGAAGTCAGATTTAGACGTTCTTTTTATGCACGCTCTCGGTTTAACGTATTCTACGACTTTTCGTTTAAATTACTAAGACTAAAATCGCTTTATCGTAAATTCACTATTTACGTCGCACAGTGTCGTGACGTTTCTGTCGTGAAACTTCGACAGGTCGTAACTCCTTCGTTATAACTCGGATTTCGACATTCTTTATATTTTCGGAAACCTTACCATGACCACTACGTCTTCATGTATCAATATTGGTTTTATCTAACATTTTATTTTTATGCTTATTTTTATTCTTAATTCATTTAAGTCACACAATTAAGCATAAAACACATAATACTCAAATAATACATTCTTATTATTTCAAAATGAGTTACAAATGTTAACTTAGACTGTTACATCAACATTAATGTCTAACCCAGAAACACGGGCGTTACACATTATATTGAGATGTTTGATCTCCAAGTTGGCTATGAAAGGTGTTGGTAAAGAAATGACCAAGTATCTCAATGATTTTCAGTTCGGGATAGGGGTGTCGGGTGGCGCTGAGATCATATTACATAGCGCCAACATGGTGTTGAATGAGAGCCACAATGACGGGGTCTATTTCCATGCTTACCGTAGACTTCTCTAATGCCTTTGACCATTTTGACAGATCTGCATTACTTCATGAGGTCAAATTGAGGTGTTATTCTATATACTTGTCGGTAGAATTTCTATATGGTCAAACAGCAAGGTTGTATCTAGGAGATACATATATTTGGTCTATTGCTGGAGTTCAGCAAGGAGACCCCTTGGGACCACTTCTCTTTTCCATTGTATTGCACCATTTCTTGCATAATATTAGAGACAATTGCCAGCTTCTTCTCCATGCATGATACCTTGATGATGGGACACTTATTGGAGATTCGGAGGAGGTGACCAAAGCATTAGACATCATTCAGGTTATTGGCCCAAAATTTGGCCTTCAGTTGAATATTAAGAAAATTGAGCTCTTTTGGCCCTCGTGTTATGGTAGGAAGCTGCGTGAAGGGCTATTCCCGGTTGGCATCGGGAGGCCACCATTGGGGGTGAAACTTCTCGGCGGAGCTATTAGTAGAGATGCTAGTTTGATTAACAATTTAGCCATAAAGAGAGCTGAAAACCCTGTGAATTTGATGCGCCTTCTTCCACAATTGTCTGACTCGGAGAGTGAGCTCCTTCTACTTCAATCTTGTATGGGTATTTCTAAACTTTTCTTTGGGCTGAGGATGTGCTAACCTTTTAACATGGAGGAGGCGACGTTGGTCTTTGACAATTGGTTGCACGGGGCGATTGAAGACATTGTGGTTTGTAGTATCCCTTTCTTTGGCGACATACAATGACGAATTGCTTCCCTACCCATTAGGTTTGGTGGTTTGGTTTTATACTCGGCAATAGAGGCTACCTTATATGTTTTTGTTGCCTCAAGAGCCTAATCTTGGGTATTGCAAGACCACATCTTATGGGATAACAACATATATGGTATGGATTTTGATTATGCTTGTGCCTTGGCTTCTCTTCGTAACAAGCTTTCAAACATTGACCTTATAAATTTTACTACTAAGAACACCCCCCCCCCCCCTCTAAATCCCAAAATACACTGGCTAGTGCCATTTTTAGTAAAATTATCTAATATATGGAAGTGTATTTCAACATGACGGTTCTATAGAAAGCGGTTTTCCTGTGTTTACGTGCACTACATGCTCAAGATTTTCTTCTAGCTATCCTTATAGATGAGTTTGGCCAACATATGTCGCCTATGGAGTATCATATCATCCTCAAATATCGACTCACAATTCCAATATTCTCAGCTAACGGGATATGTCTGATGTGTCGCAAGGCATGTTTAGACTCTTTTGGAGAGCATGCATTTCATTGCAAAGAAATATCGAGGTTCAAATACAGGCACTCTATGGTTACATATGTTTTGGTCAATATATTTAAGCATGTCGGGGTTTCCGCCAAGAAAGGGGCTCCTATGAATTTCTTAACTAACATGACAAAATGAAGGTCAACCCTTATATTGGCTGATGTTTTGATTTTTGGATGGATTGTAGGGAAACATGCATGTGTGGACCTTACAGGGGTATCCCCTCTCGTAGGCTTGAGGGTCGTGGGTTTCACGACAGGACATGCTGCATTAAAACCTGCTACATGCAAGGTCACCAAACATGAGAAGTCGTGCATGGAAAATCAGCACGTGTTCATAGCATTTTCATTTGATACGTTTGATTTCCATGCGTCAGATACAGTGGAGCTTCTTAATATAGTACAACAGATCATGCATAACAATGTTATATCCCTAGATCTATTGATGTAGTCTTCAATATAATTGGTTTTACCATACAAAAAGGTTTAGCGGCGCAACTTGTTGCCCGTTTGCCTTCTCATTCGTTGTACGGTGATAACTAAGATGTTTTATGAAAATAAAAATAACAAAAAGTTAATGAAACAAAAATACATTCATGATTGGTTTTATCTATTGGAATTTAAATAGTATAGACATGTCATGTTATTTGTCGTGGAATGCTTTAGAAACATTTGTGGCGTTTTCCATCGCATCATTATCTGAACATCCATTTTTCAATTGTTGTGAGTTACTTAATTTATTAATTTTAGAAAATCAACTACTGAACATTTGATTAACTGTAAATGTACAACCATTTTTTTCTTGAAATCTAAGAAAGTGAAAGGAAAAATGAGGACATAAACCGAAACAAAGAAAAGAACTCAAATAACTTAATAGTCTTTCAAAATCTAAATTGATCATACCAACCTTTAGCTCTTCTTGGCATATTTCATTATTCAACTATTTTTTAAGAGATTGTACGACTTCCATCAATCTTTTTTTTCTTCACCCAAAATCTTGAGATCTTGGCTCAATATATATGTAAGAGAATACACTTACACTCACTTTCCATTCTTATTCTCCTCATCTTTTCTAGTAATATTTTTCTATTGAAGATATATGTCTATATAAACTCTCTTTTTTATTTTCATGCATTCTAAATAACAATAACGAAAAGAGAAGAGAGGAAAATATAAATAACAAAAGCATAGAAGTAATGTTCTTATATAAGCAAAAAAAATTCAATTAACCAAACAATTAAGTATGATAAGTTGAAAAGTCTTAAGAATTTCAAATAAATATAATTTAAAATAAATGGTCTATCTTTACCCATACAAAAATTAATATAAACGGGCCAAACATAAGCGTGAATTATGAACTTAGACATTTACATTATTGCAAAAAACTTCTACGATTAACACTAATATAATTACGCTAAAAAGCTACTTAAAAGTCCATTGATTGTACTAAGTGTAAGTTCTAAACTATTTAAAAGCCCAATTTACATCATTATACGAGTATGAGGGTTTTTAGAGGAGACAATAAATAATTAAACACTAATATAGGAGAAAAAAATCAAAGCCCGTCATAGATCACTAGACAGAGTGCATTTCAAAGGCATCTCGAACCACATATTGAAAAATCTTACACTGTAATTTACACTATAATCTTCAAACCCTATATTATACCTAACAATATATATATATATATATATATAGTGTTTGTGAATAGTATAACGCTAAATATAGTGTTATACTATTCATCAATACTAAATATAGTGTTGAAGTTTTATTTGTACAATTTGGTCCTTTACTTTAAACTTAGTTATGTTTTTTTTATACAATTATAATATTTATATAATAAAGTTATTTGTGTTATCATATATAATAACGTTATTTGTGTTATCTTATTTAATAAAACCGTTTACGAGTGTTTTGTTCATAAATATTTGATAATACAATTTATTAAACATTTGTAATAAAAGTATATTTTATAAAAAAAAAACTAATAAGTATAAGGGTTGTTTTTTAAAATTATAAAAGTTAAATAAAAAACATACATAGAATATTTTTTTAGTGTTAAATATAATGTAATAAGTTGGAGAAATTTGTTGTTTACACTATCTTTTACACTATAATTATACATATAATGTAAAAAAAAAATAGTGTTAAAAGTTGTAGATGGTCTAAATAAGAAAAAAAAAAATTAAAACTATATTTCAAATACAATAATAATCCATTACAAACAACTTTGGTATCAAGATAACAGAATTTAGGGCTTTACCATCAAATTTAAGCCACTAAAAAAAACTCACATACGATTAAAAATACTATACAAGATTAATCGTATAGGTTTTTACTTAATAAGATGCATGTAAAACCATATTCTCTAAATAATTTAACTTTGCAAAAATTCCAACGAGTGGCGATGTGTTATACGTACACGCTTCCGTCTGCATGTAATTTCCTCTTTTATCAGTAAACTCATCGTTGTGGTCAGGTCCACCAACCAGTGCCCCAACCACAATATTTGGGTTCGGGTCAGTAGACCCGTACCAGTTGTCATAACCCTGAGTGCAACCGATGAACCCCTTGTTTTCTCTATACGAAACAATTGATGCACCTCTATGGTGAACCCTTTTTGGGAAGTTTGGGCCAAAGCCCACTAGATAGCTCATGTTTAATGGGTTAGAGCCCAAAATGTAATCCACTTGTGATTTTGTGAATTGGAAAAGCTCATGAGGTGTTACTTCACCTCCATGGCATTTGAGGTTTTTTTGGTTTAATTTTTGGAGTAAATTTGAGTATACGGATACCAAAAATGCCCCCGAAGATACGTATTGCATGTTGTTCCATTGTCGAACGTATAGGAGGCCGCCAGGGGTAAAACGGACATTGTGTTTTGTACCGTTGTTTTTGTTTAGACATGAACAAATGTAGTATTCGGCTTTTGATTGGTATTTTTCTAATACGTCTTTGTATTTTTTGTGTTTCTCTTCGATAAGCAACTATATAAATAAAACACAACCAAAATGTTAGAAATCATTATCTAAATGTTTTGACACGATAATTACAAAAATAATCATTATATGATAGTAACATTTAATAAAATGATTGCTTGTCTCCCGAATTATAAAAATGTCACAAATTTTGTAACATGTTATTTAAAAAAAATCCCCAACAAGATAAGAAGATATATTTCAAATTTTTTCTTGAAACTTGGAAATTATTTTAAAATTCATGAAACTATTCTTAGCTTCTTACGATTTCAAAAAATGGATTTTAAAATGTTTGCTTTATCTTTTATTATAAGTGTTGCTTTTTTGCTTGAAAATCTAGTTGCAATCATGGATTGAAACAAAATGAAGTAATCATTTACGCAAAGACTACATACCATATGGTTGTGTCTCTTAAAAGGACCCACTTCATTCAAAATATGAGATTATTTCGGTCGGGTTTATATCAACACTAATTATTTATTAATTATTAATATTAATATATGCACTTTATGATCTATGATTATAAATATATGAGATATATAGAGCTTAAGTTTTGATGATTACATGGTCATGTGATTATATCATAACAATATCATTTAATATAATGTAACAACTATTGAAAACCCGAATGTTATTGACATTCTTTTATAAGTTTGTATTTAATTATTTGTACATACTCGTCATTAAAAAAAATATTTAAATAAATAAATTATCAAACAGGAGCATCCGTTAGGATTTAGGGCGTCAACAACTTTTTGATTGTAATTTAGCGACTAGTTGAGGGCCCATATACATTAATCAACATATGTACATAACATGTGTTTTTTAATTAATTTTTTCATTATGATTACATATTTAATGTCATTGACATTAAAAAAAAACCTAGGGATTGGTTTTTTCAATAACTCAATATAAAAGGTGTTACATATTTTTTAAACACGTAAAAACCGACTGAGAATCATGTCTTAAAAACTTATTGTAGTAAGAAAATTTTCGCTAAATTACTATCTTCACAAATAAACATTTATGTAAAACTAGAAATTATTTATATAAATTACAAAAGTCAAAGGTAAAAAAAAGTACGAAAAGAATTGGTAATGATGAAAAAGTGTGTGACTGTGTAGGCATGAACATAAATAGGTGAAGCTAGAAGCTTAGCCACCCTCTCTACCACATTTATTTTGACATTTGGCATAGACAAAGCATCAAAAACCCATGTGCACTTTTATTTGTATGTATATATGAATATTCTCATATAAGTGAATAAATCAATCTATTATTAATGATATTGAAATTGATTATGTAAATACAAAGTTCTCTTTAGTTTTACTTTTTGTTACTTAATTAATCTTTACAAAATTTTGAATCCTAAAATGTGTAAGACACTTACATGTCACATGATAAAGAAAAGAATCATATTCTAAAGTCACCATTCAAATCTATGTTTTTTTTTTTTTTTTTTTTTTTTTTTTTTTTGTTTTTTATATTTAATCTTTAGATTTCAATGAATTCGTAGATGTGCAAAAAGTCATAAAAGGAAACCTATGAAAAGATACGAGAAATATATATATATTTGAAGGTTCGAAAATGAAATCTTGGCTTATTCGCCTATCTACTATAATAAATAAAGGTTTTTTGCCACATGTCCTCTTCTCATTCATTTGGATACATGACATTTTCTAAAATTTTTAAATTTTCTATTTTCCACTTGTCATTTTATTGTATTTTTCATTTTATTAAATTAAAATTTCACATTTAATGTGTAAGGTAATATATATGTAAAGTATTTATTAGAAAAAGTTTATATATGTAATGTATTTAATACATTAAAGTCTCATTAATTTTAATAATTCAAATTTTTCTTATAAATTCATACTTTTCAAATTGTTAAAATTTTATATTTATTTTTTTTAATTAAACTCATGTAATACATGAGTCTCACACCTAGTTTTTTAATAAATAACTAAATAAGAAGTTTGTACTAAATTTTAATAACGGTGGTTAAAAAACAGTTTGCACTTACAAAATAAAAATCATTGTTTTATGTAAACTATACCTTTAAAAAGTGAAACTTTATTTCGGAAAAATTGCATCATTTTTTGTGAAAAGTAAAAGTAAATCAATTTCATAAAATGATATTTTTCTTAAAACAAATTATTATTTTATATAATTTCAAATTTAGTTTATCCCTGTTGTAAACTATAAACTCTTAAATGGTGATTAAAAGAGTAAATCATCGAACAAATTAATTAAAATTATATAAACCTCGTTTATGTTGAACTAATGTGAGTATGTCAATTCAAAAGAATTGACCTTTGCTAGAGTCACTAAAGAACATGCTGATTTTAGGGAGTCTAATAGTACACAACAGTAAAATCAACGTCATAATCATCAAAAAAATGGAGAACAATTGACAAGTGTTGATCTGCAAGTGGACCGAAAAATGCTACTGATGTGCGTACCTGAGATGCAAGAACTTGAATGCCGGCGAATTTAACATCCCAGCTGAATTCCGTGATGGACCACCCAACGCCACCGAAGGAATCGGCGTTATCAATCACATAACTCAAGTACTGGTGGTTGTCGGTGGCTTTGTACAACCACATCGCGGCCCACAGCAGCTCATCCTCGTGCCCACTCACTGATGTGTAGTAGTTTTTCACCACTCCAATGCTTTCATCGTATTTCCCTCTGTACTTATCCCCAAATTCGAATAACTACCAAAAAATCCCAAATATCAAATCATTATTTCCAATCCCAGGTTTCCCGAATTGTTCATACAGATGGATTTTTGAATTTTGAGTTTTGAATTTTGAATTTTGAATTTTGAATTTTGTAATGTACCTGTTGAGCGTGATGCAATAACAAATGGGAGTAATGTGGGTTTGTTTTTTTAAACACAATAGAGGCTGCAGCCATAGCGGCGGCGGTTTCTCCGGCGAGATCTGACCCCGGATTGTTCTCGTCGATCTTGTATGCTTGTCTCGACGTCGTCATATCCTCCGGCCGTTGCCAACAGTAGTGATCCGTGTATCCGTCACCTACCTGTCACGTTATCAGTTACAGGTGATGTGATTAACGCATTAGTGACTTGTACGTTACAAACAATGAAGGCGTAGTTGGTTAGTTACCTCAGCCCATAACACGTTAGGGCTAGTGTGAGCTTTGATGAAATAATCAGTTCCCCATTTGATCGCTTCCATGGCGTGTTCTAACTCTCCGGCACCGGCAATGTACTCGCTGTATTCGATGATACTCCACGACAGCATTGTGACGGTGAATGCCATCGGTAAACCGAACTTGACGTGGTCTCCGGCGTCGTAATAACCTCCGACCAAGTCTACCTGCATTTCCACCGGAAAATCAACAGAATAAGCAAAACCCTAACAAATTTACAAAATACAAAACAATAGCGTTAATGCTGGTGACGTACGCCTTGTTCAAGGCCGTCGGTGAGGCCGGAATTATCGCGCCAGGTGACGCGTTGGTTGTACGGAAGGCGGCCGGAGCGTTGAGCTTCAAAGTATAGCAGAGATTTAGTGAGGGCGTCGGCATAATTATGTGAAGGACTACATCTAAAAGAGGCAAAAATGGAGAAGAGAGAGAGAAGAAAGCAGCAATGGTGTAGAAATGATAATGACGGCTTCCTCTTCATCATCATCGTCTTCTCCATTTTTGAGATTTCGTTATGCAGCTCAAATTCAAAAATCAAATCGATATTCTATCAGATTCTTCCCTCCTAAAGAGATTTTAGGAGCGAAGAAGGGAGAGAATTATGAGCCTCTGTGTGGCTTTGTTCATTTTATAAAGTGGCAAAAAAAATATCAAAAAATTCATGAGATGCATAAAAAACGGTTTTAAATAATGTTACTGTTTTTTTTTTAAAATTAACTTTTACTTATTTAACAAGGCAAATTGTTCAATTAAATAATTTTATATTCAATTACTTATCATTTTATAAACGGTTTTTAAAAAATGTTTATAGGTATGTAATATAATTTTTTTATCTTCATGTATCTATTGTATACATGGTTATATGAAATAAAAATTATGCATTGAAGTAGCCAATTGTATAAGTTATTTTTAGTGTTAAATTTTGGAAAAAATATGCGAAGGTCAATAATGTGCCATATAGATCTTCCGTTATTGTTTTAGGGATGCATTTGAAATTGCTACACTTACGTAACAAACAACGTACAAAAATGATTGATAAAACTCCATTTAAGATATGGGTTGGTAGTGTGGAACACTCTAATCATTTAAAAACCTTTTAAAGCACTTTTAAAATAGATAAAATATTGTTTTGTGAAATTATGTCCTAAAGTTTTGGTTGTCATCATTATAAAAGTTTTACAATAGTATAAAAGGAGGGTAACAATTATAACATCGTAACACAAGATAAGTAACAAGTAACAACTATATGACATTTGTCTTCAAAATACAACATATCCTTCTAAGAGTATCTTGGTAGTTCTGTAAGCCGAAAGTTGTAGCTTTTATTATATAAATTTTTGATAAAAATAATTAAAAACTTTTGAAATATATAAAATTATAAAAAATGATATCAGTCTAAAAGCTAAATGTGGAACATAATTAATAAAAATGGCAATTCTAGAAATTAATTAAAAAGCTCAATAGTTTTTTCTTAAACGATATATGAAATAGCTTTTGAATTTGGAACATTTGGTTTAAATAAAAACCTAAAAATCCAAAATATCAAACTAAGTTTTTTTTTGTTGAAATTGAATATTTTGTCAAAAGTTGAAAGATATAAGCTCTTAAACGTTCTTTGTAAAACACACCCTAAGTCTCAAGCACTACTTAAAATGTTAAAATAAATGGTTAGACATTGAAATACCTAGTAAATAAAATCAAGATTGCCATATCTTAAGGGCAAAGAAGAATTTAGGTTAGACATTGAAATGCCTAGTGAATAAAATTCATAGACCTCAAAACATTTAGAAAAAAATTCTTTACATGTATATTTAACTCCTTTCTTTTTTAAAATCTTAAATCTTGGAAAATAATCATACTCTTTCAATATCAAAGTCTTTAAAATAGTTTCTCTTTTACACAATTTACACTTGTAAAACATCTTACCTCTTTGAAAAACAACTTAACTCTTAAAATACTTTTAATGGATCTTGTCCAAAAACATAACACTATTCACATGTTTAGCTATTAAACACTTTTAATGGATTTTGTCCAACACCTTACACCTTTCACATATTCTATACTCTTTTTCTTTTTTAAACACATTGATATTTATTAAACATTTAAGCATTATTTAAAATAGAAGAATGCAATGCAAGATGCTTATACCCCATTTTCTCGTTTATTTTTTTGTTCCATCCCATGATTTTTGGTTCATGTTTGATAGCAATGGTGTGATATCCACTAGTTTTCAGAACCAATTAAAACTTTTTCTTTACGCTTTAAAATCATTTATTTATAATAGCAGAAAATCCCAGTGCAAAAAAGATCATTTTGAGTACAATTGCTTGTTTCAAAAAGTTAAAATCCTAAGGATGTCATAATCAATACAGAAACATATGTTATAGCTGTTGAAACAAAAAACGACCATCTTCAGCTAAAAGGAACTGCAGACTTTTGCACTTGGTGATACCGCAGAGACTGTTTTTTTACGTTGAAGAACCGCAGAGTTGAAGATGAACTACAGGGTGATGTTATGCGTGAAGATAGTTTTAGTTACTTTAACTGACATGTATTCCATATATTATCTGGTGAACCATTCATGGTCACCCTAGTCAATTACTTTTAGATTATTTTACTATTTCGATGTAACTTTTGGGACTCTATAAATAGAGCTTCCCACTTCATGTAATCCTTACTAATTTACCAACTATCAATTTATCGATCACTGAATGTTTATCAATATCCGATTGTTCATCTCTTTATCTTAAGTTATCTTAATTGATACTTAACCGAGTCCCTCTTCACTTGTGTTGTTCATCTTATACTAACTTGCGTTTGCATGCAAACATTGTTACGATTCGACCTTGTGTCTACTTGTTTACTGCTTATTGATATAAACTTGTTGCTATTTATTTTCCTTACATTTCCGCAATCTAACTATTATTATTGTTGAGCTAACAAGATCCATTGAGATTAACTTTAATTCTTCAACTTATTATCTTATAGTAACGTGTGTTCAAGTTTTTCTCTCAACAATCGGTATCAGATCCAAAGTGGTTGCCTTTAATTCCTTTCAAAATCGAAGCTTTTGTTCTAAAAAACACCTGATTTAAAAGGCCTTCTATACCACTAAAGTTCATAAGATTTTTTTTTAAAAAAAAAAACAAGGAAAATGGCACAAGCTTATTCTCTAAACGTTTCAAACAGTGTTGGTGGTTTTAATAGAGCCTCAATACTTGTTGCAAGTGAATTAATTTGTAACGACCCGTCTCTGGTATGTTGTTTCCATGATATTTATTTAGACGTTTTCAAGAGGGACTCGGCGAGTCTATAGCCCAACTCGTCGAGTAGGGACGGGATTTCGAGCACGTGTAAGTCGGCGACTCGGCGAGTCCATATTCGGGACTCGGCGAGTCTGCCTGCCAGGAAGAAACCCTAAATCCCCGGGTTGCTCACTATTTAAGCAATGTTATGTGCCCCAAACGCGCCTCCTTCACCCTCAGAGAGCCTGTGAGAAACCCTAAACCATTCCTTGTATGATCTAAGTATTTTGTGTGGATTCTTGAAGGATTGAAGAAGAAAAAGAAGAAAGGACCAAAAGGAGGAAGAGTAGAGCAAAGATCCAAGGCCAAAGTCAGAATTCATTGAGGTATTTCTCGGATTCCTTCTGTTATATGCTTTAAACCTCCATTAGAACACTTCTAGGGCTAGTTTGATGTATTTTCCAAACCTTGTAGTTGTATGGATGCCTTAATAGGTCGAGATATCCCTAGATCTGTTCATTTAGGAGTTGTAGAGCCCGGATGTATTGCCTTTTTGAAGATGTTTTGCATGAGAACCCTAGATCTAGCCTTTATTATGCTTTTTGAGCCTTATAATCTTCATGAATGCTTATGGGCACGTAAAGATTTACGTGCTAATCGAGCTAAGGGAACCCAGATCTATAAGTTTTATACGCTGGATTCAACCAGAATCGAGTTTAGAGTAGCTGCATGCAAGCAACTCGGCGAGTCGGAAGAACGACTCGGCGAGTCGAGTCGCGAGTCCCCGATTTTACCCTTTTTGAGTGATGCCGAGTGGGGACCAGTGAGTAGTAGAGTGGACTCAGTGAGTGGGAGGTCAGACTTAGTAATGGAGGGACTCGACGAGTTGTTCATACAACTCGACGAGTCCAAGACAATCTTCTTAGCTCAAGAACAACTTGTCGAGTTGTTCATCCGACTCGGCGAGTCGGATGCAGATTGCCTGAGTTTTAGAATCGAAAGGGAACTCGTCGATTTGATGCCATATTCGACGAGTAGCCACGAGTAGGGTTGAGAAGTGAGAATAGAGACTCGGCGAGTTGGCGGCCCAACTCGGCGAGTCAGGTCAACTGTAGGTTGACTTTGATCGGGATAGTTGACTTTGACCAGGGTTAAAAGAGTCATTTTACCCCAATGCAGTGATTAGTATTTGATTGAGTGTTGTATGGAATTGTAGCCGGGGAGATACCGGAGCAGCAGCAGATAGCTTCCAGAGCCATACACACAACAGCCAGTTCACGAGGCGAGTTTCCTTCCAGTAGGAACGGGTCTACGGCCACAATGCCGGCCCGATTAGTTAGCAGTAGTTCCGGACTTCAGTCAGATGCAGTAGTTAGAGTGCTTGATGTCTTTGTGATTCAAGCATGTTTTGTGTTATGTGTTCCGGACTTCGGTCCGATGCAGTATATGTGTTAGCAAATACGTGTTTATGTTATGCTATGTTCAGACAGTTCCGGACTACGGTCCAATGCAGTTAGTTCCGGACTCCGGTCCGATGCAGGGGACAAGGTCCCAGTCAGTTCCGGACTTCGGTCCGATGCAGCTAGTTCCGGACTTCGGTCTGATGCAGTCAGTTCTGGACTTCGGTCCGATGCAGTTAGTTTCGGACTTCGGTCCGATGCAGTCAGTTCCGGACCTCGGTCCGATGCAGTTAGTTCCGGACTTCGGTCCGATGCAGTGGGCAAGGCCCAGTATGTGCTTTATTTGTTATTGTGTGGTATGTGGTAGTTTGGGGGAGCTCATTAAGCTTCGTGCTTACGGTTTCAGTTTTTGGTTTCAGGTACTTCCGCAAGTAAAGGGAAGAGCTCGGGATGATGGCATCGCACACACCACATCTTCAGTTTTGTCCTGGGAGTTGATTCAGTTTCTTAGATATGTTTTGATACAGTTGTGACACAGTTTTTCTCACAGTATTTTAGTATGGTTTGAGATACGCAGTGTATGGTTTTGTTATGTGATACTCAGTTTTATGATTTTTGGTTATATTAAAAATGAAATTTCCGGGTCGTATTTTTGGGATGTTTCATAATTGGTCCCAAAGAATGGAAATATATCTAAAGAGACTCGGTAGAGATGTGTGAAAACATATTAATACGCTCTAATACCTCTCGCTTGCCAAATTGTCTAACCAAAACACGCTCTTTGACTAGACCTAGATTTACTAATTCAACCTAAACATGCTCTTAGATCGTATTGAAAAACCGCATTAAGTTTTGTACAAGCTTTCCAACAATGTTCATTTCTTCTCATACGCTTGGAAGTGTAAAAACATGTGATATATGTTTTACAATAAGAAAACTTATTGTTTGTTACAAGTTATTAACTTAATAGAACGATTAGGTGCCCTACAAGTTAATTCACTACACAAATATTCAATTCATGAAAGTGGCCAATCAAACACAAATCAAATTCAAGCATTCTAGTTTAAACAAAAACATAATCACTATAATAGAATCACAAATCAAACATCAAATCATATGCTTCAAGTCTTTGGAATTCCATGATTGCTAGGGTATGTCGTGAAGTGGGGAACACATTCTAGTGTGCTTAAAATTGAATTGGTTCATGACTAAAGTCTGACTGTAAATCTCGCTTATCCTTGGTCGTCGTCAGCTAAATGGTCTATTTATAAATATAGTTGCAATGTCTTGTCACTTATAATCTGTCCAACTTGCAAATATCATTTGTGTTTAAGTGGACAATAATATTGGTGATTGACCAAAACTATTTATACAGGTGTGTGCTGAGAAACGATATTAAATTGCTTGACAACTTTTGATCCCAAAATGTTTTAAATTTAATTATTAAAATGTGTTTGTTTTATTTTATTTTATTTTTGTTTTTTTGTTAAATTTGTTCATATTTTTCCTCTACGCACAAATTTAGGGGGAGAATTAAAAAAAACAAACAAAAAATCCAAAAATATGTTTATTTCCGTTTTTATTTCTTTTTCAGAAAAAGCAAAAATCCAAAAATATTGTTTTTGAGCGTATTTTATTTTTATTTTTTTTCTTAGTCGTTTTATTGTGTGCTAAGTTTATTTTTTTATTTTTATCTCAAAATTTCTTTGGTCTTAAAATGCGAATTCAAAAGGAAGAAGAGATTCAAGGAGACTGTATCAGAAGAAGAGACTCAAGGAGACTGTATCAGAATTTTCTGAGCAAGGAGAAGAAACGTGGAAAGGAATTGACGGTCACTACACTGCACACTACGTTCGAAAGGAATTGAAGTCATGCAACAGTACAATCTGTCAGTTAGGCAATTTCTTTTTGAGAACTATCGTATTTAAGGAATTAGTAATCTGAAATTATACAAATTGTCAAATTGGTCTTGTCAGTTATCTTTACCTAAGAACTGTCATGGCACCAGGGCGATTCACCCAACCGGGAAATAGATATCGCGGAACATCCCGCCCAGGGTCTTGACAATCTTTTTGTCATGCAAAACTGCAGAGACTCAAATGTATTCTCGGATACATTCTTCGCAGGTAAGGAATTAACGGTTTAGGCACCATGGCGATGCACCTCGCAAGGCACAATTATTGCTGAACATCTCGCCAAATGACAGGTTAACTTGTTAACCTGAAAAACTGTATTGAGATCTTTGATCGAGGATATACAGGGGCTAACTATAAAAATATCCACGAGTAGTTCTCCGATACTCAACAAATCACAGTGTGTTCCTCCGTGTTCACACAGATACTGCGAGTAGTCTTCTTCTGAGCCAAGGCTGGGTCCTTGAACAACTGTGGTGAAAAGGGTCTTTATGACTCTGTAATCCACATAGAATTTTTAGTCATGGTTACTTTTAAGACGCATCTGTGATCGTTAAAGAATATCCATTCGAAGGGACAAGAAGTGAAGATTACTTTTCAACACACGATCTTTCAACCCCAGAAGCAAGGTGAAGCTGTTTTTGAAGTTATGTGATGAATTTCATTGAAGTATCCTCAATCAATTTGCTGCTAATTATGTACCTACTGAAGTGATCCAGAAGAATCGGTCTCTCTATTATTATCTCCGAAGTTTCTCAAAGTTGAAAGTGCTGATCTAAAAGAAGCCTCTATACCCAATGTGCGTTAAAATTCAAATTTGAAGGAAGTCCAACTACTAAAGATTAAGTTATTCATGTAGAAGATTCATATGTACATCTTTTAGTCAAGTTGTGAAGAGATCAAGAAAATATATGAAAGTCAAGATCAAGGAAGACTGAAAAGAAAGGAAAGTTATAAACCAAGGGGAGATTGTTAGGACATAATTTTGTGGTTTATACTTTGCTTTTCTAGGCTCTTATACTTTTCAGTTTAGGACCAAAATCTCCATGATCTCGGTGGATCTCGATTTGAGTTTTTTGATTGGGACTTTGTATTTAGGTCTTAGTATTTATAGGATATGTTTCAACCGTGTATAGAGTTAGACACTCTGATTAATTTCGAGATCTAGAGAGATAAAGAGAGAACATAGAGCATTTTGTGTATCTTATGTATCAGACTATTGATTAATAATCGTGTGCATTGAAGATTCGCGTATATGTTCTTACTCCATATTTTCGATTTATGTTATTCACTAGATTGGGATTCCGCACCAACTCTAATGAAATCGATTGATACATTGAAGATTGGGTTTTACAATTAGTATCAGAGCAAGGTTCGGTATCAATCGATTTGGCAAAGTATTAAGCATCTCTTGGAGTTTTTATTGGAGTTTCTGGTGTTTTTGAGTTCTTTTTGACGAAATTATTGCCATTGTTCTTCGTATTCTTCACTATTTTAGAGACTTTGATCGATTTTGGCAGCCGTTAGTTCTCGGTTAGGGCACTTCCTTAGACTCAACCTCGAAGTTCTTGGTCACAACTTCGGAGTTCTCGGTCTCAACTTCGGAGTTCTTGGTCTTGGATTCGGAGTTCTCGGTCTCGGTCTCGGTTTAGGAGTTCTTGGTCTCGGCTTTGGAGTTCTCGGTCTCGGTTTAGGAGTTCTCAGTCTCGGCCTTGGAGTTCTCGGCTCCACATCCTCGGTTCAGTTTATCGGCTGTGAGGTTTCAGCTAAGGTTCTCGGTAAAGATTTTTTTTTCTTCGAACAAAAGGTTGACCTTCAAGGTTCTTGGTCAACAGAGAGTTGACCATTGGTATTTTCGGTCAGGAAAACATTTATTCTTGATTTACGATCAAAATCAAAATTACACAATCATATTCCTTTTTGGTAAATGATGAGTTCTTACAACAGTACCAACGAGGTTAATGAAGTCACATGCTCTCAGTCCTGTAAAGCTAAAATTAAACATTATCGTGATCAACATGATTTATTAATTAGGGAAATTGAGGACCTTAAATATGAAGGCTATACTCTTAGAAAGGCCCAAAACCCTTAAAAGAAAAATTGGAGGCCCAAACCAAAGATCTAAAAAGGATTAGGGAAGAATACAACACTAAATGTGAACACTATGATTATGCTCAAGAAAAGATTGCTAGTCTAACTGCCGAGATTAACACATTGAAAATTAAGTTTGAAAATGGAGACTTTAATTTGAAAATTTTTGATGTGTCAAGTAAGAAAGTTGAGACAATGATTGAAAAGCAACTTAGATGGCAAGTCAAAAAGAATGTAGGTCTAGGGTATAGTAGTGTTCCTCCTCCATTCAATGATAACTACACTTTGACTCCTAGGAATGAAGAAGAAAAGGCAAGGGCAGCACACCTACAGTATGGAAAACCTATTGTAGTTGAGATAGTAAATAATGATAGTGTGAACAATACTAATGTTTTTGTGTCATGTACAGATAAGGTCACAATGCAAGACGGGCATGAGCAGAACAAAAATAATCTAGTTCTGCTGAAAATGATTCAAAAACTTGTGATGATGTGAATGATTCTAACGCTTCTACTTCATGTGCAGAGAAAGTAACAATGCAAGATGGGAGTGAGCAGAACACAATTAATTCTAGTTCTGTTGAAAAGTTTCAAAAGCCTGTGATGATGACACTCCTACTATTAAAAAATTCAAGCCATAAAAATCTGCCAAACAGTCTAATAAATGTGCATATGCTTGTGCTTGTGGAAGCTCTTCGAAACGAACTTCAGTCGGACAAGGACTAAGTCACAATCTTATTTATATGAAAAGACAGACTTGTTTTAACTGTGGGACTCCTGGTCACATCGCTAGAAATTGCCCACATCGTTCATATCTTCCTTATTATGAACAAGGTTGGAAAAACGTGCTAAAGGGAAGATCTTTCAAAAGAAATCCTTCGAGGTCACGTTCACACAATGGTGACTGAAATGGCAAAAAAAGTCAAGAATCAGATTCCAAAGGACGTGAATGGCATGTTAGACAATAAGTCTAATTCAAGAAATGGTTCAGCCAAACCGAATTCGGTAAGGTCAAATTCATTTCAAGGGTCATCCTCTAGCTTATACTCACAATACAAGCCCAAATCAAAAGGTTGTCCCACCCCAAAGGCTAGTGAGAAAAGTCCCATTCGGTCCAACATGAAAGTTCACAAACCTAATTACCAATGGGTTCCCAAAGGTCACATTTCAAAATCATTCAAAAGTCCTGTAACTTCTTTATGTTCTTTTTCTGATAAACAGGATATGTCATGGGAAAGAGTACCTTGTGTAGATAGTAATGGTAAATCCAGTTTCAAAATGGACTGGGTTCCAAAAACCAACTAATCATTCACTATGTGCTGAAGCAGCTTTGGAGGAATATCATCAGACTTCGGTATGTTGACAATGGTTGTTCTAGGCACATGATAGGAGACATCTCTCATCGGCATGACATTTAGAATCTTATGGAGAGTGGGTGTCCTTTGCAGGAAGGAAGAAAGAAAAGATTACAAATGGGGACCGTATTTAACGACGTGATGAATTTTGAATATGTTAACTTCGTTCCGGAATTGAAACACAGTTGAGGATGAATACGTTGTTGTCTCTACTTGCTGTTCTCAGGTCATCTGGATGTAACTTCAATTGCTGATTTACGGTTTGAATTTTCTGACTCTTCTCTTCTCTGTGATAATAATGTTGATTTTTAATTGTCCAAAAGCCAAATTTTTCTTAAAACCAAGCTTGTGCTTATGGGATTTCTTAAGATGATGCGTTTCAATGACTGAAATTTCTTTTCAATTTTATTTAGTATTTCTTATTTTCTTCTATTTTTCTTTTGATAATCTTTTGGGAAGTTATATGAAGTTTAGTGTTAAAGGGCAATCTGAAATTCGTGTAATGCACTGAAGCTAAATTGTTTAGACTCTGTGTTAAATGTGCTGGTAGGCACGAAGGATTCAAAATGAAAAGGACTAGACACTGTTGATAATGAAAGGACTTGACAGTGTTAACTCATCTGGACTTAGATAGTCATATTTTGACTGACCATATGACGCTTGGATAGATTGAGCAGTGAGATTATTAGGATATAAATCCTTAAAGATCGATTAGATTCAACAGGTAAACAAAGAACACAAAGGCAATCAAACTGATGATAAATGAATAAAAGTCATGCCTCAGATGAACTCGATGAAGAATTTCAACCGTAGAGGCATGCTAGGGTTTATAAGAATATCTATATCAAAAGCGTTAATGATCTACGGTGCATGTATGCACTATTAATACTCAAACCTAATTAATGAGATGGCTTGGACAGGCTCAATACCAAATACAAAATGGACTAACTAAACAATCCCAATGACGCAACACTTAACACCTTACAATCTCCCCCTTTGCGTCAATTGAGGCGAGAAATGATTCCCTGTTGTGTCTTCTTGATCGTCTTGAAGAGCTTGGGAATCACAGTAAGCAAAGTTCTGTGAAACAAGATGTACCAGCGAGTCATGTCATTAAAGTTCTTCTTCACAACATCATCATTCAAGGTGCACTTGTTAACAATCTCCAAGATATGTTCAAGGCAGGTTGTGGAGAATAAGTGTTTGTCAGGTAAAGCGAAAAGACATTTTTGAAAAACTCCAGGAACATCAGTTCCATGTTGAAACATTATAATTAAGTGAACTGTATCGATCTTTCCCATACTCATTTTGCTCATGTCTCTGGCTTTCCCAATCGGATTCACTGTAGACTTTCGCTTCATAACTTTAGCAATCTCAACATCAAGCTTCGCCACTTCGTATATATACGAAACCAACATTTGCTTCAGATGAGCCATAATAGGTTCGTATTTTTGTTCTTCGGTCAAAAGAAGGTTGAGCAACAAAATCCAATCACGTGGATTAAGGTTGGGCAGATCTGCAAGCATGAACTCATGCAAAGTGTTTTCAGATCCCCGTGTCGCCTTGAACTTTGCATTCATGAAGCTTCCAGTAGCTATTGGCCTTATGACCTTGACTGTAGTTAGTTTCTGAACAGTCCAATTCAGGTACTGAGGTTTTCCATAAGTGAGATAAAAGTCAATCAAGGCTTTATCCACTTTCGCGTCAGGTGAGGGAATATCTGCAATCGAATCAAAGCAGTGAAAAATGAAAGCCCTTTTCGTTATTGGCATATCAAATTGATTATCCCTCATGTTAGTTAGATTGAACAAAATCATCGACTCCAACCAATGAACACTGGGAAATTCAATAGCTTCATACATCAATCGCTCCAACGTCCACCATGGAAAGAGCGTTTTCTTGCATTCCAAGGTGTCGTGAGCTTCTTTATCTTTTCATTCTTTTTCCTTAATTTCTCTCGCAATACGAGCACTTTATTAAGCTCATGTTCGCGTGTTTTTCGTTTCAGTTGATCCTCTTCACTTTCATCTTCTTCATCATCAACACCCATTGGAGCTTTTCCTTTTGAACCCGAAGCTACATTAACCTTCGGTTCGTTTTTCTTTGATTTCTCTCATGCCTTAGCATATTTCTCTTCTCCCCCTTGTTTCGGAAGGACAAGGGCCTCAGGAACACCTTCAAGCCGATTTAGAAGAGTGAAGGCAGGAGGAAGCTTATCAGCTAAGTGTCTGCGAATGGCAATGGTCAAAGTTGAATCATGGGCTTCAATAAGATTGGACAACAAGGAATTGACGTCGCTGGTGCATGACTTCATAACCGCTCGTTCAGACTTAAGCTCATCGATTTTAGACTTTGCGTGCTTGATCTTGATTGTTTGAGCACGAATTTGAGTAGTGCGAAGAGCGAGCTCGTCCATGATTTTGCTTTCAACGGCCAAATCATCTTGGAACTTGGTGAGCCTTGTAAAAATCGAAGAGTGAAAGGTGGTGTTATCATCAGAGATATTGGAGCGAAGCTTCTCCAATTTCTTACGTTCAGATTTCAGCGAAGTGCTAAGCTGCAAAATGGCCTCATTCGCCTTGACATTATTCGCTTCGGTTGCAGTATTAAGGACTGTCATGAACACTTTTGTTTCTGAGATTAGTTTATCGAATTTTTCGGTCGCATGCTGGTTTGAAAATGTGGAATCCTCAACCACTTTGTTCGCTTTAGCAAGGTTTGTTGCATGCTCCATTACCAGAGTGTCAAGAAAACTCTTAACTATGGCTTCAGAATAAGCGTGGCTCATAGAAGTAGTATCATATGCGAGAAGAGTATCCAGCTTAGCATTTAGCTCTTTGAGATGCCTCTGAGTGAAAGGAGCATCATCATCACTGTCTTCTTGAATGGAGAATGGACTATAATGAAACGTATCAAAGTCCAGTCCATCGGCACCAAGATGGTCTTCAGAAGTATGTTGAGGCTGAGGGGAAATAGGAGAGGTGGTTGAGGTAGAGCGAAACCTGAAGTCTTTGCCCCCGCATCAAATGCGTTGACATTGACAGGAGGTTCGCCTGTGGTGGTGGTTGTTGTAGTTTCGGTGTAAACAGGTGGGGCCTGTGGAGTAAAAGTAGGTGGTTTAGAAGTGATATGTGGTGGTTGTGATGTGATTGGTTGTGATTAAGTAGTGTTAGGTGGTGGACAAGGTGCTATTGTAATCGGAACTGAAGTAGCAGGAGGTGATGGTAGAGGAGATGGAATGGAATCTTACGAATAATTTTCTTCACAAGCTTTTGCTTTGGGGATGAAGGAGCAGCTTTGGACGAATCACCTTTCGTCTTTCGCTTTTTGGAAGGAAAAGGTAGAGTAGAAGGACCCTCTTTAGGTTGCTTTGGATTGCCCCCTTTCTTGAATTTATCCGCCTCATCAAGTGTTTGTTGCATCTCCGGAGTGAGGATTCTAGGACCAGAGACTTGACGCTTTTTGTACTCCCCAATCAACTTGCTCACACTCGACACACACCTGTACATGGATTCAGGAATTGAACCCACAAAATCAAACTTGGAATTATTAGTCACTATGATCTTTGTGGTGTGAAATGTAGCAATCGATAACATCAATGAATCTACCATCACTGGAATATTGAGCTTCATGATAGCAGGTTGGACCACAATAGTCCAAAATCAAACCATAGAGATTTCGCTGTGGTGAGTTGTGGAGTTGGTGCTTTGTACAAGTTGAGCCCATAACACTAAACCGTAATCGAGGCTAATCCCATGGTAGAGACCATAGATGATGGTCATGAAAGATTTGCTTGCACAATATAAACCATTGACCCTTTCTGAAAATGCTTTGAAGAGAAGGGTAAAGAGACCATTCCACATTGAAGGAAGGTTTGATTCCTTAAACTTAGTGATTGAGGCAATAGGATCTGTGTACCCCATCTGGTAAAACATATCAATGATTTGCGCAGTGGAGATCGACTCTGGGTTGATCAGTGTATCATCATAAGCAAGCCCTAGATGAGAGCAAAACCTAGCCTTTGTAATTGAAGTCTTCTTCTCAAATACTGCCAAAGAGATCCTTTCTTCCTCCTTGACATAAGCAGCAGTGGAGTAAGCTTTAGACAACAACGACATTGGAACACATTCAACCTTTGTTAGAGTGATGGCCAAAGGTGAATACTTCAGGAATTCTATGATTGTCAACATAAAGGCATCGTATTTGAATGGAGCCAAATCAAGAATCAAATTCTGATTCTACTTGATAGTGAGGAGAGAGGATTGAGCAGTTTGTTCTTGAATCGATGACGAATCAGCCATTGTTGCATGTTGGAGAAGAAGATGAACAGTTGAGAGAGAAAGCGCCGTTTAGGGTTCGAAAATTCTTTGAGAGTGATAAAAGTTGAATCGTCAATTGATTTGAATATATATAGTGAGAGAGAAAATCAAGCGATGATTGCGTGACGATAACTGATTCGACGTCTAGAAAAGCTTGATATGACAACTATAGCGGCTGACAGGCTATCATCATGACCTTAGGCAGCGTGAGAAGCGGAACCGTTTAAAATTCCACGCGCCTTTTTATTTCAAAACCTTATCCTCAAATGTTGCATCAACAACCTTTATCTCCAACGTTTCAATATCCTCGATTTCTTGTAAAAGTCAAGCACCTTTCTCTTTTAAGAAACAAACATCAATAGTCATACAAAAGCGAATCTGCGAAATTGAAAAATGCCATAAGTGTCACGAACCAGACTTTTTGAAAATCATAAAGATATTTGTGCAAGAGTGTGCCAAAGATAAAGAAATAAAGAAAAGTATATCAGTGGGGTTAAAGTGATGTCAATAGAGACACGGAACTAAAGATCCCGGGCACGAATCTCTTCCTTCTAAGTCAAGAGAGATGAAGAAGTGTCTATGTGGTTTCTCGTTGAAGTACGATCATATGTTTGTTAAGAAACAATGAAAGACATCTTTTAAAGTTAGGCTGAAGGGTAGTTAAATCTTCAATCAACCACAAAACTTGACATAAGTTCGTGTGTTGGATGAAGTACTCGTGTGACCAGTGTAGTCAGTTGAACGAGTAGGCTTGGAATTATTTAAGTGACTCAGCTAAGGTTGGAAATCTAAAAAAAAACTGGATCTTATGGGTAGAAGAGTCTTGGTTGTAGAACAATTCATAAAGATCACACAAAAAGAAAAAGAGATTTCAAGGTACAGTCCATAGATTTAAAATCTAGAACTTTCAATGATTCTCCGTTAATTCATTTAAGGGTGTTGAATGTTGGGTTTCACTTAGTTTGTGGTGAACAAAGCTAAGATCATGAACTCAGATGTTTCGTAACCATAAACCTCAGTGGTATAGCTGAGAGTCTCAAGGGTTACATAGATGAGTGTTAAGGCAAATGAAAAAAAAAAAGAAAAGGTGGCTCTAGAGAAGTAGATGTACCTCTGCAATAAGTATGTGACCAGACAGATAACTCTTAACTCAATATGAGAAGAGTAAGGTAGATTGTGACACATGTGAATGTAACAACCTAGTTGGAAAGAAACGAAGGGTAGATTCGATTCATTAAGGCTTCACATGAAGTCTATTGAGGCTTAGGACAACGTGCAACAACATGCTTTAGGGACACCTAGTTAGTACAAAGATATGGAAATTATACCTGTCCCATCATTCGTTTCAGCAAGATAACCTGCAATGGTACTCAAATAAAAAGAAAAAAAATTGAAACAAGAAAAGAAAATATTTTTGTAGTTTAATAATTGCTTGAAAGAAAAAGAAACAAAATAAAATATTTTTATATTTTAAATATAAATGAGAAAAGCATAGACAAAGAAAATATTTTTATATTTTTGAAAAACTTAAAAAAATAGAGTAAATTATACGAATGGTCCCTATGGTTTAGGATAATTTGCGTGTTTGGTCTCTAACTTATTTTTTTAACTGGGAAGGTCCCTACTGTTTGTTTTTGTTACGCGCTTGGTCCCTGTCTCACCTAAAAAGACTATTTTGCCCTTGATTTTTTAACTTATTTAAATAAACACACCCCCAACCTCAACCCCCTCACATTATCCTACCTACCACACCATTTTTTCCTATTTAAATAATAGTCTTTTTAGGTAAGACAGGGACCAAGCGCGAAACAAAAATAAAAAGTAGGGACCAAGCGCATAACAAAAAAAACATTAGGGACCTTCCAAGTTAAAAAAATAAGTTAGGGACCAAATGCCCAAATTACCCCAAACCGTAGGGACCCTTTGTGTAATTTACTAAAAAATAACATGAAACGAGCGAAGTGTACATAATATACAAAGGTTAGAACACGAATGTTCGATTTTGAGAATTTTGAGGAGCGAGATAGGGCGAACGTTTGTATCAATTCGTGTCTCGAAAAAATCTGAAACGAACTAGAGCGAGCGTTCGTTCTATTTCGCTTGTCTAAAAAATAAGAGCGAAAGCGAACAAGTAACCCAAAAGTGAACAAGCTACTTAGAAGGCAAGATAGGATTTGGAACTGATTCAGCCACCATCATTCCCAAGCCTTGGAGTATTCTAATAAATGATGTTTCAGGTAGGCTTTAGTGAATATGTTTGCCAATTGATCTACTGAGCGAACGAAATGGATTTCAACATTGCCATCCTCTACATGATCCTTGATGAAATAATACCTCAGTGCTATGTGTTTCGTCTTTGAGTGTTGCACTGGGTTATGACAGATGCGAATTGCGCTTTCAGAGTCATAGTAGAGTGGGATTCGCTTTATATTCAGGCCTCAATCATGTAGTTGACTCTGAATCCATATAACTTGAGAGGTGCAAGATGCAACAACGATGTACTCAGCTTTGGCTGTTGACAACGAAACACGTGTTTGCTTTTTGGATTTCCAACTAACTAACTTTCCATCAAGAAATTGGCATCCACCAGTCGTGCTTTTTCTATCTACGCCACACCTACCAAGATCAACATCCTAAAACGCTTGAACGAAGAAGCCTGAGTTCGCAGGATACCATATGCCTACGTTTTAGGTACCTAAAGATATTCTTTACTGCCACCATTTGAGGTTCACAAGGGTTTGCTTGGAACCTTGCACAATAACAAACAGAAAACATAATATTCGGTCTACTAGCTGTTAGATACATCAAAGAACCAATCATCCGACGATAAAGGGTCATATCTGCACCTGGTTTTTTCAGAGAATATGTAAGTTTCGTTCCGAATGTCATTGGAAAGTTCACTTTAGAGTCTCCTATCATTCCAAATTTAGAGAGCAAAGTTTTCATATATGCTTCCTGGTTAATAAAAATACCTTCTGGTCCCTGCCTTATATTCAATCCAAGGAAAATGTTAATAGGACCCATTGAGCTCATTTCAAACTTAGTTTCCATCAACTTTTGGAATTCAACTGTGAGGCTGGGATTAGTAGATCCGAAAATGATGTCATCAACATAAATTTGGACGATCATCAAATAGTCACCCTTTTTCTTATGAAAGAAGGTTGGGTCAACCGAACCTTGTTTAAACTTAGACATTTTAAGGAAGCGAGTAAGAGTTTCATACCAGGCTCTCGGAGCTTGCTTCTGTCTGTAAACTGCTTTATCCAAAATGTAGTAGTGATTAGGATACTTCTCATTAACGAACCTAGGTGGTTGTTCAACATATACTTTTTCTTCTAATTCTCCATTTAGGAACATGCATTTAACATCCATTTGAAACACTTCAATGTTCTTATGAGCTGCGTATGCTAAGAATATCCGAACTGATTCCAACCTTGCAACAAGAGTGAAGGTTTCTTCGTAGTCGATACCCTCTTCCTGGTAGTAACCCTTAACAACGAGTCTTGCCTTGTTCCTTACTATGTTTCCTTCTTTATCCAACTTATTACAAAACACCCATTTCAAACCAACAACTAATGCTTCAGGTGGAGTAGGAATTAACCTCCAAACTTTGTTTCGTTCGAACTCATTGAGTTTGTCTTGAATCACTTGCACCTAATCAGAGTGATCAAGATCAGTGTTGACGGTTTTGGGTTCTATCTTGGACACAAAGGAATTGAACATGCAAAATTTTACTTTGGAAAATAAAGCAGTTCGTTTAGCTTTTATTTGAGATCTCATGAGAACACCTGCGGACGATTCATCAATGAATTGGGTTTTGGGGTGATCTATGGTACATTTAACTAGTGGTGGGTAATTTGGAGCATAAGAAGGGTCCAATTCAACGTTTACTTCTTCGAACTATGATTGAGCATCCGAATCGTCATTCGCATCCTTATTCTCCCCCTCGAATGACAAGTGAACTTCTTCATCAGGAATTGAAGTATCTCCGACACCTTGTGATGGAATGTTCGTTTCTTGCGGAGTTGGTTGCTCCCCCCGTGGAGGTGTATTGGAATCAAAACCCTCCCCCTGGATTGGAGTACTCGTGTCTTGAGGCACGTTCGAGGTTAGTGGCTGATTATCCATGCTTTTCGTGGCTTCATCAATTATCTTCTTCAGTTCATCTTCTTTGTTATCAACCACCTTTGCTTCAGAAGAGATAGCCTTCTCGATTTCGTCGAATAGAAGCATGAATTCTTCATAAAGATTAGCCAAGGGAATAGTCATTTGTTTCGTTTGAGGAAAGATCTCTTTCGCTTGATTATCATTCGCTTGAGTTCTATTTAAGTAGTTGTCATCAAATGTGACATTATAGGTTTCTTCAATTGTTTTGGATCGTTTGTTTAGAACCCTATATGCTTTTGACGTCATCGAATATCCCAGAAAAATTCCATCGTCAGCCTTCTCATCAAACTTGTTTCGTTGTTCCTTTGAATTTAAAATGAAACACCTGGAACCGAAAACTTGAAAGAACTTGATGTTAGGTTTTCGTTTATTGATTATTTCATAGGGAGTAACAGAAAATATTTTATTAAGAAGTGATATGTTTTGAGTAAAGCAGGTAGTAGCAACAACATCAGCCCAAAGGTAAAGAGGCAGTGATGCGAATGAAAGCATAGTCCTTGCTGCCTCACACAACGAATAGTTTTGTCTTTCAACAGTCCTATTTTGCTATGGAGTGTAGGGAACATAAAATTTTTGAGATACTCCCTTATCAGTGAGGAATTTATCGAACGCTTGGTTCTTGAACTCTAGACCATTGTCGCTTCGAATATTGCGAACCAGCTTTCGCAGTTTCAACTCTATTTGCTTGATGAAATTTTTGCGTCTAGGAGTCACTTTAGATTTCTGCTTAAGAAAGAACACCCAAGTGAAACGAGAAAATTTATCTACAATAACGAGGATATATTTGTTACTGTCAATACTTTCGATTGCAGATGCGCCACAAAGATCAATGTGGAGTAGTTTGAGTGGCTCGATGACCTTCGTGTTCACTATAGTAGGATGACTTTTCCTGCTTTTCTTTCCCATTTCACATGCGACACAAAGATGATCTTTGTCATACTTCAAGAGAGGAAGACCACGCACATAATCACCAAGAACTAGCTTGTTGATGTTGTAATATCCATAAATTTTACACCAAATTTAAACTTTTTTGATCATAATAAAAATCAAATAGTATTGTTTACAAAATGTTTTCAAATCAATATCCATCAGAGTGTCCCAAAATCATAACATAAGGATGAGGAGCGGTACAGTCACGCCTTCACCTTGCCATGATCTCCTGAAGTACCTGAAACAATAAACTGAAACCGTAAGCCCGAGGGCTTAGTGAGCTACCCCCAAAATACCAATACCACACTGACAAAGCCATATCAGTAACAATCTATCAATCAATCAACATGCACACTGGCCATCCGCCTGACTAGACCGCCCTACTGGGCCTACAGTCTATCTGAATCTATCCTGAGCCTTCGGCATGACTGGTCCGCCTCGTGGGCCTGCAGTCTCCCCGGACCGCTCATAGGGTATGTTGGCCTTCAGCACAAAGCAGGACCGCCTCAACCCAACCAACAAGCAAATAACCATGTGCGCATAACTATCATATACTGACATATACAAACATCAAACATATCTATCACACTGATCATCAATCATAGAATTCTCTCGTAACTAGAGTAGCGACCTAGCAGGTCACTAACATACCAATCCTTGCGGATCATAGAGCATAAGATACTGTCTACCCTGATTCTGATCTAACAGATCATAACCACATGTAGCATATCATAACATCAACAACTAAAGGGCCGGCCTGGGTGCCGTAGACCCTATCGATATAGTGACGATAACTCACCTTGTAAATGTCGACTCGGAAGATACACTCCAACTCTCGGATCACCCGACACAAGCTCCACCACCTATGGTTATAGTACAATATACTCATAAGTCCTTAGCCTTATAAGGTACTCCATAACCTACCAGTCAACCCCTCGTTAAAGTCAAAACTCTCAGTCAAGGTCAACAGTCCATGTTGACCCCAACTCACCGAGTACCCTTGGCTACTCGCCGAGTTCCTTGAAGCACAATCCAACTCGCCGAGTCATCGGGGTGACTCATCGAGTTCCTTCGGTTCTCATTCAAACTTTAAGGCCACCCATCGAGTTCCTTTCTTGCAACTCGATGGTTACACACGCATACATATTCTAGAGAAAACTCATCCGACTTGCCGAGTTGTTCATCAACTCGTCGAGTCTTATGGTAATCTTCATCGGACTCGCCGAGTTGTTCATCCAACTCATCGAGTTCACGACCATCTTCATGTGACTCGCCGAGTCAACCTTGCGATTCGCTGAGTCCATTCAGTCCTCTTTCCATACAGTCTTGTTTTGAGCCATGCAGCAGCTCCAAATCACAGATCCAGGCTTCTAGGGCATGCTTATCACGTAAAGTTGCAAATTTACGTGCATGCATGGCTTTAAAGGCTCTAAATGCCAAATCTAAGCTCTTAATGGGGCTTCATGCCCAATAGGGACCTCAATTACGACCAAAACTATAACTTTATGCTTCTAGAATCCAAGGAGGGTCCAGATCAGAAGTTACAACTTCAGATCTAGCCCATAGCTCATCATACCAACTTGAAAATCCATCAAAAGCCCTAGAAACTCAACAAAAAGGGAAAAATGGAAGTAAGGATGGCACTTTGATACCTCCAACGGATACTAGCCGAGGTAAATCTTGCTTCCCATGCCTTCCTTGCTTGATTTCCTTTGCACTCCAAGCTTTCTTCCTACAAGATTCTCTTTCTAAGCTTCAAACACCACACAAGGCACCCACACACGTATAAGGACTCTCAGGACTCTCTAGATCTATAAAGAGGCCTAAGGGACGCTGAGGTCCCTTTAAATAGGGGTGCAAACCCCAGGATTTAGGGTTTCCTTTGCCAGCTCCTACTCGCCGAGTCCCAAAATGGACTCCTCGAGTAGGTCACTTAACACGCGATCCCATCCCGCTGCTATTCGACGAGTAGGTCAACTAACTCGTTGAGTAGAGCTTAACCCAATAAATCTTATTTAAGCAATACTTGAGAATCGGGGAATTACAACTCTCCCCACTTGAACTAGACTTCGTCCTCGAAGTCCGCTGGAATAAACAATGTCGGGTAATGCTCGCACATCTCTGCCTCCGGCTCCCATGTCCACTCGGATCCCCTCCGATGCTCCCATTGTACCTTACCAAATGTATTTCCTTGTTCCGCAGAATCTTCTTCTTCCTTTCCAAAATAGCCACAGGTCTCTCCAAATAGTTAAGGTGCTCATCGACCTAAATGTCATCCAACAATACCACTACCTCCTGGTCCATAATGCATTTTCGCAATTGCAAAACATGAAACGTGCTGTGGATCCGGCTAAGCTCTTTTGGAAGCTCTAGCTTATAAGCCACCCTGCCAACCCTGGCGACAATCTTGAACGGCCCAATATAACGGGGACCCAATTTCCCCCTCTTCCTGAAGCGGATCACACCCTTCCAGGGTGATACCTTCAGGAGAACCATGTCACCCACTTGAAATTCCAGCTCAGATCGACTTCGGTCGGCATAACTTTTCTGCCGACTCTGAGCGGTCTGCAGTCGCTGCCTAATCTGTTGTATCATCTCGGTAGTTTGTAGAACTACCTCTGTCCGACCCATCACCCTGTGCCCAACCTCGCCCTAGCAGATTGGGGTCCTACACTTCCGCCCATACAACAGCTCGAAAGGCAGAGCGCCAATACTGGAATGATAGCTGTTGTTGTAGGCGAACTCTGCAAGCGGGCGGTGGGAATCCCAACTCCCACCGAAATGAATGATGCACGCCCTCAACATATCCTCGAGGGTCTAAATGGTCTCCTCACTCTGCCCATCAGTCTACGGATGGAACGCTGTGCTAAAATGCTGCCGCGTACCCAGTTCCTCATGGAACTTCTGCCAAAAACGGGAAATAAACCTGACATCTCAATTGGAAACGATAGAAACTGGAACCCCATGGCGAGAGGCAATCTCTCTGATGTACCAGTCGGCCAACTTCTATGTCGACGAACTCTCCCGTATGACTAGGAAATGGGCACTCTTGGTCAATCGATCCACGATGACCCATATAGAATCGAACCCCCTTGCCGTCTTCGACAACTTCGTGATGAAATCCATCGCAATCCGTTCCCATTTCCACATGGGAATCTCCAGAGGCCACAGCTTACCATGCGGCCTCTGATGCTCGGCCTTGACCATCCTACAGGTCAAGCACCTCTCAACTAACCAAGCGATATATCGCTTCATGCCAGGCTACCAATAACTCAAACTCAAATCACAGTACATCTTGGTGGCTCCCTGGTGAATCGAAAAACGAGACTTATGAGCCTCCTCCATCACTATCTGCCGCACCCCTTCGGACATCGGAACCCAAACCCGATCGAAACTGGTCAGCAATCCGCGGCTATCCTGAACAAACCGGGAGCTTTCGCCCTTAATCATCTCCAACTTCCAGTTCTCTTGTCTTATACCCTCAGTCTGAGCATCCCTGACCAAACCCACCAGCGGGGTATCCACCGCTATCCTCATACACTTGGCTGGGGTCGAGGACCCAGCTGACTTGCGGCTCAGAGCATCCGCAACCACGTTCGCTTTACCAGGATGGTAAAGGATCTCGCAATCATAGTCCTTGACCACATCCAGCCACCTGCGCTGCCTCATGTTTAGGTTCAGCTGATCCATGATGTGTCTCAAACTCTTGTGATCCATGTATATAGTGCAACAGACCCTGTACAGATAATGCCTCCAAATCTTGAGAGCGAAAACCACTGCTCCCAACTCAAGATCGTGCAAAGGGTATCTTGTCTCATGCGGCTTCAGCTGCCGCGATGCGTAGGCTACCACCCGTCCTCTCTGCATGAGGACTGCCCCCAAGCCTGTGATGGATGCATCACAAAATACCACAAAATTCTCCACTCCCTCGGGGAGTGTCAACACCGGCGCCTCGCATAAACACTGCCGGAGGGTGTCAAACGCCCTCTGCTGCTCAGGGCTCCACTGGAAGTCCACCCCCTTCCTCGTTAGACGAGTGAGGAGACGACAATCTTGGAGAAATCACGAATGAATCTCCGATAATACCCTGCTAAACCCAAGAAACTCCTAATGCCTGAGGGAGATTTCGTAGTCTCCCACTGCATAATCGCCTCCACCTTGGCCGGATCGACCAAAATCCCCACCTGGTTAACGAGATGTCCGAGGAATTGGACCTCTTGTAACCAAAACTCGCATTTCGAGAACTTGGCTTACAACCGTTCTCGCCTCTGAACCTCCAGCAGCTCCCTGAGATTCTCCTCATGTTGCTCTCGGGTCTTGGAATACACCAAGATATCATCTATGAACACAATGATCGAGCGATCGAGCATCGGTCTACAGAATCGGTTCATCAAATCCATGAACACCGCTGGCACATTGGTGAGCCTAAACGGCATCACCACGAACTCGTAATGACCATAACGAGTCCGAAATGCAGTCTTCTCCACGTCTTCCTCCCTCACCCTGACTTGGTGGTATCCTGATCTCAAATCAATCTTGGAAAACCAAGATGCTCCTTGCAGCTAATCAAAGAGATCATCTATCCTCGGGAGCGGATAACGGTTCTTTACTGTTAACTTGTTCAGATCCCTATAGTCAATGCACATCCTGTGCGAACCGTCCTTCTTCCTGACGTAAAGGATCGGTGCTCCCCAGGGTGACCTACTCGGACGAATAAACTTCTTACCCAGCAGCTCCTGCAACTGAGATGATAGCTCATGCATCTCTGGCGGTGCCAAACGGTACGAAGCCTTGGCGATAGGGGCCACACATGGCACTATATCAATCCTGACCTCAACCTGCCTCACCGGAGGCACTCCGGGTAATTCCTCCGGAAATACATCAGCAAACTCTCTAACCACTGGAACCTCTGAAACTGAGAGATGCTCTCTAACCTGCATATCTACCACACATGCCAAATAACCGGCACACCCGTGCTGAATATATTGTCGAGCCCTGGCTACCGAACAAAACCCTGATCCCGACCTGGTGCCCTCACCATATACTACCAGTTCTCCCCCACTTGGGGTTCGAACCACCACCCGCTGCCCCTCACAGTCGATCATGACGCCAAAACGGCTAAGCCAATCCATCCCTACAATCATGCATACATCCCCCATGGGGATAGGAATCAAATCTATCGGGAAGGACACCCCGAAAATCTCCAACTCGCATCCCGGTAAACCGAAGAAGCAGAAGCCCCGTGCTCGTTGGCGATCGAAACTCGCAACGGACACTCAAGATCATCTATCGGCACCCTGAACCCTCTAGAGAAGATCTGAGATACAAACGACCGAATCACCCCCGAGTCAAATAATACCAAGGCAGGCAAAGAATTCACTAAAAATGTACATAACCACAGGCACAATCCGTAAGCATAACACAAATACAATAATTGAGACAAAGAATAGAAACGTACCAGCAACCACATCCGGTGCTGCCTTGGCCTCATCGGCCGTGAGCTGGAAGGTGCAGCCCTAAGCCTTCGGAGGCTCCACCTTGACTGGCCTCCCATCTCCAATCCTCACAGCAGCTGGCGCGGGACCCAACGCTGTCTTGGTGGTGAGCTGCGGATAGTTGGTCTTCACATAACCAACCTGATGAAAATGGTAAAAAATCCTTATATCTATTGGAGGGGGGGACTGACGATAATCCCTGGCATAGTGCCCCTCCTTGCCACATTTGTGGCACCCACCTCCTACTCGACAAACTCCCGAATGACCCCTTCCACACTTTCCACAAGTGCGGCTCTGCTGAATCCCAGATCAAGCATCAATGGTCTTAGACCACTTAGGCGCCAGCTGAGACTGTGCCGGTGCCTGACGCTGCTCCTTCAGCTGCAACTCTAACTCCAACTCACACTGCCTTGCGGCTTCCTGTAGATCCATGAGGGTATCACAATGCTGTGTAGCCACAAACTACCGTTTATCCGTCTTGATCATACTCAGATAACGAGTCCTTTGGGACTGCTCTGACGCAAATTCCGGGTAAAACATAGCCCCCTCAGTGAACATCTGGGTAATCTCCATCATCGACTCCCCATCCTGTCTTAATATCAAGAACTCCCGAGCAAGCATTAGCTCCACGCGCGGAACGTAGCGAGTGCTAAACATATCCTGGAACTGCTCCCAAGTAATAGCAGCCCGCTGATCATCAGAATATGAACTTGTCGTCAATCTCCACCAGTCCTTTGCCCCGAGCCTATGCAGGTTCAGAGCACACCTGACCTTCTGGTCAGCAGGACATGAGCACGTGAAGAAACAGCCCTCCATGTCGGACAACCACCGCATAGCTCTGATCGCATCCTGAGTACCATCAAATGTCGGGGGCTTTGTATTATTGAAGTCCCGGTACTGGAAAGCCCTGCCGGCTCCTCCTCCAACCCCTGCCACAGGTACAGCCGAAGTGGCTGCAGCGGCTGCTGTCTCTGCCAATGCTGCATATCGCTCATCAAATTACTTGACCATCACGGTCTTGAATGACCCAAACATCTCTGGTAATTGCGCTCAGAAAGCCGCAACAACCTCATCGTGCAGAATCTCCTGGATCCTGGCATCCAACTCCTCAGTCCCTATCTGAACCACGGGCTCAGGTGCTACTGGCACCTCTGACCCTTCATCTCCCGATCCTGACCCTGATCCAGATCCCGATCCTGATCCGGACCTAGCAGCAAAACGTCTTGTCACCACCATACTGAAAGGCACACTCAAGACATCAGATAAACAACATAATATCGGGGGAACAAAACCCACAAACCCTAGGGGTTGTGATTTCCTTGCTATGCGTATGGGTCCTGTGCTTTTAGTAGTACGGGCCCATACTACATTCCATACCTACGCATATTTGTCTCAAGTATCGCCACAACGCCCTAATACTATACTCAAGATAATGCACGCTCAACCCTCACTACTAGGGGACATCGCCTATCTCACAACTGATCCTACAAATCTGCACAACTGACACCTCCATGGAACTTCCATCAGTCCCTGCAGCGCTAATGTATGCTAGCCGCGCATAACGCTGGACCCGATAGACTTTCGAATATCCAATCCTACCCTAAGGTCGAATCAGACATTCTTAGACTATAAGATCTTGACTATACACAGCCGTGATGCATAAACTAAACTTCTACAGTTATGATGTCAATTCCATATACAAGAAACCCTAGGCTAATAGGTATCATATAATTAGGCAAATCTATCATACGATTCCTGTAGATCCCTAGCCTAGCACTAGCATGCTGTTCTAACATATCAGAATATCAATTAACTGTATGGTATTTTGGGGTTTAATTATAGGCTCCGGCTGATCGTACCTTTTGCATCCTCCATCCTTTATTTTGAAAACCATTTTTAAAACTTACTTTCCAAAAATCTCCTTGATTTGACACTGGATTCACACGAGTGTTCCTCCAATTCACTCAAACCAAGGCTCTGATACCAACTTGTAACATCCATAAATTTTACACCAAATTTAAACTTTTTAGATCATAAAAAAATCAAATAGTATTGTTTACAAAATGTTTTCAAATAAATATCGATCAGAGTGTCCCAAAATCATAACGTAAGGATGAGGAGCGGTACGGTCACGCCTTCGCCTTGCCATGATCTCCTGAAGTACCTGAAACAATAAACTGAAACGGTAAGCCCAAGGGCTTAGTGAGCTACCCCCAAAATACTAATACCACACTGACAAAGCCATATCAGTAACAATCTATCAATCAATCAACATGCACACTGGCCATCGGCCTGACTAGATCGCCCTACTGGGCCTACAGTCTATCTGAATCTATCCTGAGCCTTCGGCATGACTGGTCCGCCTCGTGGGCCTGCAGTCTCCCCGGACCGCTCATAGGGTATGTTGGCCTTCAGCACAAAGCAGGACCGCCTCAACCCAACCAACAAGCAAATAACCATGTGCGCATAACTATCATATACTGGCATATACAAACATCAAACATATCTATCACACTGATCATCAATCATAGAATTCTCTCGTAACTAGAGTAGCGACCTAGCAGGTCACTAACATACCAATCCTTGCGGATCATAGAGCATAAGATACTGTCTACCCTGATTCTGATCTAACAGATCATAACCACATGTAGCATATCATAACATCAACAACTAAAGGGCCGGCCTGGGTGCCGTAGACCCTATCGATATAGTGACGATAACTCACCTTGTAAATGTCGACTCGGAAGATACACTCCAACTCTCGGATCACCCGACACAAGCTCCACCACCTATGGTTATAGTACAATATACTCATAAGTCCTTAGCCTTATAAGGTACTCCATAACCTACCAGTCAACCCCTCGTTAAAGTCAAAACTCTCAGTCAAGGTCAACAGTCCATGTTGACCCCAACTCACCGAGTACCCTTGGCTACTCGCCGAGTTCCTTGAAGCACAATCCAACTCGCCGAGTCATCGGGGTGACTCATCGAGTTCCTTCGGTTCTCATTCAAACTTTAAGGCCACCCGTCGAGTTCCTTTCTTGCAACTCGACGGTTACACACGCATACATATTCTAGAGAAAACTCATCCGACTCGCCGAGTTGTTCTTCAACTCGTCGAGTCTTATGGTAATCTTCATCGGACTCGCCGAGTTGTTCATCCAAGTCGTCGAGTTCACGGCCATCTTCATGTGACTCGCCGAGTCAACCTTGCAACTCGTCGAGTCCATTCAGTCCTCTTTCCATACAGTCTTGTTTTGAGCCATGCAACGGCTCCAAATCACAGACCCAAGCTTCTAGGGCATGCTTATCACATAAAGTTGCAAACTTTACGTGCATTCATGGCTTTAAAAGCTCTAAATGCTAAATCTAAGCATTTAATGGGGCTTGATGCCCAAGAGGGACCTCAATCATGACCAAAACTGTAACTTTATGCTTCTAGAATCCACGGAGGGTCCAGATCTGAAGTTATAACTTAAGATCAAGCCCATAGCACATCATACCAACTTGATAATCCATAAAAAGCCCTAGAAACTCAACAAAAAGGGAAAAAGGGAAGTAAGGATGGCACTTTGATACCTCCAAAGGATACTAGCTAAGGTAAATCCTGCTTCCCACGCCTTCCTTGGTTCAATTCCTTTGCACACCAAGCTTTCTTCCTTTAAGATTCTCTTTCTAAGCTTCAAACACCACACAAGGCACCCACACACGTATAAGGACTCTCCGGACTCTCTAGATCTATAAAGAGGCCCAAGGGAGGCTAAGGTCCCGTTAAATATGGGTGCAAACCCCAGGATTTAGGGTTTCCTCTGCCAGGTCCTACTCGCCGAGTCCCAAAATAGACACGTCGAGTAGGTCACTTAACACACGATCCCATCCCGCTGCTACTCGACGAGTAGGTCAACCAACTCGTCGAGTAGAGCTTAACTCAATAAATCGTATTTAAGAAATACCTGAGAATCGGGGCGTTACAAATGTCTTTGAAGTTGAGGTGCGAAATCCTCCTATGCCACAACCAACTATCGTCTATTGTAGCCTTCGTGAGCAGACAAATAGAAGGTTTCCCTCGAATCGTATTGATATCCAAAGGATATATCTCGCCTTTTCGTTTTGATCTAAGCAATACTGATTTCGTCTGTTTTTTGATAATTTCAGATCCTTCATCATCAAACAAGACCTTTAGACCTATACCCACTACCAACTGCGAAACACTTACTATGTTGTGTTGTAGTCCCTCAACATACGCCACTTTGTGAATCGAGAATTCACCTTTCGTTATCTTGCCATAGCCTTTGATTTCTCCAAGTGCATTGTTGCCAAACTTCACGAGACCTCCATCCTTTAGTTATCTATATTCTCTCAACTCTTCCTTTCTTCCCATCATGTGACGCGAACAACCTCTGTCAATATACCATTCAGTTTCAAACTGCTCGTCATGAATTACCTGCAAGAATTAAGTAGATTTAGGAACCCAAAGGTGTTTGGTTCCTCGTGAGCCTTTTACAGAAACTGGATAAGAAATAGAGATATCAATCATGTAGGTTCGTTTTATTAAAGTTGTTTGATCTTTGTTCTTTATTGTGAAAACCTTGATCTTGTTGTTTTTCATTTCTTCAGAATCAAATTGAATTTGTTTATTTTTAGCTTGATTCTTGACGAATTATGTCTTAACTCTCTTAGGGTTAGCAGCCGATTTCTTAGTTTGAGCTTTAGGATTCGAGACTAACTTTCCCTTTCCCTTGACATCATTTGGTGATGCATTAGAGGGACGAGTATTTGGTTTCCCAGTGTGCTTCTTTTTGAAAAGAAGGATGAGTTTTTGGAACGAAGTTTGCTTTTGAGTTGTAAGTTTGTCAACGAGAGTACTGACTAGGATTTGCCTTCGAATGAGCTTTCGTGCTTTGATTGAAAGGTTTTTCTCTATGAACATAGTTGGAATTTTGGGATTGCCAAAATTTCTTCCTTTCATTGAGATTGTTCTGGTATCTTCGATTCCTTAATCACTTTTGCTCAGCGAGTTGTTCAATAGACTTGTGAATGTTCACTTGTGGTTTCGCTTTCTTGACCTAGGTTTTGTCCTTCGTTGGATGAGGATTGGTTTCGTTTTGAACTTCCTTGGTACCACTTGGGCTAACCTTCTAAAATGCTGATCGATTATTCAGTGGTTCTGCCACATATTGACCTTTAACTCTCCGAGAGGTTCTTTCAGATAGACCCTTCGTTTTGTTTGCATTATCAATTGGTGCGGACCAAAAGAATTCATCACAACCATCTTTGTTATCTTCATTTACGATGGACATTAGTTTAATAGTTTGATTTTTGTCTAGTCCGCTAGTGGCAAACACTTGATTTGGCATAGTTTGGACTTTTGGAAAGACAGTTGCTTTCGATTTTAGTGTTTTTGGTTGATTTTGAGAAATACGCGTGAATTCAACCGAATTTTCAAAAATCAAATCTTTTACTGGTAGAGATTCGTTTTTAACAAACTCTGAGCAATCCACTTCACCCTCCACTGAAATTTCACTCATATCACTATCCTCATCGAATTCAGAGGTACTTTCAATATTTATTTTATTTTCTAAACTCAATTTGGCATTCAATGAGTCGAATTTCAGTACAGTCTCAGACTTTATTTGCTTCTTATCTTTTTCTTCCAAAAGTGGTTTCAACATATTTTTGTTGTCTTTGGACTTAATATAAGATTTAATTCGTTCTAGTCCAACTTGATGGGTTTTGTATACTACAACATCCTATGGTGCACATACAACCCTAAATACCTTGGATCTATGTTTTAACTAATTATACATCCAAATGGTTTCCGAGGCATTAAACCTATAACTAGCATACATTTGACATAAACCATATAATATACTAGTTAGGGTAACATACCTTCTATGTAGCTTGAAGTCTTGATTTATTTGGCCTTAAGAGCTTAGCCCCAATAGTGTGGAAGCCTCAAATGATGTCACAACACATCATGGAAAAAGGTAGACATTTGAGAGAGAATCTTCATACACCAAAAACCATCCATACGAACTCCAAGAACAAGTATATGTGTTTTTGGCTATGAATGAACATATTTATATGTAGGATTCCAATGGTCATGGGTATAGCCCAAATCCATACCCATGGGTGTTATGATCCATTGTTCATGTGGCCCAACTCTTTATGTATCCATACATAAACTTGGTCCAACATGGATCATAAGCCCAACACATATAAATATAACTAATTACCATAATTAGTCCCCATAGATTTAATTATCTCCTTTGATCACTAAATTAATTCCAAATTAATTGTTGATCAATACCAATTAAAACATATGATTTCATATTAATATATTATAACTTATAATATATTATTAAATCATATATAACCTTCTCTCTAAAGTCCATCCTAACAAATTGTCCTGATGATATGCAACCGAAATGGACCATGCTACTCTCGGTTCGAGTACATACCTGTAATAGTAATGGGCTTAGACATCTAATCCAATAGTCTCCCACTTGGATAAGTCTAAAACTATTATTGCAAATATGACTCCAAGATCCCGACAAGCAATCGTAGCTCTTAAAAGCCGCTGTCGAACTCTGACCTAGTTAACGACATGTCCATTAGATAAGAGATCATATATTCCTCCATTCTAGATATCATATGGATTGAGACATGGATTATTATCACTCTCTCTATCCATTTGTTGTTTCCCGATTTCCGATTTATGATGACCGACTAATTGAACAATATCAAGTCAGTCCAGGCCCGGCCGAACACTTATGTTTGTCATCACTAAATCATCGAGGGGCCCACAGATATCGCTTTTATCCACATGGGGGTAAAAGGAACGAATAAAATTCGACCCAAATGCTCGATTGTACTCACTCATCAAATCACACACAATAATATGTTTTATAACAACCAAGTTACTGGTTGCGTTTACATATGTCATTGTGCAACCGACGCGCAACTACAACTCACACGTCTCCGTTTGAAGAATATAAGATATTATCGTCTCATGATAACTCGTGATAAAATCCATGAAGTGATTCAAATGAGCGTGGGTTTAATCCAATACTCGAATCTCATTCCAGGAGCACTCATGAATGTTGTAGCATCTTTTTCTATGTATAAACACTTTAGACATCTACAAGCCCAGTTCATGACAGTCTTGATTCATACCTACTGCCAAAGTATGATTGACTGTGGAGAGTTTGAATAACCTAGTTATTCAGGAAGTCAAAACATGAAAAGTGAAACACAAGAACAATCAAATCCAATATGGTCTCAGAACTTATGAACATAAATAAAACACCTTTTATTTAATCACCATATTGATTACACATTGTTCATTGCATAATGTTTCAAATAATCAACTTAATACTGGAATTGAAACAATAGTCATGCCATGCTCCAAGCATGTACACTATGTTTGTCCAAACAATAGTTATGCCATACTCCAAGTATGCACACTATGTTTGTCTATGATCCTTACTTTGTGAAATAGACCAATTAAACATGATTCCAATGATGCTCATTTCACAATCCCAACTCCTTACCGCAAATGTAAGAATACAAGATTCTTTGCCATTTACTGAAATATGTTAGATTCTAAACTTATATGAATTGATCCTCTTTTAATGACTATGCAAAAAAATCACAAAGACTTGGCAACATTAATTTACAAAGTATTCCAATGGAGAGCAAAACCATGGAAACAAAGTCTCAAATTCAAAGTACATTCCTTTGAACATCCTTCTTGCATTAAGTTTTCTAATCTTACACAGATTTAATGAATAACTTCCACCTATGGAAACATTTCCATATTCCCATTTTGACTATCACTTCTGAACAAGAGTTGCCTCCTTTCAGAATATGTCAATATGGTGCTTCCAAAATTAACACTATACTTCCAACTGTCCATGAGCAACCAATCTTTGGTAAACCTCAGATTGTCGTCAACAATTGCTTAATCATTTTATTCATATCCAGTTCTAGTACTTTTTCCCTCTTAATGCCCTAGGCATTTGGAAAAATTTAGAATAGATGAATATTACAACATATGTAATCGATCCTATATCCGAAGCATATGGGACACGATTCATGATGTCTCACATAAAGACATGATACTGGACCAGTCTTTTGCTATAATATTTCTATTTCTATTTGCCATGTTCTCATAATTTAGATTATGAAAAGGGATGTCGTAATCATAATCGAATTTTAGAACGAAAATAATGTAAATATGACTAAATTTGATTAAAAACTCACAATCTAGGCTTTTAGAATTGGAATGAAGTATAATTTCTTCTCCCTTAATTATAGCAAACAACTTTTCAACCCCCGCAACTTCACGAATTGAAACCCTTTTGTTTTCTATAATTAACATTGCTAACTTGCAATACTAAACATAATAATCATGCTCCCACTAACATGATAATTATTATCATAACACTTATGCTCCCACTAGCTTTGATATGTATCCAAAAATCAGTTGGACTTCTAGAAATCAATAATTTATTGCCTTTCTCACCAAAGTTTAGATTTCTGATACGAGATGCTTTGATAAGACTTTATCAAAATCATACACATTTTCTTAGATAGCTCACATGTGTGTCTAAACAATTTTTAGAACTATGAAAAGGGATGCCGTAATCATAGTCTCAATTGTTTAGACCTTTTCCATTTCTCACAAGTCCATCTTAGTGTGCCGGTTAACCACACACGCTCCACTAACGAATTTTAGAATGCAAATATCACAATTGCTTTCTACTTAAAATCTAATTAGTGAAAGCGTTTCCTCGCCATCATTTTCATGAATCAGAGAGAAACCTTATGACACTAATATTTTATTGTAACGCCCGCAGATCCGGGCTAGTCAATTTAGAGGCAATAAGGGTCGAAAACGACTTTTCAACAAATGATTATTTAGAATAGATAATCTTAATCAAGTTGTAGAATATTTCACAAGGTTTCCGTACATATAAAGAACTCCAAAATCCGAGTTATAACGAAGAAGTTATGGCCCGTCGAAGTTTTTCGGCAAAACCGGTACGACACCGGGAGGCGTAAAAAGTGAATTTACAATAGAAGACTTTTTAGCCTTAGTAGTCTAAACCAAAGTCATAGAGTATGTTAAAACGAGAAAATCCATAAAAAGAACACCCAAATCTGACTTCGTATGAGGAAGTTATGATTTTTCAAAGTTTCGGTTTAGCAGTATACAGCCCGAAACTCGAATTTTAGTTCGAGCGGTTTTTGGCTTACGCGACCTAAATGAGAGTTGAAGATCTCATTAATAGGAACTCAACGGTAAAAAGATGGACAAAAACGGAGTTCGTATGAAGGAGTTACGAATTCTTCGCGGTCATTTAACAATCTAAACGCCTCCTACTGTTCAATTTGAGATCGGTCGAGAATTAGCCGACGGAGTCTAAATGAAAGTTGTAGATTTTGATTTTACCTACGCGTGGATATAAATAACGTCGAAAACGGAGCTCGTATGCGAAAGTTATAATTTTTCTAAGTTTGAAGGCTGATACGCGATAGGGGTGACGTGGCACCACCAGAATTGGACACGTGGCACCACCAGAAGGTTGCCACATGCACCAACTCGGCGAGTAGGTCCTCATACTCGGCGAGTAGGTCAGTCAGCACCCCTATAAATAGAGGTGCCGGGTTCCCTCATTCTTCACACCTTCAAACCTTACTTTCTCTCTCTAGTTTCTGTCTCTAAGCCTCCCTAACCCCCCCAAAGCCTAGGGTAACTCCCTAGCACGAGGCGGAAGCCCTGGAGCGCCCGACGGCTCCGAGAAAAGAGCCTTTCGGCTCGGGAAAGCTGCTCCAGCGAAGCCCAGTTTTCGAGAAAACCCGGTGTAAGTGAGCTATGCCTACCCTATCTTTAGTATAGCTTATGTTTTAATATAGTAACGTTATTAGGAGCTTATAATGAGTATTTGGGCTATTATTATGAGTTATATTGAGTGTTATTTAACGCTTATATAATAATAATAGCTAGACTATTAATTTGTCGCGGTTATCGTTAGACTAAACCCTAGTGGTATTGATACTAGGTTTCGTCAAGGGATACTTGTTTTGAGAGTATCGAAGCGTTGTCCGAGTGCTGAATCACCACCTTTCAGGTGAGTGCATGGTCCCCTTCAACTTACACATAGATATGAAGTATTTACTACGTGCTATGTGTGCATATTATCTGTTTACTTGCTGTCTATGCTTGGTGAAAGATTTTATACATGTTTTAAATGATTTAAACTATATATGTATTTTATATCTACGAAAATGTTGGGGTAAAACGTGGGTAGATATAATAGATGAAATATGAGTTGGACGATGAGTTGAGAGGTGATATAGACCATGAGGTATGGGTGAGAGGTGTACGATGTGAGAAGCCTTTTTCCCAATCGATGTCCCCGTCATTCAGCAGAGTATGGATGACAACCACGGATTATTCTAGACGGTATAGTGGAACACTAGCAGGCTTACAACCTGTAAGTGTTGTGAACGATGTGTTCACTCGGTGTACTCTAAACCTTGGCGATCATGCAGACTTGATGCCTAAACCTTGGCAATCATGCAGACTTGATGCCTAAACCTTGGCAATCATGCAGACTTGATGCCTAAACCCTGGCGATCATGCAGACTTGATGCCAAAACCCTGGTGACTATGCAGACTTAGTGCCTGATGTACAAATTCTGGCGACTATGCAGACTTAGTGCCTAAACCCCGGTGACGATGAACTTCGTGCCGATTCCTTAGGATGATCCTTAGGAATGTATGAACGAGGATTGGTTGATTCTTAGGGTAGATCCTTAAGAGTAGAGAAGATAATGGGGATGGGTAATTGGGTTGATTGTATGATTGTTTGAACATAATAATTATATTATTGTGGGTTGAAAACCCTATGTACTCACCAGGTTTCCCAACCTGACCCACTCAGTTTATTTATATCACAGGTGTTGATATTAAGGCACATTACATTGAGAGATTTAAAGAGATGTAGATCACTAGTGTAAATAAATGTAAGTTCTGTTTATGCTTATGTTTCTGTATTAACGATGACATCCCAAATGTTTTAAAATGAATATAATACGTTTCTTCGAAAATGTTTTAATAACGTATTTATCGTGTTTTTCTAGGAACAAATTCCGCAACATTTTTATTAAAAGAAGTACTCTGATTTTTATAATGCATAAACAAAATCGGTCTTTTCTGGCCGTGAAAATCGGGATGTCACAAGATGAGGTTAGTGACAAATCCAAACTCATATGGACTGAACTTGTTCAATCTTAACTTCTTGCCACCTGGCAGCACAAGGGCCTACTATTGCTTCCAAGTAGTTATGCAAACAACTGAGGACTGATAGAACTCACATGCATAGTCAACTTTTAACTAGAATGGGAACAAAAACAAGAATATGTTAACATGATAGGTTACAAACCTCAAGTCGTGTTCTAGTGATAAACAATAGGTTTTTATTCTTGATTAGTTCTTGAAACTTTTCAAGATATTTAAGACTCCCACTGACCTCTTGACATATAAGATTCACTTTGTCAAGGACCATTCCTCGACAAAGAAAATATTCAAGAGTTAGTGCGGATTCTTATCAAGACAAACACTTCACACAATTGGCCTTAGTTGGTCTTTATTTTATCCAAAACATCAAAACTTACCAATTTCAAATGTACAAGGGTAAGAAAACATTTTACTCTACATTTGAGAAGTGTTATAAACCTTCTTTAAGATATGTCACTCAAGTTACAATCTTGGAGTATGACTCTAAGAATTGTTTTGGAACGAAGTATGATTTATCTTTTGATTTAACCATTTCAACAATTCACGATTTCTCTTCTTAGTCATACGAATGCACTAAGATGTCCTTAGAGGATCAATTGTGATATTGTTTCATAATCACTAAGATAATCATAAAACACGGTACTAAAGTACTCTCCCATCTTTTCAGATTGGAGAAACGTTTATCTTTCTGCCTAATTTGATTCTTCTCATTCGTCCTGCCATACATTGAAACTTTTCCAATGTTTCAGAATTATACTTAAACTTGTAAGCACAACCATATTTACTAAAGTTTAGCAAATCATGATGAATAGCCTTATGGTTCTTTGTGGTGGACCTAATTAGCGCACAACCAAGTGTATCCGATCCCCTAGTCCTTCACTTGACTCACATATACATGTGAACAAGGAATTAGTCTTAATTTCCTAATGATGAAAATTCTCATTCATTACACAAGTTGAATGATTCCAAGTTTCTATCCAACTGAAACTTGGGTGATGAGAATCTTTTCTTATCTGGTAGATTATGACACTACCACAAACAAAAGAATCAAATCCATTTTTCCAATGTTGCTATCAATGGAATCATATAAACAACAATTTTTCACAAATGCCATTGTAAGGAAATTTAAAATAAATAAAATCAAAAGTTTTTCTTTTATTTAAAACTTGCAAAAAAAACTTATCCTTACAATGAAAATGCATATGAAAAACATATTGTTATCTATTCCTAAGCAATCTATCATAACTCTCAACATTAGCTCAAAATTCTGATCTTCACGATCAGAATCAACTTACTCTTCTTTTAAGCTTCCTTTGATTCTCCAAAACATCAAAATATAATTACATTACATCATGTATTAAGAATCTCCAAAAGGAATTTAATTGAGCTAGATAGTGGACTTTGCCTAAAGTAGAGTCAAACATTTTGACTTTACCATCCTTATGATCTCTCAGGTAAATAGGGCAGCTTCGCAACTAATGCCCCTTCTCTTGGGAAAAGAAACATATGGACTCTTTCAGAATGGTACACGAGACTATCTCAGACTTAGCCTTTCTCTTTACCATTGGGTCAAATGACTTGACCATGGCTGATCCCTTTCCATTGGGAAGAGACAGCTTTTTTGGACTTCTAATGTTTCCATTGTCAATGTCCATGAAAGTTTGGGAAGTAGATCTTCCAATCAAATTTGCTTTACCAGTACCCTAAATCATTGTTGATTCAGCAGCAACAAGCAAATAGGTAAGATCAATAAGGGTCATGTCGTGATCTGTCGTCAGGGAGTGATTGAAGAACCAAGTCAACAACCAGCTACCTCGAGACTTTATCACCCAACTAACCCAGCCTATCAATATGTAACTTCATCTCCAAGATGTAAGCACATATAGATTTTGCTTGCCAATAGGGATAGAGTGACCTTGAACTTTTCAAGAACTTGTGGGTTAGGGAGAATAATTGGAGGAGGTGGAGGAAGAGAAGTATGATTTCCGTGATCCAACCATAAGACATCATCTTCATTAGGAAAGCTTATTTCAAGGGATTTGGGAAGACCATAGTTTTCTGAACCAGACATCTACAATGGGAGAAATTCAAGTTAGTTGATTTAAGTCCTTAATATAACACCTAATATGAAATATTAAGGCTAGGACCCAACACAATATTTTATAACTTGGAAGAGGGATTCCGTAATCCAAGATATAAAATATTTGAAGGTAGGTAAATGACGATTTACCAATTTCCACCACGAAAAACGGAAAAAGAATTTTAGGTCTTAAGTGAATTGAAACTCCTAGATCCTTTGAGATTCATTGAACTTTTCAATGGCATGTTTAAATCTCAATTGTGCCATCTTAAGTTTGTGACTGGGATGCCGAGGATCACAAACAAGGTGTGAATAACCATGCAAATTGACTTGGTACCCTTAATTTTGATCACCTAATCGATGTGTTGGTTAACCATAAGTGCTCCACCGACCTATAATAAACATTGATTCACCCTTTGCCACTCTTACTAGTCCATGTTAGTGCGTCGGTTAACCACACACGCTCCACCAACGACTTGGTATGGTACAAAGTGTAATTTTATGGGTTAGTACCAAATTCACATTTTCCAAAGGTAACTAAGATTGGGAATTTGATAAAGTTTAGTTACTTTATATTTATCATTATACTTTTAATGAAGGGAGAATTAGAGTCAAATCCTACCCGTTCGGCTAACGACCCTCCACTAGTCAAGGAAACCGTGGGTGAGAGTGGACACCCATTAAACTGCCATTTTATAGGCAGTAACCTTATACCCCCTTATAAACCGGCTTCATGAATGAGGCCTACTAACGGTAATATCGATAATTAATTACCACTTTCAAAAAGCAATCAAAATCCTCCTGAGATTATACTTTCTATTGTTCATCATCTCCTTCCTCGAGCTTCAATGGCAGCTTCTTTAGAGACCCCCTCAGTTGCAGAACAGATGGCCCAATCCTCAATCATCAACCTCAAGGCCAATCAAAACTTGATTCTCGATCTTGACCCAACAAAATACAACGGATTTCTTCAACCAGTCGTCAAATGCTTGAGGTATTCTCCACTAGTTATTGCTCTTACCAAGTCGGAGATTATTCCCTTGGTGCATCTGTCAAAACCCTATTCAACTGCTAGCTACTAAAAGGTAGAAGAGCTCATCACGTTCGAAATCTTCAACCAAAAAACCCAAATCACCAAATCGAGGTTCTGTAACCTCCTAGGGCTTCCTCAGGTTCGTGACCTGGTTGACCCTGAGATCATCTATAACTCTGCCATCTTGGAGATGTTCTACTAGATGGGATACAAGGAAGTGTTGACTGCAGTTTCCAAGTTCAAGAATCCCAATTTGTCGTCGATGTGGAATGGCCTGTTCACACTTCTATTCAAAAGTTTCATAGAGAGAGTTATAGGCTCCAATTGTGCGAGCAAGTTCATGACAATGATGTACGGTATCTACTCTGACATCAATCTGGATTATGGTTCAGTACTCTAGGCTAAATTGGTCCAAAGCACTCTCTCCACAACACGACATAGTGAAATCTCCTATGCTCGCTTCTGGACCGTCGTTGTTTAACGGGCGATCAGCAAGCTCAACATCCCCGTCCTCGAAGATTCGTGTATGGATTCAATCCAGATCTTCCACACCACCAACATTATTCTCGCCGATAATTCAAAGTTCAGCTTTATCGGCTCAATTCCTGAAGTTATGCTTCAAGATGTTCTAGCTGCGAGTGACGTACTGCGAACCTATCGCAGTCTGCCAGTCTTAGGATTTTGCCCAATGATGAGTTTCAATAGATCCTTGATGAGGTGGACAAAACCAAGAAAGGAGGAAAGAAAAGGAGTGCAAAAGCTGGCCCATCTGAACCTCCTCAAGCTTTTAAAAGGAAGAGGGTCAAGAAAGTGACTCGTAGACCACGATCTCCAACTCTGAGTGACCACGAGGACTCGTAGCCACACATAATTTTGGAGGTTCCTATTCATAAAGAGGATCACAACGAAGACGATGCTACATCTCAACCAAAGGTTTAGAGCCTGCAACTACGAATCTTGAAGTAACTTTTGAGATTCCTACCTTCATTCCAATCAATGATGAATTTTTCCAAGACTTTTCTATTCCTTCACCCACCTCTACTATCTCTATCCCTGTCACCATTGCTCCTTGCCCGCCAGTATCTCTGGGTGTTTTGCAAACCCAAACCCTACTCTTCACAGATTCCACCGCCACCACAACTACTTCCACTGTTGAACCTCCAATCACTGTTAACATATTTGATGCAGGGGCATGTGCTTCATGTATTTTAGTTGGTCGTTCTACTCGACCCATATCACCTTTACGCCAAGATGATCCAGACACCGTCTATGGTGGTGATGACGAAGACTTTGGAGGATTTACCTGTAACGCCCGCAGATCCGGGCTAGTCAATTTAGAGGCAATAGGGGTCGAAAATGACTTTTTGACAAAATATTATTTAGAATAAATAATCTTAACCAATTTGTAGAATATGTCACAAGGTTTCTGTACATATAAAGAACGCCGAAATCTGAGTTATAACGAAGAAGTTATGGCCCGTCAAAGTTTTCGTGACGGAACCGGCACGACACCGGGAAGCGTAAATAGTGAATTTACGATGGAGGAATTTTTAGCCTTAGTGATCTAAATGAAAGTCGTAGAACATGTTAAACCGAGAAAATCCATAAAAAGAATGCCCAAATCTGACTTCGTATGAAGAAGTTATGATTTTTCTAAGATTCGGCTTAGCAGTGCACAGTCCGAAACTCAAATTTTATTTCGAGCGATTTTTGGCTTACGCGACCTAAATGAGAGTTGAATATCTCATTAATTGGAACTCAACGGTAAAAAGATAGACGAAAACGGAGTCCGTATGAAGGAGTTATGTATTCTTCGCGGTCATTTAACAGTCTAAACGCCTCCTACTGTTAAATTTGAGATTGGTCGAGAATTAGCCGACGGATTCTAAGCGAGAGTTGTAGATCTTGATTTTACCTACGCGTGGATATAAAGAACGTCAAAAACGGAGCTTGTATGCGAGAGTTATGATTTTTCTAAGTTTGAAGGCTGATACGCGATAGGGGTGACGTGGCACCACCAGAAGGTTGCCACATGCACCAACTCGGCGAGTAGATCCTCCTACTCGGTGATTAGGTCAGTCAGCACCCCTATAAATAGAGGTGCCGGGTTCCCTCATTCTTCACACCTTCCCAAACTCACTTTCTCTCTCTAGTTTCTCTCTCTAGCCTCCCAACCCCCCCCCCCCCCCCCCCGCCTAAAGCCTAGGTAAACCCCCTAGCACCCGAAGGAAGACCCGAGGCTCCCGGAGTCCCGAGAAAAGATTCTTTCGGCTCGGGAACGCTGCTCCAGCGAAGCCCGGTTTTCGAGAAAACCCGCTGTAAGTGAGCTATGTCTACCCTATCTTTAGTATAACTTATGTTTTAATATAGTAACGTTATTAGGAACTTATAATGAGTATTTGGGATATTATTATGAGTTATATTGAGTGTTATTTAACGCTTATATAATGATAATAATAGCTAGACTATTAATTTGTCGCAATTATCGTTAGACTAAACCCTAGTGGTATTGGTATTAGGTTTTATCGAAGGGAAATTGTTTTGAGAGTATCGAAGCGCTGTCCGAGTGCTAAGTCACCACCTTTCAGGTGAGTGCATGGTCCCTTTCATCTTACACATAGATATGAAGTATTTTATTATAAATTACATGCTATGTGTGCATATTGTCTGAATACTTGTTGTCTATGCTGGTGAAAGATTTTTATACATGTTTTAAATGATGTAAACTGTATAAAGTATTTTATATCTACAAAATATGTTGGGTAAAACATGGGTAGATGAATGATGAGGGATAAAAGCTGAAATAGAGGAACATTAGTAGCATGGATCTAGTGCCCTATAGGTATACATTGGCAACAGTGGACCTATTACCCGATAGATGAGCACTGGCAGCTGCGCCACAACCCGTAGATGTTTTAGATCTACGGTAAACGTCCTAGCATGTGCACTCTAAGGACAGTATCGACAGCTGCGCCTAATAGGGAGCCTTATGACCATGACAGTAGCCTTTAAAGGTCAATACCGGCAGAAGCACCTCATAGAAAATGTCCCAATTCTGGCAGCTGCGCCTAAGTGACAAGATTAGCAACTGCGCTTGACCAATGTGTCATTGTCAACAATGGACTTCATGTTGTTTCCTTAGGATGATCCTTAGGAATGAATGAATGAGAAATAGCTGATTCTTAGGGTAGATCCTTAAGAATAATGAAGATAATGGGGATGGGTAATTGGGTTGATTGTTTGATTGTTTAAACATAATAATTATATTATTGTGGGTTGAAAACCCTATGTACTCACCAGGTTTCCCAACCTGACCCACTCAGTTTATTTATATCACATGTGTTGATATGAAGTCACATTACACTGAGAGATTTAAAAGAGATATAGATCACTAGAGTAAATGAATGTAAGTTCTGTTTATGCTTATGTTTCTGTATATTGACGATGACATCCCAAATGTTTTAAAAGTGAATAAAAATATAGTTCTTTAGAAATGCTTTGATAACGCGATTATCAAGTTTTTCTGGGAACAAATTCCACAACATTTTTATTAAAAGAGATACTCTGATTTTTATAAAGCATAAACAAAATCGGTCTTTTCTGGCCGTAAAAATGGGGATGTCAAAGTTGGTATCAGAGCATTAGTTTAAGGGAACTAGGAACATGGATTTATTTCTAGACTTAAACTTAGAATGCTAAGCGATGATTGTGAGGTGTGAGCACTAGATTATTTTAGGGATTGTGCCTAAAATGCTTTTATGTGCTGAATGTTTGAGCCTGATATGCTGTTATTTGTTCGGATCTATGGTCTACTGCCGACCGGATCTAGAAACCTTATGTGTTTAGGATTCTAAGCTTTTAACTACGATATTAGAACTAGCTTATAAACGTTTTGGGGGTGATAAGGATGATTTAAACATCAATCCTAAATAAAGATCTAGATTCACCTTATTCGGTGTATAGATCAAGATAGCAAGGACCCGTAGCGGAAACATGAATGCAAATGGGAACCGAGATCATCCCCCAGTGATTGAGCAAATACCAGTTGTGGTGGCCGCTGCTGAGCCAATAACGATGGCCAGAGTGCAAGCGATGATCCAGACGATGTTGTATCGTCAAATGGAGGAAACCAGACGTTTGCTCCAACAAAATCGAGAGGAAGCGACCATACAGATCGAACAGCCCGATTTGAACGAAGGGCAGACTGAGGAGGGGAACAAGAGTGGAACCGTTGGTCAAGTCAACCCACCAATAGTTCGACAAAACAACCAAGGTGACGGAGTCAAGAGGAATGGATGCAAGTACAAGGATTTTCTGACTTGCAAGCCATCGACTTTCACTGGAAAGGAAGATCCGATTGGGGTCATGGATTGGATCTCCGAGATGGAGTTAGCTTTCATGACATGTGGTTGCAGAGGCAAACTACAAACCACGTTTGCGGTACGCCAGTTCAGAGGAGGCGCGGTTCGTTGGTGGAACACTCTGGGGAAGACTCTAAGCCCCAATGAGCCCCTACAATTGACGTGGGCAGAGTTTTTGGTGCAGTTCAAACGTAGGTACTGCTCAGCCCAAAATCTGCTCGAGCTAGAAAACCAATTCCTTACCTTGAAGAAAGGAAGCATATCTATTGATGAATACACCAACAACTTCACAGAGAAGATGGAGTTCGCCTTACGTCTTGTTCCGGATGAGCTGACAAAAATCGACAAGTATGCAAAAGGACTCCCATGGGAGTACGCAGTGCCAGTGCGTCAGGCACCTATTTTGGAGGCAGCTATCTGGGCTGCCAAGTCGGTTGAGGAGATGGACAAGGGAAGAGCCGCCAACAAGACCTAGGTTGGCGAAAAGAGGAAGTTTGAGGGGTCTGCGAAGCCCGATGAGAGAAGCAAGTCTAGTACAAGGAAGTTTAGAGGAGGAGGGAGTGAAGAAAGATGGTACGAGAAGTGCAAAAAGAAACACTCTGGAAAATGCGGTGAGGAGGTGACTTGTTTCAAGTGTGGGAAGCATGGGCATTATGCCAACGAGTATAAATTCAACAAAAGGGTGTGTTACGAATGTAATGAGGAAGGGCACTTTAAGAAAGATTGCCCAAAGAGAGAAGGGGCAACAAAACCAAATGTGCCGCCAAAACCAAAGGCGAGAGCATTTCAAGTGATCATTGACGAAGCAGATGACAATGCGAGGATTTAGGAGTGAAGGCTTGACATCCAAAGGTCGAGTTATGAAGTAGCCATAGAATCATATGATGTAGCCTATTAGAGGCATAGTCTAGGGTGAACTTGAACACCTATGTAATAGTTTCAAGGAATAATAAACCTCCGTTTTGATATTTGATGTGTTAAGCTGTTATGTGATTTTCTTGTATGGTGACTTGGAAAAAAAAACTGCGGGACAATACTTGGGATGAGTACGATTAGGTGTGAAAGGTCGTAGATGCATATACTACCGGAAGCACAGGACTCACGCTTGGATCAGGGAAAGTCACAAGGTTACCAAGAAGCTAGTAAATGATTTCGTTTTATTCAAGCATGTCGTTACCATCGTTTTGGTAATGACTAAGAGGATGATTGTTCTTCCGACCCTAGTGGTCATATCGAATTGAGTCCGACTATGATAAGTATGTTACGTGGTTCGGAGAACCAAGTTTGATGTAGCGTCCGACTTAAACCAAACGATTGAAATCAAAGCGATCAATATAAGTATCGTGCTCATTGTTAAAAGAAGTTGGTAGCTAGAAATGCTACATGTTAAAATGTGATTATATCACATTAGACCATGAGGGAAGGCATATTCCATTCCAGAATTTGACTCTAAGAGACCTGAGTCTAAGAGATAGACTTGAAGGAATATAGAAGTTATAATTATTACCTAGGATGAAGAGACTGCGTATGGAGTCATTATATGAGCCCGGTTTTGTTGAGGATTCCGGGACGTAATCATCCTAAGGGGGAGATAATTGTAACGCCCGCAGATCCGGGCTAGTCAATTTAGAGGCAATAGGGGTCGAAAACGACTTTTTGACAAAATATTATTTAGAATAAATAATCTTAACCAATTTGTAGAATATTTCACAAGGTTTCCGTACATATAAAGAACGCTGAAATCCGAGTTATAACGAAGAAGTTATGGTCCGTCAAAGTTTTCACGACGGAACCGACACGGCACCGAGAAGCGTAAATAGTGAATTTACGATGGAGGACTTTTTAGCCTTAGTGATCTAAAAGAAAGTCGTAGAATATGTTAAACCGAGCAAATCCATAAAAAGAACGCCCAAATCTGACTTCGTATGAAGAAGTTATGATTTTTCTAAGATTCGGCTTAGCAGTGCACAACCCGAAACTCGAATTTTATTTCGAGCAGTTTTTGGCTTATGCGACCTAAATGAGAGTTGAATATCTCATTAATAGGAACTCAACGGTAAAAAGATAGATGAAAACGGAGTCCGTATGAAGGAGTTATGAATTCTTTGCGGTCATTTAACAGTCTAAACGCCTCCTACTATTAAATTTGAGATCGGTCGAGAATTAGCCGACGGAGTCTAAATGAAAGTTGTAGACCTTGATTTTACCTACGCGTGGATATAAAGAATGTCGAAAACGGAGCTCGTATGCGAGAGTTATGATTTTTCTAAGTTTGAAGGCTGATACGCTATAGGGGTGACGTGGCACCACCAGAATTGGACACGTGGCACCACCAGAAGGTTGCCACATGCACCAACTCGGCGATTAGGTCCTCCTAATTGGCGAGTAGGTCAGTCAGCACCCCTATAAATAGAGGTGCCGGGTTCCCTCATTCTTCACACCTTCCCAAACTCACTTTCTCTCTCTAGTTTCTCTCTCTAGCCTCCCAATCCCCCCCCCCCCTAAAGCCTAGGTAAACCCCCTAGCACCTGAAGGAAGCCCCAAGGCTCCCGGAGTCCCGAGAAAAGAGCCTTTCAGCTCGGGAACGCTGCTCCAGTGATGCCCGGTTTTCGAGAAAACCCGCTGTAAGTGAGTTATGCCTACCCTATCTTTAGTATAGCTTATGTTTTAATATAGTAACGTTATTAGGAACTTATAATGAGTATTTGGGCTATTATTATGATTTATATTGAGTGTTATTTAACGCTTATATAATGATAATAATAGCTAGACTATTAATTTGTTGCGGTTATCGTTAGACTAAACCCTAGTGGTATTGGTATTAGGTTTTATCGAATGGAAATTGTTTTGAGAGTATCGAAGCGCTGTCCGAGTGCTGATGTAACGCCCGCGTTTCCAGGCTAGGCATTATCATTGATTTAATAGTCTAGGTTAACCCTTGTAACTCTTTTTGAAGTATTAATGATGAAATATTTTAGTATTATGTGAATTATGTGTATTTGTGTGCTTATTACTTAATTATAAAGATATAATTAATAAATGATAAAACTAAGCGTCAAAATTAAAGTATGAGATAAGCCCGATATCCTTGCATAAAGATGTAGTGGTCGAAACAAGGATTCCGAAGATATAAAGAATGCCGAAATCCGAGTTTTGACGAAGAAGTTATGACCTGTCGAAGTTTCGCGACAGAACCGACAATGCTGAATGACGTAAAAAGTGAAATTTATGTTAGAGCAATATTTAGCCTTAGTGATCTAAACGAAAGTCGTAGAGTTCATTAAACCGAGAGCGTGCATAAAAAGAACGCCCAAATCTGACTTCGTATGAGGAAGTTATGATTTTCCGAAGTTTCGACTTAGCAGTATGCAACCCGAATACTCGATTTGAGATCGAGCGGTTTTTAGCCGAAACAATCTAAACGAGAATTGAAGATCTCGTTAATTGTAGTGAAACGATGAAAAGATAGGCGAAAACGGACGCCGGATGAAGAAGTTATGATTTTATAACGGAGTTTTCCTGTCCCGGCCTACTAAAAATAAATAATAAAAATAAAGTCAAAATTAGCCAACGGAGTCTAAACGAAAGTTGTAGAGCGTAGTCTCACCTACGCGGGGATATAAAGAACATCGAAAATGGAGTTCGTATGAGGAAAATATAAATTTTTGAAGTTTATTAAATATTTTCGATATTTAATTTATATATATATATATATATATATATATATATATATATATATTCCGATATATATATATATATATATATATATATATATATATATATATATATATATATATTCCGATATTATCCGAAGGGGGGGGGGAATCAGCGAGCTGATCCACATTACGCCGAGCGTAATTTCAGATTATGCCCAGCGTAATTCGAAGTTCCAACCCCTATATAAGGGTGTCGAGGACAGCCGAGTTCTTTGCTCATTTCTTCCATTTCTCTCACGTTTTTGCATCGTTTTTCATGAAAGAATTATCCCGAAGCCCCGGTATCATTCCCGAGCCATGAAGCAAGTCCCAAGGTCCCGAAGATCCTGAGAAGTGCGATTCCCGAGCCGAAGCTCTGCCCGCGAGGAGTCTGGTTTTTGTGAAGATCTTCCAGATCTGCCAAAGAATACTACTTCTACAAGCCGTAGTGCTGTCCGATCATCTTCTGATCAAGTGAGTGTGTGGTTACTTTCTTCTAACGCATAATTATGAAGTATTTTATATAAAATACGTGTTATGTGTATATTTTGTTGTTAGATGTGTGAATGTATATTCAATCTCTTTTATCTCATAGATCTGATTTATTCTCTATGAAATATGTGTTATGTGTGTGTGCCTCATCTGTTATGTGGAATATGTATTGATTAAAGCATGCTATACAGGTTTTAAACTATGTATAAAAATTTATATTTTTATCTACTAATATGTTGGGTAGAACATGGGTAGATAGTTGGTGTGTAATAAACAGATGAGAGGCCTCAATGTTGTTTTTGATTCAGTCATCTAGTGGAGTTTAGATGACGACCACAGACTTTTCTAGACAGTCTAGTGGAATGCTAGCAGGCTCATAACCTGTAGGTGTTAATGAACTTGGGTGTTCATTCGCTATACTCCATCCCCCTCATGGTTGCCTTATTTGACTTATATTGTTGAGGAACCCCCGAAGCATGTGTTGTCGCCTCGATGAAATATTCTTAGACTAGGTCCCTTATGTTAGTTGTCTTAGGGACGTAAAGTGAGAATAACATGAATGGGTAATTGGGTTATTGTTGGTTGGTGGAATTACATATAATTATTTATTGTGGGTTGAAAACCCTATATGCTCACCAGGCTCCCAAGCCTGACCCACTCAGTTTTATTTGTATTACAGGAAGTGGCGCAAGGGCATAAGATGGATGAATCATCAATTTGTTTTGTTTACAAGTCTATATATGTATATATTTGTTGAACGACTTGTAATGTTATCGTTTATGCTTTATGGTCTGTATCGAAACATGACATCCCGAGTTTTGATTATATAATGAAAATACATTTCTTTATGAAATGTTTTGGTAAATATTATTTTATCATACTGTGTTTTTGGGAACAAATTCCGCAACTCTTTCAAATCAAAAGGATTTACTCTGAAATTATTTTAAAAGCATAAATGAAAATCGGTCTTTTCTGGCCGTGATTTTGGGGATGTCACAGCTGAGTCACCACCTTTCAGGTGAGTGCATGGTCTCTTTCATCTTACACATAGATATGAAGTATTTTATTATAAATTACGTGCTATGTGTGCATATTGTCTGAATACTTGTTGTCTATGCTGGTGAAGATTTTTATACATGTTTTAAATGATGTAAAGTGTATAAAGTATTTTATATCTACAAAATATGTTGGGTAAAACATGGGTAGATGAATGATGAGGGATAAAAGTTGAAATAGTGGAACATTAGTAGCACAGACCTAGTACCCTATAGATGAGCACTGGCAGCTGCGCCACAACCCGTAGATGTTTTAGATCTACGGTAAACGTCTTAGCATCTGCGCTCTAAGGACAGTATCGGCAGTTGCGCCTAATAGGGAGCCTTATGACCATGACAGTAGCATTTAAAGGTCGATACCGGCAGAAGCGCCTCATAGAAAATGTACCAATTCTGGCAGTTGCGCCTAAGTGACAAGATTAGCAGTTGCGCTTGACCAATGTGTCATTGTCAACAATGGACTTCATGTTGTTTCCTTAGGATGATCCTTAGGAATGAATGAATGAGAAATAGCTGATTCTTAGGGTACATCCTTAAGAATAAAGAAGATAATGGGGATGGGTAATTGGGTTGATTGTTTGATTGTTTAAACATAATAATTATATTATTGTGGGTTGAAAACCCTATGTACTCACCAGGTTTCCCAACCTGGCCCACTCAGTTTATTTATATCACAGGTGTTGATATGAAGTCACATTACACTGAGAGATTTAAAAGAGATGTAGATCACTAGAGTAAATGAATGTAAGTTCTGTTTATGCTTATGTTTATGTATTGACGATGACATCCCAAATGTTTTAAAAGTGAATAAAAATATAGTTCTTTAGAAATGCTTTGATAACGTGATTATCAAGTTTTTCTGGGAACAAATTCCGCAACATTTTTATTAAAAGAGATACTCTGATTTTTATAAAGCATAAACAAAATCGGTCTTTTCTGGCCGTGAAAATGGGGATGTGTTTTTATAAAGCATAAACAAAATCGGTCTTTTCTGGCCGTAAAAATGGGGATGTGTGACATCCCCATTTTCACGGCTAGAAAAGACCGATTTTGTTTATGCTTTATAAAAATCAGAGTACTTCTTTTAATAAAAATGTTGCGGAATTTGTTCCCAGAAAAACATGATCAAATACGTTATTAAAACATTTTCGAAGAAACATATTTTATTCATTTTAAAACGTTTGGGATGTCATCGTTAATACAGAAACATAAGCATAAACAGAACTTACATTTATTTACACTAGTGATCTACATCTCTTTAAATCTCTCAGTGTAATGTGACTTCATATCAACACCTGTGATATAAATAAACTGAGTGGGTCAGGTTGGGAAACCTGGTGAGCACATAGGGTTTTCAACCCACAATAATATAATTATTATTTTCAAACATCAAACAATCAACCCAATTACCCATTCCCGTTATCCTCACATTACGTCCCTAAAACATCTAACACAAGGGACCTAGTCTAAGGACTCTCATTGGGATGGACACTACTGCTAAGGGGATTCCTTGGCAATGAAAGTCCTAAAGGCAACCATGTGGGGGATGGAGTACACCTGGTGAGCACACAGTTCACACAGTTCGAATAAACACACAGTTCGAATAAACACATAGTTCGAATAAACACCTACAGGTTGCGAGCCTGCTAGTGTTCCACTGGACTGTCTAGAATAGTCCGTGGTCGTCATCTATACTCCGCTAGATGACTGGATCATCAATAACATCTATAACGAGGCCTCTCATTATTTTTATTTTGTCACACAACAACTATTACATCTACCCATGTTTTACCCAACACATTTTGTAGATATAAAATACATATACAGTTTAAATCATTGAAAACATGTATAAAACGTTCATCCAACATAGATAGCAAGTATACAGATAATATACACACAGCACGTAATTTATATAAAATACTTCATATATATGTGTAAGCTGAAAGGGACTATGCACTCACCTGAAAGGTGGTGAATCAGCACTCGGACAACGCTTCGATACTCTCAAAACGATATTCCTTCGATAAAACCTAGTACCAATACCACTAGGGTTTAGTCTGACGATAACCGCAACAAATTAATTAGTCTGACTATTATTAAGCGTTAATAACACTCAATATAACTCATAATAATAGCCCAAATAATTATTTTAAGGACCTAATAACATTCCTATAATTATTTGAAAGCTATATTAAAAATTGCGTAAGCGTAGCACACTTACAGCGAATTTTATCGAAAACCGGAACTTAATTGGAGCAGCGTTTCAAAACCGAAAGACTCTTTTTCTCGGGACTCCGGGAGCCTCAGGGCTTCCTTAGGGTGCTAGGGGATCACCTAGGCTTAGGGGAGGGTTAAAACCCTTAGAGAGAGAAAGAAATCTAGAGAGAGAAAGAGAATGGTGTGAAAAAGTTGGAGACCCTCGCCCCCTTTTTATACCCTGCGAGGCCTCGGACTACGCTGGGCGTAATCCTTGGCTACGCGGGGCGTAACTTCGGATAGGGTCGCCACCTCGGATCCAGCTGTCTCACACTCGTCGGAAGGATAAGGCCGAAGGTACGCGGGGCGTATCGGATCTCATACGCGGGCCGTAATGCGAGGCTACGTGGCGTGATCCGAAGCGAAGCCTTGGTCAGCAAGCAACGGCTCAGAAGCGGCCACGTCATCAACCTCTCGTAGATTTCACAATTTTGCACTCTGACTTCTAAAAATCATATCTTTCGCATACGAGCTCCGTTTTCGACGTTCTTTATATCCACGCGAAGGCGGGAACGTACTCTACAACTTTCGTTTAGACTTCGTCGGCTAATTTTGACTTTATTTGAAATTTTATATTATTAACAGGCCGGGACAGGATTGGTCCGTTAAATCCTCATAACTTCTTCATCCGACATCCGTTTTCGCCCATCTTTTTCTCATTATGCTACTCTTAACGAGATCTTCGATTCTCGTTTAGGTCATGTCGGCTAAAAACCGCTCGATCCAATATTCGAATTTCAGGCTGTACACTGCTAATCCGAAACTTCGAAAAATCATAACTTCTTCATACGAAGTCAGATTTGGGCGTTCTTTTTATCGATGTTCTTAGTTTATCGTATTCTACGACTTTTGTTTAGGGCGCTAAGGCTAAATCTCGCTCTATCGTAAATTCACTATTTACGCTTCCCGATATCGTGCTGGTTCCGTCGCGAAACTTCGACGGGTCATAACTTCTTCGTTATAACTCGGATTTCGGCGTTCTTTATATGTACGGAAACCTTATGACATATTCTACAACTTGTTTAAGATTATTTATTCTAAATAATCTTTTGTTGAAAATTCCATTTCGACCCCTATTGCCTCTAATTGACTAGCTCGGATTTGCGGGCGTTACAGGATGTCACATTACCTACATTCCTTTCAACATTCGGACTGAAAGTGACGACAAAGCTCCTGTCACAAAAGGGAAACTCAAGGCAATCAACAAGAAGCTGGATTCGCCGCTTCAATCCTACAAAACATCAACCATTGAAGACTATTATCAGGCTATAATCAAGTCCTTCCTTGAGACCCTCACTAAAGAACACTCTGCCAATCTTGAGAAGACAAATAAAGTCATGGATGCTTCAGCTTCAGTTTGCAAGGAAATGACCAAAAAAGTGGATAAACTAATTACAAATGCTCGTTCCTTCATGAGCACTTTTCAGAGCTCATTCGAATCCAACACCGCAATGGCGAACGAAGTCATTTCCAGCCTTAGGTCTACTCTTCACACAGAGAAGGAAAAGCTTCAATATGACTTCTCCATTTAATCAAAGGTTGAAAATCTTCAAGATGAATTGGCCACAAAGAGAAAAATAATGGATTCTCTCGCAGTGAAGATGGAAAAGGTGAAGGTTCTCACTGTCAAACTGGAGAATGCTGAGAAACGAATCAACGATCTTTTATCCAAAAAGGCAGTTATGAAAAGTTGTGTAGCAGATGTGAATGCTTTTCTTTTGGATATCATCGAGACTTGTGACTCGATGATCACAATCACAGTTAAAAAGCATTTCTCTGAAAAGATAAGGTCGGTGTTCGAAATGCTCAACAGATTGGAAGGTGTTTCAGAATCAAGCTCAATTCTGAAACAAGGGGGATAAAATGTTGCGAAGCCATCCAAGAAGGAAATCCCCAAACTAACTGTCAAGTCTACTATTAAGCCAAAGAAAGAAAGCGAACAGAAGGATAATGTAGCTTCGAATTCGAAAGGCAAGGAAAAACTCAACGAAGAACCAATAGTTGACGACAATGAAGAAGAAGTGCCCGACGAACATGAGCTTAAAAGAAGAAGGGATCGTGAAGCTCAAATGGATGAGCATCAACGCATCGTTTGTCACACCCCCAAACCGGAACGGTGGAAACATTCCGGAGCGGAGGACATCATGTACAATATCACAAAAATTGTATAATAATAATCGAAGCAAACACAACCATTATATTAATAAAATATTGTATTTACATATGTTGATAACATAGCTTGTATGACATCAAAAGTATATAACAAAAGTATAAAAGTCAAGACTCTATGTTGCTCTGTCTTCTCAAAATCTTGCGGGTGTACCTGTCTACTGGTTCCCTGAGAATACAAGTGATTTTGAAAGTGTATCAACATTTAATTTGGTGAGTTCATAAGTATGTTTTTTTAATGAAAACTCATCTTTGTTCTTTGAAATCATTCGTATGATCCTCAAGAAAATCCTATATTTTCTTTAGTAGTGAAAATTAGTCTTAATCCTTCAGACCAAAATTTATGTTTGTTACTAAAAGTGTAATAGTTTATCTTAGTAGTGTTTGTTATGGAACCCTCGTATAAAAGTTTTTGTATGTATGCCAGGATACCACCAGCTATAATGTATAGTAATGTACTTGGATGAAAAACCTTTGTATGAATCCCTGGAATCATCTAATTGTGATGTATAGAAGTTTAATTAATTAAAATAAAACCAGTTGAAGAGTTGTAATTCTGTAAACAAATGTTTAGTTTATATTGTTGTGAGTTTCATATAACCATGCTTGATATGACCTAGTGACCTCTACGACGTTCTTCAAGCGTCGGATGTTATGACCTTTGTCACTCCAGGCCTGCCGGCCTAACTATAGCTAGCAGTTTAGGTGTGGGATTGTCAGTCCCATATAGATTTATACAAAAATCTCACGCTCTCCCTCCAGGAGACTCTGGTTATACTGTATAGGATTTAGTTTTGTACCGTGGAGGATACACTTGAAGTAGTGCCTCACAACCCTGTATTAACTAGTTTACGTGAGTGTTGTAGTGTTCTCTTGTACTTGAAAATGTATGTATGTCCTTGTAGTAATGTACTTTGTAATGTAAAATAATTATACTTAAATAATTATTTAGTATTGTACTCTTGTAGTCGCGAAATAATATAGTATTCCATAAACTATACTTACCCTAGTTTACATGTTCGTTTCAGAGTAATGTTCTCTGAGTTAGTAAAATAGTGTAATGTATCTCCAAACTATACCTATTATAGTTTGAATGTATGTTCTTGTTTCGTGTATTGAACTCAGTGATAGTAATGTAGTGTTCTCAAACTATACCAATTATAGTTTAATTGTATGTATTTGTAATGTACTAAAAACCTTTTCAATTTATTTTTATGAAGGAAAACACCCTTATGCTCGACATAGTACAAAAGGGTTAAAATATATAAATATTTTGACGAAATGTAGTGAATTCTCTGTTTGAGTCAATTGCAAAGGTTTTGAAACTGTTTGAAAATGTTTGTGTATAACCACAAAAATCCTTTGAGTTTTACTTGTATTCTCCCCCTAAAAACATTACAAACGTTGAAAATGTAGGGCTATGAACTCACTTTTGGTATGTGCTCGTGACTGGATGGCGAGACTGAAGAGATGACCCTCGAGTTGGTGTACGCGAAACTCACGGTATCCTAATAATATTTAAACACATAATTATATTTAAATTAGTGAAACCATTAATTTAAGTGTTAGAAAACACTTGTTTTTATGTTGAGAGTGATTATCGATAATTGCACAAGTGTTGAAGGGTTTTCGGTTCCAATGAGTTCTCGGCCGAACACAGTTTTCGGTCCTGGGCTGTTTTCGGTCACTTGAAAATATGAAAGGTTGTTCTTGGTGAAAATATGAAGATTTGAAGGTTTTCACTTGAATGTTCGAATGTACTTGGGTGATCCTTGGGAGCAAAATGTGGGTATTTTCAAGTGAAAAAAGTGAGAAATGATAGATTTTTCGATGGAAAAACTTATATACGGTTGGGTTTTCGGCTGGAAAGGAGTTCTCGGCCGACATCTGTTTTCAGCCGAAAATAGTTTGCTCTCACGAGAGTTTGCGGTTTTTAAGGGAAAAGGTTGATTTTTGAGTGTTTTTTATTCTGAAAACTTATATAAATATTATCTATATATAATAAATTATTTTCTAACCCTTACGAACTTAACGAAATGAAATAAAAATTGAAATTTTATTTATCGGATTTGACTTTTGTTGACTAGAAAGTATCGGGTTGACACATCATCCCCCCATTAGAGGGAATTTCGTCCCGAAATTCTTTCTAAAATGAATACAATCATGGACTAGGAAAAAGATGCGGGTACTTTTGTTTCATTTGATCCTCTTGCTCCCAAGTGAATTCAGGTCCCCGCTTAGCATTCCAGCGAACCTTCACTATTGGTATGTGGCTTTGTTTCGTTCGTTTGACTTCCATATCCATAATTTCTACAGGTTCTTCCACAAAGTTAAGACTTTCGTTCACCTCGATTTCGTTGATGATCCCTTCCTTGATCGACCCGAAAATCACCGGGGTCGCCTCAAGGATGCCTACTTGATCGACCCACTAGTAAGAGCTATAGTAGAGATGATTGTCTTTGTGATAATTATCTGGTATGTCACTATCTGTTATGCTTTATGTGCTAGTATGCTATTATGTTATGTGATAGTGGTAGGAGGGGTAGGATAGACCTTAGTATCGATCGATAGGGTTGAAGGGGTACGCCAGCACCTGGATAAACTAGGTAGTATATGACTTATATGTTTATGCACTTGGTGCTATGTGGTAGAAGTAGGGGATGAAATAGTCCCCGATATCGGTCGAAAGGACCGAAGGGGTAGGCCAACCCCCTGATATGCTAGGCGAGGTACCGGTTGAAAGGACCGAAGGGGTAGGCCAGCACCCTGATATGTTGGGCGAGGTACCGGTCGAGAGGATCGGAGTGGTAGGCCAGCAACCTGATATGCTAGGCAGTTACCGGTTGAAAGAAACCGAAGCGGTAGTCCAGTACCCGAATATGTGAGACAATATGCTTATTGTATGGTATGTGGTATGATGGGGGAACTCACTAAGCTTTGTGCTTACGGTTTTCAGTTTTTGTTTCAGGTCCTTCTTCTTCGAAGGGAAAGAAGCCGGCACGGTAGCAACGCATCACACACATGATTTTCCGCATATGAGATTCTTAGGATTTGTACTCTGACATTATTACTATCTTATGACATGCTTTTGAGACATATGATCTATGGTTTTTATGAAATAAGATAACTTGATGAGGTTTTCTATAATTTGTTTTATGAATCGTTAAATCAAAAATGAAATTTTTGGTCTTGAATTTTGGGATGTTACACACAAGCTGCACATAATGAATCATTGTCAAACTTTAAAACATGAAAACACGAACAAGATCATTAAGAACAAGTTTGTTTAGATTTTTAAAGTTAAGACGAAAAAGTATTTTATGCCAAAGCCAACTGAGATCAGACGAAGGTTTTGATAGTAAGCACATAGAAGGTATGCCCACTATAGGTTGAATGTCCAAAATGAACATACCACCCTTTCGCTTTGACTTCAAAAAAATTTCCTTTGTCTCTTTGTTCGAAATAATGCTTCCTTCCTCATCAAAAAGTACTTGATTCCAAGTTCCTACCATGAGTTGAGATACACTTATGAAGTTATGCTTTAACCCTTTGACATAAGCTACTCGTTTCACTTTGAATTTGCCATTTGTAAATTTCCCATATCCCTTGAGCTTGCACTTTTAATTATTTCTAAACTTTACTACTCCAACATTCTCCAACATGCGAAAATCTCTCAAATTCTCTTACCTCCCAGTCATGTGACACGAGCACTCACTATCGATATACCAGTTTTTGTCATATTGCTCGTCACATAGTACCTGCAATCAATTAGAGAGATTTAGGTCCCCATGACCTTTTCGGGCCTTAGACATTATCTTGGAAAGTGTTGTGTAACGAAGAACTAAAAAACCAATTTCGAACTTTGGTTTTAATGTTGTCAATTAAGTCAACTACGTCATCTTTTCGCATTGATATGTATTCATGAAATGGCGAAGTTTCAACTTTGAGTTTCTATTTTTCAACCTTTCCCTAAGACACATCAACTTTCACTGCTTTGACTTCTTTCCGGTGTGACACTTTCGACACTGATTCTTGGGAAGAAGTACTCCCATTCAAGGATTCATTCAAGTAATTCTCATAAACCTCTTGGACTTGTGCTTGAGAATAATTTGTCGACTAAAATTCTCTTCCATTTCCCTCCAACCAATGATTAAAATTTTTCTTGCCATTTTTTCTTTTTACAAAAGATACTTTTGACTTTTGTTTCAAATCAGGGAACATTTGGACCATCAGGTTTAAATGGAACAAATTTCTTTGTAACATTTGTCATCTTTGTGAAATTCATTTGTGAAGATGGCTTTTGTGGTTGTTGTTGAAAATTATTTTGGTATCGATTATGAAGACCATTCATCTTTCGATCATTTTCTCAATATAATTTTGATGAAAACTTTCTTGAACATTCTGTTGAGCAGGATTTGAAAATTTCTCATTATTTTTCTCAATGTCTTTTTAAACAACTTTCGCTTTTGACGAAAAAGCACTTTTATTCCCAAAATTTCTTTTTACATTTTTCAAATTACTTTGAAAAAATTCTTTTGAAGTATGAATTTTTGATGTTTGTGAAAAACTTCTTTTCAGGATTTTGTTTATTCTTGTACCTTAAAAACTTTTTTTGCTTTTTCTTTTTGTATCTTCCAAAAAGCCTTGTTTCGTGCTTTCTATCCAAAAATTTTGTTTTTCAAATATGATTTCTCAACTTCTTTATCTTGATTTTGAAATTTTTCATTTTGAAATTTGAAAATTTTATCATGTGAAACTGATTTTTTCTTCTTTTTGAAATCATGAGCTTTTGCCTTTTGATTACTTGAATCATTAGGGACATGATGCTGTCTGTTTTCTTCTATTTTACTTTCGACATTGGGTTTTTCTGTTTTTACAACTAAACTCTATTCGATTTCTTTTCATTTTATTTGGAAAAAGGTTTTTGACTCTTTTGTCATTGAAAAACATGTGATCTTTTGTTTAACTTGTTTTCCTCCATATTTTGGGTTGAGTAAAAACCTTTAGTAGTCACATTTTGATTGTCATTTTTCAACAATTTGTTTATTTTTGGATCAAATTTATTTGCATTTCCTGTAGTTACAAACACTTGATTTGGAAGACCTTTGATGTATGTTGGAAAAAGAACATTATTTGTTTCCATATAATGTTTTCATTTTTATTTCAGAATCTTTGAGAGTTCTCTATATCACCATACACTTCAGGTTCCACAACTCGAGGAATTTCCTTTTCACATGAATCATCGTCACTATTACTTTCGTTGTTTGTAACATCCTCAACAATAACTTACTCTTTTTTAGAATCACAAGTTTTGGTTGTTGAAGAAGACTCATCCTTTAATTTTACTTTTGTATCAACATTATCTTTGTCCTTAGCCAAAGAAATGACATTAATGAATGACAATTTCGGGCAATCAACACATTCATCTTCCTCGATTCCACTGATATTGTAAGAATTATCTTCGATATCAGCAAAATTTAGTTGAGTAATTTGTGTCGATTTCTCGATTTTGTTCAAAATTTTGACTTGTTCATTTTTAGTTAAAGTCTCATTCACGATTTTAACAATTTCATCAACGTTTAAACAATCCTTTATGTTAACTACACCATAAGCATATGAATCAATAGGAACGGTGGCATAGTAAGCTACTTTAATCTCACAATCGAAAGTAGTCTCATGAACTAACTCTCATTTAAAAGTAATAAAGGGAAGCCACTTTCTATGTTGTTCAATACAAATGTCAGCAGAATGATAAAGATCAGTTAACTTGCCATACAATCACCTTGCAGTATTACAGTAGATATTGTGTTGTTTAACTAACATCTTATTATCCATCCTAAGACCATCTCTATCACACATGATATTCGTTATATGGAGCTCTAAACACTCAATCTTACTTTTCTTCTCTTCCAATCTATTTCGAGCCTCATAAAGGGATGCCTTAGATTTCTTGGCTTCATCACTCATCAAAATAAGCATGTCACTCAAGTAAGAGCAGGTTTCGTCAAATTCACATTAAACAATATGATAAAAATTTGGAGGAATATTAAATGAAACAAGGAGATCACGCGCCTTAGCAATCATTGGAGATTTTGGAGTTATTGAAACAAAGCATCTCCCAGTGGTCTCCTCATCCTCTTCAGCACTTCCATCAACTTTTGCATACTCCTCCAGTTCCTCATCACTGTCCTTCCCACTTTTATCAAACAAGATCTTGTCATCATATTCACATTCTTCATATTTTGAAAGTAACACACCATGATTAGGATGACTCATTTCTTCGTCATCAGATCCAGACGACCAAATTTGATATGTGCCTTCATTCTTATCACCTCCTTTAGCCATTAGTGAAAGATTATTGGTCTGAGCAAGAACTTCCTCAAGTCTTTTCGCATAGTAAGCTTCATCTTTCACCTTCTATTTCTTCTATTCCTTCTTTCTCAACATGCTATCCTTAGCCAAGTGATTGTGGCTATTACAATAATTATAGTTGTAGCCTAAGTCTCCTTTCAGTTTCACTTTAGACTTTTTCACTTCCTTTTTCTTCTCAACTTTCTCCATCACATTTAAACTTCCACCAACATTCGACAATGATTTCTTCTCTTGGCTGTTTTTGAATTTTCTACTCATATGTCTGTTGAAATACTTTTTCACCCTATTGTTTGAGTAATAGGCAACAACTTCATCATCGGAATTTAGCAGAAATCCTTCTTCATCCTCTTTCGCATCATCTTCAGACTCATCCTCCTTTGCATTTGTTTTCGACACCAACGCCATTAGACCACCAAAGTTCAACTTGTTCTCTTCAGAAATTTCCATTACTTCCGATTCATGCATTTTTAGAATATTATAGAAATTCGATATTGAATATGTATCAAAATGCTCCTAAGTCTTGATCATCAAACAAATGTTATGTCGTTATTTTTGGAGTCCATACACGAAAGTAAGGTTGAATTCCAGAGTTGTACGAATTACTCCATACCGATTACATTTAAAAATCAAATCATTCATCATGTCGTAGTATGCTTCAATCGTTTCATTTTTATGCTTGAAATCAGATAGCTCAAACAAACATTTAGTCACAGAACTTTTCTTTTTCCTCTCATTTCCTTGATACTTTTCTTTCGATGTATCCTAAATTTCCTTAGCAGTTTTGCATCCACGAGCATAGTTGTAGATGATGGGAGAAAAAGCACCTCTCAATTCACGAAGTTAATTTTTATCATTTGCTGTTTTCTTGTTCCCATACGCAATCATGTCTTCTTTTGCTCTATTATTACTAACAAATTGAACCAGATCTACTTGATACGATCCATGCTTGATTGATCTCTGCAGATTCTCATCGATGTCGTTAAGGTAATCCTCCATCTGATCATTCTGCTAACCATAATACTCAGGAATCAACATCGAAATCTTAGTTGCATATCAAAGAAGATTCGCATAGTTCATCATCGTGTTTACGTTGAGATTAGCCATTTGATTTGATGAAAACAGGAATTTCTAGAAGAGAATTGAGATGATTAGAAGATCGGTTGACAAAAACAATAGCAGAATCGATTAACCACACTTGATTAAATGAAGAATAACGTTTTCAATTTTGCAAAAAAATGAGTTAGAATTAACGACTCAAAAAGATAAAAAACGTGATACAGATTCTTCAATCAAAGTAGTGATTCCTGCTATGATACCAATTGAAGAGTGTTTAAAAATAAGTTTGAATCAATTGATTAAAGAAAGCAGTAAAGAACATAGAGATCTAAATAAGATTTGTTTAAATCAATATATGTTTGTAAGAGTACAAAGGTTTTAGAGTACAAGAAATATTCTAAGAGTGTTCGTTACTCTAACCCCTAAGTACTTACCCTATTTATAGGATACATCACATACCAAAAAATACAAGGACTAAACGTTAAAAGCGAAACTTCTATAATGCCTTGTAAATAGATACAATAATGAAAGTCCTTAAACTTTTGCTATTTACAGACGCAAAACATAAAGACACAACTTTTGACTACTCACAACTACTTTCGACTCTACACTCACGAACCGATGAAGTGCCTAAAAACATTTATAAAAATTGGGTAAGCGCTAGGCTTAGTGACTTCCTCAAAATATAATATCCCACATAACATATACAATGTATACACACAATGGCCTTCAGCATGAAGCTGGTCCGCCCTTAGCCTTCAGCATGAAGCTGGTCCACCGTTTTTACCTACAACATATAGCTGGTCCGCACTTTGGCCATTAGCATAATGCGAATTCGCCCGAGTCTATTGGCCTTCAGCACGAGGATGGTCCGCCCTCAACTCCCCACAAAATATATCAACACATATATTTAGTACAACGGGCAATAATCTAACACTACAAACAAGTAACAGAACTAGCCTAATGGCATACTACTAGGCAACTATATTCTAACATGCAAAGGATATATACTCGAGCACATAATATAGTGAGAAAACTCACCTTCATAATGTCTCGGAAGATTGACAGCTATCCGAGTGATTATACTGATGATCCAACTGACAGATAACGTGTTGAATGAGTATTAACCTATAATAATGTATCCTGTTAATATCTATGACAATCTGGTAATGAAAACTAGATCGTTCACTAATCCCAATGAATAATGAGAGTTCTATTAAATAATGATCAGGCACGTCGGACAGTTGGGATGTAGGACCATTCCAGCGTATAGCCTTTCTAAAATCCAACAACCAAGCCAACATGACCATTCTAGAAACCTCTCCCGTAAGTAGATCAATCAGTATTATGATTTGAATCACTGACGGATTGAGTTTTTATAGGTGCCTAATGACAACTATAATTATAACCATAAATTACATGGAAGCAGAGTAAGTGTATTTCACTTCTAGAGTATCCTAGATGAGAATCGGGATCTAAGCGGGTAGAATACTGACTCGAGATTTCCTACTCGAAGGCTACTACTCAGATGAGTGCTCAAGGGTGTCGCAGGCGAAAAACGAAGGGAAAATGGCTAAAATTGAAGAATTATCGAGAGAGAGAGAGAGAAGGGGGAGAGAGAGAGAGAGAGAGAGGCTCGAGGGTTAATATGTGACATCCCGGAATTTAGGTCAAAGACTGTGAACGGTCAAGTTCATAGTAAATCTCTTTGTAATTTGATTCATTGAGTTTTATTGCATCTTTTGTAAATTAAATGAGTCTGTTTCAACTAATATAAGATACCATATGGTATCTTACTTCCAAATGTGTAATCTGACAAACAAATCAAATAGCTCAAACTGCAAACCTAGTAATGCGTCTGAAAAACTGAAATTTAAAATGAAGCAATTATGGGAAATAAAAACACTCTAGTCTTATAGTACATGTTTCCCTATTTCCGAAAATATAAAGAACGTCCAAAACGGATTTTGTATGCAAAATATACAACCATTTTAAGAATCCAAAACCAGTATAATACTGATTTTCTTAAAATCGCTAAAGCCGTTTCTATCTATTGAGGGACTTGCACACCTCAAATGAAAATTCTGAAAGCATTTTTGGACTCAGGCTATAGCCTAATATTTAATTTCATATTTGAAACATTTTTAGTAAAAATATTCATAAAAGTCAAAAAAGAACAAAATTCGACATTTTGAATCAGTAAATCGCGAAACATTAAACTATTGATTTTGATATTATTTCAATTATTGGCAATACATTATAGAAATAATATATTATTATCCAATCCAACAAATGTGAGTTTTAATGATAGAGATAACATTATATTTTTTATTATCAAGTATAACCATTTATATCGATACATAACTAATAACGTGTGATCAACTATAGATATGTTGCTATAGATTTTATAAATCATATAATAATTTATTTATCAATAAACGTTAAAAGATCACAATGTGTCTATATTATATAATTAAAATTATATAACAACACTAAATATATAAATATTTATACATTTCATGTAATATTTTCAAATCCCAATTAACAATATATATGACAAATTGGACACTGATTATGTACCAAGCTCAAAGCACAAACATACATAATAAATTTTTAATAGGAAAGTGTATAAATATTATGTACGTGTTATTGTCATAAAACACCTCCATCAAATATACACATAATATATATATATATATATATATATATATATATATATATATATATATATATATATATATATATATATATATATATATGCTCAAATTCAACCAAACACATACCTATTGAATCAATTATACAAATCAATACACAAATTATACACATGAAAAAGCCTTTGCTTCAATTTTCATCCAAAGAAAACATATAATACATAAAGTCAATCAAAAATCAAATAATCAAATCAATTATGAAGCAAAAATTGACAGCCAAAGTAATAGTTTCTTCCAAGTCTCATCTTATACAAAGACACTAAAAAAGAAATGGATTATTTCAGTTCACTATTTTTCCTTCCCACGGTTTTTCCCCCCTCACTACATCTCACCTGTACTACTGATCATAAATAATTGATTCACAAACAATCAAACAACAATTAAACTCTTGAACATAAAAATTAACCAGATTAAAAAAAAAACAATCAAGGAACTCTTCCTGTTTCTTTCCTTCTTCTGTCCCGATTTTCGGCAGAAGCACCTCCGTCAGAGGTGTTTTCTTGTGCATTCCCGGTGAGCAAGGGAGCTACAAACCCCCTTCGTTCTCCCTTCACCTTTTCATTGTTCCTACCAAATAAAAAAGAAGATGAAGCAAGGAATTAACGGAGCAAAAAGGCCCTCGCATACCTCCTGTTGGACATCGAACAACCAAAGTCATTACCATTGCTGCTTGTCTCGCCCTATCGAAGACCTCCGTCCCTTCGCAGCCTCTTGGCCACACCGAACCCATCTTCTGGCCTCACCCCTCGCTTTCTTTCTCTTCAATCAAAGACCTCCCTCCTCTGACCCTCCTTCCTTCGCACCTCACAACCGGATGAGAACGATCGAAGCTTCACTGCTTCTTCACATCTTCGTTCTTCGGTCTCGTCGACCCAGGAGACAATCCTTCTCACGATCGATCAACGAATAATCGCGCCCTACGAGCCATCATGCTTCCCTTTTATTCGTTCGTCTGCTTCGTTCGCAACTTCGTATCCGTCTCTCTTTTGCCCGATCAGTCAAAGTGACGAGGGAAAAAGCCCTAAATCCTTTTCAACTTGATGAATTGTCAAAATAACCCCCTACTACAACATTCCCTTTTAATATAATTCCCAATCCCCAAATATTGTTTCCATTTATTCAAAAACAATCCATTCTTTGGTAATTACTAACCAAAAGAGTCCCATCTATTCAAGAAGTTATATACCAGCCCCTAGAGTTTTTTTAAGTTACAAAATCAATCCCTCCCTTAATTTATTTTAACCAAATTAGTCAAAGTTTGGTTAATTAAGTTACCAAACAGCCCAAATAGTTTAAATTCGTTATGAAACGGTCCCAAGAGTATTTCAAAGTTCAAGAATCGTGGATTTGCGGTTTCTCACAATTTTCTCAAAAGAAACCGAATTCGAACAGATGGAACTCATGCTTCAAGGGTGAGTGCTTACGACCCCTTTTTAATATTTTTAGTTATTTTTTTTTACAGGGGAGGGGGGGGGGATACATGTGACTATATATTTTGTTTATACAAATATATTATCCTTTATTCGAAAATACAATAAATCTAGTTCATAAAAATATTATTTAACAATTTACCATATTGTTACAAATAAACTAGTATAAATTTTTCGTATATGTGTTATGGTTATATTATCATGAAATAACTAGTCCACACAACAAATGTTGCATGACACAAAAATATATGATTTTTATGTTACATTGTATATTATAACAAGCACGTTATAAAACTTTGTAGTATTTCACGGATTCAAACTACTACAATTCATGTATATTTATATGTTTAAATACATAAAGTTTATACATGTATATATGTTCATTACTTTGAAACATACATCTTTATAAACGCAAGTACATTACACTTTTACAAACATATCAAGCATACTCGGCTTTTATAAATTTTGTACAATGAAATTCATTATGCCTAGTGACTTAACCATAATTAATTTAGGGCTGAGAGCTAATCATATAGTTTATAGTTAAGGGCTTTTTAGCGAGACAATATTCATTAGCTGAGTCTAAACACTTAGCATACCCACACTACTATATTCGTTAATCTTCAGAGTGAGATACATATGTATAGATCTATACGGAGTTGACATCCCCACCTGTGGTTGCTAGCTACAACCTCGACCAATTATTCGAAGCGGTTGATAAGTGTCTACATGTAACTTCCCGACTCTCGGGTATAAATTTAAATGCTTACTATATTCATATTGATAAGGGAACTCGACGAGTTGGACGCCCCAACTCGTTGAGTAGAGATTGAGATTGGCTGCGTGATTTTAGAGCCAACTAGACGAGTTTGTGGACCGAACTCGACGAGTTGGAGCTGAGTGTGAAAACCCTAATTTTTAGGGTTTACACCCTATTTAAAGGACCTTAAGACCTTTACCCTACCTTCCTCATCACCTTATCACCCATAGATAAACCCTAATCGACCTATCTTCCATATTTAGAGTGTGTAAGGCTAAGATTGTATGTTTTTTTGGTGCATTCCTTGAAGAAGCTTGAAGAGTAAAGGGCTTGGAACAAGAAGGAGTCTTTAGATCCTGCATCCATTGTTAACTTGATCACTTCTTTGTTAGATCTCTCCAATAGAGAGTTTATGGCCATTTCTAGCTTCTTCTTGAGTCATTATTGGTTTTGAGCATGCTTTGAAGAAAAGACTTCAGATCTGGACACTATTAGGCCCTTTAGGCCTAAAGACTCAAGCTTTATCAAGCTTTGGCCAATCTTGATGCTTTAACCCACTTGTTGAGCCTTGTTTTGGCAAAGTTAGCCCCTAAGTGCCATGCATGGACGTAAAGCTTGCAGCTTTATGGGGTATCTCAACCCTAGAGGGCTAGATCTAGAGTTTTGGGCCTTAGTCTTGCTTAAAGGAGTCTAAATAAGAGAAAGGTCTGAATGAACTCGACGAGTTGGTGAGCAAACTCGACGAGTTGGCTAGGGTTTTTCCCCGATATTCTGGACATTGTGCAAACTCGACGAGTTGGTGAGACAACTCGGCGAGTTTATTCGAATTTTCTCGATTTTCTAAGAACAGAAGGAACTAGATGAGTCGCATGGATGCACTCGATGAGTTGAGTCAACTTGGACTGTTGCCTTTCGTTGACTTTTAGTGTTTGGTCAAGTTGTGGACTTTGGAGACCATGGAGGGGTAAAATGGTCTTTCACCATTTCTGAAATTTAGTAGTGGAGTTAGCTTAACATCCTTGGAGAGTTAATATAAATTGTTAATTAGAGATGATTTTGATATATGTAGGCATAGTCTAGACCAATAGTTTGAGTATGAGACTTACTTGCTTTACTTACGAGGTGAGTCTTCTCACTATACTTACCTGAATGGTAATCACTTTGCAACCGAAGAGTCTTATTTGTGTTACCGACCGGAGGGTCTTATGTGATTATATTGAGACATGTGATATTATGCTTTCTTTCTTTGTGATTTATGTTGTATATTATTCTGTGCATTTATTGAGATAAAACCAGAGGGTCCAAACTGAGTTATGAGACTGGAGGGTCTTCACTGAGGCACATGACCAGAGGGTACTTATCGAGATAGAGCCATGAGAGGCTAATTATTTGTGTGTGGTATTTTGGCGAAATCACTAAGCCATGTGCTTACAATGTTGTGTGAAATTTGTTTCAGGAAGGCGCCGACATGATTGTACACACCAACTCGTTGATTTATGTGTACCCCCGGGTATGTCTGGACTCAAACTGAGGATTTGAGAAGTTTTTTCTAAAAAGAAATGATTTTCTAAACGACCAAAAGATTTTAAGTGGAAACAAGATGGAGTAGTGTGTACAATCAGCCAGAGCCCGAATGGTGATTTCCTAAAAATACACTTACTTATTTATATTATGAGATGAGATACTTATGAGATATTAGAGTTGCATGCTAGATGATTGGCTAGATATTTTAGGAATTTAGAGCTAAAGTTGTCTGATTCATGATGTCTTTGTTTTATTAGGTGTCTGAGCCCATAACTATAATTGGTATGTACTTGACCCGATAGTAGCATGGTCCATTTTGGGTTGCATTCACTGGAACAATTTGATAGGATGGATATTTGAGAAAGAGGTTATTTTTTGATTTATTAGTATGTTATAAGTATAATATATTAATTAAGAAATCATATTATTTAATTAGTAATGATCAATAATTAATTTAGTGATAAAAAGAGACTAATTAAATCAACGGGGACCGATTAAGTAAATCAGTGATACTTATAGTTTGAGCTAATGATCCATGTTGATTATGTGGACTAGATCTTTGTGGAATCCATGAAGATTTAGTCCACACAACTTATCATGTGGATTATTTGATTAAGGTCCAAAGGAAATGGATTAAGGTTTACAAGTTGAAACTCTTGGAATTCCACACTATAAATGTAACCCCTAGCGCCACCAAAACGACCAATGATTCCATGGGAAAACCCTAGCTAATTTTGTGTGCTCTTAACCTCTCTCTTAAAGTCCTCCATTTGTTCATGGTGTTTTGTGAACCATTTGAGGCATCACACTTGAGGTGCTAAGCTCTTAAAAGGCCAAATTCTACACGCTACAACTAAGAGGTATTCTTATAACTAGTTTTTTATGTTTCAAGTATCCAAGTTGTATGCTAGTTATAGGTTTCATGCTTTGGATAATTTATTTGCATGTATAACTAGAGAAAACTTACATCCAAAGCTTTAGGGTTGTATGTGCACCATAGGAGTGTTATAGTACATAAAACCCAATAGTGGTATCAAAGCCATGGGTGTTTTCTGGTATATTCATGCATTGGTTAAAATTTCAAAGCTAAAAAAGTCTCATTTCTTGCCTCTGACTGATGGACTCGACGAGTCCAATGATCTGACTCGACGAGTTCACTCACAGACTGGCAACTCGACGAGTAGAATGTTCTGCTTGCAGATTTTTTAGTTTTTTTTTTTTTTGGCCAGAATTGGATTAAGATCATTACCACAAACTGTTTTTTATCATAAAATTCATTTTTTTATGATATGGTGTTGATTTATCCTCATCCAATTAAAAGAAAATTATCAAATTTTAAGATAATAAGTTGATTATTTGTATTATTTGATTTGAATTGTCTTGCTATGTGAGTTAGATTAGGTCAATTTGGTAAATAATAAGTTATATGATAATTTTATTGGTTATATTTGATCTAAATGGTCCTTGAAGAGTTTCATAACTTGTCCTCTAGTTATGAAATATGAAAAGTCTCATTCATGAACATTAACTCCTTCAAGTTTTGGAATTCAAAAGTTTTTTTTAACAAAAAGGAGTTACAAAACTTGTCATCAAGTTTTGGAGTCAAAAGGTTTTGAAGAGTTACAAAACATGCCCTCAAGTTTTGGAATTTGAAAAGTCTCTTTTATGAAACATTGAATTCTAAAACATCTAGTAATTTAAAAAGATTTCAATAAGTGCAACTCTTGGTTTCATAACTTAAAAAATTAATTAAATAGTTTTAATTTTGAATTTTTATATTTAGAACCTTGATGTTTTTGAATAGTTCAAATTACACCTTATGGACTTTATTAAATTGATTAAAGTGTTTAATTAAAAGAGAATTAATAATTCCATAATGATATGGTTTAATTTTAATTAAATTAAGAGTATAATTTATTAATAGATTAAACCACCAAGTATTTTAAATGTGTAAAATATACCCTTATACTATATAGAATTAAAAGTTTAATATAATATATATGTATAAGTAAAAGGCCAGTCTTACCGTTAGTAGGCCTCATTCACGAAGCTAGTCTATAAGGGGTGTTTAAGGAAATTGCCTATAAAATGACGATTGAATGCGTATCCACTCTTACCCACCGCACTCTTGAGTAGAGGAGGGTCGTTAGCCAAACGGGTAGGATAGGACACTAAGCCCTCATAAAAAGTATAATGAATTATAAAGTAACTAAACCTTTATAAATTCTCAATCTTAGTTACTTTAGGAAAAAATTGAATTTGTTGGTAATCCATGAAATTGCACATTGCACCTTATTGGTTAGTTAGTAGAGCATGTGTAGTTAACCGACACACTAATTTGGACTAATGAAGGATGGAAATGGGTATCTCGTAGTTTTTTATAGATCAATAGAGTGTGTGTGGTTAACCGGCACATTGATTAGGTGATAAATGACTTCGAGAGTACCAAGCTAATTTGCATGGTTATTCACACCTTGTTTGTGATCCTTGGTATCCTAGTCACAAATTTGAAGGGCATAATCGATATTAAACATGCCTTTGAAAAGTTCAATGAATCTCAAAAGATATAGGAGTTTCATTTTAAACTTAATTCATTTAAAATTTTGTTTTCGTGGTGGAACTGGTAAATCGTCATTTACCTACCGACAAATAGTTTGCAATTGGATTATGAAACCCCTCTTCTGAATTGTAAATTACTGTGTTGGGTTCTAGCCTTAATATTTCATTTGGTTGTTATATCAAGGACTTAAAACAACTAAACTTGAATTTCTCCCTTGTAGATGTCTAGTTCTGACAACTATGGTCTTCCTGAATCTTTTGGAAAAAGCTTTCCTCATGAAGATGATGTTCCAAGAAATCATACTTCACTTCCTCCACCTCCTCCAATAATTCTCACTGACCCACATGTTCGTCGACTTGAAATTTTCAAGGTCACTCAAACCCTATTGGCACGCAAACACCAAGATGGAAGGTCTGTGTGTGCACATGTCTTGGAGATGAAGTCACACATTGACAGGCTGGGAATGTTAGGAGTTGTTGTCTCGAGGAAGTTGGTTGTTGACTTGATTCTTCAATCACTTCCTAAGTTATATAGTGACTTCATTAAAGATTACTGTATGACAGACCGCGGCATGACCCTTGTCGATCTTGCATATTTGTTGATTGCTGTTGAATTAGAAATGATTTGGCGCACTGGCAATGCAAATTTGATTGGAAGATCTATTTCCCAAACTTCCATGGACATTGACAATTGAAACATTGGAAGTCTAGAAAAGTCTTCTCTTCCCAATGGAAAGGGAAATACTAAGTCTAAGATTGTCTCGTATGCCATTCCAAAAGAGTAAGTTTGTTACTACTACCAAGACAAGGGGCATTGGATGCGAAGCTGCCATATCTACCTGAAGGATCATAAGGATGGTAAAGTCAAAGTGTTTAACTCTGCTTTAGGTAAGTCCATTATCTAACTCTATTAAGTTCCTATTTCTAGATTCTTAATACATGAAGTGATAAGATTGCATTTTGATGTTTTGTAGGATTGATGAAAGGAAGCTTAAAGGAAAAGCATGCTGAGTCTGATTGCGAAGAGATGGATTTCGATCGCATGATTTGATGATCAGAATTTTGAGTTGTTGCTTAGGAGTTATTATAATTTGCTTAGGAAAATTTAGAAACATAGTTTTCAAATGTATTTGCATTGTAATGAAAGGTTTTTCGCATTTTATAAATAAAGAAAAATTTTGATTTTATCTTATATTTCCTTGCAATGGCATTTGTGAAAATTGATGTTTGTATGTTCTATTTTTAGCAATATGGATTTGTTTCTTTTGTTTGTGGTAGTGTCTAAATTTAGAAAATACGGAAAGATTCTCATCACCCAAGTTTCAATTAGACAGAAACTTGGAATCACGCGACTTGTATTGTATGATGAATGAGAACCTTCATCTTTGGGAAATTAAGACTAATTCCTTGTTCACATATGTATGTGAGTCGAGTGAAGGAATAAGGGATCTAGTGCAAATTGATGTGTACTTGTCAGATCCACCACAAAGGATGATAAAGACTATTCATCATAATTTACTAAAAGTTTAGTAAATATGGTTATGCTTACAAGATTAAGTGTAATTTTGAATCATTGAAAAAGTTTCAATGTATAGGAGAACGAATAAGAAGAATCAATTAGGCAAAAAGATAAAAGTTTCTTTAATCTGAAAGGAAAGGAGAGTACTATAGTATCATGTTTTATGATCATCTTATTGATTACAGAACCATATCACAATTGATCCTCTAAGGACACCTTAATGCACTTGTATGGTTAAGAAGAGGAATCGGGAATTGTTGAAATGGTTAAGGTGAATCATACTTCGTTCCAAAATCAAGTCTTAGAGTCATACTCCAATATTGTGCCTTGGGTGACATATTTTTAGTAGGTTTATAACACATTTGGAATTGGTGGTTATGATGTTTTGGATAATACAAAGACCCACTAAGACCAATTAAATGAAGTGTTTTCCTTCATAAGAGCCTACGTTAACTCTTGAATATTTGTTTGTCAAGGAATGTTTCTTGAAAAGAGAATCTTATATGTCAAGAGGTTAGTGGGAGTCTTAAAGACCTTGAAAAACTTCAAGAACTAATCAAGCATAAACCTATCGTTTATCACTAGCACACAAATTGAGGTTTGTAACTTATCTTGTTGACATATTCTTGTTTTTGTGATCATTCCAGTTAAAGTTGACTATGCATGTGAGTTCTATGAGTTCTTAATTATTTGCATAGGGTAAAGCACCTGGATCAGTGAAAGTTCATTGACCAGTATGGATGAGTTGCTCAATAACTTGGAAGACATGGTAGGCCCTTGTGCTACCAAGTGGCAAGAAATTAAGATTGAATAGGTTCAGTCCATATGAGTTTGAATTTGTCAGAGACCTTGTCTTATGATAATGGTTGGAAATGACAAATTCACATGGATAGGAACACATACACCATAAAATCTAAGTGACAAAGGTTTCTCTCCAATTCATGAAAATTATTGTGAGGAAACACTTTTACTAAGTAGATTTTGAGGAGATAGCAGTTGTGTTAATTGAGTTCTCAAATTCGATTATGATTACGACATACCTCTTCATAGTTCGAATTGTAATGGCAAATAGTTTGAACATTCAAGACTTATTGTTGTAAGTTCTGAAATAGTTTAGTCACACATATGAGCTTTCTTATAAAAGGTGTATGAGCTTAGATAAAGGCTTATCGAAATATCTCGTATCGGAAATCTGAACTTTGGAAAGAAATTCAATAAGTATTGATTTCTTGAAGTCCAGTTGATTTCTGGGTACATATCAAATCTAGTGGGAGCATAAGTGTTATGCTAGTAAGAATATAATTATCATGATAGTGGGAGTATGATTATTATGTGAAGCAATGCAAGTTAGCAATACTGGTTATAGGAAACAAAGTTCTAATTTGGAAAGTTGCAAAGTTTGAAAATTTGTTTCGCTATAGTAAGGGAGAGGATACTTATACTTCACTTCAAATCTAAAAGTTTAGAATGAAGTTTTAATCAAACTTAGTTATGAGCATATATGAATATCAGATTGAAATGTTTCAACATTGAAAATTCTATATATGGAAATATTATAGCAAGAGACTGGTCAAGTATCATGTCTTTATGTAAGACATTATGAATCATATCCCATATGCTTCGGGTATAGGATCGATTGCGTATGCTATAATATTCACGTGTTCTATTTTTCCAAATGCCTAGGGCATTAAGAGGGAATAGGATTAGAAGTGTACATGACTATGTGTAGGTTAAAAACTTTTATGCAAGAAGGATATTCGAAGGAGTGTAGTTTGAATTTGAGACTTCGCTTCCTTGGAATTCTTTTGTTATCAATCTCCAGTGGAAAGTTTTGTAATATCATTGGCAAAGCCTCTGTGACATTGATACCATGACATTACAAAGGAATCATTGCATGAAAGTTTAGAATCTAACACACTCTTATAATGGTAAGAATTAGGTATTCTTACACTAAGGATTTGGAATTATAAAATGAGCATCATTGAAATGTTTTCAATTGATTTATTTCACAAAGTAAGGACCATACATAAAAATAGTGTGTATGCTTGGAGCATGGGATAACTATTGTTTTAATTCAAGTATTAAGTTGATTAATCGTAACATTATACAATGAATGATGTATAATCAATATGGTGATTAAATAATAAAGTGTTTAATTTATACTCGATAGTTTTGAGACCATATTGGATTAGATTATTCTTGTGTTTCACTTCGCATGTTTTGACTTCCCGAAATAATATGATTATTCAAACATCCACAGTGAATCATACTTTGGAAGTAGGTATTGAGGTAAGACTGTCATGAATTCGTTTGTAGATTGTCTAAAGTGTTTAGACATAGCAAAGTTTGATGCAGTGTTCATGAGTACTATTGTAATAAGATATGAGTATTAGATTAAACCCACGCTCATCTGAATCACTTCATGGATTTCATCACGAGTGATTGTGAGACGATAATATCTTATATTCTTTAAACGGAGACATATAGTTTCAGTTTACAATTCGGTTGCACATTGATGATACATAAACGCACCAGTAACTTGGTGTTATAAAACATATTGTTGTGTCTGATTTGATGATTAAATAGAGCAAGCATATGAGTCGAAGTTTAACCGTTACTTTTACCCTAAGAGTGATAAACGCGATATATATGGGCCCTTCGATGATTTAGTGATGACAACCTTAAGCGCTTGGCCAAGCATGGACTGATTTGATTTGTTCAATTAGTCACTCTTCATAAATCGAAAATCGAGAAACAACACATGGAAAGAGAGAATGATTATAATCCATGTCTCATGTTCATACAATATCTAGAATGGAGGAATATATGATCCCTTATCTAATGGATGCATCAGAGTTCGATAACGGCTTTTGAGAGCTACGATTGCTAATCGGATTCTAAAGTTGTACTTGCAATAATAGTTATCAGACTTATCCAAGTGGGAGACTGTTGGATTAGCTATCTAAGCCCATAACTATAATTGGTATGTACTTAACCCGATAGTAGCATGATCCATTTTGGGTTGCATTCACTGGAACGATTCAATAGGATGGATATTTGAGAAAGAGGTTATTTGAGATTTATTCATATATTATAAGTATAATACTAATTGAGAAATCATATTATTTAATTAGTATTATCAAGAATTAATTTGGAATTAATTTATTGATCAAAAGAGACTAATTAAATCAACGGGGACTGATTAAGTAAACCAGTGATAATTATAGTTTGGGCTAATGATCCATGTTGATTATGAGGATTAATATTTGTGGAGTCCATGAAGATTTAGTCCAAAGGACTTATCATATGGATTATTGGATTAAGGGCCCAAGGAAGTGGATTAGGGTTTACAAGTTGAAACTCTTGGAATTCCACACTATAAATGTAACCCTTAGCACCACCAAAATGGCCAATGATTCCATGGGAAAACCCTAACCGATTTTGTGTGCTCCTAACCTATATCTCAAAGTCCTCCATTTGTTCATGATATTTTGTGAACCATTCGAGGCATCATACTTGAGGTGCTAAGCTCTTGAAAGGACAAATTCTACACGCTACAACTAAGAGATATTCTTCTAACTAGTTTTTTATGTTTCAAGTATCCAAGTTGTATGCTAGTTATAGGTTTCATGCTTTGGATAATTTTGTTGCATGTATAACTAGAGAAAACTTAGATCCAAAATTTTAGGGTTGTATGTGCACCACAGGAGTGTTATAGTACATAAAACCCAACAGCCTTGGCTTAGGAGGATGTTATTGTTTGACATTATCTGCTATTTGCTATGTGTGTGTGCTGAGTAGGGGTTCATGGTAGGAAATCTTTGAGAGAAAGTTTTGAGTCAAAGAATAATCTTGGAGGAATACCTAGATGTTCATTCGAGGGATCTACTGAGAGAGAGTAGTTTGATATACGTGAGGGATTAGAGTACTAGTGAATTAGGATCCTAGGGGGAGGACTTGGGACAACTACGTGTTGGTGTGGAAGGTAGTATTGGACCTGTACTACTGAAAGCACAGGATCTGTACGCGACCCAAGTAAGAACCTAGGGTACTAAGAAGCATGTAGGGATGAGTAATTGTGAGTGCATGTTATCCATTCCCTGATAATTTATGTGTTTGTGTTTCAGAGAGACTAAGGTGATTACTCGCAGCAATCCCAGGGGGGGGAAGTATAAGCGACAAGGAGATCCGCATGATCATTGCTGAGGAGGTGGCCACAGCTATCAAGGAGGCCATTTCAGAGATGTTCGGGGCTATTAAGACCATGTTGATTTGAGACTTTTGACGAGCCTTATGCGTCTATCACGGAGGCTGCTACTGTCGCAGCTGCCGCAGCCCTTGCTGCTGCTAGGCCACAGGGGGTGATTCGTTGTTGCTTTGAGAGTCCAGCAACATGAAGCCACCGGAGTTCGATGGGAACAAGACCCGATTTATGCTATGAGATGGATTTCTTATATCGAAGGATGTTTCTATACTTGTTCATGCCCTAAGGACCTGAAGGTTCAATTTGCGCTGAACCAGCTTCGTTTGGGAGCGAAGGAATGGTTGAGGTTTGTGATGAATGATTATTCTCCTGCAGACCATGCAACAGTGACTTGGGTTAGGTTTATCCAGTTATTCCGATATAAGTACGTTCCCCAGGTGGAGAGGGAGCGATTGGCCCAGGAGTTTCTGTCTCTCAAGCAGAAGAAAGAAACCGTGACAGAGATTACAAGGATGTTTTATGAGAGGGCGTTGTTCTGCCCTGAGCACTTGTCTACAGAGTAGGCACGTGTGAGTCGGTACATAAGAATTTTGAGGTGAGATATTCGGGAGTTTGTGGCGAACTTATCATATCGGACATTGGCTGAGCTATACACCTATGCCAGGAGAAGGGATATTGAGCTGGAGATTCAGGCTAGAGATGAAGGAGAGTCTCAGGGTAGAGACAGGAGACCAATGCAGTCGCAGCCGACGACCAAGCAGGTTGGGCCCAATGATACGAGAGCAGGAGGCCAGAAGGGCCGCACTTGTGGCTAGTGTGACAAGAGTCATGAGGGATCTTGCTGAGCAGGTATTTGCTACAAATGTGACAAAGAGGGGCATATGGCGAAGGATTGCCCCAAGGGATTTTCGGTTTGCTTTCATTGCATCCAGACTAGCCACCAGAAGGCCGAGTGTCCTCAACTCACTCATGGATCAGCCTAGGCTTATGCTTATACTGTGTTTTATATAGGTACTTTCCTTGTGAATTATGTGCCTGCTTTAGTGTTATTTGACTCGGGTACAAGTCGATCCTTCGTGTCTTTATCCTTTAGTCGTCGCATTAATGTTAGATGCGAGGCTTTGAGTCGACCACTGAGGGTTTCTATAGCCGACGAGCATGTGGTTTTTGCCACTAATGTATTCCGGGGATGTGTTTTGGAGATTTCGATGTTGAGTTTTTGATAGATCTGGTATCGATAGCGATGGGGGATGTATGTGTCATAGTGGGCATGGATTGGTTGAGCCGTTTGGAGTCGTGATTGACTGTGAGACGCAGATGGTTACGATACGAGACCCTAGTGGGGGAGTGCATACGGTCTATGGCGAGGGGACTAGATCGGGATCTGCCTTCTGCTCTGCCACTAGGGCAAGGCAGAGTCTACAGCAGGGATGCATGGCATTTTTAGCATATGTGATGGATATGCGAGTTGTCACTAAGAGGCCGATTTCCGTTTCTGAGGTTCCAGTGGTACGTGAGTTCCCAAATGTTTTCCCCGAGGAATTATCGGGTGTGCCTCCTGAGCGACAGGTGGAGTTCCAGATCGATCTGATTCTAGGGGTGCCGCCTATTGCTATGGCACCATATCGCCTTGTGCCACCAGAGATGTAGGAGTTATCATTGCAGATCCAGGAGCTGTTGGGGAAGGGTTTCATTAGGCCGAGTAGGTCGCCATGGGGGCGCCGATCCTTTTTGTCAAGAAAAAGGATGGTACACACCGAATGTGCATCGACTACCAGGAGTTGAACAAGTTGACGGTCAAGAACTGTTATCCACTACCGAGGATCAACGATTTGTTTGACTAGTTGCAGGGAGCATCTTGGTTTTCCAATATTGATTTGAGATCTGGGTATCATTAGATGAGGGTCTGCGAGGAGGATATCTAGAAGACGACCTTTCGGACTCATTATGGGCATTATGAGTTTGTGGTGATGCCTTTCGGGCTCACCAATGCATCGGCAACATTCATGGACCTCATGAACCGGGTGTGTAGGCCCATGTTGGATCGGTCAGGGATCATGTTCATCGATGATATTTTGGTGTACTTGAGGTCTAGGGAACAACACGAGGAGAATATTCAAGAGATTCTTACAGTGTTGAGGATGGAGAGGCTTTATGCCAAATTCTCCAAGTATGATTTTTGGTTACGAGAGGTCCAGTTTTGGAACACCTCGTTAACCAGAATGGCATTTTGGTCAACCCGGACAAGATTGAGGCAGTTATGCAGTGGGAGGTGTTGAGGTACCCATCCGAGATCAGGAGTTTTCTGGGTCTGGCAGGTTACTATCAGATATTTATCAGATATTTCTACAAGATTGATGTGCCTCTCACCAAATTGACCATGAAGGGTGTTATCTTCACTTGGGGGCCTGAGCAGCAGGCATCATTCGAGACTCTTCGCCAGAGCTTGTGCGAAGCTCCAGTGCTAGCCCTTAAGGAGGGAGTAGAGGACTTTGAGGCCACTATCTTTATGGTGTCCGATGTACCATATACACAGACCATAAGAGCATGAGATGCCTTATGGATCAACCCAACCTGAATATGAGACAAAGGAGGTGGTTGGATGTAGTTAAAGACTATGACTATGAGATTTTGTATCATCCTGGCAAGGCTAATGTGATAGCCGATGCCCTCATTCGTAGAGTAGCAAGTGCTTCGATCTGAGACGTGTGTATGAGGATGACAGTGCTGACTCCAGTCTTAGATACCATCCGAGAGGCCCAAGCGGTGGCCATGAGACCAGAGAACCGTAAGAGAGAGTAGGTGATCGGGCAAATTTCTGAGTGTAAGACTGATAGTCGGGGGGCTTATGACATTCCATGGGCGTATATGGGTGCCATATATGGGTGGAGCCCGACGGATTTTGATGGAGGAGGCCCATAGGTCAAGATTTTCGATCCATCCTGGGGCCACCAAGATGTATTTGGACTTGAAAAAGGATTATATGTGGCCCTGTATGAAGAGAGATGTGGCATGGGTAGTCGAGAGATGTTTGACGTGTCGTCAGGTCAATGCAGAGCACCAGCGTCCCCATGGCCAGTTGCAGCCTTTGGAGATTCCTATGTGGAAGTGGGAAAAGATCTCCATAGATTTTATTAGCAAATTACCGAGGACTGCGAGGGGTGTCGACGCGATATGGGTGATTGTAGATTGGTTTACAAAGAATGCTCACTTTCTGGCTATAAGTCAGAACTCTTATGCGGAAATTTTTTCCAAGGTGTACGTTCGCTAGGTGGTGGCACGGAATGGAGTGCCAACATCGATAGTGTCAGATCGTGATGTACGATTTACTTCCAGATTCTGGAAGAAATTTCATGAGGAGATGGGTACCTGGCTACATTTCAGCACCACATACCACCCACAGACAAATGGGTAGAGTGAGCAGACGATTCAGATGCTTGAGGACATGCTACGTGCATGTGTTATGGATTTCGATGGTAGTTGGGACTCCTACCTGCCCTTGGCTGAGTTTTCATACAATAACAACAACCATTACTCCTATATGGGGATGCCTCCCTTTGAGCTTTTATATGGGAGGAGGTGTCAGACTCCTATATGTTGGTGATAGGTTAGGCGGAGAGTGATGGGGAGCACTAAGATAGTGCTCAAGATGACAGAGCAGATCCAAAAGATTAGGCAGAGGTTGCTGATGGCCCAGAGTCATTATAAGAGTTACGCAGATCGGAGACGTTCCAATATAGAGTTCCAGGTCGGCAATTTTGTCCTCCTGAAGGTATCTCCATGGAAAGAGATGATTCGATTCAGGAAACATGGCAAGTTGGGCCCTAGATACGTTGGTCCTTTTAGGGTGATTGCTTGAGTGATTAAGGTAGCTTATCGGTTAGAGATGCCTGCAGAGTTGAGCCAAATTCATAACACTTTCCATGTATCCCAGCTGAGGAAGTGTGTAGCCGATGAGACGGCAGTGGTCCCCTTAGAGGACATTCAGGTTGTTGATCGCGTGAACTACATTAAGAAGCCGGGGGCGATTTTGGATAAGAAGGTGAAGATCTTGAGAAATAAGGAGGTGCCCTTGGTTAAATTTTAGCGGCTGCATCGAAGGGATCCGAGTGGACTTGGGAGCCGGTGTTTGAGATGCGTGAGCAGTACCCAGAGCTGTTTCTAAAGAATGACTTCAAGGGAGAAGTCTGATTCAAGTGGGGGAGAATTGTAACATCCCGAATCCTAGGTATAAATTTAAATGTTTATTATATTCATATTGATAGGGCAACTCAACGAGTTGGAGGCCCTAACTCGTCGAGTTGAGACTGAGATTGGTCGCGTGATTTTAGAGCCAACTCGACAAGGTGGTGGACTGAACTCGACGAGTTGGAGCTGAGTGTGAAAAACCTAATTTTTAGGGTTTGCACCCTATTTAAAGGACCTTAAGTCCTTTACCCCGCCTCCCTCAGCAACTTATCACCCAGAGACAAACCCTAATTGAGCTATCTTCCATTTTGAGAGTGTGTATGGCTAAGATTGTGTGTTATTTTGGTGCATTCCATGAAGAAACTTAGAGAGTAAAGGCATTGGAACAAGAAGGAGCCTTTAGATCCGGCATCTATTCAGTTGTAGCAGTCATTTGAAGGTAAAAAGCTATTACCTTGACACTTGTTTGTTCGATCTCTCCATTAGAGAGTTTATGGCCATTTCTAGCTTCTTCTTGAGTCATTATTGGTTTTAAGCATGCTTTGAAGCAAAGACTTCATATCTGGACACTATTAGCCCCTTTAGGACTAAAGACTCAAGCTTTATCAAGTTTTGGCCAATCTTCATGCTTTAAACCCCTTGTTGAGCCTTATTTTGGTAAATTTAGCCCCTACATGCCATGCATGGATGTAAAGCTTGCAACTTTACGTGGTATCTCAGCTCTAGAAGGCTAGATCTAGAGTTTGGGGTCATAGTCTCGCTTAAAGGCGTCTGAATGAGTGAAAGGTATGAATGAACTCGGCGAGTTGGCTAGGGCTTTTCCCCGATATTCAGGACACTGTGCAAAATCGACGATTTGGCGAGTTGGCTAGGGTTTTTCCCCGATATTCTGGACACTGTGCAAAATTGACGAGTTGGTGAGAGAACTCGGCGAGTTGACTCGAATTTTCCTAATTTTATAAGAACAGAAGGAACTCGATGAGTTGATTCAACTTAGACTGTTGACTTTAGTGTTGACTTTCATTGACTTTTATTGGTTAACTTGTGGACTTTGGAGACCATGGAGGGGTAAAATGGTCTTTCACCCTTTTTGAGATTTAGTATAGGAGTTAGCTTAACATCCTTGGAGTGTTAATATAAAATTTTAATTAGAGATGATTGTGATATATGTAGACGGAGTCTAGACGGACAGTTTGAGTACGAGACATACTTGCTTTACTTATGAGGTGAGTCTTCTCATTATATTTACCTAAATGGTAATCACTGTGCGACCGAAGGGTCTTATTTGTGTTATCGACCGGAGGGTATGATGTGCTTATATTGAGACTCGTGATATTATGCTTTTTTTTCTTTGTGATTTATGTTGTATATTTTTCTGTGAATTTATTGAGATAGGACCAGAGGGTACAAACTGAGTAGTGAGACCGGAGGGTCTTCACTGAGATACATGACCGGAGGGTCCTTATCGAGATATAGCCATGAGAGGCTAATTATTTGTGTGTAGTATTTTAGGGAACTCATTAAGCCTTGTGCTTACAGTGTTGTGTGAAATGTGTTTCAGGTACATCTCAGGATCGCGGGAAGGCGTCGGCATGATTGTACACACCAGCTCGTTCATTTATGTTTTGAGGATTATGGGATATGTGACAAACAGTTTTGATGTTTGGGTTTTGAACATTTATAATTTAGATATGAGAGATGTTAAACTGTGTTTTATATGGATTTAAAAATGAAAATTTTATTTGAAAATTTTGGGTGTTACACTATAATTGTTACTACATCATCCAATGAAGTATTGTAGGGGTACATTCAGTCACATAGCTCAGTTATAAGACTCACTATAAACATTAACTATAATATATATATATATATATATATATATATATATATATATATCACTACAAACCGTGGGCTTGGTTGCTATCAAAACTATTTTTAAGTATAGATTCACTTATACAAAGATACATTTTGGCTTTCAAAGATTCTTTACAAATACAGTTTTAAGTAAGGATTTATTTATACAAATATACATTTTGGCTTTCAAAGACTCTTTGCAAACATGGATTTAACTATTGTTATACATACAAAGATAATAGTTTTTAGACTTATTAAAAGTATTATTGGTTTTAGGAAAAAACCTGTAACTCTCACCAACCTTGTGTTGACCCTCAAAATTACAAGTATTCTCAGGAAATCAATAAACATACATTCAAGATGCATTGGATTATAGGTGACCTAGTTACTTGCTATTGTATTATATGCCCATCTGTTAAGGAATTCATGAATTATTATTATTTGTAAAATCCTTGTATTTAAATATCAAGATGGAACACAAATGCAATATTGTTTACTGTTGTACTTGTGCTATATATTCAGTTTACCTGTGATCCATCGACTTAGTCACATAGCCCGACATGTTTTCAGTCGGGGGTGTGACTTAATGGGTGAGGATCTTATATGGGAGGGACTATTTATAGCTTATTTTTCCAAGTGCGTGTCGTGCGCTTTTGCGATGTCGCTCCTCCCGGCTCGTGCCACGAGTCGCGATATCGGTGGTCCATATATGCCTCTTCTAGAAGGTACAACGTGTCACCTTCCTACAGTGCCACATGTCACAATCTTGTACAGCCACATCACAGTGTCTCGGAAGAAATGGGCTTCCCCGACATGGCCACATGGCACTCTCTCGTGGTGCCACGTCATTATGCACGTCGTCTACTACACGCACCCGATTTTCCAGATTTTCAAAATGACATATCTTCTTCATACGAGCTCTGTTTTTGAAATTCTTTATATTGAAGGAAAGATATCGACGAGATCTACAACTTTACTTTAGGTCCCTATAGCTAATTCTCATTCTATCAAAAAAATGTATATTTTTGATAGGCTTAGACTGTTTTAGAGATCGTTGCAGAAGGTATAATTCCTACATACGAACTCTGCTCTTAATGTTCTTTATATCGATAGGATCCTATTGACGAGATCTTTAATTCTTGTTTAGATTATTTTTCCTAGTAATCTATCATTCTAAAATTCGTTTTTTGTGTCGCGCACTACTATAACCCATTGGACAAAAAACTTCGAAAAATCATATATATTCCATACAGAGTCGAATTTGGGTGTTATCTATACGCACGCTCTCGGTTTAACGACTACCATGACATTCATTTAGATCTCTTAGGTTAAAAAGTGATTTGTCAAAAATTCACTTTTTAGGATACGCAGTGTTGCGCCGGTTTAATCGCGAAACTTTGAAGAAACATAACTTCTTCATACGAAGTCGGATCAAAGAGTTCTATATATCTACGAAAATCGTATCGACGTCTCCTACATGTTTATGATGATTACTTGGTCCAAATAGTAATTTATTTCTACTTCAAATTCTATAAACAATGGTTTATATTGATTCATACGGAACGGTAAAAATGGGGGTGTTACAATGTCAAATTGAGAAAGAGCCACAGTGACGAAGCACAAAGCACCTTCGGGTAAGGGGCGTTGCGTGTCTACTGATGCAGGTTATAAATAGGACTGACTTTGGCTTCATTTTTTGTGCAATTCTTTCCATTTACTTTGGAAAATTTCCTAAAACCTCAATCCTAATATTTATGAGTTTGTGAGCATGTCCCACCCCCAAACCGGAATGGCGGAAACGTTCGGGGGCGGAGGACGTCATGTATAGTTTCACAACAATTGTATAATTGTAATCAAAGCAAACACAACCATTACATTGATAAAGCATAGTTTTTACATTTGTTCTGTACATAGCTTGTATGACTTCAAAAATATATAACAAAAGTATAAAATATGTGACCCTAAAAAGCTCTGTCTTCTCAAAAGCTATGTGTGTACCTGTCTACTGGTTCCCTGAGAATACAATGGATTTTGAAAGTGTATCAACATTTAAGTTGGTGAGTTCATAAGTATGTTTTTATGATGGAAAACTTATCATCGTTCCTTGATAAGCGTTAATATGTTCCTCCATAAAATCCAATATTATCCTTAGTAAATGAAATGTAGTCTTAGGCCTTAAGACCAAAATGAATGTTTGTTACTATATCTAAATTAGTAAATTGTTGTCTTATTAATAAATAAGACTATATCATGAATGTTTCTTTAAATTGTATGTTGTACTGGTGTACTTGGTACTAGAAAAGTAGTGTGTCGTAGTAGTGGTTTCATGATAACCTTTTGTATGAGTGTCTAGAATCCATCAGTTGTAGTGTAAAATAGTGTGCTGTAATTTTATTATTAAAAATAAAAACTTTAAAGTAGTGTTACTCTCGTAAACAAATGTTTTAGTTGATACTTTAGGCGTCAGAATGTTATGAAATTTGTCACCCCAGGCCTGCCAGCCTAGTTGTTGCAAGCAGCTCAGGTGCAGGATTGTCTGTCCGTATAGATCTATACATAAACTAACGCTCTCCCTCCAGGATACTCTGGTTATATGTTATAGGACTTGAACCCGTACCCTGATGGGTACTACGAAGTAGTGCCTCACAACCTTGTATAAACTAGTTTACGAGTAGTGTTATAGTGTTCTCTTGTACTTGAAACTGTATGTATTACCTTGTAGTAGTGTTCCATAAGCTACACCTATTATAGTTTATATACTTGTTTCTGTATAGCGTTCTTGATCTTGTAAAATAGTGTAGTGGTTCTCAAACTATAACAATTATAGTTTAAATGTATGTTCTTGTAATGTTTATTGAAGTTAGCAAAATAGTGTAGCGATTCACGAACTATATAGTTTAAATGTATGCTCTGTAATGAACTGTAAACCTTTGCAATTTATTAATATGTATAAAGCAATAATAAAAGATTTCTGATAAATTCCCTTTTGCTCAACAAGTTACAAAAGGGTTGACAATATAATGAAATGTATTTTTATACAAATATATATTCCCAACATATATAATTAAGATTGAAAAGACATTCGAATAAGTAATTCTATCCCAACCCACAACCAGACAAGGAACATGATTTAGGACGAAATTGCTAATTCTAAGTCTGTTGAACCTTATATATATATATATATATATATATATATATATATATATATATATATATATATATATGTATATATATATATATATATATATATATATATATATATGTAGATATATATATATGCTAAAATGTAGCAAAAAATCTGTTTGAAACAATTGCAAATGGTTTGTAACGGTTTTGAAACCCTTTGAATATTAACACAAGAGTCCTTGTGTTTAACTTGTATCCCCCCTAAAAACATTGAAAAATAGTGAAAACGTAGGGGTATGAACTCACCTCTATTGCGTGTTCAAGTTTGGATAGCAAAACTGTAGAGAAGATCCTCGGGCTAGCGTACGTGAAAATAGCATACTCCTAATAATATTTAGACACATATTTGCATTTAAATTAATGAGATATTAATTTAAATAAATGAAATTTTAAATTAAGTGTTAGACAACACTAAATTATGTAAGGAATAGTTAGAAAAATTATTTGGAGTGTCCTAGGTGTTTTCGGTATGAAAGTATGTCCAAGAGGAGAGTTTTTTGTAGAATTGCGGGACTCTTCGCAGGATGATTTCAGTACTGACCAAAATCAGTCTTCGGTTAAGGAAGGGTTCTCGGTTAGGAAGGATTTCGGTCTAGTGATTCCTTGTCCAGATGGTTTTCGGTCAAGCTTGAAGATTTGAAGATTGTTCTTGGTGTTCTTGGTGAATGTATGAAGCTTTGAAGGATTTCGCTTGAAGATTTGAAGGTTCTTGGATGATACTTGAGAGAGAAATGACTGTGTTTTTGGTGTTAAAAGTGAGAAATGACTTATGTTTCCGGGTGAAATATATATAGAGAGAGGGTTTTCGGCCGAATAGTCCAACTGAAATCACCTTGATTTCGATCCAATCTCCAACCGAAAAGGGGTTTGCGGTGAAGTGGTTTGCAGTCCGAAGAGGGGTTTTCGGTGCGAAGGTTCTCGGTTCCAAAGAGAAAATTTTTAAGTTTATTTTATTCCTTTACTAAATACACATAATTAGATGTAAATTTTATTTATATCAAATAGTTTCCAATTACTTGACCCTTGTTTGAATTTCATTGACTTTTGTTGACTTTTTTGACCTAAAATAACGGGTTGTTACATTATCCCCCTGTTACAGGGAATTTCGTCTCGAAATTCTTTCTATAGAGAGCACTCGTGGACTAGGGAAAAGATGCGGTTACTTTTGCTTCATCTGATCTTCTTGCCCCTAAGTGAATTCAGGTCCCCGCTTAGCATTCCAGCGAACCTTCACTATTGGTATGCGACTTTGTTTTGTTCATTTGACTTCCCTATCAATGATTTCTACTGGTTCCTCCACAAAGTTAAGACTCTCGTTTATCTCGATTTCATTGAATGGAATCACGAGAGTCTCTTTGTGTAGACACTTCTTTAGATTTGACACGTGGAAGACAGGGTGTACGTTATTAAGTTCTTGTGGTAGACGTAGTTTGTAGGTTACTGGGTCGATTCTAGCAAGAATCTCGTTCGGTCCAATGTACCTTGGATTTAGCTTCCCACACTTTTCGAAGTGTATCATGCCTTTCCAGGGTGAGACCTTCAACAGAACGTGGTCACCCACTTGAAATTCCAAGGGTTTTCGTCTCTTATATGCATAGCTCTTTTGTCTGTCCCTAAAGGCTTTCATTCGTTGTCAGATTTGGACGATCTTTCCTGTGGTTTCTCGGATGATCTCCGGGCCAGTGAGAGTGCTATTAGGAGTTTTCCCTCTAACTAGCTGCGTGTCACCTACTTCAGCCCATGAAAGAGAGGATCTGAACTTACGACCATAAAGGGCTTCGAACGGAGCAACCTTGATGCTAGAATGGTAGCTATTATTCTAAGAGAACTTGACAAGTGGAAAATGGGTATCCCATGCTTTACCAAAGTCGATCACACAGGCTCTCAGCATGTCTTCTAAGGTTTGAATAGTTCTTTCACTCTGCCCATCGGTTTGTGGATGGTAGGCTGTACTCATATCCAGCCTGGTTCCTAGAGATTTCTGTAGTGATTGCCAAAATCTTGAAATGAATCTATTTTCTCTATCAGAGATAATATAGATTGGCACACCATGCAGTCGTACAATCTCCTTGATGTAAGTTCTGGTCAATTTCTCCATTTTGTCTGTATCTTTTATTGGTAGGAAGTGGGCGGACTTGGTTAATCTGTCGACGATCACCCAAATGGTGTCATGACCACCCGGGGTTTGGGCAACTTGGTTATGAAATCCATTATAATCCGCTCCCACTTCCACTCAGGTATCTCTGGTTGCTACAATAAACTTGATTAACTTTGGCGCAAGTTAGACACTTGCCCACATATGTAGCAAATTCTGCTTTCATGTTCGGCCACCAATAAAGTTTCTTGAGATCCAGATACATCTTATCTGAACTTGGATGAATGGATTATCGAGTCTTATGGGATTCGTTCATTATAACTTTCCTGTAACCACCAAACTTCATCCTTGATTTCTAAGTTATTCTCCATTCCTCTTAAGGCTTCATCTGCCACATTTGCAGGATTTAAGGCTTCTAGCTGAGCCTCTTTGATTTGTGTGGACAAATGTGAATGTATTGTCATGGTTAGTGCTTTCATTCTACGACCTGACTACTCCTTTCGACTAACAGCATCTGTTACTACATTGGCTTTAGCAGGATGATAACAAATTTCACATTCATAATCATTGAGTAATTCTACCCATCGTCTTTGTCTCATGTTAAGCTTTTTTTGGTCGAGTATGTGCTAAAGACTTTTATGGTTGGTGAATATGGTACACTTGGTACGGTAAAGGTAATACCTCTAGATTTTTAGTGCAAAGACTACTGTTCCCAACTCAAGATCATGAGTGTTGTAGTTGACTTCGTGTGCCTTAGCTGTCTCGAGGCATAGGCAATAACCTTTCCTCGCTGCATAAGCACACCGCCTAGCCCCTGATTAGATGCATCGCAGTATACTATGAAGTCTTTTGTTCCTTCAGGAAGGGATAAGATAGACGCGTTGCACAGGGCCTGCTTCAGTGTTTGGAATGTTATGTCTTATTTCTCTCCCTAGCTAAAAGTTACACTCTTTTGAGTCAGGGTAGTAATCGGTTTAGTGATTCTGGAAAAATTATGTATGAACCTACGGTAATAGCCAACAAGTCCTAAAAATTGGTGAATCTCTGTTGGCGTTCTAGGTACTGATCGGTTCTTCATTTCCTTTATTTTGGAGGTGTCCACATGTATTCCTTATTCGCTGACCACGTGACCAAGGAAATTTACCTTCCTAATCTAAAACTCGCACTTTGAGAATTTCGCATAAAGCTTTTCCTCCCTTAATGTTTCTAAGACTTGTCTCAACTGTTGGCTATGATCTTCCTTACTTCGTGAGTAGATGAGTATATCATCTATGAATTCTATCACAAATTTTTCTAGGAAGGGACAGCATACCCGATTCATTAGATCCATGAATACCGCGGGTGCATTTTTGAGACCGAAGGGGAATTACTACAAACTCTTAGTGACCATAACTAGTTCGGAATGCTGTTTTGGGAACATCATTCTCACGGACTCGTAATTGCTGATACCCTGATCTTAGGTCAATTTTTGAAAAGTAGTTGGCTCCTTAGAGTTGATCGAAGAGGTCGTCTATTCGCAGAAGAGGGTATCGGTTCTTAATGGTAAGCTTGTTTAGTTCGTGATAATCTATGCACATTCGGAAAGATCCATCCTTCTTCTTAACGAACAGGACCAGTGCTCCCCAGGGTGAGAAGCTCGGTCGAATGAATCCCTTACTAAGCAGTTTGTTTAATTGGCTGGATAATTCCTGCATCTCTGCCAGTACTAGACGATACGAGGATTTGGCTACGGGGGTAGCTCTAGGAATCAAATCGATTCGAAATTCGACTTGGCGTTTAGGAGGAACTCCTGAAAGATCTTCGGGAAAGATCTCAGGAAAATTACAGACTTCGGGAATGTTCTCGAGGTCCTTACTTCTTGTTTTTCATTGACTACATGAGCCAAGAATGCGTGATATTCCCTGCGCAGGTATTTTTGGGCTTTGATGCAAGAGATGACACGAAGGTTCGTACTGGGTTTGTCGCCGTAAATAACGAGGGTTTCCCTACTTGGCAGATTAAGGCGAATGGCTTTTTCGTAGCAAAGAATATCAGCACAGTGGGGACTTAACCAATCCATGCTGATGATAATGTCGAAGCTTTTTATGGAGACTGGCATAAGGTTGATTTGGAAAGAATGGTCGTTTAGAGTGAGGGTACCGCCTATGAATATGTCGCTAGTGCTCTCTTTCTTTCCGTTAGCCATCTCGACAATGAATGTTTCGTTTAGTGGTTTTGGTTTTTGTTTGAGTAGGTGCTTAAATTTATGGCTAACAAAACTCCTCTCCGCACAACTATCAAAGAGTATGCATGCATAAGAGTTATCGAGAAGGAAAGTACATGTGACTACTATGGGATCCGTTACTGCCTCCTCTTGACCCATTACTAGCACTCTTCCGGCACTGCCATCATTCCTTACTTTCGGGCAATCCCTCTTGAAGTTCCCTGTTTCACCAAACCCAGAGCAAGCTTGGCTGACTCTTCCGCTAGGGGCCTGGTTGGTTGGTTGAGTTGGTGCCCTACAGAATCGAACAGTGTGCCCCCTTCTTGTTGCGTTTAGTGCATTACAACTCATGGCAAGGTCCGTTATGATGGAAATTGCATTTTTTGCACCTCGGGAGGTTCCCAGCATATCGACTGGGAGGTGTTTGAGCAGTAGGAGCAACAGCAGGAACAGTAGCAACAAGAACTGCCACAATTTGCTGTTTCTTTGAGGGCTCTTGAGATGACTGCCCCTTTCTTTTGTTCTAGATTTTCTTCTTGCAACCACTTTCTTTGGGTTGCTCGATGGCAGTTGTCCTGAATCCTTGACGTATCCCATAATCTACGAGGGTCTGTGCCAGACGCTTAGGGTTGTTGAAAGTAAGTGGATTTACAGCTATTACATTCCCTTGGATCTGAGGAGAGAGGCCCCAGGTGTACCTATCCACTTTCTTACTATCCGGGGTGACCATCCCGTGACACAAAGTAGTCAGGTCACTAAATCTAGCAGTGTATGCAGCAATATCGGAGTCCTTCATCGTTAGGCCGCGGAGCTCTTTCTCTAACTTTTGCACCTCTCCCCTCGGGTAGTACTCTGCTAACATTAGTTCTTTTAAGTCGTCCCAGCTCATAAAATTGGCTATAGGGATAGTCAATGACTTGACTTGGCGGTTCCACCAATAGAGGGCTCTATCTATGAAAGTGCATGCTGTAAATTTCACATTGCTGGTTTCACGACACGCGCAAATTTCAAATATTGATTCGGTCTTCTCGAACCAGCATGTTAAAGCAATGACCCCTCCGGTGCCATCAAAGGATTTGGGTTTAGGGTTCGTAAAGTCTTTGTATGAACACTCCTTTGGGTGTCCATGACTATCTCCAAGGTTAGAAGGGTTGGCACCACTACCCGCCCCGCTAGTGTCACTTGCATTTATCTGCATCATGGTAGCTGCCACGACGGTGGTTACTGATGCTTGGAAAACAACAGAGTCATACCGTGGAGGTGGTGGTGGTGGTGGATTCATTGGAGGGTTGTTTTTCTTCTTGTTGGACTTCTTTGAGTCATCTTTCTCTATAATGATTAAACAGGAAGTGACAATAAGTCCTAAACGTATCATATCCTGACTTTGATAGTGTTCAATTAAACGATTTATAAATAGACGTCTACCAAAATAAGCAAACCATCGCAAATCTCAGATTGTGAAAATTTAGCAATACTTGTAACGAATTTTGTATAGTTTTATAGTGCCATAAAATACTCCTGTAGTATTTTAATTTCATGATTCGTTCTAGAGTTTCTCTTGTATGTATTGTTGGTAAGTTTTAGACTTGTTGCAACACCATGATCACACCCAAACACATGTTGGTCATATCTCAAATAAATATAGTTGATCAGGCTATATTTATCCTAGATATGATTACATAACTGTCCAGATTTAACTGCAGTGTCCAACATCTAAATACTTTTATGTAGTTCTCACTTTGATATTGCTTCTTGTATCTATGTATGTTAGTATACTTCTTATAAAATACTTAGATTTTAAAAGTATACTTTTAGTTAGAGAGTTTCAGCCCCATTGTATTTATAGTTGTATATCTTTTCTGGTTTGATATACTTAGTTCACTATAAGCAATGCTCTGATACCAATCTGTCACACCCCCAAACCGGAACGGCGGAAACGTTCTTGGGCGGAGGACATCATGTATAATAGTATAATAGTAATCAAACAAACACAACTATTACATTGATAAAGCATAGTTTTTACACATGTTCTATACATAACTTGTATGACTTCAAAAATATATAGCAAAAGTATAAAAGACGTGACTCTATAAAGCTCCGTCTTCTCAAAAACTATGGGTGTACCTGTCTACTGGTTCCCTAAGAATACAAGTGATTTTGAAAGTGTATCAACATTTAAGTTGGGGAGTTCATAAGTATGTTTTTATGATGGAAAACATGTCATCGTTCCTTGATAAGCGTTAATATTTTCCTTCAGAAAATCCAATATTTTCCTTAGTAAATGAAATATAATCTTAGGCCTTAAGACCAAAATTTATGTTTGTTACTATACTCTGACTTAGTAAATTGTAGTCTTATTAATAAATAAGACTATATCATGAATGTTTCTTTAAATTTTATGTTGTACTGGGGTACTATGTACTAGAAAAGTAGCATGTCGTGGTAGTGGTTGCATGAAAGCCTTTTGTATGAGTACCAGAAATCCATCAGTTGTAGTGTAAAATAGTGTACTGTAATTTTATTATTTAAAATAAAAACATTGAAGTAATGTTACTCCCGTAAACAAATGTTTTAGTTGATACTATTTTGAGTTTCATATAACCATGCTGATATGACCTAGTGGCCTCTACGACGTTCTTCAAGCGTCGTAATGTTATGACATTTGTCACCCCAGGCCTGCCAGCCTAGCTGTTGCAAGCAGCTCAGGTGTGGGATTGTCAGTCTCGTATAGATCTATAAACAAATTCATGCTCTCCCTCCAGGAGACTCTTGTTATATCTTATAGGACTTGAACCCGTACCCTGATGGGTATTACGAACTAGTGTCTCACAACCTTGTATAAACTAGTTTACGTGTAGTGTTATAGTGTTCTCTTGTACTTGAAACTGTATGTATTACCTTGTAGTACTGTACTTTGTAATGTAAAATAATTATACTTAAATAATTATTTAGTAGTGTATCCTTGAATTAGTGAAATAGAGTAGTGTTCCATAAGCTATACCTGTTATAGTTTATATACTTGTTTCTGTATGGTGCTCTTGATCTTGTAAAATGGTGTAGTGTTTCTCAAACTATACCAATTATAGTTTAAATTTATGTTCTTGTAATGTTTATTGAACTTAGCAAAATAGTGTAGCGATTCACAAACTATACCTATTATAGTTTAAATGTATGCTCTATAATGAACTGCAAACCTTTGCAATTTATTAGTATGTATAAAGCAGTAATAAAAGATTTGTGATAAATTCCCTTTTGCTCAACATGTTACAAAAGGTTTGACAATATAATAAAATGTATTTTTATACTAATATATATTCCCGACATATATAATTAAGAGTGAAAAGACATTCGAATAAGTAATTCTATCCTAACCCACAACCAGAGAAGGAACATGATTTAGGACGGAATTGCTAATTCTAAGTCCGTTGAAGCTTATATATATATATATATATATATATATATATATATATATATATATATATATATATATTGCTAAAATGTAGCAATAAATCATTTTGAAACAATTACAAATGGTTTGTACCGGTTTTGAAATCGTTTGAATATTAACACAAGAGTCCTTGTGTTTAACTTGTATCCCCCTGAAAAACATTGAAAAATAGTGAAAACGTAGGGGTATGAACTCACCTCTAGTGCATTTTCGAGTTTGGATAGTGAAACTGTAAAGACGATCCTCAGGCTAGCGTACGTGAAAATAGCGTTATCCTAATAATATTTAGACACGTATTTACATTTAAATTAATGAGATGTTAATTTAAATTAATGAAATAATAAATTAAGTTTTAGACAACATTTAATTATGTAAGTAATACTTACAAAAATTATTGAGAATTATTTGGAGTGTCCTAGGCTTTTTCGGTATGAAAGTAGGTCAAAGAGGAAAGCTTTTGGTGCAATTGCAGGACCCTTCGTAGGAACATTTCGGTACTGACCAAAATCAGTCTTCGCTTAAGGAAGGGTTCTCGGTCAGGAAAGATTTCGGTCTAGTGATTCTCGATCCAGATGGTTTTCGGTAAAGCTTGAAAATTTGAACATTTTTCTTGGTGTTCTTGGTGAATCTATGAAGATTTGAAGGATTTCACTTGAAGATTTGAAGGTTCTTGGATGATACTTGAGAGAAAAATGAGTGTGTTTTCGATTTGAAAAGTGAGAAATGACTTATGTTTCTAGGTGAAATATATATATATATATATATATATATATATATATATATATATATATATATATATATATATATATATATATATATATAGAGAGAGAGAGAGAGAGAGGGTTTTCGGCCGAAAAGTCCAACTGAAATCGCCTTGATTTCGGTCCAAGCTCCAACCAAAAAAGGGTATGCGATGAGGTGGTTTGCGGTCCGATGAGGGGTTATTGGTGCAAAGGTTCTCGGTTCCAAAGAGAAAAGTTTTGATTTTTAAGTTACTAAACACATATATTTAGATGTAAATTTTACTTATATCAAATAGTTTCCAATTACTTGACCCTTGTTTGGCTTTCATTGACTTTTATTGACCCAAAATAACGGGTTGTTACATAGCACTTTATCGAAGCTCTGGGGCATTAGAGAGCCTGACGAAAAGATGATTTCAGAGTCGAAGTTTTGTCCTCAACTTTCCGAACTTTTGTCAGAAAACTATGTAAGTTAAGTTGCACTTACTACGTTTTAAATGTAACTTATATTTATATTCATAGTCGTTATTATGAACCTATAGATAAGATTTATCGGTGATTCCAATCAAATTATTGATAAATCTACTTACAAGAATGATGTCTAGGCTAGATCTAGTGAGGTGCTTAAAGTGGATTTTCCAAATAGTATACTCTAGATACCAAACGGATCCTACCACTTATATGATCTTTCTTGGTTATTCCTTGTTAGATAGAGCTTGATGTATTTCTTGGGATTATTGAAGAATCCATAAATAATTAAGTATAGCCTTATAAATACGAACTCATACTAAGACAAAGTAATACTCATATTTAGGTTGTTCCAAAGAGAAAAGTTGAAGTGTTTGGCAAGGAGCTGGCCTAACCTTGGATCTTCCACATCAATTAAGTAAGTGCATAGTTACTTTCAGGAGCACGATTTAATATAATTATTGAATTCTTACAGAATTAAATATATTCTGAAATTTTGTTTATTTGTATTCTATGTTCATAGCATACTTTATATATGAATTAAATGTTTGTTATAGTGAATATTTACTAGTTGAATTTTGTGTTGAATATAAATACTTGTAAGATGGAAAGTATTTCATAAAACAAGAAAGCATTTTTTGAAGTTGGTTACAAGCATTATAGTCTTGTTTAGTGATGAAATAAAGCTTATAAAGAATTTTAGTTGGAGTTAAGTTGAAAGAGTGTTTCGTTATGCCTTGTATTGTAAATATATTACATAAGCAAGAAATTTGTGTTGGAGGTTGATTACATGTATCATATATTGGTTTAGTTATAAACTAAGACCTAACAGAGATTCTTAGTTCAATTATGTTTAGATATTGGGTAACATCATATTAAGGGTGTGTGTGTGTGTGAGATTGGAACGGAGGGTAGAACTATGTTCGATGACAATGATGATTTGGTGGGTTACGGGTGTGTACTGGAGTAATATATTAGTATTCCCCTACTTTTTAGACAGTTGGATATGGTGCGTCTGTATCAGTGCACTACTAGGTATATCTGAGTCATCTAACGGAGTATAGATGGCCACCCTAGCTAAACCCACTCTTGTGGTGTTAATGAATTATACTAATCCGAGGGAACTGGATCGTATGTTAATTAAGGTACTTTGTCCCCCCATGGTTTCCTCTATTGGCTAACGTCTGTTGCAAAGGACTCCCTGGAACAGTATAGTCAACTCGTTGCTTACAGTGATCCATCATGATAGATCTCATAAGATCATTGTTATAGCATCAGTACGTGAGAATCGGCGAGATGGGTAACTAATGGTAAATGTCTTATAGATATTTATGATGTGCTATTGATAATAGTTGGTTTTGTAGGTTATTGATTTTGTATTATTATCATAATAGTAATATGGGATTTAAAACCCTATTTATCTCACCAGGTCTCTCAACCTAACTCACTCAATTTATATGTATCAGAGGTAGCAGTATTAAGAATGATGGAGATTGGAATAGGATGTTGAGTGATTAGAGAGAAGACATGCGATAGTGTACATTACAGTTAGCTCTTTACATTGTAACTATAGTGCACATTACAGTTAGCTCTTTACGTTCTAACTATGTTGTATATTGATTATGACATACTTAGAGTTTTATTATTTTGAAACAAATATCTTTACTAAAAATTGTTTTAATATACTAGGATTTCCCACACAGAAAATATTATAAAAGCCAGAACTTTTTCACGCGTAATTTGGAAAAGCCTTATTATTATTTTTTTTTTGTTAACTCTGCTATCTTTTTTGAAAAATCAGTCCTAAAATTGGATTTAAAGTTGGTCCTTATAATTTGCAAAAAATTACACATGTCCAAAACTAGGTTTTATGTTTTTTTTAACTTCTTTATTTTCATTTATTTTTTATTTTTTAGTCAATAACTAAACTTGGTTTATATTTTTTTCATTTTTTATTTTTTATTTTTTCGTTTTTTTATTATTTTTTTTTCATATTTTCGTTTTTTCATCAATCTTTTTGACCTTTTATTTTCTATTTTTTTATAATTTTAAGTTATGATTTTTATAATATTATTTAATTATTTTGATTCAATTAAATGGAAAAAAATCAATTTGAAATATTGTAACAAGTATTTTTATAGAGTTTGACTCTTATTATCTCAAAAACTGCAAAGTGTATGAATATATTATTAATACTAGGCGAATACCCGTGCGTTGCGTAGAATATAACAATATATTTGAAATTGTTACAAATATATGTTTTATAAATATATCAATGACATTGTTATTAGCTTTTATATAATAAATCTTATAATAAGTTGGTATAATCATTATTTGTTTTGAATTATATGATAATGTAGATATCTTATAAAATTTTATAATCTTAAGTGTCTTAATAACGTCTACCTGCATGTTACTTATGAATAAAATTAAATATAATATATGATTTAATAATATTTATAGTTGTTGTTATAATTAATTAATTTTAAAAATTTTATTTGCTTAAGATTTTAATTTCTATCATTGTAATTGTTTAAAACATCAAACATTGTTTTTATTTTTAAAGACAACAATATAATTTTTGTATATAATTTTACTAATAACTATTGTTGTTGTAAATTATTTAAAGTAACGTATTTCGAAACTCTTAATTATTTTAATTTGGTTTCAGAAATTTAATAGTTTTAAAATTTATTTGATGAATATTGTTGGTTTCTATGATTGTAGTTATTTAAAACAAAAAACATTGTTTTATTTTTAAAGAAAATATTATAGTTTTTCTAATATAATATTACTTTTAACTATTGTAAGTTATTTTTAAGTTATTTATTTGAAAATTGTTAATGATTATAAAAAATAGTTTCATGTTTTTTTTTTAATTTAGGATTATAATTTAGGTTTAACACTATAATTTATAATCTTTAACTATTTATAAAATAGTCTCTTGATTTTTTCCAAGTTTAACTGAAATTTTGATTTAAGTTAATTGTTTAATATTATATTAAAATTAATAATTTAACTATTTTGCATCAACTCATAAATTATACAGATGTTGTGACTTTAAAATGATAATAGCTCTCATACGACAATATATTTAAACTAATAAGTTAATTATACCATGTTAAAAATTTAAAGTCATAATTTTATAAATAGAAATATAATATGAGAATTGAATATTGTAGTTTAGTCAATCGTTTGAATGACTTTTATCAACGAGTTACACATGAATAAAACTAAATATAATATATGGTTTAATGTTATTTATAGTTGATGGTATTGATAATTAATTTTTTAAAATTTATTTGATTGATGTTTTACTTTCTATCATTATAATTTTTTAAAACATCGAACATTGTATTTTTATTTTAAAGGTAACAATATAATCATTTATATAGAATTATTTTTAATTATTGTTATTGTAAGTTATTATAAGCTACTTATTTGAAAACTTTTAACGATTATAAAAATACTCTTAGGAAATATTTTAGTTAAATTGAAATTACAATTCAGTTTTTGTGTTTATCACTACAATTTATCAATTTTAACTATTTACAAAATATTCATTTTTTTAATTGAAACTGAAATTTATATTTAAGTTGATACTATAATGTTATATTTAAATTAATAATTTAAGTATTAACAGTTCAAAAGTTGTAGCATTAAACTGATAATGGTTTACATACAACAATATTTTAAATCTAATAAATTACATATAATATATTAAAAGTTAAAGACATAACCTTATAAGTAAAAGTAAATAAATTATTTTAAAATTGAAATTTAGTTTATATATGATTACACTTTAGGTTTGATATTTATTTAACTGTATTAACCAACTTATAATCATTATTAGAAAGACATTACAGTTTAACACTTTTAAATATTTACAAAATATTTTTTGGGTTGTTTAAGTTAAACTAAAATTTATATTTAAGTTGACCCTATAATGTTATATTTAAATTAATAATTTAAGTATTTTATACAAATTTTTCCAAAATTGTATCTTTAAAATGATAATGGTTTAAATTCAATACTATATTAAAACTAATAAATTAAGTATAATATGTTAAAAGTTTAAAAAAAACATAACTTTATAAGTAGAAGTAAAGATATTATTTTAATATTGAAATTTAGTTTATATATGATTACACTTTAGGTTTGATATTTATTAAACCTTATTAACCAACTTATAATTATTATTAGAAAGAAATTGAAAATTCATGGGAGTTTCAAATGAATGTGATGAAAGGAAAAATACATGGGAGTTTCAAATGAATGTGGTTAAAAGAAAGATGTTTCATTTATAATATAGTACTAGGCGAATGCTCCCGCGTTGGGCGAAAACACCTATATAGTTGAAGTCTTTACAAATATATGTTTTTTTAATATAGCAATAACATTGTTGTTAAATTTGATATAATAATCCATATATACTAAATTTGTATAATATATTATTATTTTGAATTATATGATAATATATACATCTTTAGGAAATATAATCATTTATATAGAGTTATTTTTAACTATTGTTATTATAATTTAATTTAAGCTACTTATTTGAAAATTTTTAACGATTATAAAAATACTTTAAGAAATATTTTAGTTAAATTGAGATTGCAATTTAGATTTTGCATTTACTACTACAATTTATCACTTTTAACTATTTACAAAATATTCTTTGGTTTTTTAAGTGGAACTAAAATTTATATTTAAGTTGACATTGTAATGTTAAATTTAAATTAATAATTTAAGTATTTTATACAAAATTTCCAAAATTGTATTTTAAAATGATAATGGTTTACATCCAATACTATATTAAAACTAATAAATTAAGTATACTATGTTAAAAGTTAAAAAAAAAACATAACTTTATAAGTAAAAGTAAAAATATTATTTTAAAATCGAAATTTAGTATATTTATGATTAGACTTTAGGTTCGATATTTATTTAACCTTATTAACCAACTTATAATAACTATTAGAAAGACACTACAATTAATCACTTTTAACTACTTACAAAATATTCTTTGGGTTGTTTAAGTTAAACTAAAATTTATATTTAAGTTAACCCTGTAATGTTATATTCAAATTAATAATTTAAATATTTTATACAAATTGTTAAAAATTTGTGTCTTTAAAATGATAATGGTTTACATCCAACAATATATTAAAACTAATAAATTCAGTATAACATGTTAAAAGTTAACAAAACATGACTTTATAAATAGAAGTAAAGATATTATTTTAATATTGAAATTTAGTTTATATATGATTACACTTTAGGTTTGATATTTATTTAACCTTATTAACTAACTTATAATTATTAAATTATTATTAGAAAGAAATTGAAAAGTCATAGGAGTTTCAAATGAATGTGGTGAAAGGAAAAATGCATGGGAGTTTCAAATGAATGTGGTGAAAGGAAAAATGTTTCCTTTATGATATGATATGATATGATGATATTATATTTTTGGTGTTTAATTTTTTTTTTGGTTTTCTATTTTTTTTAATTTGCTTGATTTATGGCTTTCTATTTTTTTTTAATTCAATATGTGATATTCACTATTTATAATTACTAAAATAGGAAAACTAGCTAAATTAATTTTTTTACAATATTTTAAATTTATTTTTTTAATAAGAGTCAGACTCTATAAAAATACTTGTTACAATATTTTAAATTGTTTTTTATTTACTTGAATCAAAATAAATAAAAAATATTAGAAAAATCATAAATAGAAAATAAAGGATAAAAAAAGTTATCAAATTGATGAAAAAATGAAAATACGAAAAAAAAATAAAAAATATATATAAAAAACCAAAAAAGAAATATAAAACCAAGCTTACTTTTGACTAAAAGTAAAAAATAAACAAAAATAAAGAAGTTAGAAAAACATAAAACCGAGTTTTGGACATGTGTGTAATTTTTTACAAACCACAGGGATAAAATATGAACTTTAAACTCAATTTTCGGACTAATTTTGCAAGAAATATTACAGAGTTAACCATGAAATTGGTTAAGTAGGTCAGAATAATAACTCTGTGTAAAATTTGTGGCCAAAGCCAACAAAAAAAATTATTATAGGGCTTTTGCCAATTATACGTGAAAAAGTTGTGGCTTTTATAGTATTTTCCATTTCCCACAAATAAAGAAGTTAATGTTTTTAAAGCATAAAGAAAAAGTTTTTTCTGGTTCTGGAAAATAGAGGATGCCATAGATGCACTTAAGTGTTTCATTGCTAAAGTTGAGAAAAAGAACAAACTAGAAGATATTAATCAAAGATTTATCATTCTAAATATGATGATGTTCTTAAAAGAAGAATCTATGTAGATTTAATAGTAAAAGTCAAGTGCACTAAGCCTAAAAGGTAGATAATTCTAACAGTGCATCTGATTAGAAGAGATAACAAGGGTGAATACCCTGAAAGAATTCTTGTATCTTAATTGATAAAGTATGGATATAGTGAGTGGTTTGAAATTCAGAGTATCATCAAGATCACAAAGGTATTAATGCCTAGGAGTTGAAGCTTTCCCAAATCCTAATGATCAACAAAGTTAGGGATCTTAATTTGTTTCATGTTGAAGGTAAAACTTCTTCATCAACAACTCATGTTGCTTCAATGACTTGAAGGAAAATATCCAAGCATGCTCCATTTCTTTTACCCCTCAGAACTATCTACATGAACAACTACTTGCCAGTGGGAGTTGTTCCACATCTTTTGGTGCATGGGATATTTTATATTGATGGGAATGATCACATATGTTTCCAAAAATCCGATGATCTTTCAAAAGCTCCCACTCAACACTTATTTCATTTGAGGCTAGGTGTCAAGGAAAACCTTAAGCTGATAGTTATCACTGGTTAATCTCATTTGAGATGAACAAATAAGAGATGAACTAACATGTGATGATTACCAATGGATCAAGCCTGAAATAATCATTGAAGCTGATAAAGTTATTTATCATGAATTTTCACCAGAGCAGGTTTTGACATCATCAGATTAGGGGAGATTGTAAGGTCGCACCTTATAATCTGATGAGTCAAACTTACTTCACGCTGATCCAATAACATCATCATGTTAGCCGCTGACCAACATCTTTATCAACAACGTGAAAACTACTTTTGCAACACGATTCTCAGATACGATATCTTTCTGATTAGAATTTTTTTAAAATTATAGTATATCTTTTATATGTAAAGTTTTGTTTAAATCCCTGATTTGTAGGGATTTCATATTCTAGATAACTCTTGCTAGTATATAAGTTATACTAAGTTTCTTGTAATATCAATCGCTTGGTGTATTCTCTCTTTGAGAGTTTTATTAATCAAAATTGGTTTTTGATTACTTTTATTCTTATTGTTTGATATTCATTACGATGCTTCAATATATATATATATATATATATATATATATATATATATATATATATATATATATATATATCCATCAATTAATAGTTTCTATTAGCCACATCAATTAGTCATTCTCAACTATTATTATTATTTATTAGCCATAACCTAAAACTTATTGGGTTTTATGTACTATAACACTCATATGGTGCACATACAACCCTAATGCTTTGGATCTAAGTTTTCTATAGTTAATTATCCAAAGCATGAAACCTATCTAGCATAAAAATTTGGTACATTAATCATAAAACTAGTTAAAAGAATACCTCTTGTTTGTAGCTTACAGTTGTTGGCCTTTCAAGAGCTTAGCACCTCAAGTGTGATGCCTCAAACAAGTCAAAACACCATGAACAAATTGAGGACTTTGGGATAGAGGCTAGAACCACCAAAATCGGCTAGGGTTCTCTTTGAACCCTTGGGGTGGTGAATTTGGAGCTAATGGGTTACTTTTATAGTGTGGAATTCCTAGGATTTCAACTTGCAAACCCTAACTCATTCCTTGGGCCTTTAATCCAAAAATCCATATGATAAGCCTTATGGACTAACACTTCATGGACTCTCACATAAAGTTAGTCCATCACTAATTAATCATGGATCATCGGCCCAAACTATATGTATTACTGATTTACTTAATCAGTCCCCTTAATTTAATTAATCTTTTTTTATCACTAAATTAATTCCAAATTAAATTTTGACCAATATTAGTTAAATAATATGATTTCTCAATTAATATAGTATACTTATAATATATTAATAAATCATAAATAACCTCTTTCTCAAATATCCATCCTGTCAAATTGTTCTGGTGAAGGCAACCCGAAATGGACCATGCTACTCTCAGGTCAAGTACATACCAATTATAATTATGAGCTTAGACATCTAATCCAACAGTCTCCCACTTGGATAAGTCTAATAACTATAACTGCAAGTACGACTTCAAAACCCGACTAGCAATTGTAGCTCTAAAAAGTTGTTGTCGAACTCTAATCTTTTCAGCAAAGCGTCTTTTAGATAAGGGATCATTTATTCCTCCATTCTAAATATCATATGGACATGAGACATGGATTATAATCATTCTCTCTGTTCATGTGTTGTTTCCCGATTTCCGATTTATGATGACCGATTAATTGAACAAATCAAATCAGTCCAGGCTTGGCCAAGCTCTTAGGGTGTCATCACTAAATCATCAAGGGACCCACATATATCGATTTTATCCCTCTTAGGGTAAAAGGAATAGATAAACTTCGACTCATATGCTTGCTCTATTTACTCATCAAATCACACACAACAATATGTTTTATAACACCAAGTTACTGGTGCGTTTACCCATCATCAATGTGCAACTGACTTGCAAACTACAAATCATTTGTCTCTGTTTCAATAATATAAGATATTATCGTCTCACAATCAGTCGTGATAAAATCCATGAAGTGATTCAAATGAGCGTGGGTTTAATCCAATACGCAAACCTTATTACAGGAGTATTCATGAATACTGCAGCAAACTTGTGTTATGTCTATACACCTTAGACAATCTGCAGTCGGATTCATGACAGTCTTGCCTCAATACCTACTTCCAAAGTATGATCGACTGTGGATGGTTTGAATAATTTTATCATTCAGGTCAAAACATACGAAATGAAACACAAGAATAATCAAATCTAATTTGGTCTCAAAACTTTTGAATATAAATAAAACACCTTTTATTTAATCACCATATCGATTACACATTATTCATTGTATAATGTTTCAACTGATCAACTTATTACTTGAATTAAAACAATAGTCATCTCATGCTCCAAGCATGCACACTATGTTTACCTATGGTCCTTACTTTGTGAAATAGATCAATTGTAAACATTTCCAATGACATTCATTTCACAATTCCAAATCCTTATTGCAAGTGTAAGAATACCAAGTCCTTGCCACTTATTGTAATCAGTTAAACTCTAAGCTTATATGCAGTGCTCCTTTTGTAATGACTATGTACACAAGTCACATAGATTTTGCTAATTACAAAACATTCCATTTGAAATTGTTACAAGACAATTCCATAGATACGAAGTCTCATATTCAAAGCACATTCCTTTGAACATCCTTCTTGCATAAAAGTTTCTAACTTACTCATAAATTCTTGATATCCAACTCCCATTATGGAAATATTTCCATATTTTCCATATGACAACTCATTATTAATATAATATTGTCTATACATAATAATGTCAAGATGGTCCATCCAGTACTATAGCTTACTAGTCTGATGATGATCGTGCCTATGGTCCACGTACGTTGGGCGTACATTGAGTATGCATGGCGTATGTGTGGTTAAAGAAACCCTAATTTATAGTGTATTGCACCATATTTAAGCCTTACGATAGCCTCATTTGGCCATGTCTAGACAACCTCCATCCCTCCTTGTCCAGAAAACCCTAGTGTGTTCTTGAGAGTTTTGAGCCATGAAGTGTGTTTGTTGGTGGTTTGTGAAGGAGAATAACAAGTGGACCATTTGGAGTTGTGCTTGGAGATTGAGGATCCAATATTAGTTCATCATTTGCTAACCTTTGAGGTAAAAAGCTCCTATCTTAATAATCAGTGATGCTAGATCTAGTTATGTGCCCTTTTGGTGCTTTTTGTGACCTTGGAGTGATTTTTGAGCCTCTTGGTTCACTCCAGAAGTGATTGATGGTAGATCTAGGGTTCTTTTGGTCCCTTTGTGCATAAAAATGCAAGCTTTGAGGTGTTTATGGACTCATCCATGTGTTAACACCATTTGTTAAGTTCTTTTGAGCTATAGAACACATTTAAGCCATGCATGCATGTAAGGTTGCCAACTTTATGCGATAAGCCACCTTAAGGAAGTCAGGTCTGAGAGTTGGGTTGAAATTTTAACTGAATAAGAGTTGAATGATGGAAGGTGTCCAACTGGGGAGTACGTTGGGAGTACAAGTCGATATGCTATGCGTACAAGCCCTAGAGCGTGTACGCTAAGTGTACAAGCTGAGTATACCCCACGTACTCAGTAGTGGGCTTCAAAGTTTTGGGCTTTTTGGTAGTGGGCCCATGTTGGACCTTAAGAGTCTAGGGATTTTTTGGACCATCATAATTCTATTTTTGGGCTAATTCTAATTTATTGGACTCTCTTGATTGAAGGCCCATGAAGGGATTTGGGCCCAATTTGGAAAAGTGTGCCATATTTGGGCCTTGGGTAACTATTTTAGATTTGGACCTTTTAGACAGTTGGTTTAGGCCTTAGCCTTCGGCCAAGTTAGGTAAAGGGTAAAAATATCTTTTACCCTAGTTGGACTCTTGGTGTGAGTCGGGATCCAATTATTAATTGGATGTTATTTTGTGATTAACAACGCGGGGATTCTAGCAGGCCAGCAGCCAGAGATATTTCTATGAGATTCAGCAGCCTGAGGTGAGTTTTCTTTACTGTGATTAGCGGGTCGAAGGCACCAATTCCGACCCATGGTTTATTATGTTAAGGTGATAGATGTCTATTTGAATTTTTCATGTGTATGCATTGGTATGTATATCGAGCGGGGCTCGATGCTGGCAAGGCCCAATGACTGTATTTTATGTTATTATCTTTGTGATTATGCCATGTGTTAGTATGATTATATTTTTATATGTTTATATGTGTATCGATCGGGGCTCGGTGTCACACTTGGCCTGGTGATGATAAATATGTAACCTGAGTGGGGTTTCGATGTCGAGCGGGGCCCAAGCCCGAGTGGGAATCGATGTTGGGTGAGGCTTGATGTGGAGCGGGGGCCCAGTATTATCTTTGTGATTATTGCATGTGTTAGTATGATTATATTTTTATATGTTTATATGTGTATCGATCGGGGCTCGATGTCACACTTGGCCTGGTGATGATAAATATGTAACCTGAGCGGGGTTTCGATGTCGAGCGGGGCCCAAGTCCGAGTGGGAATCGATGTTGGGTGAGGCTTGATGTGGAGCGGGGGCCCAGTATGTGTTTATTATGTATGGTATGCGGTATTTTGGGGAACTCACTAAGTTTTTTTTGCTTTCCATTTTCAGTTTATGTTTCAGGTACTTCTGGTTCGAAAAGGAGGAGCCTGGGATTATTGTGGAGCATACACCACCTTTTTCCACATTTTATGATTTACTCTGATATGATATGATGTAGTGACATGCTTTGGTCTACCTTGGTTGTATGACAATGTTTTGAATTACCGTTTTATATAAATTAAAAATGAAATTTTTGAGTCTTATTTTTGGGATGTTACAAGTTGGTATCACAGCCATGGTTTGAGGGATTCGGACATACTCTCGAGTGTGTCTACACCCAAAATACCCTTAGATATATGATGTGATTTGATTTTTGAATCTTTGAATTGCATGATAGTTAGGGCTAAGGGTATGCTTAGTATTTGTATGATAGAATTCTAGGAGACATGCATTTGTATGCCTATTGTACGAGCTTGTAGACTTGTATGCTAGTACTGATCAGTCAGTGATAGGATGACCTGATTAGGTTATGCTTGGTTATGATTGCTCGATGCTCGAATGTCACACCCCGCTAAAGCGGAAACACGAGGCGTGGCAGTATAAAGGGTTTCATAGAAAAAGTTAAAAGATAACACCAACCATAGTATTAAAAATAATTACAAATTTACAATGGGTTTGAACAAATTTTAAAAGAAATTACAATGTAAATTGAAATACAACACATGCGAATGCTCCTAAAATTGATGCGTCCCTAAGTGCCACTTACTCGATGATTCTTGAAAAAGCATGTAAAACGAGCGTCAACTATAAAAATAGTTGGTGAGTACTCACAAGTTTAACAAAATAATATTGGTTCATGAATTGAAATCAAAGTTTTGATAAAAGTTTCCAATAATAAAAGTATATTGTTAAAAGGAGTAAATAAGTTTGTAAAAACAAAGTTCTTTGTCATCATGAGAGATAAAGTATGTTGCCCGAATAAGATGCAACATTCACATTCTCATGGAAGATAAAGTTCGTTACTCAAACGAGTAAACAAGTTTCATTGCTAAAATGAGCAATCAATTTTGTTGCTACAAGGAGCAAACAATTTCATTGCTAAAACATGTATATAAGTTTTCAGTAATAAAAGTTCGTTGTTGTAATGAGAAACAAAGTTCATTGCTATAAATAATAAACAAGTTTATTGCTATAATAAGTAACAAGTTTCGTTGCTAAAATAAGTATTCAAGTTTCATTGCTAAAATAAGTACACAAGTGTCGTTGCTAACATGGGAATACAAGTTTCGTATGTGCATAAAGAATAGTATGTGCATCAAGTTTCCATTCATGAGTTCACAACCCAAGCCTAATGACCGAATCGTGCCCTATTAACTACTATGTGTATCGCAAACATAGTGTATAAAATGGTAAAATGCACTCAAGCGAATCGTGCGAGTGAGGAGTTGTCTACCTCCTGATAGCGCTATCCATAATAACCATAGGCTCAAATAAGTTAATGAGTTGTGTCTAGAGATTCCAGGGACTTAACCGCGATACAGTACTCATGAATTAAAGTAACATACACATACATACGAAATATAGCAACCAAGTTTCATACGTGTCAAAATAAATACAACGAACATAAAAAGCTTAGGACATGCTTTTCCACACCAAAACATTTAAAAATCGAAAATAGGGGAAGTCGTGAATACTCACAATATGCTAAATATAGCAACCAAGTTTATACAAGTTAAATAAATACGACGGATATAAATAGATTAGTACATGCTTTTCCACCCCAAAACGTTTAAAAATCAAAAATAGGGGATTGGTGAATACTCACAATGCATTGAGATGATGCAAATGGTTCCTTGAACTACGCTCCACTCGTACCACTATCGTTTCCTACAACGATGTTACACACTAGTATACATACTACTACAACAGAATTATGTCAATATTGTGTCAAAATTTAATATTGATAAGTTACAAACATTTTTCTGTGGAAATTAAGTTTCAAAGAATCAATTATTATATAACAATTTAAGTGGAAAATTTTCCATTATTGAAATGTTAATATTTAACATTTTAGAGGTGTTCCAATGATTAAATATTCAAAAACTAAATCAATTTAGTTCTAAAATTTCCCAAAGTTTTCATTTCAGTTTTAATTGAAGTCAAAGACCTCGAGATAAATTTTCTTAAAATTTTGATTTGTCTAACTATTTTTCACCATTTAATTCCATGAATAATCATAAAATCATGGAAAAATAGTACATTATCATGAAAAATATTTATAGTTTTTGTGTAACTAATTTACAGTGTACATAATTTAGGAAAAATACTAATATGTGTTTTCAAAAAGTTTAATACAATCTTTCTAATTTTTGTGTATTTATTCCATAAAAATAGAAATAAATAGGTAACAGTTTCAAAAATTGATAAAACGTTTTTTACAAGTGTTATTACACATACTTAATCTGTGAAAAATATAAAAATGAGTTTCTAAACTGTTTAACCAAATTTTATGATTTTTGAGCATTTATTCTAATAAAAATTGAAATAAATAGGAAACAGTTTCCAAACTTGCCCAAAATTTTTGTAACACTTTTAATATATATTCAGAAGCTGTGAAAAATATAAAATATATTTTTCAATTAGTATTTCTATTTTTCTTTGTTTTATCCTCTTAAATAATGATTAATTGGAGAATAGTTATTAAACAGTTAAAGTAAATTACCAAAATTTTTTTAAAGTTCATTTACAGTGTAAATAATCTTGGAAAAATCTCAAAGGTGGTTTTTATCTACTGGAATCCGATTTTGTATATTTAAGTGTATTTAATCTTAGAAAATAGGAGAAAAATAGTATACAGAAGAGAAAAATAGTCAAAATTTTTATATAGCCTCCTAATGTACTCCAAGGTGTTCTGGTAAACGTTCATAATTTTTGGATGAGTAAAACTATTTGTCCTGTTTTTAGTCCATTATAAATACAAAAATCGGAGAAAAATAGGAATACATTATGAAAAATTCTGAAAATATTTTTCTAAGTCTTCCACAGAGATTATAAGCTGCGAAAATTATTATATACCCTTTTCAAATTATCTAAATCGGTTTTATTATTTATTGGTGCTAAACAAAAAAGAAAATTCAAAACCATATTAAACAGTAACAAAAACCGATGAAATTTAATGTGATGTTATTATGTAGCATAGGGGTCATCAAAGAATTTAACTAGGATTTATAGACCCCAGAAAGTATTTTATATGATTTATTTCCCTGTTTTATTTCAATAATTATAATCATTCTAGAAAAATGAATTATTTTCTGAAAAATTATTGAACATCTCATTTTGTTGATGGGAATCTGGGAAAAATCGGATTTGGTCAGAAAAGGAGATTTAGATATTTATTTGGAAATAAATCCTTCATTAACATATTTGAAAGCTTCTAACAACATACTTTGATGATCTAGCATCTAAGCTTGAAGATCATCACATGCATGTTTGTTTGAAGACTATTCATGAGTTTGAAATGTTCAAAAATCGTTTTTGAAAGAAAACTTAGAGTGCATGTGGTGATTTTCCACCAAAACTTGTAGAAAAGTGCATTTTCATGATTTTGACTTAGGTTTAGGTCCTTGGATTTCACCATTTACAACATGCATGTTGTTTTTTGGTGAAATCCTACCACCATCATCATCAAAACTGAAGTGATTGAACATGCACACATATTTTCTAATAGAAAGGTGTAGAAGAAGAAGGAAATGCAAGAAAAACCTTAAAAACTTGAAAGAAAATGAAAGGAAATCGTGTTCTACCTTAATGAACACCACTACATGATGAAGATTTTGTGTTTGAGGTGTGTTATTGGACTTGTTTTCTGGAGAATTTTGTGATTGAGGGAAAGAGGAAGAGAGAGTAGAGAGAAAATGAAGTGAGGGAGTGTGAGAGAGAAAGAGATGGAGTGGGTGTGTTGGGAAAGTGATTGAGTGTGTTGGGAAGAGGAGAGAGAGAGAGAGAGAGGGAAAGAGAAATCCAACTTTTGAGGTTATAATATCCCTCTCCCTTTCATTTTTTTGAAACGGTAAACTAACTAATCTACTCCTAAATAACCAGCTATGTCTCCATCGAGACTTGAACCCCTGACCTCTCAAATGAGATGATCACTCCATAGTGCTAGGCCATTGACCCTTTGGTCTCTCCCTTTCATTTGTATTTATAAATTTTAAATATTTTATAAAAATATCAATTATTTATAAAAGATGCAACCTAACCAAGTTTGTATGCATAAAAGTGTTGATTTTTGGTTTATAAATTAAGGTAAATGTTAATGAGTTAAATTTCATTTTCCTTGAATGCATTTTCATAATTTTAATTATTATAAGATCATATTATAAGGTTCATAATTATTTTTATAGAATTTTTAAGGTTAAAGTTTATAAATGTGAGTTTTTAGGGCATTTATGGTTTTTGAGAGTTTGTAAATCTTTGGATATCAAAATTACTTGAATTTTGAGACTTCAAACTATTTTAGAGTTTCATAACTCTTATTCAAATTAGAAATATTGTTTGTAATTTATTTTTAGCAGTTTATTGACATTCTATGTAGTGATTCTGAGATTCAAGCGAAATTGAGGAATCAAGTATACTAGTCCTACTCTTCAACTTTGACTTAAGTTTCTATGAGACTTAGACCTAATTTCTACGTGCATAATGTAACGACCGAAATTTCAAAACAATTAAAACTTTTCAAAAACCACCCATTTTAATAACATTATTACAAGAAGGTTTTCAATACATTATTTAACAGAGTATTTTTCCCAGGTTCAAATCATAAAACACCAACGCGGGGAACGGTACGATCGCGCCTTTGCCTTGCCACAGACTCCTGAGAACCTAAAACATAAAACCACAACTGTAAGCCCGAAAGCTTAGTGAGATACCCCCAAAAATACCAACCACAAATACGCCCTTCCAGGCCACGACCTTCCGGTCCAAAACATATCGCCTTCCGGCCCATAACACATCGCCTTCCGACCCATAACATAACAACATACATAACATAACAGAACATAGAACAACCTTACATATCGGGTCAAACCCCAGACCAAGCAACTGTGCACATAACATATAATCATTCAACAGATCACAGTCAGCGAATCGATCAACAGATCACATAACATATCATTACCCTAACCAAGATACCGGACTAACCGGTCACTAGCATAATATCACCCTACGAATCAGTCAACATACTAATTACACACATACGCCTTTCCAGGCCATGACCTTCCGGTCCACATCGCAATGCCTTCCGGCCCATATTCCGCTATATCATAACAACAAACACTACTCGGATTTCCATCCGATAAAGGGTCGGCCTTGGTGCCGTAAACCCTGTCGATATAGTGAGGATAACTCACTTCAAAACTGCCGACGGAACAGATAACCCGAGCTGCTCCGATCACTGATACTATCTCCACCTCTGGACAGCCACCAATGCACTGAACCTAAACAATAATCAACAATTACCAAAATAACCCTGGAAACCACTGGTCAACCCTTGGTCAAAGACAAGGTCAAAGTCAACCCCTGACTGACCCTACTCGCCGAGTCAACCCGATGACTCGCCGAGTTCCCATACTCAGAACTCCACTCAATCCGCGACCTAACTCGCCGAGTCACCCCGAGACTCGCCGAGTCCACAACTTCTGAGTCCTCTCGCACACAACTCACCGAGTCATCCCTTGACTCACCGATTCTCGACTCAACCAGAGAATATCGGAACTCTTCGACAAGACTCGCCGAGTCCAAGAACAGACTCGCCGAGTCTATGGCTATCTTCAACCTACTCGCCGAGTTGTTCATACAACTCGCCGAGTTCCAGGCCATCTTCATCCAACTTGCCGAGTTGTTCTTCCAACTCGCCGAGTTCCAGGCCATCTTCATCCAACAGCCATGTGTTAGTATGATTATATTTTTATATGTTTATATGTGTATCGATCGGGGCTCGGTGTCACACTTGGCCTGGTGATGATAAATATGTAACCTGAGTGGGGTTTCGATGTCGAGCGGGGCCCAAGCCCGAGTGGGAATCGATGTTGGGTGAGGCTTGATGTGGAGCGGGGGCCCAGTATTATCTTTGTGATTATTGCATGTGTTAGTATGATTATATTTTTATATGTTTATATGTGTATCGATCGGGGCTCGATGTCACACTTGGCCTGGTGATGATAAATATGTAACCTGAGCGGGGTTTCGATGTCGAGCGGGGCCCAAGTCCGAGTGGGAATCGATGTTGGGTGAGGCTTGATGTGGAGCGGGGGCCCAGTATGTGTTTATTATGTATGGTATGCGGTATTTTGGGGAACTCACTAAGTTTTTTTTGCTTTCCATTTTCAGTTTATGTTTCAGGTACTTCTGGTTCGAAAAGGAGGAGCCTGGGATTATTGTGGAGCATACACCACCTTTTTCCACATTTTATGATTTACTCTGATATGATATGATGTAGTGACATGCTTTGGTCTACCTTGGTTGTATGACAATGTTTTGAATTACCGTTTTATATAAATTAAAAATGAAATTTTTGAGTCTTATTTTTGGGATGTTACAAGTTGGTATCACAGCCATGGTTTGAGGGATTCGGACATACTCTCGAGTGTGTCTACACCCAAAATACCCTTAGATATATGATGTGATTTGATTTTTGAATCTTTGAATTGCATGATAGTTAGGGCTAAGGGTATGCTTAGTATTTGTATGATAGAATTCTAGGAGACATGCATTTGTATGCCTATTGTACGAGCTTGTAGACTTGTATGCTAGTACTGATCAGTCAGTGATAGGATGACCTGATTAGGTTATGCTTGGTTATGATTGCTCGATGCTCGAATGTCACACCCCGCTAAAGCGGAAACACGAGGCGTGGCAGTATAAAGGGTTTCATAGAAAAAGTTAAAAGATAACACCAACCATAGTATTAAAAATAATTACAAATTTACAATGGGTTTGAACAAATTTTAAAAGAAATTACAATGTAAATTGAAATACAACACATGCGAATGCTCCTAAAATTGATGCGTCCCTAAGTGCCACTTACTCGATGATTCTTGAAAAAGCATGTAAAACGAGCGTCAACTATAAAAATAGTTGGTGAGTACTCACAAGTTTAACAAAATAATATTGGTTCATGAATTGAAATCAAAGTTTTGATAAAAGTTTCCAATAATAAAAGTATATTGTTAAAAGGAGTAAATAAGTTTGTAAAAACAAAGTTCTTTGTCATCATGAGAGATAAAGTATGTTGCCCGAATAAGATGCAACATTCACATTCTCATGGAAGATAAAGTTCGTTACTCAAACGAGTAAACAAGTTTCATTGCTAAAATGAGCAATCAATTTTGTTGCTACAAGGAGCAAACAATTTCATTGCTAAAACATGTATATAAGTTTTCAGTAATAAAAGTTCGTTGTTGTAATGAGAAACAAAGTTCATTGCTATAAATAATAAACAAGTTTATTGCTATAATAAGTAACAAGTTTCGTTGCTAAAATAAGTATTCAAGTTTCATTGCTAAAATAAGTACACACGTGTCGTTGCTAACATGGGAATACAAGTTTCGTATGTGCATAAAGAATAGTATGTGCATCAAGTTTACATTCATGAGTTCACAACCCAAGCCTAATGACCGAATCGTGCCCTATTAACTACTATGTGTATCGCAAACATAGTGTATAAAATGGTAAAATGCACTCAAGCGAATCGTGCGAGTGAGGAGTTGTCTACCTCCTGATAGCGCTATCCATAATAACCATAGGCTCAAATAAGTTAATGAGTTGTGTCTAGAGATTCCAGGGACTTAACCGCGATACAGTACTCATGAATTAAAGTAACATACACATACATACGAAATATAGCAACCAAGTTTCATACGTGTCAAAATAAATACAACGAACATAAAAAGCTTAGGACATGCTTTTCCACACCAAAACATTTAAAAATCGAAAATAGGGGAAGTCGTGAATACTCACAATATGCTAAATATAGCAACCAAGTTTATACAAGTTAAATAAATACGACGGATATAAATAGATTAGTACATGCTTTTCCACCCCAAAACGTTTAAAAATCAAAAATAGGGGATTGGTGAATACTCACAATGCATTGAGATGATGCAAATGGTTCCTTGAACTACGCTCCACTCGTACCACTATCGTTTCCTACAACGATGTTACACACTAGTATACATACTACTACAACAGAATTATGTCAATATTGTGTCAAAATTTAATATTGATAAGTTACAAACATTTTTCTGTGGAAATTAAGTTTCAAAGAATCAATTATTATATAACAATTTAAGTGGAAAATTTTCCATTATTGAAATGTTAATATTTAACATTTTAGAGGTGTTCCAATGATTAAATATTCAAAAACTAAATCAATTTAGTTCTAAAATTTCCCAAAGTTTTCATTTCAGTTTTAATTGAAGTCAAAGACCTCGAGATAAATTTTCTTAAAATTTTGATTTGTCTAACTATTTTTCACCATTTAATTCCATGAATAATCATAAAATCATGGAAAAATAGTACATTATCATGAAAAATATTTATAATTTTTGTGTAACTAATTTACAGTGTACATAATTTAGGAAAAATACTAATATGTGTTTTCAAAAAGTTTAATACAATCTTTCTAATTTTTGTGTATTTATTCCATAAAAATAGAAATAAATAGGTAACAGTTTCAAAAATTGATAAAACGTTTTTTGCAAGTGTTATTACACATACTTAATCTGTGAAAAATATAAAAATGAGTTTCTAAACTGTTTAACCAAATTTTATGATTTTTGAGCATTTATTCTAATAAAAATTGAAATAAATAGGAAACAGTTTCCAAACTTGCCCAAAATTTTTGTAACACTTTTAATATATATTCAGAAGCTGTGAAAAATATAAAATATATTTTTCAATTAGTATTTCTATTTTTCTTTGTTTTATCCTCTTAAATAATGATTAATTGGAGAATAGTTATTAAACAGTTAAAGTAAATTACCAAAATTTTTTTAAAGTTCATTTACAGTGTAAATAATCTTGGAAAAATCTCAAAGGTGGTTTTTATCTACTGGAATCCGATTTTGTATATTTAAGTGTATTTAATCTTAGAAAATAGGAGAAAAATAGTATACAGAAGAGAAAAATAGTCAAAATTTTTATATAGCCTCCTAATGTACTCCAAGGTGTTCTGGTAAACGTTCATAATTTTTGGATGAGTAAAACTATTTGTCCTGTTTTTAGTCCATTATAAATACAAAAATCGGAGAAAAATAGGAATACATTATGAAAAATTCTGAAAATATTTTTCTAAGTCTTCCACAGAGATTATAAGCTGCGAAAATTATTATATACCCTTTTCAAATTATCTAAATCGGTTTTATTATTTATTGGTGCTAAACAAAAAAGAAAATTCAAAACCATATTAAACAGTAACAAAAACCGATGAAATTTAATGTGATGTTATTATGTAGCATAGGGGTCATCAAAGAATTTAACTAGGATTTATAGACCCCAGAAAGTATTTTATATGATTTATTTCCCTTCAATAATCCTCTCCTTCAAGCTCCCAATTGAGATATGATCACTCACACACGAAGGCTAAGGGTTTCTGGACTTGGACGTGAATAAGGAGGCTGAGAGTGGGCTGTTATGTTCTTTATATAGGGCTCAACCCCGGGAATTAGGGTTTTCTCCACTCAGCGCCTACTTGCCGAGTCCTCCTTACCGACTCGCCGATTCGGCTACTTAACACGCGTCCCAGCCGCGACTCTACTCGCCGAGTCCATCCATGGATTCGCCGAGTCACTCTTCCACAACTTACTCTTTTAGCCCTTCAACTCTACTCTTGATATTTCGGGATGTTACAATTCTCCCCCACTTATATTAGGCTTCGCCCTCGAAGCCTACAGCAACTCAACTCCAAGGGTACTCCCGCAATGCTCCACCTGGCCTTAACCGGACCAGGTCCCTCAAGGCATACTTATCGAAGCTCGAATACACTATCCCCTCCTTCACGGTGTCCTGACCACCGTCTCGAACCGGGCACCGACTGTACCCCTGATCATCATTCCCAATAATCGAGAATTACCCATGATGCAACTCTGCTCTAAATCTCAACGATCACTCGACCCATAAGGGTTAGAAAACCATGAACCATCGGATCTCCGATCCGAATCCCACACTATCCATTCCGCGACGACGGAAAGACCCATTCTCGCTCTCAGAGCAACTCTCACGAGTTCCCCTCTTGCAACCGCATACATATGCTGAACTAGCTCTAACACCCTCAGGTTTGGAAAATCTGACACACTGATAATATCCTCAAACATCCCCCAGGATGAACCACTAATATACAACCCATACCCTGATCAGAATCACACTAAGAGTTCAAGACTCTCTCTCCCTGCGTCCCTCTCGAGCCTCTTGGCTCTACACTTGCGGATTTCCTTCCGTGACCCCAGCAGACATTCCAAACTGGATGAGCTTCTAATCCACTGCCGCAAACACGCTGCTCAAAAACCATACTCGAATTGCTCTAAACATAACTCTGATCTGCCGCTTTCACTTCCGTGAACTTGCACTCCCTCTCGGAGTTACACGCCTCTTACCTCTTTCTCTTCCTTTACCAAGGAATCCACCCGGCCACAATGTCACTCCGACAAATGCCACGACGCTCGCCCGACGCTACGCCACCCTTAGCGTGACCGCTAACCATCCAACACACTTACTCTGACTCTCCCCGCAGGGACTCTCAAGCCCATGCACTACCTCAACCAACAAGATCACTACCCGGGGCCAGACCTTCCAATGCAATCACACTGCAACATACCCAATACGAAATCTCAAACTGATCCAACAATACCAACAAAGTCTCCAGCATGACTGGACCGACTCACATAACACATATTAGCCACTCAAGGCTATATCTCTGTGGGTCCGTACACCCAAACTCTGTGAACCCTCAGGTTCTAACTCTAGGAACCTTCCGGTTCCAACTCTATAAACATGCACAACATAAATCCCATAGAATTAATGCAGTACAACACATCACGTACATAAAGCATACAAATACTCTGATCACATGACCCTGGTTACCTGCTCAAACTTGATCCCGGACTGCTTCCAGGCCTCCACAAACAAATGCCCTAGGTCTGTATTCCGTCCCGCATGCCCGACACTCGTTCCTATCAGCCTATACTCTGGGCTGACAGAACACTGCTGAATCCCAACAGCTAAGCAGCCTCAAATACTCCTCGATCTCCCGGAGAATTCTCCAATTCTCCCCCACTTAAAGTACTGACTAACAACCACCGGTCACCACTAACGACCTTCCAGAACAACCCCGCACAAAGAGAACACTTACACTCTGACTGCTTCCCGCCAGCATAAGCAGCCCTCAGCAAAACACATCTCCTCACTGATCAATCCGCTCAAAAAGAATCCGATCTTCCAATTATCCACTCCATGACTGCAGATGCTGCCCGACATTCAACCCAATGCCGCATCTCCACTAATAACCCTCACGAATGATAACCAATGGAATTCCCAAAACAATAACCCATAACCAAAACCACAACCCGCAAAATGACGAATACCGCATTGAAAACCACACAAAGATACCAGCACAAAACACCAAACTATAACCATACCAAACCTTCTGGGAACAACGGATACCAAAATGAAAACCCGAAACACCAATCCATAACCATGCCAAACCCGCGAAACAACGAATACCGCATCGAAATCCACACAAGATATCAGCACAAACAATATGCCACAATAAACGCAAGATAACAAGACATCAAGAAAGCAACATACCCGCAGCTGCCTCCGGCACTGCTCCGACTTCCTCTGCCGCAAGCTGATAAGCACGACCCTGAGCCCTTGGGGGCTCCGCTCCATCCTGTCCTCCTCCCGAACTCCTCAAGGTGGCCGGTGCTAGAGCCTGCACCGGTCCTGCAGAAAGCTGTGGACAGTTGACCCTTAAATGTCCAACCTGCCAACAATGATAACAAATCCTCAAATCCCTAATCGGCACTGACTGCCGACAATCCCGCGCATAGTGCCCCTCTTTTCCGCACTTGCGGCATGCACCACCGGACCAACAAACTCCGGTGTGACCCCTCCCACACTTCCTACAAGTATGGCCGCTCCGATCCCCCACTCTAACATCAACGGTCCTGGACCGTTTCGGCGCTGGCTGCGACTGCATCGGAGCCTGCCTCAGCTCACGCAACTGCAACTCAACCTCTAACTCACGCCGCATGGCGGCCTCCTGCAACTCCAACAAGGTCTCGCACCGCTGCGCAGACACGAACTGTCTGATATCCCCCTTGAGCATACTCAGATATCAGGACATCTGAGCCTGCTCCGAAGCGAACTCAGGGCAAAACATCGCCCTCTCTGTGAACATCCTGGTGATCTCAGTCACCGACTTTGAATCCTGCTTCAGCTCGAGAAACTCCTGAGCCAATCTCTCTCTCTCATCCTGCGGAACATAGCGAGTGCTGAACATCTCTCTGAACTGATCCCATGATACCGCAGCCCTCTGCGCATCTGAATATGACCCCGTGGTCAATCTCCACCAATCCTTCGCCCCGAGCGTCAACAGGTTCAGAGCACACCTCACCCTCTGATCAGCAGGGCATAAACACGTGAAGAAACACCCCTCCACGTCTGATAACCATTTCATAGCAACAATCGGGTCCTGAACTCTATCGAATGTGGGAGGCTTCGTATAATAGAAGTCCCGATACTGAAAACCCCGACTAGCTCCTCCCCCTGCCGCTGCTACAGCCGATGTAGCCGCCGCGGCAGCCGTCTCTGCGAGAGCCGCATAGCGCTCATCAAAATACTCAACCATGGAGGTCTTGATCGACCCAAACAGTCCCGGCAACTCAGCCCGGAACAATGCAGCAACCTCATCATGCAGTATCTTGCGAATCCTTGCATCCAACTCACTCGTGCTCATCTGATCGATAACCTCAGACGGTACCGATCCACCCGGAACTCTCTCTCCAGCTCCCGATCCTGATCCGGATCCGCTCTCATCATGCCTCGGAATCTCCATACTGGAAAACACCATACCAAATCTCAGACTCATCCCACAAACCTGGGATCCAACTCTCTCAACCCAACCCTAGAGATCATGGTTTCCCTGATACGCGTATGGGTCCTGTGCTTTCAGTAGTACGGGCCCATACTACCTTCCACACCTACCCATATTTGTATGAAGTACTACCACAATACCCTAGAGAACATGCATAACAACTATCAACCCTCACCACTAGAGGAACACTGAGAATCTCCCATAAGGAACCCTAGGCTACAGGCATCACAAATCAGGCAACATTATCATGAAATCCTGAAGATCCCTAGCCTAACTCTAGCATGTTGTTCTATCAAAGCTCAATAAAACAAGTGTCATGAATGGTAAATTTGGGGATACTTACTGGCTCCGGCTGATCGTACCTCCGCGTCCCCCTTTTGCTTAATTTGAAAACCATTTTAATTTCTCTTTTAAAACCTTCCTCGATTTGAGACTGGAGTTACACGAGTGTTCCTCCAATTCACTCAAACCAAGGCTCTGATACCAACTTGTAACGACCAAAATTTCAAAACAATTAAAACTTTTCAAAAACCACCCATTTTAATAACATTATTACAAGAAGGTTTTCAATACATTATTTAACAGAGTATTTTTCCCAGGTTCAAATCATAAAACACCAACGCGGGGAACGGTACGATCGCGCCTTTGCCTTGCCACAGACTCCTGAGAACCTGAAACATAAAACCACAACTGTAAGCCCGAAAGCTTAGTGAGATACCCCCAAAAATACCAACCACAAATACGCCCTTCCAGGCCACGACCTTCCGGTCCAAAACATATCGCCTTCCGGCCCATAACATATCGCCTTCCGGCCCATAACACATCGCCTTCCGGCCCATAACATAACAGCATACATAACATAACAGAACATAGAACAACCTTACATATCGGGTCAAACCCCAGACCAAGCAACTGTGCACATAACATATAATCATTCAACAGATCACAGTCAGCGAATCGATCAACAGATCACATAACATATCATTACCCTAACCAAGATACCGGACTAACCGGTCACTAGCATAACATCACCCTACGAATCAGTCAACATACTAATTACACACATACGCCTTTCCAGGCCATGACCTTCCGGTCCACATCGCAATGCCTTCCGGCCCATATTCCGCTATATCATAACAACAAACACTACTCGGATTTCCATCCGATAAAGGGTCGGCCTTGGTGCCGTAAACCCTGTCGATATAGTGAGGATAACTCACTTCGAAACTGCCGACGGAACAGATAACCCGAGCTGCTCCGATCACTGATACTATCTCCACCTCTGGACAGCCACCAATGCACTGAACTCAAACAATAATCAACAATTACCAAAATAACCCTGGAAACCACTGGTCAACCCTTGGTCAAAGACAAGGTCAAAGTCAACACCTGACTGACCCTACTCGCCAAGTCAACCCGATGACTCGCCGAGTTCCCATACTCAGAAATCCACTCAATCCGCGACCTAACTCGCCGAGTCACCCCGAGACTCGCCGAGTCCACAACTTCTGAGTCCTCTCGCACACAACTCACCGAGTCATCCCTTGACTCACCGATTCTCGACTCAACCAGAGAATATCGGCACTCTTCGACAAGACTCGCCGAGTCCAAGAACAGACTCGCCGAGTCTATGGCTATCTTCAACCTACTCGTCGAGTTGTTCATACAACTCGCCGAGTTCCAGGCCATCTTCATCCAACTCGCCGAGTTGTTCTTCCAACTCGCCGAGTCCCAGCTCGTCTTCAAGCAACTCGTCGAGTACACCCATGTGACTCGCTGAGTACCACCGGTCTGAATCTATACAGAAGCATTCCAGGCCATGCAATTGCTCCAAAACATAGATCTAGCCTCCTACAACACATCCATCACGTAAAGTGGCAAACTTTACGTGAATCCATAGAGATCTAGGCCATTTGCACATTGGGCTAGGGTTTGGGACATGTAAGCTTCACTAAACACTCCAACACAGGGATTTTCATGCTCTTTGATTCTTCTCCATTCCATATCTGAGGTAGCAACCTTAGATCTAACCTCTAGACTTCCAATTACATCCATAGGCAAGATCCCACAAACCCCAAAATGAAGAAATAACATAACAATAGCCCAAGAACGAGATATTACCTCCAATGGACGCCCCAACTGCAATGTAACTCGAATCCAAGAAAACCCCCTTGCTCCAAGCCTTCAATCTCTCAAAATTCCTTCAATAATCCTCTCCTTCAAGCTCCCAATTGAGATATGATCACTCACACACGAAGGCTAAGGGTTTCTGGACTTGGAGGTGAATAAGGAGGTTGAGAGTGGGCTGTTATATTCTTTATATAGGGCTCAACCCCGGGAATTAGGGTTTTCTCCACTCAGCGCCTACTCGCCAAGTCCTCCTTACCGACTCGCCGAGTCGGCTACTTAACACGCGGCCCAGCCGCGACTCTACTCGCCGAGTCCATCCATGGACTCGCCGAGTCACTCTTCCACAACTTACTCTTTTAGCCCTTCAACTCTACTCTTGATATTTCGGGATGTTTCACAATAATGTGTGTATATGATTCATGAAATGGTGTCCGAATTAAAGAGTGACCCAAATATGGATAGTCACTACACTTAAGTAGTAGTAGAATTCACATATCAATGTGAAATCTAAGTACACCATCCATTGTTTCTATCTGTTTCCAAGTTTCTACTAGGATATAACTTAGCTTCTAGTTACTAAGTCTAATATGTGTTGTGCCTATATGCGCAACTAAGTCTAGTCAAATCTAGAACCGACTCGAATTTTGACGGTTGTCACATCGAATGTTGCTTGCTTTATGCTTTTTAGCAATTCCTTCTAACATCAGCTAACTAGTAAGCGAATATGTTAAGTTACATATTGCGGGAAATAAATAATTTTAGAAGGTTAGGTTTTAACTCTATTTCAAAGCTCTTGTTTATGTCCAACCGTTGTAGTGTGAGACCTCTCATTCGAAGAATTATTTGGTTTTGGTGATATGTAATTGTATTCGTGAGCTAGTTATAGGAAGTTAGCGGGAGTTCCTTTTGCAGCTGATGGTGGAGAGTGGTGTGGAGTTTTCCCTAGGAAAACCTAGGAAGAGATGTAGTGTTGGGAGCCTTATCTTTTTGAGAATTAATTGTATGAATATAAAGTGACTTGGTGGATTCAAGGAAATCCTTAAGGAAAGTACGGATAGATGTGGAAGGTAGTATGGGCCCGTACTATTGGAAGCAGAGGATCCATACTCGAGGTAAGGAGAGCGGTGATGAAACCAGGAAGCTTGTACAATTTTGATGCATATTCTAATGATTTTTATGGTTGATTTTCAGTATGGTGACTCTGCGAGGCAGATCAGTTGGCAATTTTGGTGCTGGGGAGGGAGCGAGATCAAGTTCTGGAGCCGGGCAGTTGGATGATCAGACGAGGGAGTTCATTTCGTCTGAGATTACGCGTTGCATTCTTGAGCAGACTCCTATGATCTTTGGTACAGTCAAGGAGGGCATTATGGAGATTTTGGATGAGCGTTTGAGCTCCTTTCGTTCTGAGATGGTGGCCTTGGTAGGAGTGCATTCTTTGATCTTCAGGGAGTTTCGGGCGTGTGGGGCTTCAGACTACTATGGGGAAAAGGGCCCAATAGCGAGTAGGCGATGGTTAGTAGATGTTGCCAACGCTTTCCACACCAACAGTTTTCCTGAGGGGGCAAAGGACAGACTTGCTTCTTGTCTTCTGATGGACAAGGCATGAGACTGGTAGGAGGGGGTAAGTCACTCCTTGGGAGGTGAGGCGATTGACTCCATGTCATGGGATGATTTTGTGACCAGATTCAGGGATGAGTTTGCACCACTGATTGAGGTGCAGCAGTTGGCGCGAGAGTTTTAGGATCTCTGTTTGATTACTGAGACGGCGGCTGAGATCACCGCGATGTTTCAGGAGAGGGCGCTTTTGGTTCCGTAGTATGTGGTGGACGAGGAGATGAAGAGAGTGAGGTATCACAAGATGTTTATGAGCGATATTTGGTAGTTTGTTAGCCAATCCAATTGCAAAACACTGGAGGATATGATAGTGAGAGCCCGAGAGAGGGATATTGATATCGAGATGGAGAGGAAGAGGAAGTCGGATTAGGATCAGGTTTCATGGGGATCGGGTAAGAGGCCCAAGGTTCAGGATTCGAGATCGAGAGCCATTGTGGGAAGTGTGGCAAGGTGCATGAGGGACCAACGATGGTGGGTCGTTCGGAATGCTTCAAGTGCAGGCAAACGGGTCATTATAACAAGGATTGTACTGCTACCATCACCACCACCCTAGGATCTAATCTGATTTGCTTATTGCAATCAGAGGAGCTACAAGAAGGCCTAATGTTCAAGTTTGGCTGCTGTAGGGCTAGTGTCAGTGACCGTTCCTACGACTATACGGATCACTAACGACCTCCAGGGCACGGCGGATGCACCTGTGCTGAAGAGTGGGGTTTTCCAGTTAATGGTCGAGGAGGCTCGCGGCACCAGATAAGGTTATGGGTATGTATCTTCTCCTTATCTCTTTATTTATATTGAATTGCATGCTGATGTTTATGTGTTTTATTTTAGGATCATACCTCGTGAACGATATTTATGCTTTGGTATTGTTTGATTCAGGGACTACCCGATCCTTTGTATCGCTTACGCTTAGAAAGAGGTTTGTTGGAGCTCCGGGGGAGCTGGATTGTCCTTTAGATGTTGAGATTGTAGATGATCGATCTGTTCGAGTAGCGAGGGTTCATCGGGGATGTACTCTTCAGATGTTCAGTGAGCAGTATCTAATTGATTTGGTTCCCATTCCGTTACGTGGGAACCATATTATCATTGGCATGGATTGGTTGAGCACTAATTAGGTGGTGACTGATTATAAGTAACCGTTAATTCGGATTTCAACCCTAAGTGGGGGTGGGTTAGTGGTTCATGGAGAGAGAGAGCTCAGTGTGTGTCGACTTTGGGTTCATCAGTGAGGACCAGGCTCTATATTCAACAAGTTTGTTTCAGATTTGTCGCCTATGTTTTGGATACCTGGGATAAGGGTAAGGCGACTGTGGATGAAGTGCTGATTGTGCGGGATTATCCTGATGTGTTTCCAGAGGATTTGCCTAGGGTGCCTCCAGAGAGGCAGGTTGAGTCAGGATTGATCTGGTTCCAGGTGCGGTTCCGATAGCCAAAGCACCGTATCGGTTGGCTCCTCCTGAGATGCAGGAGTTGTCTACACATCTGCAGGAGATGTTAGACAAAGGATTCATTCGATCGAGCAGTTTGCCATGGGGAGAACCGATCTTATTTGTGAAGAAGAATGATGGGTTTCATCGTATGTGTATTGACTACCGGGAGCAGAATAAGGTACAGTGAAGAACCTTTATCCCCTCCTGAGGATTAATGATCTGTTTGACTAGCTTTAGGGTGCATCTTGGTTTTCCAATATTGATTTCCAATCGAGTTATCATCAGATGAGGGTTAGAGATGAGGATGTGCAGAAGAAAATTTTTCGGACTCGTTATGGTCATTACGAGTTCATGGTGATGCCTTTTGGGCTCACCAATGCTCCAACAGCGTTCATGGATCTTATGAACCGCGTGTGCATGCTGATGCTTGATCGGTCTGTGATTGTATTTATTGATGATATCTTGGCCTATTCCAAGACCTAGGAGCAGCAAGAGGAGAACTTGAGGAAAGTGCTAGAGAATTTGAGGAGGGGGAGACTTTTCGTAACGTTCTCCAAGTGTGAGTTCTGGTTACGCGAGGTGTAGTTTCTAAGGCACCTTGTCAACCAAAGTGGTATTCTGGTCGATCCGGCCAAGGTCGAGGTCATCATGCGGTGGGAGGTTCTGAGGTCTCCCTCTGAGATTTAGAGTTTCCTTGGTCTAGCAAGCTATTATCGGAGGTTTATCCAGGATTTCTCCAAGATAGTTGTTCCTTTGACTCGGTTGACAAAGAAGATGGTTACATCTCATTTGGGGCCTGACCAGCAGGCAGATTTTAAGACCTTAAGACAACGGTTGTGTGAGGCACCGATTTTGACCCTACTAAAGGGTGTTCAAGATTTTGTGGATTACTGTGATGCGCTAATCACAGGTATGGGGCAGTGTGCATGCATAGAGGTTGCGTGATCGCTTACACTTTGAGGCATCTGAAGCCTTATGAGGCAAATTATCCGACACATTATTTAGAGCTAGGGGCAGTCATTTTCGCCCTCAAGATTTTGCGACATTACCTCTATGGGGTCCGTTGTACCATTTACACGGATCACAAGAGCCTGAGGTACCTGATAAATAAGCCAAATCTGAATATGAGGCAGCGTCGATGGTTGGACGTGGTTAAGGATTATGATTGTGAGATCCATCATTACCCGAGGAAGGCCAATGTGGTGGCCGATGCTCTTTGTTGCAAGGCGGTCGAGACTCCGATTGGGGATATATGTTTGAGGATGACCGTGATTACGCTGCTACTGGAGCATATTCGGGAGGCTCAGATCGAGGCTATAAACGAAGAGCACTCTTATGGAAAATAGTCAATACTTGTCAAGACTTAGAACAAATATGATGCCACTTGCAATATTCTAATGACCCTTGTTAGTAAGTAATGCGGATAACAAGCAAAACTATAAGCACACAAAGACACAATATTTACGTGGTTCGGTCAAGGTGACCTACGTCCATGGCCAGGAGGGGAGTATTATTTATTTTAGAGTTCTCAAATAAAGTTTACAAGTACAATTCACTAGAGATTTGTCATACTCACTAAGGATATAAGATACAAGACACAAGACACTTCAAATGAATCTGCATGCATCCCTATTTATACTTGAGGGATCAGACCTAAAACCCTAATGGGCCAAGCCCATTGGACCATGGGCCCATGAATGGAGGAAACCATTCATATTCTGCTATGCAACATCTTTTTGAACATTCTTCCATGTTATGCAACCCATAATCATCAGCAACACACATGATGGAGCACCTTGTGCCATAATGGAGCTTCATGATGTACAAGTGGCACATCATGAACACTAATGGCCCAACATCCATCATGGTGGCACAACATGGTGTAATCCTTAAGAAATACCAACTTTTGAGCATCCTTGAACGATCTTGAGCATCATAGAGGACCTTATAGTATACTTGGATCATCAGGGATACCATGGCTCATCAAGAAACCAAAATGGCCCATCTTGCACCATGATGGCGCAACATGTGCAAGGATGGCGCAACAGGCATCAAAAGTGGTGCAATAACTTCTAGGTTGTAGCAACATCATCACCATGGTGCAAAAAGGACATGCTTTGCGCAACAAGAACCTACTTGGCGCAGCAAGACTTCTTCATGAGCAAGAGGGACTCTCCATGGCGCAAGAAGGAATGAACTTATCGCAACAACATCATTCTTGGCCCAACATTTCATCATTTGGCGCAACAAATTCCTTTGTTGCTCCATATCACTCCCAAGTGGTCCAAACCCATTCCAGGTGCTCCAAACCCCCTTCTATATGACCTATTCCTTTGGCACTTCATCCGTTCCTTTGTCCAACAATCCATTCCCTTCTCAAATGATATGTTCCTTTGTCACATGATCCATGAACTCCAAGTGCTCCATTGCATTCCATGTGCTCGAAATGCTCCATGAACATGATCCAAATGCTTGAGTCATATTTAACAATCTCCTCCTTGACTTGAGCATCCTTTGAACTCCACCTCAAAGAAGAACTTGGTCACCCATCCTGTCATCAAACCCCAACGAGGCTTACCTCCTACAAACATCAATCAATTCCAAGGAAAGCTTTAACTTCACTTTGGGCAAGTCCTTGTCACCATGTCTTCCGGATTCACCTTGGTACTAGACTTTTGAATGCATAAACTGTCGTAGAACATGATAGGTTTCTCCACCTTCAAAAGAAGACTTTGAACAAGACCAACCGCCAATGATCTTATTATCCCCAAATCACTTTCATGGTCCAAGTATATCAGTCCAACCAAGTCCATATGTCGTGCATTTGCACCATACACCAAAAAAACATTCAACATTCCCTTCAAGTGTCACAGGATCCACTAGACCACTTCCCAATGAGCTTTTCCCCGATTGACTCGAACCCACAAGTTTGGACTAATCACAATAGAATGACCGCACAACTTTCTCAAAGTAATGAGAAAAGTATAACCATCCTGCTCTTCTATAAATCTGAATCTCCATCCTTGTTATCTTCTTTTCATATCCTAAATCGTTGATCACAAGCTCTTTCTCCATAAGCTTCTTCAAGTTGTCTTTCACGACATCAACATCACTCGACACTTCTTACCTAGGTTGAAAAAGGGATTCCTCACGTCTATGTTGTTCCATGTCACCATGTTGTTCCTCATTTATCACAAAACTGTGTGGGGTTTCTGTTTCAAACTCCACCTTCTGGCTAGCATCCTGATCATTTTGACTGATGAAGACTAGAAGAGGGAGAACCCGAGAAGGTTGAGTCGTTGAGACAAGGAATAAACCTATAAAATCGAGACTTGATACTTGCGACTTGCGAGGTTGAGAGAATCAGAGAAACGTTATGTCCGAGTTCCGACATCCGAATCGTCCACACTCCGCACTAGGATTTGGATACTTGTCACCCAATCATTACCCATCTTGACTGTGCCATCCCACTATTTGAAGGACTCGAACCAATCACAATTGAAGATCATATGATAGGATGCTCCAGAGTCCAAACCTAAGCATCCACATAACTAGATGTACAAAATGTCAAAACTTAACCTGATACATGTCACACAATTTTTCCCAAAGGCCATCAACACTCATTTGATCCACGACCTCTCTCATTACTTCGTTTTTCAAATTCAACAGAATAGCGCTATGCACTCTTTCAAGAATATCCACCTTCCTTTTGAGCCACCATGTCATTTGGCAGTTTCGCTTCTCCTTCCAGTGCCGTTGTATATCCTTTTTGAACTAGAAGATCCCTCATCTTCACCCTCCACAAAGTGAAATCATTCGAACCATTGAACTTCTCCAAATTGAACTTGTAATATGCCATCTTCAATCAACATAACACCAACCATAGCTCCGATACCACTCGTTAGGGAAAACAGGCGATACTTGTCAAGACTCAGAACAAATCTAATGCCAGTTGCCAAATTCTGATGTAACACCCAAATTTTCAAATAACTTTACACAATTTTAAAACATACTTTCATTCATAAAATAATAATAAACATAGTGTATCCACTGTCATCATAGAAAAACATATCCCAGAACCATATAACAAAAGCTCCATGAGTGTGTACAGATCATGTCGACGCCTTCCCGCGATCATCACTAGTACCTGAAACACATACACGAAACTCTGTAAGCATAAATGCTTAGTGAGTTCCCCAAAATACCACATAAACACATATCAGCCACTTAAGGTTGTAAATCTGATGACCCTCCGGTCGAATATCTCTGTGGGACCCTCTTGGTCCCATAACTCTGTGGACCCATTGGTCCTAACTCTGTAAACTCTGAATCATGCATATCACATATCACATAGAATCATAACACATAAATAGCATACAAGGTACACTGTCACATAGCTCTGATTACCACTCTAGGTAAAGTATAGTGAGAAGACTCACCTCAGGAATCTTAGTAAAATCTTGATATCAGAATACTGCCCTAGCCTCCGCCTAGTCACAATAATAAATTTCACTAAATAAATGTCTCTTCATATTTTGGATATTCTATCATACAAATCCCTTGAAGGGTAAAAGACCATTCTACCCCTCTACAGGCCCGAGGCCCATTCGTTGACAAACCCTAAAAGTCAACCCAAAAGTCAACTGTCCATTTTGACCAGACTCGCCGAGTGCATACAACGACTCGGCGAGCCCCATCGTCCCCACAAACTCTTCCCTTTCTAATCCTCACTCGACTCACTGAGTCACCCCTCAACTCACCGGGTCACCACTGGAGTCAGACCCCGAGGCAACCCGGTCCGACTCGTCGAGTCTACATATGGACTCGACGAGTTTCCTCCATGGACTTGATCATACAACCTCCTGAGGTCAGATCTGCTTAGCCAAATCATATATCTAACCCTTAAACACTCAAAAGTCATGTAAAGGTGCAACCTTTACGTGCATGCAACCCAAATCAAGCCTCAAATGGAGAAATAACACTATAAATGGCAACCTAGTCTCCAATTGCTTATTTTTTTGCAAAAAGCTAGAAGGTAATGACTCTAGGGACCTCTCATGGTCCAGATCTGATGTCAGAATCCCAAAGAGGACCTTATATTCACTAGATCTTTCATAAAAATGAGGGTAAAAACCCTAAAATCAAGTCCAACCAATATAACACAAAATGGAAAGGATTATACCTCCAAAGATGATATCACGAAATGATTAGCTCAGATCCAGTCCCCTTCACACTCTAGATTTGTGCTCCTATCTTCCTTCAAGCAAAACCACACAAAAAGATGAAGAAATAGCCTCCTCTTTCCCTCAAACTCACTATCTCGGCTCTCTAGGGTTTCTCTGGAACAAGGTGGCCGCAAATGAAGGCCATAAAGATCTTTAAATAAGCTCCCAAACCCGGGGATTAGGGTTTTCCTAATCAGCACCGACTCAGCGAGTCGGGTCCCAACTCGTCGAGTCCGTTCGCGAAAATGTGCCAATAGATCAGACTCTACTCGACGAGTTGAGGCATCAACTCGTCGAGTTCCTCAATAAAACAATAAATAAATAATTAAATTAACATACCTGAATTCAGGATGTTACAATTCTCCCCCACTAGAATCAGACTTCGCCCTAGAAGTCTTGCTCTTCAAATAACTCTGGATATTGCTCACGCATCTCAATCTCTGGTTCCCATGTCTGCTCGGACCCCTTCTGTAACGCCTGTTTTTATGGGCTTGTCATTAATGTTGATGTAATAGTCTAGGTTAACCTTTATAACCCGTTTTGAAATAATAGAAGTGTATTATTTGAGTATTATGTGTTTTGTGCTTAATTGTGTGTCTTAATGTAATTGAGAATAAAAATAAGCGTCAAAATAAAATGTTAGATAAAGTTGATATCTATGTAAAATGTTGTAGTAGTTGAAACGAGGTTTCCGAATATATAAAGAATGTCGAAATCCGAGTTATAACGAAGAAGTTATGATCTGTCGAAGTTTCGCGACGGAACCGGCAATGTTGAATGACGTAAAAAGTGAAATTTACGTTAGAGCGATATTTAGCCCTAGTGATACAAGAGAAATTCGTAGAGTTCGTTAAACCGACAGCGTGCATAAAAAGTACACCCAAATCTGACTTTGTATGAGGAAGTTATGATTTTTCTAAGTTTTGACTTAGCAGTATCCAGCCCGAATACTCGATTTGAGACCGAGTGGTTTTTAGCCGAAACAATCTAAATGAGAATCAAAGATCTCGTTAATAGTAGTAAAACAATAAAAAGATAGGAGAAAACGGACGTCAGATGAAGAAGTTATGAATTTATAACGGAACTTTCCTGTCCCGGTCTACTAAAAATAAATAATAAACATAAATTCAAAATTAGCCGACAGAGTCTAAACGAAAGTTGTAGAGCGTAGTCTCACCTATGCGGGGATATAAAGAACGTCGAAAACGGAGTTCGTATGAGGAAGATATGAATTTTTGAAGTTTATTAAATATTTTCGATATTTAATTTAAATATAAAATAACCGATATTATCCAGGGGGAGTCAGCGATCCTATCCTCATTACGCCCAACGTAATTTCATATTACGCCCAGCGTAAAATCGAAGTTCCAGCCCCCTATAAAAGGATGTCGAGGTCAGCCGAGTTCTTTGCTCATTTCTTCCCTTTCTCTTGCGTTTTTGCATCGTTTTTCGTTCAAGAATTATCCCGAAGCCCCGGTATCAATCCCGAGCCCCGAAGCAAGTCCCGAAGCCCCGAAGATCTCGAGAAGTGCAATTCCCGAGCCGAAGCTCTGCTCGCGAGAAGCCCGGTTTTTGTGAAGATCTTCCAGATCTACCAAAGAATACTACTTCTACAAGTCGTAGTGTTGTTCGATCATCTTCTGATCAAGTGAGTGTGTAGTTAATTTCTTCTAAACGCATAACTATGAAGTATTTTATATGATATATGTGTTATGTGTATATTTTGTTGTTATAAGTGTGAATGTATGTTCACTTTCTTCTATCTCATAGATCTGATTTATTCTCTATGAAATATGTGTTATGTGTGTGTGCCTCATTTGTTATATGGAATATGTATTAAATGAGAATGCTATACAGGTTTTAAACTACGTATAAAAATATATATTTTTATCTACTATTATGTTAGGTAGAACATGGGTAGATAGTTGATGTGTGATAAACAGATGAGAGGCCTCGATGTTGTTGTTGTTGATCTAGTTATTCAGCGGAGTATGGATAACGACCACAGACTCTTTCTAGACAGTCGTGTGGAACGCTAGCAGGTTCATAACCTATAGGTGTTGTGAACGATGTGTTCACCGATGTAATCTATCCCCCTCATGGTTGCCTTTAGGATATCTGTTGTTGAGGAAACCCCTTAGCAGTAATGTCCGTCCCGATGAAAATCCTAGATTAGGTCCCTTGAGATAGATGTTGTTTTAGGGACATAAAGTGAGGATAACGGGAATGGGCAATCGGGTTATTGTTGGTTGGTGAAATTAAATATAATTATTTATTGTGGGTTGAAAACCCTATATGCTCACCAGGCTCCCAAGCCTGACCCACTCAGTTTTATTTGTATTACAGGAAGTGGCACAAGGGCATAAGATGGATGAATCATCGAGTTGTTTTGTTTACAAGTCTGTATATGTATATATTTGTTGAATGACTTGTAATGTTATTGTTTATGCTTTATGGTCTGTATCGGAACATGACATCCCGAGTTTTGATTATATAATGAAAATGCATCTCTTGATGAAATGCTTTGATAAATGTTATTTTATCATATTTTGTTTTGGGAAAAAATTCTACAACTCTTTTAAATCAAAAGGATTTACTCTAAAATTATTTTAAAAAGCATAAATGAAATCTGTCTTTTCTGGCTGTGATTTTGGGGATGTCACAGTTGGTATCAGAGCATTAGTTTAAGCGAACTAGGAATTTGTAGGATTTCTAGACTTAAACTTAGAATGCTAAGTGGAGATTGTGAGATGTGTGTCTGTTATAACATAGACACGAGCACTAGTATATTTTAGGAAGCTATCTAAAATGATTTTATGTGCTAAATGTTATATGTTGCCATATATGATATTATTTGTTCGGATCTATGGTCTGTTGCCGACCGGATCTGGAAACCTTATGTGTGTAGGATTCTAAGCGTACGTCTACGATATTAGAACTAACATATAAACGTTTCGGAGTGATAAGGATGATTTAATTATCTATCATGGATGAGGATCTAATTTCACCTTATTTGGTGTATAGATAAAAATGGTGAGAACTGGAGTGGTGTTGGAAACGCGGATGAAAACAGGAATCAACCACCAGTGATTGAGCAAGCACCTGTTGTAGCAGCAGCACCAGAACCAATAACGCTAGCTAGGGTGCAAGCCATGATTCGGGCTATGTTAGCCGAATGAAAGGATGAAATGCGACGGATGTTACATGAAAACAGGGACGAACCAATCATACCTATTGAGGAACCCGAACTGATTCCAGAGCAATCGGAGGAAGGGAACAATAGTCGCATGGTGAGTCAAGTTGGGAGTCAAGGAGAACGAAGGAACGACCCGGAAGGGAGAAACAACAAGGATGGGAGAATGTACAAGAATTTCTTGGGCGCCAAGCCGCCAAGTCTTTCTGGAAGCCCAAAGCCTATTGAGATTATGGATTGGATCTCCGAAATGGAGATGGTATTTGAAAGTTGTGACTGTAGCAACAAACAGAAGACAGTCTTTGCAGTTAGACAATTGAAGACTGGAGTCTTGAGTTGGTGGAAGTTGCTGACAGATACTATGCCACGAGGAGAAGCCCTGAAAATGTCATGGGAGGAGTTCTTGGAACAGTTAAAGGTGCAGTATTGTTCAGAGGTAGATCTGATTGATCTGAACAATGAGTTCCAAAACTTGAAGAAGGGGAGGATGAGCATAGATGACTATGCTACTGCATTCACTGAGAAAATGAAGTTATTTCCGTACCTAGTGCCAACAAAACTCTCCAAGATTGAGAGGTTCGCCAATGGACTGCCTGCCGACTTTGGCCCGACAGTCAAGATGGCAACCACTCTGAAAACAGCTGTTCGAGCTGCTAAGAATGTGGAGGCACAGCAAAAAGAAAAGGGTCTGGAAAGGATAGAGGTTGGTGAAAAGAGGAAATTCGATGGACCTTTAGGATCCAACAAGAAAAGCAAGTTCTCGAAGTCTGGTTCGAGGGGAGGTGGAGGCCAAGCCAAGTGGTGCGACAAATGTAAGAAGAAGCATCATGGGAAATGTGAAGTGGTGGCCACATGTTTTAAATGTGGAAAGCCAGGGCACTATGCCAATGAATGCACCCTCACTAAGAAAGATTGTTATGGTTGTGGTGAGATTGTTATGGTTGTGGTGAGGAGGGACACATGTCGAGGGACTGCCCGAAAAAGAAAGAGGCAGCAAGACCCAACATTCCGCCAAAGCCGAAGGCGAGAGCATTTGTCACAATCAGGAATTTTTGTGCCTTGTAACTACAATACTTAAGTCAAATTATGAATCCAAAAACATAAGAGCATGTATGATTCTTACTCTATGACAACAAAATTTCAATCAAATACACCATACAAGCATTACAAATGGTCAACAAGCAATTGGAAACCCAAGAAGTTCTTGTTTAGGTCCATTTTGGACTAGGACTTCCTTATTGGGCCCAATGGACCAATAAGCTTCCAATTTGACCATCTTGGGCTTAGAACTCATAAATGGGCTCTAATTGGACCCACTTCCATTTATTTCAACATTTTGGGCCATTTTGGGCCTAGAATGAAATAAATTAATGATATGAACCATTATGGGCCATATTTAACCTAATGTAGCCCTAATAGGTCATAAGAATCATATTTATGGTTATTTGGACCAAACACCACTTAACATAACCATGAAAAAGGCTTAAGCATGCAAGGCCCAAATTCTTTTCTCCTCCTCTCAAATTCTCGGCCCAAGCCCATGTAAAAAGGGAGAGTTGACTTTCATGGCCACCTCATTTTTACATTATGGTTTTCCATGCATCTTATCTCATATTTCCATGCACATATCACTTCAAGATCTATCTCTTTCTCTCTCTCTTGCTCTCGGCCGAGTTCAAGCACACACACACACATTTCACTCACTCTTCTCTCAAGAAAACTCTCCCATACCTCCTCCATATTTTCGAGATTCAAGGACTTAGCAAGGAGGATTCTTCACAAAAATCATCATCTAGGTAAGTCGATGCTTGAATCCACGCTCTAGACTCCTTGTTCTATACAAAAATCTCTTCTTAACTCATATGAAATCATGATCTTGCATCTTAGAACCACCTCAAATTCGAGATCTTCATCAAGGTGTTGCTAGGGCCGAAAATCACCCCACTTTCTTCCTTTTCTTCTTCAAGTCAAAACCACAACTCAAGGTGAGCTTCATACCCCCTATTTTTCGGTTTTTTATAAGTTTTGTGGGGGGAGAATACAAGCAAATGTGTAGATCTATGAGTATATGTATGCTTTGTGTGATTTCTATGCTTATATATATGTTCTTATGTGATTGTGGTGTTGGTTCTAGTCAAAAAGAGCTTAAAAACCGAGATCTACAATGTTTTGAATGAAATAAGTATAACTTATGTTATTTCATACAAATCAATTCTAGAAAAAATAACCAAGTTGGTTAATATGAACATCTTTGGGCTTAAAACCCATTTTTTTGGGCTCAAAATGATAAAAATATAAAACTAAAGGGCCCAAAACGACAAAATACAAATTCTAAAGGTTGAGATGAGTCAAAACAGTTTCAAAAATGCATTTTCTGAAAATTTACTCTTTTGAAGGATTAAAATGTGAATTTTTAAACATAATGGGCCAAAAATGAACTTTCCGGCCCAATAAAGCCCAATTTGCGAGATTTTTAATTTAGAGGGGCTGAAACTGCACTTTTCTATAAAACAGGGGACTACTAGTGTACCAAGTCCATTTCAAGGGTTAAAAATACTTTTCAAATTTAAAAGGGACCAAAGATGCAAAAATTTTCCATTTTGGGTCAAAACTGTAAAAATCGCGAAAATAGAGGTTTCAACAGAGAAAACTTCATTTTGAGGGACTAAAACTGTTTTTCAAGTAAATTTGAACTGAAAAATACCTATTCAACAAGTTTTGATACTAAAGTGTCAAGAAAAATGGTTTAAGGACTAAAATGGAAATTCTTTTATATAAAGGGTTAAAAGTGTAAATTTTATCCAAGAAGGAGCTTCAAAAAGAAAAATTCTAATGTTTAAACAATAAATCCTTTATGACAAAATACTAGTACCACGACTAATGACGAAATATAATATACCTTCAACACCAAAATCGTTACCAAACGAATTGATTCGGTCTCGAATCAATAACGAATCAAAAATCAATACACGACGATACTTCAATACACACGCGGAAATTACGGGAAGTCAATACACACGTGGGAATTCACCAGACGTCAATACACCATCTTTGGGCCCGAAAGTTTCAAATCGTGCTTGTTGGGCCTAGCTAGCCCAAATGACATGATCTTTAGGCCCGAAGGAAACGCGCTTACATGATATTGGGTCTTATACGACCTAATACCGTGTAAAAGGACTTTCAATAGCTCTTGTGTTGTTGGGCCCCAAGGGTCCTTGGCACTGCTAGTAAAGTCGAGAAGTCAAATGCGAGTCGGGCCAAGGGCCTTTCACATTCACGATAGCCTTGAACGACTCATGGAATTAACGGGGGCCTCGCACCCTCTTTTCTTCTTAGGTTGTGGGGCTATGGGAAGTCAGGGTGCTTGGATTAGGTGAGTGGTATAGACGACGCCCAAGGGATCGTTTGTATAGTTGTAAGCTAGTCATTTTCATTAATGCATGATTATAACAACTCACCACCCAGAACTAATCCGATGTCACCTGGAATCATCGAATACACACGTTGCAATGGTATAATAATATATAAACGCGTAATTTAAAGTATTAGGAAAACATCGGGTTTTCCTAGGGATTTCAACACTCACACCTACGTGATGCATACCAAGTATAACAATTTTTCACACTTATAGAAATAAACAAGCATACTTACGGATCTTCACACTTTTTCTTACTTACAATAATCTTTTCAGAAAATATCGGATTTTCTGGTGGTTTTTCAAAATAATACAAAACATTATGTTTCAAACATTACTTATGAACTCACCAACATTTCATATGTTGACGTTTTTCAAAATACTTGTATTCTCAGGTAACAGGTAAATCGAAGGAAAAATGTACTCAGTGATGTGTTGTTGTTTGTTTAACTAGTATCGAACAATTTACTTTTTGGGAATGTAATGTTTTGAAACAATGTAATAAATGTAAACACTACCAGTTGTAATATTTCAATGCATGGTGATGAATGATGTTATGTTTCATGTATATTCACTGTGATGGTATTCAATTGAGTCACAACAGCCCTCGGACGTTTCCGCCGTCTGGTTCGGGGTGTGACAGGTTGGTATCAGAGCTTTGTTTATAGTGAACTAGCATATCTAGCCACACATTGATATGCAACTATAAACCAAAAGAGGGACTAACACAACTCTGAACAAACCAAGTAAAACACAACAATAAAACACCCTTGCTTGCATTAGGAATAAGAACATAACGCCGAACCAAACAAGATAACGCTAGTATCCCGGTTAACTCAGGACTGTTCTTAGTGGTATCAAGGAGTGGATGTAGCCTGATCAACTACATTCCCTCCAAGGTATAACTAACACATGTTCTGATGAGATTGCAATAGCTAGGGAACCTAAAAACAAACCCCTTTATCACCAAAGAGAGAACGTTTGTTTAGTCTATATCATAGTTGTAGAGTCATAGGAGTAACGATAGTTTATACCTTCCCCCAGTCTTCATGGAGGGAGAGCAGCCGGGTATCCAGTTTCATCAAGTCCTAGTGGCTCACGGGATGCTTGAAGATGAACCATAAGGGAATCCAGAGGAAGCGCACGACGTCGGACCTGACGAATACATAGACACCGACTACGAGTTCGGGGAGACCGACGATGACATCAAGGAAGGACAAGACCCGGACAAATATCACGCCACGTCGTTTGTGGACGAGGCGCAACCAGACCACCCCGCCCCACCAATGAACCCCCCAAGGGAGAACCGCTCTCCCGAAGCTGAGATTGCCGCCCTGCGGCCACAGTTGTACGCCATGGAGGCACGTTCAGTGCGAGCTAAGCACGAGAGGGATGAGGTTATTGGAGACATGACGGAGATGGCTTAGTTACTGGCTCAACATTTCGGCATATGACCCCGCCACTATGTAGGACGCACCACAGAGTGTTAGGGATAGACTTATCTGACTAGGTCATTAGGAACTATGCTATGTACCCCGACTCTATGTTTAAGTGACTACACTACTCATAGAGCCGTTATGCTGTCGAACTAGTGTCACTCATGTATGCTCTTACGAGCAAAATTTTCATGTATCAAATGCGGATAATATTAGTAAACTTTTACGTATTTTGTTATGATATTACAAATTGCTATGTGTTGCGAATCTATGATTGTAAGCTAAATGATAGAAGCACTTAATTCCGTGCCATACACCTAGTCAGTAGGATCACAACCACACGGAAGCCATGTACACTCAACATCTTTCCGTTTCATGACAGAAAGATGCCTCACCGACCTACTCGCGGAAACCCTGGACCAACCCCACCCGAAGTTGACTCAGCCGTATTCCAGGCAGCGGTTTCTGCTGCGGTCACTACAGCGATGGCACAAATTCATCAAGGGAACAATGGAGGAGTCAACGGGCAAGGGGCCGGGATTTCAAACAACGGAATGAATCAAGGACCCACCAAAACATGTACCTACAAGGACTTCACAAACGCCAAACCACGAACCTTTAACGGCACTGGAGGGGTGATCACTCTGAAACAATGGATCGAGAAGGTGGAATCAGTATTTGAGATATGCGACTGTCCGGAGGAAATGAAGGTGAAGTTTGCAGCATGCACTTTCGTTGATCAAGCGCTCACTTGGTGGAACGAACACGTGGAAGCCATGACACTCCCTGTAGCCAACTCCATGTCATGGTCAGAAATGAAAGAAATGCTGATGGCTGAATATTGCCCACGAGGTGAGATTCAGAAAATGGAGCAAGAGTTGTGGAACCTCACTGTGCGGAATGCGGATATCGATGCCTACATATCAAGATTTAGTGAACTATCTCTGTTATGCCCGGGTATGATCACCTCGGAAGGAAAGAAGATCGAGCGATTCATTTGGGGACTAACCTCTCCGATCCAAGGAAACGTGATAGCTGCAAATCCCGAAACTTTCGACAGTGCTAAAAGATTGGCGAAGAAGTTGTATGACCACAACAACAAGAAGGGTGAGAAGCCAGCGGAGACTGAGACCAAAAAGGAAGGTGATGGCAAGATAGGGAAGAACAACAAAAAGATGGGGCGTCAAGGCTCCGAGACTTCTAAGAAGCAGCAGACAGTGGTGGTTAATGCTGCCACCGCGCAAGTCCCAACTACACCACATGCTCCAGCCTCAGCTGCTACAAATGCTCCTAGACCTTATTCTGGTAATCTTCCCAAGTGCAACAAGTGCGGTTTCCATCATAATGGAGAATGCAAGGAGTTGCAGTGCACCAGTTGCAATCGGAAGGGACACACGGCGAGGTACTGCAGGACTTACCCTCCTCAAAATCAACAACAGGGAAGCAACAACAACAACAACCGCAACAAAAACAACATCAATGCTGGGGGAAACAACGCCGGTCCTAGCCACACCTACTATGGGTGCGGAAGGACTGGGCATCTTCATCGCGATTGCCCTAACAACAACAATCCCGGAAATGGAGGAACGAGAAGGGTGTTGGCCATGGGTCAGGGGGAAGCAATTCAGGATCCCGCAGTTGTTACCGGTACGTTTCCCCTAAACCACACTTATGCATGCATCCTATTTGATACCGGAGCGAAGCAAAGCTTTGTGAGCAATACGTTTAAACACCATCTAGAACAACGACCCTAGAAGCTCAATGAAACCTTTACGGTGGAAATGGACAATGGGAAAACAGAATCCACGAGGGAAATCTACATCGGATGTACCCTAACCCTGAACCAACACGTCTTTCGAATAGACTTAATGCCTGTGTTCATTAGGAGTTTCGATGTGATTATTGGCATGGACTGGTTAAGCCTCTACCATGATGAAATTATGTGTCACGAAAAGGCCGTTCGTCTTCGCCTTCCCAATCATGAAACCCTAGTCATTTATGGAGACAAACCTAGCACGAATCTTCGCCTCATCTAGTGCATCCAGGCACAAAAACATCTACGAAAGAAAGATTTGACATTTCTGGCTCACATAGTGGATAAAACCAAGGAAGAGACTAACCTTCAAGATATTCCAGTAGCACGTGAATTTCCAGACGTATTTCCTGAAGATCTTCCTGGAGTACCCCCAGAGAGGCAAGTTGAATTCCGAATTGACCTCGTCCTAGGAGCAACCCCTCTCGCTAAATCGCCCTACCGGCTAGCTCCTGCTAAAATGCAGGAATTGTCCAGTCAACTCAGCGAACTCCTGGACAAGGGATTCATCCGACCTAGTTACTCGCCATGGGGAGCTCCGGTCCTGTTTGTCAAAAAGAAGGACGGATCTTTTAGGATGTGCATCGATTACAGAGAGTTAAATAAACTCACTGTCAAAAATCGTTATCCACTCCCACGAATTGACGATCTATTTGACCAGCTCCAAGGAGCTAGTTAATTCTCTAAGATAGATCTACGGTCCGGATACCATCAACTCAAAGTCCGGGAAGAGGATATTCCTAAAACCGCTTTCCGAACTCGTTACGGACATTATGAATTTGTCGTAATGCCCTTTGGTCTAACAAATGCCCCTGCCGCATTTATGGATCTGATGAACCAAATCTGTCGACCATTCCTCGACAACTTTGTCATCGTTTTCATTGATGACATTCTCGTCTATTCCCGAAGAAAGGAAGAGCATGGCCAACATCTCCGACAAATTCTAGAAACTCTGCGATCAGAAAAGTTGTACGCAAAACTCTCCAAGTGTGAGTTCTGGCTCCGTAGTGTGAACTTCCTAGGTCATGTTGTTAGTCAAGAAGGAATTCATGTGGATCCTTCCAAGGTCAAAGCCGTCGAAGGATGGGCCGTCCCGACAACACCCACGGAAATTCGTCAATTCTTAGGCCTAGCAGGCTACTATAGGAGGTTCATTCAAAACTTCTCTAAGATCACCAAGCCACTTACCTCACTTACACAAAAGGGTGCACCATTCAAATGGACGGACAAACAAGAGGTTGCATTCCGAACCCTGAAGCAAGCCCTCTGTAGTGCCCCGGTACTATCTCTATTGGAGGGAACCGAAGATTTCGTGGTCTACTGTGATGCATCGAATTAGGGCTTAGGTTGCATTCTTATGTAGCGTGGAAGAGTGATAGCTTACGCATCCCGTCAACTAAAGACACACGAAGTGAATTATACAACCCACGATCTGGAATTGGGAGCCGTGGTCTTTGCTCTGAAGATTTGGAGACATTACCTTTATGGTACAAAGTGCACCATCTTCACGGACCACAAAAGTCTCCAGCATATCTTGAATCAAAAAGAGTTGAATATGAGGCAACGAAGATGGGTTGAATTATTAAACGATTACGAGTGTGAAATCAATTACCACCCGGGCAAGGCCAACGTGGTAGCTGACGCATTGAGCTGGAAGGAGTACTCTAATCGTCATGCGAAAACTCTCTCAATAACCATCCAATCCCACCTAACCACTCAGATTGGGGTTGCCCAGTCAGAGGCCATGAAGTCGGAAAATAGAGCAAGCGAAGCATTACGCGGAATGGAGAAGAATCTAGAGGTAAAAGAGGATGGAGTATACTATTTCATGAACCGTATTTGGGTCCCTAAACTCGGAGGATTTAGGGAGGTAGTCATGAAGGAAGCTCACAAGACGCAATACTCCATCCATCCCGGCTCGGACAAGATGTATTTGGATATTAAACAACACTATTGGTGGCCTAACATGAAGGCAGAAATTGCCACCTATGTTGGTAAGTGTCTTACTTGTGCCAAGGTAAAGGTGGAGTACCAGAAGCCCTCAGGATTATTACAGCAACCGGTGATCCCTGAGTGGAAATGGGAAGGGATTTCTATGGATTTTGTGACCAAGCTACCCAAGACGTCGGATGGACTAGACACCATATGGGTAATAGTCGACCGACTGACGAAATCTGCTCATTTCCTGCCAATAAAAGAATCCTACAAGATGGAGAGACTGACGCGTTTATACATTCGAGAAATCGTGAGACTTCATGGAATACCAGTGTCTATTATCTCAGATAGAGATAGTAGATTCACTTCACGTTTTTGGCAATCACTCCAGAAAGCACTCGGAACCCACCTCGACATGAGCACCGCTTATCACCCACAAACAGACGGTCAAAGTGAACGAACTATACAAACGCTCGAAGACATGCTTCGCACATGTGTGATAGACTTTGGGAAGTCTTGGGATACCCACTTACCCTTAGTTGAATTCTCGTATAACAACAGTTACCATTCGAGCATCAAGGTCACTCCTTTCGAAGCACTATACGGGCGTAAGTGTAGATCACCGTTATGTTGGGCTGAGGTGGGCGACACCCAGCTAGCAAAAGCACTCACATCGGACAAGGCGCTGATGGGACTGGAGATCATTCGTGAAACCACGGAAAAGATCGTTAGAATCAGAGCTCGATTACAAGCATCGCGCGACCGAAAAAAGAGCTACGCCAATAAACGGCGAAAGCCCTTAGAATTTCAGGTCGGGGATCGAGTACTGTTAAAAGTCTCACCTTGGAAAGGAGTCATTCGTTTCGGGAAATGGGAAAAACTAAACCCACGATACATTGGACCTTTCCAGATCGTCGCCCGAATAGGTCCAGAGGCATATAAACTGCAACTACCCGCAGAGCTAAATAGTGTACACCCAGTGTTCCGTGTCTCTAATTTAAAGAAGTGTCTATCGGATGAAACACTAGTCATTCCCCTTGACGAGATTGAAATCAACGAGAATCTCCTGTTCGTTGAAGAACCGGTCGAAATTAAGGACAGGGAGGTGAAGCGTACTAAGCAAAGTCACATCCCGATCGTGAAAGTACGGTGGAACGCGAAGCGTGGGCCAGAATTCATGTGGGGACGTGAAGATCAAATGAAGCAAAAGTACCCTCACCTATTCTAGCATTCTCAAATCTAGCTTTCAAAAGAATTTCGGGACGAAATTCCCTCTAACGGGGGGATGATGTCACAATCAGGAATTTTTGTACCTTGTAACTACAATACTTAAGTCAAATTATGAATCCAAAAACATAACAGCATGTATGATGCTTATTCTATGACAACAAAATTGCAATCAAATACACCATACAAGCATTACAAATGGTCAACAAGCAATTGGAAACCCTAGAAGTTCTTGTTTAGGTCCATTTTGGACTAGGACTTCCTTATTGGGCCCAATGGACCAATAAGCTTCCAATTTGACCATCTTGGGCTTAGAACTCATAAATAGGCTCTAATTGGACCCACTTCCGTTTATTTCAACATTTTGGGCCATTTTGGGCCTAGAATGAAATAAATTAATTATATGAACCATTATGGGACATATTTAACCTAATGTAGCCCTAATAGGTCATAAGAATCATATTTATGGTTATTTGGACCAAACACCACTTAACATAACCACGAAAAAGGCTTAAGCATGCAAGGCCCAAATTCTTTTCTGCTCCTCTCAAATTCTCGGCCCAAGCCCATGTAAAAAGGGAGAGTTGACTTTCATGGCCACCTCATTTTTACATTATGGTTTTCCATGCATCTTATCTCATATTTCCATGCACATATCACTTCAAGATCTATCTCTTTCTCTCTCTCTTGCTCTCGGCCGAGTTCAAGCACACACACACACACACATTTCACTCACTCTTCTCTCAAGAAAACTCTCTCATACCTCCTCCATATTTTTGAGATTCAAGGACTTAGCAAGGAGGATTCTTCACAAAAATCATCATCTAGGTAAGTTGATGCTTGAATCCACACTCTAGACTCCTTGTTCTATACAAAAATCTCTTCTTAACTCATATGAAATCATGATCTTGCATCTTAGAACCACCTCAAATTCGAGATCTTCATCAAGGTGTTGCTAGGGCCGAAAATCACCTCACTTTCTTCCTTTTCTTCTTCAAATCAAAACCACAACTCAAGGTGATCTTCATACCCCCTATTTTTCGGTTTTTTAAAAGTTTTGTGGGGGGAGAATACAAGCAAATGTGTAGATCTATGAGTATATGTATGCTTTGTGTGATATTTATGCTTATATATATGTTCTTATGTGATTGTGGTGTTGGTTCTAGTCAAAAAGAGCTTAAAAACCGAGATCTACAATGTTTTGAATGAAATAAGTATAACTTATGTTATTTCATACAAATCAATTCTAGAAAAATAACCAAGTTGGTTAATATGAACATCTTTGGGCTTAAAACCCATTTTTTTGGGCTCAAAATGATAAAAATATAAAACTAAAGGGCCCAAAACGACAAAATACAAATTCTAAAGGTTGAGATGAGTCAAAACAGTTTCAAAAATGTATTTTCTGAAAATTTACTCTTTTGAAGGATAAAATGTGAATTTTTAAACATAATGGGCCAAAAATGAACTTTCCGGCCCAATAAAGCCCAATTTGCGAGATTTTTAATTTAGAGGGGCTGAAACTGCACTTTTCTATAAAACAGGGGACTACTAGTGTACCAAGTTCATTTCAAGGGTTAAAAATACTTTTCAAATTTAAAAGGGACCAAAGAAGCAAAAATTTTCCATTTTGGGTCAAAACTGTAAAAATCGCGAAAATAGAGGTTTCAACCAAGAAAACTTCATTTTGAGGTACTAAAACTGTTTTTCAAGTAAATTTGAACTGAAAAATACCTTTTCAACAAGTTTTGATACTAAAGTGTCAAGAAAAATGGTTTAAGGACTAAAATGGAAATTCTTTTATATAAAGGGTTAAAAGTGTAAATTTTATCCAAGAAGGAGCTTCAAAAAGAAAAATTCTAATGTTTAAACAATAAATCCTTTATGACAAAATACTAGTACCACGACTAATGACGAAATATAATATACCTTCAACACCAAAATCGTTACCAAACGAATTGATTCGGTCTCGAATCAATAACGAATCAAAAATCAATACACGACGATACTTCAATACACACGCGGAAATTACGGGAAGTCAATACACACGTGGGAATTCACCAGACGTCAATATATAAACGCGTAATTTAAAGTATTAGGAAAACATCGGGTTTTCCTAGGGATTTCAACACTCACACCTACGTGATGCATACCAAGTATAACAATTTTTCACACTTATAGAAATAAACAAGCATACTTACGGATCTTCACACTTTTTCTTACTTACAATAATCTTTTCAGAAAATATCGGATTTTCTGGTGGTTTTTCAAAATAATACAAAACATTATGTTTCAAACATTACTTATGAACTCACCAACATTTCATATGTTGACGTTTTTCAAAATACTTGTATTCTCAGGTAACAGGTAAATCGAAGGAAAAATGTACTCAGTGATGTGTTGTTGTTTGTTTAACTAGTATCGAACAATTTACTTTTTGGGAATGTAATGTTTTGAAACAATGTAATAAATGTAAACACTACCAGTTGTAATATTTCAATGCATGGTGATGAATGATGTTATGTTTCATGTATATTCACTGTGATGGTATTCAATTGAGTCACAACAGCCCTCGGACGTTTCCGCCGTCTGGTTCGGGGTGTGACAGGTTGGTATCAGAGCTTTGTTTATAGTGAACTAGCATATCTAGCCACACATTGATATGCAACTATAAACCAAAAGAGGGACTAACACAACTCTGAACAAACCAAGTAAAACACAACAATAAAACACCCTTGCTTGCATTAGGAATAAGAACATAACGCCGAACCAAACAAGATAACGCTAGTATCCCGGTTAACTCAGGACTGTTCTTAGTGGTATCAAGGAGTGGATGTAGCCTGATCAACTACATTCCCTCCAAGGTATAACTAACACATGTTCTGATGAGATTGCAATAGCTAGGGAACCTAAAAACAAACCCCTTTATCACCAAAGAGAGAACGTTTGTTTAGTCTATATCATAGTTGTAGAGTCATAGGAGTAACGATAGTTTATACCTTCCCCCAGTCTTCATGGAGGGAGAGCAGCCGGGTATCCAGTTTCATCAAGTCCTAGTGGCTCACGGGATGCTTGAAGATGAACCATAAGGGAATCCAGAGGAAGCGCACGACGTCGGACCTGACGAATACATAGACACCGACTACGAGTTCGGGGAGACCGACGATGACATCAAGGAAGGACAAGACCCGGACAAATATCACGCCACGTCGTTTGTGGACGAGGCGCAACCAGACCACCCCGCCCCACCAATGAACCCCCCAAGGGAGAACCGCTCTCCCGAAGCTGAGATTGCCGCCCTGCGGCCACAGTTGTACGCCATGGAGGCACGTTCAGTGCGAGCTAATCACGAGAGGGATGAGGTTATTGGAGACATGACGGAGATGGCTTAGTTACTGGCTCAACATTTCGGCATATGACCCCGCCACTATGTAGGACGCACCACAGAGTGTTAGGGATAGACTTATCTGACTAGGTCATTAGGAACTATGCTATGTACCCCGACTCTATGTTTAAGTGACTACACTACTCATAGAGTCGTTATGCTGTCGAACTAGTGTCACTCATGTATGCTCTTACGAGCAAAATTTTCATGTATCAAATGCGGATAATATTAGTAAACTTTTACATGTTTTGTTATGATATTACAAATTGCTATGTGTTGCGAATCTATGATTGTAAGCTAAATGATAGAAGCACTTAATTCCGTGCCATACACCTAGTCAGTAGGATCACAACCACACGGAAGCCATGTACACTCAACATCTTTCCGTTTCATGACAGAAAGATGCCTCACCGACCTACTCGCGGAAACCCTGGACCAACCCCACCCGAAGTTGACTCAGCCGTATTCCAGGCAGCGGTTTCTGCTGCGGTCACTACAGCGATGGCACAAATTCATCAAGGGAACAATGGAGGAGTCAACGGGCAAGGGGCCAGGAGTTCAAACAACGGAATGAATCAAGGACCCACCAAAACATGTACCTACAAGGACTTCACAAACGCCAAACCACGAACCTTTAACGGCACTGGAGGGGTGATCACTCTGAAACGATGGATCGAGAAGGTGGAATCAGTATTTGAGATATGCGACTGTCCGGAGGAAATGAAGGTGAAGTTTGCAGCATGCACTTTCGTTGATCAAGCGCTCACTTGGTGGAACGGACACGTGGAAGCCATGACACTCCCTGTAGCCAACTCCATGTCGTGGTCAGAAATGAAAGAAATGCTGATGGCTGAATATTGCCCACGAGGTGAGATTCAGAAAATGGAGCAAGAGTTGTGGAACCTCACTATGCAGAATGCGGATATCGATGCCTACATATCAAGATTTAGTGAACTATCTCTGTTATGCCCGGGTATGATCACCTCGGAAGGAAAGAAGATCGAGCGATTCATTTGGGGACTAACCTCTCCGATCCAAGGAAACGTGATAGCTGCAAATCCCGAAACTTTCGACAGTGCTAAAAGATTGGCGAAGAAGTTGTATGACCACAACAACAAGAAGGGTGAGAAGCCAGCGGAGACTGAGGCCAAAAAGGAAGGTGATGGCAAGATAGGGAAGAACAACAAAAAGATGGGGCGTCAAGGCTCCGAGACTTCTAAGAAGCAGCAGACAGTGGTGGTTAATGCTGCCACCGCGCAAGTCCCAACTACACCACATGCTCCAGCCTCAGCTGCTACAAATGCTCCTAGACCTTATTCTGGTAATCTTCCCAAGTGCAACAAGTGCGGTTTCCATCATAATGGAGAATGCAAGGAGTTGCAGTGCACCAGTTGCAATCGGAAGGGACACACGGCGAGGTACTGCAGGACTTACCCTCCTCAAAATCAACAACAGGGAAGCAACAACAACAACAACCGCAACAAAAACAACATCAATGCTGGGGGAAACAACGCCGGTCCTAGCCACACCTACTATGGGTGCGGAAGGACTGGGCATCTTCATCGCGATTGCCCTAACAACAACAATCCCGGAAATGGAGGAACGAGAAGGGTGTTGGCCATGGGTCAAGGGGAAGCAATTCAGGATCCCGCAGTTGTTACCGGTACGTTTCCCCTAAACCACACTTATGCATGCATCCTATTTGATACCGGAGCGAAGCAAAGCTTTGTGAGCAATACGTTTAAACACCATCTAGAACAACGACCCTAGAAGCTCAATGAAACCTTTACGGTGGAAATGGACAATGGGAAAACAGAATCCACGAGGGAAATCTACATCGGATGTACCCTAACCCTGAACCAACACGTCTTTCGAATAGACTTAATGCCTGTGTTCATTAGGAGTTTCGATGTGATTATTGGCATGGACTGGTTAAGCCTCTACCATGATGAAATTATGTGTCACGAAAAGGCCGTTCGTCTTCGCCTTCCCAATCATGAAACCCTAGTCATTTATGGAGACAAACCTAGCACGAATCTTCGCCTCATCTAGTGCATCCAGGCACAAAAACATCTACGAAAGAAAGATTTGACATTTCTGGCTCACATAGTGGATAAAACCAAGGAAGAGACTAACCTTCAAGATATTCCAGTAGCACGTGAATTTCCAGACGTATTTCCTGAAGATCTTCCTGGAGTACCCCCAGAGAGGCAAGTTGAATTCCGAATTGACCTCGTCCTAGGAGCAACCCCTCTCGCTAAATCGCCCTACCGGCTAGCTCCTGCTAAAATGCAGGAATTGTCCAGTCAACTCAGCGAACTCCTGGACAAGGGATTCATCAGACCTAGTTACTCGCCAGAAAGTGTTTGGCCAAAGGATGTACATTGTATCTAGCATTTGTGATTGATGCAAAGAAGGAGAACAAGGAGATGCAGAGCATTCCCTTCGTGTGTGATTATCCAGAAATATTTCCCGAAGATCTTCCCGGATTACTGCCTGATAGACAAGTGGAGTTTAGAATAGACTTGTTACCAAGGACAACGCCAATAGCAAAAGCACTTTACCGACTAGCACCGACGGAGATGAAGGAGCTGATGATGCAACTTCAGGAGTTATTGGACAAAGGTTTCATTAGACCTAGTTCATCGCCTTGGGGAGCTCCGTTGTTATTCGTAAAGAAGAAAGACGGGAGCATGAGGATGTACATTGATTACAGAGAGCTGAATAAAGCAACGATAAAGAATAGATACCCGTTGCCAAGGATTGATGACCTGTTTGATCAATTGCATGGTTCGAGCTATTTCTCGAAGATCGATCTAAGGTCAGGATATCATCAGCTAAAAGTAAGAGAGCAAGATATCGAGAAGACTGCATTCAAAACTAGATATGGACACTACGAGTTCTTGGTTATGTCGTTTGGACTAACCAATGCTCCAGCAACATTCATGGATTTAAAGAACGGGGTTTGTAATCCATTCCTTGATAAATTTGTGATAGTATTCATAGATGACATTCTGATTTACTCGAAAAGCCAAGAGGAGCATGGCAAACACTTGGTAGAAGTGTTAGAAGTTTTGAAGAAGGAGAAGTTATATGCAAAGTTCTCCAAGTGTGATTTTTGGATTCAAGAAGTCCAATTCTTAGGTCACATGGTCAACCAAGAAGAGATAATGGTTGATCCAGCAAAGATTGAAGCTGTGATGAAGTGGGAACAACCGAAAAGTCCCACGGAGATCCGAAGCTTTTTAGGATTAGTCGGATATTACCAAAGGTTTATCCAAGGCTTTTCTTCGATCGCTAGTCCATTGACAGCTTTGACCCACAAAGGAGCTACTTATGCTTGGAATGATAAGCATAAAGAAGCATTCGAGAAGCTAAAGAAGAAACTATGCGAGGCACCGATACTTTCTCTACCCGATGGAGTTGAAGACTTTGCTATTTATAGCGATGCGTCTGGGGTTGGATTGGGTTGTGTTTTGACCCAAAGAGATAAGGTGATCGCATATGTGTCTCGACAATTGAAAGAGCATGAAAAGAACTAACCGACTTATAATTTAGAGTTGGCAGTTGTATTTTTCGCTCTGAAGATATGGAGGCATTACCTCTATGGCACGAAGTGCAAACTTCTCACTAATCATAAGAGTCTCCAATATCTCTTTAATCAGAAAGAATTGAATATGAGGAAACGACGTTGGCTAGAGTTACTTAAGGACTACGATTGTGAGATACTTTACCACCCCGGTAAAGCAAATGTTGTTGTTGATGCTCTCAGTCGGAAAGTCAATCTTGAAAGGAAAAGGCCAAGAGCATTGAGAATTGAAGTTGTCTCAACCATTGTGGAAAGTATAAAGAAAGCTCAAGAGGAAGCTTTTGAGAAGAATGACCGAAAGGGGGAACGTTTGGGCAAAACATTGGTGTTCGGTATAAACAGTCATGGACTGAAGGTGTTCCAAGATCGGATTTGGATACCTAAGACAGGAGGAGTCAGAGATCTTCTGATGGAAGAAGCTCACAAGACCATGTACTCGATTCATCCCGGTAGCACTAAAATGTATAGGGACCTGAAACCCTACTACTGGTGGCCAACGATGAAGCTTGATGTTGCAAGGTATGTGGCCGAGTGTGTGACTTGTGCGAGAGTCAAGACACAACATCAAAAACCATATGGGAGTTTAGAACCTTTACTTGTGCCTATGGGTAAATGAGAAGACATCTCTATGGATTTTGTCACTAAACTACCCAAAACAAAGAATGGTCATGACATGATTTGGGTGGTCGTTGATCGATTCACTAAGAGTGCGCATTTCATAGCAGCCAAGGAGAAATGGTCTATGGAAAAGCTTGCGAATTCTTACGTGAAGGAAATAGTGAGGCTTCACGGTGTTCCGTTAACGATTGTGTCAGATCGTGACAGCCGTTTCACCTCGCGATTTTGGAAAAGTCTACAAGAGGAATTGGGTACCAAGTTGTGTTTAAGTACAGCTTACCATCCATAGACTAATGGTCAGAGCGAACGGACGATACAAACACTTGAAGATATGCTGAGAGCATGTACCCTGGAATTCCAAGGTAATTGGGATGAACATTTACCTTTGGTAGAATTTTCCTACAATAATAGTTTCCACCCGAGTATTAAGATGGCACCTTATCAAGCTTTGTATGGACAGAAGTGTCGTACGCCGTCTTGTTGGCTTGAGGCTGGGGAAAAGCAGTTTATGGGACCAGAGATAGTCCATCAAACTGCTGAAAAGTTGAAAATAATTAGGGAAAGAATGTTAGCAGCTCAGGATCGTCAAAAGAGCTATGCTGACAACAAGAGAAGACCAATGACTTTTGAAGTTGGAGATTCGGTTTTGCTTAAAGTCTCGCCGTGGATGGGACTTATAAGATTTGGTAAAATGGGAAAATTAAGTCCAAGGTTTATTGGACCGTTTAAAGTTCTTCATAGGATTGGGAACCAAGCTTACAAGCTCGAACTACCAGAAGAACTGAATGGAATTCATAACACTTTTCATGTGTGTTATTTATGGAAGTTCACGGGAGAAGTTCCCGACACGATTCCACTTTCAGAGTTGAGAATCGATGAGAACAAAATGTTGATTGAAGAACCAGAGGCAATCGTTGACCGAAAGACTAAGAAGTTACGACGCAAGATGGTCAAGTTGGTGCTTGTCCGATGGAAACACACGAATGGGCCGAATCTCACATGGGAGACGGAGAGTGACATGATGGGTCGCTATCCGCATTTGTTTGTTGATGTGTGATTCCGGGGACAGAATCATTCTAAGGTGGAGAGAATTGTAACGCCTTTGTTTATGGTCTTGTCATTAACGTTGATGTAATAGTCTAGGTTAACCTTTATAACCCGTTTTGAAATAATAGAAGTGTATTATTTGAGTATTATGTGTTTTGTGCTTAATTGTGTGTCTTAATGTAATTGAGAATAAAAATAAGCGTCAAAATAAAATTTTATATAAAGCTGATATCTATGTATAATGTTGTAGTAGTTGAAACGAGGTTTCCGAATATATAATGAATGTTGAAATCCGAGTTATAACGAAGAAGTTATGATCTGTCGAAGTTTCGCAATGGAACCGACAATGCTGAATGACGTAAAAAGTGAAATTTACGTTAGAGCGATATTTAGCCCTAGTGATCTAAGCGAAAGTCATAGAGTTCGTTAAACCGAGAGCGTGCATAAAAAGAACACCCAAATCTGACTTCGTATGAGGAAGTTATGATTTTTCTAAGTTTCAACTTAGCAGTATGCAGCCCGAATACTCGATTTGAGACCGAGTGGTTTTTAGCCGAAACAATCTAAATGAGAATCAAAGATCTCGTTAATAGTAGTAAAACAATAAAAAGATAGGAGAAAACGGACGTCGGATGAAGAAGTTATGAATTTATAACGGAACTTTCCTGTCCCGGTCTACTAAAAATAAATAATAAACATAAATTCAAAATTAGCCGACAGAGTCTAAACGAAAGTTGTAGAGCGTAGTCTCACCTATGCGGGGATATAAAGAACGTCGAAAACGGAGTTCGTATGAGGAAGATATGAATTTTTGAAGTTTATTAAATATTTTCGATATTTAATTTAAATATAAAATAACCGATATTATCCAGGGGGAGTCAGCGATCCTATCCTCATTACGCCCAGCGTAAATCGAAGTTCCAGCCCCCTATAAAAGGATGTCGAGGGCAGCCGAGTTCTTTGCTCATTTCTTTCCTTTCTCTCGCGTTTTTGCATCGTTTTTCGTGCAAGAATTATCCTGAAGCCCCGGTATCAATCCCGAGCCCCGAAGCAAGTCCCGAAGCCCCGAAGATCTCAAGAAGTGCAATTCCCAAGCCGAAGCTCTGCTCGCGAGAAGCCCGGTTTTTGTGAAGATCTTCCAGATCTACCGAAGAATACTACTTCTACAAGTCGTAGTGTTGTTCGATCATCTTCTGATCAAGTGAGTGTGTAGTTAATTTCTTCTAAATACATAACTATGAAGTATTTTATACGATATACGTGTTATGTGTATATTTTGTTGTTATAAGTGTGAATGTATATTCACTTTCTTCTATCTCATAGATCTGATTTATTCTCTATGAAATATGTGTTATGTGTGTGTGTGTGCCTCATCTGCTATATGGAATATGTATTAAATGAGAATGCTATACAGGTTTTAAACTATGTATAAAAATATATATTTTTATCTACTATTATGTTGGGTAGAACATGGGTAGATAGTTGATGTGTGATAAACAGATGAGAGGCCTCGATGTTGTTGTTGTTGATCTAGTTATTCAGCGGAGTATGGATAACGACCACAGACTCTTTCTAGACAGTCGTGTGGAATGCTAGCAGGTTCATAACCTGTAGGTATTGTGAACGATGTGTTCACCGGTGTAATCTATCCCCCTCATGGTTGCCTTTAGGATATCTGTTGTTGAGGAAACCCTTAGCAGTAATGTCCGTCCCGATGAAAATCCTAGATTAGGTCCCTTGAGATAGATGTTGTTTTAGGGACATAAAGTGAGGATAACGGGAATGGGTAATCGGGTTATTGTTGGTTGGTGAAATTAAATATAATTATTTATTGTGGGTTGAAAACCCTATATGCTCACCAGGCTCCCAAGCCTGACCCACTCAGTTTATTTGTATTACAGGAAGTGGCACAAGGGCATAAGATGGATGAATCATCGAGTTGTTTTGTTTACAAGTCTGTATATGTATATATTTTTTGAATGACTTGTAATGTTATTGTTTATGCTTTATGGTCTGTATCGGAACATGACATCCCGAGTTTTGATTATATAATGAAAATGCATCTCTTGATGAAATTCTTTGATAAATATTATTTTATCATATTTTGTTTTGGGAACAAATTCCGGAACTCTTTTAAATCAAAAGGATTTACTCTGAAATTATTTTAAAAAGCATAAATGAAATCAGTCTTTTCTGGCTGTGATTTTGGGATGTCACACCTTCCAATGCTGCCACTGAACCTGCACCAAGGACACCTCCTTATTTCTCAAAACCTTGATTCTCCGATCCCGAATCACAATTGGCCTTTCAACATAATTCAGGCTCGCATCCACCTGAATATCCTCTAACGGTTCCTCCGCCGATTCATCGGCAATACACTTCCTCAACTGAGTCACGTGGAAGGTATCATGAATCTGACTCAACTCCGCAGGTAACTCCAAATGATACACTACCCTGCCTACCCTCGCAATCACCCGGAATGGACCAATATACCGAGGCCCCAACTTGCCTCTCTTCCTTAACTGGATCACACCTTTCCAAGGTGACACCTTCAGGAGAACGAAATCACCAACCTGGAACTCGATCTCCGAGCGACGCCTATCCGCGTAGCTCTTCTGACGACTCTGAGGCGACAGCAACCTCTGCCTGACCTGTTGTATCTGCTCAGTCGTCTGAAGCACTATCTATGTGCTACCCATTACCCGCTGTCCTACCTCTCCCCAACAGATGGGAGTTCGACACTTCCTCCCATACAACAACTCGAAGGGAGGCATACCAATGCTCTAATGGTGGCTGTTGTTATACGAAAACTCATCCAAAGGTAGATATGTGTCCCAACTCCCTCCGAAATCCAACACACATGCCCAAAGAATGTCCTCGAGCGTCTAAATCGTCCGGTCACTCTTTCCGTCCGTCTGTGGGTGGTAAGTGGTACTGAAATGCAGCTTAGTACCCAACTCCTCATGGAACTTCTTCTAGAATCTGGAAGTGAAACGCACATCTCGATCTGACACAATCAAGATCGGTACACCATGCCACGATACCACCTCCCTCACATACACCTCTGCCAGCCTCTCCGTGGAAGAGCTCTCGCTGATAGCATGAAAATGAGCGCTCTTTGTCAGCCAGTTAACGATCACCCAAATTGCATCAACGCCTCTCGCAGTCCTAGGAAATTTGGTGATAAAATCCATGGAAATTTGTTCCCACTTCCAATGGGGAACCTCAAGCGGTTGCAACTTGCCATGTGGACACTGGTGCTCGGCCTTAACCCTGCGACAGGTCAAGCACCTCTCTACCAACCACGCCACATCCCTCTTCATACAGGGCCACCAATAGTCTCTTTTCAGGTCCAAATACATCTTAGTGGCCCCGGGATGGATCAAAAACCTCGACCTGTGCGCCTCCTCCATCAACATGGCACGTGCTCCGCCCTCAAATGGCACCCAAATCCGGCCCTGGAAGGTCATAAGCCCCCGGCTATCGGCAATGAACTCAGATATCTGTCCAATCACCCGCTCTCGCTTGCGGTTCTCCGATCTCATGGCCTCTACCTGGGCCTCCCGAATGGTGTCCAACACCGGAGTCATCACTGTCAACCTCAGACAAACATCTTGCATAGGGTCACTCTCTGCCCTGCGACTCAAGGCATCGGCTACCACGTTAGCCTTGCCCGGGTGGTACAGGATCTCACACACATAATCCTTTACCACGTCCAACCATCTCCTCTTACGCATGTTCAGGTTGGGCTGATCTATCAAATACTTCAAGATCTTGTGGTCCGTGTATATGGTACACTGAACCCCATACAAATAGTGACGCCAAATCTTGAGGGCGAACACCACAGCCCCCAACTCCAGATCATGAGTAGGATACCTCGTATCATGTGGCTTTAGCTGCCTCGATGCGTATGCTATCACATGTCCTCTTTGCATCAGCACCGCACTCAGTCTCGATATCAACGCGTCACAATATACCACAAAGTCCTCCATTCCCTCCGGAAGGGCCAACACTGGGGCTTCGCACAATCTCTGGCAGACTGTCTCGAATGAGGCCTACTGCTCTGGGCCCCAACTGAAAGTCACGCCCTTCCGGGTTAGTCTGGTGAGAGGAACAGCAATCCTGGAGAAATCTTGGATGAATATCCGATAATAACCAGCCAACCCCAGGAAACTCCTGATCTCCGAAGGGGATCTCGGCACCTCCTAACTCATCACCACCTCAATCTTGGCTGGATCGACCAATATCCCATTCTGGTTGACGAGGTGTCCTATAAACTGGACCTCTCACAACCAGAAATCGCACTTGGAGAATTTGGCGTAAAGCCTCTCCGATCTCAGAACTTCGAGGATCTCCCTCAAATGCTCATCATGCTACTCTCTGGATCTCGAATACACCAATATATCATCAATGAACACAATCACCGAACGATCCAACATCGGCCTGCACACCCTGTTCATGAGATCCATGAAAGCTGCCAGTGCATTGGTGAGCCCGAAAGGCATCACCACGAACTCGTAACGCCCGTAACGAGTCTTGAACATTGTCTTTTGGATATCCTCATCACGCACCCTCATCTGATGATATCCATACCTCAAATCAATCTTGGAGAACCAAGACACTCCGTGCAACTGATCGAACAAATCATCGATCCTCGGTAAGGGGCAACGGTTCTTGACCGTCAGCTTGTTCAACTCCCGGTAATCAATGCACATCCAATGTGAACCATCCTTTTTCTTGACAAAAAGGATCGGCGCTCCCCACGGCGAGCTACTTGGCCGTATAAACCCCTTTCCCACTCACGCATTATCAGAACCTCATCGACCGACGTCGGTCTCTCTGCACCTACCCTCGTATCCACCACATAAGCCACAAACCCATTACAGCCCTGCTGTAGACTCTGCCTCGCTCTTGCTGCTGAACAAAATGCTGACCCAGAATGGGTACCCTCGCCATAAACCGTAAGAACTCCCCCACTAGGGTCATGTATGGTCACCAGCTGTCGCTCGCAGTCGATAACCACTCCAAATCTGCTCAACCAGTCTATGCCCACGATGACACAGACATCTCCCATAGCAATCGGGACCAAATCAATCAGAAACTCCACGCTGAAGATCTCGAGTACACATCATCGAATGACATCAGTGGCATACACTACTCTCTCGTCAGATATGGAAACTCGCAAAGGTCGACTCAACGCCTCTCGAAGAATACTGATGTGCTGACTAAAGGCTAACGACACAAAAGACCGACTTGCACCCGAGTCAAATAACACCAAAGCAGGTCACACAAGTAATGTAACTATGCATATCACAATATAAGCATAACACCACAAACTCAAAATAAACAGATGAAAGAATACATACCAGCCACAACATCGGGTGCTGCGCGGACCTCCTCCGTTGTTAACTAGAAGGCTCTCCCGCGAGCCTTCGCTGCCTCGGCCTTCACCGGCCGACCCTCCGTAGCTCGAACAGCAGTAGGGACAGATTATTGAGAAGCTCCCTGAGCTGACCCTCGTAACTACGGACACTCGGCCTTCCGGTGTCCGCTCTGGTTGCAGTGAAAACACACTACAAATCCCTTGGGGCAATCCTTGGCCATGTTCCCCTCCTTACTACACTTGTAGCAAGACCTTGCTCTGCACACCCCCTCACGAATCTTGTCGCACTTGCCACAAGTGTGTCCCTTCTGGTTCCCTGATCTCGAATCGGCGGGCTTAGCCCGCTTGGCAGCCGGCTGGGACTATGCGGGTCGCCGATCCCTCCCCTGAAACTCCGCTTCCTCCGAAGCCCGAGTCTCTAGCTCAATCTCCCTCTTCCGGGCATTTGCCTGAAGCTCGGCAAATGTCCAGTACGTCGAGTTCGCCACAAACTCGCGGATGTCTCTCCTCAAAATACTCAAATACCGACTCATACGTGCCTGCTCGAAAGACATGTGCTCAGGGAAAAACAGCGCCCTCTCATGAAACATCCTAGTGATCACAGTAACAGACTCAGTACCCTGCTTTAGGGTTAAGAACTCCTGGGCCAAACGCTCCCTTTCCACCGGGGGAACGTACTCATCACGAAATATAGCGGTGAACCTCTCCCAGGTCACCGCAGCAAGCTCTGCAGCAGAATAGTGCGCTACCACAAACTTCCACCAGTCCTTCGCCCCCAAGTGAAGCTGGTTCAGCGCGAACCGAACTCTCAGATGCTCCGGACATGAACATGTGTAGAAGCACCCCTCAATGTCAGAGATCCACCTCATTGCGGCTATTGGATCCTGAGTCCCATCAAACTCTGGTGGCTTCGTGTTGCTGAACTCCCGGTACAGCAACGCGTCTCCCCCCTACGGCCTGGCAGCAGCAACGGCTGCAGTGGCTGCAGCAACAACAGCATCAGTAAGAGCAGCATACCGCTCATCAAAAGTCTCAATCAATGTGTTCTTGATAGACCCGAACATCTCTAAAATCTCAGTGCGGATGGCAGCAGCCACCTCATCATGAATCATCTGGCAGAGCTACTCATCGCTCACACCCTCCTCGCTAGTCCCTGGCTTGTGGCGTGTCCCAACCATAATGTCTCTCTGAAATACAACACAAGATATCAGAGACTCGCTCGAGCGTACACACACTCGATATCCCATTCCTACTTGATCCCTGGTACCCTAAGGATTCTTTCTTGGGCTGCGCACTGATCTGGTGTCTTCGGTAGTATGGGCCCAATACTACCATCTACACTGCATCGGTATTCACCCCAAGTCCTCCTCCTAGGATCCCAACTCCCAAGTACTCTACTCTCTCTATACATAGTCTACTCTCTAGCAGATCTCTCATAAGCTCCTCGCTACTATCCATTCACTCTCAAGCATCTCCTAGCAGCAAAACCCCTAGGCTAAGGCATCATAAATCAGGCCTCTCTAGTCCTAATAAGAATACCTAGTCTACTCTAGCATGCATATCATAACATATCTCATAACTCAAAATGTAAGGGTATTTTGGGAAATCACCGTTTGGGTGTTGGCTGATCGTACACACTGCTCTGCTCTGCTCTTTCAAAAAAAATTTACTCTTGAGAAAAATTTTGTGAATTTTATTTTGAAAATCCCTCAAATCCTCAGTTTAAGTTCAGATACGCCCAAAGGTGCACCCGAATCCCTCAAACCAAGGCTCTGATACCAACTTGTAACACCCAAATTTTCAAATAATTTTTCACAATTTTCAAATATACTTTCATTCATAAAATAATAATAAACATAGTGTATCCACTGCCATCATAGAAAAACATATCCCAGAATCATATAAAAAAAGCTCCATGAGTGTGTACAGATCATGCTGATGCCTTCCCGCGATCATAACTAGTACCTGAAACACATACACAAAACTCCGTAATCATAAATGCTTAGTGAGTTCCCCAAAATACTACATAAACACATATAAGCCACTCAAGGCTGTAACTCCGATGACCCTCCGGTTGAATATCTCTATGGGACCCTCTTGGTCCCATAACTCTGTGGACCCACTGGTCCTAACTCTGTAAACTCTAAATCATGCATATCCCATATCACATAGAATCACAACACATAAATAGCATACAAGGTACACTATCACATAGCTCTGATTACCACTCTAGGTAAAGTATACTGAGAAGACTCACCTCGGGAATCTCGGTAAAATCTCGATATCAGAATACTGCCCTAGCCTCCGCCTAATCACAATAACAAATTTCACTAAATAAATGTCTCTTCATATTTTGGATATTCTCTCATACAAATCCCTAGAAGGGTAAAACACCATTCTACCCCTCTACAGGCCCGACGCCCATTTGTTGACAAACCCTAAAAGTTAACCCAAAAGTCAATTGTCCATTTTGACCAGACACATCGAGTGCATACGACGACTCGGCGAGTCCCATCGTCCCCACATACTCTTCCTTTTCTAAGCCTCACTCGACTCATTGAGTCACCCCTCAACTCACCGGGTCACCACTGGAGTCAGACCCCGGAGCAACCCGGTCCGACTCATCGAGTCTACATATGGACTCGGCGAGTTTCCTCCATGGACTTGCTCATACAACCTCCTGAGGTTAGATCTGCTTAGCCAAATCATATATCTAACCCTTAAACACTCAAAAGTCATGTAAAGGTGCAACCTTTATGTGCATGCAACCCAAATCAAGCCTCAAATGGAGAAATAACACTAGAAATGGCAACCTAGTCTCCAATTGCTTATTTGCTTGCAAAAAGCTAGAAGGTAATGACTCTAGGGACCTCTCATGGTCCAGATCTGATGTCATAATCCCAAAGAGGACCTTATATTCACTAGATCTTTCATAAAAATGAGGGTAAAAACCCTAAAATCAAGAAATCCAACCAATATAACACAAAATGGAAAGTATTATACCTCCAAAGATGATATCACGAGATGATTAGCTCAGATCCAGTCCCCTTCACACTCGAGATTTGTGCTCCTATCTTCCTTCAAGCAAAACCACACAAAAAGATGAAGAAATAGCCTCCTCTTGCCCTCAAACTCACTATCTCGGCTCTCTAGGGTTTCTCTGGAACAAGGTGGCCGCAAATAAAGGCCATAAAGATCTTTAAATAGGCTCCCAAACCCGGGGATTAGGGTTTTCCTAATCAGCACCGACTCGGCGAGTCGGGTCCCAACTCGTCGAGTCCGTTCGCGAAAATGTGCCAAGAGATCAAACTCTACTCGACGAGTTGAGGCATCAACTCGTCGAGTTCCTCAATAAAACAATAAATAAATAATTAAATTAACATACCCGAATTCAGGATGTTACATCTGACAACCCTTGTTAGGATGTAATGCGGATAACAAGCAAAACTATAAGCACACAAAGACACAATATTTACGTGGTTCGGTCAAGGTGACCTATGTCCACGAGCATGAAGGGAGTATTCTTTATTTTAGAGTTCTTAAATATAGGTTACAAGTATATTTCACCAGAGATTCATCCTACTCACTAAGGATACAAGATACAAGACACAAGACACTTCAAATGACTCTACATGCATCCCTATTTATACTTGAGGGATCAGACCTAAAACCCTAATGGGCCAAGCCCATTGGACCATGGGCCCATGAATGGACGAAACCAATCATATTTTTCCATGCAAAATCTTCTAAAACATTCTTCCATGTCATACAACCCATGAGCATCAATAACACACATGATGGAGCACCTGGTACTATAGTGGAGCATCATGATGTACAAGTGGCGCATCATGAACCCTAATGGCCCAAAATCCATCACGGTGGCACAACATGGTGTAAACCTTGAGCAATACCAACTTCTGAGCATCCTTCAACAATATTGAGCATCATAGAGGACTTCATAGCATACTTGGCACATCAAGGATACCATGCCTCATCAAGGAACCAAAATGGCCCATCTTGCACCATGATGGCACAAGATGTGAAAGGATGGCGCAACAGGCATCAAGAGTGGCACAAAAACATTTAGGTTGGAGAAACATCATCACCCTAGCACAACAAGAACCTACTTGGCGCAACAAGGTTTGTTCACAGTACAAGAGGGACTCTCCATTACATAAGAGGGATATACTTGGCTCAAGAAGGAATGTCGTTGGTGCAACAACATCCTTCTTAGCCCAACACTTCATTATTTGGCGCAACAAGTTCCTTTTTTGCTCCATATCACTCTGAAGTGCTCCAAACCCCCTTCTATATGATCCGCTCCTTTGGCACTTGATCCGTTCCTTTGTTAGACAATCCATTCCCTTCTTAGATGATTTGTTCCTTTGTCACATGCTCCATGAACCCCAAGTGATCCATCGCATTCCAAGTTCTCCAAACGCTCCATGAACATGATCCAAATGCTTGATTCATATTTAACACGCACCGGAAGAGTTAGTGTATTGTGGGTCAGTTGGCTTCCTTCGATTATGATAGTCGTGGGTTGTTGACTCTTCATCAAAGGGTATAGATTATGTATTGTGGCGGTGTGCATGAGGTTCTAATGGAGGAGGTGCACAAGTATAGGTTCTCCATTCATCCCAGGGTGACGAAGATGTATAGGGATCTTCATCCTGATTATTGGTTGTAACATCCAGATTTCCAGGTATATTATTTTTTTTATTTATTTTTGGAGTTTGTGGAGGAACTCGGCGAGTTGGAGCCAAGACTCGCCTATTAGAGTCGCAGATGTTCATCCGGGTTCACGTCCGGACTCGGCGAGTCCACACTGTTTAATGAAACCCTAATCCTCCGGGTTTGCAGCCTATTTAAGGGCACTTATAGCCTCCCGTTGTGGCAACCAGTCCCTTGAGAGAACCCTAAGTGAGCCAAATCGTTGTGAGGAAGAAGAAGTCACTTTTGATCCTTGTACCTTTGGTTTAGCAAGAAGGAGGTGACCAAGAGCAAAGAGGAGGTGCGATTCTAGCAGTTCCAGAGTTCAGAGACTTCATTTTGAGGTAATAGTTCGAACCTCCTTCAGTTTTGGAGTTGATCATTAGAGTTAGGGTTTTCTAACCCCTTTGGAGAGTGATTATGTGGAGCAAATGGTCCCTCTTCGAGTTTGTGCCTTGGATCTGGACTCAAAGAGGTCCAGAGACCTTAACCCTTGGACCTTTATGGATCAGTTTGGGGTTATTGGACTTATGTTGCCATTTTTGGGACTAAATCTCCTTTTGATGCCTTGTTGTTGTTATACAAGCATCAAGTTTCAGACTTTACGTGACATTCATGCTTGGGAAGGCTAGATCTATGGTTTAGGGAAACAGATCTGACCTCAGGAGGCCAGTAGAGTTTGTGCATGGCATGAACTCACCGAGCTGTTCTTGGGACTCGGCGAGTAGGGTTAGGGTTTCACGTAAATTGCTCAGTGAGTAGACTTGCCGAGTTGGGGGATGACTCAGTGAGTCAGAAGGGGGTTAGAGGACTGGAGTTCAAGGCGGTACTCGCCGAGTTGTTCTTGAGACTCGGCGAGTTAGGTTGGGGTGGCCCCACGATTCATGCCTGGTATGACTCGTCGAGCATAGGGAGGGACTCGGCGTGCCAAGCGGGGGAAAGTGTTAGAGAACATGGGTGAACTCGCCGAGTCACCAGGGTGCACTCGGCGAGTAGGGTCAAAGTGTGACCATTGACTTTTAGGGTTTGGTCAGCAATGGAGTACTTGTGTCGAGGGGGGGGGTAAAATAGTCTGTTACCCTTCTAAGGGTGCCAATGGCAGGTTGAGTCTAGTCTCGAGAGTTATATTTATAAGAGCATTTACTTTATGTGAATAGGCGGAGACTAGGCAATATTTCTACAGAGTTAGAGATCTACCGAGACGCCTGAGGTGAGTCTTCTCACTATACTTTACCTAGTGTGGTAACAGAATTGTGTGACAGTGTATCTTAGAGTTATTTGCTAGTGTATTTGCATGTTATTTATGTGTTGTGATTTATTGTATGTGATATGCATGATTTGGAGTTTACAGAGTAGGACCAGTGGGTCCATAGAGTTAGGACCTTCGGGTCCATAGAGTTAGGGCCAGAGGGCCCACAGAGAGTTGGGGCTGGAGGGTTCCACTGAGACACATTGACCAGAGGGTCAATAGAGTTATAGCCTCGAGTGGCTAATATATGTTAGAGTGGTATTTTGGGGAACTCACTAAGCTTATGCTTATAGTGTTACGTGTTATGTGTTTCAGGTACCAATGATGACCGCGGGAAGGCGCCGGCTTGATTCGTACACACACATGGGATTTTATGTATTTCGATCTTGGGAGATGTTTTGTGAAACAAAGACATGATACTATGACATTTTATGAATGAATGGGTTGTAAAAATGTGTTTGGAAAATGCGAAAAAAAATTGTTTTAAATTTTTACAGTGTTACAAGTTGGTATCAGAGCCTTGGTTTGAGGGATTCGGGTGCACCTTCGTGGGCATGGACTGGTTAAGCAGAGGTGATCCGTGGGTGTGTACTCGAGATTTTCAGTGTTGAATTCCTGATTGATTTAGTTCCTATTGCGATGGGGGATGTCTGTGTCATCGTGGGCATGGACTGGTTAAGCAGATTCGGAGCAGTTATCGACTATGAGCGACAGCTGGTGACCATACGAGACCCTAGTGGGGGAGTTCTTACAATGTACGGCGAGGGTAACCGTTCTGGGTCGGCATTTTGTTCGGCCGCTAGAGCGAGACAGTGTATACAGCAGGGTTGTAGGGGCTTTGTAGCGTATGTGATGGATACGAGGGTTGACTCAGAGAGACCGAGGTCTGTTGATGAGGTTTCGATAGTGCGTGAGTTCTCGGACGTATTTCCGGAGGAGTTGTCGGGTGTGCCTCCCGTGAGGCAGATGGAATTCAGTATCAATTTGGTTTCGGGGGTCGCGCCTAATGCCAAGGTGCCATATCGCCTTGTGCCTCCAGAGATGCAGGAGTTATCCTTGCAACTTCAGGAGTTGCTGGGGAAGGGGTTTATTCGGCCGAGCAGCTCGCCATGGGGAGCGCCTATCCTTTTTGTCAAGAAAAAGGATGGTTCACACCGGATGTGCATTGATTACCGGGAGTTGAACAAGCTGACGGTCAAGAACCGTTATCCGTTGCCGAGGATCGATGATTTGTTCGATCAGTTGTAGGGAGCATCTTGGTTCTCCAAGATCGATTTGAGGTCTGGGTATCATCAGGTGAGGGTGCGAGATGAGGACATCCAGAAGACAACGTTCAGGACTCGTTATGGGCATTACGAGTTTGTGGTGGTGCCTTTTGGACTCACCAATGCACCGGCGGTGTTCATGGATCTCATGAACAGAGTGTGCAGGCCGATGTTGGATCGCTCAGTGATCGTGTTCATCGATGATATTTTGGTGTATTCGAGATCCAGAGAGCAGCATGAGAAGCATTTGAGGGAGATCCTCGGAGTTCAGAGGTCGGAGAGGCTTTATGCCAAATTCTCCGAGTGTGATTTCTGGTTGCGAGAGGTCCAGTTCCTAGGGCACCTCGTTAACCAGAAAGGGATATTGGTCGACCCGACCAAGATTTAGGCAGTGATGAGTTGGGAGGTGCCGAGGTCACCCACCGAGATCCGGAGTTTCTTAGGGCTGGCAGGCTATTATCGGAGATTTATCAGGGATTTCTCCAAGATCGCTATGCCACTAACCAGGTTGACCCGGAAGAGTGTTGCTTTTTCATGGGGCCCAGAGCAGCAGGCCTCCTTCGAGACACTTCGCCAGAGACTGCACGAAGCCCCAGTTTTAGCCCTTCCGGAGGGGGTGGACGACTTTGTGGTGTATTGTGATGCGTCGATATCAGGGTTGGGAGCGATACTGATGCAGAGATGGCATGTGATAGCATACGCATCGAGGCAGCTGAAGCCTCATGAGACGAGATATCTCACCCACGATCTAGAGTTGGGGGCAGTGGTGTTCGCCCTCAAGATCTGGCGTCATTATCTGTATGGGGTTCGGTGTACCATATACACGGACCACAAGAGCTTGAAGTACTTGATGGATCAGCCCAACCTGAATATGCGACAAAGGAGATGGTTGGATGTGGTAAATGATTATGACTGCGAGATCCTGTACCACCCGGGTAAGGCTAATGTTGTAGCCGATGCACTGAGTCGAAGGGCGGAGAGCGCCCCGATACGAGATGTTTGTTTGAGATTGACTGTGATGGCTCCGGTGTTAGATACCATTCGTGGGGCCCAGGCTGAGGCCGTGATATCAGAAAACCAGAAGAGAGAACGAGTTGTCGGGTTGGTATCGAAGTTCGTTACCAATAGCCGGGGGCTTATGACATTCTAGGGTCGTATCTGGGTACCGTTTGTGGGCGGGACGCGTACCATTTTGATGGAAGAGGCTCATCGATCAAAGTTCTCGATCCATCCTGGGGCCACTAAGATGTATTTGGACCTAAAGAGAGAGTATTGGTGACCCTGTATGAAGAGGGATGTCGCGTGGTTTATTGAGAGGTGCTTAACCTGTCGTAAGGTTAAGGCCGAGCACCAGAGACCGCATGGTAAGTTGCATCCGTTGGAGGTTCCCGAGCGGAAGTGGGAACAGATTACCATGGATTTTATCACCAAATTGCCGAGGACTACTAGGGGAGTCGATGCAATTTGGGTGATTATGGACAGGTTGACGAAGAGCGCCCACTTCCTTGCTATCAGCGAGAGCTCTTCCGCTGAGAGGTTGGCAGAGTTGTACGTGAGAGAGGTGGTATCGCGGCATGGAGTACCTATCTCGATTATCTCAGATCGAGATGTGCGTTTCACTTCCAGATTCTGGAAGAAATTTCATGAGGAATTGGGTACAAGGCTGCATTTTAGTACCGCATACCACCCACAGACTGACGGTCAGAGCGAGCGGACGACTCAGACGCTCGAGGACATGCTTCGGGCATGTGTATTGGACTTCGGAGGGAGTTGGGACACGCACCTACCTTTGGCAGAATTTTCCTATAACAACAGCCATCATTCGAGCATCGGTATGCCACCTTTTGAGCTGTTGTATGAGAGGAGGTGTCGGACTCCCATCTGCTGGGGAGAGGTAGGGCAACGTGTGATGGGTAGTATGGAGATAGTACGTCAGATGATGAAGCAGATTCAACAGGTCAGACAGACGTTGTTGACCGCTCAGAGTCGCTAGAAGATTTATGCAGATAGGCGTCGGTCCGAGCTTGAGTTTCAGGTCGGAGATTTTGTGCTCCTGAAGGTATCTCCTTGGAAAGGAGTGATCCGGTTCAGGAAGAGAGGCAAGCTAGGGCCCCAGTATATTGGTCCGTTTAGAGTAATCACGAGGGTGGGCAGGGTAGCATATCGTTTTGAGCTACCTAAGGAGTTGGAGCAGATTCATGACACTTTCCACGTGCCGCAGTTGCAGAAATTTATAGCCGATGAGTCGGCAGTGGTGCCATTAGAGGATATTCAGGTGGATGCGAGCCTAAATTATGTTGAGAGACTGGTGGCGATCAGAGATCAGAAGATCAAGGTTTTGAGGAATAAGGAAGTGCCTCTGGTTTTGGTTCAGTGGCAACATCGGAAGGGGTCCGAGATGACTTGGGAGTCAGAGTCGGAGATACGTGAGCAGCATCCGGAGTTGTTTCCAGAATGAGACTTTGAGGGCGAAGTCTGATTCAAGTGGGGGAGAATTGTAACATCCGGATTTCCAGGTATACTATTTTATTTATTTATTTTTGGATTTTGTGGAGGAACTCGACGAGTTGGAGCCAAGACTCGTCGAGTAGAGTCGCACATGTTCATCCGGGTTCACGTCCGGACTCGGCGAGTCCATTTATGCACTCGGCGAGTCCATGCTGTTTAATGAAACCCTAATCCGCCCGGGTTTAGAGCCTATTTAAGAGCACTTATAGCCTCCCATTGCGGCTACCAGTCCCTTGAGAGAACCCTAAGTGAGCCAAATCGTTGTGAGGAAGAAGAAATCACTTTTAATCCTTGTACCTTTGGTTTACCAAGAAGTAGGTGACCAAGAGCAAAGAGGAGGTGCGATTCTAGCAGTTCCAGAGTTCAGATACTTCATTTTAACCTCCTTCAGTTTTGGAGTTGATCATTAGAGTTAGGGTTTTCTAACCCCTTTGGAGAGTGATTATGTGGAGCAAATGGTCCCTCTTCGAGTTTGTGCCTTGGATCTGGACTCAAAGAGGTCCAGAGACCTTAACCCTTGGAGCTTTATGGATCAGTTTGGGGTTATTGGACTTAGGTTGCCATTTTTGGGACTAAATCTCCTTTTGATGCCTTGTTGTTGTTATACAAGCATCAAGTTTCGGACTTTACGTGACATTCATGCTTGGGAAGGCCAGATCTATGGTTTAGGGAAACATATCTGACCTCAGGAGGCCAGTAGAGTTTGTGCATGGCATGAACTCGCCGAGTTGTTCTTGGGACTCGGCGAGTAGGGTTAGGGTTTCACGTAAATTGCTCAGTGAGTAGACTTGCCGAGTTGGGGGATGACTCTGTGAGTCAGAAGGGGGTTAGAGGACTGGAGTTCAAGGCGGTACTCGCCGAGTTGTTCTTGAGACTCGGCAAGTTGAGTCGGGGTGGCCCCGCGATTCATGCCTGGTATGACTCGTCGAGCATAGGGAGGGACTCGGCGTGCCAAGCGGGGGAAAGTGTTAGAGAACATGGGTGAACTCGCCGAGTCACCAGGGTGCACTCGGCGAGTAGGGTCAAAGTGTGACCGTTGACTTTTAGGGTTTGGTCAGCAATGGAGTACTTGTGTCGAGGGGGGGTAAAATAGTCTTTTACCCTTCTGAGGGTGCCAATGGCAGGTTGAGTGTAGTCTCGAGAGTTATATTTATAAGAGTATTTACTTTATGTGAATTGGCGGAGACTAGGCAATATTTCTATAGAGTTAGAGATCTACCGAGACGCCTGAGGTGAGTCTTCTCACTATACTTTACCTAGTATGGTAACTGAGTTATGTGACAATGTATCTTAGAGTTATGTGCTAGTTTATTTGCATGTTATTTATGTGTTGTGATTTATTTTATGTGATATGCATGATTCGGAGTTTACAGAGTAGGACCAGTGGGTCCATAGAGTTAGGACCTTCGGTTCCATAGAGTTAGGGCCAGAGGGCCCACAGAGAGTTGGGGCTGGAGGGTTCCACTGAGACACATTGACCAGAGGGTCAACAGAGTTATAGCCTCGAGTGGCTAATATATGTTAGAGTGGTATTTTGGGGAACTCACCAAGCTTATGCTTACAGTGTTACATGTTATGTGTTTCAGGTACCAGTGATGACCGCGGGAAGGCGCCGGCTTGATTCGTACACACACATGGGATTTTATGTATTTCGATCTTGGGAGATGTTTTGTGAAACAAATACATGATACTATGACATTTTATGAATGAATGAGTTATAAAAATGTGTTTGTAAAATGCAAAAAAAAATTGTTTTAAATTTTTACGGTGTTACATTGGTGGCCCTATATGAAGCGGGATGTGGCTTTCTATGTGGAGTGGTTCTTGACTTACAGGAAATCCAAGGCCGAGCATCAACGAACCCACGACAAGATGCAGCCACTGGAGATTCTCGTATGGACATGGGAGGATATCACCATGGATTTCATCATGAAGTTACCTCGGACTGCACGCAAGTGGATTCAATTTGTGTCATCGTGGATCTATTAACCAAGAACACACATTTTATTCCGGTTCAAGAGAGTATTTTTATAGAGAAATAGGTTGAAGCTTATATCAGGTAGGTTGTGACATGTCATGGGTTGCCGACTTTGGTGGTTTCAGACATAGATGTCCAGTTTACTTCCAGGTTTTGGAAAAGGTTCCATCATGAGTTGGGTACTCGTCTCCATTTCGACACAACGTTCCATCCGCAAATCGATGGTTAGAGCGAGCGGACCATTCAGACTCTAGAGGATATGTTGCGGTCATGTGTTTTGGACTTTGATGGGAGTTGGGATACATATCTTCCATTAGCGGAATTTTTGTATAACAACAGCTATCATGCCAACATCGATCGACCTCCTTTTGAGATACTCTACGGGAGGAAATGCAAGACCCCAATTTGTTGGGGTGAGGTCAGTCAGCAGGTTATGGGGAGTACCAAGGTGGTACTCAAGACCACCGATTTGATCTAGCAGGTTCAGAGTAGGCTCCAAACAACTCAGAGTCGGCAGAAAAGTTATTTTGAATCGCGCTGATCAGATCTAGAGTTCCAGGTGGGGGATATGGTTCTCCTGAAGGTGTTACCTAGGGAAGGTGTCGTTCGATTCAAGAAGAGGGGGCAAGCTGGGCCCTAGGTTTATTGGTCCTTTTAGGGTATTGGCCTGAGTGGGTCAGTTTGCTTATAGCTTGGATCTTCCAGATGATCTCAGTCAGATTCATATCACATTCCATGTCGCTCAACTGCGGAAGTGTTTAGTGGAAGATTCTGCAGTGGTTCCATTGGAGGACATTGAGGTGGATGACCGCCTGAATTATATTGAGAGACCGATGACGATTCTTGACCGAAAGACGAAAACGTTGAGGAACAAGGTTTGAGTTGGTGAAAGTTCAGTGGCAGCATCACAAGGGTTCTGAATGGACGTGGGAGCCAGAAGATGAGATCAGGGAGCACCACCCAAAGTTATTTGGAGCAGCGGACTTCGAGGACGGAGTCTAATTCAAGTGGGGGAGAATTGTAACACTTTAATTTGGTAAGTTTCATATTTATCCTATTTATCTAAAAAGTTTGCAAGTTTGGTCCTTAAGCTAGTACGCGGGGAATACACAGTGGTACACTTAGCGTACTAGCCCGATGATGATTGCGCCTTTGGTCCACGTATGTTGGGTGTACATTGAGTATGCATGGCATACGTGTGGTTAATGAAACCCTAATTTATAGGGTATTTCACCCTATTTAAGCCTTATGATAGCCTTATCTAGTCATTTCTACATAGCCTCCATCCCCCCTTTTTCTAGAAAATTGAAACCCTAGTGAGTTCTTGAGAGTTTTGAGCCATAAAGTGTGTTTGTTGGTGCTTTGTGAAGGTGAATAACAAGTGGATCATTTAGAGTTGTGCTTGGAGCTTGAGGATCCAGGATTAGTTCATCGTTTGCTAACCTTTTTAGGTAAAAAGCTCCCATCTTGCTAATCTATGATGCTAGATCTATTTATGTGCCCTTTTGTGCTTTTTGAGACCTTAGAGTGATTTTTGAGCCTCTTGGTTCACTCCACAAGTGATTGATGGTAGATCTAGGGTTTTTTTGGTCCTTCTATCCATAAAAATGCAATCTTTGAGGTGTTTCTAGACTCATCCATGTGTTAAGACCATTTGTTAAGTTCTTTTGAGCTATAGAACCCCATTAAGCCATGCATGCACACAAAGTTTCCCACTTTACATGATAATCCACCTTAAAGAAGCCAGGTCTGAGAGTTGGGTTGAAATCTTAACCAAATAAGAGCTTAATGATGGAAGTTGGCCAACTGGGGAGTACGTTGGGCGTACAAGCTGGTACGTTACGCACACAAGCCCAGAGCGTGTACACTAAGTGTACAAGTTGAGTATGCCCCGTGTACTCAGCAGTGGGCTTCAGAGTTTTGGGCTTTTTGGTATTGGGCCCATGTTGGACCTTAGGAATCTAGGGCTTTGTTGGACCATCAGAATTCTATTTTTGGGATGACGCTATTTTATTGGACTCTCATGGTTCAAGGCCCGTGAAGGGATTCGGGCCCAATTTGGAAATTACGCCTTGGGTGACTATTTTGGATTTGGACGTTTTGGACAGTTGGTTTGGACCTCGGCCTTGGGCCAAGTTAGGTAAAGGTTAAAAAGGTCTTTTACCCTAGTTGGACTATTGGTGTGAGTCGGGATCCAATTATTAATTGGATGTTATTTTGTGATTGATAACGCAGGGATTTTAGTGGGCCAGCAGACAAAGATTTTTCTATGAGATTCAGCAGGCTGAGGTGAGTTTTCCTCACTGTTTTTAGCATATCGAAGGCACCAATGCTGGCCCTGATAGGTTTTGATGATAAGAACATCCTATGTGCTCATACAAACCCTAATGCTTGGATCTAGGTTTCTCTATTGTACATGCAATTCATCCAAGACTATAAACCCTAGATCTAGTATATGATAATCAATATAACATATAAATTAGGGTTTAGATCATACCTTGATTGTTATGTAGCAATAAGAATCTCAAATCCTCCTTGTAATGACTTTAGAAAGCTTAGAGTCACAAATGTCACTCCTCTAATGGTTCACAAACACCAAGAGCAAGAGAATGAAGAAGAGAATAGAAGGAGGCTCTCAAAAACATGTGGAAACCCTAACCAATTAGTTCACCACGTTTTTGGGCATAAGGGCTCTTTAAATAGTGAGGCTATTAGGGTTATCTAACAAGGAAACCCTAATTTGGATGCTTAAGCCCTAAGCAACCCATGGACTCTTTTCCTTAAAGGCCTTGGACGATTTCCAATGGGTTTCCCCATAGAATTCGTCCAACCTTATATAATAAGGTAATCCATAGCCCAATTGCAATTATCTTATAATTACAATTCCAGTCCCTTAAGTTTAATTAATCTCTTTTAGTCACAAACTTAATTCTTATTAATTCTTGACTAATATTAATTAAACAATATGATTTCTCCCTTAATATATTATTCTCATAATATATTAATAAATCATATTTAATCCTTTCTCTCCATAATTCATCCTATCAGGTTGCTTTGGTGAAGGCAACCCAAAAGGACCATGCACCATCGGGTCAAGTACATACCAAAATAGTTATGGACTTAGACACTAATCCAACAGTCTCCCACTTGGATAAGTCTAATAACTATTATGCGTATGACTTCAGATCCTGATCTGCAATCGTAGCTTTCCAAAGCCGCTGTCAACTCTGATCCTATCAGATACGCGTGTCCTTTAGATAAGGGATCATATATTCCTCCATTCTAGATATCGTATAGATATAATACATGATTTCTAATCATTCTCTCTATACTATTTCTCGACTTCCGATTTATGACGACTGACTAAATGAACAAATCAAATTAGCCCTAGCCCGGCCGAGCATTTACGTTTGTCATCACTAAATCATCAAGGGGCCCAAAGATATCACTTTTATCCTACTTTGGATAAAAGGAACGAATAAACTTTGATTCAATGCTCGCTTGCACTCACTCACCAAATCACACACAACAATATGTTTTATAACACCAAGTTACTGGTGCGTTTACATATTATCAATGTGCAACCGATTTGCAAGATACAACTCACACATCTCGGTTTCAAGAATATAAGATGTTATCGTCTCACCAATCACTCGTAATTCAAGGAGTGATCCAAGTGAGCGTGGGTTTAATCCAATGCTCAAATCATATTCATAAGCACTCATGAACTTTGTAGCAAACATTTGCTTATGTCTAATACTCTTTAGACAATCCACACACCAATTCACGACAGTCTTCATTTGTACCTACTTCCAACATATGAACGACTGTGGCCCGTTCGAATAATTTGACTGTTCTCAACCAATTAAATTATTCAGGAAGTCAAAACATGCAAAGTGAAACACAATAATAATACTAATCCCATATGTCCTCAAACCTTGAGCATAAATAAAACACCTTTTATTTATCACCATATCGATTACTCATTATTTGTTGTTTCGGTTAATCAACTTCTTACTTGAATTATTACAACACTTGTCCCATGCTCTTAGCATGCACACGATGTTTACCTATGGTTCTTACTTTGTGAAATAGATCAAATGAACACATTTCCAATCATACTCATTTCATAACTCCCAATCCTTTTTACAAGTGTAAGAATATTAAATTCTTGCCACTTATAGAATAGATTCTAACATTTTATGCAATGATCCTTTTGTAATGTCATAGCACAAAAGTCACAATGACTATTACCAATGATATTACAAAGTCCTCTATCGGAGATTGTTACAATACAATTCCTTAGATGTGATGTCTCTCACTCAAAGTACATTCCTTTGAACATCCTTTTGCATAAAAGTTTCTAATCTAGACATAGATTTTCAATATTCAATTCCTAATATGGACACGTTTCCATATTTTCCATATGACAACTCATTCTTAATAGAATCTTATATATTCATAATAATGTCGATATGGTCCATCCAATACTATACTTCCAACTACTCACAAGCGACCAATCCTCGGCGAACTTTGGATTGTCCTTTGATAGTTGTTTGATTATCTTAGTCAAAACGGATTCTTGTCCTTTTTCCCTCTAAATGCGCTAGACATTTGGAAAATTTTAGAATGGTCAAATATTATAGCATTTGCAATCGATCCTATACCTGAAGCGTATAGGACACTATGCATAATGTCTTACATAAAGATTTGATACTTTATCAATCTTCTGTCATAATATTTTATGTGCTACGTTCTCAAAATTCAAATTATGAAGAGGAATGCCGTAATCATAATCGAAATTTGAGAACACACTATTTATCTTTGACTAAATTTATTAACATTTCACAACCTAAGCCTTTAAATTTGAAATGAAGCATAATATTCTCTCCCTTAATTATAACAAAACAACTTTTCAACTCTTGCGACTTTGCAATACTTTCCATGACTCTTGTTTTCTATAATTAATATTGCTAACTTGCAATACTTTCCATAATAATCATATAAGCACAACATTTATGCTCCCATTATGATGATTATTATAAGCATAACACTTATGCTCCCACTAGCTTTGACATGTATTCAGAAACAGCTTAACTTTCAGAAAAACAATACCTATTGAAATTCTTAAGTTCATGTTTCTAATACTTAATGCTTTGATAATCTTTTATCAAGGCTTCTTAAACTTATACACCTTTGCCTTAGATAGCTCATATGTGTGTCCAAACAATTAAGACTAATTGCCAAATCTCACAATTTGAAAGGGATACCGTAACCATAATTGAATTCGAGAATACAATTTCACAATCACTATCTACTTAAAATCTCTATTAGTGAAAGCATTTCCTCACAGTCATTTTCATGAAGGAGGGAATCTTATGACACTTAGATTTTAATGGTGTATGTGTTCATATCCATGTGAATTTGTCAAAACCAAAGTTTACGACAAATTCAAACTCATATGGACCGAACTTTCTTAATCTTGATTTCTTGCCTTATGGTAGCACAGCTGCCCACCATGTCTTCCAAGTAGTTAAGCAGCTCACCCTTTCCGATCAATGTACTTTTCATTGATCAAGGTCCTTGCCTTTTATGCATTCAAATGAGAACTCATAGGGCTCACATGCATAATTAAATCTATTGGAACGGCACATAAACAAAATAGTGTCAACACGATAGGTTGTAAACCTCAACTCATGTGCTAGTGATGATTGATAAGGTTTATTTTGATTTGTTCTTGAAACCTTTTCCAGACCATTAAGACTCCCACTGACTTCTTGACATATAAGATTCTATTGTCAATAAACATTTCTTGATAAACAAATATTCAAGAGTTAGTGTAGTATCAAAACACTTCATAAATTGGTCCTAGTTGGTCTTTGTCTTATCCAAGACATCACAACTTTCCACATTTGATGAATGTTATAAACCTTCTTAAGACTTGTCACTCAATATCACAATCTTAACTCTAAGACTTGTTTTGGAATGAAGTATGATTGACTTTCTGACTTCTTGATTCTTCTTATTCGTTCTGATATTGATTTAAACTCTTTCAATCAATTCAGAATTACACTTAATCTTACAAGTATAATCATATTTACTAAACTTTAGTAAATTATGACGAATATCTTTGTTATTCTTGTGGTGGACTTGATCAGCACACAACTTTGTGTACTCGATCTCCTAGTCTTTCACTTGACACTTTGTCAACGAATTAGTCTAATTTTCAAATATGAAATTTCTCATTCATCGTGCAACCAAGTTGCATGATTCCAAGTTTCTGTCCAATTGAAACTTGGGCGATGAGAAACCTTCCCTATTCGGTAAATTTTTCGACATTTCCACAAATAACATAATTAAGAATCAAATCCGTTATTGCTAATAATAGAAACATTCTAACATCAATTTTTCATACACGCCATTGCAAGGATAAATAAATAATATAAAATCAAAATTTATTTTATTGTGGAAAAATTTTGTCCTTACAATGCAATTCTTTGAAAAACTATGCTAATACACCTTTCTTAGCAATCTAATTCTAACTCTAAGTAGCAGCTCAAGAATCTAATCTTCAAGTAATGTGATCGAAATCCATTCCTTCACGGTTAGATTCTGCTCACTTCTTCCCTTAAGCTTCCTCTCTTTTCTTTGATCCTACAAAACATCAATTGTAATCTTATCACATTATGTATTAAGAATCTAGAATAGAAGCTTAAAAGAGTTAGTTAATAGATTTTACCCAAAGCAGAGCCATACGTTTTGACTCTCCCATCTCTTAGATCTCTTAGGTAAATAGGGCAGCTTTGTCTCCAATGCCCCTTCTCTTGGCAATAAAAGCAAATTGACTCTTTTGGAACAGCACATGGAACTACTTCAGATATTGCCTTTCTCTTATGATCAAACTCTTCGATCATGGCATGTCTTTCGTTGCCATTACCTATATCCATAGAGGTCTGGAAGGCAGATTCACCAATCAACTTTGCTTCTCCATTGCGCCAAACCATTGCTCATTCAGCAGCAATAAACAAATAAGTGAGATCTATAAGGGTCACGTCGTAGTTCATCATATAGTACTCTCTTACGAACTCACTATATGAGTTAGGAAGTCACTGAAGAACCCAGTCAATAGCCATCTCCTCACAGACAACGGATCCCAACATTCTTAACCTGTCAATATGTGACTTCATCCCTAGGACGTGTGCACACACCGACTTTCCTTCTTTATGTTTACTTGCCAAAAGGGCTTGAGTGAGCTTGAAATTTTCAAGCCTTCAAACTTGTGGGTTAGGGAGAATTATGGGAGGAGGTGGAGGAAGTGAAGCATGATTTCTTGTTCCTCGATCGAATCGTGGAATATCATCTTTATGTGGAAAGCTTGTTCCACGGGATTTTGGGAATACCATAGTTGTCATACTTTGACATCTACAAAATGGGAGAAAAATAAATTCAAGTTAGTTGATTGATTGAGTCCTTAATAAATCACCCAAATGAGATATTAAGGCTAGGACCCAACACAATACGCTACAACCTAGAAAAGGGATGTCGTAATCTAGTTGTAGAATATTTGAAGGTAAGTGAATGACGATTCACTAATTTTCCACCATGAAAAACGAAAAAGAAATTTAAGTTTTAAATTTATGAAAACTCCTAGATCCTTTGAGATTCATTGAACATTTCAATGGCATGTTTAAATCTCGATATGCCCCTCTAGTTTGTGACTGGGATGCCGAGGATCACAAAGCGGGTGTGAATAACCATGCAAATCTACATGGTGCCCCAACATGTTACAGTCACCTATTCGATGTGCCGGTAATCCACACATGCTCCACTGAACTATGACAAACATTGAGTCACCCTTTTCTACCTTTGCTTAGAACCATTTAGTGTGCCGGTAAACCACACATGCTCCACTAACGTCTTCGCAAGGGTACAAAGTGTAATTTCATGGAATTGCATCAATTCACTTTTGCCTAAGTAACTAAGATTGGGAATTTGTAAAACATTTAGTTACTTTTGTACTTCATTATACTTATAATGGAAGGTTTCTGTCCTATCCTACCCGTTCGGCTAACGACCATCCACTAGTCAAGAGTGCGGTAGGTAAGAGTGGATACCCATTCAATCGCCATTTTATAGGCAATTTCCTTAAACACCCCTTATAGACCAGCTTCGTGAATGAGGCCTACTAACGGTAAGACTGACTTTTACTCATACATATATATAATGTTAGACTTTTAATGTTATATATAGGGTGTATTTTACACTTTTAAAATACTAGGTGGTCAAATTTAACAATTATACTTTTAATTTAATTAAATTGTAACCCAAAACTTTATGGATTTATTAAACCTCTTTTAATTATACACCTTAATTAATTAATAAAACCATAAGAGTGTGATTTGAACTTTTCAAAACAATACTAGGGTTTTAGAATTTAACATTCCTAAATTAAACCTTTAATCAACTTTTAAATTCCAAAACTTGAGGGCAAGTTTTGAAACATTTCAAAACATTAGGTTTAGAATTTAAATATACATCAAAATAAAACTTTTAATCAAAATTTAAATTCCAAAACTTGAGGGCAATTTTTGAAACCTTTTCAAAACATTAGGGATTCAACTATTTAAATTTCAAAACAAAACTTTTGAGTTCAAATTTAAACTATAAAACCTAAAGGGGGAAAATTGAACATTTTCATAACACAAGGATCAAACAACAAATAATATAAATTAAGCAATTAATTTCATTATTATCTATATTTGACCTAATTTCAATTTCTTGCAAAATAAGCTACCCAATTAATACAAATAATCAAACTTTATCATATAAGGAAGTTATTATCTAATCAATTGGTAATTATCTTTTGTTTAATCAAGGATATACTCATAAACATGTATAAAATCGGATTTTAATGATCTAAAACAGATAAGGTAAGTATCCATGAGTAAAATAGCAAGAAATCCCGAAATCCCCTCTTCCTGACGCTCGAACTCGCCGAGTACCCATATGGACTCGCCGAGTCCATCAGGCAGGCTCACAAAAATCGAATTTTTCAAGCATGAACAAATATACAAGGCATCAATACAATAGAAACCAATCAAGGCTCTGATACCACTGATAGGTTTTGATGATAAGAACATCCTATGTGCTCATACAAACCCTAATGCTTGGATCTAGGTTTCTCTATTGTACATGCAATTCATCCAAGACTATAAACCCTAGATCTAGTATATGATAATCAATATAACATATAAATTAGGGTTTAGATCATACCTTGATTGTTATGTAGCAATAAGAATCTCAAATCCTCCTTGTAATGACTTTAGAAAGCTTAGAGTCACAAATGTCACTCCTCTAATGGTTCACAAACACCAAGAGCAAGAGAATGAAGAAGAAAAGAGAAGGAGGCTCTCAAAAACGTGTGGAAACCCTAACCAATTAGTTCACCACGTTTTTAGGGCATAAGGGCTCTTTAAATAGTGAGGCTATTAGGGTTATCTAACAAGGAAACCCTAATTTGGATGCTTAAGCCCTAAGCAACCCATGGACTCTTTTCCTTAAAGGCCTTGGACGATTTCCAATGGGTTTCCCCATAGAATTCGTTGAACCTTATATAATAAGGTAATCCATAGCCCAATTGCAATTATCTTGTAATTACAATTCCAGTCCCTTAAGTTTAATTAATCTCTTTTAGTCACAAACTTAATTCTTATTAATTCTTGACTAATATTAATTAAACAATATGATTTCTCCTTTAATATATTATTCTCATAATATATTAATAAATCATATTTAATCATTTCTCTCCATAATTCATCCTATCAAGTTGCTTTGGTGAAGGCAACCCAAAAGGACCATGCACCATCGGGTCAAGTACATACCAAAATAGTTATGGACTTAGACACTAATCCAACAGGCCCATGGTTTATTATGTTAGGGTGCTAGATATCTGCGTGACCCTTGCATGTTTATGCGTTGGTATGTATATCGAGCGAGGTTTGATGTCGGGCAAGGCCCAATGACTGTATTGTATGTTATTATCTTTGTGATTATCGCATGTGTTAGTATGATTATATGCTTATATGTTTATATCGGTAATGGGCAGGGCCCAATCTCACACGGGACCTGGTGATGACAGATGTAACCCAAGCGGGGCTCGATGTCGGGCGGAGCCCGAGGCCGAGTGGGATTCGATGTTGGGCAAGACTCGATGTGGGATGGGGGCGCAATATGTGTTTACTATGTATGGTATATGGTATTTTGGGGAACTCACTAAGCTTTTTGCTTACGGTTTCCATTTTATGTTTCAGGTACTTCTGGCTCGAAAGGGAAGATCCTAGGATGATTACAAAGCACACACCATCTTTTTCTGCATTTTATGATTTACACTAATATGATATGATGTAGTGACATACTTTGTTCTATCTTGGTTGTATGACAATGTTTTGAATTACCGTTTTATTTAAATTAAAAATGAAATTTTTGGTTCTTATTTTTGGAACGTAACACAACCATAGCTAACTGCGCTCCTGCCAAGAGATGGATGCTTAACACCTCCTATCAATCCACACAATGTAAACCCTAAGTCTACCTTCTAAAAATAGAATTTTTACCAAAAGTCAACGGTCAATGTCAATGTCAACAACGCAATGTCAACTTATCCATCCTCACGTCGTGACCAGTCCTTGGTCACGTCATGAGATCTCACTCTATCCGATTCCAACTCATCCCGACTCAAATCAGTTAACTCGGACATGAAAAGTCACAGGAGCTGACCTCATGTCGTGAGAGATTCCTCCCACGTCGTGAGCTCCAAGAAGCTAACCAGAAACGGGGTTATTCAATCCTCATGTCGTGAACTCCATGCCTCACATTGTGAGATCAGTCTGAAGCCAAAAGTCCAACTTTTAAGTCCTTAATCCATTAAGCATTGAACTCTAACTTTCCAGAAGGTCTTATAACTCCATAATGCAGTGGAAAGTCGATGCTTTTAAGACATATGTACAACACATGTCTAGATCTTACTTGGATCAAAAGTTGAAGAAAAGACATTCAACTTTCATGCAAGGTTCCAAAACTCAACCATCCACTAGATCTGAACTCCATATCACTCTTAAGACCCTAATAACTCATAAACTTGCCAACTTTATGGTTTCCATTCATCAAACTTGCACAACCAAGAAAAAAAATGTGTGACAAAACCTAGATCTAGCCTCATAGAACAATAAAGGAGGAATCTTTGATACTTACTATGATCTAGAAACAATGTAAGATGATGATGACGAAGTTTCCTTGCAAGCTTCAACTCAAGATCACCTTCTTCTTCTTATTCTCTCCTTCTTCCAAACCATGAAAAGCTCCAAAATGACCAAAGATCAAGCAAGGATGAAGACTAGGGTTTTTCTAAGGTGAAAGAGGGTTTGGGGCTGATAAGAAACCCTAAAATGAGTTTAGAGATGCTTAAATAAGAAGGAAACCCTAAAATGATCATGGGTTTGGGTTGCATCAGCTCTCATGTCGTAAGCTTCATGTCTCACATCGTGAGACTAGTCCCGAAAAAAAGTTTTCATACAACCCATCTCACGTCGTGAACCTCCAATCTCACGTCGTGGGGCTCCTTTTCTTCCCAAATCTAACCTTTTGACTCCTCGAAACCCTGATTCGATTCATCGTGGAAAACAGGTATTACACTGCTATTAATAGTAATATTAGTATATTACCAACTGTTGTGACTGTAGGCATTATCTTCCAACAATAAAGGCTAAGAAAATTATCACCAAATTTAAGTCTCATACTTAATAACTAAAATGGTGTCCACACCCATTTATATTAAGTTCATTTATTTTATTTCGTGTGAGTGTGTGTGTGTATGTGTGTTCACAAAGTGATTAATCATATATGATTATCATGGTTGGTGGTGGTGGTGGTAGATTAACAGAGGTGGCAGTTGTGAGGTTGGTTGGTGGTGGAGGTCGTGGTGATAGTGACGGTTATGGTGGTGAGGAAGGTGACAGAGGAAAAAAGAACGAGCAACACTACATAATCATTTGTGAATATATATCTCTCGCCGTACTGATATACTGGAGCGTTAAAGTGGTATATGAGAAATATATGGCTGATGTTGAATCTCAATATCTCTATTTTTTTTTCAGAATCCCAATGGATCATACATCTCTCTCTCTCTCTCTCTCTCTCTCTCTCTCTCTCTCTATCTCTCTCTCTCTGTGTGTGTGTGTGTGTGTGTATATATATATATATATATATATATATATAATTACATTAAAAGGATTTTCTATAAACAATATAATGATATAAATTTTGCCAACATGTGATATACACTACACTATTACATGCTACGTACTGATACTAGTGCTTTCATACTCTTATTGTCTTGATATGTTCATTATTAACATATGAAATAGGATCATTGGTAATTTAGTTTTCTAATAATATTAAACGTCATAAGTCTCTGACGAGGAATTTTAATGCTACGATGGTCAAAAAAATAATATTCTAGCAAAGGGACCACTAGGAAGTGGAAAGAGACATTCTCTGTTTTTTTTTTTTTTTTTTTTTTTGGCGTCCATACTTTTGGTTTAATATTTTTTCAATTAAATGATAAAAAATTGTATAATTTTAGTTAATTTTGATTTTATAAAACGTCTTTTTAACATTATGTGTCTATTTTATAGGTTAATAATCAAATGTGAAATCGTTGATTTTAATCTACCTAATAAATGAAAATGACTTTGTCACATGTCCTTCTCTCATAAAATTAACCACATGTCATTTTGTCATAATTTGAGATATATTTATTTTCCACTTGTCATTATTTTAATTTTTATTTTCAATATATCATTAATTTAGTTTCCATAAATTAAACCTACCATAATGACTATTAATTTCAAATTTTAAATTTTAAATTTCAAATTCAATTTCAAATAAATTTAAATTTCAAACCTTTGTGTTTATCATTTTTTTATAATTAACCCGTTTAGTACACATTAAACACATAATTTTAATTAATTTATTTTTTGCATGGTTTTTTTTCTCAAAATTTTCATTTATTTCAATTTCAAATTCAAATAAAATTTCTATTTAATCGTTCGTACTTAACATTTTGTTTTAATCAACCCGTATAATATACGGGTCTCACAACTAGTAATATACTATTTGAAAAAGACTTGAGCGAATATTTTTTCAATCGTTGATTTTAATAATATACTATTTGTTTACCTTGTTAAATGATACATTTACATCTTGACATAGGTAGTTTGTTCATGTCACATTGACCATTTATGTACTTTTGTCTATTATTTATTAATATTTTTATTTAATTTAGTTATATTTTTTATAAAATAATTTTTTAATAAAACTGCAAAAATGGTTCCTATGCTATGCATTTTTTCTGGGGTTTAGTCAAAGCTTATATATTTTTGGCTTTGTGGTTCTTTTAAGTTGTATTATTTGTAGTTTTGGTCAATTGAAAAACTAAAAAGACTAAAATGTCGTTTTATTTTTATTTTTATAACAAAAGAAGACATAAACTCTCTCTCTCTCTCTCTCTCTCTCTCTCTCTCTCTCTCTCTCTCTCTCTCGCGCGCGCGCGCGCGCGCGCATTGACATTCATCATTTTCATTTTAATTACCATCATCCATACATCAAGAATGTTGAACCTAATCTTCCTTCTTCAACCATCGAACCTACGCCACATGAAAACCCCCACAACGAAAACATGCACCAAGGTAATCATCCCCAGTCACCATAAATCACAAACACCATGCGGAAGAGATACACACAACCACTCAATCTTTATTTGGGTTTGATTTTGTTTAGGGTGTCGATTTTGATTTTGTTTCTTCCTTTAACGAAAACCAAGAACTCATGGAACACACTTTGATTTCGTTTTCAATCAAGTTTTTGGATTTATTTCATACTTCCATTTTGATTCCGTTCGAGTATATTTCTTCAAGAACCCATATGAATTCCAGATTTCTTTTAATTCAAGGCACACACATGATGAAACTGTTAAAATATGGGTTTGCAGTTTTGTCTAATTTTTTTAGCGTTTTGTTTGAATATAACGTTTAAAAATTATATTTTTTTGGCTTTTTTGTTAAAATAAATTTTTAAAATTTTTGGACGTTTTATTCGAATACATTTATGAATTTTTTTGACACTTTGTTCAAATACATTTTTAATGTTTTTCAACATTTTGCTTTTTTTTTTATAGTTAAATTGAGTAATCTAACCAGTGCTGTAATTAATCACATATTATCATATTAAAAACACTTCACCTTTATTTTAATCATATAATTACTTATAATCATACAAAGAATCGATACATACCCATAAATATTGGGGCTCTTCATCAGTAAAAGATATTTTTCGAAGTTGGAAATGTTCGGAACATAGAAATCTGAAACGAAGTCCGAAACAGAGTATGAAATGAGTGTTATGGACAATCTTTGTGACATGATATATATGGGACCACATTAGGGGTCAGATCTAACGCGTTTAATAACAATGGTATGTGTGACATCCTCATTTTCATGGCCTGAAAAGACTGATTTTGTTTATGCTTTGTTTGAAAATCAGAGTAACATTTTAAATAAAAGTGTTGCGAAATTTGTCCCAAAACAAAATATGATAAAGATTTATCAAAAGCATTTCCAAAGAAATGTATTTCATTAAAAGACTCGGGATGTCATGTTCGATACAGATCAAAAGCATAAACAATACAACATAGACCTTACTACATTATTCCATATTTACAGGCCTAAAATCTCTTAATCTTTCATCCCAAGACATCACATCTATGCTCATGCGCTACCACCTGTAATACAAGAAACTGAGTGGGTCAGGCTTAGGAGCCTAGGGAGCACATAGGGTTTTCAGCCCACAATAAATAAGTTTATTAATTTCATCAATCAACAATAACCCAATTACCCATTCCCTTTATCCTCCCATTACGTCCCTAAACACCTATCATAAGGGACCTAGCCTAAGGATCATCATCGGGATGGACACTACTGCTAAGGGGATTCCTCAACAATAAATGTCCTTAAGGCAACCATGAGGGGGATGGAGTACACCTGGTGAACACACAGTTCAAATAAACACCTACAGGCTGCGAGCATGCTAGCGTTCCACTGGACTGTCTAGAATAGTCCGCGGTTGTCATCTATACTCCGTTAGATGACTGGATCATCAATAACATCTATAACGAGGCCTCACATTATTTTATTTGGTCACACAACAACTATCACATCTACCCATGTTTTACCCAACACATTTTGAAGATATAAAATACGTATACAATTTAAAACATTTAAAACATGTATAAAAATATTTCATCAAACATAGACAACAAGTATTCAGGCAATATGCACACACAACACATAGATTATATAATAAATACTTCATATCTATGTGTAAGAGGAAAAAAGACTATGCACTCACCTGTTAAGGTGGTGACTCCAAATTCGGACAACGCTCTGCTTCTTAATAATATAATTTCCTTCGACGGAACATTATCTTGTGGTTATCGAATCGTTTTGAAAATTGGGATGTGTTATCGTGAGGTCGTAAGCTCCGAGATTATTTTGATTTCCTAGGAAATATTAAATAATTAATATTTGGAGGGTAGTTTGGTAATTAACCAAGGTATAGGGTCCATTATGTAAATTAAATAACTTAGTCGGACTAAATTATAAATATAATTTCCAAATGAGGGACCAATATGGAACATATACATCATAGTTTAGAGTTTAGGATCTGATTTGTAAGAGGTTTCCAATGAAGGACCATTTGTGAATAAATAAATGAAGGTTTAAATGAATTAGGACCAAAAATGTTAAGAATTTCGAAATAGGGTATGGGGAATTAATTTGGAAACAAAGTTTGGCCAAGATATGTGCATTAGATTTGATCAGGAGGCATCACCCTCCTGATCACGTCGATCTTGGACGCAAAACACACACATGCATAAATGGATTTGTGGAGCTCAAACCGTTCATCGAAATGGAAAACACAAAGAATGAAAATGTTAAGCACTGACTTGGGAGTACCTAGGAACATACGGGGTGGCTGGAGGCGGTGTATCGCAGTGACAGCAACTATTTTTTTCTGGTGAGGCAGCAAGGTGGCCAACGTTGGTTGCCTTGCTTTTCTACTTCGTTTCTCTTGTTGATTACGATGAGGGAAAGGTAGAGAGAAGAACTGAGATTTTTTTGGTGTGTCAATTAAGGATGAGAAGCTCCTTATTTATAGTAAGCATGCATACTCACAAGCTTAGAATGACATCTTCACCTCCATACTTGGTACCTTTGGGTAAGAGTGCACACAGCTACGAAGAATAAGAAGAAAGAAAGAAAAACGTGGGCAAAAGATGGAAATGAGCTGGACATGTTGTTCTATAAGCCTAGTGGGTCCCACAAAGTAGTTTAATTACTTAACTTGTCCAAAACGCTTATAGATTGATGAATCGAGATCCCAAAATAGGATTGCGTTTTCGAAAATTTCTTATGAAAGAGGATAATTCAAGGATTCCAGAAACCCGAACGGATTAATTTTTGGAGTTACGGTACTCCGGGAAATTGCATTTAAAGTTTTGCATCAAATCGGCTCGCGGTGTCCGTTTTCGCAACTTTTGTAAATATTTTCGTAAAAATTATTTCGAGTGTGAAATTAAATAATAGACTATAACCTGAGTCCAAAAACGCTCTCGGAAATCCCGTCGGCAAAGCATAAATACCTCAACGGATCGATTCGGTTTTGCGCGATTAAAGAAAACAGTGTTTTACAGTCTATTTTCTTAAAACTGTCGTATCTTTTGCATACGAACTCTGATTTAGACGTTCTTTATACCCATACGTAGGTAAAAACAAGATTTACAACTTTCATTTAGAATCCGTTGGCTGATTCTCGACCGATCTAAAATTTAACAGTATGAGAAGATTAGACTGTTAAATGACCACGAAGAATTCGTAACTCCTTCATACGGACTCCGTTTTCGTCTGTCTTTTTGCCGTTGAGTTCCTATTAATGAGATCTTCAACTCTCATTAAGGTTGCATAAGCCAAAAACCGCTCAAACTAAAATTCGAGTTTCGGGTCGTGCACTACTATGCCAAATCTTAGAAAAATCATAACTTCATCATATGAAGTCAGATTTGGGCGTTCTTTTTTTTGTATGTTCTCGGTTTAATGTATACTACAACTTTTATAAAGATATCGGGTTTATCTCACACTTTAATTTTGACGCTTACTTTTATCCTTTATTTATTATACATTTATAAATAAGTAATAAGCACACAAATACACATAAATCACATAATAATCAAATATCTCATCTTTATTACTTCAAAAAGAGTTACAATAGTTGACCTAGACTATTACATCGTCTAAAAATGCTTAACCCCGAAACTCATGCGTTACAATTCTCTCCCCCCGTAGGATGATTCCGTCGCGGAATCATGCATTAGCAAACAGGTGTGGGTAGCGATTCATCATGTCACTTTTTGTTTCCCATGTGAGATTCGGCCCGTTCGAATGTTTCCATCAGACTAGCACTAAGTCGACCATCTTGCGTCGTAACTTCTTAGTCTTACGGTTAACGATTGCCTCGGGCTCTTCGATTAACCTCTTATTCTCATCCATTCTTAACTCTGAGATCGGAATTATGTCGGGAACTTCTCCCGTGAATTTTCTCAAATAACACACATGGAAGGTGTTATGAATACCATCTAGTTCTTCGGTCAGTTCAAGCCTGTAAGCTTGGTTCCCAATCTTCTGAAGAACTTTGAAGGGTCCAATAAACCTTGGACTCAACTTTCCTCGTTTCCCGAATCTTATAAGTCCCTTCCACGGTGAGACTTTAAGCAAAACCGGATCCCCAACTTCGAAGGTCATCTGTCATCTTTTCTTGTCAGCATAGCTTTTCTGACGATCCTGAGCTGCTAACATCCTCTCCCTAATTACTTTCAACTTCGAAAGAATTTGATTTCTCTTGGCACTTTGGAAAAAGATGGATTGAAATATTCTTGAGAGGGTGACTGGTTAAGAGTCTCTAAGAGTACTCTTGTAGTTATGAAGGGAATGATGAATCCTCATGGCGGACCAAAAAGGTCCAAACACACACTTTAATGCTTGAAAGGGCTTCATAAGGTGGTTCTAGGGTTACAATCATGAAAGAGAGGATGGAGGCTGTTAAGGTGAAGGGAAATGAGGTCATACAGATGCTTAAATACCGACCAAACCCTAAAAATTAGGGTTTCCTCATTTAGCAAGTACGTCCAACGTACTAGGGCACATCATAGTACACTTAGCGTACACACTAGTACGCATGGCGTACTCCTCACTGCCAAAATTACGAAAATGCCACTATGGCTCCAATGCATATTTTCTTGGACTAAGGGACCAAAACGCAATATAGTAAAACTATATGGTTGAAATTAGAAATACTTTAACATCGGGATATTATATAAACAAAATATAACAAAATAAAAAATGTATTCTAACAAAACGTCAAAAATATTATTATAACAAAATATCAGAAAAATACTAAAAATGTATTCAAACAAAACGTTTAAAAAAACTAATATCTTAACAAAACCTCAAAAAATGTAAGCGAAAAAAATATAAAAAACATTAATAATTATATTCGAATAAAACATCAAAAAAATTTAAATTATAAAAAATATTAAATAAATTAAATAAAAACAATAATAAATGATAGAAAAAATTACATAAATGGTCCACATGGCATAAACAAATTATGGTTCCTATGCAAGGAATGACAAATATTTCATTTCACAAAGGACTTAAGAGAAAAAGTTAAGACCGCTAGCTAAAAGGCCTGTGTTTGCAAGATTTTGAAACCACAAGAACCATCTATGCAAAAAGTTCAGCATAAGGACTAGAGTTGGTTGATTTTGTCAGCCACAAGGACCATCTATGTAATTTTGTCAAATACTATTTCTAAAAGTAAACATGAGTTCACACAAAAAAAAAATTATTTGAATAAAAACAAATTATATTTACCTTATGATCGATGTTTTCGATTTTGTGTTTGTTTAAATGTTTTTCTGATTTGCTATTTCTCCGATTTCTGTTTGGTTATGTTCTTATTCAGTCTACTCTTAGTCATAACATGAAGTGGGCAAAGCTAGATACCACATACCAACCTTCTGAAATTGTGGCTTCTCAGGTATTTCTATTTCAGTATTTTATTATTCTTCTATAAGGAAAATGACTTGTAAGGGTAACGAAGTATCAACATTATACAAAAAATACCATTAAACTTTTTTTTTGTATACATATCGCCAACCAACTATAAAGTTTGTACACATATGACCATTAAACTTTACATTTGTTCAAAAAATACCATTGCGTTACCGGTGATAGTAGGTCAACCGCCACGTGTCATGCCACGTGGTTGCTAACATGGATTTTACTGTTTATTATGTACTCATTATACCATTAAACTTTTTTTTGTACACATTATACCATTAAACTTTTTCTTGGACATATTTTACCATTAAAACTTTTTGTACTCATTTTACCATTAATCTTATATAATTTATTCAAATAAAATAACATTTCAAAAAAGACATATTATTACATCAAAATGGGTTTTCCATCATTGTTACTCTTTGCTTTTGTAAGGTTTGAGGGAGAGGGTTTGTTTTTGACAATGATACTAAATACTCCCTTTTGCAACAACATTGTACATTTATGTTGGTCATACATCGACTGAAAACCATATGTTGTTTAACACCCCCCCCCCCCCCCCCGCGCTCTCCCTTCTTGATTAGAAATATGCATTAAAGTTATATTGTTGTTTACCGATAGGAAAATGACTTATAATGGTAAGTTTATTAAAGTTTAGCTAAAATAATGAAGAGTTGATTATTTCTTAGGCACTCTATAGGGAAGTCTCAAGTTCAAACCTTGTGGTTTTCAATCGATGTATGACCAACATAAATGTAAGATGTTGTTGCAAAAGGGAGTGCTTAGAATCATCGTAAAAATGAACCCTCTCCCCTAAACATTACGAAATCAGGGAGTAACAATGATGGAAAACCCATTTTTATGTAATAACATGTATTTTTTGAAATGTTATTTCTTTAATAAATTATATAAAATTAATGGCAAAAATGTGTAAAAAAAGTTTAATGGTAAAATATGTACAAGAAAAAGTTTAATGGTATAATGTGTACAAAAAATGTTTAATGGTATAATGTGTACATACTAAACAGTAATATCCATGTTAGCAACCACGTGACATGACACGTGGCGGTTGACCTACTATCACCGGTAACGCAATGGTATTTTTTGAACAAAGGTAAAGTTTAATGGTCATATATGTATAAATTTTATAGTTGGTTGGCGATATGTATACAAAAAAAAGTTTAATGGTATTTTTTGTATAATGGTGATACTTCGTTACCCTTACAAGTCATTTTCCCTTCTTCTATACCATTGTATTTGATTAACTTTTTATTCCATTGTATTTGATGGTGTTGACCACAAAAGAAAAAGCTGATGACATTGATGTGGTTGAGGTGAATGTTAAAATAGAAGGTGACGAAGTTAATGTGAAAAATGGAAAGAGTGCGATGATCAAATGTATAGAATTATTTTGAAAGACTTTTAATTGGTTCTAATGGAAAAGAATTGACAAAATGTAAGAGGTCCTCAAAAAATCCTCCTTAATAAATGAAGGTTTTTTTTGTCATGTGTCAATCTCTCATTAGTTTTGACACTTGTCATTTTATGATATTTTTGAAATAAATATTATCCACTTGTCAATTTTTGATTTTTTCAATTTCTAAAATTAAAGTTATATACTTATATATGTAAAGTATTAAATATCATATATATGATATTAAATTGCAATAAATACATTTTTCCTTTCTTATTTTAAAGTTGTACGTTAAAAAATATTTTATGTTTACACTTTAATTTAATGTTTATATTTTTTTTAAATCAACCCGTATAATATACGGGTCTCACACCTAGTATTTATGAAACTAAGAATGAAATATGTAGCTTGAGAAATTACACAAAAAGTATCGTATAGTAGAAGACTAGAAGGGAAAAAAATAAAATATAAGAATCACTCTTTGTTTTTCAAAATTAAGTGGTTCCATTGACCTTTAAGTTTGTGGGGTACGAGGGATCGAGCGAGTTAGAGAAATCTTTTTGTACTTAAATAAAAACAATATCATCATTATTTTTTATTTTAGACACACCAATCTACTATATCAAACTACTATATTAAGTGTACTTTAAACACATCAATCCTAGTCCATATATACTTACTTTTTAGGTAATGATTATTATTTGACTAACTTGTTAAGTAATGATTTTTATAATATAATAATATAAATAATATTAGTAAAAAATTCCAAATAAATTTTCAACAAATATTTATTTTTGTTTTTAATCATAAATCCACAAATTTAATACATTTTTTTTATATTTTCTATAAACCGAATATTTTTTGTGTTCCAAAATTATTGTCCACGTTTGACTTTTAAAGTCTTTCCATATCAATTTTAACCATAAATAACTTTATTTGTGTTATATAATTTTTTATGAAACTTATAACTATGAAAATACATTTAAAAAACAATCTATTTATATATATTACATAAAAAATTATATAATAAAAAGTAAATTATTTAAAGTCAATGTTGAACAAAAGAGACTTGAAAAGTCAAACATGGATAATAATTTCGGGATAGAGAAAATATCATTTTTTTAAACGAATGGGTTAGTGGTTAGAAGTAGTATCAGAAAATCATCAAACGCCAAGATTAAAACTCAAACCTCCAATCTAAAAAACAAATAAAGTTTGACCACTAACTCTGTCATTTTTTTAACTTAAAAAAAATAATTTATGCTTTAAATAATTAAAATACCCTTACAAGTATATTAGTGTAATTAATTTATATAAAAAATAAAGTCATAATTTTTTTGAAACGACAAACCTAACATACTCCTAAACTACACCTTAATTTCACCTATGTCCACAAAGAGACTTGAATCATCAACCTCAAAAAAAGTGGCAACATCGGATACCGCTGACATCCGAATACTGCTCACCTATTAACTCATCAATATAAATTTAGTTTTGTCAATACCAAAGAAGCCCAACGGTATTCCGTGTTGTTCTTTTTTTTAAGGTTGATAGTTTAAGTAACGTCATGGACATAGGTGGATTTAAATAATAGTTTAGAAATAGGTTAGATTTATCGTTTTAAAAAAAATTAATTATATTATTATTAATTACAGCTACATTAAAAAGTTTGTATAATAAATCTAAAATGATGAACTCACGTCTACTTGTAAATCTATATTTTGTTACGAGAATGTAAGTTGTGCCACTAACTTTTAGACTACGAAACCTTTCCATCAACTAGTACAAAAAAATTAATAATAAGCAAGAACATATTAGATAAAATGAGCGCATATGAATACTTATTAAAATGTGTACGTCCTTATAAATATTAAGATATAAATGATGTCTAGAAAAAATAATATAAAATTATGATTTTGAAAAACAAAAAAAAAATAAAAATAAAAAAAAAACAAATAAAATTAGTCTTTACGTAAAAGCTTATTGGAAATTGAAAAATAACAAACATGTGAAAACAATAGATCCATGTGTGCCTAACTTCCAAATACCACCATGAATAGTTAATGATGAAAATTAGACCGGTGTGTAATAGATTTATAATAGAATAAACTTAAGTGTTAGAGTAGATCCATGGTAAAGTTTCATTATTAACTTGTGATATGTGGTCTTCAATTCACATGAATATTATTGTTTTATTGACGAGGAGTCTAAATTGCAAAAGTGAACTTCCTTTAATATATGTCACCCCCATGAAATTATGTATGTTTAACCGACTAGAGTTTTTGTTTATTGTCTGATTGGCGGTTGAAAAAAATTATTTGATATTACATTAGATAATGGTTCAAGTAATGATATTTTTTCAATCCACTGAAGATCAATTAGCAATGAATGTGCACCTCCTAGTAGCGGAGATTATTTTTATGTTCGATATTATGCTAATATGTTAAACTTAGTTGTGCAAGATGGTTTGAAAGTTGAAGTGATTATTATTAAAGTAAGGGAATATGTTAAGTACACGAAGGGCTCCTAATTAAATAATCTAATTATAATAAAACATAATAAGAAAATTTTATATAGACGTAACGAATAAACGAGCAACAATCTAATTAATTTTTAATATGTATTTGAAAAAAAAATAACATTTTTTTTGCAAAAATAACAATTTTGTCTAAAATAGGGTATTCCGGACCAAGAAAAATATTTTTTTGATTAATTTTGGAATGACATTCCGGATTCATGACTAAAATTTTTGATTTCTGAAAAAAAAAAACTTTGGAATTTCAAGAACAAGTCTGAAATGCGAAGAATAATTTCGAAAATTTGAGAAAAAAAAATCATTTTTTTACTTGAATTTTTTAAAAAGTTAAAAAAAAACATATTAATGTAAACTATATACGATATTAGTGCATGGAATTAGACATTTTAAAATGTAACATTTGAAATCCCAAAATAAAATAAAAAAATTTCTTTGAAATAAATAAATAAATAAACTTTGGAATATGAACATTGTTCGGAATTAGACATTAGAGAAAGTGGTTATTTTTCAAAAACTGAAAAATATTGTTATTTTCTTTGAAAACCTCGTTTATAAGGGTTAGTTTACTCAATTTCCCAATTTTATTTATTGTATAAGATACGTTAATTTGAATCCAAAAATGACTTATGGAAAGATGTTCTGACAAGATGTAGTGATATGTAACTTATGCTTGGAAGTATTATATTCTGTTGCCGCTTTTACTGATTCTAAATTTTTAGATTGCCTAAGTAATGATGAATGGCGTAAATTAGGGATTTTTTTTTAGTTTTTTGAAGGTGTTTTATGAAGTTACATGCATATTTTCGGGAAACAAATATTCCACAAACTTGTACTTTTCTTTTATAACGTCTCATTTTTCAAACAAAAATTTTTATTTTTCATGTATAAATCACACATTTCAATACCATGTTTCATAGAAATACCAAATACCATAAGGTTCGACTCATGATAAACCAGTAAAATGTATAAGAAATTACGAAATTCAAATAACATAATAGATAGAAAATGTGCATGTGTCACTGTTAAGTTGGTGTCTTCCTACCGCTAGAAGCACAATCCTGAAAAAACATATAATCCACAACTGTAAGCAAATAGCTTAATGAGTTCCCCAAGATATCACACACATCACATTAACAACTATACATGCAAGTAATAGGCCTCTTTAGCTCACGACAAGTTCTGATCTCGCTATCATCCCAATCGGGTACTCTTTGACAAACAACCTACCCCGATCTTGTCATTAACCCACCGAGTACAATTCAACTCATGGCCTAACCCGAACTTTTCATCATCCCAACTTCATGCATAACATACCAATCAATAGGTAAACAAGCAATAAGCCTCAAACCACAACCATAATCACGACCCTACTGGTCTAACTAAGCATACTAACATATCACAATATTATATATGCATCCAACAAAAAGAAGATCCAATCATGACATAGTAAGAACACTCACCTAAAGCTAAAAAGTAGCAGTCTTACAGACACAAGAGAAAACACAGCTATCATGAACCGACTATAATCAAATAGAGGTCAAATCTTAGACTAAAGCTTAAATCCCAACAAGTTTGACCAAAAGTCAATAGTCAACGTGTCGTGACCAACTCATGATCGCGTAGTGACCATTAGACGACAAAATAGTCGCGATTTTCCTTAGACTTGCACCACGAGTCTCCACCTTGTCACGCCACAAATCTCGTATGAATAAACTTTTTCTTAGGCCCTTAAACCCTTAAGTTTAGAGCTCAAAAGCTTAGATATGAATCTTCTAAAGTCTTACATGGATAAATGTTTCCAACTTATCCATTCCTTAGGCTCAAATGAGCAAAATATTAAACCCTAACACCAAAAGGACTCCAAATAGTAACAAATCCATGCATGGCTTGAAGAGAGTGCAAAGATAGAGGCTGATCTAAATATAAGGAGCATAAAGGTGGAAACTTTATACTCACCAAGGTACATAGATGACAAGAGTTTGTCGAATCTAAACTTGCACAACACCTTCTTGTACCAAAGAACACCTTCACCACCTTCAAGCTTCACATAAATGGAAGGTAAGGCTTATACTCCACAATGGAGGCTAGGGTTGGAAGATAGGGCGTTTCAAGAGATAGAAGTTGATAAAAATGCCATTAAATAGGCCCGGATCATGAGATCTAGCATTTTGGCCCATCAGTTAGGTCGTGTTGCACAAGTATAACATGTGCCGCTATCTTTATTTAACCCTAGCGCCATGACCAACCCCAAATCGCACCGCGCAACCGCCAAAAACTCAAATCAGAAATCGGATGTTACACCTTTGGTTTCTACCGTTGAAAGAACTTTAAGAGAAGAAATGGAAAATTGTGTTAAGTTATGAAGAATGTGGATTACAAATTGTATGATAAGTTCTCAAAATATTGATCCCAAGTATAGTTTGATTCTGGCGACGACTTGCAATATGTTGAGTTCACTTACCAAAACCTCCACGTAAGTAGTTCTGGTGATCACGATGATCATGTTCGAGAGAAGTTACATAGTCTCTTTAGTGAGTACATTGTAGACTTACTCTTGTATTGTAGAACATCAACTATATTAATGGATGATTCAAGGAATGATGTGTATGAAAAGAAGAATGCCATTATGCTTAGTATAAGCACAAGGAGGTGTTAAAAGCTATTTTAGTTATTTTTTTAATTATTAGCTTAATTCATAACATTTTTACTCATTATAAATATTTTTCGCACTTATAGGAGTTTATGCCTTACAAAAGTAAAGAATTTGTTTTGTCTCAAAAATCATAGCTAGAGGTGTACTTAGATGAGCCAATAAGTGACACATGTGAATGTTTAAATGTTTTTTTTCCTTTTGGAAAGCACACCAATATCATTATCCTGAACTTGACCTTATAACTCGGGATATTTGAAGTATCATAGTCTTCATTGTAGCATCCAAATAGACCTTCAATAATGATGGAAGTGTTCTTGATCAATATCAAAGTTCATTGATATACAATGATGTTTGCATTTATGTTAGTTTTTTAATTCTCCTGTTGAAAATTTATATTTTGGTGTTTAACTAATTTTAATATGTTTATATTTATGTTTATTGTTTTGTATGTGATAAAGAGTTGTGCTTACAAGAACTTAGTGAAGATATTGTGGAATTTGCTAGCAAATATAAACATGAATCGATGATTGAGACATAAGTTTGGATGGACTTTTTTTGACGTCATCAGTTTAAAGACATTTAATACATTTTTTTTTGCCTTAAAGCTTATTTAGTTTTTCAAAGACAAATTACTTAAAAGCACAATCATTTATCTATAAACATTAAGAAAACCCCTTATATTTTGTTTATATGCAAAAAAAACTCTTATATTTTCAGTTACCTTTTAGATTTACCCAAATATCCGTTTTTTAAGATGTTATTGGATTGTTTTGTAACATGACATTTATCAGGTTCGTTTTTATGTTGACATGGAAAAAAAATAAGAAATGTCATTTATTTTTGTTTGAGTAAATGGTTGTTGAGGAATTGATCTATTTCTTACGTTTTACTTTAGGCAAGAGACAACATTACTTATTTTGTTTCCATGTTAACCTAAAAACAAAAAAATATATATAAATGTCATGTCACAAAACAACCGATAATTTCTTTAAAAACACTAGATGAGTTAATGTGAAAGGTAATTGAAAATGTAAGAGTTTTCAATATACAAACATAACGTAAGGGTTTTTTCTAAATGTTTGTAAATAAATAATTATACTTTTCTATATTTTGCCTTTTTTTCAAACTTATCTTTATATGTGACTCTTATATTTGGAGACACAGTTATATATTTATATTATTAAGCATGAATTAAGTAAACAAATTGACATTTTATGTTACTTTTGTTGTGTTGTGTTTTTCGTTTTATTGTTTACATGATGAGTCGTGTTCGACTTAACAAAAAAAACACAATATTGGGTGGTATCATATTCGGATTATGAAAAGACTTCGTATTTTGAAGATGTAACTACCCGATTTAACAACCCTAATTAAACACAAATGTAGTCTACCGTCAATGACAAGTCGACATTACTGGAGACAAAAAGGCCTTAACATAATTATAAGATTACAAATTATATATTATTATTATAGAGAGGACAAAATAGTTTAGCATATAATTTTATATATTAATATTAACTATACTTTATAACAAGGATGAGTGTCGTTTCTTGGGATAATATCTTAATTATCGGCCGTCTTTGTCACTATACCGTCGATGACATTGATCTGCAAACGGTAATTTGAGTTTTATATTGATTAATTGACTAAAATAAAAAAGTAGTTGGTTTGTCATTAAAAATTATACTAAATTTCATTTTTGGTCCTTAAAGTTTGGTCAATGTTAACCATCGATCCTAAAACCATTTGACATCCAATGTTAACCTTCTTTATGTGTCTTGCACGTAAAGGTATTTTAGTGATAACAAGAATAATGTCTTCCAAGCACACCCTTCTTTATCCTAGCACCATTTAATACAGTGTACAGATACAAGAAAGATTGATATGTTGATTCTTAGAATACATATGATAGTTTCTTCCAAGTCATGCTGATTCAATGAATACTATGTAATTGATGTTTCAAATATGGTTTTAAGCACACGAAATTTTGGGAAGAAATAAACTTTTATAAAACTCTTATATGAGCGTCCAACTTATATCAGGAACACTTAAATAAGAAGAATAAGTTTAAATGGATCCAAAAGGGCCATGGGTCAAACATAAACCCAAAAATTAACGAAAGTCATAAAATTGTCCATAACTCCATTTAGAAAGCGTTTTTTCAATACACACCGTTACAAACACAAAATAAATAGAGTTTTTATAATAAACTAATGCATGGAATCACATACAATCAAACTAACAATCAACTTTTCACATGTTTTTCCTTTTTCTCACATGTAGCTGAAACTAATTTATTATTTGGAACCCAGTAGAAGATCTAATAACTTCACTTTTGCAGCTTCTAGCATTGTGACATTTACATTTATATTTGGAAAAAGTTCATAGTTTGTAATTTCTTTGATAACTTGTTGCTTTTAATCATGGTTTGATTGAAAAATATCATCTTATGTTTTCCGTCTTTTCTTTTTAGGTCTTCCAACTTGACTGTGATGATAAAGTGGAACTATTTTGGTTGGGAAATTACTTATAGGCCTCATGCTTCTATCTTTTATTGGTTCTATCTTGAATGTATACATTGGTTTCCATGTTTGTAGCAAGTAACAATTTTGAACCACCTAACTTTTGAATCATCTATAAGTTGATGACATGTCACCATGTCCTAATTGAATGCAACAACATGCTTGCAAGGTATACTTATTAACTTTAATTTTTTATAAGACCAAGTCATTATACTAACATTCATAACATATTGGTCATCCAAAAGACCACTAGCCCAATACTTTGAATTAACACGATATATCACATTAAAATAATTGGATTGGGACCTTCAAATCCAATAGCTACGAACTTATGGAGGGTATCAACACTTTTAATGCCCTCCAAAGCATTAGTAACTATTGGATTCAAAGGTTCCTTAGCCTTCTCAGTTACCTTATGCTTATATGTCAATGTATCATCATCTATTCCCTAATGTCCAAACAAGTTATGATTGGTTTATCTCTTACATCAATCAATTTGATGTTGAGAACATCACACATGTTGAATATTACATCAGTGTGGGATCTTCCTACAAAATATGAGCTAACCTACAAAATATGAGCTAACCTAATGTCCAAACAAGTTATGATTGGTTTATCTCCGACGCACTGCTTTGAAACCTTTCTTCAAAGGGCCTAAGAAGATATATATATATTTTTAAAGATTTTTATTGTTGATCTAATATTGGCCTTTGATTCACCATCCAACTTTAGTACATGTACTGGTAGACTATATCTCCATAAATACTAGAGAAACAATTAGGACATCCTCCTTCATTCTTTGACGTATTCCGTTATACTCATACCATGGATCATGATGGAAAATCGTTCTTAGTTGACAAAGTGAAACAAGTTCATGTAAGTTTATTTTGAAGAACATGACTACCTTGCAACCATTTTAATATGTGTGTTTATATTGTTCAAAATGTTATACTCCTTTCGTCCTAAAATTATAGTCCATCTTTCCTTTTTGGTTTGTCCCAAAATAATAGTCCACTTCTAAAAATAAATTACATTTTTACCAAAATCTCTTTCATTATTACTTAACCAACTAAGCATTTAATTGAACCTTAAATACAAAGTAAGGACAAAACTGTCATTTTATTATATAAAGTTAGTGGTAATTAATGTTTTTCATAATCTATGTGTTTTTTTATCTGTGGACAATAATATTGTGACGAATGGAGTATAATTTTATCATCCTAGGATAATTTCGAGTCTCGAGCGTGACGAGTTTGTAGCGATAGGGAAGCAAGTTGATGATAAAGATCTTATTTTGAAGTTGTCGCAAACATTCCAAGAACATTGTTCTAATTTAACTAACTTTAAAAAAAATTAAAAATAAAAAAAATATAGAGGTTTCCAAGTAACGTCTATAGAGTGTTCAATCTCTATTTCGTATGGTGTGGGAGACTTTGAATATTTTCCCTCTAAAAATTGACAGGTTTTAAATGTAAACCGAATTAAGGGCGTCGGTGGCGGAATTAGGTAGCAGTGGGGTGGTGGGGCAAGATCTGCTTAGATCTCCATCTCTCTCTATCTGATTCTCCTCTAAATAAGGAAGAGGTCCGGTGGGCCTCCGCTTGTCTCCCGCCGACAACAGTGGTCAAAAGTCAATTCTTTCACCAAAATACTCACATTAATAAATCAAATTCCTGTTTCTACAATTTCCATCATCTTTTTAATGTTTTAAACTTGCTAACTTTATCAAACTTTGTGATCAAATAAGTAGCACTTTTTAACGATTTATTTGGTTTAAACGTATTTATGAGTTATTATATTTGAGAATTGTGAAAAATAAAAATAAAAACTATTGTAGTTGATAAACTTAAACAAAATCAACCGTAATCTACTATAATAAATGAAGGTTTTTTTATCACATGTCATCTTCTCATTTATTTTGACATATGACATTTTATAGAATTTTTAAATTTTTTCTATTTTCCATTTGTCATTTTATTGTATTTTTCATTTTATTAAATTAAAATTTCACATTTAATATGTAAGGTAATATATATGTAAGGTATTTATTAAAAATAGTATATATATGTAACGTATTCAATACATTAAAACCTCATTAATTTTAATAATTCAAAAAATTTATCATTTTTCTTACAAATTCAAATTTTTCAAATTTTTAAAATTTCACATTTTTTTTAAATAAACTCATGTAATACATGGGTCTCACACCTAGTTCTTTAATAATCGACAAATCGCAAATTTTTATATAAGAAGAATAGAATGTTGTTGATTTAAGGAATTTAATCCAATTTATGGCTTCAAAATCAACGTCTTAAAGTTTATGTCATAGATCTCTAATTATTCACATACTTGATTATTAAGAATAAAAATAAAATAAAAAAATTTTAAACTCAAAAGCTATTTCAAATATCATTTAACAAAAACAATTTTTTATAATTTTGCAAATTGATGTAATTATCTTTTTTTTTTTAAATAAAAACAAATAATAGCGTGTTTTAGATAAGTATTTTTATAATTTATATTTTTTTAAAAGCTTTATATACAAATAAAACCTACAATTTTTAAGTACTAGTTACTAGCTACTAATTTCCTACTTTCAACTTCCGGCTATTAGCTACTAGCTTCCGTTTAGTTTTATTGAACACGTCTATTGTTTAAAATTGTAGAGAACTAAGTTGCTTATGAATTTATAATAATTTTCAAATAACAATTGGCTTGAAAATATGTTTTTGCTTACATTTTTCCTAAGCTTTTATATTTGGTCAACATAACATTTAGAGTTAAAGAAATGGATACGGTAGTGTCGTGGGAAGGGAGGCGGGGGAGGGCAGTATCGACAAGAACATTGCCTCGTACACTCGCCACTCAGTATTGAAACTTCTGACCTTGATTTGGGTATTTGTCCCGAGCAGCACCAATAAGCCTACACAAACGACTATTTTTTAATCATTAAAATAATTCTATAGATACATTTCAATCTTTTAATTTCTTTCACAAAAGAATTATTAATTCTCTCTCACTTTCAACCATATAAAACACTTCACAAGTGCTAAATGGATTCATCATTAAGTTCACAGCTTACGTGTAACATTGTGACAACCCAGAGAATACACTCTTAGCCAACGTCGACAACTAACGTCAAAACACGATAATACGATCTTGTAAATGCCAAAAATTTCAATAATCACTCTTAATGTGACATCCCCAAAATCACGACCAGAAAAGACCGATTTAATTTATGCTTTTAAAATAATTTTCAGAGTAATCCTTTGATTTAAAAGAGTTGCGGAATTTATTCCAGAAACAAAATATGATAAATAAAATTTATCAAAGCATTCCTTAAAGAAATGTATTATATATAACAAAACTCAGGATGTCATGTTCCGATACAGACCAAAAGCATAAACGACGTATTATAAGTTTTACAACAGTTATACACAACTACTGGCCTATAAACAAAATATCTTCACAGGTTGTCCAACTTATGCTCTCGCGCCACTACCTGTAATACAAATAAAACTGAGTGGGTCAGAATTGGGAGTCTGGTGAGCATATAGGGTTTTCAACCCACAATAAATAATTATATTTAATTTCACGAACCAACAATAACCCGATTACTCATTCCCGTTATCCTCACATTACGTCCCTATGACAACAACTATTACAAGGGACCTAATCTAGGATTTTCATCGGGATGGACATTGCTGCAAAGGGGTTTCCTCGACAATAGATGTCCTAAACGCAACCATGAGGGGGATAGAGTACACCGGTGAACACATTGTTCACAACACCTACAGGTTATGAACCTGTCAGCGATCCACTGGACTGTCTAGAAAAAGTCTGTGGTCGTCATCCATACTCCGCTAGATGACTAGATTAACAACAACACCGAGACCTCTCATTATATTATTTCATCACACAACAACTATCTACCCATGTTTTACCCAACATTTTTGTAGATAATATATATATATATATATATATATATATATATATATATATATATATATATATGCACACACACACACATATTCATACACAACTTAAAAACCTGTATAATATATTCATTCAATACTCATTCCAAATAATTGATAATATATAAACACATAACACGTCTTTTATAGAGAAATAATTCATATCTATGTGTTAGAAGAAAGCAACTACACACTCACTTGATAAGACGATGCCCGGACAACACTACGGCTCTTAAAATAATAATCTTCGATGAAACCGGGATATCTTCCAAAAAAAATCGAGCTTCTCGCGGGCAGAGTTTCGGCTCGACAACTCTATTTCTCGGGATCTTCGGGGCTTCGGGACTTGCTTCGGGTCTCAGGATGATACCGGGGCTTCAGGGGTATAACTTGCACGTAAAACGAGGGAATAAGGAGTGAGGGGAAAGAAATTGAGCAACCAATTCGGTTGGACTTGACTTCTATTTATAGGAGGGGTCTGGCCCTCGAACGCAGCGTGTTACGCCGTGCGTCATGGCTTACAAACTTTGGACTTGACATGCGATAGGAGAAGCTCTGGGTTCCGAACGCGAGGCGTTCCCTATTTGAACGCTGGGCGTTCCCCCTTTGGTAAGCGTGCCTCGAACTTTAGAAATTCATATCTTTCGCATACGAGCTCCGTTTTCGATGTTCTTTATATCCACGTGAAGGTGAGATTATGCTCTACAACTCTCGTTTAGACTCCGTTGGCTAATTTTGACTTTATTTTTATTATATTATTTTTAGTAGGCCAGGACAGGAAAACTCCGTTAGAAATTCATAACTCCTTCATCTGAACTCCGTTTTCGTCTGTCTTTTTACCATTGGACTACTATCGACGAGATCTTCGATTCTCGTTTAGATTTTTTTGGCTAGAAATCACTCGATCTCAAAATCGGACTTCGGGCGGCATACTGCTAAGCTGAAACTTAGAAAAATCACAACTTCCTCATACGAAGTAAGATTTGGACGTTCTTTTTATGAACGCTCTCGGTTTAACAAACAATACGACTTTTGTTTAGATCACTAAGGCTAGATATTGCTCCATTTTAAATTCGTATTTTACGTCATACAGTGTCGTGTCAGTTCTGTCGCGAAACTTCGACATGTCATAACTTCTTCATTATAACTCGGATTTTAGCATTCTTTATATATTCGGAAACCTCATCACTACCACTAAAACTTTATTCATAGATATTGAGCTTATCTAATATTTTATTATTACATTTATTTTTATTCTTAATTCATTTAAGCCACACAATTAAGCATAAACACATAATACTTAAATAATACATTCTTATTATTTTCAAAATGAGTTACAAAAGGTTAACTTAGACTATTACATCGATATTAATGTCTAGCCTAGAAACATGGGCGTTACAATTAACGTCAGACCATAGGCTCAAAAATAAGTGCGCAAAAAGTCATGTCACTTTGCGAGCAAGTCAACATATTTAGATTCTACATGCTACCACAATTCTAGAAATATAAATTTTATAAGAATCTGACATAGTATGGATGAGATATGATATTTATAGTAAATAAATGTATGTCGTAATTAGAAAGTTACAATGACGAAAACTACAAGGAGATTGGTCGAATTTTAGAGAAAGTCACCAACTAGACAATCGTAGTAGTACTTAAAGTAGGGATTATGGAACAAAGAACACATAAAACAAACATCATATGAGAGTTATAATATTTAATAGTAATAAAAACATGTCGAAAAACGAAAGTCAAAACTAGACAAAACGATCAAAAGGAAAGTTGTAAAGATCGATGAGATCTACAAGGATATATAAAAGTCGTAGGAAACAGAGTTCGTACGTGAAAATTACGAGATTTCAAAGTTTAATATTCCTGCCATTCGCGCTCGTGCGCATTGCACCATGCACAACTAACACATGATATGCCTAAACACGAAGTGACGTGACACACTAAGGAGGCGACACATTGCAGTATAGTACGGTCCGCGCGCATTTGTGCGGCGTGCAACTCAAGACCCCTATAAATAGCAATTCTCGGCTGATCCTTTCCCACACCTCAACACCTATATCTCCCTCTCTTAAAATTCGTGCCAATGACTCTCGAATGTCTCTCTAGTGCCGAACTTGTGGATCTTCTACCCTACATTAATGGTTTCATGACTCACATGTGAGTTTCGCAGTCGCATTTTCCAACTCTTTTTGGGGGGAATACATGTCTAAAATGCAACTTTACATAGATATTACTAATTATAGTTAGATAATTATGCCCATAGGCTAATAGCATTCAGATGATATTATGCCTGGTACACACTCTGCCCAAACTCTTTAGCTAATATTATGCCTAGTTGTTATGCTAAATCACTATGATAGATAAGATCATACCTAGCTATCACACTGGCCAGTTGCCACAAAACGCAAAAACTCGTTATTATAGTCATCTTTGGATAAGCGCCTAGTGTTACTATGCCCAAATTCTCGGCTTTGCAAAACACACACACACACACTATATATATATATATGTATATATATATATATGTATATATATATATATATATATATATATATATATATATATATATATATATAATAAGTAAAACCGTATAAATACAACGCGGATAACAACACGACTGACCAGGGGAGGCCCCCACGACAAGAGTAAGATGAGACACGATTCATTAACACGCTGATAGATTTTCAGCTAGCTCATGGCTTATAATCGTTAATTCTTAAGTGAGTGATATATATATATATATATATATATATATATATATATATATATATATATATATATATGATTAACACTCCTACCTGTGGTTGCTAGCCACAACCCAACGACAAGTCGAAGCAACATAACTTTCTAAACACAGTGACGTTCAATGAAGCATCATGGGTTTTCGAGATCAACAGTCATAGCTGGATTATAGGAACTCATTGTAACTTTGTTAAACTAAAACTAGTTATCCTAAACTTCTAATATTATATGTAGTGATAGTACATACAAACACGAGGAAACAAGTTTAGGTCAACCAACATCTAACTATCTTAGACTACTACTAGGAACCAACCTAAGAAAGTAGTAATAATACACTCAAAATCGAGGAAACGAGTTCGATCTACGATCATTAAACTTAATATCCACTAATCTTGAGGTACGCCTCGAGAAGTATTGCTTACAATATGATAAAAAAGAATATTAAGGGAATGTTACCAGAATACTAACCGCATATTAAAATATACATCTTCTATCCAAAACAGGATTTAGATTGAGTCACTAAACTATCTAGATCCTACTACAAAACACTAGACAATGCACCAACACACTAACATAGATTGAGGATACAACGAGTGCTAACTTAAGAACATCGGCAAATTATTTTCATGCTCACCAACACCATGTTGACTGTAACATTACGATGATAAGGTACTTCTAGTTTTGACCCTATAATTTTATTATATTGCAATTTGGACCCTAAGTAAAAGAAAGTGTGCAATGAAGTCTTTAGTGGCATTTCCATAATAGTGGGGTTGAGGAAGTACGCCATGCATACGTGTGTACGTTGAGCGTACTAGGGTGCGCCCTAGTACTAGGGTGTATATATGTATGCAAGGTGTACGTGCCAGGCATGCAAACCCTAATTTTTAGGGTTCGACTCATATTTAAACCCCATTATAGCCTCATTTCCCCTCACCTCATCAACCTCCATCCTCTTGATACGTTTTTGAAACCCTAATCCACCTTGTGAAACTTTCTAAGCTTGAGAGTGTGTGTTTTGTGCTTTTGAAGAAGAAGGAAGGAAGGAGAGACCAACTTAGAGGAGTCAATCTCTTTAGATCTAGGATCACACCACCTTTTGGCACCATTTGAGGTATCAAGTTTTAAACTTGGCGAAGTTTCACGTAGATCTTGTGTTGAAATGATTTTTGGTCCTTTTTGTCCCAAGTGTGGAGATTCATGAACATAGCATGTTCTTGACCCATTAAGTTTTCCTTTCATACCTTTGGATGGGTCTTAAGACATAAAAATGGGTTCCAAATGGTTGGTTTTGCTCCATGCATCATTTAGAAGGTCTTAATGGATTAAGAAGTTGCATTAAGCACTTAATGGAAATGAAAAGTCATAAAGTTGGAAACTTTATGACTCTTGAGGGTATTTTAGCCATGGATCTAAAAGATGGATGTGTGAGATTAAGCCATTAAGCTCTTAATGTGGATTTTGGGAGTATGGGAGTACGCTCCATGTACCTGGAGTACACCCCACATACGAGGTCAACCACCCCGATGGTGGTCAACATTCGAGTACGCCCATCGTACATTTGGAGTACGCCCCGCGTACTAACTCTATGGTGACTCGGCTGGGTTGACTCAGTTAACTAAGTTGATTTGACCAGTTTGACTTTGACTTTGACCAAATTTGACCTAAGGGTATTTTAGGATTCTGATTGTGATTGGTCTTTAGGATTCTGATTGTGATTGGTCATTTGGTTGGATAGGTGACATTTAAAGTTGAGATTCGGAGTCGAGACCTCATCAATTTTTGTCCAGATTGTGAGGTGAGATTTCCTCACTATACATACTAGTCGAAGTCACCAAGGCCGACCCATTGGATTAGATATCCTATTATGTGATAGTATGTTATCATGCCATAGTGATATGTTATATCGGTATCCTGGTAGATAGGATGATGCTATGCTTAGTGATCTGTAGTTCTGCCTGATTGTATGTTGACTGATTATATGTTTATCTGTTATATGTGTACATATTTGGTTGGTGGTTGAGGCTTTACTGCTTTGTGCATGAGCTAACAGACCGGGGGCATTCCAACATGATGGTTGATTAGGCTCGAGGGTATCTCATCTCGAGGATGACTGGACCCAAAGGTTGATTGGGCCTGGGGTATTCCAACCCGATGGTTGACTGGACCCATAGTATATTAGCATTCCAACCCGATGGTTGATTAGGCCTAGGGTATTCCAACCCGATGGTTGATTGGACCCGACATGTTGTATATGTTACCTGTTTATGTGTTGGTACTTTGGGGAACTCACTAATCTTTGGCTTATGGTTTTTAGTTGTGGTTTCAGGTACTTCGGATGATCGCGGGAAGGTGAAGGTGTGATCATACACATCCTCTGTTTTATGTACTTTTGATCTATGAGATACTCTGATATGGAACGATACTTTGAAAACAATGATTTTTTAAACATTCTATGATTTGGGGTTGTTTTAAAAAGTTTAAACTTCTTGTGATTTTTATGGATGTTTCAAATGTTGACCCTCTCAAAATCACACGTATTCCTAGGTCAACCAATAGAGATAAAAGACTATCCAAAGAGTACAGACGACTCTCAGACTATCAAAGAAGATGGAGATTAAGGTGAAACTCAACACGAAAGCCTCTTCCATGCACCAACATTTCGAAAGTCGCGCCATTCTGCGTTTCCACCACCGGTACGAGGGGGTGACATATTGGTATGAGAGCTTAGGGTTATAGCGAATTAGTAATTCATTAGGAAATACAACTATAACCTTGGGACATATACTCTATAAATATCTGTCCTCGGATCTACAACTAAAAGTATTATTAAAATACACTAACGATGGACTACTTACGAGAGAGGTGACTAGTTTGGAGTATCGCTTGGGTTGCTGGAATTCAGAACGACTATACACTAAAATGATGCCGCCCTCCGATTTACGATTTGTTTGACATAGAACTAAACTTCTGACCGGGCCCGACACATAGGTCAAAACAAAATCATCGAGGGGCCAGATATCACTTCTAATCCTCCAAGGATTAAAAGGAACAAATAAACTTTGACTTATATTCTTGTACTACTACTTGTTGAATCATACACAAAGGCACGTTTTATAACATCAAGTTACTGATGCGTTTTCGTGCAATCAACGCACAACCAACTCATAGTCAACAACTCATATCTCTAGTTTTGAAGACTTATATGATATTATTGTGATCACTCGAGATAAATACCATGAAGTGATACAAGTGAGCGTGGGTTTAATCCAATACTCATAACTTATGAGCACTCATGAATGTTGTAGCAACTTTTTCTATGTCTAACACCTTAGACATCTACAAGCCCAATTCATGACAGTCTTGATTCATACCTACTTCCAAATTATGATTGTAAGTCCCTAATTCGCCTGTGTATCAATCAGATCTGTTTGATGGTGCAGAATCCCAATCAAACAGATGATGTCAGATCAAATAGAAGAGAAGGAGAAGAAGAAGATGATGAATCTCAATGTATTAATGAATAGAATGATGATCCGGATACAAGAGATTCACACACACACACTAAGACACAATAGTTCTTCTCTCTCTCTGGCTATAAACTCTCTTCGTGTTCATCAATCAGTTCCTCACACCCTAACACCTATATTTATACTTGGGAGTATGGGCTAACTAAACTTGGGCCGTAAATGGGTTTACGGTCGTAAGGTGTTTACGACCGTAAACTCAACCGTAAACTCCAAAAATATTACAGAAAAATACAATTGCCCAGAAAAGCAAAGTATAAACCATATTTTGACCCAACAATCTCCCCCTTGGTTTATAGCTTTCTTATCTTAATTGACCCAACAAGCTCCCCCTAAAAAGTAGCTGGCTCTTCTTGTTGATCTTCATTGGTAGATTGGCTTCAACATTTATCTTCAAATTCTTCACAACTTCAAGATGAACTTGATGAATCTTCAATCAATGACTTCATCTTGAGCACTTGATTTTTTCTTCAAGATTTGACTCTGAACGCACATTGGGTGAGGAGGCTTCACGTACTGATTCTTGAAAATTGGTGCTTTCAGCTTGAGAATATTCAAAGAGAACATCAGAGAGAAATAATTTTCTGGATCACTGTAGCAGGTACAACGATAGCAGCAGACTGATTGAGGAGGCTTCAATGCAATCCGTCACATAATCTTCAATTTCTGCTTCACCTTGCTTCTGGGGTTGAAGGATTGAATGTTGAAAGAATGATCTTCATTTCTTGCTCCTTCGAATGAGAATTCTTCGATGCTCACGGACGAAGCTTTGGCTCAGAAATCTTCAACACAAACTCCATGAGTCTTTTCTATACCTAAAATCACTTTTCAAGATAAAAAAAAAAACTAAAAGAAAACTTAGCACAAAAAGTAAAACAGAAATAACACTATTTTTTATTTTGAATTTTTTTTTGTTTTTTTATTTTTAATTCTCCCCCTTATATTTAAATTAGAAGAACACTATGAACAAACTTAACAAAAACAAAAATAATAGCTAACTTTAAGAGTGATTTGGGATCAAAGTTGTTGGACAACCTTATTCCATTTGTTGGTACCCTTATCTTCACATCTTCGTCTGATGGATCGCCAGTATTGTGGTCCACTTAAACACGAAACATTTGTGACAAGATTTGGACAATTTACCAATGACATGATACATGCATATATCTAATTATAACTTTATTATCATGATTGGCCCTAATTATTAAATAAATTTTCTTATGACCATTTAACTGACTACAACCAGGGATATTGTTGTCCACCTAAATCGAGCAGCGAGATCTACAAACAATCTGTATGTGTTCAATTTTAAGTTTACTAGAACGTGTTTCCTGCTTCCTAATATGCCCCAGCCATCAAGGACTTCCAAAGTACTCCTTACACCGGGTGAGCAGATAACCATTCAGATAAAGGATAGATTCAGAATTCTATTACTTATTGTTTCAGAGGGGTTGAGAAGTAGAAGGTTGCATATGTTGTGTACCAGGTCGGATTAGAAGTCACGCAAAGGAGACAACATATGGCTAACAGATAAGAGGAATTTCATATATATATATATATATATATATATATATATATATATAACATGTAGAGAAATAGAGTTGCATATGTTGTGTACCAGGTCAGATTGGAAGTCACGCAATGGAGACAACATGTGACTAACAGACAGAAAGAAAGAAAATGATATTCTACAGACCTAATTTATCGGAATTTACCAGTCGCCCCATCCAACCGGAATTAAGGACAGAATCCATACATCGAGGAAAAGTGAATCCACAGTTCTAGATACGGGTTATTTAATGTGACTGGTAGATTCTCATGTATATCTCCCTGCTCAACCTATCTGAGCGTCGTGACATCAGGTTAAACGGATCTAACTAGGTCAAAGTTTGTTAAGTCCTTAAATTCATTAGGTTCAACTTTCCCTAGTTAAGTCCATTTAAAATTTTTCGTGCTTACTAGCGCATCGAACATAGAGCGTAGACGATTCAACTTAGGTACGTTACGCCGATTCAGATTGTCCGTTATCACTTGCTAATTTCATTTCCCAAAACATCTCCCGCAAGCACATTCCATTAACACCATATTTTTTATTTTTTGATTTTCTAATGTTTTTTGGATTTTTGAAACTTTTCTAATTTTTGTTTGGTTTTTATTTCTCCCCCTAAATTTGTGCATAGGAGATAAATGAAAGTAAATGCACAAATTCAAACTATCCTAAAACAAAAATTAATCTTTAAAGCGAATCAGCTTAAGAAAAACTCAGGAGTATAGAGAAGAAAACGCAAAACGTAATTCACCGATTGAATCTGCATCCAGAAGGTCTGAGAACAACACGCATAATCTCAGAACAGATCCGAAAATTCTTCATATCATTAAGCACTAACCCCATTTGTGATCTCTTCCTTTCTTCCCTTCCCGCAACGGACACATACTCTCAAATAATGTTCTGAGTGTTGTACAGTTGAGAGATGTCCCCAATCATATGCCAGGAGCAGCCACTACCAACAAACCAAAATCTGATGATAGCTGCTCCAGCACAGAGCGGGATCAGTTGGTCTTTGGAACCCAGTCCATTTTGAAACTGGGTCGACCTTTTTCATCAACGCAAGGTACTTTCTCCCATGACATGTCTTGTTTATCACAAACAAAAGATATAGAAATATCAGAATCGTTAGAATATTTGGGAGATTGAGCCTTCGGAACCCATCTATATTCGGGTTTAACCCATTTCTTGTTCGATCTGATGGGTGGCTCAGTACTTGCTTTTGATCTTGATGTTGGCCTTTGAGATGACTTTGATTTTGGCTTCACATGAGCATCTCTTGGATTTGGCTTTTTGGTCGGCATTCCCTTATTTCTCTTGGGATTCGGATTCTTGGCATTGTAGGTTTCATTCTTCGCCTTTTGCGCGTTCCAGTCGCTATTGTCTGAACGTGACCTTGAGGGGTTTCTTTTGAAAATTCTCCCTCTTGGCGCGTTCTGCCATCCTTGTGCGCAGTAGGGAACATATGTGCGATTAGGACAATTTATGGCAATGTGTCCAGGTGTTCCACAGTGAAAGCATGTCTTTTTCTTCACTGTAAATTTATTTCTTCCTGCCCCTGGTGGCGTATCCTTGCCCCGTTTCTTGTTTTTCCCACATGCACACTTGCAACAAGCACTCTGTTGCGTTGGAATTAGAGGCCTGTATTTCTCAACGGCAGGTTTGTTAGGAGTAATAGAATTCGAAGCAACAGATTCTGAGTTCGAGGTGTCATTGGTTTGTTCAGTAGTGCTCTCCTTTTTCTCATCTTCTGCTACTTTACCTGCACATGAAGTAGAAACATTAGTATTTTCAACATTAATAACTCCTCCTGACATAAATCCAACTGGTTTTCCATATTTAAGATGTGCCTCCCTGTCAATTTCTTCCTGTGTCATAGGAATGGATGTGTAGTTATGATTGAAAGAAGGAGGAACACTATCATACCCTAGACCCTTGTTTTGATTATCTTTGAATTTTAATTGGGTTTCAAACAAGGACTCGACTGTCTGACTTGACTCAGTATAATTTTTGAAACTGACATCTGTTTTTCCACACTTAATTTTCAATGTGTCAAGTTCTTTAGTTACAGCAACAAGTTGTCTCTTAATATAGTCATAATTTTCACACTTGTTGCTATACTCTTCCTGAAGCTTCCTAAAGTCCTTGGTTTTTGCTTCTAATTCAAACTTCAGGGGTTTCTGTCCTTTCCTGAGTTGATATCCTTCATATCTCAGGTCCTCAATTTCTCTTTTTAATAAATCAATTTGTTCCCGAAGAAATTTAGTCGTAGTTTCACAAACTGGAGTACATGTAACTTCAGTGACCGGAATGTTTTCAGAACTCATTGTTTTTCTACACTTTAAAGAATCAAGTTCTTGAATTACATCAGCAAGACTAAGATGATTGAGATCTTTTGTCTTCTTGATGATAGCAACGTTCATATCCCACGATTTCAGAAGTGAATTTAGCAGCTTTTTGTTTATCTCGGACATAGTCAAGAAGATCCCGACTATATTCATCTCAGTAGTGAGTGTAGTAAATCGCTGCAACTGAGTTTCAAGGGTTTCTCCAGGGATATAATCAAAAACGTTGAAATTTTGTCTTAACATATCCTGACGACTCTCTTTCATGTTTTAACTCCCTCGTAGACCTTAAAATCAATTAAAAAGCACAACTAGAAACCAAAATTAAACTTAAAAGTCAAACCCTTTGATTATAAACCTCAAAAGTCAACCTTAAAAGTCAAATTTAAAAAGTTAAACTCAAAAGTCAAACTTGAAAAGTCAAACCGAAAAACTAAATGTGAAAATTTAAAAGTTAAACGAAAAAGTCAAAGTTTAAAATCAAAGGTCAAACTTGGAAGTCAAAGTCAAAATTTTAAATAAAAAGTCAAAAAATAAAAGTCAAAAATAATTTTTTTTAATTATTTATTATTATTATTATTATTTTTATTTATTTATTTATTTTTTGTTTATATAATTTTTTTTTAAATTTTGGATGAAAAAGGAATTTAAAATTTAAAAGGAATTGAATTTTGGGTTAAAAGTGTCAAAATACGAAAACTTGCTACGAAAAAGACGAGTTATACTTTAATTTTCGAAGTAATGTAACAAGTGATCAGGTAGCTGAGTTGGGTAAGGCGCTGAATTGATGAGCAGGAGGTCGCGGGTTCGAAACCCAGCACTTCCAAATGTGCTCCTGATTCTTTTTTAATATGTGCGAAGCGAGGCTGCGCTTGCGAGGCCGAGGTGCGATGCCGAGAACTCAGAAGCCGGAAATGTGCGAGACCAAGCCGCAAACTGCTGAGCCGTATACTCCGAGCCGCAAACCTCGGGCCGTGAACTCCTCGGAAACCCTAGCTGCTGGCCGCCACCCCCTCGCAGGTTACAACCAAAAAGAGTGATTTTTGCCCTTTTTTTATCCAAAACTCGATCAAAAACCATTTTTTTATGAAGAACACGAAGAACAAACCCCCCTTATTTTTCAGAGATCTATCCAAAAATGCAAAAATATTTTAACAATAAGATCAAATAATGCCCCAAATCTGATAAAATTGACTGATACAACTTGGCTCTGATACCAATTGTAAGTCCCTAATTCGCCTGTGTATCAATCAGATCCGTTTGATGGTGCGGAATCCCAATCAAACGGATGATGTCAGATCAAATAGAAGAGAAGGAGAAGAAGAAGATGATGAATCTCAATGTTTTAATGAATAGAATGATGATCCAGATACAAGAGATTCACACACACACTAACACACAATAGTTCTTCTCTCTCTCTGGCCGTAAACTCTCTTCGTGTTCATGAATCAGTTCCCCACACCCTAACACCTATATTTATACTTGGGAGTATGGGCTAACTGAACTTGGGCCGTAAATGGGTTTACGGTCGTAAGGTGTTTACGGCCGTAAACTCAACCGTAAACATGACCGTAAACTCCAAAAATATTACAGAAAAATACAATTGCCCAGAAAAGCAAAGTATAAACCATATTTTGACCCAACAATGATTGAATGTGGAGAGTTTGAATAAAGTAATTATTCTGGAACTCAAAACATTCAAAGTTGAAAAAATAGTAAACGATTGACACAAGATAACAACACCTTACTTATAAATAATCAACAACTTTTATTTAATCATCAAATGTCAATTACATTTTACAAGTTTCAGAGATAGCTATCTAATCTGTAAAACTAATATCGTCCTTCAGCCCGATGCGCCTCGCATGCTGCAAATGCCTAACCCTAGTCAGTCCCTTCGTGAGGGGATCTGTTGGGTTCTCTTTTGACGACACCCTCTTTGTCACGAGGAGTCCTTCTTCTATCTTGTGCCTTATGAAGTGATATTTTCTGTCAATGTTTATGGATCTTCCATGATCTCTCGGTTCCTAGGCTAAGGCAACTGCACCATTGTTGTCACATAAAATCTCTATAGGCTCCTTTATAGATGGTACAACTCCAAGGTCTCCGATGAAGTTCTTTAGCCATATCGCCTCCTTCGCCGCTTCACTTGCTGCTATGTACACTAATTCACACGTCGAATCGGCTACCGTCTTCTGCTTGGAACTTTTCCAAGTAATCGTTCCTCCATTCAGGGTAAACACCCAGCCCGAATGAGAGCGGAAGTTATCCATGTCGGTCTGAAAGCTAGCGTCACTATACCCTACTACTCTCAAGTCATCACTCCCACTAAGGGTAAGAATCCAATCTTTAGTCCTTCGCAGGTACTTGAGAATGTTCTTTACCGCAGTCCAGTGAGCCTTGCCAAGGTTCCCCTGATATCTTTTGACCATGCTCAAAGAAAAGGCCATATCAGGGTGCGGGTACAAGTCATAGCATACATGATCAAGCCAACAGCGGAAGCATATGGTAATCGAATCATCTCAGCTATCTCAGCCTCTATACTCGGGCTGTGAGACTTACTCAGTTTGACATTGCTTTGGATCGGTACATCACCTTTCTTGGAATTCTGAATGTTGAACCTCTTCAACACCTTGTCCAAGTAGGTGCTCTGAATAAGTCCAATTAGTCTTTTACTCCTATATCTCAATATCCTTATCCCTAGGATATAAGCAGCTTCTCTAAGGTCCTTCATAGCGAAACACTTACCAAGCCAGGATTTAATCTCCTGCAAAGTTGGGATGTCATTTCCTATGAGTAGTATGTCATCCACATACAGTACCAAAAAGCTAACTATACTCCCAGTAGCTCTGACATATACACAAGACTCATCCTCGCTTCTTGAAAAACCAAACTCTTTGACTTTCTCATCAAAACAATGATTCCAGCTACGGGATGCTTGTTTCAATCCATAAATAGATTTCTCAAGCTTGCACACTCTATTAGGGTACTTTGCATTAACAAAACCCTCTGGCTGACTCATGTAAACATCTTCAGCCAACTTTCCATTAAGGAAAGAGGTTTTGACATCCATTTGCCATATTTCATAATCATGAAATGCATCAATCGCTAGCATAACCCTAATAGACTTAATCTTCGCTACTGGTGAGAAGGTTTCGTCATAGTCAACTCCCCGAGTTTGAGTGAGGCCCTTCGCAACAAATCGTGCCTTATAAGTGTGCACTTTCCCATCCATGTCGGTCTTCTTCTTGAAGATCCATTTGCACCCGACCGTCTTATAATCCAGTACATTGTCAACCAAGTTTCAAAATTTATTGTCATACATGGACTGAATCTTGCTGTCTATGGCCTCTTTCCATTTAGCAGACTCAGGGTCTACCATGGCTTCCCTATAGCTATTAGGTTCATCCAAATTTACCAGTTTACTATCAGTGATAAATGTATCACCTTCCGCGGTAATATGGAAACTATAGTAATGCTCAGGTGGATTCCTAACTCTAGCGGAACGCCTCAGAGGTATATACTCGTCAGTTATTTCAACAGGAGTTTCCTCCTCGGGTTGATTACTAGGTTTTGAGATTCCTTCACCACTTGACTCTTGAAGCTCTTCAAGGTCAATTTGCCTCCCACTGTTTCCTTGGCTTATGAATTCTCTCTCGTGAAAGACCCATCTCCTTGCCACAAAGACCACATTCTCACTGGGTCTGTAGAAGAGGTAACTAAAAGATTTCTATGGGTAGCCGATGAAAATACACCGCTCACTACAAGGTTCGAGCTTATCGTGAGTCTCGCGCCTCACGAAAGCCTTGCAACCCCAAATCTTGATGTGGTCTAAAGTGGGAACTATCCCAGTCCACATCTCGTGAGGTGTTTTGGCAACCTTCTTGGTAGGGACAAGATTAAGGATATGGGCGGCAGTCTCTAAGGTATACCCCCCAAAATGAGATTTGTAACGAAGCTCGACTCATAATGGAACGAACCATGTCCAACAAGGTTCGATTGCGCCTCTAAGCCACACCATTAAGCTGTGGTGTTCTGGGAGGTGTCAATTGTGAAACAATTCCACATTCCTTAAGATAGTCAAGGAACTCTGTACTAAGATAATCTCCACCTCGATCGGATTGAAGCATCTTAATGTTCCTTCGCAGCTGATTCTCCACTTCCTTTTTAAACTCCTTGAACTTTTTGAATGTTTCTAACTTATGCTTGATTAAGTAGACATAACCATATCTACTGTAATCATCAGTGAAAGTCACATAGAAGCGGCTAGCATCCCTTGTGGCGGTTTAGAAGGGTCCACACACATCTGTATATATGAGGTCCAACAAACCTTCACCCCTAGCACAAGTACCAGTGAAGGGTGACTTTGTCATTTTTCCAAGTAAACAAGACTCGCAAATATCATCTGAACTTAAGTCAAATGATTCCAAGACTCCAGCCTTTTGGAGTTGGCCTATGCGCTTCTTGTTAACATGTCCAAGACGAAAATGCCACAAGGATGCTTTGTCCAAACTAATAGAAGAATCAATATGCAACACATTATTTCCTAGGTTCTCTACAACCGACACAGTTTCATATACACCATCACAAAGGTAATGCTTTAAAATAAAGAACATTATTATAAAAAGCATTAATACCACCAAATTCATTATCAAATGAAAAAGTAAATCCTTGTTTGTACAAACCGTGAAAAGAAATAATATTTCTCGCCATTTCATACGAGTAACAACATTTATTCAAATCTAATATTAACCCACTACTCAGCAACAAAGAATAAACTCCAATCTTGGTGACAGGTGAAGCTTTCCTATTCCCCATGATCAAGTTTATCTTTCCATGCTCCACATCCTCACTTCTTCTTAGTCCCTGCAAATCATAACATATATGAATACCACAACTTGTATCAAGGACCCAAGAATTAGTATGTAGTGAGTTATTAGACAATATAGTGCAAATACCCGCATGGGTAGGTTTAACCTTCCCATCCTTAACATCTTGCAGGTACTTCGGGCAGTTTCGTTTCCAGTGCCCCTTATCATGACAATAGAAGCATTCAGCCTCTTTTGGGTTGGAAAAGGGAGTGATAGAACCACCTTTGGTTCCACTCGAATAGGAGCCATTAAGAGACTTTCCCTTGGTACCCTTCTAAGGGGTCTTTCTCTTTTTCCCTCTACCTTGCCCGATTGCCAGAACAGGGGCGGTGTTAGGAGTAGGAGTAGTAACAACCGATTTACATTTGATACTGTAACGCCCGTAGATCAGGGTTAGTCAATTTAGAGACGATAAGCGTCAAAAATGACTTTTTGATCGAAGATTATTTAGGATGAATAATCCTAACTGATTTGTAGTATATGTTACAAGGATTCCGTACATATAAAGAACGCCAAAATCTGAGTTATAACGAAGAAGTTATGACTTGTTGAAGTTTCGCGACAGAACCGGCACAACGTTGAATGACGTAAAAAGTGAATTTACGTTAGAGTGATATTTAGCCTTAGCGATCTAAACGAGAATCGAAGATCTCATTGTTAGTAGCGAAACGACGAAAAGTTAGGCAAGAACGGACGTCAAACGAAGAAGTTATGAATTTATAACGAAATTTTCTATCCCGGCCTATTAAAAATAAATAATAAAAATAAAAGTCAAAATTAGCCGACGGAGTCTAAACGAAAGTCGTAGAGCGTAGTCTCAGCTACGCGTGGATATAAAGAACGTCGAAAACGGAGTTCGTATGAAGAAGATATGAATTTCCGAAGCTTATTAAATAATTAATATTTAAATTTAATTATAAAACCCGGTATTATCCGAAGGGGGAGTCACCGGGCATATCCGAAGTACGCCCAGCGTACTGTTGTACGCCCCGCGTATAGCGAAGCATGACGACCTTCGCACTCGAGTTCTTCGGATGACGAATGCAATGACGATTTCGGACCAGTACCCCCCGCGTAACGTCGTACGCCCCGCGTACTCCGAGGCTCCAGCCTCCTATAAATAGGATGCGAGGGCAGCCGGCTTATTTGCTCTTTTTCTCTCTTCTCTCTCCCGTTTTGCATCGTTTTGCGTGCCCGAAGTCTCCCTAAGCCCCGGTCTCAATCCCGAGTCCCGAAGCAAGATCCGAAGCCCCAAGAATCCCGAAGAGCGTGATTCCCGAGCCGAAGCTCTGCCCGTGAGAAGTTTAATTTTTGTGAAGATCTTCCAGATCTGGGGAGATATACTACTTCTGCAAGCCGTAGTGCTGTCTGATCATCTTCTGATCAAGTGAGTGTATACTACCTTTCATAAACACGATAATAATACAAGTATGGTTTGAGTGTATTAAGTATATTGTTGTTTATATTTGTGAGTGTGTAGTTACTTTCTTCTAACACATAAATATGAAGTATTTGCTATGAAATACGTGCTATGTGTTTATATATTATTTGTCTATTTGAGATGGGCATGGAAATTGGAGTTTTATACAGGTGTTAAATGATTTAAACTGTGTAAGTATTTATATCTACAAAATTGTTGGGTAGAACATAGGTAGATGGAATAGTTGGTGACTATGGAGTTAGCGCCTATTGTATAAACCTTGGCGACGATGTGACTTCGTGCCTATTTGATGAACCTTGGCGACTATGAAGTTAGCGCATGTTGAGTAAACCTTGGTGACTATGGAGTTAGCGCTTGTTGAGTAAACCTTGGCGACTATGGAGTTAGCACTTGTTAAGTGAACCTTGGTGACTATGGAGTTAGCGCCTGATAACTATGGATTTAGTACTTGATAAATAAACTTTGGCAGCAATGGAATTCGTGCCAATTCCTTACGAATAAATGAAAGAAGGATAGTTGGTTCTTAGGGTAAAACCTTAAGAAGATAATGGGGATGGGTAATTGGGTTGATTGTTTGCTGATTAAATATAATAATTATATTATTGTGGGTTGAAAACCCTATATGCTCACTAGGCTTCCAAGCCTGACCCACTCAGTTTTCTTTTCATTACAGGTAATGGCACAAGGGTATAAGTTGGTGGACTTGACGAGAGATTTTGGATTATAGATCAGTAGTTATAAATAACTATTGTAAGATCTATTTTATATTGTTTATGCTTTTAGTTTGTAACGAACATGACATCCCGAGGTTTTATTATTTAATGAAAATACATTCTCTTTGAGAAATGTTTTGATAAATGGTTATCATATTTTATTTTGGGAACAAATTCCGCAACAGTTTTCTTTAAACGATTACTCTGATTTTAAAAACAAAGCATAAACAAATCGGTCTTTTCTGGCCGTGAAATTGGGGATGTCACAGATACCACTTTCGGTGGTCTTCAAAAGTCCTTGAAGCTTGCTGAGTGTGACCTCCTCCTTGTTCATATGATAGGGAACTGATCATAACAAGTAGGTAAGGAGTGCAGTGTGATATCAATATCCAACTCCTCAGGGAAGTTCACATTTAATTTCAGCAAAAAGTCCATAAACCTTTGCATTTTTTGCATGTGACCCATGATGGGTTCATCATCCTTCATTCAGGTTGTTATCATGGAAGAGACGATTTCATACCTCTCTTGATGAGCAATTTGATAGTATGTGTCCATCAAGTCCATGTGCATCTCAAAAGGGTAAAAGCTCGCATAGGACTTTTGAAGTTCATTTGTCATTGTGGCCAACATGACAATGCCTCCTTGGTGGCATCTCTCTCATGAGTCCTAAAGTCCGTGATCTCCTGTGGAGTAGCAGTAGACTCGTCAATTTCCTTTAGCTCCTTGTCGAGGACATATTCCTTGTCCTTGTAACGCGTGACCGTATTAATGTTCCTGATCCAATCATTAAATTTGGAACCATCAAAGATGACTCTCCCACAAAGATTCATGAGAGAGAAGGAGCCGGTAGGGTTTGAGCCAGAAGCATTTTTGGAAGACATATGAAAAGAAGGAAAAACAAGTTTAGATTAGATAAAGAGTTCTTAATAAGACACCCAAATGTAATATTAAGGCTAGTACCCAACACAATACTTTATAACTTGGAAGGGGGATGCTGTAATCCAAGCTATAAAATATTCGAAGGTAGGCGAATGACGATTCACCAATTTCCACCATGAAAAACGAAATAGGTATTAGGTTTTAATTGGATTGAAACTCCTAGATCTTTTGAGATTCATTGAACTTTTTAATGGCATGTTTAAATCTCAATTGTGCCCTCTCAAGTTTGTGACTGGGATTCCGAGAGTCACAAACAAGGTGTGAATAACCATGCAAATTAACTTGGTATTCTTAACTTTATCACCTAATCGGTGTGCCAGTTAACCACACGCGCTCCACCGATCTATGATAAACATTAAGTTACCCTTTGCCACACTTACTAGTTCATGTTAGTGTGCCGGTTAACCACACATGCTCCATTAACGACTTGGTAAGGTACAAAAGTGTAATTTCATAGGTTAGCACCAAATTCACATTTTCCTAAAGTAACTAAGATTGGGAATTTATAAAAGGTTTACTTACTTTATCATTATCATTATACTTTTAATGAAAATTATAGTCCTTGTCCTACCCGTTCGGCTAACGACCCTCCACCAGTCAAGGAAGCGGTGGGTGAGAGTAGACACCCATTAAGCTGCCATATTTTATGCAACAACCTTATACCCCCTTATTGACCGGTTTCGTGAATGAGGTCTATTAACGGTAAGACTGACTTGATCTTATATATATATATATATATATATATATATATATATATATATATATATATTAGCTTATAATAATATAAAGTATAAGAGTTGGATTTTAACTTTTAAAACTCTAGGGTTTGGAATTAAAGTGTGTGTGAGACTTTACAAATTCCAAAACTTGAGGGAAAGTTTTGAAACTATTCAAAACTTTTCATTTCTACAACTTATGAGTTTTAATGGTTTTAAAGAAAAAACTTTTGGAATTCCATAACTTGAGGACAAGTTATGGAGTTCATCAATTGGCATTTAGATCAAGAATTACACTAACAAACAATTTGCAAATAATTCCTATGATCTACTAAAACTTATTAGCATGAACACCCATATCATCAATATTCAAGAATCATATAAACATAAATAAAACTTGAAACTTTGATAATTATCATTGAAATTGGATTAGCATAATCATTACCATATCAAAAATAGATTTTACAAGTCCAAAACAGTTTAGGGTAATGGTTCTAGTCCAATTCCAGCAACAAAACTCGAAAATTTGCACACAGAGCCTCCTACTCGCCAAGTGCAAGAACCTACTCAATGAGTAGGATGAGTTTTCACTTGGACTCGTCGAGTCCCCCTCTCCCTGGACTCGGCGAGTTGACTGAACAGTGAGCATAATTTTGACCTTTTTCAACAATTTGCATCAAGTATAATGAAAACAAGCCTAGGCTCTGATACCATTGAAGGGTTTTGAGCATTCTAACACACCTATGGTGTACATGCAACCCTAGAAACCTTGGATCTATGTTTTCTCTATTATACATGCAAATTTGATTTATCCAAGGTTCTCAACCTAACTAGCATATCATGGGGTACTTGTAATATAAAACTAGTGGAATGACTTACCTTTTCTTGTGGTTGATTGCTTGGAGCTTCAAGAGCCTAGCACCAATAATGAGGATGCCTCAAGTGGAATCACAAATCACCAAAACAACTTGGAAGACTTTGAGAGTATATGAAGCACTTCTAGAAATCGGCCCACCCTTGTTCTCACACACACTAGTGCCATTTCATGTGCCAAAGACCTCTTTATATAGCATGGTGGATTAGGATTACATCCATGTAAACCCTAATACCTATGACCTTTCATTTCCATAGGATCCATAGGTTAAAAACACCATGGACTATCCATGCAAGCTTAGCCCTTCCTAAATGAACTTTGGCCCATTCTATATATATAAGAGTCCATATTTAATTAGTTTCTTGTGATCACTAAATTTTTCCTAAATTAATTCTTGATCAATACTAATTAAATAATATGATTTCATATTAATATATTATAACTTATAATATATTAATAAATCATAAATATACTATTCTCAAAAGATTACCCATACAAATTGTTTCGGTGAAATGCAACCTAAATAGACCAAGCCGGGTCGAGTCAAGTACATACCAAATATAGTTACAGACTTAGACACTTTATCCAACATCTACATGCCCAAAATTCACGGAAATTCAAAGTGCAAGCTCCCATAATCGCCACCATCTCAAAACGAAAAGCACCCAAGTGCTCATCCAGAATCTCCATGATACCCTCCTTGACCGTGCTGAATATCACAGGAGTCTTCTCAAGAATACTACACGTAATCTTTGACGAAATGAACTCCCACATCTAATCATCCAAATTGAAGGGTTTTGAGCATTCTAACACTCCTATGGTGTACATGCAACCCTATAAACCTTGGATCTATGTTTTCTCTATTATACATGCAAATATTCAATATTCCAAAGTTTCATCCTAACTAGCATAATATGAAGTATATACAATACAAGAATCTAGTAGAATGACATACCTTTTGATGGAGCTTGAAGTCTTGAACCTTTAAGAGATTAGTGCCCCAAGTGTTGCACCTCAAATGGTCCACACAACACCAAAAACCCTTGTAATAACTTGAGAAGAAGAATACTTACGTTCACTCTTATGAAACCGGATTTGCCCTCTTGTGTACTATACACTAGTACATATTTCATGAACTAGAGACCTCTTTATATATTGTGGGGAATTAGGGTTACATTCATGTAAACCCTAATACCTATGACCTTTCATTTCCGTAGGATCCATGGGTTAAAAACTCCATTGACTATCCATGAAAGCTTAGTCCAACCTAAATAAACTTGGCCCATGCTATATATATAAGAGTCCATATTTAATTAGTTCATTTTGATCACTAAATTAATTGTAAATTAATTCTTGATCAATCCTAATTAAATAATATGATGTCATATTAATATATTAGAACTTATAATATATTAATATAAATCATAAGTATCCTTTTTTCTCATTTTGTCTATCCAATTGTTCTGATGCCATGTAACCCAAATGGACCATGCCAAATCGGGTCAAGTACATACCAATTATAGTTGTGGACTTAGACACTAATCCAACACAAATTTCCAACTCCTGATCCCGAACCTGAACCCTCACCAGCACCAGAACCATTACCTGATCCTCCTCGAGTGACCACCATACTGAAATGAGACCATTCAAACCATCAGAACACATAAATAGGGATGAGATTTAGAACCGGAAAACCGGAACCGGAATCGGACCGGAACCGGAACCGTTAGAACCGGAATATATAGAACCGGTTCTGGTTCCGGGTTTAAAAATTGGCTTTATCCGGGTTTGGGTCCATCGGGTCCGGGTAAAACGGGTCTAAAAACCGGAACCGGTGTTTGGAACCGGAACCACTTTTAGGGTCGGAACCGGTTTTTGTGAAACGTTTAAAAGATGCATATCTCATTCGTTTCAACTCCGATTGACATGCGGTTTTTTCCAACATGTAGTTTAGAGTTTGTACATGTTTTTAGACTATAAATTTGCCATTTTTAGTTTTATATTCATTGACTTACAATCCCCCAAAGTCAAGATATCAAAGCTGGAAGTTTTTAGTTTTTTAGTTTTTTTGTATTCGGTGAAAGTTTTAAAACATGCATATCTAATTCCTTTGAAGTCGGATTGACATGTGGTTTTTTGCAACTTGTAGTTTACAGTTTGTACATGAGTTTAGACTTTAATTTTGTCATTTTTGGTTTAACATTCAATGATTTATAGTCCTCCAAAGTCAGGATATCAAAACTAAAAATTTTCAACTTTTCAGCAATTTGTTTTTGTACTTTGTATTATGTGAAAATGTTAACACATGCATATCTCATTCATTTAAAGTCAGATTGACATGCGGTTTTTCCAGAGTGTATTTTAGATTTTGTACATGTTTTAGACTATAATGTTGTTAATTTTAGTTTCATATTCAATGAGTTACAGTCCCCCAAAGTCGGGATACCAATATGAAAATTTTCAAAGTTCAATCCACTAAGTAGTAAGTAATTACCAAAAAAATCCGGTTTTTCCGGTTCTAAACCCACTTTATCCGGTTCCAACCTACCCACTTTGATGTTTCTGGGTTTTCCGGTTCTAGACCCACTTTACCCGGAACCGTACCCGGAACCGAACTGGAACCGGTTCCTATATTCCGGTCCGGTTTTCGGTTCTACAAAATCCCATTAACCGGTTCCGGGTTTTCCGGGTCCGGGTCCATTCGGTCCGGGTTTGGACCCACTTTCATCCTTACACATAAATATATAATCATCAAGGATTCCCATGCTCAACAAGCTTCTTGGTATCATCGCAACTTTCCTTGAATCGAGTACAAATCCTCTACTTCCAATAGTACGGGCCCATACTACCTTCCACATCTATATGTACTTTCCTCAAGGATCACCCCGAATCCTCCAAGTTACTCCCTTACCTATACATACAACCCTTAACAAGACAATGCTCCCAACACTGAACCTCTTCCTAGGTTTTCCTAAGGCAACCTCCACACTACTATTTGCCATCAGATGCAGAAGGAACTCCCCTTAACACCTTCTAACTAGCTCACAAATACAGTTACATGTCATCGAAACCAGTTAATTCTTCGAATGAAAGGTGTCACACTACAATGGTTGGACTCAGACAAGAGTTGCGCAATAGAGTTAAAACCTAACATTTTAAAATTATCTAGTCTCAGTAATATGTAATTTGTCATATTCTCTTACTACTTAGCTGAAGTTAATGGAAACTCTTAAAAGCACAAAGCAAGTAGCATTCGAGCATCGAGTATTCGAAAACAAGCATAACCTACTCAGGACATCCTATCACTGACTGGGAGCGGTCCTCATGAAGAGAGGATGGGTGATAGCATACGCATCGTGATAGTTTAAGCCACACGAGAAGAGATACCCTACTCATGATCTAGAGTTGGGAGCGGTGGTATCCGCTCTCAAGATTTTGAGACATTACCTCTATTGGGTCCGTTGTACCATATACACAGACCACAAGAGTCTGAGACACATCATGGATCAGCCGAACTTAGACATGAGACAATACAAGTGCCTCGACGTAGTCAAGGATTATGACTGCGAGATCCTTTACCATCCGGTTAAAGCGAATGTGGTTGCGGATGCTTTGAGCCGCAAGTCAGCTGGATCTTCTACTCCAGCAACGTGTATGAGGATATCAGTGGATTCTCTACTTGGGAGCTTGATCAGGGAAGCTCAAGCTGAGGGTTTGCGATAGGAGAAATGGAAGCTTGAGAGGATTAGGGGTGAGAACACCCAGTTTGTATAGGATAGTCGGGGATTGTTGACCCGATGCGGTCAGGTCTAGGTTCCGATGTCTAGTGGCGTCAGACAGATTGTTTTGGAAGAGGCTCATAAGTCTCGCTTCTCCATTCACCTGTGTAACAAGAGCAAAATTCAGGTCAAAATTTAAACTTTTATAAAACCGTAATTTAGTATACTAAGTGGTAAATATCGTAACAAGGTTTTCATACATATAAAGAACACAAAAATCCGAGTTATAACGAAGAAGTTATGACCATTCTAAGATTTCCGACAAAACCGGCAACACCGATTAAACGAAAAACGCGAAGTTTCAATACAATAGTTTTTAGCCTTAAGTATCTAAATGAAAGTTGTAGATAACATTAAACCGTGAGCGTACATAAAAAGAACGTCCAAATCTGACTTCGTATGAGGAAGTTATGATATTTCCAAGATCCAGATATAGCAGTAGACAGCTAAAAACTCGAAATAGAGCTCGAGAGACTTTTGACCGAAACAAGCTAAATGATAATCGAAGGTCTCAACAATAGTAGCGCAACGGCGAAAAGTCTGACGAAAACGGACATCGGATGAAGAAGTTAAGGAATTTTAACGGACTTCTCGTGTTCCGGCCCGTTAAAAATAAATACTTAAAAATAAAGTCAAAATTTTCCAATTAAGTCTAAATGAGAGTTGTAGATCATATTTTTAGCTACGCGTGCATATAAAGAATGTCGAAAACGGAGCTCGTATGCGAAAGTTACGGATTTTTAAAGTTCAAGGCCCGAAATCTGAGGCTGTCAGGTTTGCCACGACGTGGCACAGTTTTGCCGTGACCCGGCAAGTGATTGAGGGCGTCCAATCAATGCAAGAGGATAAGACTTTCTCCCCATGACGTGGCCAGCCTTAGCCACGACGTGGCACACCAGAAATGCCCCTATAAATAGAACTCTTGGGGTGCCGGGTTTAGGTGCTCCATTCTTCCATCTCTCGTGCTGAAACTTTGTGGTTAAGCTCCTGAGACCCTCCCGAAGCCCCGATTTTCACCTTCAAGTCCCAAAGGAAGGTTTTGTGTTCCCGAGATCCCCGATATTCCCGAGAATCCTGAGATTTTCCCGCGTTTTTCAACTCTTCCTGTCGAAGTTCTGCTCGATTCTTCTCTCGTCTACTTCAAATCAACCACTTCAATCAAGTGAGTTCATACCCCTACAACCACACTTTAAATGCTTTTGAAACACTTTTAAGGGGGGGGGGAATACAAGTAAACACACGACTAAAATCGTGTGAAACATCGATCTTTTGCTATACTTTTCATACTGTTGTTTTAACTATCTTATGAAGTTATTATCAATGCAAAACACCTCACAACACAACTTTACCCTCTTGGGATACAATATGTTTTATAAATAGAAATATGTTTTATTTATACGTTTGCATACTACATCATATCAAGGTTAACCATTTCAACTATAACATGATGCTTTTAAAAGAAAACTCAACCCATCATCACGTTTTTGTAACACGGTAGAAAACGAAATCATTTCATACAAACGATTTTCATCATATTACTCATGAACTTGTTGTTAGCAATCATGTGATGTCATATGGCTTTGTTTGTACCAAACGAAAGTCCCCACCTATAACCAGAGTCTCTTGGAGGGAAAGCGTGACAAGTGTGTATAGATTTATATGGGGCTGACGCCTCCGCACCCTGACTTTTAGCTACAGTCCGTCATTGGGGTGACAAATGTCAACATTAGGTACTGCGTCTAGTATGGTTATGAGGAACTCACAACATGCGGAAACAATGACTCATGCACGTAGTAATACATAACTCAATCATGCTCGAGGGGTAATAACTACATTCTAGGGTATTATCGACATGTTCAGAATTTAGGATAAACACTTCCACTAGTTTTACTTAAAAATAAAACTATACCTCTTCATTTCTTTTTAGCATGTCATAATTGCTTACATGTTACGGTCTTGGTCATTTGAGACTGCATTTCACATTTAGGAAAATATAGGATTTTCCTGGTTCAAATACATTCATTTTGTACAATAACGATTTACAACATCATTCTTTTGAGCATGTCATAGTTGCTTACAGCTTACGGTCTTGGTCATTTGAGACCGCATTTCACTTTTAGGAAAATAAGGGATTTTCCTGGTTCAAATACATATAGTACATACAACAATCTTTTAAAATCATTTCATACATCTAATAGAAAATAAGGGATTTTCTGGAAAACACACGCACTTTCGAATGACATACATTTCCTCAAAACACTACTTATGAACTCACCAACTTAAATGTTGACATTTTTTTCTTTGAAATAACTTGTATTCTCAGGAAACCGCTAAACCAAGTAGCAACTACTTTTGAAGACTAATGTGCCGGCGTTAGTAACATATTTTGGATCACCATATTGTATTTGATTTCTTTTGAAAACATGTAACACATACAATTATGTAAACTTTTCAAATATATTTATATTATGGTGGTGTGTACTTTCTTTACTATTCAATTGTTATGATACTTGACATGACGTCCTCCGCCCCCGAACGTTTCCGCCGTTCTGGTTTGGGGGTGTGACAGATTGGTATCAGAGCATTGTTTATAGTGAACTAAGTATATCAAAACCATTTTTGATATACAACTATAAACACAACTGGGCAAAAACACTCTGAGTAAGAGTTATACTTTTAAAAAAATGAAATTTTTATAAAGTATACATGCATAAATTATATAACAGGGTCAGTATCATAATTAAAACAATATAGAAGTATTATAGATGAGTTGTGCGATACTGGTATGCCTTGGGATATGTAATCGAGACTGGGATAAATATAGCCTGATCAACTATATTTGTCCGAGAGTTGAACTGTGTATGCCAGGGGATAGCTACTATGGACAACAAGTCTAAAACTTACTAAACTTATAAACTTTAGAATCAAACATAACATTTAGAATACTATAGGAGTATTTTATGCATACGATAGTTTAACTTTGATGTCAACCTTATGTGCCTTAGTTTTAGACAATCCTTATCTCCCTATTCTCGTACAAACTCAATGGCTGGATTCCACCTACCAGGAGACCCCTACTACCTGAACCATTCAATCATTAAAAAAAACCTTCATAGTAGTAATAACAAAGATATGTTGGATTAATGTCTAAGTCCATAACTATAATTGGTAAGACTTGACCCGACTCGGCATGGTCCATTTGGGCTGCATGGCATCATGCACTTGGATAGACTATAATGAGAGAAATAAGACACTTATGGTTATTAATATATTATAAGTTCTAGTATATTAATAATAAGAATAATAAGATTATTTAATTAGTATTGATCAAGAATTAATCTAGGATTAATTAAGTGATCAAAAGAAGACTAATTAAATATATGGGTTGATTGTGTAAATCATCCATACTTGTATAGTGGGCTAATGCTCCATGGATAATCAAGTTGGGCTAAAACCCATAGGATGGTCCATGGATGCTCCATGGTGTATTTGAACCCATGGATCCAAGGAAATGGAAAGTCATGACAATTAGGGTTTACCCTAATTGTAACACTATATAAAGATCTTATTCTTGACAAAATCGGCGACTAGTATCATTCTAGAGAAGGGCTAGCCGATTTTCATGAAGTGTAGAATTCTCTCAAGTTATTCCAAGTGTATTTGGTGTTGTGTGAACCATTTGAGGTGTCACACTTGGGGCACTAGGCACTCAAGCTTCATGAAGACTTTCTACATCAAAGAGGTATGTATTCTATCTTGTTACATTCATTGTTTTGTATGCTAGATTAGGATAATACCTTGGAAGTTCTTATTTGCATGTATAATAGAGAAAAATATAGATCCAAGGTATTTAGGGTTGCATGTACACTTAGGAGTGTTAGAATGCTCAAAACCCAACAGTGGTATCAGAGCCTAGGCTTGTTTTCTTGTTATACTTGCAAAAGTAGCTGAAAAATCGAGTTTTGATGCTGTCTGCCCAGCAGACTCGCCGAGTCCATGAATGGACTCGCCGAGTGCAAGGCAAAAGCATCCAACTCCCCGAGTTGGTTCGTGCACTCGACGAGTTGGACCCCCAGACAGCATAAATTCGACTTTTTTGGCTGGAATTGGACTAGGAACATTACCCTAAGATGTTTTTGAACTTATAAACTTGTTTTTGATGTGGTAATGTTCATGCTAATCCAATTTCAAAGATAATTGTCAATAGATTCATGTTTTGTATTAGTTTAAGGTTTAGACTAATTACATGAAAATTTTTGATTTGAATTATCTTGTTCTTATGAGTTGCTTAGATTAATAGAAAAGTTGAGTGAAATAGTTGTTTTCAATCCAAATTAATCTAAGAGTTGATTCTAAAATGTGTTTTTGTAACTTGTCCTCAAGCTATATGAAAAGTCACATTTAAGTTTCATAAAACTCATAAAAGTTGGCAAAGGTTACAAAAATGAAGAGTCTAGTTCTAATTAAAAGGTGTTATGACTCCATAATTTGTCCTCAAGTTATGGAGGACCAAGAGTCTCTTCATTAAATAATAATAAAAAAAAGAGTGTAACCTTAATTAATTCCATAAGTTATAAAATAAAGAAAAGTTAATTCTTTTATCAGTTTAAAGTCTTCCATAACTTGTCCTCAAGTTATGGAACTTGAAGAGTTTTTGGATTAAAACTACTTTAAACACATAAGTTATGGAATTAATTAGTTTTGAATAGTTTCAAAACTTGCCCTCAAGTTTTGGAATTTGTAAAGTTTTCTCTTATGAATACTTTAATTCCAAGTTAGCCCTTAGAATTTTAAAAGTTAAAATTCAACCCTTATACTTTATAATATTATAAGTTAATAATATATATGTATAAGAGTAAAGTCAGTCTTACCGCTAGTACGCCTCATTCACGAAGCCGGTCTATAAGGTGGGTATAAGGTTGTTGCCTATAAAATGGCAACTTAATGGGTGTCCACTCTCACCCACCGCTTGCTTGACTGGTGGAGGGTCGTTAGCCGAACGGGTTTGACAGGACTTTAATTCTCCCTTCATTAAAAGTATTAATGATAAATACTAAGTAACTAAACTCTTAATAATACCCAATCTTAGTAACTTAGGAAAATGTGAATAAGGTGCTAATCCATGAAATTACACTTTGCACTTTGTTTAAGTCGGTTAGTGGAGCGTGTGTGGTTAACCGGCACACTAACTCGTATTTAACAAGGTAGGCAAATGGTAACTTAATGTTTATCTTAGTATCGATGGAGCGTGTGTGGTTAACCGGCACATCGATTGAGGGGTAAAAACTTAAGGGTACCAAGTAATTTGCATGGTTACTTCACACCTTGTTTTCTGATCCTCGGCATCCCAGTCACAAAACATGAAGGGCACACTCGAGATTGAAACATGCCATTGAACAGTTCAATGAATCTCAAAAGATCTAGGAGTTTCAAAAACCAATTAAAACCTAATAATACATTTCGTTTATCTTGGTGGAAATTGGTGAATCGTCATTCACCTACCTTCAAATATTTTATAGCTTGAATTACGGCATACCTCTTCTAAGTTATAAAATAGTTTGTTGGGTCCTGGCCTTAATATTTCATATTGGGTGTCATATTAAGGACTTAAGATCAACTATCTTGAATATCTCCCAATAGATGTCTAGTTTAGACATTCATGATCTTCCCAAATCTCTTGAAACAAGCTTTCCTAATGAAGATGATGTCCCATGGATATCATACTTCTTCACCTCTTCAAATTATTCTCCCTAACCCACAAGTTCTTGAAAAGTTTAAGGTCACTCAGGCCCAATTGGCAAGGCAAGGTCTAGGTGTGGTCACGTCTTGGAGATGTAGTCACATATTGACAAGCTGGGTGTCAAAGTCTTGAGAAAGTTGGTGGTTCAATCACTTTCTAAGTCACATAGTGAGTTCCTTTGGGACACCTATGAAACAGACTATGACAAGACCCTTAATGATCTTATCTATTTGTTAAGATCAACTTCCTTAAAACTTGATGGACATTGACAATAGTGACACAGGAAATCCAGGAAAGCATTCTCTTCCCAATGGAAAGGGATCGGTCATAGTCAACTCGGTTGACCAAATGGTAAAGAGAAAAGCTAAGTCTGTGATAGTCCCGTGTACCATTATCAAAGGGTCCATATGTTTATATTGCCAAAGGAAGGGACAGTGGTTGCGAAGCTGCCAAATTTACCTAAGGATGTTAAAGTCAATAAGTTTAACTCTACTTCAGGTAAAGTCCACTATCTAACTCTGTTAAGTTTATATTCTGAGATTCCTGATACATGATGTGACTGGGTCACATGGTGATGTTTTAAGAATCAAAGAAAAGTGAAGAAACTTAAAGAATGAATATGTTGAATCTGATCGCGTAGATGGATTTCTATCGCGTAGCTTGAAGATCGGATTCTTGAGCTACTTCTTAGGAGTTATGAGATATTGCTTAGGAATAGATAACAACAAGTTTTCATATGGATTGTAAGGATAAGTTTTTCCGCAAAGTTTTAAAATAAAAGGAAACTTTTTATTTTATTTATTTTAAAAATATCCTTACAATGGCATCTGTGGAAATTTTTGTTGCTTATAAGATTCCATTAATAGCAAGAGTGGAAGTATGAAATTGATTCTTTCATTTGTGGTAATGTCTAAATTTACCAAATAAGGAAAGATTCTCATCACCCAAGTTTCAATTGGACCGGAACTTGGAATCATGCAAGTTGTATAGCATGATGAATGAGAACTTTCAAGTATTGGAAAATTAAGACGAATTACTTTCACATGGATGTGTGAGTAATGTGAAGGACTAAGGGATCAAGTACACATTCTTGTGCACTGATTAAGTCCACCACAAAAGATTGATAAGACTATTCGTCATAGTTTACTAAAGCTCAGTAAATATGATTATACTTACAAGCTTAAGTGTAACTCTGAGACATTGGAAAAGGTTCCAATGTATGGCAGAGTGAATAAGAAGAATCAAATTAGGCAGAAGGATAAAAGTTTCTCAAATCTGAAAAGATGGGAGAGAGTTTGTGATCATCTTAATGATTTAGAGACCTAATCACAATTCATCCTCTAAGTGCATTATGATAGCTAAGAAGAGGAGCTATGAATTGTTGAAGTGGTTAAATCAAGAAGATGAGTCATACTTCATTCTAATACAAGTCTTAGAGTCATACTCCAAGATTGTAACTTGAGTGACATGTCTCAAAGAAGGTTTAAAACACTTGTCAAATGTAAGAGTAAAAGTTTTCTACTCTTGTACATTTGAAATTGGTAAGTTGTGATGTTTTGGATAAAACAAAGACCAACTTAGGCCAATTTTGTGAAGTGTTTGTCTTGATTAGAATCCACACTATCTCTTGAATAACTGACAAGAAAGTCTTATATGTCAAGAGGACAGTGAGAGTCTTAAAGGTCTTGAAAGTCTCAAGAACTAATCAAGAATAAAACTTGAAGTTCTTCACTAGCACATGACTTGAGGTTTATAACCTATCGTGTTGACATATTCTGTGCCCATTCCAGTTAAAGTTGGCTTTGCATATGAGTTCTTAGATTTCTCAATTTGTTGCACAACAACTTGGAAGCAATGGCAGGCCCTTGAGCTGCCAGGTGGCAAGAAATTAAGATTGAGTTCAGTCCATATGAGTTTGGAGTTGTCATTATCCTTGTCTTGTGACTATGGTATTGACAATTCACATGGATAAGAACACATACACCACTAAATCTAAGTGTCATAAGGTTTCTCTCCGATTCATGAAAATGATGGTGAGGAAACACTTTCACTAAGTAGATTTTAGCTAGATAGCAATTGTGATATTTGCATTCTCAAAGTCGTTAGTGGAGCGTGTGTGGTTTACCAGCACACTAACTTGGACTTGTGAGAAGTGGCAAAAAGGTCTAACCATTATGATTACGGCATCCCTCTTCATAATTGTTTAGACACACAAGTGTGCTATCTAAGGGAAGGTGTATGATTTTGATAAAGTTTTATCAAAACAATCTAGTATCAGAAATCTGAACTTTGGTAAGAAAGTCAATGAAGTATTAATTTCTAGAAGTCCAGCTGATTTCTGAGTACATGTCAAAGCTAGTGGGAGCATAAGTGTTATGCTAATAATCATCATGTTAGTGGGAGCATGATAATTATGATAAGTATTGCAAGTTAGCAATGTTAATTATAGAAAACAAAAGGTTTCAATTGGGAAAAAGTTGTTTTGCTATAATTAAGGGAGAGGAAATTATACTTCATCTCAAATATATAAGCTTATATTGAGGTTTTAATCATTTAGTCAAGGATATATATATATATATATATATATATATATATATATATATATATATATATATATATGAATTTCATGTTGGAATGGCTCAACATAAGGAAATTCTGTATATGGGTCCATTATTTGCGTTCTAAATTTCGATTATGATTACGGCATCCCTTTTCATAATCTGAATTATGAGAACTTGGCAAATTGAAATGGACATATTATAGCAAAAGACTGGTTTAGTCTTTATGTGAGACATCATGAATCGTGTCCCATATGCTTCGGATATAGGATCGATTACATGTGCTATATTCATCCTTTCTAAAATTTTCCAAATGCCTGGGCCATTAAGAATGGAAAAGGCTTAGAACTGGATATGACTAAAAGGATTAAACAATTGTCGAGGACAATCTAAGGTTTACCAATGATTGGTTGCTCAAGGACAGTTGGAAGTATAGTGATAATTCTGGAAGGACCATATTGACATAATCTGTAAGGAGGCAACTCTTGTTCAGAAGTGATAGTCAAAATGGAATCTGGAAATGTTTCAAAGTTAGAATTTTCAATCTGTTAAAGATTAGGAAACTTAATGCAAGAAGGATGTTTCTAAGGAGCTGATCTCCTTTGGAATGCTCTATAATGGTTTTTGTCAAGTCTTTCTGACTTCGTGCATAATCATTACAAGAGAATCAATGCATATAAGTTTAGAATCTAACAGATTTCAGTAAATCGCATGAATTTGGAATTCTTGCATTTGCAGTAAGGATTTGGGACTGTGAAAAGAGGATCATTGGAGTTATGTTCAATTGATCTAGTTCACAAAGTAAAGATCATAGACAAACATAGTATGCATACTTGGTGTATGGCATGACTAGTGTTTAGTAAACATAGTGTACATGCTTGGAGCATGGGACAACTATTGTTTTAAATTCAAGAATAAAGTTGATAGCTAAAACAGTATACAATGAATAATGTGTAATCATATGGTGATAAATAAAAGGTGTTTTATTTATGTTCATAGGTTTTGATACCATATTCGATTCAATTATTCTTGTGTTTCATTTTGCATGTTTTGACTTCCAGAATAAACTAGGTTATTCTTCCGGAATGACTAAGTTATTCAAACCATCCACAGTCGGTCATATGTTGGAAGTAGATATGAATTAAGACTGTCATGGGTTGGCTTGTAGAGGTCTAAGGTGTTGGACAAAGGGCTACAACACTCATGAGTGCTCATAAGTTCTGAGTATTGGATTCAACCCGCGCTCATTAGAATCACTTCATGGATTTTATCACGAGTGATCATGAGACGATAATATCTTATATTCTTCAAACCTAGAGATATGAGTTGTTACTATGAGTTGGTTGTACATTGATTGCACGAAAACGCATTTGGTAACTCGGTGCTATAAAACGTGCCTTTGTGTATGATTCAACAAGTAGTAGAACAAGCCATATGAGTCGAAGTTTATCCATTCCTTTTACCTTCGGGATAAAAGCGATATATGTGGGCCCCTCGATGATTTGATGATGACAAATGGAAGTGCTCGGCCGGGCCAGGACTGATTTGATTTGTTCAATTAGTCAGTCATCATAAATCGGAAATCGGGAAACAACAAATGGACAAAGAGAATGATTATAATCCATGTCTCAGTCCATATGATATCTAGAATGGAGGAATATATGATCCCTTATCTAATGGACAAGTCACTGACAAAGGTCAGAGTTCATCTACAAGGTCAGAGTTCGACAGAAGCTTTTGAGAGCTACGATTGCCAGTTGGTTCCTGAAGTCATACGCAATAATAGTTTTAGACTTATCCAAGTGGGAGACTGTTGGATTAATGTCTAAGTCCATAACTATAATTGGTAAGACTTGACCAGACCCGACATGGTCCATTTGGGTTGCATGGCATCATGCACTTGGATAGACTATAATGAGAGAAATAAGACACTTATGGTTATTAATATATTATAAGTTCTAGTATATTAATAATAAGAATAATAAGATTATTTAATTAGTATTGATCAAGAATTAATCTAGGATTAATTAAGTGATCAAAAGAAGACTAATTAAATATATGGGTTGATTGTGTAAATCATCCATACTTGTATAGTGGGCTAATGCTCCATGGATAATCAAGTTGGGCTAAAACCCATAGGATGGTCCATGGATGCTCCATGGTGTATTTGAACCCATGGATCCAAGGAAATGGAAAGTCATGACAATTAGGGTTTACCCTAATTGTAACACTATATAAAGATCTTATTCTTGACAAAATCGGCGACTAGTATCATTCTAGAGAAGGGCTAGCCGATTTTCATGAAGTATAGAATTCTCTCAAGTTATTCCAAGTGTATTTGGTGTTGTGTGAACCATTTGAGGTGTCACACTTGGGGCACTAGGCACTCAAGCTTCATGAAGACTTTCTACATCAAAGAGGTATGTATTCTATCTTGTTACATTCATTGTTTTGTATGCTAGATTAGGATAATACCTTGGAAGTTCTTATTTGCATGTATAATAGAGAAAAACATAGATCCAAGGTATTTAGGGTTGCATGTACACTTAGGAGTGTTAGAATGCTCAAAACCCAACAAGACAGACTAAAAGCACTGAAAACACATATGTAGAATGCACTATCCCACTAATGAACACTTGTCCTGATCGACTTCACAATTATTACGATAAGAAGTTCCCAATTAGCTACTAGAAATGGATTGGCTTGGTCTTCACCATGCCAATTGCATGTGCCATGAAAAGACCCTTCACCGTTGGCTAACGAAACTCTATCGATTTATAACGACAAACCCGACACAACTCCCAAACCGTTCCTAGTTTCAAAAAAAAACCAATAGCACTCATGTGAGGAGTACTATATCCTTCGCGACCTTCCCGAAGTATTACCAACCGACTATTTAGGAGTAGCAAACGTATGACGAGTCAAGCTAAAACTCGGAGGCTAGGAATGATTACGGTTAACCTATCACTACAAAGTGTGTATGAGATTGGTATACACAAAGCGATGATAGACGGACCAGGTATGAAATGCCGACCTATATTGCCAGTGAACAATGCTAACATTCAGATGAACATAGGAACCCAAAACCACACGACCTATACCGGTCAAAACAAAAAACAGGCTAATGAAGGTCCACTGAAACACCCACGCTAGGAACTAAATTCACTAGAGAACAACAAGAAAAAATGGATCAGAAGCACATACACCTTTCTTCAACATTTAGAGTCCCAGGCGAAATGCGAATTTCGGGACGAAATTCCCTTCAACAGGGGGATAATGTAACAACAGCAAAATTCAGGTCAAAATTTAAACTTTTATAAAACCGTAATTGAGTATACTAAGTGTTAAATATCGTAACAAGGTTTTCATACATATAAAGAACACAAAAATTCGAGTTATAACGAAGAAGTTATGACCATTCTAAGATTTCCGACAAAACCGGCAACACCGATTAAACGAAAAACGCGAAGTTTCAATACAATAGTTTTTAGCCTTAAGTATCTAAATGAAAGTTGTAGATAACATTAAACCGTGAGCGTACATAAAAAGAACGTCCAAATCTGACTTCGTGTGAGGAAGTTATGATTTTTCCAAGATCCAGATATAGCAGTAGACAGCTAAAAACTCGAAATAGAGATCGAGAGACTTTTGACCGAAACAACCTAAATGATAATCGAAGGTCTCAACAATAGTAGCACAACGGCGAAAAGTCTGACGAAAACGGACATCGGATGAAGAAGTTAAGGAATTTTAACGGACTTTTCGTGTTCCGGCCCGTTAAAAATAAATACTTAAAAATAAAGTCGAAATTTGCCAATGAAGTCTAAATGAGAGTTGTAGATCATATTTTTAGCTACGCGTGCATATAAAGAACGTCGAAAACGGAGCTCGTATGCGAAAGTTACGGATTTTACAAGTTTGAGGCCCGAAATCTGAGGCTGTCAGGTTTGCCACGACGTGGCACAGTTTTGCCGCGACCCGGCAAGTGATTGAGGGCTTCCAATCAATGGAAGAGGATAATACTTGCTCCCCACGACGTGGCCAGCCTTATCCACGACGTGGCACACCAGAAATGCCCCTATAAATAGAACTCTTGGGGTGCCGGGTTTAGGTGCTCCATTCTTCCATCTCTCGTGCTGAAACTTTGTGGTTAAGCTCCTGAGACCCTCCCGAAGCCCCGATTTTCACCTTCAAGTCCCAAAGGAAGGTTTTGTGTTCCCGAGATCCCCGATATTCCCGAGAATCCCGAGATTTTCCCGCGTTTTTCAACTCTTCCTGTCGAAGTTCTGCTCGATTCTTCTCTCGTCTACTTCAAATCAACCACTTCAATCAAGTGAGTTCATACCCCTACAACCACACTTTAAATGCTTTTTAAATGCTTTTGAAACACTTTTAAGGGGGGGGGGGGGGAATACAAGTAAACACACGACTAAAATCGTGTGAAACATCGATCTTTTGCTATACTTTTCATACTGTTGTTTTAACTATCTTATGAAGTTATTATCAATGCAAAACACCTCACAACACAACTTTACCCTCTTGGGATACAATATGTTTTATAAATAGAAATATGTTTTATTTATACGTTTGCATACTACATCATATCAAGGTTAACCATTTCAACTATAACATGATGCTTTTAAAAGAAAACTCAACCCATCATCACGTTTTTGTAACACGGTAGAAAACGAAATCATTTCATACAAACGATTTTCATCATATTACTCATGAACTTGTTGTTAGCAATCATGTGATGTCATATGGCTTTGTTTGTACCAAACGAAAGTCCCCACCTATAACCAGAGTCTCTTGGAGGGAAAGTGTGACAAGTGTGTATAGATCTATACGGGGTTGACGCCTCCGCACCCTGACTGTTAGCTACAGTCCGTCATTAAGGTGACAAATGTCAACATTAGGTACTGCGTCTAGTATGGTTATGAGGAACTCACAACACGCGGAAACAATGACTCATGCATGTAGTAATACATAACTCAATCATGCTCGAGGGGTAATAACTACATTCTAGGGTATTATCGGCATGTTCAGAATTTAGGATAAACACTTCCTCTAGTTTTACTTAAAAATAAAACTATACATCTTCATTTCTTTTTAGCATGTCATAATTGCTTACAGCTTACGGTCTTGGTCATTTGAGACTGCATTTCACTTTTAGGAAAATAAGGGATTTTCCTGGTTCAAATACATATAGTACATACAGCAATCTTTCAAAATCATTTCATACATCTAATAGAAAATAAGGGATTTTCTGGAAAACACACGCACTTTCGAATGGCATACATTTCCTCAAAACACTACTTATGAACTCACCAACTTAAATGTTGACATTTTTTCTTTGAAATAACTTGTATTCTCAGGAAACCGCTAAACCAAGTAGCAACTACTTTTGAAGACTAATGCGCTGGCGTTAGTAACATATTTTGGATCACCATATTGTATTTGATTTCTTTTGCAAACATGTAACACATACAATTATGTAAACTTTTCAAATATATTTATATTATGGTGGTGTGTACTTTCTTTACTATTCAATTGTTATGATACTTGACATGACGTCCTCCGCCCCCAAACATTTCCGCCATTCTGGTTTGGGGTGTGACAACCTCGGGGCCACCCAGATATACCGAGATTTACGACTGAGTTACTGGTGGCCATGCATGAAGACGAAGATTGCATGGTATGTTAAGAGGTGTTGACATGCCGGATGATCAAGGCCGAGTATCAGAGGCCGCATGGTCAGCTGCAGCCTCTGGAGATTCCCATGTGGAAATGGGAGCAGATCTCGTTGGATTTCATCACCAAGCTACCGAGGACGGCTATGGGGCTTCGACGGTATTTGGGTCATCGTGGATTGATTAACCAAGAGCACCCACTTCTTAGCAATACAAGAGGCTTCATCATCCGAGAAACTAGCCGACTTGTATATCCGCGATATCGTTGCTCTCCATGGGGTACTGGTCTCTATTGTCTCAAACCGTTATGTTCGGTTCACCTCCCGTTTCTGGCAGAAGTTCCACGATGAACTGGGCACGTGGCTGCACTTCAGTCTAACCTATCATCCATAGCCAGAGTGAGTGGACCAAACAGACGCTCGAGGATATGTTGAGAGTCTGTGTTATTGACTTCGGTGGGAGCTGGGACTCCTACTCACCCATTGTAGAGTTCTCCTACAATAATAGCTTTCATTCCAGTATTGGTGCTCCACCATATGAGCTGTTGTATGGACGGAGATGTCGCACCCCAGTTTGTTGGGGTGAGATCGGTAACAGGGTGATAGGATGGACAGAGGTAGTTCTATAGACTACCGAGAGGATTCAACAGATTAGATAGCGGCTACAGACCGCTCAGAGTCGGCAGAAGAGTTACTTCGACAGACGCTGATGTGAGCTAGAGTTCCAGGTGGATGACAAGGTATTACTGAAGGTCTCACCCTGGAAATGTGTGATTCGCTTCAGGAAGAGGGGGAAATTAGGTCCCTAATACATTGGGCCATTCAGGATCATTACTAGGTTTGCAAGGTGGCGTATAGACTAGATCTCCTAGAGGAGCTTAGTCAGATCCACAACACCTTCCATGTTTCACAGTTGCAGAAGTACATTTTAGATGAGGAGGCAGTGGTATCATTGGATGATATACAGGTCAACGAGTGCCTGAATTACATGGAAAGGCCAATGGTTGTTCTGGAGAGGAAAGTGAAGGTTCTACGGAACAAGGAAGTACCTTTGGTAAAGGTACAATGGGAGCACCGGAGGGGATCCGAGTGAACTTGGGAGTCGGAGGCAGAGATGCAGGAGCATTATTCGTAGTTGTTTTCCACAACAGACTTCGAGGACAAAGTCTAGTTCAAGTGGGGGAGAATTGTAACATCTTGAATCCCATGTATAATTTTAAAAGCTTTATATTCATTTTATTGAGGGAACTCGACGAGTTGGAGGCCCCAACTCGTCGCGTCGAACCTAGTCAGCCCGCGTGATTTATGACTCCTACTCGACGAGTTGGAGGACCCCGACTCGACGAGTAGAGGTTGTGCATGGAAACCCTAAATTTTAGGGTTTGCACCCTATTTAAAGGACATTAAGTCCTTTCTACCAGCCCCTTACCACCTTTTGACGGCCAGAAGAAACCCTAATCAATCAAACCCTATTCTTGAGTGTGTGAGAGGCTAAAGTGTGTTTTTGGTGCATTTGTTGAAGAAGCTTGGAGATTTAGATGTTTGGAACGAGAATAAGCTTGTAGATCCAGTTTCTACATTGTCTTGGCTTACATTTGAAGGTAAACAGCCCTTACCTTGGCGTTCCATTTTTTTAATTTCTTCTTATGTGAGAATATGGGCATTTTGGTGCAAAATGGAGTCACCTTCCGATTTGAGCTTGTCACAAGGGCATAGTTCAGATCTGGACTCCTCAAGGCCCTTATGGACATAAAGCCTCAAGCTTTATGAAGCTTTGGCCCTCCTTCATGTCCAAAACCTTTTTCTATTGCTAGTTATGAGTGTTTTAGCTTCATGGAGCCTTGCATGCACGTAAAGTTAGCAACTTTACGTGATAACAACACCCTAGGAGCCTAGATCTACAGTTTGGAGCTTTGGTTTCACATAAAAGCATATAAATGAGAAATGGACTGAAGGAGCTCGATGAGTTACATGGTCAACTCGGCGAGTCGGATGAAGATTGGTCGTTTTTGGTTTCTGCATGGACTCGGCGAGTCAATGAGATGACTCGACGAGTTAGTTCGTGTTTTCCCGACGTTTTGACACCATATGGACTCAACGAGTTTTCTGGAGACTCGACAAGTCAACTAGGGTTTTCACAGGTTCTCGAGTTCTGAAAGAACTCGACGAGTCAGAGGGATACACTCGACGAGTTGGTTTAACATTGACTGTTGACCTTGACCGTTGACTTTGACTTTGACTGAGGGCTGACCAGTTTGACTTCTATGAGTAATTTAGTAATTTGGAAATTCATGGAAGTGGATCATTGATGGATGTAGGTGACTGAGTTGAAGCTGTATTTGGGGAGTTTGACATTATCATCCTGAGCTACTTGTGAGGTGAGTTGTCCTCACTAAACTAATAGGGTCGAAGGCACTAATGCCGACCCTTTTTGGATTTGTATCCGAGTTTATTGCATGATGATATGTTTAGTGACACGTTAGGTCGGTATCCTGGTATATAGGATGATGCTATGTTAGTGATCGGTTAGGTTGGTATCCTGGATATAGGAAGATATTATGTTAGTGATCTGTTAGATCTGTATGACTATCTGTATATGCTAGCTAGCGTATGATATTTATGTGCACATGATTGTTTGATTGAGGGTTGGGTTGAGGTGGTCATGCTTTGTGCTTGAGCCAACATACCCAGGGCGGACCGGATAGACTGTAGACTCGGTTAGGGCGTACTAGTCAGGCCGAAGACTCAGTTAGCAGTCCGGATAGACTAAAGGCCCTGAGAGGCAGTCCAAACGTGCCGATGGCCCGGAGCGGTCCAGATAGACTGATGGCCCTGCGAGGCGGTCCAGGCTGATGGCTCATTTTGCATGTTGTTTGTTTATATGATATGGTTATGGTTTGTATGGCGTTGGTATTTTAGGGGAACTTACTAAGCTTCGAGCTTACAGTTGTTGATTATATTTCAGATACTTCTGATAATCGCGAGAAGGCGAAGGCATGATCATGCACCTCCTTATGTTTTTATGATTTGATTATGGGATATGCTGATACGAAATCATTTTGAAAACAAATTTGTAATAATTATTGGCTTTTGAATGATTTAAAAAGTTTTAAATTGACATGATTTTTATGGGTGTTACATTCAGACTGAACCAAAAAATCATAAAATTACATGTCATTATCAACGGTTGAGAAAATGACATCACGACTTCTCTACGAGTTTGGCAAAATAAAATACACTTAGGACTCATTTTTGTGTCGTCAAAGTGTTTTAAATAAGAGAAACTATGACTATAAACTTTATATTATAATTTATTAGAAGCAGACCGTTCCTGAGAAATTAAAATAACATCAAACTCTTAGAACGAGCTAAATAAAAAATGTCTTTATCGTAATTATAAGTTTTTATTTTCAAATAAATATATATAATAAAAGAATTATATCATATACAGCTGCCTACTTTATCCATGGTGAGAAGGGACTTATCGTTATCGAGGGGCGTGACCTGTATAAGGTTGAATAAGGGATGACCTACACAAGGTTAGAAGCCCATTGAGTAATTGATGATGCTTATGGAATGGTGTATTATGGACTTGATGTTAGGTGCACTTTGTCCGTGCATTTATTTCAATCCTATAATTTTTATTTCAAAGTAGATAAGAAAAGACACTTTAGCCCTTGTATTAATTGGTATGGAATATTCTACAAAACACAAGGTGTTTGAGAATCACAGCGAAAAGAAAGTTATTAATCTGGATGTCTATATTCTTACATTCTTATTTAGGGGGTGTTTGGCCAGGGAAAAAATAGGATGTTTGTTGCTTATTGTTTAATTCCACTACAATAATCAAATTTAAGAGTTTGGATATGAGTCTTTAAAAATCAGCTTATTGCGGTAGGAATAAACTAAATAAGCTGATTTTAATAAGCAAATGGGGAATGCTTATTGTTTATTGTTTATTGCTTATTGCTTATTGGTTATTTTAATCACATAAGCTGTTTTGTTTGTCAAACACTTAAAATGCTTATTGCTTATTCCCATCGCAATAAGTTAAGTCAAACACATTTTAAAAAAATGTTTATTCTCACCGCAATAAGCAAATAAGCAATAAGGTAATAAACTAAAAACTATTTATCCAAACACCCCCTTATTTTATGTGACTCTTTTAAGGGACATATAGGAAAATGATATTTGCCGTTTAAAAAAATACATATTGGAAAATGAATGCACAACATTGTAGGATTAGTGTATTAAACCATTTTTTTTGTATTTATTGAAATAAACATCTAGTTAAGAACAATACATTATTATATACTATATAATTTGTATTTTTGTTTTTCTTATTAAACAATTTTTTAAAACTCTTTACCCATTACGGAAATATTAGAAATTGTCATTTTTGTTTAATATCAATGTTTTTTTAAGTTAAATATTACATTGTGATCCCTTGTACTGTATTGGTTCCTATTTGATATGTTTCTTTAACTATTTGTTAGTTTTCAGTATATATATATATATATATATATATATATATATATATATATATATATATATATATATATATATATATATATATATATATATATATATATATATATATATATATATATATATATAAAGCATTTCTGAATTTTTGGAATTATTTATTAGGTTTCAGCTGTGTTCTTGAAACTTCGGACTTTTTTATCTGGAATCCGCAACTCACAATCTAGAATTTGACTCCCGAATGTACCTTTTTATCATAAAAAATATTTTTAATGTAACATATAGTTAGCCCAAAATAGGTTGGAATATTAAATTTTTTCTTATACAAAATAGGAATTGAGAAATGAGTTTGCAAAAAAGTAATTCTGCCATCTTAGTTTTCAGTAAATAAAAACGATGAATTTCTTGAAATTTCGAAATTATTCATCGGATTTCAAACTTGTTCTTGATATTTAAGATAGTTTTATATCCGGAATCCGCAATTTGCAATCTAGAATATGACCCCAAATGTATTTTTTGTCATATAAAATATTGTAAATAGTATGAAAAATCCTATTTCGGACATCATAAAGTCATTTTTTCAATACTTGTTGATATTGCTTGTTATTTCGGATTATCACTTCAATCTTAATTGTCATTTTTATAAATATCATTTGTTTTAAATTTGAGAGGCATTGTCATAGTTAAAATTGAAAGCATATTACTTATGTTAAATATCTAGTCATCACGTGATTAACAAAATTCTTGAATTTCATATTATCTTTTTAATAGAGTACAACGGATTATGCATTGCAATGGTATATCCTCTAGTTCTATGAATGTAGTCTTTAAAAGATTGAGTTTTGCTATACAAAAAGGCTTAGCGGCGCAGCTTGTTGCCCGTTTGCCATCTCACTTGTTGTACCATGATAATTTAAATTTAAGTGGGAAAAAAGTTGTCAGAAGAAAAAGGATTCATCCGTGAGGTAAACTGCCTACAACTGCTTTTCAAGAGCTCTGATATAATGGATTCTGCTAAGACTTCAATATGATCCACTTCATATTCATATGCCTTGCTTATATATAGAATAAGGAATTAATACATATTCAAAGTGTTATTTTACTTATGAAGATTAACTATTAACGAAATTCAAGGTTAGCCATAAAATGATGTAAAGTTTGGATCTATCTTTTGAATGAATTAATATTTACAAATAGCATAAATATTTTACGAATCACTAAAGTATATATATGTCCAGCCATGACACCGTTAGTATCGTACGTACGTGTATATATATATATATATATATATATATATATATATATATATATATATATATATATATATATATATATATATATATATATATTTAGGGTTTAGTTAACATTAAGATTAACATGGGCTAATCGCTATATGGCCGCGGCTGGCAAATGGGAATCAATTAATATTTTGGGCCTACAAAAGAATTGGGAGTGTGGTTGAAATTTGACAACCATGCATAATAATAATGCACTAAAATAAATGAACAAAAATAATACAGATCATTTTAAATTACGTTCAATAAAGTTATTGTTACCCAAGCAATCAAGAAAAAGAAGCATACAAAAAATTGTCGTGGTTCGATCGATGTGACGTACGTCTATATGCAGAAACCAAATAATTATGCTATAACCCGTCTATTTCAAATTGATTATATTTGAATCCCTAGCTATGAATATTTATAAACAAAACCTTTAAAAACTATTAGGTCGAGCCCATATACAAGTAAATCCAGAAAAAATAAACAGGTTCATACAATCGCTTTGCCTTGTACTTCAGGCATACTACAAATATTTTTCCCTTTGAAATTGTCATCTGTATCTCTTCACTTCGTTCCCGGATTAGATTATTTCTCCATATCATTAAGACTATCCTCATTAACAACCCAACTCAACCCAAATGTGTAACAAGAAAATAGTTGCTCATTCTTGCACCTACACAATCCAATTAAACCCAATTTCTTACCACATTAGTAACCCAACCCAATCTAAATTTTTTATTTAAAAAAAAAAACATAAAAGTCTATCAATATTGGTCTTGTCCTGTAGAGAAATTTATTTATATTTTTTTACGTATTTTATTTATTTTTCTAATAAATATCATTCTTCCCTTTTAATAAGATAAGTTCTTTGTAAAGAAAAGAAATAGAAAGAAGAATTAGAAAATGAAAGAGATAAAAATGGTGAGCTAGGCCGTGGTAACGAGCCGCTCACACAAAATTGTTGTTAGTTGTTTTTTTTTTTTAAAATTTTTTTTAAACAATTCATGTTGATCTTTGGTGATCGGCTCACCATTGGGGGTATTCTAAATTCTAAGTAACAATTATTTATTTAAACTAGTGAACAAATAATGCCCACAACTATCATAAGTTTAAGTTGATATATATATATATATATATATATATATATATATATATATATATATATATATATATATATATATATATAGTATTTAAAAATATGTTTTAAATATTTAAAACCAATGGTTCAGGTTTCATAATGTAACATCCTGATATTTATTATAACAAAAGTTAAAACTTTTATATAGGTCCCTTTACAAAACATCATTTACTAATTGTTTCTTTAAGATTACATAAAACACATTATTATTTTAGAGTAACTAGCGGAAGTATATAATGTGGAAGTTGTAGCAATCAAACCGCCTTCGTCCCTTTATTCACCACGAAGGGTCCTGAAAAATATTAATAAACAACAAATAAGCATAATTTTAGTGAACATACACAATACTCAACCATTATATTAATCATATATCTCCAATTAGCATATAAGTTCACATAATCACGTAACATACAAATGCTAACACATACTATTAGTACCAATATTGTCACTTTCCCTTATAGGGTCACTCATGATCATCCTTAACCTTGATTATTTCTCCTTTCAGGGTCACTCATGACCATCGTATATACAGATGCATCTAACATAATTAGAGAGTTAATGTAACTCATTTGAACAGTTTGATTCGACTATGTAGATTGATTTGCTGATATGCACAACAAGTGCGTATCACCTTAATACTTTTACTGGTTACTTACAATTTGATCTTAGTAACCAATACCTAGATTTTTCATTAATCCTGTTAAATGAGACTCTAGCATTTGGAGCACTTAGATCATAATTAATGGAGCACTTGAGGTTTATGGAGCAAGTCACAAAGGAACGGATCATCTGAGATGGCTTTGGATCATCTGAAAAAAGGAACGAATCTTCCAAAGGGGTTTTGGGGCAACTTGGAGTGGTTTGGAGCAACTTGGAGTTGCTTGGAGCAACTTCGAGCCTTGGAGCAACTTAGAGCACTTGGAGCATCATGTTGCACCAAATGATAGCATGATGCACCATCATGTCTGAAGTTGCGCCAATATGATGTTGAGCCAAGTGAAGATGTTCAGCCAAGGAGATGTTGATCTAAGAAGATGTTGAGCCATGAAGATGATGTTGTTCTATCAAGAAGGGAAGTTGCACTGTAGAGGAGATGTTGCGCCATTATGGACCATCTTAGTACATCATGTGTTGTGCCTTGTTGATCCACATATGCTTAGAAGGTGATAATGCTCAATAAATATACCATGTTGGGCCACCATGATGGATGTTGGGCCATTAGTAATCATGATGCTCCACCTATGCAACATGTTGCTCCATTATGGTCAAGGTGGTGCATCATGTGTGTTGTTGATACTCATGGGTTGTATGGCATGGATAAATGCTCTAGAAGATGCTGCATGGCGGAATATGTTTGGTTGTCACCATTCATGGGCCTATGGTCCAATGGGCTTGGGCCATTAAGGTTTTAGGTCTGATCCCTCAACTATAAATAGGGATGCTTGGTTATTCATTTGATGTGTATTGTATCTTGTATCCTTAGTGAGTAGGACGAATCTTTGGTGAGTGGTACTTGTAACGTCTATTTGAGAACTCTGAAATAAAGAATACTCCCCTCCTGCCTGTGGGCGTAGGTCACCTTGACCGAACCACGTAAATATTGTGTCTTTGTGTGCTTTTAGTTTTGCCTGTTATCCGTATTACTTCCTATCAAGGGTCATCAGAACCTGGAAAGTGGTATCATACTTGTTCTGAGTCTTGACAAGTATCGTCTATTTTTCCTAATAAGTGGTATCAGAGTTGCGATTGGTGTTCTGTTGACTGAAGATGACATCTCACAAGTTCAATTGTTTGAATGATTTCAATTTGTGGAAGGTGAAGACGAAGGCTCTTCTGGTTCAAGACATATATGCATCGGCACTGAAAGGAGAAGCAAAAGTGCCAAAGGACATGGTGGCTGAAAGGAAGGTGGATATTCTTGCAAGAGTGCATAGTGCTATTCTGTTGAGTTTGACAGACAAAGTATTGAGAGAGGTCATGGATCAAACAAGTGTTGATGGGCTTTGGGAGAAATTGTGCGACGAGTATCAAAACAATTCTCTGACCAACAGACTATACCAGAAGCAACTTTTGTATACTTTTAGGATGTCGGAAAGCACCAAAGTGAAGGATCATATGGACAACTTCAATAGGATCATCCTAGGCTTACAAGGTGTGAATGTAAAGATTGAAGATGAAGATCAAGCTCTTATCCGCTAATGTTCACTACCGAATTCTTATGAGAATGTTGTTGATAACATGTTGTATGGTAGGATAACAATCATTGTGAATGATGTGAAGGATTCTTTGATGTCCAAGGAACTGAAAAGAAAATTTGCAGTTGGAGAAGAAGTTTCCAGTTTCTGTTTGTTCGCAGGCAGATAAAGATCATCAGAGAGAGGTGGAGGTAACAAAAGGAAGTCAATTTCTGAATCTAAAGCCAATATTAAATGTTATAATTGCAAGGAAAATGGGCACTTCATAAGATATTGTCCATTACTGATGAAAGGGAATAATGGTGTTGGAACAAGCAACAACAATGTTGCTGTGGTTCAAGGAAACTCTGATGAAGGGGATGATGGTGACGTTTTGACAATATGTACATCTAGTTCTGTTGATGATTGAGTCTTGGACTCTGGAGCATCTTATTACATGACATGCAATCGTGACTAGTTCGACTCCTTCAAACAGTGGAATGGCACAATCAAGATGGGTGATGATTGGGTGAGCAATATCAGTGATAGTGACACAGTGCAAATCAAGATGCATGATGATATAGCCAGGAAACTAGATTGTTGGTTCATCCAGGTGCTTCAGAAGAATCTGATTTCTCTTGGAACTTTGGCGAAGGATGGATTGAAGTATTTTGGAAAATATAACTAGTTAAGAGTCTCCAAGGGCGCTCTATTAGTTATGAAGGGAAAGATGAATCCTCATGGGATTTATATATTGGATGGCTGTACGGTTAGGAAGAAAAGTGATTATATCCCAATCCTTGGATCAATATGATGATGAAAGAAAGTTGCGGCATCATAAGTTGGGACATGTGAGCAAGAAGGGGTTGTTTGGTGGAGATGCAACTGGAAATACTAAACCTGGTGAAGCTTGTGTTCAAGAGATACAAAGCACAGTAAAGTTCAATTAGGTTCAAAACTTAAGCAAGGAGATCCTCAAGTGTATTCACTTAGATCTATGGGGTCCCTCTCCTATGAAGTCTCATGGTGGATGTCAATACTTTGTGACTTTTATCGATGATTACTCAAGGAAGATCTGGGTGTACTTTCCGAAGACATAGGACCAAGACAAAGTGTTTGGGTGGTTCAAGGAGTGGAAGATGATGGTTGAGAAACATATTGAGAACCATGTCAGTTCACTTAGAATGGAAAATGGGCTGGAGTTTTGCAAGGCTTCATTTGACAACTTTTAAAAAACAGAAAGTACAGTGAGGCATCACTTTGTATGGCTACACCACAACAAAGTAGAGTGACAAAACAGATGTACCAAACACTGGTGGAGCATGATTAGTGCATGCGATTATCTGCTAATTTATCATAGCAATTATGGGTGGAAGCAATCAACACTGCTTGCTATCTAGCGAATAGATCTCCATCAACTGCAATTGATTGTAAGAATCCTCAATAGGTGTGGTCTGGAAAACCCTCTGAGAATTCTGGTTTATGAATGTTTGGATACCCTGCTTACTCTCGTGTGAATGATGGTAAACTGGAGCCAAGGGCAATGAAGTGTATATTTCTAGGATATGCATATGGAGGGAAAGGTTATAGTATGTGGTGTACAGAAGAAGTAAAGACTCCAAAATTCGTTATTAGCATAGACGTGACCTTTGAATTTGCTATGTGTAACCAGAGAGGAGGTGGTACAAGTGTTATGGGGAATAATCAGAGTGCTAGCCAAAAGGTGGATTTTGAATCAGAAACACCATACAGTTTTGTGATAAACGTGGAACAGCAGGGTGGCATGGATCGGCATAGACGTGAGGAATCCTATGATCAACCCAGGGAAGAAGTGTCTGGTGATGCTGATGCCAAGAAAGAAAACTTGAAGAAGATTATGTAGAATGAGCTTGTAATAAACAATTTAGGAGCTGAAAAGAATATAACAAGGATGATTATTTGGAGTGATAGAAAAGTAGAAGGGTTACACATTTCTCACTACATTGAGAAAGTCTTGTGGTGTTATACTCGAATCCTGATAACTTTCCTTTCAATCCTTTTATTTGTGATTATGGCAACTTCAGCCCTTATGTGGGGCGTACCTGGATGGTACATTGGGCGTAAGGGGGATTAAGCAGAATGACACCATTTTGGAGAGTACGTTGGGCGTACTCCGCCTAGACTTAAACCATAGTCTTTAGGGTTTGGACCCTATATATTGAACCTTAAGTCCCATTTCCTCATCCTATTTCCAACCACCATCACTTGAAACGTTTCCCCTTGCAAACCCTAGCCCCATTGTTGCATCTTGAATCCTGAGAGTGTGTTTTTGTGTGTTTCAAAGGAAGAAGAAGGTGGTGGTGAAGCTTGGAAGCTAAAAGCAAGCTTGGATCTGGAAGTTTTGCATAATCCTCAATCTCTCGAATGTATAGAGTTCATACATTGGTGATTAGCTTGTTAGATCTTGTGTATATGATATTATTAGAACCTTTGTCCCCAAATATGGCCTTCTTGTGCATGGCATGCTATAGAGAAAATAGGTTGTCCTTTTGAATGTTTTTCAGGGCTTAGAGTGAAAAAAATGTGCTCTTGACCCTTAGTTCTTCCCCATGCGCGAGTTTGGTTGTCTTAATGGCTTAAGATGTTGGGGTTTTTATTGTTAAGCACATTTAGGCCATGCAAGACCATAAAGTTGGAAACTTTATGGTCAAGGAAAATATTTGGGACCTGGATCTGCATTTTGGATGAAAAAGCTTAAGTATTAAGCTCTTAATGGGTTGAGAAGTTTCAGTTGCGTACACTGGCTGTACCAGATGGTACGCCGCACGTACGTGGTAATGTTTCCGTCTGTTTGGTCACGATCGAGTATGCCCCGCATACGTTCGAGTACGCCCCGTGTACGGGGCTGAGTCGAATCAACTGGGTTGACTTGGCTGATTTGTTGAGTTTGACCAATTTGGACCTAAGGATATTTTTGGCTGATTTGGTATTAATTAAGGTTAGGCAATGATTTTTCATAATAGGTGACAAGTAGAGCAAGAATTCAGAGTCGATACTTGTTTCAGATTGTGATCAGACCAAGAGGTGAGTTTTCCACTATGCCAATGGGTCTAAGGCACCAAGGTCGGCCCATTTATTATGTTCATGTATCCTAGGATGTATTATATGTGTGATTGTTGTCTATATATCAACATATGGGTGGTTGGGTTGAGCCTGCATGCTAACAAATGAGGTTGGTTGGGTTGATACTAGAAGTCAACATACCCGATATGGTGAGGTTGAGGCCACGTGCCAACAAACCTGGATGGTTGGTTTAAGGTGTTACTAATCTTTCTTGTAAACCAACAAACCCGGTATGGTTAGGTTGAGGTCAAGGACCAACGGGCCCTGTATGCATGCTTGTGTTATATTTGTACTTGTTTGTATAATGGGGTATTTTGGGAAGCTCGCTAAACTTTGGATTGCAGTTTGGATTTCAACGTTTCAGGTACTTTTGATGAGCGGAGAAAAGGGAAGGCGTGATTGTACACATCATCCCTCAGCTTATGTTGATTGATACTTGATTTGATGTTTTGACTTAATATGATTTGTAAACACTATTTTGGTAACTTTTGGGATTATGGATTTTTGTTTTAAAATGAAAAAATACTCTGATTTTTGGGACGTTACACGCGGTCGTTCTATCGTGATCAATCCAAACATGTTGGTACTTCTTTGGCGGTTCGAGGCAATCGGGGGAAAGCTCATTGGGAAGTGGTCAAGTGGGTCTTGCGATATTTAAAGGGAATGTTTGATGTTTGTCTAGTGTATGGTGTAAATGCATGACATATGGACTTTGTTAAATTGATAGACTTGGACCATGAAAATGATATGGAGATAAGAAGATCAGTGGGTGTTGGTCTTGTTCAGAGTCTTCTTTTGAAGGTGGAGAAAGATCTCATGTTCTATGGCAAGTTATGCATTCAAAAGTCTGCTACCAAGGTGAATCCGTAGGACATGGTAACAAGGTCGTTGCCTAAAGAGAAGTTCAAGCTTTTCTTGGACTTGGTTGATGTTCACAGGAGGTAGGTCCCTTCCTAGGAGAGGAAGTTCTTGTTTGAGGTGGAGTTAAGAGGATGCTCAAGTCAAATGTGGAGATTGTTAAATGTGACTCGAGCATTTAGATCATTCTCATGGAGCATTTGGATCACTTAGATCTAAATGGAGCACTTGAGGTTCATGGAGCAAGTGACAAAGGAACGGATCATCTGAGATGGATTTGGATCATCTGAAAAAGTAACGGATCAAGTGACAAAGGAACGAATCTTCCAAAAGGGGGTTTGGAGAAACTTGGAGTGGTTTGGAGCAACTTGGAGTGGCTTGGAGACACTTAGAGCAACTTGGAGCACTTGGAGCATCATGTTGCGCCAAATGATAGCATGATGTGCCATCATGTCTGAAGTTGTGCCATGGTGATGTTGACCCAAGGAGATTTTCGGCCAAGTGAAGATGTTCAGCCAAGGAGATGTTGAGCCATGATGATAATGTTGCTCCATCAATAAGGGGAGTTGCGCCATGGAGGGGATGTTGTGCCATCATGGACCATCTTGGTACATGATGTGCCATCTTGATTCCTTTGTTGTGCCATGTTGATCCACATATGCTTAGAAGGTGATAATGCTCAAGAAACACACCATGTTATGCCACCATGATGGATGTTAGGCCATTAGTGATCATGATGCTCCACTATGGTCAAGGTGGTCCATCATGTGTGTTGCTAGTGCTCATGGGTTGTATGGCATGGATGAATGTTCTAGAAGATGTTGCATGGCAGAATATGATTGATTATCACCATTTGGGGGCCAATAGGCTTGACCCATTAGGTTTTTAGGTCTGATTCCTTAACTATAAATAGGGATGCGTACTTAGACATTTGATGTGTCTTGTATCTTGTATCCTTAGTGAGTAGGAAGAATATTTAGTTAATTTTACTTGTAACCTCCGTTTGAGAACTCTAAAATAAAGAATACTCCCCTCCTGCCCGTGGACGTAGGTCACGTTGACCGAACCACGTAAATACTATGTCTTTGTGTGCTTTTAGTTTTGCCTGTTATCCGTATTACTTCCTAAAAAGGGTCTTCAGAACTTGAAAAGTGGCATCAAACTTGTTCTGAGTCTTGACAAATATCATATGTTTTCCCTAAAAATACCATTAATATAGATTGACTATCAAGTAAATATTGGCCTGTCAAGACAGTCGGGAGGCATGACCATTTGAACATATAGTCTTTTTGAAATCCAGCAACCAAGCCAATATGCCCATCCTAGACACCGCTCTCGTAAGTAGATCAATCAATATTATAACTGGAATTAATGATTAATCTTATAATTATTGGGTTCATAACAACGATATTGTATGTACTTAAGTTACATTTAAACATAATAAGTGTACCTTACCTAACTGAGGTTTAGCTCGAAAAGTTGTGAGTGTAACTTCCACTTATTTTTTAATACGACTTCTTCCAATGCTTCTAGCATTTTTCTAGTGATATTCGAGAGCGAATAACCTGAGAAAGAATGAGAAGAAAGTTGTGAGAATGAAGGAGCTTGAGGATTCGATTTATAGGCATGAAAGCCAACCGACGTGTTGCGCCCATACATGGGATGCACCGCATCAACGTGTTATGTCCAGAGCGAGTCAAGTATCTTTAATCTATTGCCACATATCCTTCAATTAACCACCTCGGCGTGTCGCGTAAAACCTAATATGCGCCGCACTTTTGATATTTTGGTCTTATCTTGAAACGACCATATCTTCCTCATAGGAACTCAGATTTTGATAAACTTTATATCCACATAATCGTCTCTGAGTGAACGGCGAATTTTATTTCGATCACTTTTGTTAAAAAGCACTGTATTTTTACTTTTATTTTTATAAGCATAGGTATATACTTTATTATCTTTAAAACCTGAAAACTGGGTCTTACACATAAAGTTTTATGGAAAATAAACGGTCCCAAAGTATTTAAATTAATAACTTTAAAGCGAGGTGTTATCAGATATCGTAACAAGGAATAAGTTTCCCACATCACGAGGACTTCTAAATGTCCTGAACCTCTAATCTTTCGAATAAATCAACCTGAGCACATATTAAATTATGTTAGGCGATTGATTAGCCCAATGAGTCACCCATTCTCGATTCATTTAAGGATGGCAATCCTTAATACTCGAATCAAACCCCAAAAAAACTAACACATAATTCTCAATGCAGGGAGCTCATAGGCTTTGTAACCTAAAGGGTAAATAAAGGCTAAATAAAGGTTGTAATATGTAATAAGATGCAATGTATGAAATTAGCTCAACCCATGTCAATCTCGAAAGTCAATCTCCTTGATGGCTCAACCAAATACTACGATGGTAATCCATTCCTTGGGTTTGTGAGCCACCATACCTAGCCTACATATTGGATATCTAACCTCTACTTATGCATGTGAGGATTATCTAGAAATCTACTCAAAATAACTCAATACAAATGGGATCCCAAGAACTTGACCACTCAAGTTGCCCATCCTAATATGTATGCACCATTAGGATGCTAATAGCTATTTCTACTAAATCACTTTCAAAATTATCTTTTATGAATGAAAACAAGTATATATACATATAAGCAACTAGAAATCAAGTTATATGATAGAAATTTTCAAAATACAAAATAAATAATAAGGGATGTGTGCTCCTGATAACTCACCTCAACTTTTAGCTTCCAAAATCACTTATTCTTCTAGTGAAGGTTCTCCACAATCACCGCCTAAATGATTTAAGGTAGGTTACTAAAAATGACAAAAATACCCATGGTATCGAAAAATACCTAGCCTCTAATTATTCGTTATTTATCTAATAAGGAGTAACATAACTGAAATATGGTCAAACTCATGAGCCAAACCCCACGAACAACATGGCTCCATCACAGTAGGAATTACACATCGGGTGACACAACACATTTCTCTTCACGCTGTGTTTTGCCACATGATGTGTCATTTTTTAGACGACTTCCTAAAATGGACATCCTACTTACATTATGCGGCATGTTCTACTAATGAACGTGTCGTGTTCTGTACACCATGTTACTAAACACTCATTTAGTTATTCTAATTCCACTTATTCAAGTGGTTTCTTCTAACACACATTTATACATACACTAAGGGCTCCTAAACATTACTAAATGGAATTAAGGCATACAATGGTACATTGACTTAATCCATTAAGTTTTTCTCAACAATTATGGCATATTTTGATCATCAAACTTCTTCTAATGGAATTAAGTGTTTAAATGGAATCATACTCACTAGAGTTTCTTATACTCCTCATACCCTTTTCAAACTACTAATTCTTCATAAATGATGCATATAACCTTTTCTCAGTTCATTCAATTGTTGAATTCAATTTCAAATTGTGAAATCCCAATTTCATTTCCTAATATTTCTTATTTTACCCTCATGGCTTTACCATCACTAAAAGTCTAAAACCACTTATATATCAAGTGATTCTTCATGTTTTTCATCCAATTCTCATCCAATGTATCAATTCATGAATAAGAATATCCTTTACATATATAAATTCCATCAAACTAAGTGGAACTCATCAATCAATTAATAAATCATAATTCAAAAACATCAAACCCTTGCTTCTCTCATTTCCATGACTTTGTGTAACATCCGTTCCAGGTATAAGTTTATGCTTTGTACACCTAAGTAGAAGAGTTGGGTTTTTGTATTATAAACCAGTCTGTGGCATGGTGATGGGCTTTCCATGGCGTGGTGAATGCCTTGTCGCCACGAAACGATGATTTATTAGACCGCGACATGGCACCATTATGGGATTAAAACCATAAGCCCTGGATCATGAGCCCAATTTAAGGAATGTTGGGGCTAAGGTTTTCTACCAACCCCAACCTCCATCTCTCAAAAACATTTCCTTTAAACCTAAGCCTCCTTTTTTTGTTCTAATCCTTTTGTGTGTGTGTGTGTATGTTGTCGCATTTTGAACGAAGAAGCACTAGCCCTTGGAGTTTGAGAGTGTTTGATGGAAGATCCAGCAACTTGGTTACCTTCTGGACCTTTGTAAATGCTCAAGTTCTCAACTTTATGGTTTTAAATTCATAGATCTAGCATTTGTAGCGTTTTTGGTCCCTTTTATAGATTTGGTTAGAGCTTATGGAAGAACTCCAGGTAATGCTTGCAACTTTACCAATCTTGGGTGTCCCTTATAAAGAAATCATTTTTCTCTATATTGACCTAGAATGGTGTAAGACATGCATGGGTTGTACGTATCCGTAAAGTTATGATTTCTATGACTCACTTGGGTGCTAGGAAGGCTTCTACAAAATATAGGTGGTCGGCTTAATGGATTAAGTGCTTAATCCATTAAGCTAATCTAGGACAGTTTCCACGATGCAGAGTATGATGGGTTTTGGTCCTAAGAACATCCTATGTGCTCATACAAACCCTAATGCTTGGATCTAGGTTTCTCTATTGTACATGCAAGTAATCCATGACTATAAACCCTAATTCTAGCATACAAGTAATCATATTAACATGAGAATAGGTTTAAGATGTTACCTTGATTGTTATGTAGCAATAACAATCCGAAATCTCCTTGTATTGACTTTAGAAAGCTTAGAGTCACAAATGTCACTCCTCTAATGGTTCACAAACACCATAAGCAAGAGAATGAAGAGGAGAGAGGATGGAGGCTGCCCAAAAACGTGTGAAACCCTAGAACAAAGCTTAGCCACGTTTTTGGTCCTTAAGGGGTCTATTTATAGTGAGGCTATTAGGGTTATCTAACAAGGAAACCCTAATTTGGATGCTTAAGCCCTAAGCAACCCATGGATCCCTTTCCTTAAGGCCTTGGACGATTTCTTATGGGCTTCCCCATAGAATTCGTCCACTCCTTAATACAAGGCAATCCATGGCCCAAATTACAATTATCTTATAATTACAATTCTAGTCCCTTAAGTTTAATTAATCTCTTTTAGTCACAAAACTAATTACCAATTAATTATTGACTAATATTAATTAAATAATATGATTTCTCCTTTAATATATTATTCTCATAATATATTAATAAATCATATTTAATCCTTTCTCTCCATAATTCATCCTATCAAGTTGCTTTGGTGAAGGCAACCCAAAAGGACCATGCACCATCGGGTCAAGTACATACCAAAATAGTTATGGACTTAGACACTAATCCAACAGAGTATTCCTCGCCATAGCGCAATGGTGTGTTTCATCCACAACTGTTTTGTCGTGTGGCTTCCACGATGCGGTCATTAATTGGCCATGGTGCGGTGGCCAACCATTGGCATTTTGACCAGTTTGACTTTTGGTCAACTTGGAGAGATGTTGAGAGTTATAGCTTGAGATGTGGTTGTGATTAGATTAGGAGCTTTGTTTAGTTGATTATGTGGGATTTCGAGTAGTGGATTACAACTCTTTGATCGGGTGATTTTTCTCAATATACTATGTACGACACTAGGTGTCGTGATGCAAGATTGTCTGTGTGGCTTTTTCATGAAAGACTTTGGTGGGATCACAACAATTTAATGAAAGACTGTGGTTAGATCACAACACTTACATGGAAAAGCATGGCAGAAAAGACTACAATGGGGTTGTAACAACAGAAGTTACTATAAGACTAAGGTGGGATCCTAGCATGCTTATGGGTTGATAAATACCCTAGGGTGGGGCCTACTGTTATGTATGATATGTGGTATTTTGGGGAACTCATGAAGATTTGTGCTTACGGTTTAAGTTTAATTGTTCCAGGTACCTCTAGTAGCAAGGGTGTTGCTACGTTGGTTTATTGGTCGGATCCCCACGAATAGCCCTAGCTTATATGTCTTTCGATGTGCGTCATGGTTGGATTCCGACTATAAAACCTAAGAAACAACAAGAAAAAAGACCGTTAATGTGACATCCCCAAATTTACGGTCAATTCAAAACTTTTATTTATGCTTATTTATTTTGTTGCAGAATTGGTCCTAAAATATTATTTCAATGTGAGATAATATTAACATTAAACATTTCTAAAGAAACATTCCATATTGATATTCTTTCAAAACTTGGGATGTCATAACCGATACAAAACAGAAGCATAAATAGACCTTACATTAATTTACACTAATGATCTACATCTCCTTTAATCTGTTAGTGTAATGTATCTTCACATCGATACCCGTGATACAAATTAACTGAGTGGGTTAGGTTGGGGAAACCTAGTGAGATAAATAAGGGTTTCAACCCACAATATTATAATCTTTAATTATATATTCTTCAGTAGTCAAATAACCCTGTTGCCCCATTGCTGTTATCCTCACTTTCTAATCCTAGTATGGTCATCTCGAGAAATCTTTCCTAAAGGATCTCTTTCAGTAGTATGATAACATTTTGGGTAAGCACGACAGTACAAAAGTACTTGGATAGGCACGAAAGTACAATAGTACTTGGATAAGCATGATAGTATAAAAGTACTTGGATAGGCATGGCAGTACAATACTTATTTCAAATAACCTCATTACCCCATTCCTATTATCCTCACATTCTAATCCTAGTATGGTCATCTCGAGAAATCTTTCCTAAAGGATCTCTGTCAGCGGTATGATAACATTTTGGGTAAGAACGACAATACAAAAGTACTTGGATAGGCACGAAAGTACAATAGTACTTAGATAAGCACGATAGTACAAAAGTACTTGGATAGGCACGACAGTACAAAAGTACTTTGATAGACACGGTAGTACAATAGTACTTGGATAAGCATGACAATACAAAAGTACTTGGATAGGCACGACAATACAATAGTACTTGGCTAGACACGACAATATAATAATACTTAGGATACGCGCGACTAGTCATGACTTACTAATTTGCACAACTCTCACTTAACCTGTCACAACCACTAACTTACACGACCCTAGCACAACATCTCATTTATTATTACGCACAACCCTTTAGTACCCAATTATATTATTAAGTATATGATTAGATCAAGTAACAATCGTATCATATTGTACAAATATATTAAACACAACAAAAATAGCACACATAGCATTTAAGCAATTAAAATACTTGTATATATGTGTAAGTTTGAAAGTAACTATGCACTCACTTGACAAAAGTGGATGAGTGACGGTTTCGGCAGAGCTTCACTTCATACTTTGAAAAGACCTAGACACATAAAGTACTAAGCCTTAGTCTAGTTTCATAATCCTGGTGACCATAATAATTATAGTCTAGATTCCTCACTAATCCCAATGTCTACATTATGATCAATCACGTATGGATCAGTCAGGCATGACAGTTGAGAGGCAGAATTGCTCCCAAAAATATTACTTCAATGTGAGATAATATTAACGTTAAAGATTTTCGAAGAAACATTCGATATTGATATTCTTTCAAAATTTGGGATGTCATAACCGATACAAAACATAAGCATAAACATACCTTACATTAATTTACACTAATTATCTACATCTCCTTTAATCTCTCAGTGTAATGTATCTTCACGTCGATACCTGTGATACAAATTAACTGAGTGGGTTAGGTTGGGGAAACCTGGTGAGATACATAAGGGTTTCAACCCACAATATTATAATCTTTAATTATATATTCTTTAGCAGTCAATTAACCCCATTACCCCATTCTTTTTATCCACACTTTATAATCCTAGTATGGTGATCTCAAGAGATCTTTCCTAAGGATCTCTGTCTGCAGTATGATAACATTTTAGGTAAGCACGACAGTACAAAAGTACTTAGATAGACACATCAGTACAATAGTACTTGGATAAGCATGACAATACAAAAGTACTTGGATATGCACGATAGTACACTAGTACTTGGCTAGACACGACAAATAATAAATTTGCACAACTTTCACTTAACCTATCACAACCACTAACTTACACGGCCCTAGCACAACCTCTCATTTATTATTACCCAAAACCCTTTACTACTCAATTATAATATTAAGTATATGATTAGATCAAGTAACAATCATATTATATTGTAAATTATATTAAACACAAAAAAAATAGTGCACATAGAATTTAATCAATTAGAATACTTGTATTTATGTGTAAGTTTGAGAGTAACTATGCACTCACTTGACAAAAGTGGATGACTGACAGTTTCGGCAGAGCTTCGCTTCGTACTTTGAAAAGACTGAGATGCATAAAGTACTAAGCCTTAATCTATTTTCGTAATCCTGGTCACTATAATAATTATAGTCTTGATTCCTCACTAATCCCAATGTCTACATCAAGATCTATCAAGTAAGGATCAACCAGGCAGGACCATTTCGACATAATAGCTTTTCTGAAATCCAACAACCAAGCCACTGTGACCATTCTAGACACCTCTCCTGTAAGTAGATCGATCAGTATAATGACATGGAATTTCTGATAAATCTTATTTATAGGTTCATAATAACGACTTATGACTATAAATATAAGTTACATTGAAAAGACTAGAGTGTAGCTTAACTTATAGAGCTTTTTCTTGACAAAAGTTAGGAAATTGCACTAGCAGAGCTTCTACTCGCTAGATATTACTACTTCAAGGGTCACAGGGCTTCGCCGAAGACTAAAACTAAGGGAAAATGGGATAAAATCGAAAGGAACTCTAGAGAGAATATCTTGGGAGGTATGGGATGGAAATGAGGCTTGACCACCTATTTATAACAGTTTTTGGGGTGCACGCCGTGCTTTTTAAGGCGACGTCTAAGGGGACACTTTGTGCCACATGTTGGCCTCTTCGTGGTCTATGTTTTCACCTTCTAGAAGCGCACGCCGTGTAGCCGGCGGACACCTGTCGTGCACTACGCAGGGCGTAAATCACAAATTTTGTAAATTACATAACTTCTTCATACAAACATTGTTTTTGACGTTCTTAATATCCCTAGAAAGCTTTCGATGAGATCTACAAATTTCCTTTAGACCCCATCAGCTAAGTCTGACTTTATTTTTCATCTATATTTTTATAAGATTAAATGATTTTGTTAAAATCATAACTCTATCGACTCTGTTTTTGGCATTCCTTTTCTCAAAATCCATATCTTAAAGAGTACTACGATTATCCTTTTGGTGACTTTAGCTAAAAGTCATCCATTCACTTCGAAGCTTTTAACGACACACATTCCTTGTCCACAACTGACTTTTACATCTTATAAAATCATATCTAACTCATACGAAGTCGGATTTCTTCGAAATTTATATTTTCGGGATCGGCGCAACGTGCACTTTCTCTTTCTCCCCTTCTCTCTCTCTCTCTCTATATATATATATATATATAAATATATATATATATAATATATATATATATATATATATATATATATATATATATATATATATGAAATGTCCTAAAATTAAGACTAAAAATTTCGTTTTTAAATTAATAAAACTATTATCCAAAACATCATCATAGAAATCATGGTGAATCAAAGTGTTTTAATACATCTTAATACATTAGAGTAATATAAAATGTAGAACGAGGTAGTGTGTGCATTGCAATCATCCTGGGCTCTTCCCCTTTGAACCGGAAGTACTTGAAAGCGTAAACTAAAAACCAAAAACACAAAACTCAGTGAGTTCCTGAAAATACCACATACCGTACATATAAAACATATAATGGACCCCGCCTGGCATCGGGTCCCGCCCGGCATCTAGCCCCGCTTGGTAAACAGATCTATCAGTCATCAGGCCCCGTCTGGCATCGGGCCCCGCCTGGTATACATATACATATATACACATAATCATACAAACACATGCAATAATCACAAAGAAAAATGACATACAAGATAGTCATCGGGCCTCCCCCGGTAAACATATAAACACATAACATATGCAAGAGTCATGTAGACATCTTGCATTCTAAACATAACAAACCATGGGCCCGCATTGGTGCCTTCTACCTGTTAAACACAGTGACGAAACTCACCTCTAACTGCCGAAACACTCTAATGAATCTAGGTTTGCTGTTCCGAAATTTCCCCGTGCTAACATCATCAAATAATATCCAATTAATAATTGGATCTTGACCCATAATAAAGAATGTAGGATACTTGACCCATATCCAGGATAAAAGACCATTTTACCCTTTTTCTTACATGGCCCGAAACCAAGGCCCAACCCGACTACTCAAAAGGCTCAAATTCCTAAATGGCAACCCGAAGCCCAATCATCCAAATTGGGTCCCAAAACCCATCATGCACCTAAATCCAAGAGAGACCAATATACCAGCAAAAGCCCAAAATCAGGAGTTTAATGGCCCAACAAGGCCCAACCTTAAAAGTCCAAAGCATGGCCTAATTCTGTAAATGTCAAACCCAAGAGTCCATCTACTGAAAGCCGTACTCAGCTCGTACACTTAGCGTACTCCTACCAGGGATAGTGTAACAACCCGAAATTTCCATTCGTATAAACCCTATAGTCAAGCACTTCAAATAAAAGTCAAACACATTTCTGCTAATTTTTAGCCAGTTTAAAGTCCGTTTTGGGTGTTATATTTATAATTCTTCAATCGAATGAATAAAAGGAAGTACCTTCTAGGGTCTTGGAGTAGCAAACACACACATAACACCTTAATAAGGAGTTCATGGCCAAACTTTTCGAGTTTGGGCCGTAAACTCCCTTATGGCTGTAAACGCATGCATATAGCATGAGTTTACTCTTCATTTTCCTCATTTCCAACTTTCAAGCTCAAGAACATCAACTTCTCTCTCAAGTATCATAACACTTTTCTTCCAATCTTCCAAAAATGTAAGTGTTTCTACCCTTGATTTGTTGTTATAACCTTTCATCTAGTTGTTATACACCATTTCATCCATGAAATCTTCACTTCTACATAGATCTTCAAGTGTTCTTCAAAACACCAAGAACACACACTAGTGTTCTTGGACCTTAAACACCCAAACAAGCTTCTAGATTGTAAGTACTCTTGTCCTAGCTTGTTGTATACTAGAATGGACTTGTTTACACCTTAGAAAACATCAAGAAACACAAGATCATAAGTGTTTACGGCCAAGGCAATCTCCTTGGGGTGTAAACTCTAATGAAAGGGCCATTATGAGCCCTAGTCCCTTCCTAAGCCTTGGATACAAGTCTAGATCACTTTCTTGAGGAGTATAGGACCTTAAACAAACAAAAGACTCAAGCACACATGAGTTTACGGCTGTAAACTCATGGGGAATTGACCATGGGCCGTAAACTCTAAAAGGTGGTGCAATTGTGCCACTATTACTTGCTAAGGCTTAGACTTGATCATAGGATACTTAACCTTGACTTATAAGACCTTAAAACACAAAATGGTACTAATTACCATGAGTTTACGGCCGTAAACTCATGGGGGAAATGACCATTGGCCGTAAACTCACATGGTGTTACCATTTGGGCAGTAAACTCCAATGTGAGGCCATACAACCTTTAGATGCAACCCTTTGGTACTTATAGCAATTGAATCAAAGTGTTTTCCATGTCCTAGGGTGTCTTAACTTGGTTAATTAGTTGTTAAATGACTAATTGGATACATATATGTGTCATTATATGTTGAATAGGAGCCGTGTGTGTGTTCAAGTCTGCACTTGACACTTAGCATCCTATACCATCTGTTCATCCAAACCACCCACTACATGTGAGTTCATACCCCTTAATCTATCCTTTTAAATGACTTTAAATGCTTTTATGGGGGGAATACAAGTAGAAAACACATAATTATAGAATCAATCACATGTGATTTATAATTGTGTTTTCAATCAACGGATTTCATATACTTCAAACTGCTTTAAATTGTTTATATCAAACAAACTGCTTTGAAATCTTTCCTCAAATGGTTTACAAAACCTCTTTCAAACTTTTATATTGTCCAATGCATGCCTATATATGTATAGTTATGTAAGTAATGTTTAAAGGACTTAGGACTGCTAACTCGCTTTAATTCCTTTTCCTTGTTTGGATGTGGCCTTAGGGTATGGGTTATTTGTCCGAATGTCTTCTAAATATTAGCTATATATTATGTATACATATGTAGACATAAAGGTTCTATCAGTCAGTTCAGTACCTTTAGGTAGCAAAGGCATACTTTCATTCAATCATATACATACATTACTAGTAACTATAATAAGTATAGTTTAGGAGATGCTATTTACTATTCCTAGTACAAGGAATCACACAAGAGTTAGATGATTCATCAGTCTATACAAATATACTACATACTATATGAAGAGATACTATTACATACTATATGAAGAGATACTACTACATACTATACAAATGGAATTACTACATACTATACAGAGAGAAATACTATATACTATACAAGGAGAATTACTACATACTATACTATATACTATACAAGGAGAATTACTACATATTGTACGGGACTGACCATCCTACACTTGGCTGCTAGCTACAGTGGGACTAGTTCATCGACGGATGTTCTCGGTTGTACTGTTCGGCGAGTTACCGCAACGTGTTTATCCTAGACAAAAAGGATACGATTTCAATGACTATATAATTTTCCCCATTATCTTTATTTTGTGACACATTCATATAAACGACGAGGTAGACTATATTTTGATAATAATAGTTGTACATGGGAAAAACCTTCATTCATACAGAGAAGCAAACCTTCAAATCAGCCAGGTCTTGGTAGAAGACTATATTTTACACTAGTAGAAAATATGGGATTTTATAAGGTTTTCAAACTTATACAAACTCTTTCATCAAACATTTACAAATCTTCTCTTTACAGTTTTACAAATTAATGACACTAAAATACTTATGAATTCACCAGCTTTATGCTGATCTACGCTTTCAAAATAACTTATATTCTCAGGTCACCAGTAGACAGGTACGATGACTAGGTTTTGAGAAGACGGAGCAGCCAAGACTCGTCTTTTATTTTGATTACTTATTATCATGTCTTATTCTATAAAAGAACACTCATGTATTAAAATTTTACTATTAATGCAATGGGTGATGTTGTTGCTTGTTTACTACTTTGCACTGTTGTGATACTTTACATGACGTCCTCCGCCCCAGAACGTTTCCGCAGTTCTTGGTTTTGGGGTGTGACAGCCAGTACGTACACCGTACCAGCTGGGTATGCCCATCGTACTCCCCAAACTACCAATCCACTCCATTAAGCACTTAGTCAGTTGAGACCTCTAGCCAAACTCTCAAATTTGATCCTAAAGAGTGACTTAATACGGAAAGTTGGCAGCTTTACACCCATGCATGACTTAATGGGACCCAATACTAAAAAAGAAGCTTAATAAGGCTCTTAACACTTCCATGGACTAGTATCTTTCATAAACTTGCATTTTTATAAACAAGAGACCTCCATGGAGCAAAGATCTAACATCCATGGCTTTTGGAGTAGATCAAAAGCTCAACTATAGCTCAAAAGACCCAAAAATGCATAAACATGGTCCAAAAACTAGATCTAGCATAATGAACCATCAAGTTGAGAACTTTATACCTCAAATAGCTTGCAAAGATGATGAAGAATCTGGATCTACAAGCCCAAGCTATTCCCAAGCAACCACCAAGAGTTCTTCTTCTTCTTCTTTCACTAAAACACCACCAAAATCTAACTTTCAAGCTCAAAACTCACAAGAGGCACTTAGGGTTTCGTTTTTAGGGTATAGGGTGATGGAGGCTGATCAATAAAATGTCCAAAGGTTGTTTAAGTTGTTTAAATAGGGTGCAAACCCTAAAAATTAGCGTTTGTCTAATCCTTACGTACGCCCAACGTACTCCCATGTACGCCCAATGTACTCCCACGTACGCCTAGGGTACGTGGGTGAGCCCGCGACCAGCTAATGGGCTACTACGCTAAGCGTAATCATAGAGTACGCCCCGCATACTAGCTAAGGACCAAAATGTAAACAAATTAAGCATTAAGGGGTAAAAGGAAACATAACAAATTCAGAATGTTATAATTCTCCCCCACTTGAATCAGACTTCATCCTAAAAGTCCGCTGCCCCAAATAACTTCGGGTAGTGCTCCCTCATCTCATCCTCCGACTGCCATGTCCAATCAGAACCCTTGCGATGCAACCACTGAACTTTCACTAACTCAACAAGCTTGTTTCTAAAGGTTTTCGTCTTCATGTCAAGAATCGCCACCAGTCTCTCGATATAATTTAGGAGATCATACACCTGAATATCCTCCAACGAAACCGCCGTAAAATCATCCACAACACATTTCTGCAACAGAGAGACGTGCAACGTGCTGTGGATCTGACTAAGCTCCTAGGGAAGATCCAAGCGATAAGCAACCTGTCCCACCTAGGCCAAAACCCTGAAAGGACCGATATACCTAGGGCCTAATTTGCATGTCTTCCTGAATCGGATGAAACTTTTCCAAGGTGACACCTTCATGAGAACCATATCCCCAACCTGGAACTCTAGATCTGATCAGCGCTTGTCTGCATAGCTCTTCTACCGACGCTGAGCTGTTTGGAGTCTACTCTGAACCTGCTAAATCAATTTGGTAGTCTTGAGTACCACTTCGGTACTCCTTATGACTCACTGACCGACCTTACCTCAGCATATCATGGTTCTGCATTTCCTCCCATAGAGCATCTTAAAATGGGGTCGATAAATGATGGCATGATAATTGTTGTTATATGAAAACTCCGCCAAAAGGAGATATGTATCCCAACTCCCACTGAAATCCAAAACACATGCTCGAAGCATATCCTCCAAGGTTTCAATAGTCCGCTTGCTCTGACCGTTAGTCTGTAGGTGGAAAGTCGTACTAAAATGAAGACGAGTACCCAACGCGTCGTGGAACCTCTTCCAAAATTTGGAAGTAAACCGGACGTCCCTATTTGAAACCATAGAAACTGGCACCCCATGTCGTGTCACGACCTCCCTGATGTATACCTCAACCAACTTCTCTGGAAAGATACTTTCCTGAACCGGGATAAAATAGGCTCTCTTGGTTAATCGATACACGATGACCCAAACTGAATCCACTCCACGCGCAGTCCGAGGCAACTTCGTAAATCCATGGTAATCTCCTCCCATTTCCAAATGGGAATATATAATGGCTGCATCTTGCTGTGAGGCCGCTAATGCTTGGCCTTGACTTTCCTACAAGTCAAACACCTCTCCACATACTAAGCTACATCCCGTTTCATGTAGGGCCACCAATAATCGGGACGAAGAACTCTATACATCTTTGTTTCCCAGGATGAATGGAGAACCTCGGTTTATGTGCCTCCTCCATCAGAACATGATGCTCACCACACCAATACATAACCCATACTCTCAGATGAAGAGTCAATAACCCTCGACTATCATAATCAAAGGAAGCCAACTAACATACTATGTGCTCACTCTTTCGGTGCTCTTCCTTCATAGCCTTAACCTGAGCCTCTAGAATCCTCTCCAAAAATGGAGTAATCACGGTCATCCTCATACAATTGTCCCTGATTAGAGGCGTAACCGCCTTGCAGATAAGAGCATCGACCACCATATTTTCCTTCCCCGGATGGTAAAGGATCTCACAATCATAATCTTTCACCATATCCAACCATCAGCGTTGCCTCGTGTTCAGATTCGGTTGATCAATCAGATACCTCAGGCCCTTGTGATCCATGTAGATAGTATAACGGATCCCATAGAGGTAATGTCACCAAATCTTGAGGGCAAAAACCACACCCCCAACTCTAAATCATGCGTCGGATAATTTGCCTCATGAGGTGTTAGGCGTGTCAAACCCAACAAATAATAAGGGTACAATATACTCCAAAATAACACTATTATATTGCACTAAAAGGTAGTACAAGGCAAGTAGGGTTGATCCACAGAGACACGGGACAATTGGTTTATACCTCTTTGAACAAGGTACTATGGTCACCAATAGTAAAGAGAGAGGGTTTAGAACGCAATGATTAAACAAACAATTAAAAACATAAGTAATCAACTAAATGAGTGAATTAAATTCAGAATTTGTAAGGACTCCAACTCTATGTATGACAACTTAGCAATGCGATTCCCAGACCACATGATATTTGCTCATTTCTATCTAAGTTGGTACTTGAAAGTGTTAACAAGTTCTAACACTTCCCATCACCACATTAATTAACCAAAACAAGCTCTTTGATTAACCCTAACCTTACTAACCTAACCTAAACACGCTCTTAGAACTAGATTGAAAGATTGCATTAAACTTTATGTGAATGTTCCCAACAACACCCAATACTCCTCATAAGCTCGGGAGCGTAAGAGTGCGTGAATAAGGTTTACACTAAATTCATTCAATAGAAATCAGTTTAGTGCTTGTTACTTGTTCAATTTCACAAAAAAATTACGGATTTTGTAAAAGAGATAACTTGAATGACCTAACCCTAATTCAAATGGCCAATAAGAATCACAATTAGAATCAAACATTCGATTAAAGCAAAATCAAATTCACTAGATATAAATTAAAAGCAAACACTAAGTCATATGATTGAAATCACAACTAAGAAGTCAAGACATGAAGTTGGAGAAACTAGGGTTCTAGTCACACATGGCTAGAACAAGATCAAAAGTTAAAAGATGGAAATAATGAGTAATTACAACTTACAAATACTAGAAATAATGTTTCCAAATGATTACTGATCAAACCCTTGCAAAAACCTTCGAAATCCCCTCACAAAATGTGCTCTGATATGTTGTGTCTTTGTAAAAATGACCCTAATCCCGAGATATGAAAAATAGGAAAAACTGCCAAAATGCAGTTTTTGGGTCGAACACGGCCCGTGTCAAAATAGAACAAATCAGCACGGGTCATGTTGATTGAAATTTGGTCTTCAATCCTCGATTCCAACCCCTAAGTTTGATGCTCAAATTTGCTCAGCTGGGCCAACACGGCTCGTGTCAAAATAGACTAAACTGACACGGGTCATGTTCGGTGAAGTCAACACCCATTTTGGTCAACATGGCCCGTGCCCAAAATGCAGTGTAAATCCAACACGGGCCGTGTACTCCTCTAACTCCGAATCCTAACTTGATTTTTTTCAACTTTTTCGTTCTTCGCCCGATCATCCTGAAATCTTCACCAATGCTTCCCGGCACCTCCCAAAGCGCATTCCAACCTCCGGTTTACCTTAAAAAGACATGAAAAATGTGCAAATAAGGTTTTTCTAGAGACTAACATGAATATGATGAAATGCAAGACAAATGAAGAACAATTATGCTAAATATATGCATAAAAGGGGTTAAAAGATGTGTAAAAAGGTTCACAAAATGCACCTAACAAATCTCCCCAAGATTAGATCTTTCTTGTCCTCAAGAAAGAACAAGAATCGGACGAAACATGACGATTTCTAGGTGGCAAAAGTAAACATAGAGCAAAAAGGGACAAAATGATCCTAAAGGCTAGGAATGAATGCATGCAATGAAAACCATGAAAAAGAAAAATATGTACAAAAGCATTAAAGAGACAAAATAAACCAAAGAGAAATTTAATAAAACAAGTAATTTATCTATATAAGTACGATTAGACTTTACATCAATGTGGCTCCAATCATTAATACCTAGGCAACCATCCTGCTTCCTTCCACATATCACAGACTCCCAAAGTGAGGAAGACCCGAAACGGTGTAACCCAATAATCCAACCATAGTTTTAACTTCATACCTTAATTAGCTTTATGGGCGAAAATAACATAGTCCGGATCTCATTTCCTTAAGACTAGATGGCCAAGAATCAAAATCGACGCATCCTTAAGAACCTGTCACAGCGAATCAACTTTCGCTGAAGGGGCCCAGCTCCTATGCTTTCACTTTTTCGAGAGCCACAAGTATCATATCACACAGTTCTTCATTCGCTAGATTTGACTTTGAGGCGACTTTTGATTTTGATTGAACTTGGATTTGTATCTTCATTTTGAGCTTTGAATTCTTCAATCAGCTTTTGAATTTCTGAAAGTTTCATCGATTAAGTGCTTGAAATTTTTGATTTGGGTACTGGATACCACAGTTGTACCCATTCTTCCTTCTTGACTGTGTGGATCTGATACTTAAGCTATCTGTTACCGCGAGGGTAATGCATGTCAACAAATAGGTACGCATTATGTGGGTCCAGAGTTGCCGATAAAGATTCTTTTTAAACATTCAGAAGCAAATCACCCTGAAGCTGTTATTACAGCCCACAAAACGTTTCAGTATGCAATTTTTTTCTAAGGTTGGGGTCTCGAATTACGGTGTTTGGTCCCCCTAGTTATGATAGCTGATTCTATACTTCCGGTGACTATCCGGTCGCCTCAGAATTTTTTTTTCATTTGAGTTCCCATTTTCCCATTTCATGGAGCTATTGTGTGTAAAGAGTGTCATCATCTCGTTTTTTTATGATGATGATGATGATGCATGAAAATGATGGAATGCAAAAACTTGAAATAAAAATATTTTTGGGTTTTATAAATGCAGAATGCGAGGAGAATGAAAATAAGAAAGGATTTTGTTTTTGAAAAAGCATGCATGAATATGAATATGAACATGAAAATGAATATGAATATGAACATGAAAGTGAACCTAATGTACAACTCTACCCCTCCCCAAGCTTAAAGATAAGCATCGTCCCCGATGCTTGGAGAGGGCGGAACAACCTATTGCGGAGGAGGAGAAGGATAGTAGCTGGGATTTTGGGTCCAAGCCCAAAAGTCCTCCTCATGTTTGCGTTGATGCTCTTGATCTCAAGCGTACTAGCTGGTGAAGGCGGAAAAAATTTAGGTTAGGTTCATGACATCTTGATGGTAAGTGTCGAGGCGGGTATGGATCGATTGGAATTGATCCATATATTGTTGGTGATATGATGGCTGTCCAACATGGTGGGATGAGCTAGCACCACCCATGGGTGGGGAGTTTTGTGGTGCCGCCTCGTCACCCTTCACCTTCCTCCTCTTCCTCCTCGGAGAAGGATTTGGGGAAGAGATATGGCGTGATTTTCCAGTCGGTGAAATTGTTAGGACGCCTGAGGGCAAGGATGCCCCGGTTCTCTGGGGTGATGAGGAGCCTTGGATCGTGGTTTTGACCCACGGTCCAATTATGGTTCCCGTCCTCCACCCGAAACATCCTCATAGACTCAAGAACTCCAATGGTAAGGTAGGTCTCACCGGGTATGGGTTGGTAAGTTCCGGAATATGGGGCCCGGACTGGAGCACTTTTGGCAAATGAGATGACAAGGCCACCATAAGATATTTTGCCGGACTGTGATGTGCTGAGGCGGGTGAGTTTGTTACAAAGGAATGAGCCATAGTGAGGAATGAGATTATCATCCGGGTGGGCCATCCCATAGAGTATTTTGAGCTCAAGGGCGCTAATGGTGCTTCTTTCTTCTCTAGGGACGACAAGTGAAGCAATAATCCTGTGGGACACTTTCATCACAGGGTGGATGAAAGATGAGGCCTTAGCAGAACTAGAGACATAGGGAAGCTGACGCGTAAGGTCGGTCCACAACGTAAGATCACTGTATCCTGGGATTGGGTCATTGGGGCCAAAGGTGTGTTCTGTGGGGGCCCCAATTATGGCATTGATTTGGTCTAGGGACAAGGCCTGATCTTGGTTCATAAGCCGGAAATGTACACACCATGGTCCAAATCAAGTGAAGATAAGAACTTGGCTGTTGGAACTTTATAGCTGAGCTCGTGGACACTTAACAACCCCTGCCATCCAATGTTCCGAAACAATGTGTGGACTTGGTTGTAGATGTGCAACTCAGGGAGAGATGGCACATGCGCGAATTGTTGGGCAGAGTGTGTGCGCTGGAGAAAGGCCTCAAGTTTGACGACTTGAATTGGGCCACGACAAACCACACCACCGTGTGCCGGATTAGGTGGAGATGTAGGTTGGGGTGACGTGGACCTAGGAGGAGGCGATGGGGACCTACGACGGCGGGCCGACGAATTGGTGTGCCTAGTTCGTTTAGAATGCTCACTTTCCATATGAAAAATTTGGGGCAAGGTCAAAAGTCAACTGGTCAATGGGTCAAAAAGTCAACTGTTGACGGGTCCAGTCAACACGAATTTGACCACCAAAATTTCACGGGATATTTGGTTCTTAGTGATTTCTAAGTGATTGTCAAGTCCAATATGAACAAAATGCATGCAATTTGACCTTACAAACACAAAATCCACAAGTGAAGATTTGGAAAGATTTTACTGAATCGTTAGTGGAAATGCATTGTTGTTGATGAGAAAGACCTTCTTCAACCTCCCCAAGCTTGCCTACATGAAGATTTAAGTACAAAAACACCAAAGTTCTTAGAAAATTTCAGACCTAGGGTTTGTCAAAAACCCCCAAATCCACCATGAAAGTGTAAGAAGATGGTGTATTAGATGTAGGAGATGAAGTGGGGAAGATGAAAATCAAACCTCTTTGAAGATTTAAGACAAAATCGTGAAGAATCAAGGGATTTTTTATGAAAATCGGACCTTGGGGTTTTCTTAGGAGAGAGAGGCTATTTTGGAATGAGTGTGTGGAAGAATGGGGCAAAAACCCGATTTTAAGCATTAAAAACTACACAATCTGCTACGCGAACACGACCCGTGTTCCCACAGGCCAAATCGACACGGCCCGTGTTGGGGTCAAAGTTCCTAATGATATGATGAACATGACCTGTGTTAAATATAAGGAAAAATTGAACATGGGTCATGCACCCCTCTGTTTGCCAAAAGAATTTCTTCGATTGAACACGACCCGTGTTCAATATAAGGCAAAATTGAAAACGGGCCGTGTACCCCTCTGTTTGTCACTCCTCATTTTTTAAACCCAAAAATCCTCTCTCATTCAAATGGAATGTTTTTGCATCTCGATGTCCGTTTGGTGATTTTAAATCATGTTTAAATGCATTTGGAACATTAAAAACCAAAAAGTCAAAGAAATAGAAAGTGTTTTTAAAGAAAAAGACAGAAATACCCACGGGTTGCCTCCCGGTTAGCCGCCCTTGTTTTAGGTCGTTGGCTCGACTTTGCCCTGTAGATTTAATCAATGTAGTTCAGGCATTCCAAGTTATCAACCTCCATGTCTTTCTCTTGTAAGCCTTCATAAAAGACCTTTAACCTGTGGCCATTAACTTTGAACACTTTTTCAGTTTTGTTACTCTTAATCTCAACTGCACCAATATCGAATACATTAGTAACAATGAACGGTCCCACCCACCGGGACCGTAACTTACCAGAAAACCATTTAAGTTGAGAATCATAAATTAATACCTTTTTACCAATCTCAAAGGTCTTACGGGAGAGGTACTTATCATGGAATGCTTTGGTCTTGTCCTTGTAGATTTGTGAACTCTCGAATGCTTCATTTCTTATTTCCTCCAACTCTTGAATCTCTAACTTTCGGTGAACACCCGCTTCATCAATCTTCATGTTGAGCTTTTTGACAGCCCAGAAAGCTTTGTGCTCTAGTTCAACAGGGAGATGACAAGCTTTTCCAAACACAAGTCTATAAGGCGACATCCCAATTGGAGTTTTATATGCAGTTCGATATGCCCAAAGTCTAGTCTCAAACTCCAATCTTTGCGGTTTGTGTTCACTGTCTTCTCAAGTATGGACTTGATTTCTCTGTTTGACACTTCGGCTTGTCCATTTGTTTGTGGGTGATAAGATGTGGACACCCGATGTTGGACTCCATACTTCTTGAGAACTGATCCAAGAGTTTTGTTGCAACAGTGTGTGCCTCTGTCACTGATCAAGGCTTTTGGAGTTCCAAACCTACATAAGATGTTAGCCTTGACAAAATCTACAACAACTTTAGCATCATCAGTTCTTGTTGCCTTTGCCTCCACCCATTTGCAAACATAATCAACAGCCAAAAGGATGTATAAGTTCCCAAGGGATGAATGAAAAAGAGTCATAAAATCAATACCCCATATATCAAATATTTCACAAACCAAGATGGGGGTCATGGGCATTTGGTTTCGGGAACTCAAAGAACCTGTCATTTGACATCTCTCACAACTTTTACAAAAAGTGTAAGAGTCATGAAAGAGTCGAGACCAATAAAATCCATAGTCTAAAATTTTCCTGGCAGTTCTTTGAGGACCAAAATGCCCTCTGCAAGCATAACTATGACAAAAGTTGAGAATAGATTGTACCTCATGTTCTTCAAGACATCTTCTTATCGCCTGATCTGCACAGTGTTTCCAAAGGTACGGCTCATCCCAAACGTAACTTCTCGCATCATTCTTTATTTTATCTCTCTGTGACCTCGTGAGATCGGGTGGGAACTTTCCCGGGACCATGAAGTTGCATACATCCGCATACCAAGGTGGTGTTTGGATAGCAAACAAGTGCTCGTTTGGGAACATGTCATGGATGGGAGTCGCATCTTCGGGTTGAACTATTCGGCTCAAATGATCGGCGACTAGGTTTTCCTTCCTGCTTTTATCTTTGATCTCAATATCAAACTCTTGCAAAAGCAGCATCCACCGTATTAACATCGGCTTCGAATCTTTCTTGGTAAGTAAATGCTTTACGGTTGCATGGTCTGAATATATGATCACTTGAGTTCCAAGGAGGTATTGTCGGAATGTAAGTCCCTAATCTGCCTGTGTATCAATCAGGTCCGTTTGATGGTGCAGAATCCCAATCAAATGGATGATGTCAGATAAAATAGAAGAGAAGAAAAAGAGGAATAAGATGAATCTCAATGTATTAATGAATAGAATGATGATCCGGATACAAGAGATTCACACACACACTAACGCACAATAGTTCTTCTGTCTCTCTGGCCGTAAACTCTCTAGGGTTCATCAATCCCTACTCCTCACCCTAACACCTGTATTTATACTTGGAGAACATGGGCCGTAAATGGGTTTACGGCCGTAAACTCAACCGTAAACATGACCGTAAACTCCAAAAATACTACAGAAAAATACAATTGCCGAGAAAAGCAAAGTATAAACCATATTTTGACCCAACAATCTCCCCCTTGGTTTATACCTTCTTTTCTTAATTGACCCAACAAGCTCCCCCTAAAAAGTAGCTGACTCTTCTTGTTGATCTTCATTGGGAGATTTGCTTCAGCATTTATCTTCAAATTCTTCACGACTTCAAGATGAACTTCATGAATCTTCAATGAATGATTTCATGTTGAGCACTTGAGCTATTCTTCAGGATTTGGAATTGAACGCACATTGGGTGAGGATGCTTGATGTACTGATTCTTGAAAATTGGTGCTTTCAGTTTGAGAATCTTCAGAGAGAACATCAGAGAGAAATAATTTTCTGGATCACTTTAGCAGGTACAACGATAGTAGCAGACTGATTGAGGAGGCTTCAATGCATCCGTCACATAATCTTCAATTTCTGCTTCACCTTGCTTCTGGGGTTGAAGGATTGAATGTTGAAAGAATGATCTTCATTTCTTGCTCCTTCGAATGAGAATTCTTCGATGCTCACGGATGAAGTCTTTGGCTCAGAAATCTTCAACACAAACTCCATGAGTCTCATCTATACCTGAAATCACTTATCAAGACAAAACAAAAGTAAAAGAAAACTTAGCACACAAAACAAAAACAAAAATATTTTTGGATTTTTCATATTTTTTGAAAAAGAAATAAAACAGAAATAACACTATTTTTTTTCTTTTTAATTTTTTAATTCCCTTTTAAATTTTAGTTTTCTGTTTTTTTTAATTCTCCCCTATTATTTAAATTAGAAGAACACTATGAATAAACTTAACAAAAACAAAAATAATAGCTAACTTTAAGAGTTATTTGGGATCAAAGTTGTTGGACAGTCTTATTCCACTTGTCAGTACCCTTATCTTCACATCTTCGTCTGATCGATCGCCAGTATTGTGGTCTACTTAAACACGAAACATTTGTGACAATTTTGGACAATTTAACAATGACAAGATACATGCATAAATCTAATTGTAACTTTATTATCATGATTGGCCCTAATACTTAAATAAATTTTTCTTATGACCATTTAACTGACTACAACCAGGGATATTGTTGTCCAACTAAATCGAGCAGCGAGATCTACAGACAATCTGTATGTGTTCTATTTTAAGTGTACTAGAACGTGTTTCCCGCTTTTTCATATGCCCCAGCCATGAAGAACTTCCAGAGTACTCCTTAAACCGGGTGAGCAGACAACCATTCAGAGAGAGGATAGATTCAGAATTCTATTACTTATTGTTTCAGAGGGGTTGAGAAGTAGAATGTTGCATATGCTGTGTACTAGGTCGGATTGGAAGTCACGCAAAGGAGACAACATATGGCTAACAGATGAGAGGAATTTCATATATATAGCCTGCAGAGAAATAGAGTTGCATATGTTGTGTACCAGGTCGGATTGGAAGTCACAGAAAGGAGACAACATATGGCTAACAGACGGAAAGAAATAAAATGATATTCTACAGACCTAATTTATCAGAATTTACCAGTCGCCCCATCCAATCAGAATTAAGGACAGAATCTGCACATCGAGGAAAAGTGAATCCACAGTTCTAGATACGGGTTATTTAATGTGACTGGTAGATTCCCATGTATATCTCCCTGCTCAATCTATCCGAGCGTCGTGACATCAGGTTAAACGGATCTAACTAGGTCAAAGTTTGTCAAGTCCTTAAATTCATTAGGTTCAACTTTCCCTAGTCAAGTCTATTTAAAATCTTTCGTGCCTACCAGCGCATCGAGCACAGAGCGTAGACGATTCAAATTAGGTACGTTACGCCAATTCAGATTGTTCGTTATCACTTGTTGATTTCATTTCCCAAAACATCTCCCTCAAGCACATTCCATTAACACCATATATTTTTTTGATTTTGTAATGTTTTTGGATTTTTTTTTAATTTTCTAATTTTTTATTTGTTTTTATTTCTCCCCCTAAATTTGTGCATAGGAGAGAAACGAAAGTAAATGCGCAAATTTAAACTATCCTAAAACAAAAATTAGTATTTAAAGAAAAACTCAGGAGTATAGAGAAGAAAACGCAAACCATAATTCACCTATTGAATCTACATTCAGAAGGTCTGAGAATAGCAAGCATAATCTCAGAAAAGATCCAAAAATTCTTCATATCATTAAGCACTAACCCCATTTGTGATCTCGTCCTTTCTTCCTTTCCCGCAAAGGACACATACTCTCAAATAATGTTCTGAGTGCTATACAGTTGAGAGATGTCTCCTATCATGTGCCTGGAACAGCCACTACCAACAAACCGAAGTCTGGTGATATGCCTCCATAGCTGCTCTGACACAGAGCGGGATTAATTGGTCTTTGGAACCCAGTCCATTTTAAAATTGGGTCGACCTTTTTCATCAACGCACGATACTCTCTCCCATGACATATCCTGCTTATCACAAACAAAAGATATAGAAATATTAGAATCGTTAGAAGATTTGGGAGATTGAGCCTTCGGAACCCATTTGTAGTTGGGTTTAACCCATTTCTTTTTTGATCTGATAGGTGGCTCAGTGCTTGCTTTTGATCTTGATGACGGCCGTTGAGATGACTTTGACCTAACCGGTCTTTGTTTTACTGGATCATCTCTTGGATTGGGCTTGTTGGCTGACATTTCCTTCTTGCCCTTGGGATTCGGATGCTTGGCCTTGGGAGTTGAATTCTTGGCCTTCATGGCATTCTAGCCGCGTTATCTGAACGTGACCTTGAGGGGTTTCTTTTGAAAAATCTCCCCATTGGCGCGTTTTGCCATCCTTGTGCGTAATAGGGAACGTATGCGCGATTAGGACAATTTTTGGCAATGTGTCCAGGTGTTCCACAGTGAAAGCATGTCTTTTTCTTCACTGTGAAGTTATTTATTCCTGCCCCTGGTGGCGTATGTTTGCCTTGTCTCTTATTGTTCCCACATGCACACTTGCCACAAGAACTCTATTGCGTTGGAATTGGTGGCCTGTATTTTTCAACGGCAGGTTGATCGGAAGCAGTTGAGTTCGAAGCAACAGATTCAGCGTTCAAGGAGATGTTGGTTTGTTCAATGGTTTTCTCCTTGTTCTCATCTTCTGCTACTTTACCTGCACATGAAGCAGAAACATTAGTATTTTCAACCTGAATAAATCCTCCTGACACAAATCCAGCTCGTTTGCCATATCGAAGATGTGGCTCCCTGTCAGTTTTGTCCTGTGTCATAGGGATGGATGTGTAGTTATGATTATAAGGAGGAGGTACACTATCATACCCTAGACCCTTGTTTTGATTTTCTTTGAATTTTAAATTGGTTTCATATAAGGACTCGACTGTATGACTTGACGCAGTATAATTTTGAAACTAACATCTGTTTTTCCACACTTAATTTTTAAAGCGTCAAGTTCTTCAGTTACAGCAGCAAGTTGTCTCTTAATATAATCATAATTTTCACACTTGTTGCTATACTCTTCCTGAAGTTTCCTAAAGTCCTTGGTTTTTGCTTCTAATTCAGCCTTCAGGGGTTTCTGTCCTTTCCTGGGTTGATATCCTTCATATCTCAGGTCCTCAACTTCTGTTTTAAATAAATCAATTTGTTCCTGAAGAAATTTAATCGTAGCTTCACAAGCTGGAGTACATGTAACTTCAGTGACCGGAATGTTTTCAGAACTCATTGTTTCTCTACACTTCAAAGCATTAAGTTCTTGAATTACATCAGCAAGACTAAGATGATTGAGATCTTTTGTCTTCTTGATGATGACCAAGTTCATATCCCACTATTTCAGAAGTGAATTCAATAGCTTTTTGTTTATCTCAGATTTGGACAAGAAGATCCCAGCTATATTCATCTCAGTAGTGAGTGTAGTAAATCGCTGCAACTGAGTTTCGAGGGTTTCTCCAGAGATATAATCGAACATTTTGAAGTTTTGTCTTAACATCTCTTGACGACTCTCTTTCATGTTTTTAATTCCGTGGTAAACTTCAAAAACTATTAAAAGCACAACTAGAACCTAAAAGTCAAACTTAAATTTAAAAATGCCCTTTGATTATAAACCTCAAAAATCAACCTTAAAAGTCAAATTTAAAAAGTAAAACTTAAAAGTCAAAATTAAAAAGTCAAACTTAAAAGTCAAACCAAAAAGCTAAATTTGAAAATTTAAAAGTTAAACGAAAAAGTCAAAGTTTAAAGTCAAAGGTCAAACTTGAAAGTCAAAGTCAAAATTTAAGGTCAAAAGTTAAAAAATAAATAAATAAAAAATAAAAGTCATAAATTAAAATATAATTTTATTTATTAATTTTAATTTAATTTATTTATTTATTTATTTATTTTTATTTTGGATGAAAAAGGAATTTAAAATTAAAAGAAATTGAGTTTTTGGGTTAAAAGTGTCAAAATTCGAAAGTTGGAAGCGAGAAGGAGTCTATTTGAATAAAAATCAGAAGAGTTGAATCATCAAGTGGCCTAACTGAGTTGGTAAGGGGCAGAGGTAATGAACCGGAGGTCCTGAGTTCTAACCCCAGCTCCTCCGAATCCGTCCGCCCCTTTCTTCTATTTTTAATAGACGCTGCGAAGACTGCTTCCTGCGAGGCCGAGGTGCGAGCCCTTAAACCGAAGACCGCAAGCTCGGACCGGCCCTGAACTCCTCGGACCGCAAACCGAGGTCGTGAACTCCTCGGACCGCAAACACCGGCCGCAATCCTCCGGCGACCGTGAACAGTTTCCGGCCGTGAACTCCAAAACCCTAGCCGCCGGCCGCAAACTCCACCAAAAACACCGATTTTTCGACTTTGAAGCTCCAAAACTCGATCAAAAACCCTTTTTTATGAAAAACACGAAGAACAAACCCCGCTTATTTTTGCGAGATCTATCCAAAAACGCAAGAATATTTCGAAAATAAGATCAAATTATGCCCCAAATCTGACAAAATTGACTGATACAACTTGGCTCTGATACCAATTGTAAGTCCCTAATCTGCCTGTGTATCAATCAGATCCGTTTGATGGTGCGGAATCCCAATCAAACGGATGATGTCAGATAAAATAGAAGAGAAGAAGAAGAGGAATAAGATGAATCTCAATGTATTAATGAATAGAATGATGATCCAGATACAAGAGATTCACACACACACACACTAACACACAATAGTTCTTTTTTCTCTCTGGCCGTAAACTCTCTAGGGTTCATCAATCCCTACTCCTCACCCTAACACCTATATTTATACTTGGAGAACATGGGCCGTAAATGGGTTTACGGCCGTAAGGTGTTTACGGCTGTAAACTCAACCGTAAACATGACCGTAAACTCCAAAAATATTACAGAAAAATACAATTTCCCAGAGAAGCAAAGTATAAACCATATTTTGACCCAACACGAAACTTCTCTAGTGCAAACACAATGGCAAGCAACTTTTTTTTTGTTGTGGTATAGTTGCTCTGTGCACTATTCAGGGTCTTTGATGCATAGTAGATGACATGATGTGCTCGATCCACCTTTTGTCCCAAAACCGCCCCAACCGTGGTATTGCTAGCATCGCACATGATCTCGAATGGAAGATCCCAATTTAGCGGTTGAATGATGGGTGCGGATGTCAATAAATCCTTCAAATGATCAAATTCACTTTTGCATGCACCACCAAACTCAAAATCAGCTTCCTTTTGTAAAAGTTGACAAATCGGCACCGTGATTTTGGAAAAATCCTTGATAAACCGCCGATTGAAACTTGCATGGCCAAGAAAAGAACGCACTTCCTGAACATTTTTCGGGTATGGTAAGCTCTTAATAACATCAATTTTGGCCTTGTCAACTTCTAAACCTTTTTGTGAAACCACATGTCCTAGTATCAAGCCCTTGTCAACCATAAAATGACATTTTTCATAATTAAGGACTAAGTTCGTGTCAATGCACCTTTGTAAGATTTTGTTGAGATTTCGCAAACATTCATCGAAAGAATTTCCATAAATAGTAAAATTGTCCATGAAAACCTCTGTGATATTTTCGACATATTCTGAAAATATGCTCACCATACATCGTTGGAAAGTCGCAGGTGCATTGCACAAGCCGAAGGGCATGCGTCTATACGCAAAGGTGCCAAAAGGACATGTGAATGTGGTTTTCTTTTGGTCTTCCGGGGCAACCAGAATTTGGTGAAAACCAAAAAAACCATCAAGGCAGCAATAGTGAGATTTCCCGGCCAATCTTTCTAACATCTGATCGATGAATGGCAAAGAGAAGTGGTCTTTGCGGGTGGAAGCATTCAACTTCCTATAATCGATACAAACCCTCCACCCGTTTTGCGCACGGGTGGGTACCAAATCCCCTTTAGAGTTTTTGACAACGGTGACTCCGACTTTTTTTGGGACAACTTGCACGAGACTTACCCACTTACTATCAGAAATGGGATAGATTACGCCTGCGTTCAAGAGCTTCATGATTTCCTTTTTAACCACCTCCATCATCGGTGGATTCAATCTCCTTTGGGCTTCGCAGGTCGGCTTAAAGTCCTCATCCATCAATATTTTATGCATGCATAATGATGGACTCAACCCCTTTATGTTCGTAATGGTCCAACCAATAGCCTCCTTGTACTTTTTCAAAATTCCAACTAACTCTTTTTCTTCTTCTTTTGCTAGCTTGGTTGAAATTATCACCAGTAATTTCTCTTCCACTCCAAGATAGGCATATTTGAGATGGCCAGGAAGAGTCTGCAAGTCAAGACTCGGTGGTTGTACTATGGATGGAAGGAGTTTCCAATCTAAATTTTTTAGCTTCATACAGGGTGGTTCAACTCTCATAGGTTGTGCTTTTTCCAAGGAGTGGATTGCTTCAATCAACTCATCCTCCAAAGTTTACTTATCAGCCAGATTCTTGATCCCTGACTCATCAAAATGTTTGCTCAAGATGGTGGTTAGCACATCTTGGCTTGACAACTCAAAACAATCATTAGTACATGAATCAATAACATCTATGAATTTTAAAGAATGAATATCACTAGGATAATGCATAGCTTCAAAGATAGTAAAGTTGATAACCTCACCATCGAACTCCATGGACAAAGTACCATTTGCTACATCTATTTTTGTTTTTGCGGTACTCATCAAAGGTCTCCCCAAAAGGATGGAGCTCTATTGTGGGGTGTTTTCATCACCCATATCCAAAACATAAAAATCAGCGGGAAATACAAGTTCATTAACTTGCACTAACACGTCCTCCAATACACCTTTTGGGTGTACCAAAGACCGGTCGGCAAGTTGAATGATGAATCCGGTTTTTGATAAAGGTCCAATCCCCATTTTTTTATAACTTGAATAGGGTAAGACATTAATTGTTGCTCCAAGGTCTAGCATGGCGCGTGGTACAAAAATGTTACCCATTTTACAAGGAACCGTGAAAACACCTGGGCCCTTCAATTTTTTTGGTAGCGGTTTTTGTAACACGACTGAAACATTTTCCCCAGCTTTCACAGTTTGATTTCCTTTAATATTTTTCTTAGATGTGCAAAGTTCCTTTAGGAACTTTGCATATCTAGGAATCTGTGTAATAGCATATAAAAGAGGGATATTGATTTCAACCTTTCGGAACATCGCCATGATGTCATCATCTTCTCGCTCTCTCTCTTTTTGCTTGTTAGCCTTGAAGGAGATGGAGCTGGTGTGACTTTCACTTCGGTATCTACTGAATTCTTTGACTTTGAAGTACTTTTCCTTTCCTCTTCTTTGACAGCTTCTTCCACCTCGATCTCTTTCTCTTTTTCTTCTTCATCCGGCATCCTTGGACTTTCATAGCTTTCCCACCTCTTAAAGTAATGGCGCATGCATTGTGTCTCGGGTTCTTCTTGGTTTGAGATGGTAGCTTGCCTTGTTATTCCATCTTACTCACGGATTGAGCAAGTTGTGACACTTGTTGCTCCAATATTTTTATGCTTGCCTTGGTTTCTTGTTGTAAGCTTTGAGTGCTAGTGGCAAGGCTTTTGAGAATATCTCTAGTGGCATGCTTGATGAACCCTCTTGTGGAGGTGGTTGTTGAGGATGCCTTGGCTGGAAATTTTGAGGTTGAAAGGGTGGTCTTTGTTGATTTTGAGGAAATGGTGGTCTTTGCTGGTATTGATGTGATTGATTTGGTTGATAATTTCCTTGTTGATTTCCTCCCCAACCTTGATTGTTGTTCCATCTTTGGTCACCCCTTGGCTGCTCAAATCCCCTTTGGTTTGACCCGGAATATCCTCTTAAAGCATTTGCTTCTGCATAATCCTCGTCTTGAAGTTGTGGGCACATATCGGTTGGATGCCCCACTTGAGTGCAAATATCGCACGGGCGGGGTGTCGGCTGCACACCTTTGTCTTTGGCTAGCATCATAACCACTTTCGTAAGCTCGGACAATTGAGCTTCAATTTGAGGAGTGTGCACTTCCTTTACACCTCGCGGTGCATCTGTATACCATTATTCATCATGGATTGAATGCTTAGAATCTTCAGCCATGTTCTTGATTAAGTTGCGGATTTCGGTCAGAGTCTTGTCGGGTAAAGATTCGCCACTTGAAGCATTAAGAAGCCTTCTTTCCATTGGAGTCGTTCCTTTAATGAAATATTGGAGGAGTTGGTACTTGGTGATTCCGTGCTTTGGATAACGGGCACAAAGTTTCTCGAATCTCTCCTAATATGTGTGAAAAGCCTCTCTCTTATGTTTCTTGATTCTAATGATTTCCCTCCGCAGGGCTGAAGCTTTCATCTTGGGAAAGTATTTATCCAAAAATACCCTCACAAGATCTACCCAAGTAGTTACCATCCCCGGTGGGAGGTCATAAAGCCAGTCTTTTGTTGCATCTTGCACTGCGAAGGGGAATGCCCTAAGCTTGATTTGATCTTCCGTGACATTGTGTGGTTGCATGCCCACACACACAACATGGAATTCGGTTAGAAACTTGTGAGGATCTTCATTTTCCAGGCCTCAAAAGGTTGGGAGTAAGTGGATGATCCCGGATTTCAGTTCTAGGTTGGTGGCTGTCGGATATGTGATGCAAAGAGGTTGTTGAGTAACCTCTTGCCTCGACCATTGACGGAGAGTTTTCCCGGGTGGTGGGTTTGGAGGTGGATTCCCTCCATGGTTATCTCCCATGGTGTGAGTAGTGGTTGAAGTTTCTGTGGGTGTAGTGTTTGGGATATTATAAGTAGGTGAAGATGGTGGAGTGGTATTTTTGGGTGAGGATGGTTGAGATGAGAGTGATAGGCTTTCAGTTTCGGATGCGGACACACTTGAGAGGGGTATGTACTCCCAAATGTTGATGATTGGGGGAGTAGATGATGAAGAAGTCCCGAAAACCGGTTGCCTCTTACGAAGCTTGGCTTGCTTCCGTATTCTCCTTGCAGTCTTCTCTATCTCTGAATCAAGTGGCAATGCCGTACCTGTACGAAAAGATTTAGGCATAAACAATTAGTAACATCGTGTCCCCGGCAACGGCGCCAATTTGTTACGCGTGTCAAACCCAACAAATAATAGGGGCAGGATATACTCCAAAAGAACACTACTATATTGCACTAAAAGGTAGTACAAGGAAAGTAGGGATGATCCACAGAGACACGGGACAATTGGTTTATACCTCTTTGCACAAGGTACTATGGTCACCAATAGTAAAGAGATGGGGGTTTAGAACGCAATGATTAAACAAACAATTAAAAACATAAGTAATCAACTAAATGAGTGAATTCAATTCAGAATTTGTAAGGACTCCAACCGTCACACCCCCGAACCAAACGGCGAAAACGTCCGAGGGCTCTTGTGACTTAAATTGAATACCATCACAATGATTATACATGAATCATAACATCATTCATCACCATGAATTGAAATAGTACAACTGTTATTGTTTACATCTATTGCATTGTTTTAGTCATTACAATTTCATAATATAAACCTTTCGATAGGAAATCTAAGCAAGACACCATGAAATAACTTGGTACATATTCTTCGGCTTACCTGTTACCTGAGAATACAAGTTATTTTGAAAAACGTCAACATATGAAATGTTGGTGAGTTCATAAGTAATGTTATGGAAAAATGATTTTTGTGAAGATTGCAAACCCAAAAAATCCGATATTTTCTTAAAAGAGTATTTGTTTATAGAAAAAGTGTGAAGATCCGTAAATATGCTTGTCGATTTTGAAAACATGTATAATTGTTGAACTTTGTAAACATCACATAGGTTAAAATGTTGAACTCCCTGGGAAAACCCGATGTTGTCCCAATACGTAAATTACATGTCTTGTTTATTGTTATACCGATACGACGATTGTTTTTGATTACCCAGGTGACATTGGATTAATTAAGGTTTGTGAGTTGTTACAATCACGCATTAATGAAAATGACTAGTTTATAACTACAAATTACGAACGATCCTTAAGGCGTCATCCGTACTACTCACTTAATCCAACCACCCTGACTTCTCTTGATTTACGCCACGAATCTGTTTACTCGATTTCTCATAAGCCCAACAACCGAGGAGAAAGGAGGGTACGAAGCCCCCTTTATTTCCATAAGTTATTCAAGGCTATCGGGAATGCGAAAGGCACTTGGTCCAACTCGCATTTGACTTCTCGACCACACTAGCAGTACTAATGGACCATTAGGGCCCAATAGCACAATAGAGCTATTGAAAGTCCTTTTACATGAAATTGGGTCATAGAAGGCCTATTAACATGTAAGCGCGTTCCCTTCGGGCCCAAAGATCATGTTATTGGGCTAGCAAGGCCCAATAAGCACGATTCGAAACTTATAAGCCCAAAGTTTGAATGTTGACTCCTCATAGTTATCGCATGTTTATTGAAATACTATGGTTTATTGATTTTTGTTTTGTTATTGATTCGAGACCGAATCAATTCGTTTTGTAACGATATTGGTTGTTGAGAGTGTATTTATTTTTACGTTTCGTCGGTAGTCCTGGATCTTGTATTTTGTCTTAATGAATTAGTTTGTTTAAAAGTAAGATTTTTACCTTTTCACAACCTTTCTTTTATAAAAATAGCACTTTTAGTCCTTTATATAAAAGAATTTCATTTTAGTCCTTAAAACATTATTTTGACACTTTAGTATCATAAACTTGTTGAAAAGACATTTTTAGCCCAAATTTATTTTGTAAACAGCTTTAGTCATTCCAGAATGATGTTTTCTCGGTTAAAACCCCCAATTTCGCAACTTTTACAATTTTGCCCAAAATAGAAAATTTTTACATTTTTGATCCTTTTTGAATTTGAAAAGCATTTTTGACCATTGGAATAGTTTTATTACACTTCAAATCCCCTGTTTTACAGAAAGTTGCATTTTCAACCCCTCAAACTTAGAAATCTTGCATTTTGAGGCTTATTGGGCCGAAAAGCCCAAATTTAGCCCATTAAATTCAAAATTTACATTTTAAGCCCCTCAAAAATATTGTTGTTCAGAAAAATTATTATAGAAACTGTTTGGACCCTTTTGACCCTCCAGAAATTATAATTTGTCAGTTTGGACCCTAAGTTTTGTATTTTTGACATTTTATGCCCAAAAATGGGTTTTATGTTCAAGTATGTTCACCCTAACCATATAAACTATTTTTCTTGACTTGATTAGTGTAAAATAGTTTAAGTTATGTTTATTTCCTTCCCCATGTTTTAGATCTCGGTTTTTATACACTTTTTGGATAACATATTCATCACAAACACATGATATCACACACATACATGCATCAAATCACACATAGAATACATTTACACATAGATCTACACATTTACTTGTATTCTCCCCCCCCCCCCATAAAACTCATAAAAACCGAAAAGTAAGAGGTATGTAACTCACCTTGAGTTGTGGATCGGTTTTGAAGAAGATTTGGAGAAGTTTGATGCTATTTTCGACCCTAGCAAGTTCCTTGGATGGATCTCGAACGTAGTGGCTTTTAAGATGCAAGATCATGAACTTGAATGGATTAAGAGATGATTTTTGATGAAAAGAAGTAGCTAGATTATGGATCTAAGCAATATCTTACCTTAGATGGTGAGTTTTTGTGGAGAGTATCCTTGAAAGCCTTCTAGATCTCGAAAGTTTTGAAGAAGAAGTGAGAAGATGTTCTTCAAGACTTAGAGAGAATGGAGTGAATTTTTGTGAGTGTGTGTGTTGTGTTCGGCCGAGAGCAAGAGAGAGGGGAGAAGAGAGAGTGAGTGAGGTGACTATGCATGGGAACATGAGAAAAATGCATGGTTATCCCATGAACAATTGTGAGGTGGCATCAAAAGTCAACACCTCCTCTTGGATTGGGCTTGGGCCGAGAATAGAGAGAAAAAGAAAAGGATTTGGGCCTTGTATGCTTAAGCCTATTTCATGGTTATGTTATGTGATGTTTGGCACAAATAAATATAAATATGATTTTTTTATAACCTATTAGGGCTAAATTAAGTTAATTATGGCCCAATAAGGTCCATTTAAATATTTTGTTTCATTCTAGGCCCAATATGGCCCAAAATATTAAAATAAATGAAAGTGGGTCCAATGAGAGCCCATGATATTCCAATTGGAAGCTTATTGGTCCATTGGTCCCAATAAGGAAATCCTAATCCAAAATGGACTTAAACAAGGATTTCTAAGGTTTCCAACTGTTTCTTGACTATTTGCAATGCTTGTATGAAGTGTTTGATTGAAATTTTGTTGTCATAGAGTAAGCATCATGCATGCTTTCATGTTTTTTATTCATAATTGACATAAGTGTTGTAGTTACAAGGCACCAAAAATTTCTAGTTGTGACATCATCCCCCCGTTAGAGGGAATTTCGTCCCTAAATTCTTTTGAAAGCTAGATCTGAGAATGCTAGAATAGATGAGGGTACTTTTGCCTCATTTGGTCTTCGCGTTCCCACGTGAATTATGGCCCACGCTTCACGTTCCACCGTACTTTCACGATCGGGATGCGACTTTGCTTAGTACGCTTCACCTCCCTGTCCATGATTTTGACTGGTTCTTCAACGAACAGGAGATTCTCATTGATTTCAATTTCGTCAAGGAGAATGACGAGAGTTTCATCGGATAGGCACTTCTTTAGATTGGAAACATGGAACACGGGGTGTACACTGCTGAGCTCAGCGGGTACCTGCAGTCTGTACGCCACTGGACCTATTCGGGAAAGGATCTCAAAAGGTCCAATGTATCTTGGGTTCAGTTTTCCCCGCTTTCCAAAATGAATGACCCCTTTCCAGGGAGAAACTTTTAACAGCACTCGATCTCCGACCTGTAACTCTAAGGGCTTTCGCCGTTTATCAGCGTAGCTCTTTTGTCGGTCGCGCGATGCTTGTAGTCGAGCTCTGATTTGAACTATCTTTTCTGTGGTTTCACGTATGATCTCCGGTCCCGTTAATGTCTTGTCTGATGCTAGTTCCTTTTCTAGCTGATTGTCGCCCACCTCAGCCCAACACAACGGGGATCTACACTTACGTCCATATAGCGCTTCGAAAGGAGCGACTTTGATGCTCGAATGGTAACTGTTGTTATACGAGAATTCAACTAAGGGTAAGTGGGTATCCCAGGACTTCCCAAAGTCTATCACACATGCGCGAAGCATGTCTTCGAGCGTCTGGATGTTTCGTTCGCTTTGACCGTCCGTTTGTGGGTGACAAGCGGTGCTCATGTCGAGATGGGTTCCAAGTGCTTTCTGAAGTGATTGCCAAAAACGTGAAGTGAACCTACTATCTCTATCTGAGATGATAGACACTGGTACTCCGTGAAGCCTCACGATTTCTCGAATTATATTCTTGTCAGTCTCTCCATCTTATAAGATTCTTTTATTGGCATGAAATGGGCGGATTTCATCAGTCAGTCAACTATTACCCATATAGTGTCTAATACATCTGACGTCTTGGGTAGCTTGGTCATGAAGACCATAGAAATCCCTTCCTATTTCCACTTAGGGATTACTGGTTGCTGTAATAACCCCGAGGGCTTCTGGTATTCCACCTTTACTTTGGCGCAAGTAAGGCATTTGCTGACATAGGTGGCAATTTCTGCCTTCATGTTAGGCCACCAATAATGTTGTTTAATATCCAAGTACATTTTGTCCGAACCTGGATGGATGGAGTATCGCGTCTTGTGAGCTTCATTCATGACTACCTCCCTAAATCCTCCTAGTTTAGGACCCAAATACGGTTCATGAAATAGTATACTCTGTCCTCTTTCACCTCGAGATTCTTTTCCATTCCGCGTAATGCTTTGCTTGCTCTGTTTTCCGCCTTCATGGCATCTGACTGGGCTGCCCTGATCTGAGTGGTTAGCTGAGATTGGATGGTTATTGAGAGAGTTTCCACGCGAGGATTAGAGTACTCTTTCCGGCTTAAGGCATCAACTACCATGTTTGCCTTGCCTGGGTGGTACTTGATTTCACACTCGTAATCGTTTAATAGTTCAACCCATCTTCGTTGCCTCATATTCAGCTCTTTTTGATTCAAGATGTGCTGGAGACTCTTGTGGTCTGTGAAGATGGTGCACTTCGTAACATAGAGGTAATGCCTCCAAATCTTCAGAGCGAAGACCACCGCTCCCAATTCCAGATCATGGGTTGTATAATTCACTTCGTGTGTCTTTAGTTGGCGGGATGCGTACGCTATCACTTTTCCACGCTGCATGAGAATGCAACCTAACCCTGATTTGATGCGTCACAGTAGACCACAAAATCTTCTGTTCCCTCTGGTAGAGATAGTACCGGGGCACTGCAGAGTGCTTTCTTCAGAGTTCGGAATGCAACTTCTTGTTTGTCCGTCCATTTGAATGGTACGTCCTTTTGCGTAAGCGAGGTAAGTGACTTGGAGATCTTAGAGAAGTTCTGAATGAACCTCCTGTAGTAACCTGCTAGGCCTAAGAATTGGCGAATTTCTGTGGGTGTTGTTGGAACTGCCCATCCTTCGATGGATTTGACTTTAGAAGGATCCACATGTATTCCTTCCTGACTAACAACATGACCCAAAAAGTTCACGCTACAGAGCCAGAACTCACACTTGGAGAGTTTTGCGTATAGCTTCTCCGTTCGCAGGGTTTCCAGGATTTGTCGGAGATGTTGGCCATTCTCTTCTTCGCTTCAGGAATAGACTAGAATGTCGTCAATGAAAAAGATAACAAAGTTGTTGTGGAATGGTCGACAGATTCGATTCATTAGGTCCATGAATGCGGTAGGGGCATTCGCTAGACCGAAGGGCATTACGACAAATTCATAATGTCCGTAACGAGTTCGGAAAGCGGTTTTGGGAATATCCTCTTCCCGGACCTTGAGTTGATGGTACCCAGATCGTAGATCTATCTTAGAGAAGTAACTAGCTACTTGGAGCTGGTCAAATAGATTGTCGATTCGTGGGAGTGGATAGCGATTTTTGACACTGAGCTTGTTTAGCTCCCTGTAATCGATGCACATCCTAAAAGATCCGTCCTTCTTTTTGACAAAGAGGACCGGAGCTCCCCATGGCGAGTAGCTGGGTCGGATGAATCCTTTGCCCAGGAGTTCGCTGAGTTGGCTGGACAATTCCTGCATCTCAGCACGAGCTAGTCGGTAAGGTGATTTAGCGAGGGGAGTTGCTCCTAGAACAAGATCAATTCGGAATTCAACTTGTCTCTCTGGGGGTACTCCAGGAAGATCTTCAGGAAATACGTCTGGGAATTCACGTGCTACTGGAATGTCTCGAACGTTAACCTCTTCCTTGGTTTTATCCACTATATGTGACAGGAACGTCAAATCGTTCTTTCGCAGATGCTTCTATGCCTGGACGCACGAGATGAGGCGAAGGTTCGTGCTAGGTTTGTCTCCGTAAATAACTATGGTTTCGTGATCGGGAAGGTGAAGGCTGAAGAGAATTGTTATCGAGAATTGAGAAAAGAAAAGATAGATTTGAATGATTGAAGATGAAGAACACAAAGAGTAAATATTAATCAGATCTCATATTGATTAAGACTGATTACAAAATAAGCAGAAGATAGATTTGAGTTTCGACTTCGTGTACTTCTACTTCTAGCCTTAGTCCCTATTTATAGGGAACTTACAAAAAATATACTAAGTCTATACATTTTCACTTCGCATACAAAATAACTTAGTAAAATAACATAAAATGCGAAACAAGAATACAATACACTATTTTCGACTTTTTACAATTTACATCTACATTCTCCCCCTTTGTAAACAGTCGATGCAATTCAACTCAAAAGCTTTTGAATTACAGAGTAAATTGTTCTTCGCACTTCTCCATACCAGGAGATCACCTTCTTTAGATCTTTCTTGTCTCCTTCGTTATTCTTCTTGCAGTTATTCATACGTACAATGAAGTGCGTATATTGCGAAGAATTATATCTTTCAATCTCTGAGACTTTGAACAGAAATTTCTTCGGTTTTCCTTTTGTATCTCTTCCCGAAAACACCATGTCAAATGGTTTCAGGCATATCTCACCAACAACATACTTCGACAAAGCAGATTGTGTCAAAGTATCCTCCCACGGAACTTTTACTTCTCTTCCCAGCACTTTCGCTAATTCTTCATCTGTAAGAGCCAAACAATCGAAATAGTTATCGATGTATGTCTTCACGTGTGCGAATCCAACCTTGAACACATCTGTCTCAGAGCCTTTGAGATTGTTTTCTTCCATATGCTTCAGGATCAGAGCTACTTGAATTAAATCGTTGCAGTTCATCAATGGAAAATCAGCTATTGTGAAGTCATATTGTTTGTTGCCAGCTCTGATAACAAAATATCGAAAATTTTGAAGCATGTCTTCAAACAAAACATCCTTCTTTATTGTCAGCACCTTTTTGATCTTCATCAACGACCAAACTTCATCTGGATTCTTCCCCAAGACAGCATGAAATCTGATTTTCATATGAGTATAATCATCCGGATTATCAAATTTCTCACTGATCTTGTATTGAGCTGTGATGAACAACATTTCGTTTATTGGGAAATCCAATTGACAATGATCTGAGTTCGCAATATCATAACTTCTTTTCGGCTTCTTCTCGAACTCATACATCTCCCTTCCCACAACTTTCGACTCTATTGTTTCATAAGAGTAAAGTTTCGCAGGATCTCCTTTGTTTATGGAGGGAGGATCACTTGCCCTTTGTCTCATGATGCTTTGAACTTGTCTCATCCTCTCCAACTCACCCTCTGCATCAGCTTTTAACTCCTCCTTCGACTTTTCATATAGTATTCCTTTTCCTTTTCCTATCACATCTTTCTGAGGTTTTGAGCTTGAACCTCCTTCGTTTTCTCCAATAACAATACCTTTGGTAACTGTTTTTGTGGTGATTGTAGTTGAAGAAATCGGTTTTGTAGGAATGGGAAGAGTAGCTACAAGTTGAGTCGACATCACTTTTCCAACTGTTTTTGCCTCTTCTTCTTTACTTCGACTTTTCTCTCCCCCTTGCACCCCTGTGAAAACAGGTGGAGCACTCTTCGGAAGTAAAGAAGTGAAATTCGTAAGCGGAGCAAGAGCTTTTTGAATAGCTTGTTCTAAAGTATTAATCTTTAGAGACAAGAATTCAGGAGTAAGGATTTGTGATGATGAAGAATGCGAAACTGCTGATTTAAGCTCAGTGACCAACTTTATCAGGTGATCAAACTTCTCCATTGTTGCGGCTTTATGAGCTTCAATAACAAGAATATCATTGAGCTTTTGGAGTTGAGAAGAAATCTCCGCAATTTGCTTTTGAAGATCTGCTTGTGTCGTATGAACATCCTGAAGATCCTTCGCAAGTTCAGACTTCAACTCCTGAAACTTGAAGTTGACATCCTCACGAACTTTCTTGACGTCTTGAACAAAAAGAATGTGACGTTCTTTTGTAGCAGCTTTGAGATCTTGAACAGCAGAAGTAAAATTGTTCCCTTGTGCTTTAACTCTGAGCTCATTATTTTTATCAGATTGATCAACCTTCTCCATGATCCTTTTCTCAGCTCCTTTTATCATAACATCAACCTCCATTGCTGATATTGAAGACATTCTACCAGAATCGGTTTGCGATTGGATAATGGCCTTTAACTTTTGATTCAGAATTTTAAACTGTTTTCCTGTCATCAGCATATGATCAGGAATATCTTCTTCGTCTGAATCAAAAAGAATGTCATCAAGTATTCCTCCAAAGGCACCTCCTTCGACTTCAGTATCAAACAATTGTTGCGAAGGTGGAGGATTTTCGGGTGATTGGGATGGAAAAAGTGTTGTGAATGGGTTTTGAAGGGCATGATCAAATATGGATGAAGTGGTGGATAAAGTGGTGGATGAAATGGGTAAAGATGTTTGAATTGTTGGTGCAACACTCAGGATAGGTGCCCCCATATCAGTTACGTTGACAACCGTATCGGAAATATGTACCTCCTCAAAAACTGATTTGGTAAGAACTATTTCGAGTGGTTTGGTTTGTGAAATAGTGGTAGAAATTTGCGAAGTTGGAAGTATTGGTAAAGAGACATTTACCATAGATGTGACAGGTGGAGTTTCCGGAACTACTTCTTCATCTGATGATTCATTGCGAATCACCATCTTTCTCCGTTTGACAAGCGTGCGTTGCATGTTTTTGGCAACATCTTCAGCCTGTTGTCTTTTCTTTCCTGGAGACACCGGTGCGAGAATACTGCGAATAGTAACTCCTTTACTACTCACTTCCGCTTTGCGAATTTGCTTCAGAACCCCATACTTAGAAGGTAAGAGTTCCTTCTTCGATTTGGATAAAGTTTCTTCGGTTGGAATAACTTCATCTTGTATTGTTGGTGAGGATGAACCCTTCGCAGTTTTCTTGCTAACCTTCTTTTTCTTTGATAGAGTAGCAACGTCTGGTAATACTCTAGTCTGATCAGCTGTATCAATGTTTCGCAAATATCTCACAAAAACTTTGTGAGTTGGAGAAACTTTGCGAAGCATCGCATCCGGAATACGAGCCACACGAGAAAAAATGGCCTCATCATCTTCTACAACTTTTGGAAATTGATAGAAGGAAAATTCAGCAACTTCAACATCTGTCATCACTGGAATTGCTTCTTTCTCATAGACTTTTTCCAGGATTAAGCTCCAGTATCTTGCACAAGAAATCCCCTTCTCCGAATTTGTATTTTCCAGGCTTTTAACAAATTCCTTCCACAGCTGAGTTGCATAATCAACATTGATGTCATAGTATATGCCCATTACCATAGCATATACTTCGACTCTTCCTCTATCCAATCTGACTGATCTTCCTCTAAGACACCGTAGAAAAATACCAAAAAGGAAATTCCAAATAAATGGCAATCCAGACTTCCTGAAGTCACTTATTTTCTCCAACTCCGGTTGATGCCCCATCTCATTGAACATATGAATGATCTGTGAGTTGACAGGTTTGACAAACGGAGGGTTGTTTGGAATCTTCAAGATTTCCACAAACAAGTTCTTGGACAGTTTAACCCGTTTGTTGTTGGTTAGATTGAAAGTAATCACATCCGCCGTGTGATTGTATGATGTTGTTGAAGCTGCACGAGATAACCACACCATAGGAACAGAAAATGAACTGAACATGGCAGTTGATAAAGGTGATTGTTTCAATGCAACGATAAGCATCTTCAATTCTTCTGGATAAGCTGAAACATTTGGTTCAACTTGGTAATTGGTGCTTTGAATCTTCATTAGTGATTGAGAAAGAACCTCATCAGTGTTGGAATTAGTGACTGCCATTGTTAGGGTTTGAAGAAAGAAAGTTGAAGTTTGGATCAAGGTTTAATCTTTGAAGTTTTGTGAGAGTTCTTGTTTGCGTAACCGTACATAATGTTCTTGATCCCCCTTTTATAGGTTACTCAAAATTGATTTGAAATTAAAGCGGGATACATTTAATGTTATCCGATGTGGCACCTTGAAACTCAGATCATGACTGCAAAAGATAACTATGTTTCAAAAAGTAACTGTCACATCTCCTCGAAAACCGGATAGAATACCAACCATTTTGAGTATACAGCCTGTCAAGTATCCGTTATAGAATTCAAACCGGTAAAACCCTTCGCATGGAAGCAAGGCTCATTCACTTTTGGGATTTAAAGTGCAGTCATATGCCAGACTTGCGAAATCATCAGTTTGAGTTGGTTTTACTCAGAACCTCAAGGATTTCGTGTGTGCATTGTGTCAATCGAAATAAGATAAGAAACAAGAAATTTTGGAATGTTGTGATGTCAAAATTTTAATTTGACATGAATGCAGTAAAACCCCAGGAAAAAGTTGCTTCGTTAATCATCAAGAGAGATAATCAACAGCTTGTGTAGTTTCCCGTGAATTACAATCGAATACTTGTAGAGAAGTATCAAAGGGCTTCTTTTTAAAAATCATTTTGGATTGGTTTGAAATTTCATTACATATCAGCCTTAACATAAGGTGAGAAATTGTAAATGAAATTACTTGTTTGACCAGTGTAGTCAGTGACAAGTTGGCTTGTGAAAATATTGATCATGACAAGGATTTGCGAATAAAACTAACACTGAAATCATATTCAAAAGAAAATTTGTTCTGGATCTTGTTGGGTAACAAACATTCTTGGTTGTGAATATTTGATAAAGACCACACATGCGAATTGAATATGATTTGAAGTTTCGAAATTTTTGATACTGAAACAAAGGTTTCGTAAAAATCTGGAACAAAGTTCCCCGTCAATTCCTTAAGGTTTATGATTTTTGGGTTTCACTTTCATCACGGACTCATGATGTTAGATCATAAACTCAGAGTTGTGATTTGTCTAGGTTTTGATTGGTTTGATCAAAAACCTCAAGGACAAATCTCTTCAAAAAAATTTGGAGTGTAAGAATTGTTTGGTTTAAAAAGATTGGATAAGAATCGAAGTGTACCTCTGTTATAATGACCAAAACAGAAAACTCTTAACTCATTTGAGAAGAGTAAGGTAGCTCGTTTTGACTTATGCGAATATAAGCCTTTTTGGGAAGAAATTTTCATGAGATAATTTCATTAAGGCTTTCTTTTCACACATAGAGTCGTGTTGAGGCTTTTGGTCTACATACAGCAGCATGCTTCTAGGGACATCCTAACTAGTTTGTAAAAGAAATTTAATACCTTCCCATAGAAACACAAATGTATGACCACTTCGCATTATAGCCCTGTATTAAATTCTCAGCACACACAGTTTAAAGAACAAAAAAAACAAAAATATTTTTGTGATTTTTGAATTTTTCAAAATTTAAAGAACAAAAAAAAAATCTTTTTGTATTTTTAATTTTTTAAAAGAAAAAAAAAACATAAAAAATAAAATCTTTTTGTATTTTTAATTTTTTTTTAAAAGAAAAAAAACTTTACCGTAGTTGTCATGAGCTCAAATGCGAAAAGATGTGGATGCGAAGCCATGCAAAGCCTCTAAATGAACAGTAACCTCTGAATGATGTTGACTCTTATCTGCTTAACAAAACTTTTAGGCTTGTGTTAATGAGATTGAATTCGCATTAATCATCCCCAAACCTGCTAAAATTCTAACAAATGATTTTTCATCAAGAGGTTTTGTAAAAATATCAGCAAGTTGTTCAGTTGTTTTGACAAAATGAATTTCAATATTCCCATCTTCCACATGATCTTTAATAAAATGATATCGAAGAGCAATGTGTTTTGTCTTTGAATGTTGCACTGGATTGTGACAAATGAGAATTGCACTTTGTGAATCACAATACAAATGAATCTTTTTCATGTTTATTGCATAATCACGAAGTTGACTCTGAATCCAAATAATTTGCGAAGTGCAAGCAGCCGCAGATATGTATTCTGCCTCAGCGGTTGATATCGCCACACAAGTCTGTTTCTTTGATTGCCAGCTCACCAACTTTCCATCCAATAGTTGACATCCACCAGTCGTACTTTTTCTATCCAAAGTACATCCTCCTAGATCGGAATCTGAAAAAGCTTGAATGAAAAATCATGTTTTCGCAGGATACCAAAGTCCTAAAGAAACAGTTCCCTTTAGATATCGAAAAATATTTTTCACTGCAGTCAAATGAGGTTCTCTTGTATTAGCTTGATATCTAGCACAACAACAAACCGAAAACATAATATCAGGTCTACTTGCAGTTAAGTACAATAAAGACCCTATCATGCTACGATATAATGTTAAATCAACAGCAGGAGCATCTAACGAAGGAGTTAGTCTTGTTCCTACGGCCATAGGTACTCTGAGCTTTGTGCTATTAAGCATTCCAAACTTTTCAAGCAAGTTCTTTGTATATTTTTCTTGATTGATTAAGATTCCTTCCCTGTTCTGTCTTATATTTAAACCAAGAAAATTATTAATTTTTCCCATCATGCTCATTTCAAACTGACTTTTCATTAAATTTTCAAATTCAATTGACAATGTTGGATCAGTTGAACCAAAGATAATATCATCAACATAAATTTGAACAAGCATTAGATGACACCCAACTTTCTTGCGAAATAATGTGGGGTCGACTAATCCTTGTTTATATTTAGATTGTTTCAAGAAATTAGTAAGTGTTGCGTACCAGGCCCTTGGTGCTTGTTTTAACCCATATACAGCTTTGTCAAGGATATACACATGATCAGGATGCTCATTATTTACAAATCCTGGTGGTTGTTCAACATACACTGTTTCTTCGAGTTTTCCATTTAAGAATGCACATTTAACATCCATTTGATAAACATCAAAGTCTTTGTGAGCTGCATAGGCTAAATATATGCGAACTACTTCAAGTCTTGCAACAGGTGCAAATGTTTCTTCATAGTCAATACCTTCTTGTTGCGAATAACCTTTAACTACTAGTCTTGCTTTATTTCGAATAATATTGCCATCTTTGTCGGTTTTGTTTTTAAAAATCCATTTTAATCCAACAATCGAAACATCAGAAGGTTTAGAAACTAATCTCCAAACCTTGTTTCGTTCAAATTCAGCCAATTCAAATTGCATAGCAACAACCCAATCTGAGTGTTCCATAGCATTCTTTACTGTTTTTGGCTCTATTTTCGAAATAAAGACATTAAACATACAAAGTTCTTGGTTTGCATTCAGTACCTCATTTTTCGCACGAAGTTGAGCTCTAGTCAACACACCTTCTTGTGGATTACCAATTACCTGTTCTTTTGGATGATTTCTTGTCCATTTCTCAAGTGGTGGAAAATTTGGATCAAATTCTAATGGTGCATCTTCATACATATCTTCATTTTCAGATCCTGCAACAGAAAAGTTATCATTAAATTCATGAAATTCTTCATTTTTATCAAGATTAATTGTCTCTTTTTCATCATGCTCCCCCTCAACATGATCTGCATCTTGATACTCCCCCTCAAAATGATGTTCTTGTTGATTTTGCGAATGCTCCCCCTCAACTTGATGTTCCTCCTCCATACGAACATCTGGTGTGCTTTCACAAGTTATCGTTGATTCATCAGTATGTTTTGAGGATTCTGATGTTTGATTATCAGGAGCATTATTTTCTGCATCAATTGCCCTGTCAGGAATTCCGAAAATTAAGTCATAATCAAAATCATTGATTTCAGAATTATCAATTTGAGTATTTGAATCCACAAGTATTGGTTTATTATCGAATTTACTATCAATTTGTTTAAGATAGTAATCATCAAATGTTAAATTGAAAGTTTCTTCAATTTTTCTTGTTCGTTTATTAAGCACTTTGTATGCAACTGAATTCTGTGAATATCCTAAGAAGATGCCTTCATTAGCTTTAGCTTGAAACTTTGACAAATTATCTTTGAGATTCATGATAAAGCACCTGCAACCAAAAACATGTAAGAATTTTACATTAGGTTTCCGATTATTGATTATTTCATATGGAGTAACATTGAATCTTCGATGAATGTATGATCGATTTTGAGTAAAACATGTTGTGGACACAGCTTCTGCCCAAAGATATTGAGGTAGATTCGTATATGCTAACATGGTTCTGGCTGCTTCGCATAGAGATCGATTTCTTCTTTCAACTACACCATTTTGTTGTGGAGTATATGGTGATGAGAAATTATGCGAAATGCCTTTGCTTGTGAGAAAAATATCAAGAGTTTGATTTTTAAACTCAGAACCATTATCACTTTTAATTTTTCGTACATTCTTCTTCAGACTAATTTCAATCTTTTTGATAAAATCAATCATCGTCTGAGCAACTTCAGATTTCAACCTGAGAAAAAACACCCACGTGAATCTAGAGAAATCATCTACAACAACTAAAATATACCGCTTTTTATTTATTGTTGCAACAATTGATGGTCCACATAGATCAATGTGAAGAAGTTCCAATGGATCTACTATTTTTGAATCTATCACAATCGGATGACCCTTTCGATGTTGTTTTCCTTGTTCGCAAGCTGCACACAAAGAATCATTGTCAAATTTTAGTACTGGTAACCCTCGAACTAAATCTTCAGTTACAAGTTTATTTATATTTCGAAAGTTCAAATGTGACAATCTTCTATGCCAAAGCCAGCTGATATCATTAGATGCTTTTGATAGTAAACACACAGTTGGTTTTCCCACAATCGGTTTGATGTCCAGTGTAAACATACCACCATATATTTTGGATTTGAGGAGTATTTTATTTGTCTTTGCATTTGAAATGATACTTCCTTCTTCATTAAATACAACTTGATTTCCAGTACCCACAACAAGTTGTGATACACTTATCAAATTATGTTGAAGTCCTTCAACATAGGCAACTCTGTTTACTGTGAAGTTTCCATTTGTGACTTTCCCATATCCTTTCACTTGACACTTGTGATTATTTCCAAATTTGACTACTCCAGCATTTTCCAAGCTTCTGTAATCTCGTAAATTTTCCTTTCATCCAATCATATGACGAGAGCAACCACTATCAATGTACCATTTCATATCATATTGCTCGTCACATATCACCTGCATTTATTGAAAAAATTTAGGAACCCAATACTTATTGGGTCCATCATTAGTAGAATGAAACAAATTTTTGGAATTTAAAAACCATGTTTTCACTTTGTTTGTAACAGAATCCATTATATCAACATCATCAGTTCTAGATATTGAGATATAGTCATTCAATAATTTTGGATTTCCATTGATTGTAATCTTATCCTTCACAACATTCGCATTTTTGATAACTGGTTTCCATTTTTGAACCGGAACTTGCGAATTATGAGATGATGTACTTTCAATTGAAGAATTATTTGTGAACTTATCAAATGCACTTTTGATTTGTTCTTCTGAAAACTTCCCACTTTGATATTTCTTTCATTTCCTTTCAAACCAATGATTGATCGTACTTACATCAGATTTTCCTTTTGTGTATGAAACTTTGGTTGGTTTTGATATTGAAGGATTTGGAAAATTTGGTTGTTTTGGTGAAAATTTCATTTTGGCTTGAGTTGAGTTTCTCAAACTTGATGAAGTATTCGTGAATTTGCCAACATTTTGAAATTTTTGATTATTTGCAAATTTTTGCGAATTCTCAAATTTTCGATTGTTGTCGTATTTGCGAATATATGGAACCTTGTCAACAGAGTTTATTTGTTTATGAAAACTTGAATATGTTTGTGTGTTTTTGTTTTGAAATTTTGATGATGTTTTTGAAATTTGTTCTCTTTCATCTCTTGATTTTTCATTAGACACAACTTGCCAGAATATTGTTCTTCTTGCTTTTCTTTTTGAAACATTATTTTCTGTTGAATAATTTCCAACCATCAATTTGAATTCATGAGAATTTAGTTTCACTTCAACCTTTGAGTTTCCAACTTTTTCAAAAATTTTGTTTGATTTTTCACCTTTAACCACCCATTTTTGTAATGATTTTTGTTTTTGAAACACATAAGAATTTTGTGTTAAATTGTTTTCTTCTGTGTTTTGATTTGCGAAAAAACCTTCAGTCGTGGACTTCTGATTATCTTTTTCAAACATTTTATTGAACTCAGGATGAACTTTCTCAGCATTTCCAGTAGTGACAAAAACTTGATTTGGAAAAATGGTTTTATCAGTACATACAAAATTTGGATATACCACTGTGTTGGTTTCCAAATAATGTGCGCCTTTTTCATTTAAAATTTTATCAAATTCTTTTGTATTTTCAAACACTTGATCAACCACAACCCTTTGAGGTGTTTCAGTTGAAACTTTCTTTTCTTCTTTATTTTCATCAGTGTCATCAGATTTCCAGCTTTCAACTTCCACATTATCAAACTTACAATGTTGCGAAGTTGAAGATTTATCAATTTCATCCTTTACTATTGAATCAACTAATATTTCTTTATCTTTGATCTTAGATGTGATATTAATGATTGACAATTGAGAACAATCAACCTCTTCTTCCTCTTCTATCTCACTGATTTCACTCACATTATCAGAATTTTCATCAATATCAGCATAATTGAATTGTGAGGCAAGATTTGAATTTTCAGTTTTCTTTAAGATTTTCACTTGTTCACTCTTTGTTAAACTTTCATTGACAATGTTAACTAACTCATCAGCATTCAGAAATTCATCAATTTTGACAATACCATATGAATATCTATCATCAGGTATTTTGTCAAACTGAGTTATTGTACTTTCGCAATCATAAGAAACAACATCAACTTTTTCACGTTCATACTCAAGAAAAGGTAAAAGTTTCCTATGTTGTTCTTTGCTAATATCAGAAGAATGATGTAAAGCTGTTAATTTTGCATACAATCGTTTTGCAGAATTACAATATATGTTTCTTTGTGCTAGCAATAACCTGACATCATTAGTAAGATTATTCCTATCACAATCTATATTTTTGACTTGCATTTCCAATTTTTCAACTCTGCTCTTCTTTATTTCTAAATCTCTTCGTGTCTCACTAAGTTGCACATTTAATTTCTTAGCTTCATTACTAGCAGACACAATAACAGAATCAAAATAAGCCACAGTATCATCAAATGAAACAATTTCAACATCATAAGCAGATAAAGGAATATTAAAAGATTCAAGAATTGCACGTACCTTGGTTGTCATGGGTGACTTGTCAGTGGATTTAGACACAAAACATCTCCCTGAAATGTTCTCTTCGCAATCCTCAAAACTTGCGAACATTGCTCCATGTGTGGGATGCCTCATTTCCTCATCATCAGATCCTGAAGACCAGATCTGATAAGTTCCACTTTCTTCTTCAACAGATTCTCCCTTAGCAACTAATGACACTCCTTTGGTCTTAGCACGTAATTCTTCAATCTTTTCGGAGTAGTAATCTTCATCTGTAACTTTTTCTTTCTTCTCTTCTTTCTTTCGAAACATGCAATCAGCTGCGAAATGATTCGCACCATTGCAATAGTGACAGTAAATTCCTGAATCACCTTTCAACTTTTTCTCTTCATTCGCATTTTTCTGTTTTTCATCTATTTTCTCCATTTTCTTCCTCTCCTCCCCTCCAGTTCTAGTGACAACATTTTTCGCATCACTATTCTTTCCTTTTGGATTAAAAGGCTTTTTGAAAAACTTCTTAACTCTGTTGTTTGAATAGAATGCTACAGCTTCATCATCGGAGTTCATCAAAAATCCTTCTTCATCTGAACCATCTTTTTCATCAGTTTCTGATACCTTTGAAACAAGAGCCAAAGGACCACCAATAGCTAGTTTTGATTCTTCATACATTTCTGAGACCTCATATTCATGTGTTTTCAGTTGATTGTAGAGATCATTCAATTTAGTTGTATCAAAACTTTGTTGATTCTTAATCATCATGCTCACACTTCAACATTCCTTGCGAAGACCCATAATGAAAGTTAAATTGAATTCCATGAGAGATCTAGTGATACCATACCTATTGCAGCGAAACATAAGCTCATTTAGACGATCATAGTAATTTTCGAGAGTTTCTGTATCCTTTTGTCTGAATTCCTTCAGTTCAACAAGACATTGCTTCACAGAGTTGATCTTCGTCTTTTCGCTACCTTGATACTTTTCTTTTAGAGTATTCCAGATGTCTTTGGCTGTTTTACAACTACGAATGTAATTGTAAACCACAGGAGGTAGAGCTCCTCTTAGTTCCCTCATGCACCTCTTTTCATTATTCTTCAGTCGTTTTCGTTGTTCTTCAACATCAGTAGATATAGTGGATGGTCCAATTTGTTGAACATTAGCAGGAGCTTGTACTGTTCCATCGATACAATTCCAAAGTTCTTCATCAATTCCATTTAAGTAATCTTCCATTCTATCAGCCCACTGATCATAGTATTCTGGAATCAATATCGGAATTTTGGTTGAGGAACCAAGCAAGTGAGAGAAAGAAGTCATTGTATTCATGTTGAAGTTCGCCATTGATGAACACAGAAAGTATCTGAAAACTTGAAAACTTGATGAATTTCAGAATTTGATCAAATGCATTGATCACAAATCACTAATCGATTACTCGATTTAACAATTCAAATACAGAATCAATTCAAATCTGAAGATCAAAAGTGATTTTCAAAACCAAAAATGCGTGGAAAATTTTGAGTAAATTTTGTAACTCAAAAAGCAAATGATTCTTATATGAAAATCAGATCTAAGCAGTTTGAATTTTGCTCTGATACCAATTGAAGAGAATTGTTATCGAGAATTGAGAAAAGAAAAGATAGATTTGAATGATTGAAGATGAAGAACACAAAGAGTAAATATTATTCAGATCTCATATTGATTAAGACTGATTACAAAATAAGCAGAAGATAGATTTGAGTTTCGACTTCGTGTACTTCTACTTCTAGCCTTAGTCCCTATTTATAGGGAACTTACAAAAAATATACTAAGTCTATACATTTTCAATTCGCATACAAAATGACTTAGTAAAATAACATAAAATGCGAAACAAGAATACAATACACTATTTTCGACTTTTTACAATTTACATCTACAAAGGCGAACGGCCTTCTCGTGACACATAATTTCAGCATGGTGGGGGCTTAACCAGTCCATGCCAATAATCACATCAAAACTCCTAATGGAAACAGGCATTAAGTCTATTCGGGAGACATGTTGATTTAGAGTTAGGGTACATCCGATGTAGACTTCCCTAGTGGATTCGGTTTTCCCATTGGCCATTTCCACCGTAAAGGTTTCATTGAGCTTCTGGGGTTGTTGTTTTAATAAATGTTTAAACTTATTGCTCACAAAACTTTGCTCCGCTCCGGTGTCAAATAGGATGCATGCATAAGTGTGGTTTAGGGGAAATGTACCGGCAACAACAGCGGAATCCTGAATCGCTTCTCGCTGACCTATGGTCAGCACCCTTCCTGTTCCTCCATTTCCGGGATTGTTGTTGTTGGGGCAATTTCGACGGTAATTCCCAGTCCTTCCACATCCATAGCAGGTGTAGCTAGGTCCTGCATTGTTGCCGCCAGTGTTGGTGATGTTGTTGTTGCGGTTATTGTTGTTGTTGCTTCCCTGTTGTTGGTTCTGAGGAGGGTAAGTCCTGCAGTACTTTGCCGTGTGCCCCTTCCGATTGCAACTGGTGCACTGCATCTCTCTGCATTCTACATTGTGGTGGATACCGCACTTGTTGCACTTGGGAAGATTACCGGAATAAGGTCTAGGAGCACTTGGAGCAGCTGAGGCTGGAGCATGTGGTGTGAATGGAACTTGAGCGGTTGCAGCATTAACTGCCACTGTTTGCTGCTTCTTGGATGATTCGGAGCCTTGACGTCCCTTCCTCTTGTTGTTCTTCCCCTTCTTGCTATCATTTTCCTTCTTAACTTCAGTCTCCATTGGCTTCTCACCCTTCTTGTTGTTGTGGTCATACAGCTTCTTGGCCAATCTCTTGGCACTGTCGAAAGTTTCGGGATTTGCAGCTATCACGTTTCCTTGGATCGGGGAGGTTAGTCCCCAGATGAATCGCTCGATCTTATTACCCTACGAGGTAATCATGTCAGGGCATAACAGAGACAGCTCGCTAAACCTTGATATGTAGGCATCTATATCAGCGTTCTGGACAGTGAGATTCCACAGCTCTTGTTCCATTTTCTGAATTTCACCATGAGGGCAGTATTCGACCATCAGCATTTCTTTCATTTCTGGCCATGGCATGGAATTGGCTACGGGGAGTGTCATGGCTTCCACGGGTCCGTTCCACCAAGTGAGCGCTTGGTCAACGAAAGTGCATGCAGCAAACTTCACCTTCGTCTCCTCAGGACAATCGCATATCTTGAATACCGATTCCACCTTCTCGATCCATCGTTTCAGGGTGATCATCCCTCCAGTGCCGTTAAATGTTCGTGGTTTGGCGTTGGTGAAGTCTTTGTAAGAACATGTTTTGGTGGGTCCTTGATTCATCCCGTTGTTCGAACTTCCGGCCCCTTGTCCGTTGACTCCTCCATTGTTCCCTTGGTGAATTTGTGCCATTGTTGCGGTGACCGCAGCAGATACAGCTGCCTGGAATGCAGCTGAGTCGACTTAGGGTGGGGTTGGTCCAAGGTTTCCGCGAGTGGGTCGTTGAGGAATCTTTCTGTCATGGAACGGAAAGATGTTGAGTGTCTATGGTTTTTGTGAGGTTGTGATCCTATAGACTAGGTGCATGGCACAAACTTAAGTACTTCTACAATTTAGCATACAATCATGGATACGTAACACATAGCAAATTATAACGTTACAATAAAACATGTAAAATCTTTCATTACTATTACCCTCACTTTGATACATGAAAATTTTGCTCGAAAGACCATACATAAGCGGTACTAGTTTGATAGCATAACGGCTCTATGAGTAGTGTAGTCACTTAAACATATAGTCGGGGTACATAACATAGATCCTAATGACCTAGTAAGATAAGTCTATCCCTAACACTCCATGGAGTGTCCTAAGATAGTGGCGAGATCATATGCCGAAGTGTTGAGCCAACAACTGAGCCATCTCGGTCATGTCTCCAATGACCTCATCCGTCTCATGCTCAGCTCGCACTGCACGTGCTTCCATGGCGAACAGCTGTTGCCGCAAGGCGGCAATCTCAGCTTCGGGGGAGCGATTCTCCCTTGCGGGGTTCACTAGTGGGGCAGGGTGGTCCTGTTGCACGTCACTGACAAATGACATGGTGTGATCTTTTCCCGAGTCTTGTTCTTCCTCCATGTCATCATCGGCCTCCTTGACCTCGTAGTCGGTGTCCGTGTACTCGTCAGGTCCGACGCCGTGTGCTTCCCCTTGATTCCCTTCAGGTTCATCTTCAAGCATCCCATGAGCCACTAGGACTTGATGAAACTGAATGCCCTGCTGCTCTCCTTCCATGAAGACTGGGAGGAGGTATACGAATAAACTATCATTACTCCTATGACTCTACAACTATTGCACAGATTGAGTTGAGGTTCTCTTCTTGGTGATAAAGGGGTATGTTTTTAGGTTCCCTAGCTATCACGATTTCCTCATAACATGTGATAGTTGTACCTTGGAGGAAATGTAGTTGATCAGGCTACATCCACTCCTTGATACGACTAAGAACAATCCTGGCTTAACCGAGATACTAGCATTATCTTGTTTGGTTCGGTATTATGTTCTTTTTCCTAATACAAGCAAGGATGTTCTTATTGTTATGTTTTACTTGTTTTGTTCAGAGTTGTGTTAGTCCCTCTTTTTGGTTTATAGTTGCATATCAATGTGTGGTTAGATATGCTAGTTCACTATAAACAGAGCTCTGATACCAACCTGTCACACCCCCGAACCGAATGGTGGAAACGTCCGAGGGCTCTTGTGACTTAAATTGAATACCATCACAATGATTATACATGAATCATAACATCATTCATCACCATGCATTGAAATAGTACAACTGTTATTATTTACATCTATTGCATTGTTTTATTCATTACAATTTCATAACATAAACCGTTCGATAGGAAATCTAAGCAAAACACCATGACATAACTTGGTACTTATTCTTCGGCTTACCTGTTACCTGAGAATACAAGTTATTTTGAAAAACGTCAACATATGAAATGTTGGTGAGTTCATAAGTAATGTTATGGAAAAATGATTTTTGTGAAGATTGCAAACCCAGAAAATCCGATATTTTTTGAAAAGAGTATTTGTTTATAGAAAAAGTGTGAAGATCCGTAAATATGTTTGTCGATTTTGAAAACATGTATAATTGTTGAACTTTGTAAACATCACATAGGTTAAAATGTTGAACTCCCCGGGAAAACCCGATGTTTTCCCAATACATAAATTACATGTCTTGTTTATTGTTATACCGATACGACGATTGGTTTTGATTACCCAGGTGACATTGGATTAATTAAGGTTTGTGAGTTGTTACAATCACGCATTAATGAAAATGACTAGTTTATAACTACAAATTACGAACGATCCTTAAGGCGTCGTCTGTACTACTCACTTGATTTACGCCACGAATCTGTTTACTCGATTTCTCATAAGCCCAACAACCGAGGAGAAAGGAGGGTACGAAGCCCCCTTTATTTCCATAAGTTATTCAAGGCTATCGGGAATGCGAAAGGCACTTGGTCCAACTCGCATTTGACTTCTCGACCTCACTAGCAGTACTAATGGACCATTAGGGCCCAATAGCACAATAGAGCTATTGAAAGTCCTTTTACATGAAATTGGGTCATAGAAGGCCCATTAACATGTAAGCGCGTTCCCTTCGGGCTCAAAGATCATGTTATTGGGCTAGGAAGGCCCAACAAGCACGATTTGAAACTTTCAACCCAAAGTTTGAATGTTGACTCCTCATAGTTATCGCGTGTTTATTGAAATACTATGGTTTATTGATTTTTGTTTTGTTATTGATTCGAGACCGAATCAATTCGTTTTGTAACGATATTGGTTGTTGAGAGTGTATTTGTTTTTACGTTTCGTCGGTAGTCCTGGATCTTGTATTTTGTCTTAATGAATTAGTTTGTTTAAAAGTAAGATTTTTACCTTTTCACAAACTTTCTTTTATAAAAATAACACTTTTAGTCCTTTATATAAAAGAATTTCATTTTAGTCCTTAAAACATTATTTTGACACTTTAGTATCATAAACTTGTTGAAAAGACATTTTTAGCCCAAATTTATTTTGTAAACAACTTTAGTCATTCTAGAATGATGTTTTCTCGGTTAAAACCCCCAATTTCGCAACTTTTACAATTTTGCCCAAAATAGAAAATTTTTACATTTTTGATCCTTTTTGAATTTGAAAAGCATTTTTGACCATTGGAATAGTTTTATTACACTTCAAATCCCCTGTTTTACAGAAAGTTGCATTTTCAACCCCTCAAACTTAGAAATCTTGCATTTTGAGGCTTATTGGGCCGAAAAGCCCAAATTTAGCCCATTAAATTCAAAATTTACATTTTAAGCCCCTCAAAAATATTGTTGTTCAGAAAAATTATTATAGAAACTGTTTGGACCCTTTTGACCCTCCAGAAATTATAATTTGTCAGTTTGGACCCTAAGTTTTGTATTTTTGACATTTTATGCCCAAAAATGGGTTTTATGTTCAAGTATGTTCACCCTAACCATATAAACTATTTTTCTTGACTTGATTAGTGTAAAATAGTTTAAGTTATGTTTATTTCCTTCCCCATGTTTTAGATCTCGGTTTTTATACACTTTTTGGATAACATATTCATCACAAACACATGATATCACACACATACATGCATCAAATCACACATAGAATACATTTTCACATAGATCTACACATTTACTTGTATTCTCCCCCATAAAACTCATAAAAACCGAAAAGAAGGGGGTATGAAACTCACCTTGAGTTGTGGATCGGTTTTGAAGAAGATTTGGAGAAGTTTTGTGCTATTTTCAGCCCTGGCAAGTTCCTTGGATGGATCTCGAACTTAGTGGGTTCTACGCTGCAAGATCATGAACTTGAATGGATTAAGAGATGATTTTTGATGAAAAGAAATAGCTAGATTATGGATCTAAGCAATATCTTACCTTAGATGGTGATTTTTTGTGGAGAGTATCCTTGAAAGCCTTCTAGATCTAAAAAGTTTTAAAGAAGAAGAAGTGAGAAGATGTTCTTCAAGACTTAGAGAGAATGGAGTGAATTTTTGTGAGTGTGTGTGTTGTGTTCGGCCGAGAGCAAGAGAGAGGGGAGAAAAGAGACTGGGTGAGGTGACTATGCATGGGAACATGAGAGAAATGCATGGTTATCCCATGAACAATTGTGAGGTGGCATCAAAAGTCAACACCTCCTCTTGGGTTGGGCTTGGGCCGAGAATAGAGAGAAAAAGAAAAGGATTTGGGCCTTATATGCTTAAGCCTATTTCATGGTTATGTTATGTGATGTTTGGCCCAAATAAGTATAAATATGATTTTTTTTATAACCTATTAGGGCTAAATTAAGTTAATTATGGCCAATAAGGTCCATTTAAATATTTTGTTTCATTCTAGGCCCAATATGGCCCAAAATATTAAAATAAATGAAAGTGGGTCCAATTAGAGCCCATGATATTCCAATTGGAAGCTTATTGGTCCATTGGGCCCAATAAGGAAATCCTAATCCAAAATGGACTTAAACAAGTATTTCTAAGGTTTCCAACTGTTTGTTGATTATTTGCAGTGCTTGTATGAAGTGTTTGATTGAAATTTTGTTGTAATAGAGTAAGCATCATGCATGCTTTCATGTTTTTGATTCATAATTGACAAGTGTTGTAGTTACAAGGCACCAAAAATTTCTAGTTGTGACACCGACTATATGTATGACAACTTAGCAATGCGATTCCAAGACCACATGATATTTGCTCAATTCTATCTAAGTTGGTGCTTGAAAGTCTTAACAAGCTCTAACACTTCCCATTCACCACATTAATTAACCAAAACAAGCTCTTTGATTAACCCTAACCTTACTAACCTAACCTAAACACGCTCTTAGAACTAGATTGAAAGATTGCATTAAACTTTATGTGTATGTTCTCAACAACACCCAATACTCCTCATAAGCTCGGGGGCATAAGAGTGTGTGAATAAGATTTACACTAAATTCATTCAATGGAAATCAGTTTAGTGCTTGTTACTTGTTCAATTTCACAAAACAATTACGGATTTTGTAAAAGAGATAACTTGAATGACCTAACCTTAATTCAAATGGCCAATAAGAATCACAATTAGAATCAAACATTCGATTAAAGCAAAATCAAATTCACTAGATAGAAATTAAAAGCAAACATCAAGTCATATGATTGAAATCATAACTAAGAAGTCAAGACATGAAGTTGGAGAAACTAGGGTTCTAGCCACACATGGCTAGAACAAGATCAAAAGTTAAAAGATGGAAATAATGAGTAATTACAACTTACAAATACTAGAAATAATGTTTCCAAATGATTACTAATCAAACCCTTGCAAAAACCTTCGAAATCCCCTCACAAAATGTGCTTTGATATGTTGTGTCTTTGTAAAAATGACCCTAATCCCGAGATATGAAAAATAGGAAAAACTGCCAAAATGCAGTTTTTGGGTCAAACACGGCCCGTGTCAAAATAGAACAAATCAGCACGGGTCATGTTGATTGAAATTTGGTCTTCAATCCTCGATTCCAACCCCTAAGTTCGATGCTCAAATTTGCTCAGCTGGGCCAACACGGCCCGTGTCAAAATAGACTAAACTGACACAGGTCATGTTCAGTGAAGTCAACACCCCATTTTGGTCAACATGGCTCGTGCCCAAAATGCAGTGTAAATCCAACGTGGGCTGTGTACTCCGCTAACTCTGAATCCAAACTTGATTTTTTTCAACTTTTTTGTTCTTCACCTGATCATCTTGAAATCTTCACCGATGCTTCCCGGCACCTCCCAAAGCGCATTCCAACCTCCGATTTACCTGAAAAAGACATAAGAATGTGCAAATAAGGTTGTTCTAGAGACTAACATGAATATGATTAAATGCAAGACAAATGAAGAACAATTGTGCTAAATATATGCATAAAAGGGGTTAAAAGATGTGCAAAAAGGTGCACAAAATGCACCTAACATGAGGCTGCAGCTGCCTTCAAGCGTAAGCAATAACGCGACCTTGTTGCATCAGAACTGCACCCAAACCTGAGATCGAAGCATCACAATAAACCACAAAATTCTCAACACCCTCATGCAAGGTCAGTATCGGCGCCTCACATAGTCTCTATCTCAGTGTCTCAAAAGTTGCTTACTGATCAGGTTCCCAGCAAAAAGTGATCGTCTTCTTCGTCAATCGAGTCAAAGGAACCGCTAACTTGGAGAAATTTTGAATAAATCTCCGATAGTAACCTGCTAAACCAAGGAAACTCTGAATCTCAAATAGAGACCTTAGAACCTCCCACCTCATCACAGCCTTGACCTTGGCCGAATCGACTAGAATACAGTTCTAGTTGACAAGGTTCCCCAAAAATAGTACCTCGTGCAACCATAACTCATACTTGGAGAACTTTGCAAAACGTCTCTCCTTCCTCAAAGTCTCCAACACCTCCCTCAAATACTCCTCATGTAATTCATGGGTCTTAGAAGAGACAGGATGTCATCAACAAACACAATCATAGTGTGACAACCGCCAAATGCTGGTCAAGTCAAAGTCAACAAAATTCAGCAGGTCAAACCGATAAATTCATTTAGTGCTTGTATGATAGGGTATATTCTATGCTTTCTCATGTGCAACTTTCTATAATAATACAAAGTATCACTCGGAAGTTTCACATGTTTAGAAATTCTAAACCCTAACCGGGGTGAGTGATGTAACGACTCTATAAAGCGCTCTTACATACCCTTTGGGGTGTAAAACACTCATATCAAGTCATAATGGGGTTTACGAACCTTGCATTATGCGGCCAAGCACAATCGATGGATGCACGCAAAGTTTCTCTCAATCTCTCCCACTCTATCTCAATCTCTCCCAGATCTCTCTCGAAATCTCTCCCGTTCTCTCTCAAAACTTTTGATAGTAAAAATCACAATTTCCAACGTTTATATGATCATTCGTACCATCCCGAACCATCCCTAGGGCAAAAATAGCTTAAAACGGAAGAAGGAAGTCAAAAAGAGGCCTGGAGGTTCGCAGGTCACTATTCACCTGCAAACTCTTGCAGGTCTTCGCAAGTCTTAGCAACCTTCACGATTGGAAGAGGGTTCATAGCTACCAAGGAATATCGCATCTGGCCTCTCTCCCAGCGAACTTATTCTCGGATTCGGCTACCTTCGCAATTCTCGGGGTCGTTCACAGGTCATTGACCGAGCTCGCATCGGACCTGGCATTCGCATCCAACCCCTCTTGCACTCAGCAGCCTCTCGCATAAACCTTCCTCCTCTCGCTTCGAACCTCTTACCTTCGCAAGTTCGCATAACTTTCCTGGTTTTCGACCACTTTTGCATTTTAAGCCCGTTTTTGATGATTTTGACGGGGGATTTTCACCCAAACTCGTATTTTGACATATTAGACCCCATAAACTCATATTTTATTCCTATTTTGGGACAAATTCTTATTATGGATCATATATTTGTACAAGATATTATCTATGGGTTGTTGATTTTTCCAAGAAGTTATGACACCAAGCCACCCCACCCCCACATCCACTTTATGTCATTATTCACACCTTACCTATTCAAATCATTGTCCTTTTATGCACTACCCAACACTCCAGTAGATTTCTTTCATCAAATCAACATAAAACCCTATATTCTATCCATTTCATAAAAGTCTCTTTTACTTTATCCAAAAATCAAACACTCTCTCCCTCTTCCTTTTTCTTCTCTCTAGAACTCAAACTTCCAGCAAGTCACTAGTTCTCCCTCACTCTTGGTAAGTTTTTCATTATTACTCTTAAATATTCTTCATTCCTTCACTCAAATCATGGATTTCTTACACAAATATCGTCATATTTGTTCTTAGGACCTTCAAATCTTTAAGCATTCTTCAAGTGTTCTTGACTTGGAAACCACTTTTCTTCAACCATTCATCTCAGGAAAACACTCAAGGTGAGTTCATACCCCCTTCTTTTCACGTTTTCATCTAGTTTTATGGGGAAGAATACAAGTTACAACATCAAAACATGCTTAAACTCAAATGACACCTTTCAACAGAAAAGTTATGGATCAATCACGAACTGTTTTGACCATCTTAAACTCCATAACTTTCAAAAATGTTCAATATGAAAATATTTCGGGTTTATACCTTTCAAATGACTACTTGCACATGTTCATACAATTTTTCTACAATTTATGGTGATTTTTACAAAACTGTCTATTACTACAGCAAAGATTTCGGACCAGTCAGTGAAAATGGTCATTTTGATAGGAATCATTAAAAAATCTCAATAAAAATTGTGAGTATACTAGACAAATTTTCTGAACTTTCGGAGTTTACGGATTAAGATTTCGACTCACGATGATTTTTCTGTGATTTTTATAAAAACGGTGACAGAAAAGTAAAACTAGTTACAAATAGTTTACAAGTTATTAACACTTTATAACGTGTTGAGCAAAGTGTTTACCTATGATAACTACATATTTACTTGTGTTTTCTATTAATTTAAACTTATATAACAGAAATACTCACTCATTATAAGGGTTCTTAAGCATTACAAACATACAAGATGAACTATAATAAGTATAGTTTATGACTTGCTAAATTACTATTCGCTATGAAAAGGTTCAATTCTCACTACAAATGGGTTTTTCATTACTACGTACATTCATGATAAGCTATAATAGGTATAGTTTATGTTACATCAACTCTATGAACTTCCTAAGGAAGGTTATATTCCTACTACCAAAAAGGATTTTCAATTATACTACACGTAAACTCGTTAAACCCGGTTGATAGGCACTACTTCATTGTACTCTTAGAGTACATGTTAAAATCCTGTAGTTATAACCAGAGTCTTTTGTAGGGAGAGCGTGATACTTGTATATAGATCTATATTGGGACTGACAACCCACACCTTAGTTGCATGCAACAGCTAGACCGGCATGTCTGGGGTGACAAATGTCATAACATTCCGACGCCTGAAGAACGTCGTCACAAGTTACTATGTCAATCAGTATGGTTATAATAACTCACATAGGGAAATAACAATACACATAGTTTACGGGGATCTCTACATTCAGAATGGGTTTTATTTTTATAAAGCTGCTTACACTATTATAAGTATGGTAAAGTACATGTACATTTTGGTCTTTGGGTCTTAAGACTGCAACTCATTTTATAAGGAAAAATATTTGATTTTTCTTGTGCATACATTTCATTTACAAAGAAAGGTTTTCAAGTCTATATACAAAAGTTTATGCACTCACCAACATAATCGTTGATATTCTTTCAAAATTTACTTGTATTCCAAGGTAATCAATAAAAACAGATGACTACCAGCTTTTGAGGATGGAACGCTTCGGCGTTAGACAAAACATTTTATCATTATATTGTAATCGATTTTGAAACATGTAACTCATGAAATCATGTGACTTTCTCGATTATATTTATGATGGTTTCATTTACTTTGATCACTATTATACTCGTTGTTATGATACTATACATGAAGTCCTCCACCCCCGGACGTTTCCGCCATCCTTGGTTTGGGGGTGTGACACATAGACCGATCCAACATTGGCCTACATATGCGATTCATGAGGTCCATGAACACGAATGGAGCATTGGTGAGCCCGAAGGGCATCACCACAAACTTGTAATGACCATAACGAGTCTGAAAGGTCGTCTGATGCACATCCTCCTATTTGACCCTCATCTGATGAAAACCCAAATGCAGATCAATCTTGGAAAACCAAGATGTACCCTGAATTTGGTCAAACAAATCTTCAATCCTTGGGAGTGGATAATGGTTCTTCACCGTTAGCTTATTCATCTCTCGATAATCAGTACACATTCGATGAGACCCATCCTTTTTCTTCACAAACATGATTGATGCTCCCCATGGAGAACTGCTCAGACGAATGAACCCCTTGTCTAACAGCTCCTGCAGTTGTGTAGACAACTCATGCATCTTTGGAAGAGCTAACCGATACGGTGCCTTGGCTATCGGAGCAGCACCCAGAACCAAGTCAATTCTGAACTCCACTTGTCTCTCCGGAGGCACCCCAGGTAAATCCTTCAGAAACACATTCGGGTACTCCCATATAATCGACACATCATCCAAGGTCGCCTTACCCTTATCACATGTATCCATAACATAGGCGACGTAACCGGAACAACCCTGATGAAGATAATGTTTGGCCCTATCCGTTGAACATAGAGTCAGCCCACGCTGAGCTCTCTCTCCCTGAACCACTAACTCTCCCCCACTTGGGGTCCGAATACGTACTAATTGATGCTTACAATTGATCACCACCCCATTAGGGATTAACCAGTCCATCCCTAAAAATAACTTTGTTCTCGCATAGAGAAATAGGAACCAAGACAATCGGATCTAGACTACAATCACAACCTCAATTCCCGAACTGATCGATCATCTGCAATAACAACCTCCAATGCAAAATCCAGCTCCCTTGGAGCTCTAACTGTGACAACCCAAAACTTTCCATTCCGTTCAACCATCCACTTCAATATGAATTAAAACTATTTCTACTAACTTTCAAACTTTTTGGAATAAGTTTGAGTGTTTTAAAGATAGTGCTTCAAGAGATATCAGGAGAGTGGATACCCTAGGGTTTATTATGTAGCAATAAGTGCCCAAAACTTCAAGAGTTTTGAGTTTATGGTCCAAAATGGTATTGGGACCATAAACCCAAAAGACTATATAACTGAGACTTAGTTATTTTATTCACTTTTTCACATTTCCAAAGACTAGGGCCATTTCTCTCTCGAGTATCATCCCGTTTTTCTTCAAGGTCTTCAACTAGTAAGTGTTTCTAGCCCTTTTATGTTTAGATCAAGTGTTAAACATCAAGAAATCATCAAAATCCCCCAAGAACAAGGTGTTCACGGCCTAAGATCTTCTTGGACCGTGAACACTAAAAGTGTGGCTAAAATGTGCCCTTTGTCCCTCTAGACCTTTGAAACAAGCATAGAAATAACCCTTAACATGTTTAAACCTTAAGAGCATCAAGAAAACACCCAAAATCACAAAGGATAAGGTGTTTACGGTCCAAGAATCTCCTTGGACCGTAAACCCTAATAAGGGTGCTAAAAGTGTGCCAGAGTGCCCCTAAACTCTTGCCAAACCTTAAGAGCAAAAATAGAACCTTCCTTTGATGTCTTTAGCACAATAAAACCACAAAAATGTCCCATGTTTAGGTGTTTACGGTTTGGGGAGCTCCCAAAACTGTAAACACCCCAATGAGGATTTTAATGCCCCATATTTCTTCCTTAAGCCGAGAAACTAGCCTAGACCTTTACCTAGAAGTGTTTAGGACTTGAAAACTTCATTTGACCATAAACCATATGGGTTTACTACCGTAAAACCAAGGACATATGGTCCAAAAACCTTAAACCCTATAAAGGGGTGATATGATGCCCTAATCACTTCCTAAGGCTAAGACTTGAAGTTAGGATGCTTCAAAAGGACTTCTAGGACTTCAAAGCACAAATGGTCAAAGTAACATGAGTTTACAACCGTAAACTCATGGGTTTACCACCGTAAACTCAAGTGGAGTTGGTTACAAAACTGTAAGCACAAATTAGTGCCATTTCACTTTCCTTTGTTGAATCACATGTGAGTCCAACACCTAGCCAAGGTGTTTCCTAGTCCCGGAAGGTGTTGTCTTTCATATAGTTGTTTACAAACACTATATTAATGTCAATATGTGTCCTTATATATCATTTAGGACTTATTGTGTCTCGGGACTTCATTCGTGGCACTTCTCATCCGTACGTGCATACCCGTTTGAATCACCCACATCAGGTGAGTTCATACCCCGTAATGAATCTTTTAAACTATTTTAACTATTTTAAGGGGGGAATACAGGTTGAACACAATGATAATTGTGTAAATGTTTATTATAAACATCTTTCAAAATGTTACTTATGTCATTTATAAGTTGTCAATACATTTCAAAACTCTTTTAAAGGTTGTGTTACTTTATAGTTGTACAAAACTTCGTTTTTAAAGTATAAGCATAACTTGGTAGACAAATGAGTATTGTCATTAACAGTACAGTTAGAACATTAGTAAACTATTATAGGTATATTTTAGGAGAATGCTATTCATTACTTCTAGTACAATGAAGCACACAAAGAAACAATACCAGAACAGAACAAACAGTGAAGAGAATCAAACAATACCAGAACAGAACATAACAAACAAGTTAAGTTGCTATAGCATGATAACACACATACAGGATCTAATTATACCAATGAATCACTAACGCATTAGTGATAGTTATATTGGGTATACATGATCATATAACTTTAATGTGAATTACACGGCTTGCATGAATTTGATGGGGTCACGTTGGGTTCCCTCAATCTCTTTACATGAGAGCGTTTACTAGGGGTTCTAGCTTTCATATTATGACCGTAATAAAACAAATATGTTTTTAGGTTAATAGTACCTCCGCATGTCATTATAAACGACATCAAAGTACTCACTTCTCCCATTACTTTCATAAAGTGTCGGTAACACTTGAAGGTTAATCTATTTTCTATTCGAGATAGTTATAAACTAGGGAGAATATACTTTACAGTTGACAAAGGAACAGTCGAGTCTTGGTAGAAGACTACTTTCAAAACAGTCGAGTCTTGGTAGAAGACTACTTTCAAAACAGTAGAGTCTTGGTAGAAGACTACTTTCAAAATAGTAGAGTCTTGGTAGAGTAGAGTCTTGGTAGAAGACTACTTTCAAAACACTAGAGTCTTGGTACAAGACTACTTTCAAAATAGTCGAGTCTTGGTAGAAGGCTACTTTTAAAAGTTAGGACCATGATGCTAACTTTATGATTCCTTAATGTATACACTATATGATACATATACGCTAAGTAGATTCCGATAGCTAATAGGATGTGTGCTCTTCATTGTACGTCCTGTTCCTGTTGGATGTGGGCTTACACCGAGGTCGCCCAATCTATTATCTACCCGAATCTATATATATTTATGCTTAGTATGCATTAAACCATCATAAGGGTACCAGGTATGGATCAAGTCATAGGACACAGAGTCAACGCACAGTTATTCTAGTACAAAACTTACTTTTAAAAGTCAGTAATTTTGGTATACAAAACTAGCGATTTCCCAGTTAAGGGCTTAATCCAATTTATTAAGCCAGTACAGTTTTAAAGACTTTAAGTGATGTAACTCTATAACACCTTAGTTTATACACCATGTTTATATATAAAACGAATATCTGATAGATAGCTAAATGTGTGTTTTCCCCCGACGTCCTGTTCCCGTTGGATGTGGGCTTAGAGTAGATTCCCCCAATTAACTATCTACCCGATATCAGATTATATATAGCAGTATAAACAAAGCTATTATAAAAGTAATCACCATAGTCAATATTTTACTATAAGAAATATAGGTTTTCTTAAAAGAACTCTCCATTAGATATAAAGGAACCATTACAAATAACTCCATGAGTAACAAGTGAATACACCAAGGTTATATATGACAACGATCTAACAACCAATGGAATGTGTGCTATCCGCCTCACTTACTGTTTCCCCGTTGGGTTGTGAGTTGAGGGCAGATGCGCACAATCGATTGTTTATTTACTCCGAGTATATATAACTTGTACCCACTTAGTACGCATAGAAAGGCTTGTAGTGTCATTTTACTTAATTTCCATTAAAATAGGAAATATAGGATTTTCTAGAGGAACAGGAGAACTTTTCAAAACAGAACTTACAGCTTACATCACTTTACATATACATTTTCAACCACATTTTACAGCTTACTCACATCACTAAAATCTTATGAACTCACCAGCTTAATTGTTGATCAACTCTTTCAAATAACTTATATTCTTAGGAGACTATTAGACAGATGCTCGTGCTGGGAATTTAGAAGATGGAGCATTTCAGCTTCAAGTCTTGTTTTGTTATTTTTTTTATGACTTCTATGTTTTGTGAACACACACATTGTAAACAGTTTCTTTCTAAATGAAATGGTTGTTCATTACTTGCTTTCCATATACATATCTCGTGATACTTGACATGACGTCCTCCACCCCCGAACGTTTCCGCCGTTCCGGTTTTGAGGTGTGACGCCAACAAACTGCTTGCTTAGCGCAAGAGATACAAAAGATCAGGTAGCCCCCGAATCAAACAATACCAAGGCGGAAATACCGTTCACGAGGAACAATCCTAAAATAAAACGCACAATATAAGCAAGAAATTCAATATAAATAAAGAGATAAGGAGAAGATACATACCCGTCACCACATCAGGTGTTGCATGCGCCTCTTTGGCCGTCAACTGAAAAGCACTGCTCTTCACCACAAGTGCATCTGTCTTTCCATGGCGGCCATCAGTGATCCGAGGAGTCGCTGGAGCGGGTGCTACCACCGGTCCTGCTACTGCCAAAATCGGACAATGGGACTTCTTGTGGCCCCTCTAATTGTAATGGAAGAAAATCAGATCAAATATTAGGGTGGTGGTGGTAGTAGTAGCAGTACAATCCCTGCAAATATGACCCGTCCGGCCGCACTTGAAGCAGCCAGAACCACCCACCATGTATGCCCCATCGTTCATCTTGCCACACTTGCAACAACGGCTCGATCTCGAGTCAAATACCTTGGGCCTCTGTAACACTCGTGTTTCTAGCCTAGGCATTAATATTAAGGTGATAGTCTAGGGTAACCTTTGTAACTCATTTTGAAGAAATGAAAAAGGAATTATGTGAATTCTATGTGAATTATGTGTTTTATGCTTAATTATTAGGGTTTAATTAATTAAGAATAAAAATAAGCGTCAAAATTAAAGTGTGAGATAAGCCCGATATCTTTACATAAAGTTTTAGTGGTCGAAACAAGGATTTTGGGGATATAAAGATTACCAAAATCCGAGTTATAACGAAGAAGTTATGACCTGTCGAAGTTTCGCGACAAAACCGGCACGGTGTTGAATGTCGTAAAAAGTGAGTTTTTGATAAACTACTTTTTAGCCTTAGTGATCTAAACGAAAGTCGTAGTATTCGTTAAACCAAGAAGTTCGATAAAAAGAACGCCCAAATCTGACTTCGTATGAGAAAGTCATGATTTTTCGAAGTTTCAGCTTAGCAGTAGACAGCTAAAAACTCGAATTTTAGATCGAGCGATTTTTAGCCGACACGACCTAAACGAGAATTGAATGTCTCGTCATTAGTAGCACAACGGTAAAAAGTCTGACGAAAACGGACGTCGGATGAAGAAGTTATGAATTTTTAACGGATTTCCTGTCCCGGTCTGTTAAAAATAATAATATAAAAATTAAAGTCAAAATTAGCAGACGAAGTCTAAATGAAAGTTGTAGAGCGTAATTTTACCTACGCGTTCATCTGAAGAACGTAAAAAACGGAGCTCGTATGCGAAAGTTATGGATGTTAGAAGTTTTGGCGCGAAAATCGAGAAAATTCGCATAGTCACGAGTTGCCACGTCACCCTCGGCTCGCATGTGCCACGTGTCAGAAATGGTGAGTCATGCGAAGCCACATGTCAAATTCTGATTTGACCGAAGGGAGGCCCAATCCGAACCTCGCACGCCTTAGTCCGAGCCTCGCACATGGACTGCTAGACCACGGTCCAATCAGCAACCACCAGCGAGGCCCTCGCACGTGCTGCCATCTGCGCACCTTTGCCTGCGGACCCCACCACCGGAACCGACTTCGGACCTAGACGTCGGTCCAATCACATACTGACAGCGAGCCCCTCGCAGGTGAGAGCCATGTGTGAGCCCTCCCTGCGAGCCTTCGGATCTGCGACGCGTGGCCTCTTCTCAGCCCTTGGATCAGAAGCCTCCCCCTATATATAGAAGGGTGCGAACCCTCCCGGCTAGAATTTAGAAATTGGCAACTTTGGCCCCTTTTTCACTATTTTGGCTATTTTCACATCCCCTGAAGCCCCGGTACTTATTCCAAAGCCCGGAATACTCCACGAAGTGCTCGAGAAGCCCGGAAAATTTATCTTTTCGGTTTCGAAGCCCGACCTTTGCAAAACCAGGTTTCTCAATAAAACTCCCGGTTTTATTAGATACTATCGTTTTAGGAAACGAATCGGTGCCCGATTATCATCAAATCAAGTGAGTGTATAGTCACTTTCATTTTACACATGGATATGAAGTATTTAGCTTATAATACGTGCTATATGTAAATATATTAATTGTTTATTTGAGGTGACTGTTCAGTTGATGTTTTATACAAGTTTTAAACTATATAAGTATTTTTATCTACAAATATGTTGGGTAGAACATGTGTAGATAGTGATGTGTGATAAAATAAAATTGATGAGAGGCCTCGATGTGTTTTGAGATCCAGTCATCTAGCGGAGTTTCGATGACGACCACGGACTTTCTAGACAGTCCAGTGGGAAGCAGGTCCACAACATGTAGGTGTTAATGAACTAAGAGTGTTCATTCGCTGTACTCCATCCCCCCTCATGGTTGCCTTTAGGACATGTATGGCTGAGGAAAACCCTTACCAGTAGTGTCCATCCCGATGATATTCTTTAGGCTAGGTCCCTTGTGAAAAGTATTTAGGGACGTAAAGTGAGGATAATGGGAAAGAGTAATCAGAGTTATTGTTGATTGATGAACTTAGTAAGCTTATTATTATTGTGGGTTGAAAAACCTATATGCTCACCAGGCTCCTAAGCCTGACCCACTCAGCTTTTTATATTACAGGTAGTGGACCCCGAGCATAGTCGGAGGACAATGAGAGATTTTTGGATTATAGGCCAGTAGTTGTAAATAACTGTTGAAAGGCTTATAATGTCTTGTTTATGCTTTTGATCTGTATCGGAACATGACATCCCGAGGTTTTGATATATATGGAAAATATATACATTCTTAATGAAGGGTTTTGATAAACTTTTATCATATGTTGTTTGGGGACCAATTCCGCAACATCTTTTAAAAAGATTTCTCTAATTTTATTTTAAAAAGCATAAATTAAATCGGTCTTTTCTGGCTGAGAAATTAGGGGATGTCACAATCATATCCTCCAGTGTCTTGCAACTGGATCAACTCACAAACTGCCAAATATCACTCCTCAAAATCTCATGGCATCGTTCCTTCTTCATCTCCACGTGATCCACATACTGCGGAACCAAGAACGCCCTCTCAAGGAACATCGTGTTAATGTCAGCCACCGTCTCAGTAGTCTGCGAAGGTCCTAAAACTCCCTCACCAACTATTGCACCTCAATTACTGGTGCAAAATCAGCTTGGAATCTAGATACATAATCATCCCATGTCCTCGAATCAACCGCCTCATCACCAACGAAGCACCCAACCTCCTCCCACCAGTCTTGAGCTCTGTCTTTCAAAAGACAGGAAGCAAGTCTGACCTTTGCCCCAACGGGACAACTGCTAGTGCGGAAGGAGTTAGCGATAACCGCTAACCAACACCTACTCGTGATTGAGGTCCTTCTCCCCACATGCTCGAAAATCCCTGAAAGTCAAAAAAATGTGCCCTAATCAAAGCTACCATCTTAGAACGGAAAGAACCCAAGCGCTCCTCCAACGCCTCCATGATACCCTCCTTGATCGTACCAAAGATCACAAGAGTCTGCTTAATTATGTTGCGGGTAATATTAGACGAAATGAACTCCCGCATTTGATCATCCAACTACCCGGATCAAGAACCCGAGCGGCCGAGCCTGAACCCTCACCAGCACCAGAACCACTAACCTGTCTGCCTCGAAGACTCACCATACCAAAAAATAGACCATATAAACGATTAGAATATGCATCAATATATATATATATATATATATATATATATATATATATATATATATATATATATATATATATATATATATATATATCGAGGAGTCTCACACTATACAAACTTCCTGGTTTCATCATAGCTCTCCTTGACTCGAGTAAGGATCCTCTTCTTCCAGTAGTATGGGCCCATACTACCTTCCACATTTATCCGTACTTTCCTTAAGGATTGCTTTTAATCCTCCAAGTCACTTCTTAACCACACATACAGTCCTCAACAAGATAAGGCTTCCAACACTAAATCTTTTCCTAGGTCTTCCTGGGGCAATCACCACACTACTCTCCGCCATCAGCTACAGGAGGAAATCCCCTTAACCTCCTCTAACTAGCTCATGAACACAATTACATATCGCCAACACCAGATAATTCTTCGAATGAAAGGTCTCACACTACAACGGTTGGACTCAAACAAAAGTTGCACAATAGAACCTAACCTTCTAAAATGATTTAGTCTCAACAATATGTAACTTAGTATATGTGCTTACTAGTTAGGTGAATCTACTGGGAACTCCTAAAAAGCACAAAGCAAGCATCATTCGAGCATTGAGTAATCGGAACAAGCATAACCTAAATAGGTCATCCTATCACTGACTGATGACTACTAGCATGTAAGTCTACAAGATCATTCAGTAGGCATATAAAGGCATCTCTCCTAGCATTCTATCATGCAAATCCTGAACAGATCCTTATCCCTAACTAGCATGCAATTCACAGATTCACAATTGAAAGCATATCATAAAGCATGTATAGGTATTTTGGGAAAACGTACTTGAACTCGGTCGATTGGATGCACCATACCCTTTTTCTTTTATTAGAAAACCCTTTTTATATAAATAAAATAAAAAAAATAAAAAAAACTTTGAAAAATTCTACCAAACCCTCAGTTTGAGTTCAGACACACCCGAGAGTATGTCCGAATCCCTCAAAATTTAAGGCTCTGATACCAACTTGAAACGTCCCAAAAATTAAGACTAAAAATTTCCGTTTTTAAATTAATAAACTATTATCCAAAACATCATCATAGAAATCATGGTGAATCAAAGTGTATCAATACATCTCAGTACATCAAAGTAATATAAAATGCGGAACGAGGAGGTGTGTGCACTGAAATTATCTCAGGCTCTTCCCCTTCGAACCAGAAGTACCTGAAAACATAAACTAAAAACCGTCAGCACAAAGGTTAGTGAGTTCCTCAAAATACCACATACCATACATATAAAACATATAATGGGCCCCGCCCGTCATCGAGCCCCGCTTGGTAAACAGATTTGTCAGTCATCAGGCCCCGCCCGTATACATATAAACATATAACACATAATCATACAAACACATACAATAATCACAAAGATAAATAGCATATAGGATAGTCATCAGGCCCCGCCCAGTATACATATAAACACATAACATATGAAAGAGTCACGCATGCATCTAGCATTCTAAACCTAACAAACCATGGCCGATATTAGTGCCTTCGGCCTGGTAAACACAGTGAGGAAACTCACCTCTAACGGCTGAAACACTCTAATGAATTTCGGTCTCCTGGTCCGGAAGATCTTTGCGCTAACATCATCAAATAATATCCAATTAATAATTAGATCTCAACCCATAATCAAGAATCTAAGCTACTTGACCCATATCCATGGTAAAGACCATTTTACCCTTTTGCTTACTTGGCCCAAAACCAAGGCCCAACCTAACTATTCAAAAGGCTCAAATTCCTAAATGGCAACCTGAAGCCCAATATGACCCAATCATCCAAATTGGCCCCAAAACCCATTATAGGACTAAATCCAAGAGAGCCCAATATACTAGCAAAAGCCCAAATTCACGAGTCTAATGGACCAACAAGGCCCAACCTTAAAAGTTCAAAGCATGTGTGAACTTCAAGCCCAACAGTCCATCTACTGAGTATGTGGGGCGTACTCAGCTCGTACGCTTAGTGTACTCCTTCCGGGGCTAGTACGCGCAGCGTACCAGTTGGGAATGCCCAACATACTCCCCAAACTACCAATCCACTCCATTAAGCACTTAATCAGTTGAGACCTCTATCCTAACTCTCAAATCTGATCCTAAAGAGTGACTTAATACGTAAAGTTGGCAACTTTACACCCATGCATGACTTAATGGGGCTTAATACTAAAATAAAGCTTAATAAGGCTCTGAACACTTGCATGGACCAATATCTTTCATAAAACTTGCTTTTTTATGAACAATAGACCTCCATGGAGCTATGATCTAACATCTATGGCTTTTGGAGTAGATTAAAAGCTCAACTCTAGCTCAAAAGACCCAAAAATGCATAAACATGGTCCAAAAACTAGATCTAGCATAATGAACCATCAAGTAAAGAACTTTATACCTCAAATGACTTGCAAAGATGATGAAGAATCTACATCTACAAGCCCAAGCTACTCCCAAGCAACCACCAAAAGTTCTTCTTCTTCTTTAACTAAAACACCACGAAAATATCACTTTCAATCTCAAAACTCACAAGAGGCACTTAGGGTTTCGTTTTTAGGGTATAGGTGATGGAGGCTGATCAATAAAATGTCCAAATGTGGTTTAATTTGTTTAAATATGGTGCAAACCCTAAAAATTAGGGTTTGCCCAATCCTTGTGTACGCCCAGTGTACTCCTACGTACGCCCAACGTACGTGGGTGAACCTGCAACTAGCTAATGGGCTAGTACGCTAAGCGTACACATAGAGTATGCCCCACGTACTAGCTAGGGACCAAAATGTAAACAAATTAAGTGTTAAGGGGCTAAAAGGAAACATACCAAATTACGAATGGTACTATATATATATATATATATTGTGACAACCCGGAAATTTCATTCGGTCAAACCCTAAAATTCAATCACTTCATATTATAAGTCAAGTTCACTTTTACTTGTTTTTGGGAAAAATAAGTTCATTTGATTATTTTAATAATTAATCTTTAAACAAACGGGTGAAAGAAAGTGTCGTCTCGGGTTTTGAAATTTAAAAACCGCAAACACCTCGTGTCTTAGAAGTTCACGACCAAACTTTTATGTTTGGGTCGAAAAATCATCCAAAAACGTAAAAATCCTCTCAAGTATCATCCAAGTTTTGTTCAAATATCTTCAATCTAGTAAGTGTTTCTAGCCCTTTCAAGTTAGTATATCACTTAATCTAGTGATTGTACATCCTTTAATCCATCCATTTATGTGTTTTGACTAGTTTTTCCAAAACACCAAGAACACCAAGAACACACACTAGTGTTCTTGGACTTTAAGTTCATTTCAAGCTTCCACAATGTAAGTACTTCTATCCTGGAGTCATTTAAAGCTTGATATACATGTTTATATCAAAGAAAAGTCCCAAGAACACCAAGAACAAGGTGTTCACGGTTTTGGGAGGCTCCCAAAAACCATAAACACCAAATTTAGTGCCTTAGGGTGCTTAAGGGTGTCTAGATGCTTCACAATTCCTTAGGGACTTGTCTAGATCCATCCTTGTTGTGTATATCACCTAAAAGAACAAGAAAACAACCATTTATATGTGTTTACGGTTTGGGGATCTCCCAAAACCGTAAACACCCCAAAAGGTGTTTAAAATGTCCCATAAAAGTCCCATGGTTGTTCCTTATGTCTAAATCTAACCTAGACTATTGCCATGATTGAGCTAAGGACTTGAAAACCCCCAAATACCAAACTTATGGGTTTAAGGTAGTAAACTCATGAGTTTAAGGTAGTAAAATTATGAGTTTAAGGTATTAAACTCATGGAGAAATGGTACTTAGACCGTAAACTCCATTTGGGAGTGTTTTGTTGCCACACAACACTTCCTAAGGCTTAAACATGAAGTAGGAATGTTTAGAATAGCTTAGAAGACTTCAAAACAACAAATGGTCAAAAGTTTAGGAGTTTACGACCGTAAAATCAAGAGTTTACAACCGTAAACGCAAGGGGTGTTGGTCTTTAGGGAGTAAACTCATTTTAGGAGTGTTCCCTGAACCCCAAACACACTAGCCTTTCCCAACAACACTTAGATGCACTCCTTAGCACTTATAACACTTATACAAAGTGTTTTTCATGTCCAAGAGTGTCTTGAATTGTTTATTAGTTGTTTAAATACAATTTTTTTATATACATATGTCCTCATATGTAATTAGGATCTTTGTGTGTGTCTAAGTCTTCACTTGACACCAAGCACTTATCCGACACTTCCTTCCGATCCACTCGCAACAGGTGAGTTCATACCCCTTAATCAACCTTTTAAATGTTTTTAAATACTTTATGGGGGGATACAAGTAGAATCATGCTACTTATTATATCAATCACATGTGATTAATAAGCAGCATTCAAATGATTGGCTACTCATTAGCCGTTTTACCAAACAGTTTCCTTCAAATGTTTTTCATAAACACCTTATATGTTAAAACTCCTTATTAAACTGTACATTTTACTCTGTATGTTTCATTTCAAACTCATTTACAATTGTGTTTCAAACAAATGTTTCTTTATACTTAAACTGTTTTATCAAACCCATGCTTTCAACCCGTTTTATAGATTGACATCAAGTCAATCTTTTCTTAGATAATAATTATGTTCAAAGGTTTTACAAAACTTATTTTATGCTTTTATATTATAAATTGCATGCCTATATATGTATAGTTATATAAGATATGTTAAAAAGACTTAGGAAGGCTATTCACCCTATTTCCTTTTCGCGCTTGAGATTTGGTCTGGTGGGATATCGGGTATCCATCCGAAGGTCCTTTAAATATTAGTTATATATCATGTGTACATATATAGTCATAAAGGTTCTTCCAGTTCAGTTCAATACCCTTGGGTAGCAAGGGTACATTCCCATGTTCATTCGTACCAGTTAAATTACTAGTAAGCTACCATATGAGTAGTTTAGGAAGATACTAGAACTATTACTAGAACACGATATCATACAATGAGTCAGTACTTATTAATATAAGAACATATACATTATATTACTATGAGAACATATACAACTATACTAGAAGAAGAACATATACAACTATACTAGAAGAAGAACATATACAACTATACTAGAAAGAGAACATTTACAACTATACTAGAAAGAGAACATATACAATGATAGTAGAACGATTAACAGTACATTACTATACATGCTAGATAGAGAGAAAACACACATTACAGCTAGCACACATAGAACATTACAGTACATTACTATACTATTACATAGATATGTTTACATGATTACGCTTACATGAGTACGGTTACATATACGATAACGGGACAGACATCACTAGGTGCTATAGCATAGAACAAGTTCAGGATCTAACTATACCGATGAATCACAACACATTGTGATAGTTATATAGGGTATACATGATCATAGTAATGTGGATGTTCACGGCTTGCATATACGCAGGGGTCGTGTAATGGTCCCAAAATCCCTTTGACAGGGGAGTGTCTAGCCTTGGATCTAGCCATCACATTATACCTTATCCCTCAAATAAGGCAATAGGAGTACAGAAGTAGTCATTTGTTACAAATACTACAGTACTTAAAAGAATTACCATAGACTTAAGGTAATTAGTATGGCTGTAGTTCGACACTACACCATAGTATTATTTCATTTTCCCATTACATTCACTTCGTGAATATTCATACGACACACGGTAATGTAGAAACTATATTTTTGGTTAATGATAGTCAGAATTGGGAAAATACACACTCTTACAAGAGCCACACATACAGACACTAGATTCCTTGGTAGAAGGATACGATTAGTAGGAAACATAGGGCTTCCTAGGATCATACAAAACATTTTTATACTTACAGTTCATATACATTTTTATACTTACAGTTCATATACATTTTAAATACTTACAGTTCATATACATACAAATACTTACATACAAATTAAGACACTAAAATACTTACGATCTCACCAGCTTTAAAGTTGATACTCTCTTTCAAAATAACTTGTATCCTCAGGTCAACCATAGACAGGTACCGATGCAAGGTTCAGAGAAGATGGTGCTCGTTCAAGACGCATCTTTCATTTTGATTTATGCTTTAGTGTTTATCAAAATTTGACAGAACTCACTTGTATTAAAATTATATTATTAATGAAATGGATGATGTTGTTGCTTGTTTACTACTTTTCATTGTTGTGATACTGTACATGACGTCCTCCGCCCCAGAACGTTTCCGCCATTCTTGGTTTTAGGGTGTAACGGATTGGTATCAGAGCATTGTTTATAGTGAATTAAGTATATCAACCCATAAAAGATATACTAACTATAAATACATAGGGATTAAAAATACTCTGACCAAGAGTTTATACTTTAAATAGTAAAATATTTAAATTAGTATACGTGCCTGCATTCATACTAAAATCAGTGTCACTAGGACAGTACAAAAGAATTACGATTGTTGGGCAACACAGGTGGACTTAGAGACATATAGTCAAATCTGGGAAGATATAGCTTGATCAACTATATTATCCGAGGGTTGACTAGCATGTGCCTAAGTGTAGTTGTGTGGTTGCAACAAGTCTAAAATCTTACCAACAATACCACAAGGAGAACAGTAGAACAGAACATTAAACGTAAAATACTATAGGGGTATTTGGTGTTACTATAAGTACTTTATACTTGAGAACTAAAACGGGATCTTCATTACTAGGTTGATAGTTTCTAAGTGGATACACTAAGGCTATGAGTAATTAGGATGTTATAGACTTAGAATCTGTGAAAATTTTACTTTACTCCTATTCTGTGTGAATTTGGAGTTAAGGTCACTTATTCGAAGGCCTATCCTGTTTCTATTACATATAACTGGTATACACTTCATAAATAGCGATGTAACTAATGAAGATTTTCTAAATAATTATCTAGATAGTTAGTCTAATAATTATTTTCTTACCCCAATTCTTGCGTAGATAACATGGCTGGACTCCATCCCCACGGCAACCAGTATCTCCCGAACGAAGTCATTGCTGGTTGGTTTGGAGAAGAACCAAAGAATGATCATCCTATCCCTTTGAATGATCACCATGATGAATACCTTTCGGACGATGCTAACTCCGAACCCGAGGTTGAGAACCTACCCCTGGCAGCTCCCGTTCCAATTCCTAACCCTCGTCCGGCTTTTCATGGCTCGACGCCTGAGTGGGTGGAATGCTTGGAAACATGGATCCAAGGACAAGATCAGCCCATGCCATTTAATGGTGATCGAAGCTTTTATGACCTAAGCAATGGGGGCTCAGCAGACAGAATCTTGCCAATCTTGGTCCGCAGAGTGGCCCGAAATGAGATTCAAGGCAGGACAGCCCTACATCAGATCACCGAAGTTGTCGCCGATGCGAGAATGCATACCCTCCGCACCATTCGTCTAGAAGATGCTCGCAAGAGATCTGAGAGAAACCATGAAACCCTACTGCAAGCACTGGCTGAATCACGAGTCGAAGTCATAGAGCTCCGAGTACGCCAGAGGGTGTATGAAAGACACCTACTTGATGTGGAACGTCAACTGGCTGAACTGAGAGTTCACCAGACGGATGACCGTCGCCAGTAGTAGATGCTTTACTTTATTTTCCTTGTTAAAAGGAATCGTTTTTCTGTCTATGCCCGAAGTGGCATTTTCTATGAAATGATCTTGTACCATAAGTACTTTTGGTTAGGTCTTTATGTTGTCAAGGACTATCTCCTCTGGATATGATGTAAGACCTTTTACAAGGTCATTCTACCGAACTTGTACGTCATGAATATCAAAGATATTGACAGTCGGCTAACTTCTGTGTCATTCTTTATTCAAGTACTCTTATCATACTTTCATTAGAGTCTATCTGAAACATGCTTTAGTCAAGTCATTGGACTATAGTAATTTAACTCCAGAGACATTACCAAGTCTCTTTCAGTGGTTGGATCATGTTATTCACCAACCAACGATACCTCGGCTTGAACGACAAACTTCTTGAGACCATTCTACAAACTCACTTCCACTCAATACTAGGACTGCATCGTAGGGATGTAGGTCAAACCTTCGCGAACATACTTATACTCTTTACTTGAACAATCGAAGTACATCTAGGGTCAACCATAATCGCTCACAAAATCCTTATCTTTCGTGTTAACAGAATCATGTCGTCATCCAGAAACAATCAGCCGAGCAACGAAACCCCTATCCTCCATATCGACGCCGCTACATTACAAGCTACAGTAGCAGCTGCTGTGACAACTTTCCTTACACACGTCAACTCGGGCAACACAAGCAAGACTGACAAAGGAGTCGAGAGTTCCGATGGTAGTACCCAACCGGGAAACCAACAAATGGCAACAGTCATGGACTTGCAAAGCTGTAAGATTGAAAAGAAAAAACGATATCGTCAAGCCCAAAAGGAGCGCAAGAGAGCCCAAAGACTTCCCATGCCCCAGCCACAAGTGGCAACTCCTGCAGAATGCTTTAGGAAGCAATTTCCAAGATGGAGTAATGAGGAAGGCACTCGTGTCCACATAACACTGGCTAAACACCGCACTCCCGCCACCAAAGCTAGTACTAGTCAGTCATGCTACCAATGCGGTGAGATATGGCACTTCAAGAAGGATTGCCCTATAGCAAAGAACTTTGGCGCAGATGGGAAGATTCTCAGGATCACAGCTGCAGGAGAACCTGCTCCAGAACCCCGTTAACGTAATTTAGGCGTGTTGTTGTAACAGACTTATAAACTATCCAGAACTAGTGCAACTAGAGTCTTATCTTTTGTGGGATCCTATCGGTATAGGGATGCTCGTGCTGCGTATACTTGTCTTTTGTAGTATACCTCATTCGCAGCAATGGTCTTGTAGTAGTCTAAAGTACTATAACTCTGCTGATGGTTGCACGGTTGTGTTTTGTCTGTAAACGCCTTATGTTCAAATATAATGTATTTAAGTGTGACATCCCCAAAATCTCGGCCAGAAAAGACCGATTTTCATTTATGCTTTTAAAATATTTTCAGAGTAAATCCTTTTGATTTGAAAGAGTTGTGGAATTTGTTCCCAAAAACAAAACATGATAAAACAATGTTTACCAAAGCATTTCATAAACGAAATGTATTTTTCATTATATAATCAAAACTCGGGATGTCATGTTCTGATACAGACCAATAAGCATAAACGATAACATTACAAGTCATTCAACAAATATATACATATACATACTTGTAAACAAAACAACTTGATGGTTCATCCATCTTATGCCCTCGTGCCACTTCCTGTAATACAAATAAAACTGAGTGGGTCAGGCTTGGGAGCCTGGTGAGCATATAGGGTTTTCAACCCACAATAAATAATCATATTTAATTTCCACCAACCAACAATAACCCAATTACCCATTCCCGTTATTCTCACTTTATGTCCCTAAAACAACTAACATAAGGGACCTAGTCTAAGAATATTTCATCGGGGCGACAACACATGCTTCGGGGGTTCCTCAGCAATATAAGTCAAATAAGGCAACCATGAGGGGGATGGAGTACAGCGAATGAACACCCAAGTTCATTAACACCTACAGGTGGCGAACCTGCTAATGTTTCCACAAGACTATCTACAAAAGTCCGTGGTCGTCATCTAAACTCCGCTAGATGACTAAATCAAACAACAACGAGGCCTCTCATCTGTTTATTACACACCAACTATCTACCCATGTTCTACCCAACATATTAGTAGATAAAAATATACATTTTTATACATAGTTTAAAAAAAACCTGTATAGCATGCTTTAATCAACACATATTCCACATAACAGATGAGGCACACACACACATAACACGTATTTCATAGAGAAATAATCAGATCTATAAGATAGAAGAAAGTGAATACACATTCACACATATAAACAACAATATACTTAATACACTCAAACCATACTTGTATTATTATCGTGTTTATGAAAGGTAGTATACACTCACTTGATTAGAAGATGATCAGACAGCACTACGACTTGCAGAAGTAGTAATCCTCAGCAGATCTGGAAGATCTTCACAAAAATCGAACTTCTCGCGGGCAGAGCTTCGGCTCGGGAACCTCACTTCTCGGGATCTTCGGGATCTCGGGACTTGCCTCGGGGCTTGAGAATATTACCGGGGCTTCGGGGTATTTCTGGCACGCAAAACGATGCAAAAAGGGAGAGAAAAGAGAGAAAATGAACAAAAGAATCGGCTGCCTTCGGATCCTATTTATAGGAGGCTGGAGCCTCGGAGTACGCGGGACGTACTGGTCCGAATTCGTCACTGCGTTCGTCATCCGAAGCCACTTGCTGCGAGTGTCGACATCTTCGGTGTACGCGGGGCGTACTTCGGATCGGATCGCTGACTCCCCTTCGGATGATGCCGGATTTTCCAATTAAAATTAAATACAAATTATTTAATAAACTTCGGAAATTCATATCTTCTTCATACGAACTCCGTTTTCGACGTTCTTTATATCCACGCGAAGGTGAGACTACGCTCTACAACTTTCATTTAGACTCCGTCGGCTAATTTTAACTTTATTTTTATTATTTATTTTTAATAGGCCGGGACAGAAAAACTTCGTTATAAATTCATAACTTCTTCGTTTGACGTCCGTTCTCGCCTAACTTTTCATCGCTTCGATACCAACCACGAGACCTTCGATCCTCGTTTAGATTGTTTCGACTAAAAACCGCTCGATCTCAAATCGAGTATTTCGGGCTGCACACCGCTAAGTCGAAACTTCAATAAATCATAACTTCCTCATACGAAGTCAGATTTGGGCGTTCTATATATATTCGGAAACCTCGTTTCAACTACTACAACATTAACCAAAGATATCAAGTTTATTTTACACTTAAATTTTGATGCTTATTTTTATTCTTAATTAATCAAACCACATAATTAAGCAATTAAGCACAAAACACATAATACTCAAATAATACACTTCTATTATTTCAAAACGGGTTACAAAGGTTAACCTAGACTATTACATTGCTAAAAATGGCAAGCCCGGAAACACAGGTGTTACATTAAGTTTCCGTATGATTCTGACATTATCATACGACTCGATTCAATTTGATCCTCACAAAAACAACTTCATACGTACATCTCTTTGTCAGTAAACGTCTTTTTAGCGAAATCGTCATTTCAGAACACCGAAGTACTCATGCGAGGAGTACCTCATAGTTCTTCTCTTTTCTGAAGAAATCCCCGAAGTACCACTCGTACAATACGTCGAGTTCAATCCAAGGATTCATACGGTTGATCTATCACTGAGGAATGTAAACATAAGAGTGATATATAATCAAGGCTCTACAGGTTTAGAATTGATGATTCCACTTTAACTTCTTTTTCCTCGATGGGATGTGAGCTTAAAGAAGAATCAGTTATTCGACTACCTTTTCAATCTTAATTATATACGACTCGTTTACACGAGATTGTGATTGTGAAACCATGTATGAATTCTAATATGAACTTCAGGACGGAGAACTGCCCAAGTCTACGAGTAATCGCATCGTCATGTGAACAAACTTAGAACCCAGTATGACTCTTGTAAACAGATCGCCCTATAGTCTAAACACCTACGAAGATACAAGAACAGCCCGGACAACTTAGCAAACTACACAGAAATAGAATTGGAAGACTAGGCTTCTCACCCTGGAGAGCCCCGGTCTTATTCTTCCAGAGGTCGACGGATTGCATCGTATGTACCCCGGCTATCGAGGACCCCGTCCAGATTTTTTCCATTAGAAATCGTTGCCTCTGTCTCGCATAGATGAACTGGTTGAGCAAACGCAAGGAAAGAATTACTTTCAGAAACGGACCTGAGATCCGAATATCACCAGTTTGAGTGTGAGGGAAGGATGTCCAGAAGACTACCTTCCAAACTTGATGCGGACACTTCGAGTCCGTAGTGATACCCCTCGGATAGGACCAATACGCCTGAAGCATTCATGAGTTTAATGAATAGAGTCCATCTTACTTACTTGGATCAGTACATCATTCTCCATGTAACGACTTACTTATCTGCCCTCGTAGTAAGAAGGAACCCGCGGAAACATTACCCTCGGAGATACTTTTCGCAAAGTTCTCTGAACACGAGTTTTGGAATTGAAGAGTCAAAATTTCCTAAGACACACTATTAGTGATGTGGAAATTCTTGAGTACTCTGCCAATTTATCAAAATAATCGTTGAGAATTTGTAGACACCAGAGACGCCTACAGGAATTCGCCAAATTCTAGGTCTTACAGACCTACTGTCATAGTTCATACAGAACTCCTCCTAAATCACAGAAACCTTTACGACTTTGACCCAGCAGGGGGTGGCCCTTGACTGGGAAGTTAAACAAGAAAAAGAAACCTTGGAAATTCCAAGTGAGAGACCAAGTTCTTTAAGAAAACTCACTTTGGGAATGGCTTAATGCGCTTCGCTTCGCGTGGAAAGCTAAATCCAAGTTAGTCAGGACCCCCGAGATTCTTACCAGAATCGGTCCTGTACCTCACAAACTAAACCTACACTGCGAACTCGGTAACGTACATTTTACCCTTCGCATCTTGATCTTGAAACCGTACCTTTCCGTTAGGACCTTTGTAAGTTCGACCCGACACGATTGATATTAACGAGATCCTCGCCTTTGTATTAGAACCATAGTGACCCTCGACCGAGAGGTCAAGCGGACGAATCAACGCCGTCGCCAGATAGTGAAGGTTCGTTGGGATACCAAACGAGGACCCGAATTCACTTATGAGCGCGAGAACCAATCGATTAGAAAGTTTCCACCTCATGACTCAATCATTCATGCCTACTTCCTTACCTAAATTCTAATTTCGGGACGAAATTCCCTTTAACAGGGGGATGATGTGACAACTCGGAATTTTCATTCGGTCAAACCCTAAAAGTCAATCACTTCATATTATAAGTCAAGTTCACTTTTACTTGTTTTTGGGAAAAATAAGTTCATTTGATTATTTTAATAATTAATCTTTAAACGAACGGGTGAAAGAAAGTGCCGTCTCGGGTTTTGAAATTTAAAAACCGCAAACACCTCGTGTCTTAGAAGTTCACGACCAAACTTTTATGTTTGGGTCGAAAAATCATCCAAAAACGTAAACTCATGCCTTAAGCATGAGTTTACTCCCCAAAAACTAGTCATTTTGTGTTTACTCCCCATTTACCAAAAGAGTAAACTCCAAAAATCCTCTCAAGTATCATCTAAGTTTTGTTCAAATAGCTTCAATCTAGTAAGTGTTTCTAGCCCTTTCAAGTTAGTATATCACTTAATCTAGTGATTGTACATCCTTTAATCCATCCATTTATGTGTTTTGACTAGTTTTTCCAAAACACCAAGAACACACACTAGTGTTCTTGGACTTTAAGTTCATTTCAAGCTTCCACAATGTAAGTACTTCTATCCTAGAGTCATTTAAAGCATTCTATACATGTTTATATCAAAGAAAAGTCCCAAGAACACCAAGAACAAGGTGTTCACAGTTTTGGGAGGCTCCCAAAACCGTAAACACTAAATTTAGTGCCTTAGGGTGCTTAAGGGTGTCTAGATGCTTCACAATGCCTTAGGGACTTGTCTAAATCCATCCTTGTTGTGTATGTCACCTAAAAGAACAAGAAAACAACCATTTATATGTGTTTACGGTTTGGGGATCTCCCAAAACCGTAAACACCCCAAAAGGTGTTTAAAATGTCCCATAAAAGTCTCATGGTTGTTCCTTATGTCTAAATCTAACCTAGACTATTGCCATGATTGAGCTAAGGACTTGAAAACCCCCAAATACCAAAATTATGGGGTGTGACATATATATATATATATATACATATATATATATATATATATATATATATATATATATATATATATATATATGTGTGTGTGTGTGTGCGCGCGTGTGTTTTGGCGCGCTTATTTTTACAATTTACGGACAATTCGGTCGATTTTTTCTATTTTTCTTAATACAAAACTTATATTATGTCTTAAATGTTTAGCCCGATTTTGCAGGGGTTACAATTAAACTTGCAACAAGGATTGTGCCCAGGGAGCAAATTCCAACGATCAGGTTAGATCGCTAATGTAAAAGGAGTCTGCTCCACCTAGCCAGATGAAACAAACTGTACGGAGACAAAGATGTCTCCATAAAATAGTATGAGGTTGAAGTGAGTAAAGAATACTTACCTAGGGTGTTAGGATGATACTTTTATTTATAGGAAGGGAAAGGCAGGGATTCACAATATTATATTAGCTAGTTGACTAGCCATTAATATAATATTAACATATTATTCCCTTTGCCAGATCTTCTTAGTTGGACATGAATTTTAGGATATATTATGTAATATGTGTTGCAACTTGCAAGTAAAGTCTTTTGGAAGATAGAACCTGTTGTGTGTGTTTTTTCTACGATGAATATGGATATGTTGTTGGTGTCAATTGGATAAGTTTTTTTTTATTGATTTTGCTGGTGTTTTCCTTTTTGTTATGTCTCATTTCCTCTGAAGTTCCTGGTATGGTTGCTAGATTATATTGCTCTAACTAATATCACGAATGGCACCAATATTGATATGGAAAACTCTAGGCGTGTACTTAGCTTTATCACCTAAAGGTCCTAGTCTAATAAGCGTCCGAGAATCCGCTTTGCATAAGATAAACAAGTGATAGAGTAGAGTAGAAAGGAAGAGTAGAAAAGAAGGATGGAAGGACAAGTTGGATTGAATATGGAATATATTCTAAAAGTTATGTGTAAGTAAGAAGATCTCGCAAAGGGAATAATATCTTAAATTATATTAAAGGCTAGTCAACTAGCTAATAATATTGTGAAGCCCTGCCCTTCCATTCTTATAAACAGAAGCATCATCCCAGCACCCCAGGTAAGTATTCTTTACTCACTTCAACATCTTACTCTTTTATGGAGACATCTTTGTCTCTGCACAGTTTGTTTCATCTCGCTAGATGGAGCAAACTCTTTCTACACTAGCGATCTAACTTGATCATCGGGGCTTGCTCCCAGGGCACAGTCTCTGGGGAAAGTTTAATGGTCTTGTTTCTTGCTGCTACCTAGGTTTTATAGTCGGAATCCAACCATGACGCACACCCGAAGGCCGAAGTCCAGAATAACTTGGGCCCCGCCCACTGCAGATGCAGTGGGTGGTGCCCAAGTTAGTCCGGAATTCGGTCCGATGTCAGGCGGGGACCGATGCAGTGGGCAAGGCCTAGTATGTGCTATATGTGTTATTGTATGGTATGTGGTAGTTTGGGGAGACTCACTAAGCTTCGTTCTTACAGTTTTCAGTTTTGGTTTCAGGTACTTCAGGTTTCAAAAGAGGAGCTCGGGAAGGTTGCAGTGCATACACCATTTGATCAGCCTGGGATGTTTATACTCTGATATTCATGACAGTTGATATAGTATTCTGAGATACATTGTTTGTGATTTTTCTATGACGTATGATAACTATGGTTTTTATTATTAAATTAAAACGAAATTTTTAGACCGTGTTTTTGGGATGTTTCAAGCAACACCTAGAGAACCGACCAATAAACCGACATAGCAACAAAGGGAAAGGAGCCAGCTTGATTACATTGAAACCACCAATGATTTTTGCACTATGAGATTTTGGGATTACTCTGATATTTTTATGAAAACAATATACTAATGTTCTAGATTATATGACTTGTGAAGTTTATGGAATGGTTTTATTTATTTTGAAAATGAAAATTTTTCCTTGTATTTTTGGAAGGTTAGAGTTTGTGCTCCTTGAAGGATTTATTGCAACAAATCTACATCAATGATCATAGAATCAATTAGGAAAAAACTTGACTACTTCATGATTATCATTTAGGTTTCTCGGGCTTTTGGAAATATTATTACCAAATACAAAATCTATCAAAGGGATTGATCTGTCTGGGTTTAGAACCACATCAACAACCTTCAAAAGGTTAGAAATTAAAACCCTAGTATACAAGTAATTATGAAAGCGGCCTAAACTTCCATATGATGCTCCAAATATGAAATTAAGGTAAATAGAGGAGGAATCATACCTTAAACCCTAGATTGCTTCCAATCCTTGAACTGGATGATCACCACCTGATTTATTCCCACCTTAGAGGATGGTTCTTCATGAAATCGCCATCTCCCAAACCATCTAGCTCTCTCCCAAATGTTTTGGTTGGAATGAGGAGGATGATGCATCTAATAAGTTCACTTTTTATTTCTACGCTCCCCTCCATGTATTTTGACAATAGTGGTCCTGATCTCTCTCTCTCTCTCTCTCTCTCTCTCTCTCTCTCTGTGTGTGTGTGTGTGTGTATGTGTGTCTGTGTGTCTGTGTGTGTGTGTGTGTATATATATATATATATATATATATATGAATGTATGTATGTATGTATGTATATACACACGCATTGAGCAATATGAACAACCATCGTAACAAAGATATTATCGTTCCGAAAACAACATTTTAAACCACGAAACTTCTACATCTTAAATGAGGTAAAATATTGTTGGATTTAAGTCTGACACACATTCTCAAACAAGCTTTTGATTATAGGCCTCTGACTGTTGTAACTTAGAAGTGTACCTCACGAACAGGCATGGCTCCAACTCGACCTATCCAAAATCCAAGTCTAGGATCTATCCCAACTTACAATCTCGTACTCACAACGTGGATGAGTGACGCCAACTTCTCCAGCCTATATAAATATGTGCTCCAGTCTGTTGGAACCTGGAAGTGAACCTCTAGAAATCACTCCAAGAAGATCCGAAGTCAGTCTTTAGTCTGAGGTTTGTTGAGGTACGAGATAAGCTTGTAGTTAGAGATGGAATCTGTGTCAGGAGTGAAGGTGGTCCGAGATGGAGAATTAATCTGAGACTATATGGAGCATTTATTATTCTTGTCTTTTTGTTTGATGTAACCTTACATAGGACTTAGTGTTTTGTCAATTAGGATAATCAGAGTGTCAGAAGTAACTTGTTTATCCATTCCTTTGTATGCATTTCGGTTTGTAAGTTGTACGTCCTTTTCCTATATAAGGAGTGTTTAATGACAAGAATATATGACAGATTGTTGCTCCAAATCTAGTTATATTTGAATCTATTTCACTTTCACTTTTCTCTCAAATCAAACTCTTTCAAACATTCTACTTGTTCATTTATTGTCTTTACCTTGATTGTACTCATTGTTCCATATTTAATACTTAAAGTACTTTGTTGATTTTCATCTTCAAGTCTCGACTGGTCTTGCCAGACTTGACTGGAACACTTAACCAGAAGCAAACATTGATCTTAAACATTAACTCACAGTTTGAGTTTTCAAACCTTGTCCTTACGCAACCACATTTTTGTTCGCAGACAATCACCACTCGATAGAAAGCACATCAGGCAAGCAAAAGGGATTGTATCATGTATGAGTAGGCAAACCTTAATTGTTTCCCATATTAACACTATAAATATCTTCTTAATAGGAGGAATCAGTGAACACTCTTACTCTCATTCCCTCAGTCACAAATCACTTCATCACTATTTTAAGTTTACACACTCTAACTTGGGCTTCAAGAGTCAACGGATTACATATGATCCTAACATTTCATTTGTTAACAACAAATCACCACTTCTCTCTAGACTTGGGTGCATCAAAGAACATTTATGCATTTTAATAGGTTCTATAAATAAGTTGATAGATTTTTTTGAGTTTTCAAAATTATTGTTAGTGTTGAAAACACAAAAAAAAATTGTTAACATTATTTACAAGCTCAACATGTGTGTTAGCTTGAAGCCGAGCTGGCACTCTTTACGCACTCTCGGACCATTTTGCCAGCTTGGCAAGCGTTGACGTGTCACTCTCGATTTCCATGCTAAACACCATTAAAACGATCTTCCTTCTCCTCTTCTCTGCAAATTACCATTTTATCTCGTCATTTTCACACATTTGTCTGTAATCCCCACACGCTACAACATTTCAGCTGTTACAGCTTGTTTATTTCTCTAGTTCGATCAATTTTGCGTAGAATTCAGGTTTTTTATTTTCTCCGATATGGATTCTACAGATGCTAATGATGGCATGATTAGCATCGGCGGAGGAATAAATGCGAAAGAGCTAGATCATGCTCTTATGGTGGAAATGGCATCCACCGCCGGTTTGGATTTAGGTTCGGAAGCGGTTTCGGATGATCAGATAACACCTCTTTTGACGCAGCAGCCGGAGAAGCCCAGACTCGATATCTTCTCTGTTTCGTACCCTAAACGGAAAACTAACAAGGTGATTTTCATATATTATATGCCTCAATGACAATAGAATAGTACTTTAACTCGGATTCCTTGGTTATTAATCTGAGTCGACTCTGTTCTTCACATAACTAGAGTTCGCTATTGCTGATTTCATTGTTTTCTTCAACACATAATCATCTGGATTAATTACGGATGTTGCAGGACCAAATTCCGAGATTAACTGAATCGGAAACATCACCATTTACACAGTTCATAATGTGGTCATGGAGTGGATCTAGATATTCTGGTTTGGTATGCATGGCGTTATCGTCTTCTGTCTACTGTATCATGACAATTCTTTCCAATGTGTTCTCTGGTTAGTGATTTCCTTCTATGTATTGCTAGAAAAGTGAAAGGCATATTTGATTTCGTACAGATTAGAATTCCGTATCCATGAATCATGATAACATCATACTTGATCTGAATCCTTACGATTCCACTTGATTTGTTTTTGTTTTTGTTTAAATTAACAGCTCAAGCAATTCCCCTATTTGAGATAGCATTTACAAGATGCATAATTATCTCAGCATTATCATTCATGTGGTTAAGAAGAAGCTCACAGCCATTATTTGGACCTGTAAATGCCACAAGTCTATTTGTTTCAAGAGCTGTTACTGGCTCTATTTCTTTAATAACTTTCATCTACTGGTAATTCCTGTTCTTAATATTCATGTAACATCAATGTTCATCATAGTGCAAAAAATCTCACATATCTAAATGACACTTCTCTTTTACAGCATCCAGAGATTACCATTGTCTCAATCCATGCTCTTGAGCTTTACAATTCCATTAACAGCTTCAATATCTGCAAGATTCATTCTTCATGAGAATCTAAAACTTGCAGAAATAGCAGGTAAAGTAACAATTACATATGAGAAAATGACAATTGACAAAACACAAAACCTGATTGTGAATAACTTGCATCTTCTTTCTCAGCCATTGTTTCCAGTTTCTTTGGTGTAATCTTCATCATCAGATCAATGGTCAGCGTGCAAGGTACAGAAGTGAGTTAATAAATCCTTTTGGATCTTTTATGGTCATGAAACTATAAAAGTTCAAAATGACATTCTTACCCTTTTACATATCTTATATCTCTATGAACTTGTGTAGGGAGGTGAACAAGTAGATGGAATACATTATTTTTATGTGTTTTTGATTGGTTTATTATCATCATTGACTGGTGGAATGAGCTACTGTTTTATAAGGGCTGGAGCTAAACAGTCTGATCAACCTGTGTAAGTGCTAAAATAGGCAATCTACTTTCAACATATTTATCTAAACAAAATTTCTATTTTTTATTTTTATTTTTTTTATTTCAGGGTGACTATATTTTCATTTGGTTTAGTCTCTACTCCTGCTGCAGCAATATGCATGATCACATTTGAAGTAAGATATTCATTTTACAAAAAAATTTATATGATTTTGATATTTTATAAATGGCAGTTTACAGAAATAAAAAAAAAAAATTTATATTTCTAAATGCAACTTATATCTTTGAATGTTTTTTTCTTGTAGGATTTTGTGCTTCCTAGCTTCTATTCTTTCTTTCTTATGATTATACTTGCCATATTGGCGTTTGTTGCTGAGGTGGAATTTTGATTAAATTATGTTTTTATTTTTGGCTTAAAATTTTATATCTTAAAATTAATATTGGCTTTAACAAATTGCAGTTGTTTTTAGCACGTGCGCTTCAGCTTGAGAAAACTAGCAAAGTTGCAAATATTCAATACCTTGAGGTACATAAATGTTCCAGAGTTTTTTATTTTATTTTATTATTTTTGTTTACTTTACTTCTTGTTGAATATTATCAGAATGTCACAATTATATTATATAAGAGGGATTTGGAAAATTATCAAAGAATATTTCAGGAAACATAAAGAATCCTTTCTCTTTTTTATTGCACCCATTTCTAGCATGCAAATAATTCACCCAACTTTTTCTGAAAAGTTTTTTTTTTTTTTTTTTGAAGTTCAGCTCCCCTCACCAATAATAACATGAAAAATATATATTCCTCTAAAAAGTTAAATTGACTAAAATAGCAATCAAATCTCATTTTTCTAATCTGGGGTAGTTTTTTTTTTCAAAACTTTTTACTATTTGGAAAAAAAAAGTTAAATACATTTGACTATTAGAGATGAGATTGATTTTACATCCTAGTTATATTTGAATATTAGTTTTCTTTAAGTTTTAGATTAGTTAATCTATTTAATTAAATATATAAAATAAAAATGAATATATTTTATATCATGACAGGTGGCATTATCACAGTTATGGGGTATAGCATCATCAAGGGTAACCCCTACGTTTGGTGGTTTCATTGGATCCTTCATCATATTCATATCAATTTCTTGCACCATGTATTTAGGGCCAGAAAAAGACATGGAGTGAAGAAACCAAAATGACCATTTTAACCCTCTCTATTTTTGTTTTCATCATAACTTGTAATTCTTTTTTTTATTTTTTCTAAAAAATCCAAATACTCAAACATCTTGCGTCTTAAACTATGCTCCAAATAGACACCCTTCTATCATATTTTTAAAGAAATAAAATCCAACAAATTGTAAATAATTTATATCGAAAGGTATATAAAGTATAAACAATAGTGATAAAGTGTAGTTTTTTTCGACAAAAACAAAAACACAAATAACAAAACGATATTCCAACTTTTAATCAGAATGAGATTGAGAAGAATCATTTGTAGATAACTTTCCATTACTTGTTGCGTATGGGAGGACTGATGATGTCATCATATTCATCCCCATGGGGTAATTGTATGAATATACCATCACAGGGTGATCATATTTACAACCCGGCCCGTATTTGCAAATCCCATAAAGACTATAATACGAACACACGGGTTGACCCTGTATTCAAAAAGTCAAATAGTCAACTTCACAAACACAATTCAAACTCTTGTTAAAAAAATTCAACTTACGGGTCTTAATGGAAGGCCAACCGGGCTCCACCCATGGGTGGCGGCAGAGGGCGGCAGCATGACCGGAAAGTAAGTTTGGGGGGTCGGATATGGCCACGGTGGTGGACCACCGCCGTGGGATGTTGGTTCTAACGGTGGTTGTGGGTGGTGGAACTTGCATGTGACTCCAAATTTACATGATCCGGTTCGTAGATAATGAGAACATGATTTTTGGTCCTAAAAACATTTTTTTAATTTAAATTTCTAAATACGTTATTTAAAAAGAAAAAAAAATAATAATATTAAAATAAAAAAATAAGGTACCTGTCGCATAGGTAGCCCGACCATGTTTAACACAACCGGTCCTAAACCACGCCTATCACGGGGGTGATTGTATTTGCATGTCGATCCGTATTTGCAAGTACCCGTCTTCAAAAAATACTGAAAAGGGTAGTTTGGTAATTTCACATTTATCTTAACAATCGGTTTTCTTATATTTACTACCTAATATAACTTTTGGTACACTCTAGACATGATTATCATCGTACCATTTGGTAAGAGGATGACTGAACATGACATGATGACATGATAGAACAAAACTTTTAAATTACCATATTGCCCTTATACAAAATAACATGCATCACTTAAAAGAATCAAATAATCACACAAATGGAAATAAAATCCAACAAGAGATTGCAAACATTAAACATAAACAAGTAGGATTATGAAGAAACTTACAACACAATCTGGCTCTCCAATTCTTTCTGGGAGGTCACCTCCATGATGATTCATCTGTAAATTGATAAACAAATGAGAATCGAGTATCGATCAGAAAGAAAATTTCCATAAATTTATGATTTTTTTTTTTATACCTGAGCATTGTAAGTTGGATGATTAAACCTACAGTTATCACCATAGCCACACGCTCCAGTTCTTAAATAATATATGCAATCGGGTTCTCCAGGTCGATCTGGATACACTGTTGAATCAGTTTCATCTTCTTTCCCATCTGAGTGAATTCTCAATCGCCTTATAGCTTCTAAAATCCCAGAATTCAAGTTATAAATAAAGAAATTTCACATGATTCAAGTTAATAAAGCCTCCGACTAACACAAATTCAACGAATTTACGATCATTTGTTACTTTTCAGACTGAAATTACAAAGACAAATTGATGTAAAAATCTAGATGCAGGGTATAAACAGAGAAAAATTGGGGGAAATCAAAGTAAAACAGTGGGCGATAACAGGGTTTACAAAACGAAAACGAAATTGAAGCAATCGGGATATGATCGGAGCATACAGACCATTTTTGCTTGAAATTTAAGCAAAATTACTTACGAAGAATGTAAAAGTTGTAGAAATTAAAGACGAGGATAATGCATTTTGTACCTTCAATGTTATGATTCAACGAAGAATTGGAGATGGAAGAATTGTTCCTCTGAACACGCCGATTTTCCGGCATACCAAAATCTATTATCCGAAAGATAAAACGTATAGAAACAAATTGTTTGCAAAGTGTTTTTCTCTGTTCCGTGTGTTCTTCGCCAAAAACCAATCAACGCCTAAAATTAAGTTAAAAACTTTCAATCAAAAATCCAGATACTAACAAAACTCTGATATCAGATTTCGATCGATTACGGGAAAACCCAAAACAGAAACAAATGGAAATTTATCCGCTGTCGATGATGATGATGATCAAGTTCAGAAAAAAGATGAAATACAATGAAGAAAACAAGGAAATCTCAACACCACGCTTAGATTTATGAATGATCAATCAATGTAATGAATGGAAAATCTGCCAAAATATTCTTTTTCAAAACAAATCTACGTTCTCTCTCTAGAAATTTTATTCGGAAATTTCAAATTTTGTACCTTCTCGATCTTTGATCATGAAATTCTAGTGTCATTAAGTAAAGTTTGTTTTTCACGTAAATACTGAAATAATGTCGACTAGTAATTGACAAAAATGTCCCTGGAATCCAGGAATCGGGTTCTGCGAATAAAGGGGGTTTTAGTAATTTCCTAATGAATTTTATGTATACAAAAGAAGTTATTTTTGTCAATTCTTACGTACATGTTTAATTTTTATAAAAAAATTATTAATATATATACATAAGTCATAAATGAATACTTTGTTTATAAGGATTAAAAAGTAACTGCCAAATAGATAAAAAATATATAAATATGTCATTGTCCTTTTATTAATGTCCTTTTATTAATTAAGATAAAAGCATGCCGGTGGAAAATATGATTTTTTTCTATATATATTTTTAATGTGGTTAATATTAGCTTTTATTTTTAAAATAATATTATAATGTTTTATGGAAAAATCGTCGCCGTTAAGGCGGGAAAGTATTCTCCTGGATGACACGTGGAAGGATCTAGACCGTTTAGCTATGCGACCCCTACGAGACGTTAAGGATCTATAATCTGGTTAAGATTAATAATTATTTTCTCCTTACAAATCAAAATATTTATTTTAAGAAATGTTTTAAAAAAATAATATTGATTATTTAAATCACGATAAAAATATGAAAAATTAAAATCACAGTTACAAAAAAAATGTCATTTCCTGTGGGGCCCCACTATGTCTAGGGCGATTCAAAAATAATAAACTACATGAAAACAACTTATTTCTAACATGTATATATAATTTTAGAAATTACATTTAAAAAACCTAAAGACATAAGCTTATATGAATATATAAGAAGTTAAGAACCTTCTATATTTGTGTATGGGCTTATAAGATTATATTTTAAATATGCGTTTTCTAAAATTAAAATAAAGTGCAAGTACGTTGATTTAACATACAATTTGTTCATTCAAAACAATTAAGATTTTAATTTAATGGAGTGTTTATTTTATAAATTATACTTTAATTTGGTAGGGACCACAAGGACCAAGATTGGATTTCTTGGGGTGACGTTTCACACCAAACGCAATGGGCATGGGTGCTTCTTTCATTGGTTACGCCAAAATGTTGCCAACAGGAATGTGACAATGTGAGTCACCACTCGCCGACCTTCTCCTCCTTTTTTTTTTTATTTAAAAGGTTAATGTTATAAAACAATAAATAACATGCACTTTTGCTTACTATTTATATTTTAATTATAGTTAATAGGTAATTATACATTTCTAAAATCTAATTACACCATCATCATATGCCATATCATGTCACAAGAGACGAAATATCATCGTCAAGACCTAGATACAAAATTGTCATATCAAATGAAATAGTGGATATCATATAAGGAGCGTGTTCGGTACGGAGCATTTGTGAACTTTTAGTTTCTAACATTTGACAAAACGCTCTGTTTAAAACAAAAAACCTCGTTTGGTACTACAAGCTTCTAGCGTTTACTTTAATCAAAACGCTTCAAATTCAAATGCTACTTCATGTAGTGTTTAACAAAACGCTACAAGCTACAAGCTACCCGCTACCAGCTAGTTTTGCCGAACACACCCAAGATATCTACTTTAACTGTATGTAACGTGAACTTAAAAAAAATAATAAATAAATAAATAAATAGGGGCATTGAATACAATTAGCGAATAAGTGACCTAAAAGACAAATCATGTATTATTGATTGTCATTTTATGACATTAATCTTTATTTAAACTATTTATTGTTTTTATAGGTTAATAACTTATAAGAATAAATGGATAATAAACATCTTGACCACATACCACTCATTTCATATTGTTGTTGGGGTGCAAACTCAATCCTATATTGGTAAAATAAAAAACTAGATGCTTGCATATAAGACAATGGGTATCACTAATTCGTTTTAGAAAATGAAACCCCATTGTTCTTCTATGTTGAGAATGGTTGGGCTAGGAGCGATCCTAACAAGTGGTATCAGAGCTACGGTCGTCGCCCGGAAGATGTGGTCGGTGCATGTGGCGCAATCCCCAATCATTTCTGGTCCAACAAAGTTGATCCTGAAGCCTTGTATTGAAAGTCTTCCTGATGGCCCAGGTCAGGTGAGTCTGTCCTGAGAGTATCGACGGTATGAAAAAGAATTGAATTTGATAGGATTGGATTTGATGAACTCTCGTTGAGGGGAGGCCAATAGCGGAACTTGGATTAGAGGGGAGGATTTTTGGGGTGCAAACTCAATCCCACATTGGTAAAATAAGAAACTAGATGCTTGCGTATAAACCAATGTGTAATCCTTTCTATCACCATATGGTTTTAAAAAATGGAACCCCATCACCAAAAGAGAAATTCTTTTTTTTTGTAAAATAAGAAACTAGATACTTGCATATAAACTAATGTGTATCGGGTCAGGCACATGTTCAAATGAGCTGATTTTTGTCCAAATTTTAAGTTGTAAATTTTGGTGATAACTTAAAGACTTTTACTTTATCTTTACGATATATCTAGTTTCATTATGCATTTAGGGACCTTATTAGTATAAATTGGGTGTGTATCCATTGTCATGTTGAGGTTTGAGACTACCTTGTTATAAAGAACTAAAGATTAATTCTTCGTAGGGACAAATTTTTCTTGAATAATTGTTTTGTTTTTCTGATCGGCCATTCCATTCTAAATTGAATGCATCACATGAAATCAGATTAGAGTTTGTAGACATCATTATCATGTTTCTAATGTATAAGGAATATAAATGTTTATGAATTTTTATATATTAAATTTAAATTATCCTTATTCAAATTATTTCATTAATTTATAAAGTTTCAAATCATATTGAAGATATTTTTTTAACTTCACTACTGTTTGATTAATACCAAAGATATCATCAAACTCCTGTAAATTGGGAAAATATGTGAGATTATATAAACTTATTTAAATAATACAATCCGTCTCATTCGAATGCTGCAATAAGTTTATTTATAAACGAGTTGATATCAACATCTCTTGCAAATGCAATGAATACACTTATATAAATAGATTTATAAAATTAATTAGATGTGCCAAAACAAACAAAAAAAAAGTTGCTTAGCTTAAGTGACTAGTCAAAATTGGTTGGATAGAGACAAAGCAACAAATATTATTCGAAATAATAAATTTGTTAAATGTGATTTCTTATTAAAAAAAATTTGTTTTACAAAATACTTACTAAATAATTTTGATCATTTCATTAACTAAATCTTTATTTCATCAATACTCAGTTACATACAAAAATAAAACATACATTAATAACGAGTTAAAATTTACGATCATTGATATTTCAAAATGTATCACATCGATTTTGTAGTTACTTCTATATCAGTGTATTCTTTTAAGGATGATAATACTAACATGTCAACAAATAATTTGTATTTTTTTAACAAGTGTATTGATTATTTGATTATTTATCATAAATATGTATTCGATAAAATTTTAATTACGTAATTTATGATACATGAATATATTTATATGATAGTCTATTAATATAACAAATAAATTAAAAACCTAGTTAAAGGATATTAACTAAACTAATAATTTCTTTATAACGATAAAGAAGACGATGATTAATTCACAAGTCCTCCAAGTATTTTCAAAGCTCGTTACAAGAAATTGGAAAGACCGATATGGAAGATCTAACACAAACAAAGTAACACCCAACATCTTTAAAAGTCCGAATCATATGAGAAAAGGTATGGCAGGTAGTTATGGGACCATTTGTAGATTTAGTCAAAATCTCAACCAATAGTAAGAAGAAACGTGGAGGATGTTGCCCCATCCACTTACCCTGAATATTAAAAACATGACAAAATTCAATGATAAAAGAAACATGGGCACTCTGGTCACTAATGAAAGGTAGGCCCATTCAACATACATCACAATATTGATCATTTTATAGAAAAATGTTATATTCACAAAATCTTAGACAAAACTTTATAAATGATCTGCTTTTTAAAATCTAGATTTTAGTCTTTATTTTTTTTGTTCTTTAAAGACGGTGTCTATGATTTAAAACTTTTCATCGATAATTTTTATGGCTTACTCCATCACTTTTGATCGGTTAAGTCCGATCACTTGCAAATTAGATGAGGGCAAATGTGTCATTTTACTTGTGACCTATAATTAAATATGAAAAATGATTATGCATGAACTATTTCATCATCTCTTCACGTCAACACCCTTCATCCTTCTCCCAAGAAACTCACATTTCATCGTCGTCCTCATAACTTCTGATTAAGAGACACAATTTAAGCTTTTAGGGTTTACTGATAAGAAATCAACAATGGTCCTCACAATAGGGACTTTGCGTGAAAGGCTTCAAGAATATCAGACTTGCTAGCTGAATACGGTATGGTTCTATATTCAATGAGGCTTTTTAGGGTACCAAAATGAGTAGACTGTGTACTACTATTTGTATCCCTGAATACTCCTTAGACTATGGCTTAATTTCTTTAAATAATGATCAAGATGTACTTAAAATGGTTAGAGATGTCCCTAAACATAAACTTATAAGATTGTGCATTGAAAACAAACATACCATAGTACTTATTTATTTTAACTCTCCTTTTAAAGTTGTGATTGAGGAGTTGAAATATGACATTGTGTCGCTAGAACTAAATAAAAGGGAACTTGGTAAAAGAGAAGTGTAACGCCCGTGTTCTGAGGCTAAGTATTAATATGATGATGTAATAGTTAGGGTCAACAAATGTAACTTATTTTGAAGTAATAAAGAGGAATTACTTGAATATTATGTGGATTATGTGATTTTATGTGCATTATACTTATTTATAAGATATAATAAATTAAGAATGAAAATAAGCATCAAAAATAAAATAATAGATAAACCCCATATCTACGAAGAAAGTTGCAGTGGTCGTGACAAGGATTCCGGAGATATAAAAACGCCAAAATCCGAGTTATAACGAATAAGTTATGACATGTCGAAGCTTCGCGACAAAACCGACATGATTTTTTGTGATGTAAAAAGTGAGTTTACAATAAAGTGATTTTTAGCCTTAACGATCTAAACAAAAGTCTTAGTATACGTTAAATCGAGGGCGTGCATAAAAAGAACGTCCAAATCTGACTTCGTATGAGAAAGTTATGAATTTTCTAAGATTTGGCATAACAGTGTCCAACCCGTAAATCGAATTTTAGATCGAGTGATTTTTAGCCGAAACAACCTAAACGGGAATCGAAATCTCGTTAATAGGATCTCAACAATAAAAAGACAGACGAAACGAACGTCAGATGACAAATATATGAATTTTTAACGGACTTTTCGTATCCCGGCCTGTTAATAATATAACTTTAAAAATAAAGTCAAAATTAGCTGAAAGAATCTAAACGAAAGTTGTAGAATACGTCTCCACCTACGCGTGGATATAAAGAACGTCGAAAATAGAGCTCGTATGCGAAAGTTACGAATTTTAGAAGTCAGGAATGGAAAATTCAAGACTGCTCAGGGAACGCCCCGCGTAGAGAAGAGCGCCCCACGTACTCACACACTAGCTCCGAAATCAGCCACATCGTTCCATCCGATGGTTGACACCTGCCCTCTCGTACGCACCGCGTAAGCGAGTACGCCCTGCGCACCGAGGTACACACAACGTACCTGCGAGGGTACGCCCAGCGTAACCGCAGCTTCAGGCCTGAAAATAGAGGTGCGAGGCAGCCATAATTTTCATACCAAAAACCCTTTCTTTCTCTCTTTACTCTCTCTCTCTCTAAACACCTCAACCCCCACTACTAGAAAACAACCCTTTAATGACGCGCAAACAATGACACGCGCTAACAGAGGATGCGCACTTGTGCGTGCCCTAAAAAATAATGTCAGCTTTGAAAAATGTGAAGGATAGAAGACACACATTTTTGCGCGCCCTAAAATTAATGTCCAAAACAAAAAACAGGGAGGGCACCTACCATAAAAAGCGTATCGTGTAAAGATGTCGTTTTATTATTTTTTTTAGGAAGGTGCGTCTCGCTTTTTTTTTCAATCGGCGATGGTGGGAACGCGTTCTCGCTTTTTTTTTTTCAATCGGCGATGGTGGGAAATGAAATCCCAAAAAATTAAACACCCGCCTAATGCTTCTTCTCCTTCTACAATCCTCTAACAAAGAACGCTAATTCTATTGTGAGGCCCTAAGCCGCCATCACCAGCATCGAACCCCAAAAAATTAAACACCCACCTAAGCCCGTCTTCCTGTACCTTGATCTGCACTCTCTCTCCCTTCTCTTTGCAAGCCCTAAGCCGTCATCACCAGCATCGAACCCTATCAGCTCTAAGCGGCCATGGATTATGTAAAGAGTGTTTGTCTCGTATGTTTTCATCAGCGCCATCAGACACTACTCTTCTCTATCCACGATGTCGCCAAGTCTTCGTATGTTTTCATCAGCGCCATTCGACGAAAAGAACTAGGGCTTTGAAGGGCTGTTTTCTAGTAGTGCCTCGTACGCCGCCCTGAGCCTGCCGATGAGCATGTTGAGGCTCTTTAGTGGACAAGCACATGGCGTCGGTGGGTTTGGGTAGCCAAAGTAAGGATATCCTGTCATGTGAACCTTCGTCTTCTCGAACTAGTCGAGGTACTTTAGGAACTCAATCACGTGGGCGTCGCTGCACCTCGCTAGCGTCACCGGTGGTTTGTGGTTCTTTAAATACTGCAAGAACATGTTCCAGTCACAGCGCTTCTGCGACTCGTATCTGCTGGGTGATTGTGTTGTTGTGGCTTGTGACCTTGATCTTCCAATTGGTGACTCAAATGCACCACCATCCACTGGACTAATGGTTGATATATCACATACTCAATTTATCTACTCTTAAAGCCGCTTTGGAGGGTTGTTAGCATGAACACGAATCAGTTACTGATGCCCACAAGGTGCTCAACGTAATGTCTCTGTTAGGACTGGCGCCCACAAGGTGCTTGACATAATGTCTCTGTTACGTTTTGACCCAGATGAGACCACTTCTGGTGACCTAGACAAAGCTAGTAATGTATTGCCTTCACATCCAAAGAAGCATCATAACAGGTATAGTTTAGTATATTAAGAATTGAGATAAACCAAAGAAATTTAATATATGAATTTTTTTTCGATAGTGTTGCTCATTTCTTGGAGTCACGTGGAATGATTGTTGAAGCTTTAGAAGTTGCCACAGATCCTGATTATAGATTTGAACTAGGCATCCAGCTTACTAAACTAGAGACTGCGAAGGTAAGCAAAAGATATTCCAATACTTGACTTTATGAATTTTAATTAATAATAACATTTCTTTATGTGTATATATGATATTGCACTAGTACTACAAAGTGAGTCGAAATGGAAGCAATTGTGAGAATTAGCAATGTGTACTGGACTGGTATGTGTTATTTTCAATATATTTATTTTTGTTTAGATAAATAAATCTAAAATAATAATAATGATTTATAGAACATTGCAGTTGGAAATGGCGGAAGATTGTTTGAAACATGCAAACTATTTAAGTGGTCTGCTTTTGCTCTATTCTTCTCTGGGAGATGCTGAAGTGATAGCAAAACTTGCACTTGTTGCAAAAGATCCAGATGCTTGGGTTGTAGCACTCTCAAAGAATCTTAGCCTGTGGTGGCCATGGGTATGCCACTCAATATTTATACTTTCCAAAACCCTAATTCTTTAACTTTCTTCTTTAAAATAACTTCAAACCATCTAATCTGCAGGTTGTTGAGGGTGATTTTCCATTAACCACAGCTAAAGGGTACATTTATTTTCATTCATAAAAGTCAACACCTAATTTCATATTAATTCCAACTAAACTATAAATTCTTGTCTTATGTAGAGTTGAAATGGAAACATACAAAGAGCTTGACCCCACAATTCGTCTTGTAATCCTTAAAGCACTATGTGAGATCAGAGCTGATGTATTTTATTCTCACACCCTTTTTTATAACTAGATTCTTTTATCATCAGGTGAAACTATATGTTTCCGAAATGTGAAGCAGAATGTGTTGATGGAACGAGATGTTGAAACGATTTCAAAGAAGGATGTTTTCGGAAGAGGAAAGTCACACTCTTTACCACCTATGAGTAAAGGTCAAAATGACATACCTTTTTGTTCCCCGATTTAGATTTCCATTGTTTTTTATGTTACATATCCTCAGGTAACTCAACAACACTTTCTTGTTTGATTAACTTTTCTTCTCATGTTCAAACTTGTTGTTCTTATTCTAAAATGATGATTATTTCAAGTCAGAAAAGAAGTGTGTCAAGTTTATACACTTCGGCTGATAGAGGGCTTAGAGATCGGTTTGGGGGCCTCATCATTCAGTTAAAACCAAAACCAAAACCACAATTTGCTTGATCAAGTAAAATACATAACACTAGATTCAGTAGAAGTTTATGTTGTGCTAGACCCCCATTCCATTAAAGTTCACATATGCAAGGACGGCCAAAATGGGAAAGGGTATTTTAGGTATTTTCTATTAAAAGTTGTAATTGCAGGCTTTTTAGTACCTGGAAGCGCGTGATTATTCTCAAATCTCAATTTGCTTGTTCTTTATCATTTTTCTTACCCTAGCATGATTTTCAATGGAATCTTTCCCTGTTACTCCATTTGAGTGTTGTTCTTCATGGTTCTAAGTGAGTTATTGGCTCATCTATTACTTCTTTTGATTCTTATTTTCATAGCATGTAAATATGAAGGACAACATATAGCTGATAGCTATGATTCCAATTTGTGACCCCAGGTGATTCGGGATCTTTTCGAATTTAAAAGTGAACGATCCCCGATTCCAGTTGAAAAGGTGGAATCCGCTGCTTCAATCGTTGAGCGTTTCTATACAGGTGGCATATCTCTCGGGGCTATATCTCGTGAAGCCCATGAAGCAATCTCCATTGCAATGAACCGAATATGAAGAATGGAGCTCAACATTTGCTAAAGCAAAGGCCACAATCGGGCCTGAAAGAGAGGATGTACATTGCTACTTCTCTTAAATTAAATTTGTTGACTAATTTACCCTTGAATTCTGGAATGTGTTTTGGGGTACAAACTAATGTTTCTAACTCATGTATGAAATGTTTCCTTAAATTTTAATTTGTTCTTTTATAATTTTATATTTTTATTATTGTATGTAGCAAAATGACTAGAGATTTTAGGAAAAAAAACAACCCTTTTGTTTTTTTGTTAAATGTTAATCGTTACTGAAAGGAAAAAAAATCGAATTTTGTTTTAATTTTGATTTATTTAATGTCTCGTGTCTTGCAGGTTCATGGTGCGAAAGGGGAAAACAAACATAGACAAATTCACTTGGGTGGTAGTGCTCAGCAGGTTGGTTATTCCTTTAAAAAAATTGTAACTTTTAGTTATCAAAATAAGATTAATATTTTTATAATACAAATTTGATTAAAATCAGTTTTAATTTGATGTGAAATAGGTTGCTTTGGCAAAGCAGAGAGTTGATGAGTACATATATGCTCAGATGATGCAGGAAACTTGTGTAAGTTTCTTGATTTGTAACATCTTGTATTCAAAGTAGAATATCCTAATAAGAATTAATTTTAAAAGTAGAATGAAAATGACAAGTGATTTTGTGTTGTGTTTGCAGGGTTGATGATGAAAGCGAATAGCTCTGGAGTTAGAAGAGGAAAAGAAAGCTCAAGCTGAAAGAGAGAAGATGCTGCAAATGCAAGTGTTGCATTCTTCATTCCAATTGTTAGTATGAAACACATAGTAGATTAGATGAATGCAAATTTATATATTGTAAGGAATAGAATTATATGACATTAAATTTTATGCAATGGATTGTATTTTTTGTATATGGTATTTTATTTCTATTATGAGACATTAAATACAAATTTAATTTGAAAATTAGTAAATCTATAAATAATGTTTTTTTTAAACATTTAAAATTATGATACGCAAAAATGTGTGTCATCTTCATTTATGACATGGCCTTTCTTGACAACACACACGTCGTAAGGTTACGACACGCGAATGCGTGTCGTCTTCCTTTATGACAGGTCCTTCCTTGATACACATTGTGTGTCGTAAACGCGCGTCATAAATGAGCATCATAAATGCACGTCGTCTCTCTTTATGACAGGGCCTTCCTTGACGTGCATTTACACATCGTCTGAGCCTTTTATGACGCTTAACGAGCGTCGTAAAAGGCTGTTTTTCTAGTAGTGCCCTAGAATCTTCCTAGTGTTAGAAGAAGGACCCGGAGCGCACAAAGGCTCCGAGAAAAAGAGCTTTTCGGCTCGGAAAGTTTTGTGCCCGCAGAGCTCGGTTTCTAGCAAACCTCCCAGTTTCGTCGAAGGAAATCATATTGTTAAGAAGCGAAGCACTGTCCAAGTTGGAATCACCACTTTATCAGGTGCGTGCATAGTTACTTTCATCTTATACATAAATATGAAGTATTTTATATAAATTACGTGTTATGTGTGCAGATTATATGTTTACTTGAGTTCTATGTTGGATGAACGATTTAAATATTTTTTTATGATTTAAACTGTATATGTATTTTATATATATAAATATGTTGGGTAAAACATGGATGGATGAAATAGTTGATGTGTGATGAAATAAAATGATGAGATGCCTCGATGTTTACGATGATCCAGTCATCTAGCAGAGTATAGATGACGGCCACAGACTATTCTAGACAGTCCAGTGGAACGCTAGCAGACTCGCAACCTGTAGGTGTTTAGTTGAACTACGTGCTCACTAGGTGTAATCCATCTCCCTCATGGTTGCCTTATTTGACATGTATTGTTGAGGAATCCCCTAAGCAATGTTGTCCACCCAGATGAAAAATCCTTAGGCTAGGAACCTTATAATAAATGCTTTAGGACGTAAAGTGAGGATAACGGGAACAGGTAATCCGGTCGAATGATTTGATGAAAATAATAAACTTATTTATTGTGGGTTGAAAACCATGTGTACTCACCAGGATCTCAAGTCTGACCCACTAAATTTCTTGTGTTACAAGTAGTGACACAAGAGCATAGATGCGATGATCTGATGAGAGATTATGGATTATAGGCCAGTAGAAATAAATAGAATGTTGTAAAGCCTATGTTGTTTTTGTGGCCCATGTTGTTTTTGTTTATGCTTTTGATTTGTATTGACAATGACATCCTGAGGTTTGTAATATAATGAAAATACATTTTTTCGGAAATGCTTTGATAAATTCTTTATCATATTTTTTGGAACAAATTCCGCAACATATTTCTTTAAAAGTATACTCTAATTTTCAAATAAAGCATAAAAAAGTCGGTCTTTTCTTACCGCGAAATCGGGGATGTCACAAGAAGCATGTTCATGTAGTAAGAAGCTTGATTTAAATGAACCTCTCAAGTATCTAGTCGAGCAGTCACAAGTAATAGATGTGTATGAAGTCCATAATTATTCAAGTCTATTGTACCATATAGAATGTCACAGGCTAGCCAATAAAGTCATGTAATTCATGAATTCAATCATGAAGATGAAGTTGAAGCTCAAGAAAGAGTACGGAAGGGTAATTTCAACAATATTGAGGAGCTAGTTGATGAAGATGAAGTTGAAGCTCAAGAACCAGTGCCAAGTTACCATGTTGATTGTAACTTCCAAAGCGTAGAAGAACTAAGTTACAAACCTGATAGTTGAGTCCATAGTGTAGGAGTTGATGATTTTGAACCACTTTTAGAAGATTATTCAGTGATAAGTGGCTTTGATGTTGAGTTCACTGTTGAAGATATAGATAAAGCTCAATAAGGAGTGGAAAATGTTGAAGGATTGGTTGATGATGATAATAGAGATGGTTTTGGTGAAGACAATGATGACAATGACTATAAAATAGAAGAGTCAAACCTACTATATATGTAGATGTGGATATGAGTGGAATTTCATAATATTGTGGATGAAGATGAACATGGAATTATAAAAAAATCATACCAGAGATGTAAGGATAACATTCTTGACGAAGAGTTGGGATTTATAGATACTAATGGTTATGAGTTTGCAGGTTTTCATGAAGATGAATGGAAGAGAATGCTTAAAGAGTTGAGTAGAACAACTAAATGTTCACATGGGGAAGTGAAAAAAAAAGAATTTATGGTGGGTCAGACATTCAAGACAAAGGTGGATGTATTTTGAACAATATTTATGAGGTATTCATATACTTGTTAGTATATAGTAACACTCATATACTTGTTGTATTAGTAATATGTTTAACTTAAATTATATTTATATGTTTTACACGTGTAAGACACATTCTAATTGTCTTTTGAACAATTTGTTGGGTTTTGAATACATCAATACACATAAGATATGTGCAATGGAATAACAAAAAACTCTTTATCGCTATGTGTACATGCACCTTAGGATCTAAGTTTTACTAATTATAGCAACCTACTTTCAAAATCAACTAAAGAAAGGCAAGAACACTAACCTATTGATCTTTTGATTAAGACCATGTGATTGATAACTCTTGCAAATGATGGAGTAACCAAAAGAGAAACCCTCTAAAGTAGTTAAACCCAAGACTGCAATAAGCAAAACAAGGAAACTGTTAGAAGGGATAAGTCGAAAATTCAACAACCCTATAGAGGGTTATAATTTTCGATCCCATAAAGATATAGGAGAGAGGGAGAATGAAATTAATTATGGGTTTTATAGGTTATTAAAATACATATGAAGCAAAAATCTTAACCATTAAGTTCACATGCAACCTATAAAAGGATCTATGTTTTCTCTAATTGATAGCAATAAAGTATTAACATCAAGAACCCTAATCGTAACAAACTTAAATCGAAATATACATAGGAATAGGGTTACATACCTTTGATTTGTTGTAGCAAAAAAAACACTTCAACCCCTTGTGTTTGTTGGTCTTGGAAAGCTAGCACCAAATGGATGACGTCTCTAATGGCTCACACCCAAAACTAGAAACTCTCGAATGAAGAGAAAGGAGGAGATATGAAGGAAATTTTGTTCATATGTGTATATGTAATGTCCTGAACAAAATTTACAAGCAAAGGGGTCTTATTTATAGTTTAGGTAACTTGCAGGCAAAGCAAGATTTGAATTGATTAAATAATAGATTTAATTCTAATTTAAATCTTTTCTTTATCTACTACCAGGAGGCTTCTTTTGTTCAACTATTGAACAATTACATTTCACCCCTTGCACCTTTAATTAATTCCAATTAATCCCGAATTAATTCCAGATTAATTTTGATTAATAATTAATCAATTCTAATTGATTTCACATTAATTTATTAACCATATAAACTAACAAATAAATTATTTTTTAGGTCATAAGTTGTGGTTTATAATTTACTTTTCATAAGCTATTAGAGTTCTCATTCTAGGACCGAAAACACCATGTTTTGCTGTTATTTGGACCAAAATCACATGTGATTTTGGTTAGGATTAATATTGTTTTGTTTAGCTTTTGGGCTTGGGCTTTGTTATTATGTATATGTATAAATAATGTTATTTAGGCCTTGTAAAGTGTGTCGGACGTTCAAGGGGGCTGCCATATACTAAGGAAGAGATCTAGAGAGAAACAGAGAGAAAATAGCGTGTAATCGGAATCTTGTGTACTAGACGATTAATCAATATATCGTGTGCATTGAAGATTAATTATCTTGTTCTTATTCATCTTTATCTTGCATTATACACTTTGATTCGTAGGAGAATTCGGGACTTACAAGTGGTATTAGAGCTTGGATCGGTATCAATCGGGTCATTGCAAACAGTTTTTTCTTGGAGTTTCTAGGTGTTTTTTATTTATATTTTATGAATTTTTGGCCATTGTTCTTCGTGTTCTTCACGTTTTTGGAGTTTTGATCGAGTTTGGCATTAAAATTTTGAAAATCCCGTGTTTTTGGCTAGTTTTGGGCATTTTAGGTCAAGATTTGTGAGATCTACGCGACAACCCTCGCATATGGTCAAACCCTAGGTGGCCAGCAACGATCTCGGATCCAACAGTGTTTGCGGTCGGATTCGCGAGATCTCATTCCGAAGTCCTCGGCCTCGCTGGTTTACGGTCCGTTGTTTCCGGTCTACACGGTTCACGGTGCGAAGAACTCGGAACGAAGGATTACGGTTAGTAGCTTCGTTCTTGGATCGCACGATTTTGGTCAAATTGTTCTCGGCTTCGGATTTCAGCACTGTTATCGGATTCGGATCTTCAGCCTTCGCGTTCTCGGCTGGAATTTCAGATTTTCTCATTTTTGACTTATTTTTGGTCCAAAAGCCATATTTTCGATCTAATAATTTTGTTTTCGATCATAAAGCTTTGTTTTTGGTCAAAAAGTCACGTGTTTTGTCAAATACTCTCGGTTTTGGTCAAATACTCTCGTTTTTGGTCTTGAAATTTCATTTTCGACCTAAAGTTTTGATTTTTGATTTTTGACTTTCAAGCTTGACTTTTGACTTTCACTTTTGACCTTTGACTTTCAAATTTGACCTTTGACTTTTAACTTTGACCTTTTAAGTTTGACTTTTCAAGTTTGACTTTTTTAAGTTTGACTTTCAAGTTTGACTTTCAAGTTTGACTTTTAAGTTTAACTTTCAAGTTTGACTTTCGAGGTTTCAAATCAAAGGGCATTTTTCTTGGCTTCATTATCAGATTTATTTTTGGTAATTTTTTTTTTGTGATTAATGAGTTCATCAATCACAAAAGAGGTCAGTAAAACTTCATGCTCTCAGTCCTGTGAAGCTAAAATTGAACATTATCGTGATCAACATGAATTATTAATTAGGGAATTTGAGGACCTTAAATATGAACGATATACTATCAGAAAGGACCAAAACCCCTTGAAAGAAAAATTAGAGGCCAAAACCATGGACTTTAGAAAACTTCAAGAAGATTACAACGTAAAGTGTAAACATTTTGAGTATGCTCAACAAAAGATTGCCAGTCTAACTGCCGAGCTTAACACATTGAAAAATAAGTTTGAAAATGCAGACTTTAATTTTAAAAAGTTTGATGTGTCAAGTTAGAAAGTTGAGTCCATGATGGAAAAACAGTTAAAATTTAAAGATAATCAGAATAAGGGTCTGGGGTATCATAGTGTTCCACCTCCCTTCGATAATAACTTACTCCGACCCTTGAAGCCAATGAGGTAGAGATACATGCTTAGTATGGTCAGCCTTCTGTACCAGCTTCAGTTAAGACTGAACAATCTGGCCCAACTGAGAATATTGAGGTGAATGATACTAATGTTTCTACCTCATGTGCAGAGCAGGTCACAGTGCAAGATGGGCATGAGCAGAACATAAATAACACTTCATCTGCTGAAAATGATTCAAAAACTTGTGATAAGGTGAGTGATTCTAATGCTTCTACTTCATGTGCAGATAAAGAAGCAGTGCAAGATGGGAGTAATCAGAATAAAATCAATTCTGAGTCTGACGAAAATGATTCAAAATCTTGTGATGTCGATACTCCTATTGTTGAAAAACCCAAGCCATAAAATTCTGTTAAACAATCTGTTAAATGTTCTTGTGCTTGTGCTTGTGGATGTCCCTTGAAAAAAAATTCTTTTGGACAAGGACCGAGTCACAATCTCATCTATATGAAAAGACAGACTTGCTTTAACTATGGGACTCTCGGGCACATTGCTAGAAATTGCCCATATCGTGTATATGTTCCTTATTATGCATAAGGTTGGCAGAACGTGCTAAGAGGGAGATTCTCCAAAAGAAACCCTTCGAGGTCACGTTCAAACAATGGTGACTGCAATGCTAAGAAGGGCAAGAATGAAACTCCCAAGGACAAGAAGGGAATGATTGACAAGATGCCAAATTCAAGAGATGATTATGTTAGACCAAGATCGGTTAGGTCGAAGTCATATCGGCGATCGGTTTCAAGTTCTAAAGCGAGTGATAAGGCATCCATCTGATCAAACAAGAAATGGGTCAAAACCGACTACAGATGGGTACCAAAGGTTCATACTCCCAAATCATCTAATGATTCTAACATTTCTTCATCTTCTGTGTCTGATAAACAGGATATGGCATGGGAGACAATACCTTGTGTAGATAATAATGGTCAACCTAGCTTCAAAATGGATTGGGTTCCAAAAGCTAACTAATCCCGCACTCTATGTCAGAGCAGCTATGGAGGAATATCATCAGACTTCGGTTTGTTGATAGTGGATGTTCCAGGCACATGATAGGAGACATCACTCAATTACATTACATTCAGAACTTTAATTGAGAGCATGTATCCTTTGTGGGAAGGAAGAAATAAGAGGATCACAAATGGGGATCGTGTTTATAGGCATGTTGAATATCTTAACTTCGTTTTGTAGTTGAAACACAACTGAGGCTAAACATGTTGTTGCATCTGCGTGTTGTTCTCAGATCATCTGGATGCAACTTCAATTGTATTACGGTTTGAGTTTTCTTCTCGATACTTTTAAGTTTTTCATAAAATGATTCATTTTGAAGACAAGTTTTTTTTTTATTTGCTAATTTATTTTGTTTCCTTTCTTCCCCATGCACAAATTAAGGGGGAGAAATCAAAATAAAAAAATTATAAACTTAAAAAAATACAAAATATCTTTTTTTTCGTAAGTATTTTTGGGAAGTGATATGAAGTTTAGTGCTAAAGGGCAATATGAAATGCGTGTAATGCACTGAAGCTGAATTGTTTAGACTATGTATTCAATGTGCTGGTAGGCACGAAGGATGCAAAATTAAAGGACTATACACAACTGACAATGAAAGGACTAGACAATGTTAACTCATCTGGACTTAGATAGTTTCATTTGGACTGACCATAGGACGCTTGGATAGATTGAGCAGTGAGATAAACAAGGGAGCCTATGAGATACATTAAAGTTACTTATCATCTAGAACTGTGGCTTAACACTTTCTCAATGTACGAATTTATTTCCTTAATTCTGGTACTGATAGGGTGACTGGGGGTTCTGATAAAGTATGTCTGTAGGAAATTATTTTCTTGTTTTCTATCTGTCAGTCATATGTCTCCTCCTCTGTGTGATTGGAAGATCCGACCTGGAATGCAACATATGCAACTCTATCTCTATGCATCTTCTTATCTATGCAATTCTTTCTATTTGTTAGTCATATGTTGTCTCCTCTACGTGATTGGAATACATCCGACCTGGAACACAGCATATGCAACATTCTACCTCTCAACCCCTCTATCTGTGTTAGTCATATGTTATCCCCTCTGCGTGATTGGAAGAAATCCGACATGGGGCACAACATATGCTTTTCTATATCCATATTCTCTCTCAAATAATTGAGCACTCACCTAAAGTAAAGAGTTCTTTGGAATTCCTTGATTGCTAGGGTATATCGGGAAGTGGGGAACACGTTCCAGTGCATCTAAAATTGAACCACAAAAAAGGTTGTCTATAGATCTTGCTGCTGAATTTAAGTGGACAATAATATCATTGATCATCATCAGCAAAATGGTCTATTTAGGAATAAGATCATCAGGACTTGTCACTTATGATCTGTCCAACTTGTCAATATTCTTTGTCTTTAAGTGGATCACAATATTGGTGATTGACCAGAGCTAAACATGCAGGTGTGTGCTAATAAATGATATTGAATTGCTTGACAACTTTGATCCCAAAAGTTTCTGTTTTGTACATTTTGTATCTTGTTTTTATTAAATTTGTTCATATTTTTCCTCTATGCACAAGTTTAGGGGGGAATTAAAAAAAAAACAAAAATCATAAAATTTTAAAAAACTCAAAAATATGTTTATTTCTTTTTCAGAAAAATAAAAAAATTCAAAAACAATATTTTATTTTTATTTTGAGTGTATTTTTAATTTTATTTTTATTTCTTAGTTATTTCTATTGTGTGCTAAGTTTATTTTTACTTTTATTTTTTATCTCAAAGTTTCGTTTGTCTTAAAAGCGAATTCAAAAAGAAGAATAGACTCAAGGAGACTATATCAGAATTTTCTAAGCAAGGAGAAGAATCTTAGAAAGGAGTTGATCGTCATTACATTTCACTCTATTTTCACAAGGAATTGAAGGATTGAAACTGTACAAATTGTCAGTCACACAGTATCTTTCAAAGAACTGTCATATTTAAGGAATTAAAAGTCTGAAACTGTACAAATGTCATGGCACCAGGGCGATGCACCTCGCAAGGCACGATTATCGTTGAATGTATCGCCAAGGTCCAAGTTAACTTGTTAAAATTAAAAACTTCATTGAGGTCTATGATCTATGAGATGTTGGGACTAACATAAAAAATAGCCATGAGTAGTTCTCAAATACTTAACACATTGCAGTGTGTTCCTTAGTGTTCACACAGATACTGCGAGTAGTCTCCTTCTGAGCAAAGGTTGGGTCCTTGAACAACTGTGGTGAGAAGGATCTTTATGATTTTGTGATCCACAGGGAATTTTTAGTCATGATTACTTTTCAAGGCGCAACGACGATCATTAAAGAATTCTCATTCGAAGGAACGAGAAGTGAAGATTATTTTTCAACATTTAAGTTTTCAACCCCAGAAGCAAGGTGAAGTTGTATTTGAAGTTATGTGATAGATTGCATTGAAGCCTCCTCAATCAATTTGCTGCTATCTATGAACTTGTTGAAGTGATCCAGAAGAATCGGTCTCTCTGTTATTTTCTCTGAGCTGTTTCAAAGCTGACAATGTTGATTTTCAATAACTTTTACAAGAAGCCTCTACACCCAATGTGTGTTCAAAGTCAAATTCTTAGAAGGAATTCCAATTACTAAAGATGAAGTTATTCATGAAGAAAATTCATATGTCCATCTTGAAGTTGTGAAGAAATCAAAGATTAGAGCTGAAAGCCAAAGATCAAGGAAGACTGAAAAGAAAAGAAAGATATAAACCAAGGGGGAGATTGTTATGTCATAAATTGTAGGCTGGCAAATATGTATCATAGAGAACCAACCAACACGTTACCAACCGAACCAATTGAATTGGTAGCCAACATGTTTGGTAGCCAATACGTTTGGTCAGCATTACCATACCAATTAAGTAACCTTGGTACGGTAACGGTATAAAATTTTGAATACCACGGTTGTACCGTACCAACCAATTCATATATATATATATATATATATATATATATATATATACCAATTAATACATATGAAGAAATATTAATTATCACATTTTTATGTTTCAATTAAGAGCAGCAAGTCTGACATTACGTATACATTACTCGATTAATTGTATATTACTCAAAAAAAGAAAACAAAAAACAATTAACTAATCATTTCTTAGACTAGTATATATTTTTTTGTTAATTCTTTATATATAATGTTTACAATTAAGACGGTGAGACAGCGGTATAGTTAATATATAACAACGTCATAGTTGAATACATTTACTTTGTATTGTGCATGATAGTTATTTTATTTTATATGTATATAAAAGGTACTAAACGTCAATGACAATTTTTTTTGTTTAATTTGTTTCCGATTATGGAAAATTTTCTAACCGTTGGGTTGGATGATGATTACAATGTGAAGCCTAATATAGTTAATCATGTGTCAAACTCTTCAAATATAAAAATAGTTAAAGCATTTGGTATATACCAGTACCAATATGTACCAACCAAATTTTTGGTAGCCAAATAAACTGGTACCAAGTATAGTTGGTACGGTACTGGTAGTTAAATTCTCCTACCAACTATAGTTGGTACGGTACGCGGTTTGAAGAAAAAAAGTCGGTACCGTACCAATTCCACCCCTAATAAATTGTGGTTTATACTTTTCTTTGCATAAGCTATTAGAGTACTCAGTTTAGGACCGAAAACACCATGTTATGGTGTTGTTTGCACCAAAATCACATGTGATTTTGGTTAGGCTTTATATTGTTTTGTTTGGGTTTTGGGATTGGGCTTTGTTATTAGGTCTAGGTGTAAATAGTGTTATTTAGGCCTTGTAAAGAGTGAGGGACGTTCTTGGGGGCTGCCATATGCCAAGGACGTGATTTGGAGAGATCTAGAGAGAAAACAGTGCGTAATCGAAATCTTATGTACCAAACGATTAATCAATATATCGTGTGCATTGAAAATTAATTATCTTGTTCTTATTTATCTTTATCTTGAATTATACACTTTGATTGGGATTCCGCACCATCAAAGTGAATATGATTGATTCGTAGGAGAATTCGGGACTTACATACTCGACGAGTTGGAGCTCCCCAACTCGCCGAGTCCAAGCACAAAACCCTAAAATTAGATAAATTAAATGATACCTTGGACAGGTGTTACAAATCTCCCCCAATTGAACTAGAATTCGTCCTCGAAGTCTGCTGACGCGAACAAGTCCGAATAATGATATCGCATATCCTCCTCCGGTTCCCATGTCCATTCGGAGCCCCTTCGGTGCTACCATTGCACCTTTACTAGCTTCGCTTCCTTATTCTGAAGAACTTTGTTCTTCCTATCCAAAATTGCAACGGGCCTCTCAATGTAGTTCAAGCTCTCGTCCACCTGAATGTCGTCTAGTGAAACGACCGTAGCCTCGCCGGTGACACACTTCTGAAGCTGTGACACCTGGAAGGTGTTGTGTATTTGGCTAAGCTCGTCTGGCAGATCCAAGTGGTAAGCCACCTTGCCTACCCAGGCCGGAATCCTGAACGGGCCAATATATCGTGGCCCCAACTTGCCTCTCTTACGAAACCTGATGACCCCCTTCCGTGGTGACACCTTTACTAACACAAAGTCCCCCGCTTGGAACTCAAGATCCGATCTACGCCGGTCAGCATAGCTTTTCTAACGGCTCTATGCGACTCGTAGCTTGTCACGCACCTGCTGAATCAACTCAGTAGTCTTGAGCACCACTTTGGTGCTCCACATGACCCGGTTCCTTACCCCACCCTAACAAACCGGGGTCCTACATCTCTTACCATACAACATCTCAAACGAAGGTCGATCGATACTGGCATGGAAACTATTGTTGTATGAAAACGCTGCCAATGGGAGGTACGTATCCCAACTACCTCCAAAATCCAAAACGCATGCCCGAAGCATATCCTCGAGCGTCTGGATCGTCTTCTTGCTTTGGCTATCTGTCTCGAGTGGTATGTTGTGCTGAAATGTAATTGAGTACCCAATTCCACATGGAAATTCTTCCAGAATCTAGATGTAAATTGAACATCTCTATCAGAGACTATTCACACCGGTACCCCGTGTCTAGCCACCACCTATCGTACATAAATATCCGCCAATTTCTCAGCGGAGATGTTCTCGGAGATTGGAATAAAGTGGGCACTCTTCGTCAACCGGTCCATAGTCACCCATATGACATCCACACCTCTCGTTGTCCTTGGTAACTTCGTGATGAAGTCCATGGTGACCTCCTACCACTTCCACATAGGAATGGGTAACTGCTGAACCTTACCATACGACCGTTGGTGTTCGGCCTTGACCTTCTGGCAGGTCAAGCACCGCTCTACAAACCAGGCGATCTCCCACTTCATGCAGGGCCACCAATAACCCAGTCTCAAGCCCCTATACATTTTTGTAGCTCCCAGATGTATAGAGAACTTGGAATTTTGTGCCACTTCCAATATCTTCTGTCTCACTCCCCCGGTGACCGGTACCCAGACCCGGCCACACTGTGTCAAGAGCCCCCGACTATCCCGGACAAACAAGGGAAATTGCCCCCGAATACGCTCAATCTTCCAGTTGTATTTCTTCAAACCCTCCACTTAAGCCTTCTTAATCATGTCTAGCAGTGGAGAGACCACAATCATCCTCAGACAAACGTTCCCAATCGGAGAACCCGCCGTCTTGTGGCACAAAGCATCGGCCACCACGTTGGGCTTCCACAGGTGGTATAAGATCTCACAGTCATAATCTTTCAGCACATCCAACCACCTCTTCTATTGCATGTTAAGGTTCTACTGATCCATCAAATGCTTTAAACTCTTATGATCAGTATAAATAGTGCACCACACTCCATACAAGTAGTGCCTCAAAATATTGAGGGCAAATACCACTGCCCCCAATTCCAGGTCTTGAGTGGGGTAGTTCACCTCGTAAGGCTTCAACTTCCTCGAAGCGTACGTGATCACATTGTAACAGCCCGAAATCTCAGGTATTATTAAATTATGTTTTTAGGGTAATTTAAGAGGGGACTCGGCGAGTTGGAGCCTAGACTCGCCGAGTAGGATCGCAGACTTGGTCGCGGGATCGCGGCTGGACTCGACGAGTCCAGATATGGACTCGGCGAGTCGACGCTGTTCAGCGGAAACCCTAACCGTTTGGTTTTGGAACGTATTTAAGGCACTTATAGGTCGTCATTGTTCGTCTTTAGTCGACTGAGAAGAACCCTAAACGGCTGTGGGCTTCTAGAGCAAGATTGAAGGGTATTAGGGCTTTTGAAGAAATTGTTGTGCAAGGAGGGGAAGAGTTTTGGCCAAAGGAACAGCAAGGGATTCGAGTTCTGCGGTTTGGGGACACAGAGAGTGCGTTATTCAGGTAATATCTCGGATTCTTTCTGTATTGTTGATGTGTGCATGGATTTAGGGTTTATGGAACCCATTTGGTGATTAGACGAATTAATACATTGTTACCCAAACGACTATAACCCTGTATTAGGACCTTTAGAGGTCCAGAAGGTCCCATGCTTGTGTATTTCGAGACAAAACTTATCTCAGGAAGCAGTTTGATCGACTGCATGGCATGGACTCGCCGAGTCCGATGAACAGACTCGACGAGTAGCTTGGAGATTGACTGGAACTCGTCGAGCTGTTCTTCAGACTCGGCGAGTGGAGTCGGGGTGGCCCCGCGATTCTTCCACGAGGATCTCGTCGAGCCAAGAGGGATACTCGACGAGTAGAAAGGGAACATCAGGGGAAGTTGGGGAGGACGTCTAGACTCGCCGAGTCGCCATGGCACTCGCCGAGTCCGGTCGAGTTGATCGTTGACCGTTGACCAGAGTTGACCTAAGTCTGTCTTCTTAGGGATAGTCACACTCATAAGATATAAGTGTTAATGGGAGATATGTGTTGTTATAGGGAGATTGTAGCTCGTCGAAGTGTGCACGAGTGATTTCAGGATTTGCTAGCTTTCAACATTCACGAGGTGAGTCTTCTCACTATACTGTACCCGGAAGGGTTTGACTGTGTGACCGGAAGGTCGGATATGATATGTGATATGTATGCTATATGTGGTAAGTTAGTTTTTATATGTGTGCTATGTATGTCATGGGCCGGAAGGCGATTATATTATGGGCCGGAAGGCGATATGTTGACCGGAAGGTCGGCGTGGGTAGGACCAGAAGGTTTACCCAGCAGGGACGGAAGTCCCCTGAGACACATGGACCGGAAGGTCAGGGCCTGGAAGGGCGTATGTGCGTAAGTTGTATACTGGGGAACTCACTAAGCATTTATGCTTACAGTTGTTATGCATGTGTTTCAGGTACTAGCGAGGACCGTGGGAAGGCGCCGGCGTGATCGATACACATTGAAGAATGTTTTTATGATCTTGGGATTTAGACTATTTGTATTGACATAATACTTAAACTATTTATGCCTTGTTTTGGATGGAAATACTTATTTTAAAATGAAAAAAATTGTTTTGAAAATTTGCGTTGTTACAATTGGTATCAGAGCTTTGGTTTGAGGGATTCGGGTGCACCTTCGGGGGTAACTGAACTCAAACCGAGGATTTGAGGAAATTTCTTTTAAATAAAAGCATAAACTTTTGTAAATGGTTTTGTGGTAAGTAAGAAAGAAGCAGTGTGTACGATCAGTCAGCGCCCGAACGGTAAAGATCCCCAAAAATACCTTACAATATTATATGATATGAATTGTTATGCATGCTAGAAGACTAGGTATTCATGATAGGACTAGAGTGGCCTGATTTGTGATGCCTTAGTCTAGGGAAGTTTGCCAATATGAGATGCTTTGTTAGTGTGCGAGTAGATAGTGCATAACAGCAGTAGAGTACTCACTATCCGGGGTTTGGGGAGGAAGATTTGGGATGACTGCTGATGCGGTGTGGTCGGTAGTATTAGGCCCGTACTACCGAAGACACCGGGTCAGTGGGAGGCCCAAGTAAGAATCCCTGGATATCGGAGACTGAGTAGGGTTGTGTTATCGTGTGCGATTATACTCGGTGGAGTCTCTGATAGTTTATGTTGAATTTCAGAGACATCATGGTTAGACCACGCCACGGAGCGAGTTCAAGCGGTGTGAGTGACGAGGAGATTCGTCAGATGATTCACGAGGAGGTAGCGGCGGCGATCCGGGCTGAGATCCCGGAGATGTTTGGGTCTATTAAGACCACCCTGATGGAGACGTTCGATGAGCGGTACGCCGCATTGACTGAGGCTGCAACCGCTGCAGCTACCGCAGCTGTGGCCGCTGCTAGGCCACAGGGGGGTGACTCGTTGCTGTTCCGAGAGTTCAGCAACATGAAGCCACCAGAGTTCGATGGGACGCAGGATCCGATTGCTGCGATGAGGTGGATCGCGGATATAGAGGGGTGCTTCTACACTTGTTCATGCCCGGAGCACCTGAGGGTACGGTTCGCATTGAACCAGCTCCGTCTGGGAGCGAAGGACTGGTGGAAGTTCGTGACGGCGAACTTCACTTTGACAGAGACTACAGCAGTAACATGGGAGGGGTTTACTGCCATGTTCAGAGATGAGTACGTTCCCCCGGTGGAGAGGGAACGATTGGTTCAGGAGTTCTTAACCCTCAAGCAGGGTACTGATTCTGTTGCGGTGATCACGCGGAAGTTTCATGAGAGGGCGATGTTCTGCCCCGAGCTGGTGTCCACTGATCAGGCTCGGATGAGCCGGTACTTGGGAGTGTTGAGAAGGGATATCCGGGAGTTTGTGTCAAACTCCACTTACCATACTTTTGCTGAGCTTCAGGCGAATGCCAGGAAGCGCGAGATCGAGTTGGAGACCCAGGCCAAGGAGGAGGCCGAGTCTCAGCGGGTGGACCGGCGACCGGTTCAGTTCCAGCCGGCAGCCAAGCGGATAAAGTCCGCCGATGCAAGCAAAGGAGGTTCGAAGGGCCGCACTTGCGGAAAGTGCGGCAAGGGTCATGAGGGGGCGTGTCGATCTGGTGCTTGCTACAAGTGTGGCAAGGAGGGGCACATTGCTAGGGAGTGCCCCAAGGGATTTACGGTTTGCTTTCATTGCAACCAGACAGGCCATAGGAAGGCCGAGTGCCCTCAGCTTCTTCAGGGATCTGCACCTGCTGCCGGAGCTGTTGCGACTCGACCGGTGAAGGCCGAGGCCCCGAGGGCTCGGGGAAGAGCCTTTCAGCTGACTGCGGAGGAGGTCCGCGCTGCGCCCGATGTCGTGGCAGGTATGTTGTAATTCATGTATTTATTTTAATGTCGAGATGTTATGCTTATGTTATTATATGCGTAGGTACTTTCCTTGTGAACTCTGTGCCTGCCTTAGTGTTATTTGACTCGGGTGCGAGTAGGTCCTTTGTGTCCTTAGCCTTTAGTCAGCACATCAGCGTTAGTCGCGAGTCGTTGAGTCGACCTTTGAGAGTTTCTATAGCTGACAAGAAAGTGATTTGTGCCACGGAGGTTCTTCGGGGATGCGTGCTAGAGATTTTCGGGGTCGAGTTCTCGATAGACCTGATTCCTATTGCGATGGGTGACGTCTGTGTCATCGTGGGCATGGACTGGTTGAGCCGATTCGGCGCTGTCATCGACTGTGAGCGTCAGCTGGTGACTATACGAGACCATTGTGGGGGAGTTCTTTCGGTGTACGGCGAGGGTACCCGTTCGGGATCTGCTTTTTGTTCGGCCGCTAGGGCGAGGCAGTGTCTACAGCAGGGCTGTAAGGGTTTTGTGGCATATGTGATGGATACGCGGGAGGTTTCTGAGAGACCGAGGTCAGTGGAGGAGGTCCTAGTGGTGCGTGAGTTTCCAGATGTTTTCCCCGAGGAGCTGCCGGGAGTACCTCCTGTGAGACAAGTAGAGTTTGGTATTGACCTGGTTCCGGGGGCCGCGCCTATTGCTAAGGTGCCTTATCGTCTTGCACCTCCAGAGATGCAAGAGTTGTCCTCGCAGCTCCAGGAGTTGCTGGGGAAGGGATTCATTCGGCCGAGCAGTTCGTCGTGGGGAGCACCTATTCTGTTCGTCAAGAAGAAGGATGGTTCACACCGGATGTGCATTGATTACCGGGAGTTGAACAAGTTGACGGTCAAGAACCGTTACCCGTTACCGAGGATCGATGATTTATTCGATCAGTTACAGGGAGCATCGTGGTTTTCCAAGATCGATCTGAGGTCAGGGTACCATCAGGTGAGAGTGCAGGATGAGGATGTCCAGAAGACAGCGTTTAGGACGCGATATGGGCATTATGAGTTTGTGGTGATGCCTTTCGGGCTCACCAATGCTCCGGCTGTGTTCATGGATCTCATGAACAGGGTATGCAGGCCGATGTTGGATCGGTCAGTGATTGTATTTATTGACGACATTCTGGTATATTCGAGATCTAGAGAGCAGCATGAGGAACATTTGAGGGAAGTCCTTGGGGTATTGAGGTCGGAGAAGCTTTATGCAAAGTTCTCCAAATGTGACTTCTGGTTGCGGGAGGTCCAATTTCTAGGACATGTTGTTAATCAGAAGGGGATATTGGTCGATCCGGCCAAGGTTGAGGCAATGATGAGTTGGGAAGTGCCGAAGTCACCCTCTGAGATCAGGAGCTTCCTTGGGTTGGCAGGATATTATCGGAGATTCATTAAGGATTTCTCCAAGATCGCAGTGCCGCTCACCAGATTGACCCGGAAGGGTGTTGCATTCTCATGGGGGCCCGAGCAGCAGACCTCCTTTGAGACACTTCGCCAGAGGTTGTGCGAAGCCCCGGTATTAGCTCTCCCAGAAGGGATGGAAGATTTTGTGGTATATTGCGATGCATCGATTTCGGGACTTGGTGCAGTGTTGATGCAGAGGGGCCATGTGATAGCGTATGCATCGAGGCAGCTGAAGCCTCACGAGACGAGATATCCCACGCATGATTTAGAGTTGGGGGCAGTAGTGTTCGCTCTCAAGATTTGGCGTCACTACCTGTATGGGGTTCGATGTACGATATACACGGACCATAAGAGCTTGAAATATTTGATGGATCAGCCCAACCTAAATATGCGTCAGAGGAGGTGGTTGGATGTGGTCAAGGATTATGATTGTGAGATCCTGTACCACCCAGGCAAGGCTAATGTGGTAGCCGACGCGTTGAGCCGCAGGGCGGAGAGCACTCCATTGCGAGATGTATGCTTGAGACTGACTGTGATGACTCTAGTATTGGATGCTATTCGTGGGGCACAGGCAGAGGCTGTGCGACCAGAAATGCAGAAGAAAGAGTGGGTTGTGGGGTTAATTTCAGAGTTTGTTAAGGATAGTCGAGGGCTTATGACGTTTCAGGGTCGGATTTGGGTACCGTTCGTGGGCGGTACACGTATTACCTTGATGGAAGAGGCTCATAGATCAAAATTCTCGATCCATCCCGGTGCTACGAAGATGTATTTGGATTTGAGGAAGGAGTATTGGTGGCCCTGTATGAAGAGGGACGTCGCATGGTTCGTTGAGAGGTGTTTGACCTGCCGTAGGGTTAAGGCCGAGCACCAGAGACCGCATGGCAAATTATAGCCATTGGAGATTCCCGAGTGGAAGTGGGAACAGATCACTATGGATTTCATCACCAAATTGCCGAGGACTGCCAGGGGAGTTGATGCAATTTGGGTGATTGTGGATAGGTTGACGAAGAGTGCACACTTCCTTGCCATCAGCGAGGGTTCTTCAGCGGAGAAGTTGGCGGAGATATACGTGAGAGAAGTGGTATCTCGGCATGGAGTGCCGATCTCGATTGTTTCAGACCGTGATGTGCGCTTCACTTCCAGGTTCTGGAAGAAATTTCATGAGGAGCTGGGTACCAAATTGCATTTTAGTACCGCATACCATCCCCAGACAGACGGTCAGAGCGAGCGGACGATTCAGACGCTGGAGGACATGCTTCGAGCGTGTGTGTGTTAGACTTCGGGGGTAGCTGGGATGCATATTTACCCTTAGCAGAGTTTTCCTACAACAACAGCCATCATTCGAGCATTGGTATGCCACCTTTTGAGCTGTTGTATGGTAGGAGGTGTCGGACCCCCATTTGCTGGGGAGAGGTGGGACAGAGAGTGATGGGCAGCACGGAGATCGTGCTTCAGACGACAGAGCAGATTCAGCAAGTTAGACAGAGGTTATTGACCGCCCAGAGCCGACAGAAGAGTTATGCAGACAGGCGCCGATCCGAGCTTGAGTTTCAAGTCGGCGACTTCGTTCTCCTGAAGGTCTCTCCTTGGAAAGGAGTGATTCAATTCAGGAAGAGAGGCAAGTTGGGGCCCCGGTATATTGGGCCATTTCGGGTGATTGCAAGGATAGGCCGGGTAGCCTATCGGTTGGAGTTGCCAGCGGAGTTGGGACAGATCCACGACACCTTTCATGTGTCGCAATTGAGGAAGTGCATAGTCGATGAGTCGGCATTGGTTCCATTAGAGGATATTCGGGTGGATGCGAGCCTGAATTATGCTGAGAGACCAGTGGCCATCAGGGATCGGAAGATCAAGGTTCTGAGGAACAAGGAGGTACCTCTGGTGTTGGTCCAGTGGCAACACCGGAAAGGTTCGGAAATGACTTGGGAGCCGGAACGTGAGATGCGAGAGCAGCATCCGGAACTATTTGCAGAGTGAGACTTCGAGGGCGAAGTCTAATCCTAGTGGGGGAGAGTTGTAACAGCCCGAAATCTCAGGTATTATTAAATTATGTTTTTAGGGTAATTTAAGAGGGGACTCGGCGAGTTGGAGCCTAGACTCGCCGAGTAGGATCGCAGACTTGGTCGCGGGATCGCGGCTGGACTCGACGAGTCCAGATATGGACTCGGCGAGTCGACGCTGTTCAGCGGAAACCATAACCGTTTGGTTTTGGAACGTATATAAGGCACTTATAGGCCGTCATTGTTCGTCTTTAGTCGACTGAGAAGAACCCTAAACGGCTGTGGGCATCTAGAGCAAGATTGAAGGGTATTAGGGCTTTTGAAGAAATTGTTGTTCAAGGAGGGGAAGAGTTTTGGCCAAAGGAACAGCAAGGGATTCGAGTTCTGCGGTTTGGGGACACAGAGAGTGCGTTATTCAGGTAATATCTCGGATTCTTTCTGTATTGTTGATGTGTGCATGGATTTAGGGTTTATGGAACCCATTTGGTGATTAGACGAATTAATACATTGTTACCCAAACGACTATAACCCTGTATTAGGACCTTTAGAGGTCCAGAAGGTCCCATGCTTGTGTATTTCGAGACAAAACTTATCTCAGGAAGCAGTTTGATCGACTGCATGGCATGGACTCGCCGAGTCCGATGAACAGACTCGACGAGTAGCTTGGAGATTGACTGGAACTCGTCGAGCTGTTCTTCAGACTCGGCGAGTGGAGTCGGGGTGGCCCCGCGATTCTTCCACGAGGATCTCGTCGAGCCAAGAGGGATACTCGACGAGTAGAAAGGGAACATCAGGGGAAGTTGGGGAGGACGTCTAGACTCGCCGAGTCGCCATGGCACTCGCCGAGTCCGGTCGAGTTGATCGTTGACCGTTGACCAGAGTTGACCTAAGTCTGTCTTCTTAGGGATAGTCACACTCATAAGATATAAGTGTTAATGGGAGATATGTGTTGTTATAGGGAGATTGTAGCTCGTCGAAGTGTGCACGAGTGATTTCAGGATTTGCTAGCTTTCAGCATTCACGAGGTGAGTCTTCTCACTATACTGTACCCGGAAGGGTTTGACTGTGTGACCGGAAGGTCGGATATGATATGTGATATGTATGCTATATGTGGTAAGTTAGTTGTTATATGTGTGCTATGTATGTCATGGGCCGGAAGGCGATTATATTATGGGCCGGAAGGCGATATGTTGACCGGAAGGTCGGCGTGGGTAGGACCGGAAGGTTTACCCAGCAGGGACGGAAGTCCCCTGAGACACATGGACCGGAAGGTCAGGGCCTGGAAGGGCGTATGTGCGTAAGTTGTATACTGGGGAACTCACTAAGCATTTATGCTTACAGTTGTTATGCATGTGTTTCAGGTACTAGCGAGGACCGTGGGAAGGCGCCGGCGTGATCGATACACATTGAAGAATGTTTTTATGATCTTGGGATTTAGACTATTTGTATTGACATAATACTTAAACTATTTATGCCTTGTTTTGGATGGAAATACTTATTTTAAAATGAAAAAAATTGTTTTGAAAATTTGTGTTGTTACACACATGCCCTCTCAGCATCAGGTTCGCACCTAACCCTGAGATCGATGCATCACAGTACACTACCAAATCATCCATCCCCTCAGGTAGTACTAGAATCGAAGCCTCACATAACCTCTGTCTCAGGGTCTCAAAAGCCAACTGTTGATATGTGCCCCCATCGAAAAGTCACATTCTTCTTGGTCAAGTGGGTCAAAGGCACGACGATCTTGGAGAAATCCTGGATGAATCTCCGGTAGTACCCAGCTAAACCCAAGAAGCTATGAATATCAGATGCGTTCTTCGGTACTTCCGACCGCATCATAGCCTTAACCTTGGCTGGATCAACCGAAATGCCCTCCTGGTTGATGATGTGCCCCAAAAATTTCACCTTACACAGCCAAAAATCACACTTTGAGAACTTGGAATAAAGCCTTTCTATTCTCCGTGTCTCTAATACCTCCCTCAGATGCTGCTCATGTTGCTCCTTGGTCTTAGAATAAACCGGGATATCATCAATAAAAACGATCACCGAACGATCCAACATCGTTCTACACACTCTGTTCATGAGATCTATAAATGTTGTTGGGGCATTGGTGAGCCCAAATGGAATCACCACAAACTCGTAGTGCCCATATTGAGTCCTGGAAGTCGTCTTTGGTATATCCTCATTTGATGGTATCCTGACCGAAGATAAATCTTGGAAAACCACGACGCACCCTGTGGCTGATCGAATAAATCGTCGATCCTCGGTAGCGGATAACTGTTTTTCACCATTAGTTTGTTTAGCTCTCGATAATCAATACACATCCTGTATGACCCATCCTTCGTTTTTACGAACTGGATCGGAGCTCCCGACGGGGAACTGCTTGGATGGATAAATCCCAATCTAGCAGTTCCTGAAGCTGCGTAGATAGCTCATGCATCTCGGGCGGAGCTAGCCGGTACGGTGCCTTGGCTATCGGAGTGGAACCTGGTACCAAATCAATGTGAAACTCCACCTGCCTCTACGGAGGCACTCCAGGTAACTCGTCGGGAAAGACATCCCGAAACTCTTATACAACCGGTGCACTGTCCAAATTCCTCGGGGTCTCAACCCTCGTATCCGAGATATATGCCAAAAATCATGTACAACCCTGTTGCATAAATCTCCTAGCCCTCGCAGCTGAACCGAGGATCGGCCCCCGCGAGGCCCTCTCTCCATGAATAACCAGTTCTCTTACACTTGGGGTTCGAACCCTCACCAACTGGCGCTCGCAATCTATCATGGCCTCGTTGGCTCCTAACCAGTCCATCCCGATGATCACCTTCAGCCCTCGCAACAACATCAGGACTAGATCAACACGAAACCTCTCCCCAAGCACAATCAGGACACAGTCCCAATACACCCTCGCAGCACTCACTGTGCGGTCATCCGCAATCTCGACCTCAAGCGGGGAATCCAGAGTCCTTGGCGCATCCCGAAACTTCTTGCTAAGCGCAAGAGATACAAACGATCGGGTAGCTCTCGAATCAAACAAAATATGGGCAGACATACCATTGACCAAAAAGATCCCTATACATTATCACCATATACACATAAGCAATGCAATAAGTATAGAGTAGGAAGATATAATACGTACTAGCCACAACGTCTGGTGCTGCCCGAGCCTCCTCGGTGGTCAACTGAAACGCGCGGCTCTTCACCGCTGGAGCATCTTCCTTAGCAGGGAGGTCATCGGTAATCCTCATCATGACGGGCGCAGGCGCCGCCACTGCTCCTCCCCTCCCTGCAACCTCAGACAATCGGCATGTTTGTGGCCGATCTGGTTACAGTGAAAACAAATCAAGCCCTTATTGGGGAAATCCCTACTCAGGTGACCCGGCTGGCCACATGCATAACATCCTGAGCCCACTATACAACAAGCCCCACTATGAGGTTTACCTCACTTGGCACCCTGGCCACGACCCTGCTGGCCCCCACCAGAGGAATCCAAGGTCTTAGGATTTTTAGCCTGACCTACTACTGTCTGTGCCTGCTCAGGCTTCCTCTTGGTGCGGAAGTTGTAACGCCTGTGTTTCCGGGCTTGCCGTTTTTAGCAATATAATAGTCTAGGTTAACCTTTGTAACCCGTTTTGAAATAATAAGAATGTATTATTTGAGTATTATGTATTTTGTGCTTAATTGCTTAATTATGTGGTATGATTAATTAAGAATAAAAAAAATAAGCGTCAAAATTTAAGTGTAAAATAAACTTAATATCCTTGGTTAATGTTGTAGTAGTCGAAACGAGGTTTCCGAATATATATAGAACGCCCAAATCTGACTTCGTATGAGGAAGTTATGATTTATCGAAGTTCCGGCTTAGCGGTATACAGCCTGAAATACTCGAATTGAGATCGAGCGGTTGTTAGCCGAAGCAATCTAAATGAGAATCAAAGATCTCGTTGTTGGTATCGAAGCGATAAAAATTTAGGCGAGAACGGACGTCAAACGAAGAAGTTATGAATTTATAACGAAAGTTTCTGTCGCGGCCTATTAAATATAATTAATAAAAATAAAGTCAAAATTAGCCGATGGAGTCTAAACGAAAGTCGTAGAGCATGGTCTCACCTTTCCGTGGATATAAAGAACGTCGAAAACGGAGTTCGTATGAAGAAGTTATGAATTTCCGAAGTTTATTAATCATTTTGTATTTAAATTTAAATCAAAATTCGGAAGCATTATCCGAAGGAGTCACCGATCTGATCCGAGGTACGCCCCGCGTACTCCGAGGGATGTCGACACTCGCACTCAAGCACTTCGGATACGTAAGCAATGACGTTTTGGGCAGTACGCCCCGCGTAACGCAGTACGCCCCGCGTACTCCGAGGCTCCAGCCTCTATAAAAGGGGATCCGAAGGCAGCCATAATTCTTGTTCATTTTCTTCTCTTCTCTCTAGTCTTTTGCATCGTTTTTCGTGCCGAAGCTACCCCGAAGTCCCGGTATCATACTCTAGCCCCGAGGCAAGTCCCGAGATCCCGAAGATCCCGAGAAGCGCGGTTCCCGAGTCGAAGCTCTGCCCGCGAGAAGTTCGATTTTCGAGGAGATCTTCCAGATCTGCTGTGGATTACTACTTCTATAAGCCGTAGTGCTGTCGGATCGTCTTCTGATCAAGTGAGTGTGTAGTTATTTCTTCTAATACAATAATACGAAGTATTTTATATAAAAATACGTGCTATGTGTATATATTTGGTTGTGTTATGCGTGAATGAGTATTCACTCTCTTCTATCTTATAGATCTGCTTATTTCTTTATGAGATATGTGTTATGTGTGTGTGTGCCTCATCTGTTATGTGATATATGTGTTGATTAAAGCATGCTATACAGGTTTTCTTTAAACTACGTATGAAAATATATATTTTATCTACTAATATGTTGGGTAGAACATGGGTAGATAGTTGGTGTGTAATAAACAGATGAGAGGCCTCGATGTTGTTGTTGTTGTTGATCTAGTTATTCAGCGGAGTATGGATAACGACCACGGACTCTTTCTAGACAGTCCAGTGGAACGCTAGCAGGTTCATAACCTGTAGGTGTTGTGAACGATGTGTTCACCGGTGTACTCTATCCCCCTCATGGTTGCCTTTAGGATATCTATTGTTGAGGAAACCCCTTCGCAGTGATGTCCGTCCCGATGAAAATCCTAGATTAGGTCCCTTGAGATAGTTGTTTTAGGGACGTAAAGTGAGGATAACGGGAATGGGTAATCGGGATAGTGTTTGGTTGGTGAAATTAAATATAACTTATTTATTGTGGGTTGAAAACCCTATATGCTCACCAGGCTCCCAAGCCTGACCCACTCAGTTTTATTTGTATTACAGGAAGTGGCACAAGGGCGTAAGATGGATGGATCATCTTGTTGTTTTGTTTACAAGTCTGTATATGTATATATTTGTTGAATGACTTGTAATGTATATCGTTTATGCTTTATGGTCTGTATCGGAACATGACATCCCGAGTTTTGATTATATAATGAAATGCATCTCTTGATGAAATGCTTTGATAAATATTATTTTATCATGTTTTGTTTTGGGAACAAATTCCGCAACTCTTTCAAATCAAAAGGATTTACTCTGAAATTATTTAAAAGCATAAATGAAAATCGGTCTTTTCTGGCCGAGATTTTGGGGATGTCACAGTTGGTATCAGAGCATTAGTTTAAGCGAACTAGGAATTTGTAGGATTTCTAGACTTAAACTTAGAATGCTAAATGGAATGATGAGATGTGTGTCTGTTGGATTTTAGACACGAGCACTAGTTTATTTTAGGAAAGTTGCCTAAAATGCTTTTATGTGCTAAATGTTATATGTTGCCATATATGATATTATTTGTTCGGATCTACGGTCTGTTGCCGACCGGATCTGAAGGTTTATGTGTTTAGGATTCTAAACGTATGTATACGATATTAGAACTAGCATGTAATCGTTTGGAGTAATAAGGTGAAATTATTCGGTGTGTAGATCAAAATGGTGAGAACGAGGAGTGGCGTTGGAAACGCGGATGAAAACAGGAATCAACCGCCAGTGATTGAGCAGATACCTGTTGTAGCAGCAGCACCAGAACCAATAACAATGGTTGCGGTGCAAGCCATGATTCGGGCTATGCTAGCCGAACAAAGGGAGGAGATGCGACAAATGTTGCATAATAATAGGGATGAACCTATCATACCTATTGAGGAACCGGAATTGATTCCTGAGCAATCAGAGGAAGGGAACAATAGTCGCATGGTGAGTCAAGTTGGGACTCAAGAGGAACGAAGGAACGATCCAGAAAGGAGAAACAACAAGGATGGGCGTATGTACAAGAATTTCTTGGGCGCCAAACCGCCAAGTCTTTCTGGGAGCCCAAAGCCTGTTGAGATAATGGATTGGATCTCCGAAATGGAGATGGTATTTGAAAGTTGCGACTGTAGCAACAAACAGAAGACCATATTTGCGGTTAGACAACTGAAGACTGGAGTCTTGAGTTGGTGGAAGTTGTTGGCAGATACTATGCCACGAGGAGAAGCCCTGAAAATGTCATGGGAGGAGTTCTTGGAACAGTTAAGGGTGCAGTATTGTTCGGAGATAGATCTGATTGATCTGAACAATGAGTTCCAAAACTTGAAGAAAGGGAAGATGAGCATAGATGACTATGCTACTGCATTTACTGAGAAGATGAAGTTGTTTCCGTACCTAGTGCCGACGGAACTCTCCAAGATTGAGAGGTTTGCTAACGGACTGCATGCTGACTTTGGTCCGACAGTCAAAATGGCAACCACTCTGAAAACGGCTGTTCGTGCAGCTAAGAATGTGGAGGCCCAGCAGAAGGAAAAGGGTCTGGAAAGAATAGATGTTGGTGAGAAGAGGAAGTTCAATGGAACTTCAGGGTCCAACAAGAAAAACAAGTTCTCGAAGTCTGGTTCGAGGGGAGGTGGAGGTGAAGTGAAATGGTGCGACAAATGTAAGAAGAAGCATCATGGAAGATGTGAGGTGGCGAACACATGCTACAAGTGTGGAAAGCCAGGGCACTATGCCAATGAGTGTACCCTCACAAAGAAAGTTTGCTATGGTTGTGGTGAGGAGGGTCATATGTCGAGAGACTGCCCGAAGAAGAAGGAGGCAGCTAGACCCAACATTCCGCCAAAGCCAAAGGCGAGAGCATTCCAGATGACACTGGAAGCTGCTAAAGATGAAGCTGATGTCGCTTCAGGTACCTTTCTCGTTAACGAATTGCCTGCCCAAATTTTATTTGATTCTGGAGCCAACTACTCCTTTATATCGCATGAATTTGGTAGAAAGCTAGCTTTGCCTGTTGATAGACTAGTTAATGCCTTATTAGTCGAAGTTGCTAGTGGCAAGTTTGTACCTGTTAGCTATCGCATGAAAAACATCTTAATTGATCTGAATGGGAATAAGTTCCACGAGGAATTATTGCCTATCGAACTTAATGGTTTCGACATCGTATTGGGAATGGATTGGCTAAGCGCCAACGACGCCGAAATTTTATGCAAGAAGAAAATAGTCAAAGTAAACCCGCCTGGGAAAGATTCGTTTATGGTGTATGGAGATAAACGCAGAGTGAATTCTGGAATCATTTCATTGATGAAAGCCAGAAAATGTTTGACCAAGGGGTGTACATCGTTTTTAGCATTCGTGATTGATGCTAAGAAGGAAAAGAAGGTGATGCAGAATATTCCAGTGGTGTGTGATTATCCGGAAGTATTTCCCGAAGATCTTCCTGGATTACCGCCTGATCGACAAGTGGAATTTCGTATTGACTTGTTGCCAGGAACAACGCCAATTGCGAAAGCACCTTATCGATTAGCACCGACGGAGATGAAGGAACTAATGATGCAACTTCAGGAGTTATTGGACAACGGTTTCATTAGACCTAGTTCATCGCCCTGGGGAGCTCCGGTGTTATTTGTAAAGAAGAAAGATGGAAGTATGAGAATGTGCATCGATTACAGAGAGCTGAACAAGGCAACAATAAAGAATAGATATCCGTTGCCGAGGATTGATGACCTGTTTGATCAATTGCAAGGTTCGAGCTATTTCTCGAAGATCGATCTTAGGTCAGGATATCATCAGCTGAAAGTAAGAGAGCAAGATATCGAGAAGACTGCATTCAGAACAAGATATGGACACTACGAGTTCTTGGTTATGTCGTTTGGACTAACCAATGCTCCAGCAGCGTTCATGGATTTGATGAATAGGGTTTGTAACCCGTTCCTTGATAAATCCGTGATAGTGTTCATAGACGACATTCTGATTTACTCGAAAAGCCAGGAGGAGCATGGCAGACACTTGCGAGAAGTGTTAGAAGTCTTGAAGAAGGAGAAGCTATATGCTAAGTTCTCCAAATGTGATTTTTGGATTCGTGAAGTCCAATTCTTGGGTCACGTGGTCAACCAAGAAGGGATAATGGTTGATCCAGCAAAGATTGAAGCTGTGACGAAGTGGGAACAACCGAAAAGTCCCACGGAGATTCGAAGCTTTTTAGGATTAGCCGGATATTACCGAAGGTTTATCCAAGGCTTTTCTTCGATCGTTAGTCCATTGTCAGCTTTGACCCACAAAGGAGCTACTTATGCTTGGGGTGAGAAGCATCAGGAAGCATTTGAGAAGCTAAAGAAGAAGCTATGCGAGGCACCGATACTTTCTCTACCCGATGGAGTTGAAGACTTCGCTGTCTATAGCGATGCGTCTGGTGTTGGTTTGGGTTGTGTTTTGACCCAAAGAGAAAAGGTGATAGCATATGCGTCTCGACAGCTGAAAGAGCATGAAAAGAATTACCCGACTCATGATTTGGAGTTGGCAGCGGTAGTTTTCGCTCTGAAAATATGGAGGCATTACCTCTATGGCACGAAGTGCAAACTTTTCACTGATCATAAGAGTCTCCAATACCTCTTTAATCAGAAAGAATTGAATATGAGGCAACGACGCTGGCTAGAATTACTTAAAGACTACGACTGCGAGATACTTTACCAACCCGGTAAAGCTAATGTTGTTGCTGATGCTCTCAGTCGGAAAGTCAATCTTGAAAGGAAAAGGCCAAGAGCGTTGAGAATTGAAGTTGTCTCGACTATTTTGGAAAGTATAAAGAAAGCTCAGAGCGAAGCTTCTGAGAAGAATGACAGAAAGGAGGAACGTTTGGGCAAAACGTTGGTGTTCAGTGTAAACAGTCATGGACTGAAGGTGTTCCAAGATCGGATTTGGATACCTAAGACAGGAGGAGTCAGAGATCTTCTGATGGAAGAAGCTCACAAAACCATGTACTCGATTCATCCCGGTAGCACTAAAATGTATAGGGACCTGAAACCCTACTACTGGTGGCCGACGATGAAGCTTGATGTTGCAAAGTATGTGGCCGAGTGTGTGACTTGTGCGAGAGTCAAGACACAACATCAGAAACCGTACGGGAGTTTAGAACCTTTGCCTGTGCCTATGGGTAAGTGGGAAGACATTGCTATGGATTTTGTCACTAAACTGCCCAGAACAAAGAATGGTCACGACATGATTTGGGTGGTCGTTGATCGATTCACTAAGAGTGCGCATTTCATAGCGGCCAGGGAGAAATGGTCTATGGAGAAGCTTGCGAATTCTTACGTGAAGGAAATTGTGAGGCTTCACGGTGTTCCGTTAACGATTGTGTCGGATCGTGATAGCCGTTTCACATCGAGGTTTTGGAAAAGTCTACAAGAGGAATTGGGTACCAAGTTGTGTTTAAGTACAGCTTACCATCCGCAGACTGATGGTCAGAGCGAACGAACGATACAAACACTTGAAGATATGCTGAGAGCATGTACTCTAGAATTCCTAGGTAATTGGGATGAACATTTACCGTTGGTAGAATTTTCCTATAATAATAGTTTCCACTCGAGCATTAAGATGGCACCTTACCAAGCTTTGTATGGACAGAAGTGTCGTACGCCGTCTTGTTGGCTTGAGGCTGGGGAAAAGCAGTTTATGGGACCGGAGTTGGTTCATCAAACTGCTGAAAAGTTGAAAATAATTAGGGAAAGAATGTTAGCGGCTCAGGATCGTCAAAAGAGCTATGCTGACAAAAAGCGAAGACCGATGACCTTTGAAGTTGGAGATTCGGTTTTGCTTAAAGTCTCGCCGTGGAAGGGACTTATAAGATTTGGTAAAAGGGGAAAGTTAAGTCCAAGGTTTATTGGACCGTTTAAAGTTCTTCAGAGGATAGGGAACCAAGCTTACAAGCTCGAATTACCCGAAGAACTGAATGGAATTCACAACACTTTTCATGTGTGTTATTTGAGGAAGTTCACGGGAGAAGTTCCCGATATAATTCCAATTTCTGAATTGAGGATTGATGAGAGCAAAAGGTTGATTGAAGAACCAGAGGCAATTGTTGACCGAAAGACTAAGAAGTTGCGACGCAAGATGGTTGGGTTAGTGCTTGTCCGATGGAAACACACGAATGGGCCGAATCTCACCTGGGAGACGGAGAGTGACATGATGGGTCGCTATCCGCATTTGTTTGTTGATGTGTGATTCCGGGGACGGAATCATTCTAAGGTGGAGAGAATTGTAACGCCTGTGTTTCCGGGCTTGCCGTTTTTAGCAATATAATAGTCTAGGTTAACCTTTGTAACCCGTTTTGAAATAATAAGAATGTATTATTTGAGTATTATGTATTTTGTGCTTAATTGCTTAATTATGTGGTATGATTAATTAAGAATAAAAAAAAATAAGCGTCAAAATTTAAGTGTAAAATAAACTTAATATCCTTGGTTAATGTTGTAGTAGTCGAAACGAGGTTTCCGAATATATATAGAACGCCCAAATCTGACTTCGTATGAGGAAGTTATGATTTATCGAAGTTCCGGCTTAGCGGTATACAGCCTGAAATACTCGAATTGAGATCGAGCGGTTGTTAGCCGAAGCAATCTAAATGAGAATCAAAGATCTCGTTGTTGGTATCGAAGCGATAAAAAGTTAGGCGAGAACGGACGTCAAACGAAGAAGTTATGAATTTATAACGAAAGTTTCTGTCGCGGCCTATTAAATATAATTAATAAAAATAAAGTCAAAATTAGCCGATGGAGTCTAAACGAAAGTCGTAGAGCATGGTCTCACCTTTCCGTGGATATAAAGAACGTCGAAAACGGAGTTCGTATGAAGAAGTTATGAATTTCCGAAGTTTATTAATCATTTTGTATTTAAATTTAAATCAAAATTCGGAAGCATTATCCGAAGGAGTCACCGATCTGATCCGAGGTACGCCCCGCGTACTCGAGTACGCCCCGCGTACTCCGAGGGATGTCGACACTCGCACTCAAGCACTTCGGATACGTAAGCAATGACGTTTTGGGCAGTACGCCCCGCGTAACGCAGTACGCCCCGCGTACTCCGAGGCTCCAGCCTCTATAAAAGGGGATCCGAAGGCAGCCATAATTCTTGTTCATTTTCTTCTCTTCTCTCTAGTCTTTTGCATCGTTTTTCGTGCCGAAGCTACCCCGAAGTCCCGGTATCATACTCTAGCCCCGAGGCAAGTCCCGAGATCCCGAAGATCCCGAGAAGCGCGGTTCCCGAGTCGAAGCTCTGCCCGCGAGAAGTTCGATTTTCGAGGAGATCTTCCAGATCTGCTGTGGATTACTACTTCTATAAGCCGTAGTGCTGTCGGATCGTCTTCTGATCAAGTGAGTGTGTAGTTATTTCTTCTAATACAATAATACGAAGTATTTTATATAAAAATACGTGCTATGTGTATATATTTGGTTGTGTTATGCGTGAATGAGTATTCACTCTCTTCTATCTTATAGATCTGCTTATTTCTTTATGAGATATGTGTTATGTGTGTGTGTGCCTCATCTGTTATGTGATATATGTGTTGATTAAAGCATGCTATACAGGTTTTCTTTAAACTACGTATGAAAATATATATTTTATCTACTAATATGTTGGGTAGAACATGGGTAGATAGTTGGTGTGTAATAAACAGATGAGAGGCCTCGATGTTGTTGTTGTTGTTGATCTAGTTATTCAGCGGAGTATGGATAACGACCACGGACTCTTTCTAGACAGTCCAGTGGAACGCTAGCAGGTTCATAACCTGTAGGTGTTGTGAACGATGTGTTCACCGGTGTACTCTATCCCCCTCATGGTTGCCTTTAGGATATCTATTGTTGAGGAAACCCCTTCGCAGTGATGTCCGTCCCGATGAAAATCCTAGATTAGGTCCCTTGAGATAGTTGTTTTAGGGACGTAAAGTGAGGATAACGGGAATGGGTAATCGGGATAGTGTTTGGTTGGTGAAATTAAATATAACTTATTTATTGTGGGTTGAAAACCCTATATGCTCACCAGGCTCCCAAGCCTGACCCACTCAGTTTTATTTGTATTACAGGAAGTGGCACAAGGGCGTAAGATGGATGGATCATCTTGTTGTTTTGTTTACAAGTCTGTATATGTATATATTTGTTGAATGACTTGTAATGTATATCGTTTATGCTTTATGGTCTGTATCGGAACATGACATCCCGAGTTTTGATTATATAATGAAATGCATCTCTTGATGAAATGCTTTGATAAATATTATTTTATCATGTTTTGTTTTGGGAACAAATTCCGCAACTCTTTCAAATCAAAAGGATTTACTCTGAAATTATTTAAAAGCATAAATGAAAATCGGTCTTTTCTTGCCGAGATTTTGGGGATGTCACAGAAGTCCAACTTCATCTCTCGCTCACGGGCCTTCTCCACCATCTCGTTCAGGGTTTTGCACCCTGTAAAACTCACAAACTCCCGGATATCATCCCTCAGCATGGAGTGATACCTCGTCCGCCTTATAACCTCGTAAGTAGCATATTATGGGATCAACAGTGCTCGTTCCCGGAACTTGGTGGTGATCTCCGCCTTAATCTCGGTGGCCTGCTGGAGCTCATGAAACTCCCTCACTAGTCGTTGAACCTCGATAGGTGGTGCAAACTCCAAGTCAAATCGCCTAACAAACTCGGCCCATGTCATCTCAGCCACACCGGCTGCTCCCACCTGACTCGTCATCTCTCCCCACCAATCTAGGGCCCGATCCCTCAACATACATGAAACAAACCCCACCTTCTCCGCATCAGGGCAAGAACTCATGCGCTGGGCATTATCTATGTCCGCCACCCAGTTTCAGCTAACAATGGGGTCCCTGACCCCGAAAAACTCCGGCACCCCGCATGCCTTGAAATCCCGGAACGAGGGAGTTCGGGCCCCGACCTGGCCCGCAACAATCTCAGCTCTGAATTTCCTGAGCCTCTCCTCCATGATCTCCGCCATACCCTCCTTGACCATCCCAAAGATAACTGGGGTAGCATCAAGGATGCCCCTCATAACCTCGGTTGTGATGAGCTCACGCAACCTCTCGTCAATGGGCTCGGTACCATCGCCCAACCCAGATCCAGATCCGAATCCTGATATCCCAGCTCCATGTCGTGTCACCACCATATTGTGCTATAATACCATAAAACATAATTATCAGGATGTCCATAGAGGGGATCTCCCCACACCGGTCCTCCTTAGAGCTTCCAAGTCTAACATTGGTTCGGGTACATGTCATGTGCTTTCATTAGTACGGGCCCAATACTACCTTCCACACCCACCTGTACCTTCCCCAAGGTTCAACCTGATAACTCTAATTCATCCCAAAACAAATCATATCACACAAACCACCGCATAGCTCAAATCCTAGGCTAACCTAAGATATCCTTCCTCCATATCAAATCAGAACTCAATCATAATAGGTTGCCTTATGCATGAAAATTATACACAGAACAGGATCAAATAGACTTTCGAATAATAGACTCTACCCTAAGACCACAACCAGACAAGGAACAGGAAATAAAGCCAAATCAATCATTCTGAGGCTATAAGACCCTAACCGTATACAATGTAGGAACCCATTTTTATAACGAACGGTGAATGCGGAAGTAAGATATCTTGAGATTAATCGTGTTTTTGGAAGTATGAACACGAAGAACATAATATGAGTTCATAAAAAAGACTAAGAGCAAGAGAGAATAATAATATATTTCATGAATAACATGGTGGGAGAGAAACTCTCCCTAGGTGGGGAGAACCCACCACTTTCTCTCTCTAGAATTACATTGTGAGAAGTGTAATCTAACTAAGAAAAAAGAAATGAGCTAGCTAAAAGAAATAAATGACCAACTCTCTCTTTATATAGGAGGAAGAATATTTACACCAACAATACAAAATAAAGGGAAAATACAACCTAACTATCTCTCATCATTTGTGGACCTACATACAATTTTGAAAGCATACACATGACTTTTAGGAGAATTTTTTTACCACAGTCGACGAATTTAAGGGAGCTGGAGGGGTTCATTTTTGGCAGACTTGACTGAAGCGGTGGCGGAGGGTTGCAATCGTGCAATCAGAGATGCAATAGGAAAGAGGCGTCAACGTTTGTGAAAGAAAGAAAAGAGGGAAATGAGTTAAGTGTCAAGGAAAAGTGGAATGTATGTTTTTTTTTAAAATTTCAGACACACCCCCACATTTGAAAAATTAAGAAGCATCTAATAAATTAAGATACATAAATTTAGATGCTACCAAACTGTGTATCTGAAAAATTAAGAAATTGGTGCTTATTGTTTTAATTAAAAAGCTATCAAAGAAGTTCTAATTTGGTTCTTAAAAATTGTCTTTTCATCATTGTTTGGACCCTACCATATGTGAATTTGGTATGCTCAATCCTCACCATCTGATCTATATATTTATCATCTTATTGTTTATACATTCTAATTATTTGAAAGACAATTGAATATTTTATGTCTTCTAACTATTTTTTCTGATTATATGAGCTTTCCCCTTCCCCTCATTTTATCTCTTGGTTCAAAATCTCTACAACATGTTTTTTGCTCAAGATCATTATTTCTGTTTTGTCTCTATCTTTTTATGGATACAAGTGTCTTTTCATATTCTTCATTTGATGTTAAATATTTACAATTCATTTTCCTCTTCTTAGTACTCCTATGATGCGTGCGAACCCATCTTTCTTGAAAATCTTTAACCTAACACCATAAACACCTAACCTCCCATGTAACAACCAATTTTAGTGATCATCCTCGAAAAGTTTATGGTCATATAAAAATACATCCTTGAGGTAATCCATGTATTTTTCTTCTTTAATACACTTTATCTCGTAGGATCTCCTCCCTTCCATTTTTCGTATTCAGGAGAACATACTCATGATTCCAACCCATGCAAGGATAACCCACTTTCTCCATAATTTTTATTTAAACAACCTAAAGACAATGATTATTTTTTATTAAGGTGAGAAAAATCGAACCGATCTAAAAAACTGGAAAACCAAAATCGATACAAAAACCGACGGTGTAGTTTTTAATTTAACAAAAACCAACCTAAGTTGGTGCAGTGTGGTTTTATCCTAAAAACCGACTTTCAAAATCCGAACCGCACCGTTATAATTATGTATATTAAAATGATTTTATGTTATTATTGATGTTTGATATTCTTTTATGTTATTATGAATGTTTAAATGTTGGTGAACCAAAATTTCAAATGTGTCGTTATAACTCAAAATTGTTCAAGAGTGTAGGCTATGTTTGTGTTTGTGAACCAAAACTATAATTTCAACAAAGTTTTTATTGTCATCTAAAAAGGGTAAAAAAAAGTAAGGGAAAATGCTATTGTAGCACAACGAAGTTTGGTCATTTTACCGATTTACCCATTTAGTCATTCAAGTTTATTTTTTGTGTAATTAGTCCTTAAACATTCTTGGTTTTCTACTTAAGGGGAAAAAAGATTATGTTCTAATTAGGAAATGGGGGAAATTGTCTCCGATTTACAAATTACATTTAATTTATGTGGATTTTTGATTTATTTTTTAAATTAAAAGTGAATATGTGGCTTTTCCCCTAAATTAAAACAAAGGCCCACCACCACACTATAACAGTAAAGACAATGTCTTCTTCTCAACCCACGTCGGTTTTTCTTCCGGCCACAAAAATCACCTCCACCACACAACTATCTCCAAACTCTCTATGTCACATCCACAACTCGTCGACACCCCCCTCCTCATCGTCACTAGAATCGAAGCTCTATAGGATCTTGCTAAAGAAAACCCTCAACCTGTCATCATTGTGTTTCCTCTTCCTAATAGGTCGAAAAAGGACTACCTAAACGGAATATCGTTGTTGCTTAAGTTCAAAAGGAGAATGAGCCAATAAAATCCTAGTTCTTTCAACTAGAATGATGAAGGGAAAAATTGGGGAATGGGGTGTCGCTATGGGGAAAGTATAGGGTTAGGTCAAAACTATGGCATGGGCGATTAGCAAATGTGGCATTTGGTGGTAGTATTCCAATGGTGTTAGGTTGTGAGGTGATTGTTTAGTGGTATCGTAGATAATCAGTGGAAGGGTGTTTTTTGGTTGTGGCTGGATGATGTTGGCTAGGTCTAAAAAGCGGTGAAGATGATGATGATGATGGACCATGTGGTGGTTTGTAATGGCTGGGATATCGATGAAAATAGGTGATGTTGGGTCTCCCTGAACAGAGGTGAAGATGATTGTAGGACACAATCACCTCGTCGGAGAGCATGTAGTAAACATGAAGAATAGATGTTAGGGATGAGACCCATTTGAAGCCAAAGGTAATTGGTCCCTCTTGGTCGGTGGCTTTTGAAGGATACGATGTTGCCAAAGTTTTTTAACCGAGTTAGAGATATCCACCAACAAATCCATGAGTATCCGGAGCTAGTGTTTCAAGAATCCAAGAGAAGTCAACTGATTAGGGTAGAGCTCAACAAGCTTGATATTAAGTGGTGAAGTAGCCATAATGTTTGTGGCTATCTAGTGGTTGCCCTTCTTTGGATCTTTATTTTCTCTATCTTGCTAGTTCGATTTCTCAACACACACACAAACAAGGGTTGGCCAATGGATGCCCCTCTAAGACCATCTCCAACCCATCTTTATTTTTCCCCTATAAATGGAGTAAAAAATAGGATAAATAATGTTTCATCTCTAACCTTACTTCATTTTCTACCTTATTTTTTTACCCCAAAATGTATATTCCTTGAATATTCCATTTTTATAACTTATATATTGTCAAATACACCCCTCTACTAATTAGATTTTAACAAATACTATATTTTATATTTTTTTCATTACAAAAATACTATAAATTATATTATCATAAATAAAATGTTTATATATAATAAATTTAAATTAAATATTACTTTATTATAAATAATTATTAAATAAATAATAATATATTTATAATAAATATATCAAGATCACGATCATATTTGATTACTATATTTTATAAACTATGTTACCGTATTTCAAGTCTTTAGTATATATTTGATTTTTTTATATGAATTCGATAAATAAATATTAAACTTTATATTTACGATTAGTTAATATAAATTAGTATATAATATGATATTAAAAATATGAAATATTACATTTAAATTATAATTAATAGACAAAAATAAACTAAAAATGAGAGGGACTAAAATTATCAACCGAAACTTCACATCCATTTTTGGAGATATGAGTAGTATAACTCAAAATATGGGGTTATACTATTCATATCTTCAAAAATGGAGATGAAAATGGGGTAAAGTTGGAGGAGAATGGGGGAATAAATGAGGGAAAAATGGAGTTTAGGGTGGATTAGAGATGCCCTAAACATAGTGATTTGGAGAGAAACCATTACCCGGACTACCTAAACATAATATTGTTGTTGCTTGAGTTCGAAAGGAGAAGAACTAAAGAAGCCAAGAATACTCTACTTCTTTAAACCGGTAATGATCATCGGGAGGAAAAGGGAGTATAGTACCACTTATGTATATCAATTAATGGGATGTGGAAGTGTATGTGACATTCATAATTTAGTGTTTTAAATTAAAATGCCACATTAGTAAATTAGTAAATTAAACATGGAACAAAATGGCGTAATTGACACGTAAGTTGTAACTTTAGTGACTATTTGCACACAAAAAAGAAAACTTTAGTGACTAAATGGGTAAAATGACAAAAACTTCGTTGTGTTACAGTAACATTTTTCCAAAAAATAAAAAATGTTTCATGTTTCTAGGCTAGGTGTGTTGGGTAAAGGGATAAATACTAAAATTTTAATAAAAAAAATACTTCCACGTTTGGTTTCTTGCATTGTTTAAACTACACCACAATAGAAAACTGAACCATTTTATTGTGTTGTTTAAAACCTCAAAACGCACCATTGGAAGACTGCAATACATCACCAATTGAAAAACCACACATTGCGGTTTTAAGATTACAAATATCTATGTATACGGTTTGTGGTTCGGTTTTAGCCTAAAACCACACCAAACTGCACCATACTCATTTATAATTTTATTACCATTTGTTGAAAACAAACATTAAAATGAGAACATAATCTCACCATTTTAACAACTCACCACCATTAAATTCATGACAAAAAAGCATTTATCTATCTTTCATAGATAGATAAAAGTTAAAAAGAGACAAACCACACAATTCGATCTTTCCTTCCTAAAAGGATTTTGATAATTTAATGCTAGATCCAAGCCCAGAATCACAGTGTCTTAAGCCCACTTAAACCATTTCCTTTTCAAATGACAAATTTCAAATTTAGAGAGCCCACAAAATTGTTAACAAAAAAGAGTTATCTTTCCATAGACTCAGTGCCTCACAACTCACTCATGAAATGAATTCAAATATATCAAATGTTGATTCAAAAATTATTATGATTATTCCTTTTATTAGGCCCAAAAGCGTCCCAAAATTTTATATCAATGTTCAATTCTTACTGTCCATGTTTGTGACTTCCATTTCCATCCTAATTTGGATTCATCGATTTCGCTTATTTTGGTTACACAAAGATTTGACGCTCAGATTATTAATCTTATAGAAAATATGTCATCATCAGATATCTAATCAACTCCTACAAATTTAGTATAAACTTATTTTGACATTTGAGATCAAATCAATACAGTTTACATGATTGTTACTGAAAATTTATGGTTCTTTACCTAAATCTTATCCATGCAATAAACAATTGTACATCAATATGATAATGTGAATTGGTTCTCTCTGTCAACTCTGCAAGAAAATGTAACAAAGGACAAACGTAATAAAGACAACTTTGTCTTTACTACTCCATGGTACGTGTAGAAACAGATATGAATTTAATTCAATTGTTTGTTGATGAATGTGTCAAGAAATTTATGCTTTTTGTAGTGTCCTTGAAGTTGAAAGGCACATGCAGAAACATAGTATTACAAGACTTTATGCTTTCTGTTCTTTTGGATTATGCCTTGTGAATTGAACCCTAACATGTATATCTACTTTTTTTTTTTTTTTTAAACTTTATACTAATGAAGTTTTCAAAAACAGTATTCGAGGATTTGACTATTCAAGACTTTGCTGGTCTTCGAGGATTTGACTATTCAATACTTGCTGCAAATCAGGTATGTGTATTTCGAGAGTTTATATAAAAATCATGCATATACTTCTCACATATTCTAACAAAAAATAAACAATCTTCACTACACAAGTTGTAAACCATAATCTCAAGTTGTAAACCATATGCTCTTTGAAGAAGCATCGCATCACATGATCATTAGTACTGTTGCTAAATCCTAAAAGGGTAACATCAAAGAAGATATATGTTGTCAAATGATTTGTTTATTGAAGTATATCATTTACATGAGTTGATGCAAAGTGAAAAGAAGATTATTATATAACTACAACCATGAAGAAATCCTTAGACAAAATGTATAGAAAGATACACAAGTTAAAGAATAAACTAAACTAGTTTACTAAGCTATATTGTAGATAAAACGTATAACCGAATGACAGCAAAACAAACAGAATTTGCACCGCTCCATATCAGAGTTGCTTGTAGTGAGCATCTTAAACCACACCAAAAAGTCGACGGGCTTGCAAGGTCAAGAAAACTCGAACAACCTTTATGAAGTTAGAAACCAGAAAAAGAAAACGTAAGAAGAATAAGCTCAGGAGGGGTAGCACCAGGATTGTTATCAAAATGTGGTTTTTTGTTGATTGGCCATGAGTAAGAGAAATAAGGTTGGATGATTAGCCATGGCTAGGACCCAAAGAGTGTATGGGTTTGAGGAAAGGGTTTTTAGGGTTGAATCCATGTAGTATGTGTGAATGGAAGATGAGTGTAAGGAGTTTATATATAGGTGGGGTGGGTGGTTAAAAGGGGTTGGGTATAATCGGGTGTATGGTAATAAAAGAGGTTATTGATGTGTCATTTTCTACATATAAAGACAAGGGACAGGAAGCATAATGAGAGTTTGTTTTCTTGGTTTTGGGGAATTTGGTACCACAAATTTATTTGGCTTTGACTTTTCTTCGACTACCCCACTCTCTCTATCTCCATACAATTTCTTTTTTGAAGTGCTCAAATATCAATAAATAGAGGAAGAGTAAATTAGACTCCTTTTGCGGAAAATACGGATTATTAGTCATAATTATATGACAAAAATGGTTAATTTAAAAGTGTAGAATGACCTAATAGATGATGTCCTGTGGGCTATGAATCAGCTTGTACTTAGTTTATTGGCTAGTATTTGTTCCTTATATTTATAAATTTATAAATAGTTCATACTTAAAATTCACTACAAAACTTTATTAGAAAATAAGAGTAACTTACAGAAATGGTCCTTCAGTTTTAGGCAAATTCACAGTTTTTGTCCAAATTAAAAAAAAATAGATTAACACATCATTGTGGTTTCCAAAAATTGCATTGTTGGTCTTTTTAGCTAAGTATGTCCAAGGCCAACCGTTAAATCAGTGTAAAATGACCAATTTACTCATTTTATTTTACTATTTTTTATTTGATGTTCACAAATATAAATGAGCACATCACCTTACTGTTGAGTTGTGGAACCTTAATTTCTTTTGATCTCATTGCCACTATGGAGGCTAAGCTTAAGGTCTCGCTCTTGAAAGAAATGGCGGGATTCAAAGCAAAAGGAGTCATTGAGCGTAGGGTAGTGGTGGAGTTGTTGCAGGATAAGACTATAGGAATGTTGCGGAGTGGCCGCAAGGTAAGACTGCATAGTGGTGGAGTTGCTGCAGGATAGTGGAGTTGCATAGTGGTCGTAAGGTAAGAGTGCATAGTGGTGGAGTTGCTGAATGAAATGGCAGGATTCATTGAGCGTAGGGTAGTGGTGGAGTTTCTGCAGGATAAGACTGCAAGACTGTTGTGGAGTGGCCGTAAAGTAAGACTGCATAGTGGTGGAGTTGCTACAGGATTAGATTGTAGGCATTGTTGCGGAGTGGCCGCAAGCTAAGACTGCATGGGAAATGCGGAGTAGCTGCAGGCTAAGAATGCATGTTAACATTGCAGTATAAGCACTACGGTGTATGGTTGTGGTGTAGGCGATTGTATATAAGTTATTGCGGTGTTTGGCTGCAATGCTCTGATAATGGGACATATGTGAAACCGGCCTTTCTTAGACTCAATCCACAACATGTTTTAAGTTAACTTGTCTCTATCAATATATCAATATAGCCCCCTTGTATGAATGTAAACCTAATGTAAATAGTGTGATGACCACATACACAAAATGTCATTTCAATAAGAATATAATCTACTACCATGATTGTTTTATGTCCAAGAGGTTCATATCATAGCGGATCAACCACATATACGAAAAGTCATTTGAAGAAAGAAAATACATTAGATGAAGGTGGAAGAATATAAGAAAAACCCACACTTGTTTCCTTTTATATTGACCGTACCGAATTGGAAATGATCAAAATACCCTCATATGCAAGTCATATGAGAAGGGTTTAACAGGTGTGGGGTGACCGACGTTCATGCAAGGGACTATAGGTGTTACAAAAATTTGAAATAGTGACCAAATGTGCACAAAAGAAATTTTGTGGACATAAGTTGATATTTTTGGAAACTACATAGATGAAATATATATATCTTACTCTTAAAATTTAGACAAAAAATACCAACAATTTAACCAATCTATTTATATATGTAAACACATATAGTTGTAGTTTATCAAGATATGTTTATGATTTTGATTTGCTTTATAATTTTAAATAAACATATAAAGCTCAAAGAAAAATAAGTAGTAAAAAAAGCATATATAGAATTTTAACGTCTTAAAAAAAATATTTTATGATACGTTATATGGTTTTGATTTTCTTTATTCATTAGCTAGTATCAATGAAAATTAAGTAATACAAAACTAAAAAGAAATAAACATCGAATTTTAACATATATATATATATATATATATATATATATATATATATATATATATATATATATATATATATATATATATATATATATATATATATATATATATATATATATATATATATAGAGGACATTGAAACATATAGACGTGCAAATTAGTTTGCTGGTAGCTGAAACTTAAACTTCTCTATCTTTATTTAGTTTTATATATTATGATTTGGCAATGTTGATTCACAAAAAAGTTATCACATCATTTTAAACCCCACATAAACATATAAAATATATTTAACTCATTTATACAAAACAAAAACAAAATAACATATTTCCTTACTCCTATAGTTCTTCATATATATATATATATATATATATATATATATATATATATATATATATATATATATATATATATATATATATATATTATTAATATATTAGAATGAAGGGTATCTCTCGTCCCATATCATTCAATCCACTTGCCACATCAGTTTTATATCGATTTTCTTTCGCAACCTACAACATATATAAACTCATATTTCCCAACTCACACAGCCTACTCAATTAAAAAGATATGAAACTATATACAATACAAATAAACAAACACAATATACAAGGATACAATATATATGTCATATGTAAAAAAGATACATTGGACCATGTAACCTGCTGAATGTTGCAAGGTATCCAGATTCCTCCGACGTTTAAAAAAATATACGCCAATCCACCCTTATTGACATAAAGATACGATGATACGATGATCTTCTCTACATGTTAACATCGATTTTTAATTTCAATAACTTATGGAGTGAGAATCTGACCAAACCACAAGGACCATAACTGTAATTTACTCTTGTATTTATTAAGTCTTGTTAATGAAATGTGGCCCATGAAGAAAACCTGGAGGTAATGTTTTTGGATATTTGAAATTGATTTAATTGCGTAATATTTAGAAAAAGAAAAAGTGGTCCCTTCCATTGGCACTCGATTGCTCTCCAGAAAACAAAACTGACAAGAGGGGTGAAAAGGGAAATTCAGAGGTGCATTCTCTCGTTTCCTGACAAAATTCTGATTGCACATTGACTACCCTTAACCAATTGCCATCGACTACTAATCAATGAATATGTTTTTAGAATAATTATAAAAATACCAAATGAATATTTGAGAATATAAGTAAATGAATATAAATTAGAGAAAATTATAAATATAGTAAAATTATTAAGTGATTTAGTAAAAGTTAGTTAAAAATCAGTTCATATAAATCGCATGCCATTAGATTCACTTACGATTTGAACCTCTCCAACAGCGATTTGGACCGATTTTTGGCTCATCTCAGCCTAATTGTGCACGGGTATAAAAAACTAGATTTTTTTTTTCATTTTTTCTTATAATTGTAGATAGGTAAAAGTCACCTATAATTTTCTTTTAAAGTTTTTTTTTTCTTTTATATGTTTTTCAATAAAATCAGTTTGATTATGATTTTGTATGCTTTTCTGATATGTTTACCTATAATTTTGTTGTTAGTGTGCATATATAAAATATAGATAAAAATAGAATATTAGTGTTTTTTATATTTTTTCTTCAATTACATTTTTTACAAAACAGTATGAGTCATATTTTATTGCGGTTATAACGAAGTTGGAAATAATTGGTTATCAACTAAGATATGTTTGGTCACCAAGATTTAGAGAATGTTGAACTTTGGTGTGAGATTTTTGAAAAAAAAATTATTTGGTAAAAAGTAAGATTGATTTGTTAGATAAGTCCAATATTTGTCTTGTTTTTATAACATCCTGAAATTCAGTATTTTATAGTTATAGTTATTGATGGTGATGTTAGGCACTTAATTGATGTAATTAAAGAGATTGAAAAAACCTATGAATGTGTATGTAGTGGTTGTTAAAGGTGATGATGCTAATGAAGACGATGATAGAGGAAAAACATTTGCTAAAAACATATCTAGCAGAAAAGGGAGCAATAACCCAATACATACATTTATTACTCCTAATGTACCTTAGTTTCATAGTGTTGATGCAAATGAAAATGTGTTGCAGTCACTGATTCACTATGTGGATTTTGAAAATTTTAAGTATGTTGGTGAGGATGATGTGGGTGCACATGATAATACTAAACACCAACAACAAGTCCAACTTAATGAGGTCTGTAAAGTAGGTGAAACTGAAAACCAAGAAGAAGTCCCATTTTTAAATGATGTCAATCTAGTTGCTTACGAAGATCCGATAGAATTTCGTTTAGATATACCCGACCTAGAAAGTAATGATAGTGGAGAAAAGTCGGATGATGAACCTATACATAGGTTTTCAGATACCTTATTGTATGGTATGCCCCTTTTTATCATCATGTCTAGGCCTTGTTAAATTCATGACTGTCACAGAGCCAGACCCTAGTTAAAAGATCAAAGTTCCACAAATGTTCTCAAACAAATAAGCTCTTAAAGTGACTATTAGAGAAAATGCCTTGAGGGAGGTTTTCAATTAAGACAACCACTTTGACCAAAGGAAGGTTTGAGTTGTTTGTTATGAGAAAAAAATGTTCTTAGTTGATTAAGGTAAAGAAAATCAAATCATGTAATGGACTTTTCCAAGTCACAAAAATTGTTGACAAACACACATGTTCTTCAACATAGTTTCACCCGAAGCATTGACAAGCAAACAAAAGAGTGTCTAGCCACTTGATTGCTAAGGTTATTATTGGAAATTATAGTAAAACCTATCAGAGAAATGACAACGTTAGGGATATGAATTCAAAGTGCAAAATCTGATATTACATACCAATAAGATTGCCGGGCTATGCAACATGCACTCACATTGTTAAAGGGTATCAAAGAGGATTCATTTTCCAAACTCCTTACTTATTTCTACAACTCGATGAAACACAATCTCGAAAGAATGACATATCCACACATATGATGATGCTCATTTTGATTTCCTCTATGTCTCACTTGGTTTGCTCGATAAATATTATTTATTTTTAAAATTACATTTTAGATGTAGTCATATAAATAAGTAATTTTAAAAACATTTTCAATGTTTTTGTAGGTGCGTTCTTTCCTCAACTATTGTAGGCCGACCCTCATAGGAGATGTTGCCCGCCTAAAGAGCGACTTCAAGGGTACGATGGCATATGAAAAAGTGAATGTATGAATTTCTGGTCATGATTCCTTCAAAAACTGCATGATCGCATAAGTGATTTGGAAGATCTTACATTCATATCACAATTTGTATTCCAACATACTAGCTAAATACAAAAAGAGCAACACAATTAATTCATTATTTTGGAAGGTTTGCAAAGTGTATACAGTTAAAGAATTCAATGTTGGTATGCGAAATTCAAAAAATAATCAAAAGTAGCTATATGGGAATACACACAAAGAATAAATCCTGAAAAATGGGCTAGGGTGCATTTTTAGTGCAATTAGTACAATATTATGATGTCCAACATTGTAAAGTCCATAAATTTATTGTCAAGATATGCAATGAGGATGCTAGTGTAGATGCTGGTTGACTTTTTCGTGCAACAATCGACTTGTCAACATCACAATTTTGCAAATATTAATCATGATGCTTTCAAATATTTGTTATTAATTTTGTGAAATTTATTGTTTGTAGTTTCACGACGAACTGATTCGTTCTTCATTTATTTAAACAGTCATCATCAGATTTGATTCTCTGTGATGATTTCTTAGATTGAGAAAACAAATTTGTTGCTATATATTTTGATCTCTTAAAGTCGATTTGAAGAACTGAATAATTTGATTTGGATTGATAATCTTGTGATTATCAGTTTGGATGTTGATTCGAATTCAGATTTGATTTTGTTCGAAGTCAAAAGCAGATTATCTTTGAAATAGAATTTGATTTGGACTTGATTGGAATTGAAATCGAATTTGTATATATGGAAGAGTCGATTTTGATGTAAGGTGTTTGACAGTAGGTTCTTGAAGTCGAACAATTTTTGTCTGATTTAGATTGTTCACATCAAATGTTCTTGGTGTCGTATTTCGTTAGAGTCGTTTGAAAATCGAATCAAATTGAAAGTCGAAATTGTTGTTAATGGAGTCTTGAAGTCAAACGAAATTGATTTCGATATGGTTTGGAGTTGAATGTCTTGGGGACGAACATGTTCTTGGGATCGTTCGGATTGAACATATTTTTGAGTATTGGATTATATGGAGTTTGATGAAAGAATGCGAACTTGATTGAGATGGAGTCGTTCGATATGCAACTGGTAATTTCAACATGTGAAAGTCACTTTTGGATTGAGTTCTCATATGTGGTCTCATTTTGAGTTTAGACATCGAACAAGTACCACTTTGAGGTGATTGGTTTGATGTCAAACAAGTCGTTCGCAACATGTGATCGCGATTTGGGTTTCACTTTGGTTAATTGGTTTGAAGTCGAAATCAGTTTCGATGTGGATTGGAATTTCGATTTCTGATAGTGAATTCGACTTGTGTTGATCACCGTTGGCATCTGGGAAACGAATTGGGGAAGAAAATAATAAATTTCAATTTGAGTCCCTAAAGTTTCAAAGAAGTGGCAGAAAAGACCCACTTTTGCAATGGGAGTAAAGTTTTGTGAAGTATGCAAAATTTTCTATTCGAATCCCTACATTTTATGTGAATTGGCAAAATTTACCCAGTTTCCCATTTGGGGTAAAAATTCTAAGAAATGAGAATATTTTCGAATCAAGTCCCTGTAGTTTTTGCGAATGGACAGTTTATTCCCAATTTCACATTTGGGGTAAAGTTTCGCATTGGAAGCTGTTTTGGGGCAATGGGTCCCGGATTTGAATTTCTTGCAACTTTCACCCAAAAGTCGAAAATTTTCACAAAATTTGGAAATTTTCTTGGCTTTTCGTGATTGTTTTTTGTGAAGGATTTCCATGGTTGCATTTTTGGAACACATCGAGGGGGAGATTCGACAAGTTTAGTCCTCGATCGTTTCTCATCCTTTGTGGGTTTTATAATAACTTGTTTGTTATAAAACAAAGGGGAGAATGTAGAAATGGGTATTCGAAGCTTCTCGGGTATTCATTTGCAGATTTGACGACTAATGTTACTTCGAGGGGGAGTTGGTCTAGATCGTGTGAGCTCCTTTGGAAACTGAAGCCGAGACATCCAATCCCAACTTTGAGGTGGAGAATGTTAGGGTGCAAAGTTCTCCTTAGATGTGGCTTACCCTCTTGTATGTATAAATGGGTTGAGCCTTTCCTATAAATAGGAAGTGAGTGACCCCCTTTAGTTAAGAACTTGTAAGACCCATTTGTGAGTGTTTTTTTGGTGAGATAATATTCAAAACTCACTTGTACTCTTACTATTCTAATGGAGCTTAAAATGATTTTATTTACTCCTTGTGTTCTTGATGTTTGCATGATTCACTAGATCTGTACTATTCCTCACACGTCATCATAATCCGGGTCACTACATGGGTAATGTAGTACCTAGGCACTATGCTGCCCATATCAAGAGGACATCATTATACCTAGTTGTTACTCTGCCTTAATATCCTAGCAAAACATCCAAATTATTATAACTCTCTCTCTCTATACACACACACACACCCACACACACACACATATATATATATATATATATATATATAAGTATATGTTAGTATAATTATGGTATTAAAACACTGAAGATTAAGAATAAGGATAATAGATCACTGAATAATAAACATACTAACGGGCTAAACAAAACAATGGTTAAATGAGAATGACACTATTCATCCTTTAGTCGATTAGTTTTCAGCTAACATCGGACGATACTCGTTAAATCTTAAGTGAACAGAAAAGGTATGCATAGATATATAGGGGGCTGCCACCCCCACCTGTTGTTTCTAGCTACATCCTTGATAATCAAATCACAACTGGCATAACTTTCAAAACTATTTTATGACGTCTGATAAAGCGTTATGCGGGGAAAATATCTAGTCGAAAGCTCGATTATAGGAACTCATTGTAACAATGTTAAGCCAACCTTAATAAAATAAATTACCTTGAAGTGAATGCCTTGAAGTAGTAATAGTGTGTATCAATAAGCGAAAAGGGTGAAAATCTTACTAGAGAGGTTTTCGAATAAGCGAAAGGGGTGATATATCTTAAAAAGTAAAAGTTATAGAAATTACATCTAAAAACAAAGATAAAACTATCCTGAAAATAAACGTACTTTCAAAGGTATAAAAACTTGTGAACTTGCCAAGATTATGTTGACATTTTCAAACCACATGTATTATCAGTGAAATGAGTGGCAAAAGAAGCGGTATGGTGAAGGAAGTCATCAAGGGATTGATGGAACAAATATTTGTTCTCTTCTCGTTTAGTCTATGTTAGGAAATAAAAGTGTGCTTGAATTTCAAACAATGTAAACTATTATTTAATTAATAAAAGTAATGGTTGTGTTATATCTTCTATGTATTGTTCAATATATTCAATAACTGTGTACCACATCATCAACGTCGCACAACCCGGCGCTTCCGCCGCCGGCCGGGGGTGTGACGTGTGACATCTGGGATACCAAGTATAGTTTATTACTCCCTCCGTCCCAAAATTATTGTCCACATACAAAAAACACACAGATTAAGGAAACATTAATTACTATTAACTTTATACAATAAAATGATAGTTTCGTCCTTATTTTGCATTTAATGTTTCTTTAAATGCTTAGCTGGTTAAGTAATAATGAGAGGGTATTTTGGTAAAAATGTCATTTATTTTTAGAAGTGAATTATTATTTTGGGACAAACAAAAAAGGAAAGGTGGACTATAATTTTGGGATGGAGGGAGTATAAATATTTTATTGGCCATGGCGTGGGAAAGGTGTCCTCACAACGTGGCATAGCCAATAATGTTCGCGGATGATTTTTTGTGCTCATGATGTGGCAAGTATTGGGTCACGTCGTGGCAATCGTCTCAAGACAAAAACCCTAGTTTTCCATGCTTTAGGCCATATATAAGGAAAGTGTGAGATTGGGTTTGCTCACCCTCACCCTCCAACACCTTCCTTTCTAACCCTAATCAGATCTAGGCTCAATTGTTGAGTTTTGAAGAATCTTATGGTGTTTTTGGCAACTTGAAGGAGAAGGAAGCTCATTTGTTGGATTGTTTCATCTTTCAAGCCTCACTATCATCAAGAACATTTTTGGAACTTTGTAAGTATTCAAGATCCAAACTTTAGTTGCATGCTCCTAGATCTTGGTTCCTTGTCCCTTATTCTTCATGTTGTGAGAGTTTGAAAGAATGGATTCCATAAAGTTTGCAACTTTATGGATCCTTTTAGTGTTATATGTTCTAGGTCTAAGGTTCTTTGAGATGTTTGGTCTCATACACAAGTTTGCACTCTTTTCTTCCATGATTTTGACCTAGTTTGGAAGGCACACACATTGGACATGCATGTCCATAAAGCATTGATTTGTATGGTGGGTTAGGAGTAGGAAACCCTTTATGGAAGTTATGAACTTGAGAATTTAAGGATTAAGTGCTTAACGGTTGACTTCATGCCTTAAGTTGCCATTAAGAACCTAAATGTAGAGATCTTGACTTATTCAGATGTCTAAGTGGATAAAGTTGGAAAATTTATCCATAAAGACCTTGGGAAGAATCACATCTGAGCTTTGGAGCTCATGGAATAGATAGAAAACAGCTTAATCCATTAAGATGTTGAGACTCAATCCCCATGCGACCGGATGGAAAGCTGACTGTTTAGTCTTTATTCTACCATGATGTGGCTAATGGGAGGCCACGAAGTGGTGACTCGCTAAAGACTTAGACAGTTAACTTTTCCCGTTAACTTTTTGGCTTGGTTTCCTTTTGGTTACTTTGCTAATTTTCGAAGGTGGACTAAGGGTTCACCTAGTATGGCTATTTAGGTGGAGCTTAGCACTTGCTTTTGACTATGAGAACCTGTTAGCTATTTACGACACTTTCGAGGAGAGTCCTCTCACTATACTACGCAGGATGCTATTTGTCTTTGTGATACTTGTATAGAAGACCATAGGGGTAGCACATGGCTACTGTGTGAAAGACCATGAGGGTAGCCCATGGAAATTTCATGAAAGACCATGGGGGTAACCAATGTCACTTGGATGTCAGATCATGGGGGTCCCTATGGCATTTAAAGGAAATATCATGGGGTAGCCCATGAAACTTGGATGTAAAACCATGGGGGTATCCCATGGTACTTCAGGAAAAAGACCATGGGTATGCTATGGAAAATGTATATATGGTATGTGGTATTTTAGGGGATTCACTAAGCTTTGTGCTTATAGTTTTATGTTTAAATGTTTTCAGGTACTTCCAGTTCCAAAGGGCAGAGTCCGACATGATTGCATCGCATCCACTAGAGGTTCCGCACTTTTGATTTTATGATTACTTAAATGATTTTGTAGAAACACTTTTGATACTTGAATACCTTTTGGGAGTAATGAAGGAATGTCTTGGTTGAATTCAAAATGAAATTTTTACTTGGTATTTTTGGGACATTACAAGTCGGTATCAGAGCCATGGTTTAAGGGATTCAGGCACACTCTCGAGTGTGTCTGAACTCAAACTAAGGAATTGATAATATTTTTGATCGAAAATAAAAATTATCTAAAAGATTTTTACAAAGAAAGGGGTGTGATGCGTGTAATCAGCAGAGCTCGAGTAAGTTAATCCCAAAATACCCATACATAATTGATATGTAATATGTGTTATAAAATGTTTGGCATGTGTTATAGAATGTTTTTTATGCTAGAAGTTAATATAAGGATGTACAGGGTTGTATGCTAGAATGCCTATTAGGAAAGATGCCTACTAGGAAGGATGCTTTCTGATGTTGTGTTGCATATAGAGTTTTACCGCTATAATGTTGCTTGCTTTGTGCTTTGTAGAAATCATATCGATGTGAGTTAACTATTAAATGAATACATTAAGTTACATGCCGCAAAGGTTAAATAATTTTAGAATGATTGATTCGGCCCTATTTCACAACTTTTCTCTAAGTCTAACCATTGTAGGGCTGGATCTTTTGGTCAAAAGATTATTTAAGTTTTGTTGCATGTAATTGTATTCATGAAATAGTTAGAAAGCATTAGTAGGAGTTTTCAATAGTTGATGGCAGGGTGAGGTGTGAACCTTAGGAGAGCCTAGGGAGTGCTTTAGTGCGAATGGTGCGCTGTTTAGTGGGTTTTGGGAGTATTATAATAAGGAGGTGACTTATAAGAACCGTGATGATTCTTGAGGAAAGTACAAATATGTGTGGAAGGTAGTATTGGGCCTGTACTACTAGAAGCACACGATCTGTACTCAAATGAAGGAAAGTCATGAGGATTCTAAGGAGCATATAGGATGAGGAATTCTTTGGGTATATTCTGATCGTTTATATGTTTACTTTTCAATATGCTGATGGTTATTTGACATGGTGGCGGTTCCCTGACATGTTGGCAGTTATGGTGATGGTTCTGGTTCCGGTTCAGGTGCTAGAACTGAACTGATAGATGAGCGGATTCTGGAGTTCATCTCGTCAGAGATCACCCATACTATTATGGAGCAGACTCCTGTGATCTTTGGTTCGATCAAGGAGGGAATCATGGAGATTTTAGATAAGTGTATGGGTGCCTTTCGTAATGAGATATTGGCTATTGTGGTTTTACACACTCTTACCTTTCGAGAGTTTCGTGCATGTAGGGATCCTGAGTTCTTCGTGAAGAAGGACTCAATTCTAGCAGGTAGTGGTTTACCAATATGATGAACACTTTTCAGATGAGCTTCTGCCCGGAGGAGTCGAAGGTCAAGTTTGATTCCTGTTTACTAAATGACAAAGCTCGTGATTGGTAGGAGGAGATAGATCTTGCTTTGGGACGAGATGTCATTGAGATGATGAGTTAGGATGATTTTGTGATCCAATTTTTGGAAGATTTTGCACCTGAAATTGAGGTGCAACAGTTCGAAAGGGAATTTCAAGGCCTTCGCTAGACAACCAAAACCGTGGAGAAGATTACCACCATGTTTAATGAGCGGGATTTTCTGGTGCAGTAGTATGTTACAGACAAGGAGATGAAGAAGACGAGATATCAAGATATGCTGATGGATGAAATTCATGAGTTTATGAACATATCTAGCCGCAGGACCGTGGAGGATATGATCACCAGAGCCTGGGAACGGGAGATTAATTTGGAGCTTCTAAGGAGGCGGAAGCCAGTTCAGACTCAAGTAACGGAGGGTTCATCAAAGAAGCCCAAGACTTTTTATTCTCGATCCAGAGGCTAGCAGGGTCGGAGATGTTACGACAAGTACTGGAAACCGCACAAATGAGTGCGTCGAGTGGCTGGTTCAGGCTGCTACAAGTATGGAAAGAATGGTTATATTACCAGGGATTGTTCCTAGGTATCGATTATGATTTGCTTCCATTGTAATCATACAGGACACAAGAAGGACGACTGTTCGATATTGACGAGAGGAGCAGTTGTAGCACCTGCCCCAACTACATTGAGGATCACTGATGACCGCCATGACAAGGCATAGGCTCAAGTGGTGAAAAGTCGAGTGTTTCAGCTATCGGCTGAGGAGGCCCGTGCAACACCTTTTGTGGTTACTGGTATGTATCTTCTTTGTACTCTTTACTACTTTCTTATTAGGCTTATGTGTTCTGTGTTATTATTTAGTGTAACACTCGTATTTCTAGCCTAGGCATTTATATTGAGGTGATAGTCTAGGTTAACCTTTGTAACTCATTTTGAAGAAATAAAAAGGAATTATGTGAATATTATGTGAAATATGTGTTTTATGCTTAATTATTAGGGCTTAATTAATTAAGAATAAAAAAGCATCAAAATTAAAGTGTGAGATAAGCCCGATATCTTTACATAAAGTTTTAGTGGTCGAAACAAGGATTTCAGGGATATAAAGAATACCAAAATCCGAGTTATAACGAAGAAGTTATGACCTGTCGAAGTTTCGCGACAAACCGGCACGAGGCCGAGTGTCGTAAAAAGTGAGTTTTTGATAAACTAATTTTTAGCCTTAGTGATCTAAACGAAAGTCGTAGTATTCGTTAAACCGAGAAGTTCGATAAAAAAACGCCCAAATCTGACTTCATATGAGGAAGTTATGATTTTTCGAAGTTTCAGCTTAGCAGTAGACAGTTAAAAACTCGAATTTTAGATCGAGTGATTTTAGCCGACACAACCTAAACGAGAATCGAAGGTCTCGTCATTAGTAGCACAACGGTAAAAAGTCTGACGAAAACGGACGTCGGATGAAGAAGTTATGAATTTTTAACGGATTTCCTGTCCTGGTCTGTTAAAAATAATAATAAAAAAATAAAGTCAAAATTAGCCGACGAAGTCTAAACGGAAGTTGTAGAGCGTAATTTTAGCTACGCGTTCATATAAAGAACATAAAAAACGGAGCTCGTATGCAAAAGTTATGGATTTTAGAAGTTTTGGCACGAAAATCGAGAAAATTCGTATAGTCACGAGTTGCCACGTCACCCTCGCTGAAAAAGTGCCACGTGTCCGAAATTTGGATGACTCATCCGAGATGCTGAGTCATACGAAGGGGTCCAGTGAGAATCCGACGTGTGTCCAGAATGTTGCTGAGTCATCTGACACGTGCCCCCTTTTCCTGGTGTCCGAACCCTCGTAGAAGCCACGAGCTTCCCTCATCGGATCCGGACTTCGGTCTAATCACAGGCCGCCAGCAGCTCCTTCGCATGCACAGCCACGTGCGAGCCCTCCCCTGCGAGCCTTCGGATCTTCGCCACCTGGAGGCTTCTCAGCCGTCCGATCAGAAGCTTCCCCCTATAAATAGAAGGGTGCGAACCCTCCCGGCTAGAATTTAGAAATTGCCACTTATAACCCATTTTCACTATTTTGGCTATTTTCACATCCCTCGAAGCCCCGATACTTATTCTAAAGCCCAGAATACACCACGAAGTGCCCGAGAAGCCCGGAAAATTTATATTTTCGGTTTCGAAGCCTGACCTTTGCAAAGCCCGGTTTCTCAATAAGACTCTCGGTTTTATTAGAAATGATCGTTTTAGGAAACGACTTGCTGCCCGATTATCATCAAATCATGTCAGTGTATAGTCACTTTCATTTTACACATAGATATGAAGTATTTACCTTACAATATGTGCTATGTGTAAATATATTAATTGTTTATTTGAGGTGACTGTTGAGTTGATGTTTTATACAAGTTTTAAACTGTATAAGTATTTTTATCTACAAATATGTTGGGTAAAGCATGAGTAGATAGTGATATGTGATAAAATAAAAGTGATGAGAGGCCTCGATGTGTTTTGAGATCCAGTCATCTAGCGGAGTTTGGATAACGACCACAGACTTTCGAGACACTCCAGTGGGAAACATTAGCAGGTCCGCAACCTGTAGGTGTTAATGAACTAAGAGTGTTCATTCGTTGTACTCCATCCCTCTCATGGTTGCCTTTAGGACATGTATGGCTGAGGAAACCCCTTAGCAGTAGTGTCCATCCCGATGATATTCTTTAGGCTAGGTCCCTTGTGATAAGTGTTTAGGGACGTAAGTGAGGATAACGAGAACGGGTAATCAGGGTTATTATTGATTGATGAACTTAGTAAGTTTATTATTATTGTGGGTTGAAAACCCTATATGCTAACCAGGCTCCCAAGCCTAACCCACTCAGTTTTTATGTTACAAGTAGTGGACCCCGAGCATAGTCGGAGGACGACGAGAGATTTTTGGATTATAGGCCAGTAGTTGTAAATAACTGTTGAAAGGCTTATAATGTCTTGTTTATGCTTTTGATCTGTATCGGAAAATGACATCCCGAGGTTTTGATATATATATATATATATATATATATATATATATACCTTCTTAAGGAAGTGTTTTGATAAACTTTTATCATATGTTGTTTGGGGACCAATTCCGAAACATCTTTTGAAAAGATTCCTCTGATTTTATTTTAAAAAGCATAAATTAAATCGGTCTTTTCTGGCCGAGAAATTAGGGAATGTCACATTTAGGGATGTTGCTGGTGAATGAATTATCATCTTTGGTTCTCTTTTATTCATGTGCACTCAGTAAGAGGTTTGGTGATGCTCCGGGAGAGTTAAACTATTTTTTGGATATGGAGATCAATGACGATCGTCCGATGAGAGTTCCGAGGGTTCATCGAGGTTGCATTCTTGAGATATTTGGGGAGAGCTATCTGATTGATCTGGTTCCTATTCCTTTATGTGAGACCAAGATTATTGTAGGTATCAATTGGCTGAGTCCCAATGGGGTTATGATTGATTTCGAGAACCATTTAGTGAGAATTTGAACTTCAAGTGGGGGAGAATTGGTTATTCACAGTGAGGGTGCTCAGTGTGGAATGACCATCTGTTCAGCTGCGAGAGGCGAGAAATACATTTAGCATGGATGTTTTGGATTTCTGGCCTATGTGACGGATATTTGAGTTGAGGAAAAGAAGATTGTTGATGATGTGCCCATTTTTGGGAGTAACCTGATTGTTTCTTGAGGATTTTTTGGGAGTACCTCTAAAGAGGCAGGTTGAGTTCCAGAATGATTTAATTTTGGGTGCGGCTCTAATAGCCAAAGCACCATATTGTTTAGCACCTCTAGAGATGCATGAATTGTCTACATAGCTGTAGGAGTTGTTAGACAAGGAGTTTATTAGACTGAGTAGTTCACCATGGGGAGCATTGATCTTGTTTATGAAGAAGAAGGATGGTTCTCACAGAATATGCATTGATTATCGGGAGTTGAACAAGTTGATAATGAAGAACTGTTACCGAATCCCAAGGATCGATGATTTGTTTGATCAACTTCAGGGTGCATCTTGGTTCTCAAAGATTGATTTGAGGTCAGGTTACCATCAAATGAGGGTCAGGGATGAGGACATACAGAAGACAACTTTCAGAACTCGTTATGGTCATTACAAATTTGTGGTGATTCCTTCTAGACTCACCAATGCCCCGACAATGTTCATGGACCTCAAGAACCAAGTGTGCAGACCAATGTTGGATCGATCTGTGATTGTGTTCATTGATGATATTTTGGTCTATTTTAAGAAGTAGCATGAGGATCACTTATGAGAGGTTCTAAAGATTTTGAGGAGGGAGAGGCTTTATGCTAAATGCTCCAAGTGTGAGTTCTAGTTCTGTGAGGTGTCGTTCCTGGGGCACCTGTCAACTAGAAGGGTATATCGGTCGATCCGTCCAAGATCGAGGTTGTGACGCAGTGGGAGGTTCCAAAGTTGCCATATAAGATTTGGAGTTTCCTAGGATGGGCAGAGTAATATTGGAGGTTCATTTAGGATTTCTCGAAGATTGTTGTTCCTCTGACTCATTTGACAAAGAAGACGGTTACTTTTCAGTGGGGGCCTAAGCAACAAGTGACATTTGAGACTCTGAGACAGAGGTTATGCAAGGTTCCTATTCTAACTCTATCAGAGGGTGTAGATGATTTTGTAGTTTACTATGATGCTTCGATCACAAGTTTGGGTGCAGTGCTTATGCATAGGGGTCATGTGATCACATACGCTTCGAGGAATTTGAAGCCTCATGAGGCGAATTATCATATGCATGACTTGGACTTACAGGCCATGGTTTTTGCTCTAAAGATGTGGCAACATTACTTATATGGGTTTCATTGTATCATTTACACAAACAAAAAGAGTTTGAGGCGCTTACTAAATCAACCAAATCTGAACATGAGGGAGCATAGGTGGCTCGACGTAGTGAAGGACTACATTTTCGAGATTATATACCACCCGAGAGTGCTAATGTGGTGGCCGATGTGCTGAGTCACAAGAAAAATGTTGTACCTATTCGAGTTTTATGTATGCGGATGACAATTGTTAGTCCACTTTAGGAGCGAATCAAAGGGGCTCAGGTTGAGTCTATGATAGAGGAGCATCAAAAGAGTGAGCGAATTGTAGGCCAAATCTCCTCTTTTTATTATGATAATCGACGTTTGTTGAATCTTCAAAGGGAATTTGGGTTCCATATCTGGGTGTGTCACGACAGACTTTGATGGAGGAGGCCCACAAATCGAAGGTTTCGATCTATCCGGGAGCGACGAAGATGTATTGGGATCTTAGACTTGATTATTAGTGGCCTACATGAAGAAGAATGTGGCTTGGTTTGTGGAGAGGCTCTTGACTTTCCAGAAAGTCAAGTACATCAGGGACCTCACAACAAGATCCAGTCATTCGATATTCCCATTTGGAAATGGGAACAAACCTCCATGAATTTCATTACCAAACTACCGAGGACGGTGTATGGTGTAGATTAGATTTGGGTCAACATGGATATATTGACCAAGTGCACACATTTTATACACATTCAGGAGACTATCTTTACGGATAAGTTAGCCGAGATCTACATTTGGGAGATGGTTGTGCGTTATGGGTACCAATATCAATGATTTTCAGATCATGATGTTTAATTTACCTCCAGGGTTTGGAGGAAATTCCATGAGGATTTGGGTACTCAGCTACATTTTAGCACAACATATCACCCCATACAGATGGTCAAAGTGAGCGGACTATAAAGACACTCAAGGATATGCCTCGGGCGTGCTTATTGGATTTTGGTAGGAGCTGGGATAGGTACCTTCCATTGACTGAATTCTCCGACAACAACAACTACCATGTCAGTATCGATCGACCTCCCTTTGATATTATTTAAGGGAGGAAATGTCGGACCCCGATTTGTTATGGTGAGGTCAAACATCAAGTTATAGGGAGTACTAAGGTAGTACCCAAGACTACTAAGTTCATCTAGTGGGTGCACGAGAGGCTGCAAAACCATGTAGAGTCGCTAGAAGAGTTACGATGACCGACAACATTCTGATCTCGAGTTTCAAGTCGGAGATTATGTACTCTTGAAGGTGTCACCTTGGAAATGTGTCATACGGTTCAGGAAATGGGGAAGGTTGGACCCCTAATTCACTGGTCCTTTCGGGGTCATCGCCCGAGTGGGCAAGGTTATGTATCCTTTTGATCTGCCCGACGATTTTAGTCAGATCCACAATACATATCATGTCTCTTAGCTACGGAAGTGCTTAGCTGATGATTCTATAGTGGTTCCTTTGGACGACATTCAGGTTGATGAGCAACTGAATTATATTGAGAGACTGATCATGATTATCGATAGGAAGACTGTTAACACGCCGTCGCACGTGTATTAAGAAAATAAATTATCACTGCTGGTAGCACTAAAAATATAGCACATGAAAGCAAGGTCGAATTGTCAGGGACACAACCTAATGGTCAATGCCATTTTCCATCAGGCACGATCTAGTCAAAAAACAAAAAATATAAAATGGGGGTTTTGATTAAAAACTAAAAACTACAAATGCAGTGATATCAAACTAAATGAAAATCAATAATAAAAACGGTTTCAGTTTTGCTGCGACTTTCCTAATCATGTAAACGATCCAGATCTGATTATTTAAGATGCATTCTATCTAAGTTGGTACTGAGAAAAACTAACAAGCTTAGTATAATCTATTTTACCTAAACTAGTTAACCAAAACAAGCTCTTTGAATTAACCCTAACTTTCTACTGTCTAATCAAACAAGCTCTTAATTAAGATCAGAAAAAGTTGCATTAAGTTCTTTGTAAAATTCCCAGCAATATCCAATACTTCTCATAGGCTCGGAAGCGTAAAGATATGATTTTTACAGTATATAATAAAGTCAAATCCCAAACACGAAACTAATTTATTACTTGTTACATATTACCAATTGAGAAGAGTAATTGCGTATTCTATAATTGATTAACTGGAATGATAAAACCCTAGCTAGGTGATCAGATTTACAAGAATCAAAATCAAATATTCATTAAGAACAAAACTGAAGAATCTAGATAGAAGCACAAATCAAAAACCAGATCTAATGATCAATCACATGAAAAGTACTCATCTTTGCAGAACTGAAAACTAAGGTTTTAGCCAGACATGGCTAAAATCTAATAAAAACAAATGAAAAGAGACATCAAACAACTAATCTTACTAATCTACTTGAAGGAGACGATCCACAGTCTTCAGATCTTCAAAAATCATTTAAATAGGAGAAGAAATGCCTCCAAAATCATATTTTCGTCATCTGGTACCTCTGGAATCGCCAACATAGGTTACTGGAAGGTTATGAGGATCTATTTATACATCTAGCAGCAAAAACGACGCGCATGCGATTGCATATAGACAACCTACGATCGCATGTATTACCGAAAACGTGTCACAGGCCTTTTAAATGAAGTATAAAACCATTTCGAGAAATTTTGGCCAACCTGCGATCGCATGGGCACAACCTGCAATCGCATGTTTTGAATTTTCACTCCTGGATGAAATTTTGGCACAAAAAAACATCGAAGACAAGCTGCGACCAAAGTTACAATCGCATAAAGACCCCATGCGATCGCATGAACCATATTTGCGATCACATGTTTTGCCTATGACGTCTGAAATTTTGTCTACTTTTCAGATTATTTTGAATCACGTGAATCAGAGTTATGTTCATAATATATGGTCAAAATACTGAAAGGGGGTCAAAGCTGTTAGCAACATCCTTTAACTTTAGATTGCATATTCTATCTTCGTGTGATCTGTTCGATCGAATGTTTATTGACTAAAACATCTTCCAATCATTCCTCCACATCCTTCATAAGTTCCAAGCTCTATTTTAAGCTCCAAACATGCATCCAACTGCTCCCAAAGCACTGATCCACTCGAACTATCTGAAATTGACATAAAAACATGAGCAATACGGGAATTCTAATGAAATACATGAGCTGAACATTATTTAAATAAATGACATGAAAATGTACAAAATATGATGCTAAAATGATAATAAAAACTACCCTATAAGATGCAAAAAATGGCATCTAATAAATCTCCCCAAGCTTAAACCTTACTTGCCTCAAGTAAGAGAAAGAATAAAACATTATAAACATATGGAAAGATGTAGATGACATAAAAGGGAACTTAGAATAAAAACTAAAATAAGATTAAGGAAACTAAAAATTTAAACTTTATCAAAACACTTCACTCTTTTTTTGTTCAAATGATCAGCTTTCACAACGAGGAAGCTCCAATGAAATCACTATCTAGACAACAGTGTCAATACTTTATATTAACGATTCAAATTTCATATTTAATAAGTCAAACCAAGCTTGAGCAAATAATTTTTACGCGGAATTAAATTTGTGAAAACAGTGTATTTTTAAAAATAATTTCACGAAAATTCGTTTATAAAAACTTAGTTTGACCAACCCTTCCTTTTTTTGCGAACTTATCTAGTAAACACGGTAAGCTCCATTATGGACAAAAAATCCAAGCTTACCCCTATGATTCCACTATCGAGGGATCAATCTCATTATACCACATATCTTTTTTTTGTCTTGATCAACTCTTCAGATTTAACCTGCTTGCTTCTTGATTTCGACTTGAACTTGACTTAGATTTGACTTTGAACTGCAGATTTCTTCAGTTTTCTTGATGTACCATTTCTAACACACATATATAATTTATATATATATATATATATATATATATATATATATATATATATATTGACTAGGCAAGCATTTTACTTTGAGGCCCACCATATCATTAATACTTCAAAAATGATAATAAATTGTGGGTATAACAAGAGTTCCGTCCTAACCCCAAAAGATGCAGAAACTATAGGGTTCAGTACTTCAAGGAATGATAAGGGTTATCCAATCTAGGTTCTTTTTAAGGTATCTAATGAAATTATTTTCAAAACACTGTTCATTTTTCATCCCACACTTCCATTGTAAAAATTATTTGACTCTTATGTTGGTTCATATTGAAAACATTTAAAGCACTTGAAAAGATAATTTTTGAAATTGATTGTAATGAGACTGTTATTTTTGGTAACTATCACACTTCATCTTAACAGAGTTATCGAATGTAATATATATATATATATATATATATATATATATATATATATATATCCTCGTCTCATGTAAATTGTTTCAATTTTTTTTTAATTTGATTTTTTTGATATGCAGAGAATAAAAAATAACTAGAAATAAAAATCCTTTTGGGTTTTTTTATGAATGTAGAAAAATAAAAAGAGAAATATAAAATATTTTGGATTTTTTTAAATATTTTATATGCAAATGCAAAAAGAAAATGAAAATTTGAAAAATTTAACTATAAAAACTTAGAAAATTAAAATTTTAAACAAAAATGCAAAATTTTCATACTAACCCCCTCTCCAAGCTTAAAATGGTGCATTGTCCTCAATGCTTAGAAAGGAATGAACATCTTAATAAATAATATAAGGGAAAAAAGGTGCAGGTATGAATGAATGTACCTAATAAATTGGTAGAAATTTGATTTTGACTTCAATGTGGCGAAAAATATGAATTTCAGTGACTTTGAAGATCCTCTGATTTCCCAAATCTTGTTTGGAACTGCGACCATCTCTTTATTGAAAGCATAAAAACTAAAAACTACTCATCGGGTTGCCTCCCGGAAAGCCGCCCATTTTTAAAGTTGTTGGCTTGAGTTGGCCCAACCAGATTTATGAACTGGTGTGGTTGGACTTCCTTGAAGCTCAACTCTTTTTCTTGTGATTATAAATCCCTTCAAATATGGCAGAATTTTGGGATCTGATACTTGTACATCAACTGGGAAAAACTCATGATCTTTATCAAATAACTCAAATTTTAGATTTTTGAGCCTTTTTCTTTTTCCGTCTTCTTGACAGAACCTAACTTCTTCTTTTTCTGAATTTTCTTTTTCAGCTTCGTGTTAGAAATCACCTTTTTCTTATCCTCCCCAAGCTTATCTTTTTTTATCAACTTTGTACCAACTCCTCCAGCAAAAATCACATTCTCTTTCACCTCCCTAAGTTTATCTCGTTTCAGCTCCTTTGATGTATCATCACATAATTTTCTGTCTAAAAATAACCCCAAAAGCATTAGAAAACTCACAGCAGTCCTTAGACGAAGGACTGCCGGTTCCCAAAAAATTAATAAAAGCATTATCAGAAGGAAAACCATCATCATTCATTTTAAAGTTAACTACTTCCTCGTCAAACTCCATTGAAATTGTGCCATTAAAAACATCTATTATTGTTTTTGAAGTTTTCATAAATGGTCTTCCTAAAATAATTGTGTTTGTATCTGAAGTGTCCAAGTTTCTCATGTCTAATATATAAAACTCAGCAGGAAAAATAAGCTCACCCACTTGGACAAGAACATCCTCAAGCACACCTTTTGGGTGTACTGTCGAGTGGTCAGTCAACTGCATAATTGTCTCGGTCTTTTGTAAAGTTCTCATTTATAATTTTTCAAAAACACAATAGGGAAGGACATTGACTGAAGCTCCTAAATTATACCTGACAATGGGGCGGGTTTGGAGCGAATCAACCTTGATCCATGTCACACCCCCAAACCGGAACGGCGGAAACGTTCGGGGGCGGATGACTTCATGTAGTACCGTAACAATTATTTACATAGTAAAGAAAGCAATATAACCATCATATATATAATTGAAAGTTTACATTTGTTAAAAGATACATGTTCAAAACCAATTACAATATGATGCCAAAATATGAAGTTAAACTGGCGACGCTGCGTCCCTTCTTCAAAAGCTGTTTGTTACCTGTTATTACTGAATCCCTGGAACATACAAGTAGTTTTGAAAGAGTAGATCAACATTTAAGCTGGTGAGTTTCATAAGTATTAAATGAAAATATTTGTATGAACTAAAATGAAATGGTTTGTTTTTGTTTGTTTCTTCCTAGAAAATCTCATATTTTCTACTGATATAAATGTAGCCTTCTATCAAGACCAATTTTTGTTTCTAGAAAGTTATGTTTTTCCGTATGTGGGAGGCAGTTTAGAAGTTCCAAAACTACAACACAAGAATGTTTTTCATGCCTATACCTATTATAGTGTTTCTAGTATGTAAAAGTTCGTGATGTTCTCGTAAAACTATACCTATTATAGTTTTCTAAAAGTGTGTCTCGTTTGTATAGTAAACCCTAGTGAAATGCTCACTTGTTATGAAAGTATAACTTTTGTAGTGCCAAAAATGGACACATATACATACAGTACAACCAGAGTGATTGATTTATATATATATATATATATATATATATATATATATATATATATATAACAACATTTTTCGTTTCAAAAGACAAGATGTTATCGTGATATATTTTGCATACGAAAGTTTCCCTAATATAGTTATAAATCACATATGATTCCATTGATAAAAAGTGTATAGTGAAACTTTATATAACACACGATAATAATCGTGTGTTTTACTTGTATTCCCCCCTTAAAATCATATAAAAGCATTTATAAAACATTTAAAAGTGTGGATTATAGGGGTATGAACTCACTTGAAAGATCGGAGAAGGCGAGATGAAAACCGAGCAGAACTTCGACTCGAGAAAGCGGATTTTCTTGGGATTCTCGGGAATCTCGGGAGCACAAACGACCTTCGGGACTTGGGCAAGGAAACCGGAGCTTCGGGATATCACGTGCACGGAAAACGAGGTAATAACACAAGAAAGATTAGAGGAATTGGCCATTTTCTTCGGAACCCTCGCATCCCTTTTATAGGGGCTGGGAATCGCCTCGGTATGCTGGGCGTACGCGTGCGTCATGCGTGACCGCATCCTCGACTGCTTTGGAACTTCGGATGGGACGGGGCATAGCCTCGCATAGGGGCGACGTGGACGATCCGAGGCCTAGACCTCGAGTACGCTGGGCGTAACTCGGATCGGCCTGGTGACTCCTCCTTCGGATAATACCGAAATTTTGATTTAAAATTTATATTTTTATTATTTAATAAACTTCAAAAATTCATATCTTCTTCATACGAACTCCGTTTTCTATGTTTTTATATCCACGCGTAGGTGAGACTACGCTCTACAACTTTCGTTTAGACTCCATCGGCAAATTTTGAAATTATTTTTATTATTTATTTTTAAAAGGTCGTGGTAAGAAAATTTCATTAGAAATTCATAACTTCATTAACCGACGTCTGTTTTTGCCAGACTTTTTACCGTTGAAAAACCATTGTCGAGACCTTCGATTCTCATTTAGGTCATTCCGGCCAAAAGTCGCTCGATCTCCGTTTCGAGTTTTTAGCTGTCTGTCGCTAAGCCGAACTTGGAAAATCATAACTTCCTTATACGAAGTCAGATTTGGGCGTTCTTTTTACGTACGATCACGGTTTAATGAAATCTAACATAGTAGGTAATTAATTAGAGACTTTTGGACATTTTATTTTCGAAGTTAATTTCATTATATCAAAAGTGGTTACAATACTTGACTTTTTAGGTGATTACATAGAGTTGAAATATCAGGTTGTCACATCATCCCCACGTTAGAGGGAATTTCGTCCCGAAATTTAAAGTAAGAAAGATACTTGGAAATCAGAGAAAAAGATGAGGGTACTTTTGTTTTATCTGAACTTCGCGTTCCCATGTGAATTCAGGTCCTCGCTTGGCGTTCCAGCGAACCTTCACGATGGGTATGCGACTTTGTTTCGTTTGTTTGACCTCTCGGTCCATGAGTTCTACCGGTTCTTCCACAAAGTTGAGGCTCTCGTTGATCTCGATCTCGTCGAGTGGAATAACAAGAGTCTCATCGGACAGACACTTTTTCAAGTTCAAGACGTGGAAGGTTGGATGTATGTTACTAAGTTCACGTGGTAGATTGAGTTTGTAAGCTATAGGGCCGATTCTGGCGAGAATCTCGAAAGGCCCTACGTATCTTGGATTTAGCTGTCCACGCTTTCCAAAGCATATCAAGCCTTTCCATGGTGAGACCTTCAATAGAACGCGGTCTCCTACCTAGAATTCTAAAGGTTTCCTCCTTTGGTCAGCGTAGCTTTTCTGTTGGTCTCTAGAGGCTTTTAACCGGTCACGAATCTGAACAATCTTCTCTGTCGTTTCTCGTATGATTTTCGGACCGGTGAGAGCGCTTTTAGGAATTCATCCATTAGCTAACTGTGTGTCGCCAACTTCAGCCCATCACAGAGGGGACCTGCACTTACGGCCATAGAGGGCTTCAAATGGAGCAGCCTTTATGCTCGTATGATAACTATTGTTGTATGAAAATTCGACAAGGGGTAAATGGATATCCCATGCCTTTCCAAAGTCAAGCACACAGGCTCTCAACATATCTTCCAAAGTTTGTATCGTTCTCTCACTTGCCCGTCTGTTTGTGGATGGTAGGCTGTAATCATGTCCAACCTAGTCCCTAGGAAATTTTGTAGTGACTGCTAGAACCTTGACGTGAATCTACTATCTCTATCGGAGATAATGGATATTGGAACACCTTGCAGTCGTAATATTTCCCTTATGTAAGTTCTTATAAGCCTTTCCATCTTGTCAGTCTCCTTGATTGGTAGAAATTGCGCGGATTTGTTCAATCTGTCGACGATGACCCATATGGTATCGAGTCCACCCATTGTCTTGGATAACTTGGTTATGAAGTCCATAGTAATTCGTTCCCATTTCCATTCCGGTATCTCCGGTTGTTGTAGTAATCCTGAAGGTTTCTGATACTCGACCTTAACCTTAGCATAAGTAAGGCATTTACTTACGAAGTTAGCAATTTTTGCTTTCATGTTAGGCCACCAGTACAGTTTCTTAAGATCCAGATACATTTTATCGGAACCTGGGTGAACGGAATATCTCATGTTGTGTGCTTCGGTCATGACCACGTCTCTGAAGCCACCATGTTTCGGTGTCCAGATACGGTCCATGAGATAATATGCTCCGCCACCCTTGATTTCTAGATTCTTTTCCATTCCTCTTAGGGATTCACCAGTTACATTTTCAGGTTGCAAAGCTTCCAGTTTTTCCTCCTTAATTTGTTTGGATAAGTGGGAATGGATAATTATTTTCAGAGATTTGACTCTCCGACCAGTGTATTCTTTTCGACTGAGGGCGTCAGCTACTACATTGGCCTTGCCAGGATGATAATGAATTTCGCATTCGTAGTCATTAAGTAGCTCGACCCATCTTCGTTGTCGCATGTTGAGCTCCTTCTGATCGAAAATGTGTTGAAGGCTCTTGTGGTCGGTGAAAATAGTACTCTTTGTTCCGTATAGGTAGTGTCTCCAGATCTTCAGAGCAAATACTACTACTCCTAACTCAAGATCGTGTGTTGTATAGTTTACATCATGTATCTTAAGCTGACGGGAGGCATAGGCAATAACCTTCCCTCTTTGCATAAGAACACAACCAAGTCCTTGATTTGATGCATCGCAATACACTACGAAATCTTCTATCCCTTCGGGGAGAGATAGTATCGGTGCGGTGCACAAGGCCTGTTTCAGTGTTTGGAACGCCTTCTCTTGTTTTGCTTCCCAGTCAAAGGCCACGCCTTTCTGGGTTAATGTAGTAAGAGGTTTCGCAATGCTAGAGAAGTTCTTTATGAATCTGCGATAGTAGCCAGCGAGACCTAGATATTGACGAATTTTTGTAGGCGTCTTTGTTGTCGACCAGTTCTTAATGGCCTTACTTTTGGAGGGGTCCACGTGTATCCCCTTTTCGCTAACAACGTGGCCCAAAAATTCGACTCTTCGAATCCAAAATTCGCATTTAGAGAACTTCACATAGAGCTTCTCCGATCGTAATGTTTCTAAGACTTTTCGTAGGTGCTGACTATGCTCTTCCTTACTTCGGGAGTAGATAAGTATATCATCGATGAAGACGATGAAGAACTGATCCAAGTAAGGACGGCACACCCTATTCATTAGGTCCATGAATACCATTGGTGCGTTGGTTAATCCGAACGACATCACTACAAATTCGTACTGTCCATAACGAGTTCGGAAGGCTGTCTTGGGAATATCCTCCTCTAGTACTCGTAATTGGTGATATATGGATCGTAGATCTATCTGCGAGAAGTAGTTTACTCCTTGAAGCTGATCAAATAGGTCGTCAATGCGGGGCAGAGGGTAACGATTTTTGACGGTAAGCTTATTCAGTTCTCTGTAGTCAATGCACATACGGAACGATCTGTCTTTCTTCTTTACAAACAAGACCGGTGCTCCCCAAGGTGAGAAGCTTGGTCTAATGAATCCTTTTTGATGGAGTTCGTTAAGCTGACTGGAAAGTTCTTGCATCTCTGCTGGTGCCAGACGATAAGGCGATTTTGCTACTGGGGTAGCCCCTGGAACTAAGTCGATTCTAAACTCGACTTGACGTTGCGGTGGTAATCCCGGTAGTTCTTCTGGAAAGATATTGGGAAAGTCGCGTACTTCTGGAATGCTCTTAATGTCCTTTACTTCCTGACTTTTATCGACGATGTGTGCAAGAAATGCATGATAATCCTTCCGCAAACACTTTCGAGCTTGGATGCACAAAATGATGCGAAGGTTTGTACTTGATTTGTCGCCGTAAATCACTAATGTTTCATCGTTAGGGAGATTAAGACGAACTGCTTTTTCAAATCACATGATGTCGGCGCGAAGAAGACTTAACCAATCCATGCCGACTATGACGTCGAAACTTTTAATTTGGACCGGCATGAGGTTGATTGGGAAAGAATGACCGTCTAAAGTTAATGTACAACTCATGTATATGCAGTTAGTGTTTTACGTTTTTCCGTTTTTCCGTTTTCCATTTCTATAGTGAATGATTTTTCTAACATGCTAGGTTTATGTTTAAGTAAGTGAATAAAGTTTTGGCTCACGAAGCTTCTCTCTGCTCCACTATCGAATAGTATGCATGCATATGAATTATCGAGAAGAAACGTACCAACAACTACTGTAGGATCAACTACTGCTTCTTCGTGGCCTATAGCCAAAATTCGTCCCACTCCGCCGGTATTCGCTGCCTTCGGGCAGTTTCTTTTGTAGTGGCCCACCTCGTCACAACCGTAGCAAGCTTGGCCTACACCAATGTTGGGAACTCGAGTGATCGGCTTTACGGGGGCCTTGCAGAAATGGACAGTGTGTCCCTTTCTGTTGCAGTTGGAGCACTACATTTCCCGACAAGGTCCATGGTGGTGGTAAGTGCATTTGGTGCACTTTGGAAGGTTACCCACATAAGGATTTGTTGGGTAGAGATTTATAGGAACGGTAGTAGGTACAGTAGCATCATTCACTGTAACTAGTTGTTGTTTCTTCGAGGATTCTTGGGAAGACCCACCCTTCCCCTTATTCCATCCTATCTTCTTGTTATTGTTGTTGTTGTTTCCCTTTTGTGGTTCTGGTACAGAAATTGTTGAGTTCTGATGACTTCCGTGATCAATAAGAGATTGTGCCAGCTCTTTGGCACTTTTGAAAGTGTCAGGTTTTGAAGCTAACACGCTTGACTGAATTTGGGGCGACAGTCCCAAAATGTATCTCTCTATTTTCTTGCTCTCAGGAGCAATCATATATGGGCAAAGGATTGCCAGATCGCAGAATCTGTTGGTATAAGTTGCTATGTCGGTACCAATCATTCCAAGAGTCTAGAGTTCGTGCTCGAGTTTTTGAATCTCTCCTCGTGGACAGTACTCTCTCATCAGCATGATTTTTAAGCTCTCCCAGCTTATTGAATTCGCCACTATCAGAGTAAGTACCTTAACGTGGCCATTCCACCAAGTTAAAGCTCTATCAGTAAGCGTGTAAGTTGCAAACTTGACTTTGCTGTGCTCGGGACAGGAGCAGAATTCAAAGACTGATTCTGTCCTTTCGATCCACTGCTTCAAAATCATCACACCACCAGTTCCATTAAACATCCGGGGTTTGACATTCGTAAAGTCTTTCTAGGTGCACTCTCGGGGTTGCCCACAAGTCTCACCATGGTTGGAAGGAAGTGTGCCAATTCCCGAACCAGTAGTAACAAGGGTATTGATTTGTGACATGGCAGCCGCCACAGCTGCTGTGACTGCTGCTTGGAACATGGCAGCATCAAATTAAGGAGGTGGAGGCGGTGGTGGTATAGGTGCTTCCCCACCGTTGTTTCGTCTCGGGTTTCTACGCGAAGGGATCCTTCAACTATAGGTTGAGAAGATAAAGATAAGAATTCCATAGCATAGAAAATGAATGTGTCTCATGAACTAAATCGCTATATTTCAACAACAGATGATAGTATGAGTCTCAAAGATAGAAGAATGAAAGTTATTCGTAAATCCGAATATATGAAACAAGCGTATGGTTTCTCCATAATATTTTGAGGATGGAACGAAATACTCAACGTAGTAATAATAGCGTGCCAATTATATTAATATAATAGTTGATACAACGATCACGAAAATTTGACCCCTATAAGGGTCTCCGGTTACAAAGTTTAAGAAAAATGAAACTTTTAGCCGAGGTCCTAACTTATAACAAAATTTGGGATTTTGGCAAGCACTACTTGCGACGTAGGTTGCGCTTGGAGCTTGACTCCGCATCCGATTGCTTTGATTCCATAAGACGCCTATCGAAGGCGGCTTGTTGTTCCCTCAATTTGGAGAGGGCTGTAATCATTTGCGCTTGGAATGCTTAGGTTTGGAGTTGGGCATTGTCCTGAGCTCTGTCCAGCCTACGGATGTCGGAAGTGTGAACCTGTACTTCCACGTTGACTTCCCGAATCCGGCTAGCTTGAACTCCGGATTGGTAGGACTGGTTGGCTAATTTGCCACCCATGACTGGGAGTACTCGATCGGCTGAACCTCCGCCGCGAACATCGTAGAAGTCTCGACACATGCCGTAGGGAGGGCGTAGACTTTGTTGTGGCTCCAATGGTGGAGGTGACTTCCCCAAACGGGAGTCGATCCTTGAAAGTTTCTTATGAAGACGGGAGGTTGTGCGGGTGGTGGGTTGATTACTTCCGTCTCTGAGTCGATACCAAAGTCCTCCTCTTCATCCAATTCTATGGGTTCTTCGTCCTCCTAGGGATCCTCTTCGATCCATCCCCCGTTGCCTTGGTTGGGATAGTAGGGGTAGCCGGGGTGATGAAATCCAGCCATTTGACTGTACGAGAATAGGGTTATAAGAATCGAATAAAATTTGGAACATGTAAGACTAAACATGTAAGTTAAGCTATTTTATGTAGAAAATACTCCTATAGTATTTAAATTCGTGTGTTTGATCCTTGTGATGTTTTGGTAAGTTTCGACTTGTTGCTCACTACGAGCATTCCTCGATATACATTGGTCCGATCTCGGATAAATATAGTTGAACATGCTATATTTGGCCCAAATCTGATTACATATATAGAGTCTTAATCGTAGTGTCCAACTTGTCTAAATACTTGTTGTATAGTTATAATCATGAAAATATGTTGTTGTATGCATGTATTTGTACTTAAATGAACTAACAATTTAAGTTAAACGAAACGCGCCTTAGGCGTAAAACAAAAAAATGTTTTGTCAGAGGGTATTAGTCACTTAAGCATTTATAGTTTGTATATCTTATGTGGTTCAATATACTTAGTTCACTATAAACAATGCTCTAATACCAATCTGTCACACCCCCAAACCGGAACGGCGGAAACGTTCAGGGGCGGATGACTTCATGTAGTACCGTAACAATTGAATACATAGTAAAGAAAGCAATATAACCATCATATATATAATTAAAAGTTTACATTTGTTAAAAGCTACATGTTCAAAACCAATTACAATATGATGCCAAAATTTGAAGTTAAACTGGCGACACTGCGTCCCTTCTTCAAAAGCTGTTTGTTACCTGTTATTACTAAATCCCTGGGACATACAAGTAGTTTTGAAAGAGTAGATCATCATTTAAGCTGGTGAGTTTCATAAGTATTAAATGACAATATTTGTATGAACTAAAATGAAATGGTTTGTTTTTGTTTGTTTCTTCCTAGAAAATCCCATATTTTCTATTGATATAAATGTAGCCTTCTATGAAGACCAATGTTTGTTTCTAGAACGTTATGTTTTTTCCGTATGTGGGTGGCAGTTTAGAAGTTCGAAAACTACAACACAAGAATGTTTTTCATGCCTAAAGTAGTTAATTTATGTACGTGTAACCAAGACGTCTGAAAAAAAAAACCCCGTAATTCAATGTGTTTTTAATACTCCATGTGAGTTTTATAACCATGCTATTGACTGGAATTGCCTATACACAACGTTCTTCAGATGTGGGAATGTTCTGACGTTAGTCACCCCAAATGGTGTACTGTAGCTAACAGTCAGGACGCGGGGTTGTCAATCCCGTATAGATCTATACACAAACACCATGCTCCCCCTCCAAGGGATTCTGGTATATAATACAGGACTTGAATTGTGTACTCGAACGTACGTGAAATTTAATGTCTTACAAAATTTAGTATAAAACAGATTTACGTATGAAAATGTTCGTTTGTTCTTGTATATGAATGTATCTCTTTGAAATAGTGTTTCTAGTATGTAAAAGTTCGTGATGTTCTCGTAAAACTATACATATTATAGTTTTCTAAAAGTGTGTCTCGTTTGTATAGTAAACCCTAGTGAAATGCTCACTTGTTATGAAAGTATAACTTTTGTAGTGCCAAAAATGGACACATATACATACAGTACAACCAGAGTGATTGATTTATATATATATATATATATATATATATATATATATATATATATATATATATATATATATATATATATATAACAACATTTTTCGTTTCAAAAGACAAGATGTTATCGTGATATATTTTGCATACGAAAGTTTCCCTAATATAGTTATAAATCACATATGATTCCATTGATAAAAAGTGTATAATGAAACTTTATATAACACACGATAATAATCGTGTGTTTTACTTGTATTCCCCCCCTTTAAAGCATATAAAAGCATTTATAAAACATTTAAAAGTGTGGATTATTGGGGTATGAACTCACTTGAAAGATCGGAGAAGGCGAGATGAAAACCGAGCAGAACTTCGACTCGAGAAAGCAGATTTTCTTGGGATTCTCAGGAATCTCGGGAGCACAAACGACCTTCGGGAGTTGGGCAAGGAAACCGGGGCTTCGGGATATCACGTGCACGGTAAACGAGGCAATAACACAAGAAAGATGAGAGGAATTGGCCCTTTTCTTCGGAACCCTCACATCCCTTTTATAGGGGTTGGGAACCGCCTCGATACGTTGGGCGTACGCGGTTAGATTGGGCGTACGCGTGCGTCATGCATGACCGCATCCTCGACTACTTCGGAACTTCGGATGGGACGGGGCATAGCCTCGCATAGGGGAGACATGGACGATCCGAGGCCTAGACCTCGGATCGTCTGCTGGGCGTACGAGTGTACGCTGGGCGTAACTCGGATCGGCCTGGTGACTCCTCCTTCGGATAATACTGAAATTTTGATTTAAAATTTATATTTTTATTATTTAATAAACTTAAAAATTCATATCTTCTTCATATGAACTCCGTTTTCGACTTTCTTTATATCCACGCGTAGGTGAGACTACGCGCTACAACTTTCGTTTAGACTCCGTCGGCAAATTTTGAAATTATTTTTATGATTTATTTTTAAAAGGTCGCGGTAAGAAAATTTCGTTAGAAATTCATAACTTCATTATCCGACGTCTGTTTTTGCCAGACTTTTTACCATTGAAAAACCATTGTCGAGACCTTCGATTCTCATTTAGGTCTTTCCGGCCAAAAGTCGCTCGATCTCCATTTCGAGTTTTTAGTTGTCTGTCGCTAAGCCAAACTTGGAAAAATCATAACTTCCTTATACGAAGTCATATTTTGGCATTCTTTTTACGTACGATCACGGTTTAATGACATCTAACATAGTAGGTAATTAATTAGAGACTTTTGGACATTTTATTTTTGAAGTTAATTTCATTATATCAAAAGTGGTTACAATACTTGACTATTTAGGTCATTACATAGAGTTGAAATATCGGGTTGTCACAATCCAAACCCTTTTAACAAATTTCAAAATCCGATCCAAACCGTAATCCGCAGGGTTTTGAATAATCAAACTCATACCCTTATCCACCGAATCAGCAGATATCCAAACCCGCCCCGTAACCCGTAGTTTTTTTTGAATAATCAAACACATTTTACTTAAATCATAAAATCACATTTATTAAATAAAACTAAGTTTTGATTTAGAAAACACATTATGTACTCGAGGGCTTTCTGTTGAAATTAAAATCATTATTTTAGTTACTTCCGATTGGTTTTTGACCGTGATTGCATTGATAGAAAATAGCAATTACAAACTTTCTTCCAGTTGATAAATGAGCTTATTGTTTTATAAATGAAATTGGTGATTACATGATGAAATATAAATGAAATGAATCATGACTCTTAGGAGAAGACTGGAAGTCTAGAAGGTGAGTCATCGAGTCCTATGTAAAAACAGTTTAGTGTTTGGCCTTTTCTCTTTGGACTTCTGATTGGAATTTAATGTATACTTTAGGCAATATAAAATATAAATTTATATTTCTAAAATTTATACGGGGCAGGTTATAAACGGAGCGGATCGGTGAAGATCCATACCCGACCCTTTTAATAAAAGGGTTAGCGGGTATGGGTCGTTAACGGGTAAACAGATCAAAAACTATGCTCCAAACCCATATAATTGTTAAGGGTTTGGATTGGATCAGGGTCAAAACCCGCTCCATTGCCAGGCCTATCCTAAATCAAGCATGGCTTTTGGAAAATCAAGGTTCCCCAATTTATAAGGAACTGAGAAAATCCTCGAATCCTTGCACTTTGGAGGCAAACCTTTTCGCAAAATTAAAAAAATATTTTTGCCAACTTTTAAAATCTCATTATATATCAGTTTTTTCTTTGAAATGCATAAATTTTTCAGAAATTTAGCATAGCGAGGGATATGTTGGATTATATCTAAAAGTGGGATATTTACGTTAACCTTGCGAAGAATTTCCATAATATCTTCATCCTCACGCTCGCGTTTCGTGCTCCTCAGTCGCGATGGGAAGCGCAGTAGTGGCTTATATTCTTTCAGAATTGGCTTCTGTAGTGTTGGAGTTTCTTTTTCTTTATCTTTTTCAACGACTTCTTCAACTAACACTTCTTCATACTCTTCTGTTCAGCTCCTTTTTTTGTTTCTTCCATATCTCCTTCTTCTACCAGAACTTCTTCAATTTCTTCTTCAGCTTTGTTTTCTGGTTCAGATGCACTTGGGCCTTCATATGTTTTCCCGTTTCTCAAGGAAGTAGCACTCACATTGTGCTTTGGATTATTTTCTATATGACCTGGTAACTTTCCTTGAGATTCTAGTCGACCCATAGAAGTGGCAAGTTGAGACACCTGTTGCTCCAGATTTTTGATACTGGCTCTGGTTTCATTCTAGGATGCTTGGGTGCTCGTTGCAAGACTCTGCACTATATCTTCTAAGGCCACGCTAGAACTACTAGGTTGATGTTGCAAGTTCTGATTCTGGAAATTTGAGTTCCGGAAGTTTTGACATTGAAAGTTCTGCTGAAAGCCCAGTTGCTGATAATTTCGTTGTTGCTGAAATCCGGGTGGGATCTGATATTGCAGCTTCTGCTGAAAACTATTCTGGTAGTTATTATGATAGCCACCAACATCTTTTACTGCAGCTGTATCCTCTTGCATTAACGAACACATATATGTTGGATGTTCCGTCTTCAAACAGATTCCATATGGTTTCTTCACATCTACTTTTTCTTTCGTCAGGAGCAAAACAACTTTCGTCAATTCAGATATCTGAGCTTCCAGATGAACATTGCTGACTTCTTAACTCCGCTTGGCTGATCTATATACCGCGCATATTCATTTCCAGAATGTTTAGACTCGATCGCCAACCTGAAAACAGGACCATGAGTCCTACTCTGCAGTCGACCACACTTGGTCTCTCTCTTAACTCATATCCGACTGAACATACATCGATACTCTTACCAAACCAACACTCACGCTTGGCCCAATCAACTTCGGGCTAGAATACCAGGTATGCCTACGACGGGTCCGCTCATCCCCAGGATGGAATACCCTCGCATCCCTACACATGTTTGGTCCAATCAACCCTCGGGTTGGAATACCAAACACATCAGGTCCAATCAATCATAGGGTCCGGTCATGCTCATGATGGAATACCCCATATTGGAATACATCCATAATCATAACTCAACCTATAACCATACTTGGAACCAAGGACCCTGTCCTTGCGTCACCCTCGAACCCTTAGGTTCGCCACATCTGAGTGTAACCCCACCCATACCTACTTATCACAATCTCCAGGTCCTTAACCTCTGACTGCAATATCTCACACAATTCTCGTCACCGGTCCAGACTGCTCCCGAGTCTGTTAACCTTCTATCCTACTTTCTTCTGTCCAAACCTCCAATCTGGAGCCACTATCCCTCTCCTCTTCCAAGGAGACTGAAAACATGCCCATGCATCAGCCAACATTGCCACCGCGACAGATCCTCGCTATACATTACCCCTTAGCGGTGCTCACCGTTATCCCATATCATGCATACATACATAGAGGCTGGTCACATACCAAACACATCAGGTCCAATCAATCATAGGGTCCGGTCATCCTCATGATGGAATACCCCATATTGGAATACATCCATAATCATAACTCAACCTATAACCATACTTGGAACCAAGGACCCTGTCCTTGCGTCACCCTCGAACCCTTCGGTTCGCCACATCTGAGTGTAACCCCACCCATACCTACTTATCACAATCTCCAGGTCCTTAACCTCTGACTGCAATATCTCACACAATTCTCGTCACCGGTCCAGACTGCTCCCGAGTCTGTTAACCTTCTATCCTACTTTCTTCTGTCCAAACCTCCAATCTGGAGCCACTATCCCTCTCCTCTTCCAAGGAGACTGAAAACATGCCCATGCATCAGCCAACATTGCCACCGCGACAGATCCTCGCTATACATTACCCCTTAGCGGTGCTCACCGTTATCCCATATCATGCATACATACATAGAGGCTGGTCACATACCCAGCGACCCACACATAACCTACCGCATATCCTCGACACGTGCAAACCCTTACAATAACTGAACCGCCTCATTGCATCATCCCAATAGCCGACGTTCAAACCGCTCCGGGCAACCTTCTATAACCAACGGCTTATTCGAGAATTTCCAATTCTCCCCCACGTAGGGCACTAACCACCATCCGTTGCGACGAAGCTAACACGCATGCTCAATCGAACCCACTGATACACCGGACTTCGAGGAAACTGAGTTCCTATTGAAAGTTCCCAAACTCTCGAACCATAACCTTCCTTTCTCTCGGATTCCACACTGGATGATAACCCTCTAAGAACCCTCAATGCTCGCTCACCTCTAATACATACAACACTAAACATCTCATGCAAGAAACGACAACTCATAATCACAACATAAACAAGATAAAGCAAAAAACATACCGACTGACACCTCTGGCTCATATCTGATCTCCTCGGTCACAATCTGATAAGCATGCCCTGGAGCCTTCGGAGGCTCTGCTCGACCCTGACCTCCGTCAGTAAGTCTCAAAGTGGCTGGCGAAGGGGCCTGCACTGACCTGGCAGCCAGTAGAGGACACTAGGCCTTCATATGGCCCACCTGATCACAATGATAACAAAGTCGGACCCCTGTTGCCTCTGCTCTCTCAACTGTAGCTCAATCTCTAACTCGTGCTTCCTAGCGGCTTCCTACAACTCCAACAAGGTACTACACCTCTGCGCGAATACAAACTGCCTAATGTCCTTCTTGAGCATACTCGGATATCGAGACATCTGAGCTTGCTTCGAAGCAAACTCCAGGCAAAACATCGCCCTCTCAGTGAACATCCTGGTGATCTCCGTCACCAACTCTGAACCCTGCTCTAGTTCCAGGAACTCCTGAGCCAACCTTTCTCTCTTAACCTGCGGAACATAACGAGTACTGAACATTTCCCGGACCTGATCCCACAAAACCGCAGCCTGCTGCACATCCGAATAAGATCCCGTGGTTAACCTCCACGAATCCTTCGCCCCAAGCCTTAGAAGGTTCAGAGCACACCTCACCCTCTGATCTGCAGGGCATGAACACGTGAAGAAGCAACCCTCCACGTCTGACAACCACCTCATAGCAACGATCGGATCCTAAACTCCATCAAAAGTAGGGGGCTTCGTATTGTCAAAATCCCGATACTGAAAACTCCGACTGGCTCTTCTCCCTTCCGCTGCCACAGCCGCTGCGGCTGCCGCGGCCGATGTCTCTGCAAGAGCTGCATAGCGCTCATCAAAATACTCAACCATGGCAGTCTTGATCGACCCAAACAGTTCCAGCAACTCAGCTCGGAACATAGCAACAACCTCCTCATGTAGGATATCACGAATCCTAGCGTCCAACTCAGCCGTACTCATCTGGCCAATGACTTCGGGTGATATGGGTCCATCCCGGCCACCGTCTCCTGATCCCGATCCCGAACCGGATCCTGCCTCTAAACGTCTTGCATCTGCCATACTGGAATGAACAATAAAAATCTCAGATCCCTCGCATAACCACCGAGGACTAACCTCAAATCAACAACCTATTGGTTGTGACTTCCTTGACACGCGTATGGGTCCTGTGCTTTCAGTAGTACGGGCCCATACTACCTTCCACACCTACCCATATTTGTCTCAAGTATCACCACAACGCCCTAAGCACAAACATACACAGCAAGCACTTAATCCTCACCCCTAGAGGAAAACTGAATAGCTCATAACAAGGAAACCCTAGGCTAGCAGGCATCATAATTCAGGCAACTCTATCATGCAATTCCTAAAGATCCCTAGCCTAGTACTAGCATGTAGTTCTAACATATCTCAAAACAGTAACTTGTATGGTATTTTGGGGTAACTTATTGGCTCCGGATGATCGTACCCTATGCGCCCTCCTTTACTTATTTTGAAAACCATTTTTGAAAACCTCTCCTTGATTTGAGACTGGATTCACACGAACGCTCCTCCAATTCACTCAAACCAAGGCTCTGATACCAACTTGTAACGACCAAAAATTTCAACCAAATTAAAACATTTAATTAATTTAAAAACCGTTACGACCATACATCTTGTTTTCAAAATAGTTTAAACATTAGAGTATTTTCCCCAGAATCATATTACATAAAGCATAAACATGTGGAGCGGTACGATCACGCCTTCTCCTTGCCACGATCTCCTGAAGCACCTGAAACAATAAACCACAACTGTAAGCCCGAAAGCTTAGTGAGTTCCCCCAAAGTACCCATACACACATAACATATGCATACAACAAAGAACAACATACTTTGGGTCCAATCAACCTTCCGGTTGGAATACCCCTGACCCTCAACCATCGGGTTGGAATGCCTACATAACTCGAGCCCAATCATCCTACCGGGATGGAATACTCTCGGCCCACAACCATCGGGTTGGATTGCCTAAACACTTATACGTACAACAATAGATACTATGCGTCCAAGCATCCCTTAGGATGGAATACCCCAGGCCCCTCAACCATCGGGTTGGAATGCCAACATACTATGAGTCCAATCATCCTACCGGGATGGAATACTCCTGGCCCACAACCATCGGGTTGAAATGCCCCACTTCCTATACATACAGTAACTACTACTAATACTACTATTACTATTACTATGGGTCCAATCATCCCTCGAGATGGAATACCCCAGGCCCCTCAACCATCGGGTTAGAATGCCAACATAATACGAGTCCAATCATCCTACCTGGATGGAATACTCCTGGCCCACAACCATCGGGTTGGAATGCCAATCTGCACTAGCAGACATGCACACATAGCAGGCAACCACATAACACTCTACAGAACCAACAGACTAGGGCCCTATCATCCTACCGAGATGGAATACCCTCTGCTACTGCTCAACATACATAACCCGCAGGTAACCTCCTACCAGCGTACATAAGGCAATACCAACTACCGGTCTATAAATAATCACTACCCAACTACCAGGGCGCTAATCCAACAAAACTAGCCGTCATACAACTATCCATTTCTCTAGGATACTAAGCTAACAAAGCATATTCTCATAACACTATCCTGTCTACCAGGATACTAGCAAGCATATCATCGCATAACATAACAGGCTCTAACAACAATTTAAAGGGTCGGCCTTGGTGCCTTAGACCCTTGAGTACAGTGAGGAAAACTCACCTTGCAACTACCGGAAACCTGCAACTCTCTGACTGCTGACTCGCCGGGAATCCCAACTATCATAAGAAAACCATCACATAAGAAACCAGCACAACTTTCTAGACCAAGGGCCCATAACACTCATTAAGCCCATCATCCTCTTATTGGGCCAAGACCCAAAGTCAAATTCTCATGCAAAGCCCAATATTGGCCCAATTTACTAAATTAGGCCCACCTCACCAAATAGGCCTAGATCCAAGGTTCATAATAATTATTGGGTCTACATTACTCCATTCATAATGCTCAGTCATGGCCCAAGCCCCACTAGCCCAAAAACAGCCCAATCACTTAAGGCCCAAAATCAAAACCCAATAGAGGGAGTACGCGGGGCGTACCCCTCTTGGTACGCTGGGCGTACATCGATTCTTGCGGATTGGAGTCGAGACACAGACCCACTACGCTGGGTGTACATCCATTTACGCGGGGCGTAATCTCGCTGAACTAAAATCCCACATAAGTTCTTAATGACTTAAGCTCTTAAGCCCAAACTTTAGATCCATAGACCAAATATGCCTAAGATTCATAAATTCTCAAACTTTATTACTTGGGAAGTCCATAAAGCTCTTAACTCAAGGTCTTAATCCATTAAGATCTACCTATCTCACACATGAGACAACCAAAGCCATTGGGACCTCATTTTTCTCACTCAAGACCTCTCCTAAGGTCTGAAAGGACAACTAATCTCAACAATCTCACATCATGCATCACTATGGGGTTTTTGGGACAAGAATGGTGTCCAAAACTTCATAACACATAGATCTACACAATATGATTGTCAAGCAAGACACTTTATACCTCAAAAGGGCTGTAAAAGATGATGCATTTCCAGATCTACGACCTCCAACCACCCACTCCTTCTTTAACAACTTCCTCTTTCTTCTTCCAGGCTCTCCTTTGCCAAACCAAGCTCTCCAAGGTCAAATAACCACAACAACGGAATAAGAATGGCTACTTAGGGTTTCTGAGGGTAAGAGGGCAGATGTGGAGGCTGGGGTTGGAACCATAATGTTCCTTATATAGTGGCTGGCCCTAAAATTAGGGTTTCTGGATACTGGACGTACGCTGGGCATAATTCCAGTACGTTGGGCGTACGTCGAGGGACCCCGCATTTCATTAACTCCATTACATTGGGCGTAACCCAGCCTTACGATGGGCGTACCCACGCGTGTCCCATGCATGCATGGCCTTACTTTGTCAACTTTTTCCATCAAGTGCCATAAGTGACAATATCTTCAAAGTGCCATATCTCCTTTATTCTAAGTCCGTTTCCGACGAAATTTATATCCACGAAAAGGTGGCGAGAAGCCCTACGCTTCTAGCAACACACCCTGACCCGAAACCTTGTCGAATAAAACCCATTGCCTATAAAAGAGAGAAACACCCTTACTCTTTGATCTCGAGGAACCATAAATAACTACTCTTAGAATGGGGGTGTTACCGCCCAAGTGGTGATGGAACCAAATGGGAGTTCATATAACCATTCCCTTGCCGAATCTTGAAGTGAAAAGGTGAATGCCCTTAACTTTATCTGGTCTTCTGTGATAGCATGAGGCTTCATTCCTCGACAAACCACACGAAATTCCTTGGAGAATTTATGTGGGTCTTCGTTTTCCAATCCTTTGAAAGAGGGAAGAAGGTGAATTAGCCCAAATTTAAGTTTGAAGTTCTGGGCTTCTGGAAAAGTGATACAGAGGGGCTGCTGATTGACCTCTTGGGTGGCCCACTCTCTAAGGGTCTTTTCTGCTTCATCTCCGTTTTTGCTCATGTCTGATTCTTCAGATTTGAATTCTGAAGAATCTGTGGGTTTTGATTTAATGGAAGATGGTGGGGAGTAAGTTTTATATGGGCTATTTTGAGGAGGAGATGGGGGGTACTTTTGCAATAAATGGATCCGATTCGTTCCACAAGGGAGTGCCTTGTGGTGTGGAGGTTTCTGGGGGTATGGAAGATGATGTACCAAAGACACAAGCTGATTGTTTCTTTCTTGCTGCTTCTTTCTTCAGTTTCCTTGCAGTTGCTCAATCTCTCGATCAAAAACTAAAGGTGTACCTGAACGAAATTTTTTTTGGCATAAAACTATTAAAAAACACTGGTCCCCGGCAATGGCGCCAATTTGTTAACACGCTGTCGCACGCGTATTAATAAAATAAATTATCATTGCTCGTTGCACTAAAAATATAGCACAGGGAAGCAGGGTCGAATCCTCTGGGACACAACCTAATGGTCAATGCCTTTTTGCATCAGACACAATCTAGTCAAGAAACAGAAAATATAAAAGGGGTTTTGATTAAAAACTAAAAACTAAAAATGCAGTGATATTAAACTAAATGAAAATCAATAATAAAAACGTTTCAGTTATGCTACGACTTTCCTAATCATGTAACTGATCCAGATCTGATTATATAAGATGCGTTCTATCTAAGCTGGTACTGAGAAAAACTAAAAAGCTCTAATATAATCTCTTTTACCTAAACTAGTAAACCAAAACAAGCTCTTTGAATTAACCCTAAATTTTTACTGTCTAATCAAACAAGCTCTTAATTAAGATCAGAAAAGTTACATTAAGTTCTTTGTAAAATTCCCAGCAATATCCAATACTTCTCACAGGCTCGGAAGCGTAAAGATATGATTTCTACAGTTTATAATAAAGTCAAATTCGAAACACGGAACCGATTTATTACTTGTTACACATTGCCAGTTGAGAAGAACAATTACGTATTCTATAACTGATTAACTGGAATGATAAAGCCCTAGCTAGGTGATCAGATTTACAAGAATCAAAATCAAACATTCATTAAGAACAAAACTGAAGAATCTAGATAGAAGCACAAATCAAAAACCAGATCTAATGATCAATCACATGAAAAGTACTCGTCTTTGCAGAACTGAAAACTAAGGTTTTAGCCAGACATGGCTAAAATCTGATAAAAACAAATGAAAAGAGACATCAAACAACTAATCTTACTAATCTACTTGAAGGAGATGATCCACAGTCTTCAGATCTTCAAAAATCATTTAAATAGGAGACAAAACGCTCCAAAATCATATTTTCGTCGCCTGGTACCTCTGGAATCGCCAACATAGGTTACTGGAAGGTTATGAGGATCTATTTATACGTCCAGCAGCAAAAACGACGCGCATGCGATTGCAAATAGACAACCTACGATCGCATGTATTACCGAAAACGTGTCACGGGCCTTTTAAATGAAGTATAATACCATTTCGAGAAATATTGGCCAACCTGCGATCGCATGTTTTGAATTTTCACTCCCCGATGAATTTTGGCACAAAAAACCTTGAAGACAAGCTGCGACCAAAATTATGATGGCATAAAGGCCCCATGCGATCGCATGGGCCATAGTTGGTTCATGAGATATGGTGAAAATACTGACAGGGGGTCAAAGCAGCCAGTAACATCCTTTAACTTTAGATTGCATATTCTATCTTCGTGTGATCAATTCGATTGAATGTATCTTGACCAAAACATCTTCCAAACATTCCTCAACATCCTTCATAAGTTCCAAGCTCCATTTTAAGCTCCAAATGCGCATCCAACTACTCCCAAAGCACTAGTCCACTCAAACTATCTGAAATTGACATAAAAACATGATCAATATGGGAATTCTAATGAAATACATGAGCTGAACATTATTTAAATAAATGACATGCAAATGTACAAAATATGATGCTAAAATGATAATAAAAACTACCCTATAAGGTGCAAAAAAAATGGAATCTAACAAAGACGAAGACCTTGCATAACAAGGTAGGTTTTGATGAAGGTGCAGTGGCAACACCATAAGGATTCAGAGTAGACATGGGAGCCGGAGGAGGAGATGAGAAAGCATTACCCAGAGTTATTTGCAGTAGCAGACTTCGAGGATGAATTCTAATTCAGTTGGGGGAGAGTTGTAACATATGGGTTCCCAAGTATAATTGATTATATGTTTATTAAAGATTTTATTGGCCACAGTGTGGGAAAGGTGTCCTCACAACGTGGCATGGCCAATAATGTTTATGGATGATTTTTTGTGCCTCACGACATGACAAGTATTAGGTCATGTCGTTGCAGTCATCTTAATATAAAACCCTTATTTTTTGGGCTTTAAGCCCTATATAAGGAAAGGGTGAGAGAGGGTTTACTCTCCCTCAGCCTCCAACACCTTCCTTTCTAACCCTAATCAAATCTAGGCTTTATTGTTGAAGGAGAAGGAAGCTCATTTAGTGTATTGTTTCATTTTCCAAGCCTCATCATCATCAAGAATATTTCTGGACCTTTTTAAGTGTTCAAGATCCAAATTTTAGGTTGCATGCTCTTAGATCTGGCTTCCCCATCCCTTATTCTTCGTGTTATGAGTATTTGAAAGAATGGATTTCATAAAGTTGGCAACTTTATAGATCCTTGGGGTCCTTTTGGTGTTATATGTTCCATATCTAGGTTTCCTTGGGTATTTTGTCACATACACAAGTTTGAGCTCTTTTTTTTCCATGATTTTGACCTTGTTTTGAAGGGATGCACATTGGACATGCATGTCCATAAAACACTGATTTTTATGGTAGGTTAGGAGTAGGAAACCCTTCTGTAAGTTATGGACTTCAGACTTTAAGGATTAAGTGCTTAATGGTTGACTTCATGCCTTAAGTTTCCACTAAGAACCTAGATTTATAGATCTTGACTTATTAGGACGTATTAATGCATAAAGTTGGAAACATTATCTATCAAGACCTTAGGAAGAATCAAAACTGAGCTTTGGAGCTCATGGAATGGACGGAAAACAAGTTAATCCATTAAGCTATTAAGACTCAATCCTTATGACATGGCATTTTGGCTATCATGTCGTGGCGACTGGGGTCAAGCCGAATGATTTATCTCTATTCTACCACGACGTTGTAAGTGGGAGGCCACGATGTGGTGACTCGTTGAAGTAGAGTTGAGCATTTTACTTTGATCTTTGACTTTTTGACTTTGTTGACTTTTGGTGAATTTGCAAATTTTAGATGGTGGACTAAGGGTTCACCTTGTATGGCTTTTTAGGTGGTGTTTAAAACCTGCTTTTAACTATGAGAGCCTGTTATCTATTTACGACACTTTCAAGGTGAATCTTCTCACTATACTATGTAGGATGCTAGTTGTGTTTATGATACTTACAAGGAAGACCATTGCGGTAGCCCATATAAACTGTATGAAAGACCATGGGGGTAGCCCGTGCGAATTTAATGAAAGACCATGCAGATAGCCCATGGCACTTGGATGTCAGGCCATAGGGGTAGCCCATGGTACGTGGATGTTAGACCATGGGGGTAATCCATGACACTTTAGGAAAAAGACCATGGGGTAGCCTATGGCAAATGTATGTATGGTATGTGGTATTTTGCGGAATTCACTAAGCTTTGTGCTTACAGTTTTATGTTTAAATGTTTTCAGGTACTTCCAGTTCCAAAGGGAAGGGCCCAACATGATTGCATCGCATCCACTGGAGATTCCGCACTTTTGATTTTACCATTACTCTCATGTTTGTTTAGAAACACTTTTGATACTTGAATACCTTTTAGAAGTAATGAATGAACTTCTTAGTTGAATTCAAAAATAAATTTTTACTTGGTACTTTGTGGAAGTTACATGATAGTAATTGAGTTCTTCATTGAAGTGATATAACAATAATTAGCTTCTTGTTGGTTACTGTTGATCTTGACTATTCCCCATGGAGTTGACATATTCACACATTGATGGTAAGTTGAGGGGACAACTTTCGTGTTATGGATCCATGGCCTACCAAAGATAATATTATATCAAGATAAAGAATCAACAACACAAAAAATGTTGGATAACGCTAACTCCCTCTATGTATATTGGCGGTTTGATCTTTGTAATGGTTTTCTTGGTTTCGGTACTAAATCCTACTAGGATTGAGGATGTTTGGACTATCTCAGAGTTTGGAATATTCATCTTATTGAGTGTTTCTAATAGGATGATGCTCATTAAGCTTCCTCCATCTATTAATATTTTTTTTGAATAAAATGGTTCGCCACATAAAGTGTTATGACTAGACCATCATGGTGTGGATCAAGGTCATTCTCCCTGTCATGTTTGTCGAAAGAGATCTCCTTCTTGTCGGTAAAGAATGCATTCGGTCTTAGCATGTCTTCCTTTTTCCATCTTGGAACTTCTTGAATGTCTTTTGGTTGCAAAATAAGATGTTCCATAGATGTCAGATCCACCATAGATAAAATTAATTACCTTGGTGTTCAAGGGGGGAGATGATATTTTTTGCGGAAGAATTTCAAGATGTTGGGATCCTTGGCTAGTCTTGTCCTTTTTTCTTCCTAAGAGTTCGTTTAAATGTCCTTTTCTCAATAGATATCTAATTTCTTTTTTGAGAGCAAAACAGTCTTTAGTAAGATATCCGAAGTTTTCATGATAGGCAAACCACTTGGACTTGTCTTTCCATCATGGGGTATTGTATTTTTTTGGGGGTCATGTTTCCTTGTTCCCGATATGATGCATTACATAGAGTACACCTAAAACATTAACAGAAAAACAGTAATCAAATATCTTAGGATTAATTTCATCTTCCTCTTCATCCTCTAGAGCGTTGACCCTATGATTCTCAGATCTTGAGTAAGGTTTAGCATTTTTTGGGAGGAAGATTCATTCTTCCTGTTAGGAAGATTATAGGACGTGTTGTCCTTTTATGGATCTTCATGTCTTCCTCTAGCCTGATGAATCTAAAGGTTATATTCCAACTTCTTCCAATTTCTTGCATGGGGTCATGACAAGAGCCTCGTAAAATGGAGAATCTTTCTTTAGTCCCATCTTTAAAGCTTCTATGGCTGTTGCTACGTGTAGATGTGGGATATCTTGGAATCATTTGCCAAACCTGTTAACATAATCCCCCAAGGGTTCATCAGTGCCTTGAGATACACTGTAAAGATCACTTGTTAGTTTTTCAAAAATCATACTGTAAGAAATTTGATTATTGAACAAGTTAACCAAATCTATAAAAGAAATAATAGAGTAAGGGGGAACATTTAGGATCCAATTCAATGTAGATCCTCTAAGGGTTGAACCAAAACCAATGCATAAGCAAGCTTCATTGAGATGTTATGGAATCACGACTATCTCCATGTGTTCTCCGTATTGGGCGACATGCTCCTCAGGATATGTGGTCCAATCATACATCTTCAGGTTTGGTGCCTAAAACCTCTTCGGATCTTCAATGTTGTATATGAGGGGTGCAAATCTTGAAACCATATGACTGACAGATGAAACCTCTGATGTTGATTGAATGACACCCGATACACTTGAGATCTTATCTCTTAGTTTCATGAGTTGCTTTTCCATGATTGGACTTGTCTGATGATCTTGGGTATCAGGCAGGATGTTGAATATCCCTCAAAGATCTTGAGAGACATGACCTACCATACTAGGAGTTTCTCGATCCATGAAGATGGGAGCCTAGATTGATATCAAGTCTCCGACTTGAAGTTTTGTGAATGTACCAATCTCGAAATTTAAAATCATGGGTTGTAATATCAAGGATGGAATTGGCACATTTTCCATAAAACTTCTCAAATTCGAGCATAGTGTTTACATCCTTTCGAACAACATCTTATTGGGTTCGCTTTGCTCAATGATGTATCGGTCCATCCTGGTCAGAATGGATATGATCTCGTTGTTCAAGATCATAATTTCTATTTCTTGAGTTGTAGTTCCTAAGTATTGGACTGACGAGGATGTTGGAGCAGTATTTCTATGGATCTTAACGCTCCTTCTTTGTGAGGTGACTGCAGGAGGGTGGGGGTAGGATCTAACTGACTGAGATAGATGAAATAGTGCTAGAAGTGGATTTTGGTATAAAAGGCATTTTTGGTGAAAAAATGTGTAAGTGATTGAAAATATGAAAAAAGCTTGCCAAGTAACTTTAAAGAGAAAAATATAGTAACACCACTTGTCCACGGATGGCACCAAATTGTTTTGGTAAAAAACTAACAACCTAATTTTGTAACAAAATTAGTAGGTGTGGTGTGATGTTTGAAATAAGATATTAAAAACTAGAGTGCTTAAGATCTTGAAATATGCCGAACATCTTGGTCATGCCCAAGATCCTTGGAAGAAGAAAATAATATCCAGAAAACTGTTTTATAAAGTTGATTTGTTTTAAATTGTAAGAAAGTGTGTTTAAAATATTTAGGAAAAAAGTAGTGTTAAAGTGATTAATAAGTGGTTTTGCATAGCATATGCATAAGATACTCCAAAAGGTATCAAGATACCACAGAGTATCTTGATAAATGGATATGAAAATAGATTAACAATCAAGAAAACAACAAAATAGATTTATGTCGATCAAATAATGATAAGTAAGTAAAATATAAGTGGAAGAACACAGATGTAACACCCATAGATTTGGGGCTAGTCAATTTAGAGACAATAAGCATTGAAAATGACTTTTTGATAGAAGATTATTTAGGATAAATAATCTTAACAAAAGTTATAGTATAGGTCAAAAGGATTTCATACATATAAATAATGTTGTAATCCAACTTATAACGAATAAGTTATGACTCGTTGAAGTTTCACGCATAAACCGACACGACTCTACATATCGTAAAAAATATTTTTTTGATAAATTACTTTCTGGCCTTAGTAATCTAAACCAAAGTTGTACTAGTCATTAAACCGAGAGCATGCATATAGAGAACGTCAAAATCTGACTTCATTTGAGAAAGTTATAATTTTTTTTCTAAGATTCAGCGTAGCAGTGTACAACTCATAAATCGAATTTTAGATAGGTCAAATTTTAGATAAAAGGATCTAAACGAGAATTGAAGATCTCGTTAATAGGATTTCAACGATAAAAAGACAGTTGAAAACGGAGTTCGTATGCGAAAGATATGGACGAAACTTGGACCCTACTCTTCGAGCACGGCGAATTCAATACATATTTGTAAATCTGAGATACAATGAGAATTAGCCGATGGAGTCTAAATAAAACTTGTAGCACTAGTAAATACAAACACGTGGGGTATAAAGAACGTCGAGAATAGAGCTCGTATTTTAAAAAAATGGACGAAACATAGTCCTTATTGTTCGTGCGCGATAAATTTGATACAGATTTGTAAATTCGAGATAGAATGAGAATTAGCCGACGGGGTCTAAATGAAAGTTACAGTACTCAGAAGTACCTACACGTGGATATAAAGAACGTAGAAAATGGAGCTGATACGCAGAAGACACGGATGAAACTTAGGGCCTACTCTATGATCAGATCCTCTAAACTCTCTCTAGAATTCTTCTTTATTTCTTGTTCGATTTCTCCAAGTTTTAGGGTACGATAGAGAAACTTTGATTCGTCAAGAAGCCGATGAAAAGAAGTTTTTAGAGTCAGAGTTCTACCTGCGCAATTTCCCAGTTTTTCGTTAAAAGCCCTGTAAGTTAAGCTAAACTACTCTGTTTTCAGTGTAACTTATATTTAGTCATAAGTCATTATTATGAACCTATAGATAAGATTTATCAGTAATTCCAAGTCATTATACTGATTAATCAACTTACGAGAGAGGTGTCCAGAATGGTCACGTTAGCTTGGTTGTTAGATTTCAGTAAAGCTATACGCTGAAATGATCCTGCCTCCCAACTGTCCTATATGGGTGATCCTTACTTCATAGATATTGAAGTAGACTTTAAATTAATGATGAATCTGGACTAATAATTAGTCACTAGAAATATTAGACTAAGACTCGATGATAATAATACTAGTTTACGTAGAAGGAAAAGACAGTTGCTAGGAGCGAAGCGCTGTCCAAATTTGGGGTCATCACTTTAACAAGTGAGTGCATAGTCCCTTTCATGAACATGATTTTAATATAAGTATTGATGAAATTATTAAATATATGTTTATGTGTGAGATATTTGATATTGCCTGAAGTACATGCTAAGAATGTATCTGATGATATATGATGATTTAGGACTTACAGAATAAACCTAATTAAGATGAATATCGGGTATCTCCTTAAGAGTACGGGTGAGATATAGACGGAGGGTAGAACTCTAAAATTTTTCATTGATCTGTGAGCATGGATTAGACATAGCCACTCATCCCTAGTCCGAGAGTATGGAGTGGGGATAGTCATTTGTCATTTATCTGAGAGAATAGATTAGACATAGTCATTCATCCTTAGTCCAAGAGTATGAATTGGGCATAGTCATTTGTCGATAATCCGAGAGCATGGATTAGCCATAGTCATTCGTCCTTAGTCCGAGATTATGGAGTGGGCATAGTCATTTATCATTGATCCGAGAACATGGATTAGACATAGTCGTTCATTCCTTATCCGGAAGTATGGATTAGGTAACATCATTCATTTTTGTTGAGATTAAAACTCAAAAGATTGAATAGATTCAAACAGGAAAAAGCAATCAAACACAGAATATGAATCAAGAATGTGTCGAATGATTAAAAGTCACAGCCTCAGAAGAGCTCGATAAAGAAATGCTACTATAGAGGCTATGTAGGGTTTACAATGACATGATTAACTAATACACAATGCATGCATGCATTTTAAATAATAAAACGGACCCTAAAAGTAAATGATGGCTGGACAGGCCCAACCTGGATACAAAATAGAGTATACAAAAAGCCCATAAAGACACAACACTAAATACCCAACAATCTCCCCCTTTACGTCGATTGGGAGGGAGTCCTTCACTGATGAGTTCGCTTCTGCACTTCAAATACTTTCGGAATTACACTTAGCAGAACCTCGCGAACTTGGATGTACAATTGAATCATATCCGAAAAGCAACTCTTGTCACTTTTTTTGTTCCCCTTCTACTTGCTTACGAAGTCCAAGATGTACTCCAGACACGAAGTGGTGAAAAGATGTTTGTCATTGAGAAAGAAACAAACTTTGTGAAAGTATGCATCGATTCTCTTCTTCATTTGAAAGTACACACACCATCCGTCCTTTTGTATCTTCCCTGGTTTCATTTTGTCAAAACCTTCAAGGGCTTCTTTAGGGAGTACCGTTGGCTTCCTTCGCAACACAACTGCTATTTCGACATCTATTTTTATAACTTCTTAAATGTACGAAACTACCATTCGCTTTAGGTGAGAAACAACAGGCCCGTACTTCTGTTCATACCTTAACAACTTGTTGTACAGCATGATCCAATCATACGGGTTCAGGCATGTAAGATCTGCAAGAGTAAACTCATGCACCCGACTCGTGGAACCTCAAGCAACCTTAAAATTTGCATTGGGGAAGCTCTCAGTTTCAAGTGGACGAACAACCTTCACATAAGTGATATTTTTCGCACTCCAGGTTTCGTACTACGACTTCAAGTGCTTTAGGTAGAACGGAAAGAGTAAGTGATATGTACCGTTGTCTGTTGGAGGGACATTCTCAACTTTCACAAAACTGTGAAAATTAAAGGCTTTCTGTGTGATCGGAAGATCCAGTTGCATATATTGTGTATTTTGAAGATCAAAAGACACAACTGGTTCCAACCAATATTGACTCGGCATATCCACATCTTCATTCAAGATTCACTCCAAAGTCCATACTGGAAACAAAAGCTTTCGACTTTTCAGCGTGACTTGAGCTTCACGTTCGGACTTTTCTTTCTCTTCTGCCTCGAGAACTATTCTTTGGTGCTCATCTATTTGAGCTTCACGATCTTTTCTTCTTTTAAGCTCATGTTCGTCAGGCTCTTCTTCTTCATTGTCATCGAATATTGGTTCTTTGTTGAGAAGTTTCTCTTTGCCTTTCAACTTTGAAGCTACCTTACCATTCGATTCATTAACTTTCTTGGGCTTGACGGTAGGCTTGACTGTAGGTTTGGGATTATCCTTCTTGGATTGTTTCACACCTTCTCCCCTTGTTTCAAAATTAAGCTTGTTCCTGGAACACCTTCCAGTCTGCTGAGCATTACGGACAATGGCCTTAGATTTTCAGAGAGATGCTTCTTGATTGTGATCGTGATCATTGAGTCATGAGTCTCAATGACGTCCGAAAGCAGTGCATTCACATCTGCTATACAACTGTTCAGTACGGCCTTTTTGGACAACAGATCGTTGATTCATTTCTCAGCATTCTCCAGCTTGACAGTTAGGACTTTCACCTTTTCAGTTTTTGTTACGAGAGCATCCATAATTTTACTCTCAGTAGCCAAGTCATCCCAAATCTTGTTGAACTTCGATGAAATGGAGGAGTTTAGCACAACATTGTCAGTTTGGAGCCCAGTATGAACCTCTTCGAGTTTCGCCTTCTACGTTCTTAGTGTAGATCCAAGGCTAGAAATAACTTTGTTAGCCTTCACAGTGTTGGATTCAAATGAGCTCTAAAATTTGCTCATGAAGTAACGAGCATCTGCAATTAGTTTATCGACTTTTTCGATCATCTCCTGGCACATAGAAGCTTAAGCATCCACATCTTTGTTTGTCTTATCCTAATTAACTGAGTGTTCTTTCGTGAGGGTCTCAAGGAAGAACTTGGTCGTTGCTTGAGAATAGTCTTCACTGGATGATGCTTTAGATGATTGGAGCAACGATTCTAGTTCCTCGTTGATAGCCTTGAGTTGCCCTTTTGTGAAGGGGGCTTCGTCATCAATCTCAGTCCGAATGTTGAAAGGACTGTAGGTGAATCCTCCAATGTCCTCATCATCACAACCATAGATAATGTACAGATCATCCTGGCAGAAAGGAGAGATGGGTGGAGAAGCATGACCAACTGAAAAACCCGAAGCACCTTCCCCCGCATAAGTTGGGTTGACAGTTACTGGAGGTTCAATAGTTGAGGTAGTGTTGGTGGCGGTGGATTCAGTGAAGAGTGGGGTTTGGGTTGTTTGAGTTTGCAAAACACCCACTGATACTGGCGGGCATGGAGCAATAGTGATTGGAGTGGAGATAGTGGATGTGGGTGAAGGGATGGAAAAATAGTGGAGTAGATCTTTGGTATTGGAGCAGAGGTAGGAATTTCGAACCTTACCTTAGGGTTCATTGAGATTGGTTGTGAGACTTGTGCTTGTGAAGATGCAGCAGTATCCTCTTGTTCGTTTTGTGTACCCCCCCCCCTTTGCATTGGTACCTCCGAAACCGTGTTTGAGTGCGAATCTTCATTGTCACTCGGAGTCGGAGTTCTTGGCCTACGAGCCACTTTCTTGACCCTTTTCCTTTTCTGAGCTTTAGGAGGTTCGGAGGGTTTTGCCTTAGGTTTCCATTTCCCTCCCTGCCTTGAAGATTGTGCTGGTTCAGACGAACCAACTTTCGTACCCTTTTTCTTGCCTCCCCTCTTGGGTTTGTCTGCCTCATCGAGGACCTTTGACATTTCATCTATCAAGGGGCGAAATCCTAAGGTATACTGCGATAAGCTCGCTGTATGTTACTCGCAGTCAGAATATCATGAAGCATTGCTTCAGGAATGGAGCCAATGAAACTAAAATTTCAATTGTCTGCGAGGATGATGTTGGTGGTGTGAAAGATCTGGATCGCTGCCATACAAGAGCCTTCCAAGACTGGAATGTTGAGTTTGCTAATCGCCCGTTGAACGACGATGCTCCAGAAACGAACACAGGAGATTTCACTGTCTTGAATTGTAGAGAGGGTACTTTGGACCAATTGAGCCCAAAGCATAGAGCCGTAATCAAAATTGATGCTGGAGTTGATTTTGTACATCATGGTCATAAATAATTTGCTCACATAATCCGAGCCAGTAACCCTCTCCGAAAAGCTCTTAAACAGAAGGGTGAAGAGGCTGTTCCACATTGGCGCCAAGTTGGGTTTCTTAAACTTTGAAACAACGGCCAATGTTTCCTTGTAGCCCATTTGGTAGAACATCTCCAGTATTTCTAAGCTGGAGATGCTCTCAGGGCCAATTAGGCCACGAACCTGTGGAAGCCCTAGGAGGTTACAGAACCTCAATTTTGTGATATGGGTCTTTTGGTTGAAGATCTTGAACGAGATCAATTTTTCTCCCTTTTGATAACTAGCAGTGGAGTAGGCTTTTGAGAGATGCCCAGGAGAACAATTTGTTATTTGGTAAGCGCGATAACGAGTGGAGAGTACCTCAGGCATTTAACGATTGGTTGGAGAAACCCATCGTACTTTGTTGGGTCAAGGTCAAGAATCAAGTTTTGATTTGCCTTGAGGTTGAGGATTGAGGACTGGGCCATGGTTTCTGCAACTGATGGAGTCTCTAAAGAAGCTGCCATTGAAGCTTTGATGAAGGAGACGATGAACAGTAGAAAGTATAATCGTCGGAGGATTTTGTTTGCCTTTTGAAAGTGATAATTAATTAATGAAACGTCAAAATCCTTTTATACGATATAGTAGGTGAGAGAAATCCGTCGATTGGTTGCATTGGTTACTGAAAAGTCGCCTAAAAAGGCGTGACTGATAGCTGTGACGTGTGTCAGGCAGCGTCAAATCAGCGTCGTTTTAAATTCTCATACCCAATGTTTTCCTTTAAGATGTCGTTTTAGTTACGTGCTTTCGTAGTTGATTATGTTATAAACGTTCGCAATGAATAGCCATCAACAAGTCTGCGAAACTAAAAGAAAATATGCGTACCACGAACCAGAGTTTGGAAAATTACAAGGATCTCCGTGCGAGAGTGTGCCAAAGATAAAGAAATAAATCAATATTATTCTAAGGGATTCTAGTGATGTCTATTTAGACATGAATTAGATGGATCCCGGGCAATGATCTCTTCCTTCAGAGTCAAGAGAGACTTTAAGGGTGGCTTTATCTTCAACCAAACTACGAAACTTGATATAAGTTCGAACGTTCGGATGAAGTACTTATCTGAACGGTGTAGCCATAAAAACAAGTATGCTTTGGAACTATTTTAAGTGACTAGGACAAGTATAGAAATCTCAAGAAAAAATAAAAATTGGATCTATTGGGAAGAAACGTCTTAGGTCTAGAACGTCTCATTAAGATCACACAGAAAGAAAAAAAGATTTCATGGTACTGACCACGAAGGTGGACATTCATTAATTCCATGGTGAAATATCTAGAACATTTATATTGTTCACCGTCAATTCGTATATATGTGTTGGATTTTGGGTTTCACTCAATTCGTGGTTATAACGAATTTAAGATCACAAACACAAAATTGGTACTAACCATAAACCTCAGTGGTAATTTCTGAGAGTCTCAAGGGTTATATTTATGAATATGAAAGTGATAGAGAAATGGTATGAGGCGGTTCCAAAGAAATAATGTACCTCTGTTATGAAAAAGTGACTAAGCAGTTAATTCTTAACTCATTGTGAGAAGAGGAAGGCAGCTCTTTACTTATGTGAATTAATAGCGTTATTGGGAAGAAACGATTAGTGCTATCGATTCATTAAGGCTTCAGCATAGAGTCTTTGAGTGTTGCAGTGGGTTGTGACATATGCGAAAGGCACTTTCAGAATCACAATACAAGGGGATTCGCTTCATATTGATGCCATAGTCACGAAGTTGGCTTTGAATCCAGATTACTTGTGACGTACAAGAGGCGGCGACTATGTACTCTTCTTCATCAATTGATAGGGAGACACATGTTTGCTTTTTAAATTGCTAACTTATGAGTTTGCCATCAAGAAATTGGCATCCTCCCATTGTACTCTTTCGATCTAGACTGCAACCTCAAAGATCAGCATCCGAAAACGCTTACACAAAGAAACCAGAACTTGAAGGGTACCATATTCCTAATGAGGATGTTCGCTTGAGATACCTGAAGATATTCTTAACAGCTGTCATGTGGGGTTCGCAAGGATTCTCTTGAAACCTGGCACAATAGCAAACATAAAACATAATATCCGGACGACTAGCAGTCAGATACATCAATGATCCTATCATTTGCGATAGAGAGTCTTGTCCAGAGGTGTTAGTTTCGTTTAAAATGCCATTGGAACCTTCAATTTAGAATCTCCTACCATTCCAAACTTAGAGAGTAAGGTCTTTGTATAAGCCTCCTGATTGATGAAGATACCTTCCTGAATCTGTCTTATATTCAAGCCAAGGAAAAAGTTAATTGCACCCATGGAGCTCATCTCAAAATTAGTTTCCATCAACTTTCGAAACTCAGCTATTAAGTTGGGGTTAGTTGATCTGAAAATGATGTCATCAACATAAATTTGGACAAATATCAAGTGGTCACCATCTTCCTTGCGAAAGAAGGTGGGGTCGACCGATCCCTATTTAAATTTAGCCTGTTTTAAAAAACGAGTTAGACTTTCGTACCAGGATCTTGGAGCTTGCTTTAGACCGTAAACTGCCTTGTCCAGAATGTGACAGTGGTTCGGATACTTTTCGTTTATGAACCATGGTGGTTGTTCCACATACACTATTTCTTCTAGTTCCCCATTTAGAAATGCACACTTGACATCCATCTGATAAACTTCAAAGTTCTTATGTGTTGCGAATGCCAGAAAGATATGAACAGATTCTAACCTTGCAACGGGTGCAAAGTTTTCTTCGTAGTCAATGCCTTCTTCCTGACAGCATCCCTTAACAACGAGTCGTGCCTTGTTCCTTATCACATTTCCTTATTTATCCAGCTTGTTGCAAAATACCTATCTTAGACCAACAACAGATGCATCCTTTGGAGTGGGAATAAGTCTCCAGACCTTGTTTCGTTCGAATTCATTGAGCACCTTCTGAATTGATTGCACCCAATCAGAATGATCAAGAGTGATTTGAACATTATTAGGTTTAATCTTGGAGATAAACGAATTGAGCATACGATATTCCACTTTAGAGAATAAAGCAGTTCGCTTCGCTTTTTGTTGTGCTCTCATAAGAACTCCTGAAGACGAATCTCCTATGACTTGAGTTTTTGGATGATCTTTGGTCCATTTAGCCAATGGAGGGTAATTAGGATCATATGCTGGATCCACTTTAGCATTCACTTTTTCAAACTCTGACTGTACATCTGAATCATCATTCATATTTCCATTCCCCCCCCTCAAATGTATGTATGTCTTCTTCTGGATTTGGATTCTCCCCTGGAAAGGTGGTTCTAAGCTGACTTCAGAGTTTTTGTTCCCCCCCTGAACAGGTATATTAGGTGTGGAGGTTGAAGCCGAGCCCTCCCCCTGCGTTGTAGCATTCACATCTGTAGTCTGTGATGGAACTTTAGGATCTTTCGGAGTGGGATGCTCGTGTTCCATGTCTTTCCTATCACCGTCAATGATTTTCTTCAATTTTTCTTCCTTGTTGTCTGCTGCTTTGGACTCTGAGGAGATTGCCTTTTCTGGCTTGTCGAATAAGTTCATGAACTCCTCGTAGAGATTGGAGAGTGGGATGGTAGCAGGATTCGGTTTGGGAAAGTTCTCCTGTGATGGATTGTCATTCTTCTGAAACTTCTTTAAGTAATTGTTGTCAAAAGTGACATAGTAGGTTTCTTCTATCCATTTGGAGTTCTTGTTGAGAACCCTATATGATTTAAAAGTCAAAGAATACCCCAAGAATATACCTTCATCAACCTTCACATCGAATTTTTTCCTTTGCTATTTTGAATTGAAAATAAAGCACCTGGAACCAAAAACATGGAAAAACTTGACATTAGGTTTTCGTTTATCTATAATCTCATATGGAGTGACAGAGAATCATTTATTGAGGATAGATCAGTCTTGGGTAAAGCATGCAGTTCCTATCGCATCTGCCCAGAAGTAAAGCGACACATTCGTAAATGATAGCATGGTTCTTGCAGCCTTGCACAACGAGCGGTTTCGTCTTTCGACAACCCTGTTTTGTTGAGGAGTGTAAGGAGATGAAAAATTATGAGTTACTCCTTTCGCAGTCAGGAATTATTCAAACGCTTAGTTTTTGAATTCCAAACCGTTGTCACTACGAATGTTATGAACCAGGTTTCGCAGTTGTATCTGGATCTGCTTTATAAAATCCTTGAGCTTTGGAGTGGTTTCTGATTTCTGCTTAAGAAAACACACCCAAGTGAATCTTGAAAAATCATCTACAATTACGAGAATATATTTGTTACCACCAATGTTTTCAATTGCAGAAGGACCACAAAGGTCTATATGCAAAAGTTCAAGTGACTCTATGACTTTCGTATTCACAATCGTTGGATGACTCTTCGTGCTCTGTTTCCCTATTTCGCAGGCTTCACAAATATGTTCTTTATCGTACTTCAGGAAAGGAAGCCCTCGCATATGATCACTAAGAACAAGCTTGTTGATGTCTTTAAAAATTGAGATGCGAGAGCCTTCGGTGCCATAGCCAACTATCATCCGTGGAAGCTTTCGAAAGTAAGCAAATTTCAGGCTTCCCTTTGATGGGGTTCAGATTGAGGGGATACATTTCTCCTTTGCGCTTTGACTTTGACAGAACATTTTTGGTTGCCTTTTCAATAATTTCTAATCCTTCGTCGTCGAATGAAACTTTTAATCTTGTACCCACCACTAACTGCAAAACACTATTAAGATTGCGTTGTAGTCCTTCCACATACGCGACCTTGCGAATTGAAAACTCTCCATTTGTTATCATCCCATAACCCTTGATTTCTCCAAGATAATTATTGTTGTATTTTACTCTTCCTCCGTCCTTTAGTGCTCTAAACTCTCTCAACTCTTCCTTTCTTCCTGTCATGTGACGCAAGCAGCCACTATCAATGTACTATTGAAAGTTAAACTGCTCGTCATGTATTACCTGCGAAAATCAAGAAGATTTAGGAACCCAAAGTTGTTTGGGCCCTCATAAGGTTTTCACAGGAAAAGTAAACGTGGTGCTATCTTTTCTTTTAAGTTGAAAAACTATGATCCTATTATCTTTTAGGTTCTTATCCGTAGAGGATATTTTCCTTTGCTTACTATGGATTAGTTGTTTGAAAATTTTCTTCTCAACTATCTTGGGATTAGTTTAGGATCTTTTGAGAGGAACTTTAGGCTCCGAAACTATCTTTCCTTTGCCTTTAGCATCTTGCGATGTCTTAGTTGAATGTGAAGCGTTCTTGTTAGGAGAGGAGAATTGGTTTTCTGCACAAGTTTCACATGATTTGAAAAGGATGGTTTTTGAAAAACTTTTTGATTTGAAACCTGTGTAGACTGAGTTCATTGAAAATTCTTAGGTTTCGCAAGTGAAGATACTTTCGCATTTGGATTGGATTTTTCTTTATGAAAAAAGTTGAAATTCTTAGATTGCCAGAATTGCTTTCTTTCCCTGAGATTTTTCTTATATCTAGCATTCCTTTGGCATTTTTTGAGCTGCGAACTGCTCAGAGGATTTGTGAATACTAGCCCTAGGTTTTGGCTTTCTGGTAGGAGTTTCGGTCCGAACAGACGATGTGTCACTTGGAACGTTCTTAGTTCCACTTTGACTCCCTTGTCCGTAGCTTGAATTATCCTTGTTCAATGGCTCTGCTACGTACCTGCTCTTTGTTTTCCAAGAGGTCATTTCAGACAACCCTTTGGTTTCGTCTGCATTATCGATTGGAGCTGACCAGAAAAACTCATCGCAACCATCTTTTTTACCGTCTTCAACCATGGACGTTAATTATGTTGTTTGATTTTTATTCAGTCCCTTAGTTGCGAAAACTTGATTGGGAACAGTTTGAACCTATGGAAAAACAGTTTCTAATTCTCTTAAAATTTTAGATTTAACATCTGAAAAATGTTCAAATTCAACTGAATTTTCAGAGATTATGACTTTCGCAGGTTCAGGTTCGCATTTAACAAATTCAGCGCAGTCAACCTTATCCTCCACAGAGATTTCACTCATATCACTTTCATCGTCGAATTCATAAACATTTTCAACATCAAGTTTATTTTTTGAACTCAACTTGGTGCTTAACGAGTCAAACTTCTTTACAGTTTCAGATTTAATTTTCTCTTTTTCATTTTCATCCAAAAGTTGTTTAAGATTCGATTTTGTCTAGTCCTATTTTGTATGCATTTGAAACTTCGTCAGATGAGACAATAGATTCGCACCTGTAGTAGTCAACATCTACTTCGTCCTCTTTTAATTCAAGGAATGGTAAAATCATTTTATGAATTTTCTTACCAATCTCACAATCAAGATTTAACTAGGTGGTTTTGAAATAAAGCCTTTTAGCAATTAAACAAAATAAGTTTCTCTGTTTCAAAAGCATCAAATTATCTCTTTGCAAATAGATTAAGTCATCTCTAGATCTAGACAAATCTAAGTCTAATTTTTCAATCCATATGTGCCTCTCTGTCACAACTGGAAATTTTGAGCCATGTAATCTATACATTCAAGTTAATGTGAATCAAAAACTTCAATCAAATACATCATACAAGTACTACAAACAGTCATCAAACAATTGGAAACCCTAAAAGTTCTTGTTTAGGTACACCTTGGACTAGAACTTCCTTCTTGGATCCAAATAGACCAATAAGCTTCCAAATAGACTATCATGGGCTTAGAACCCTAATTGGGCTCTAATTGGACCCACACTAACTTATTTCAACATTTTGGGCCATGTTGGGCCTAGAAGGAAATGAATTAAAAGCCTTGATACATGAATAACCTAAACTAGTCCAATAAAAATGGAAAAATCATACCACACTCCTTTAGACTTAAAACACACCCTAATTAACACTAATATTGGGCTTGGGAGCAAAAAGCCCAAAAATTTCCTTTTCCTTCCATGTTTTCGGCCCACATCAAGCCCAAGAGGAGGGTTTGACTTTCCCATGCCACCTCATTATTGTCCATAGGATTTCCATGCAAGATATTCCCTTTTCCCATGCAAGTATCACTTCAAAATCACCTCACTCCTTCCTCTCTCTCACTCTCGGCCACAAGCACACACACACACACCACAAATCTCTCACAAATTCTCTCTAAATCACTCAAGAACATCTCTCCCTCTCCACTCAAAAATCTCGAGTTTTAGGAAGCATTCAAGAGGAAATCTCCACTAAATTCTTCATCTAAGGTAAGATTATGCATAGATCTATGATTTAAATTCTTTTTGTTATCAAAATCCTTTCCTAAACTATGCAAAAATCGTGATCTTGCACCCTAGAACCATCTCAAACTCGAGATCTACCAAGGAAAGGTGCTAAGGCCCAAAAATCATCAAGTTTTCTTCCATCTTCTCTCCAAAACCGAAACCACACCCAAGGTGAGCTTCATACCCCCTATTTTCTGTTTTTTTTGAGTTTTTTTTTGGGGGGGGAATACAAGTGAAAGTGTAGATCTATATGTGTTTTGTATGCCTTGTATGATTTCCATGCTTATATGTATGCTTTTGTGTGTTATAATGTTGGATCTAGCCATAAAACCCCTCAAAACCGAGATATATCTCGTGTGAAATGATTTTAGCTTCAAATATATTTCTACATACAAAGTGTTTCAAGAAAAATGGCTAAGTGGTTTAGTAACAATTTTCTTTGGATTAAAAACACAAATTTTGGGCCTAAAATGTGAAAAATACAAAATTAAGGGTCCAAATTGGCATATCACGAATTCTGCTGGATGAAGTGTGCCAAAACAGTTTCCATAAATCAATTTCTGGAAATATACTCATTTAGGGGATTAAAAACATAAATTCCAAGCTTAATGGGCTAAAAATGACATTTTTGGCCCAATAAGGCCCATTATGCGAATTTTTCTGTTTTGGAGGGCCAAAACTATGATTTTCTGTAAAACAGTGGACTATAAGTGTTCCAAATCCTTTTCAAAGGTTTAAAATGCTTTTTAAATTAAAAAAGGACCAAAGTTGCAAAAATTTTCCAATTTGGGCCAAAATTTGCCAAAGTTGCGAAAAAGAAGGGTTAAAACCGAGAAAATTGCATTTTCAGGGACTTAAACTGTTTTCTATGAAAAATATGCTGAAAAATATTAATTTCAATAATTTTTGGTGTTAAAATGTCAAGAAAATTAGTTTAAGGACCAAACCGGGAAGTATTTAATAAAAGGGTTGAAAATGTAAATTTTACAAACAATGAGGGGCTGAAAACAGAAAAATTTCAAGGCTAATTCAATATACACAATTTGATCAAATAATGGCACCGCGGCTTTCGACGAAATACAATACATTACAATACCAAAAGTCGTTGTTAAACGAATTGGTTCGGTCTCGAACCAATAGAAATCTACAACTACTAACACTACGACACTACTACACTACGGTTCATACAAATAACGTTTGGGAACTTATCTTACATACGAGTGTGCACAGACGTCTACGCACCATCTTCGGGCCCCAAAAGTGTAAAATCTTGCTTGTTGGGCCTAGCTAGCCCAATGACCTGATCTTAAGGCCCGAAGACGCATATTTTCTACGAAGTGTTGAGTTTCACCGACTTGGCACAACGTAGAGGGACTTTCAATGGCTTGTATACCACTGGTCCCCAAGGGTCCTTGGTATTGCTAGAAGAGTCTGCATATTTTGCGAGGCGGGTCGGGGACCCCTCGTACGCATATTATCCCCAACCGATTAATAGAGTCATCGAGGCCTTCGTGTCCTCTTACTCTTCGGATGTGGGACGACACATAGTCAGGGCGGCTGGATAATGTGATTTGTACGAACGACGCCTTCGGGATCGTTAGTATTACTATGAACTGGGTGTTTGTGTAATGCGGGTTTGTAGTAAATAATCATGCTCAAAAATAATCCAACGTCGCCTGGGAATGATACTCCTATCTTTGTAATGGTTTCAACGCAACTTAACGGATTTCAAAGGATTAGGAAAACATCGGGTTTTCCTAGGTTTTTCAAACATATCGGATTCGAAACGCATATAATTTTTAATAAACAATTTTCACAAGTACAGAAACAAACAGGCATACCTATGGATCTTCACAAACATTTTCGAAAGTTTTTCATTTCAGAAAATATCGGATTTTCTGGTGGTTTTCAAACAATACAAACATTGGATTTCAAACATTACTTATGAACTCACCAACATTTCATATGTTGACGTTTTTCAAAATACTTGTATTCTCAGGGAACCAGTGAATCAAGGGAAATCATATTCAGTGACGGTTGCAGTTTATCTATGTATGAATTGAACAATTTAATTTTTGGGAATGTAATGTTTAACCAATGAATTTCATGTAAACGCTACTGGTTGTACTGTATTGATGAATGGTGACGAATGTTGTTATGTTTCATATATATTCAATGTTATGGTATACAATTGAGTCACGACAGCCCCCGGACGTTTCCGCCGTCTGGTTCGGGGGTGTGACAGGTTGGTATCAGAGCTTTGTTTATAGTGAACTAGCATGTCGAGCCATACATTGATATGCAACTATAAACCACAAAGAGGGACTAACATAACTCTGAACAAAACAAGTAAATAAAACACACTTGCTTGCATTAGGGATAAGAACCTAACGCCGAATCAAACACAATAACACTGGTATCTCGGTTAATTCGGGACTGTTCTTAGTGATACCAAGGAGTGAATGTAGCCTGATCAACTACATTCTCTCCAAGGTAAAACTAACACACGTCTTGATGAGATCGGGATAGCTAGGGAGCCTAAAACTATACCCTTTATCACCCAAAAAGAGAATGTTTGCTTAGTCTGTATAATAGTCATAGTACCCTAGGAATAATGTTAGCATATTCACGTACTCGCGCAGACAGCATGGCTGGTTTTCATCACCCTGGAGACCCCTACTTCCCTAATCAGGGAAACAACGGGTGGCTAGAGGAGGAGGAGGAGCCTGAGGAGGAGCAGCAGGGTATTCAGTATCATCAGGCCTTAGTAGCTCACGGGATGCTTGTGGATGAGCCAGGAGAGAATCCAGGTGAAGCACACGATGTCGGACCCGACGAATACGTAGACACTGACTACGAGTTTGGGGGAATCGACAGTGACGACGAGGAAGGTCAGGCTGGGGACCAGGACCCCATCCCGCCATGCGAGGACGAGGCACAACCAGACCACCCTGCTCCACCAACGAACCTCCTAAGAGAGAACCGTTCCCTCGAAGCTGAGATCGCCGCACTGCGACAACAGCTGTATGCTATGGAGGCTCGGGCAGTGCAAGCAGAGCATGAGAGGGATGAGGTTATAGGAGACATGGCAGAGATGGCGCAGCTACTGGCACAACATTTCGGCATATGACCCCGGCACCACCTCCTGACGCAGCTCATCGCGGTTAGGGATAGACTTATCATAGTAGGTTATTAGGAACTATGTTATGTACTCCGGTTCTATGTTTAAGTGACTACACTACTCATGGAGCCGTTATGCTGTCGGATTAGTGTTTCTTATGTATGCTCTTACGAGCAAATTTTCTTGTACTAAACACGGATAATATTAATAAACTTTTGTGTGTTTTGCTATGATATTCTCAGTTGTTATGTGTTGAGACGTTATGATTATATGCTCGATGGTAGTAATGTTTAGGTTCGTATCATACACCTAGTTAGTAGGGTCGCAACCTCACAGAAACCACGTACACTCAACATCTTTCCGTTTCATGATAGAAAGATGCCTCTCCCAGCTACTCGCGGAAATCCCGAACCAACCCCGCCCGAAGTTGACTCCACTGCTTTCCAGGCAGCCGTGTCTGCTGCGGTCACAGCAGCTATGGCACAACTTCACCGAGGGAACAACGGAGGAGGTAACGGGCAAGGATCCGGAAGTTCGAACAACGGGACGAACCAAGGATTCACTAAAATGTGCACCTACAAGGATTTTGCGAACGCTAAACCCCGAACTTTCAATGGCACTGGAGGAGTGATCGCTCTAAAGCGATGGATCGAGAAGGTAGAGTCGGTATTCGAGATATGCGAGTGCCCCGACCAGATGAAGGTGAAGTTCGCGGCCTGCACTTTCGTGGACCAAGCACTCACTTGGTGGAATGGTCACGTAGAAGCTATGACACTCCCTGTAGCCAACTCTATTCCCTGGGCAGAAATGAAAGAAATGTTAATGGCAGAGTACTGCCCCCGAGGCGAAATACAGAAGATGGAGCAGGAACTATGGAATCTCACGGTGCAGAATGGGAACATCGATGCTTACATATCGAGATTCAGTGAACTATCTCTGTTGTGCCCGGGTATGATCACATCAGAGGGAAAGAAGATCGAACGATTCATCTGGGGACTGACATCCCCTATTCAAGGGAATGTGATAGCTGCGAACCCTGAAACGTTTGACAGTGCAAAGAGATTGGCAAAAAGACTATATGATCATAACCACAAAAAGGGCGAGAAACCGGTAGAGACTGAGAAGAAGAAGGAGAGTGATGGTAAGAAAGGATGGAACAACAAGAGAAAGGGGCGTCAGGGCCCCGAGATCTCTAAAAAGCAGCAAACGGTGGCAGTTAACGCTGTCACTGCGCCGGTTCCAGTCACATCACATGCTCCAGCCTCAGCTGCTTCAAATGCTTCAAGACCCTATTCCGGTAATTCTCCCAAGTGCAATAAGTGCAGGTTCCATCACCATGGAGAATGCAAGGAGTTCCATTGCACCAGTTGCAACCGAAGGGGACACACTGCAAGGTTCTGCAGGACTTATCCTTCTCAGAACCAGAGTCAGGGAAACAACCAGAACAACAACAACCCCCGCAATAACATCAACACCAATACCGGCGGCAACAACGCAGGGCCTAGCCACGCCTGTTTTGGGTGTGGAAGGACGGGGCATTTCCGTCGAGATTTGCCCTAACAACAACAACAACTCAGGAAACAGAGGAGCAGGAAGAATGCTGACTATGGGTCAGAGTGATGCAGTTCAGGACCCCGCAGTTGTGACCGGTACGTTTCTCCTAAACCACACTTATGCATGCATCTTATTTGATACCGGAGCGGAGCGAAGTTTCGTAAGCGAGAAGTTTAAACATTTATTAAAACAACAACCCCAGAAGCTAAATGAAACCTATACGGTGGAAATGGCCAATGGGAAAACCGAATCCACTAGGGAGATCTACATCGGATGTACCCTAACCCTCAACCAACACGTCTTACGAATAGATCTGATGTCAGTATCAATTAGGAGTTTCGATGTGATTATCGGCATGGATTGGTTAAGCCCCCACCATGCTGAGATTATGTGCCATGAGAAGGCCATTCGCCTTCGTCTCCCAAATCACGAAACCCTAGTAATTTACGGAGATAAACCCAGTACGAATCTTCGTCTCATCTCGTGCATCCAAGCACAAAAACACTTGCGAAAGAACAATTTGGCGTTCTTGGCTCACATAGTGGACAAGACCAAAGAAGAAACTAACATCCAAGACATTCCAGTGGCGTGTGAATTTCCGGACGTGTTTCCCGAAGATCTTCCAGGAGTACCCCCAGAGAGACAGGTTGAGTTCCGAATCGACCTCGTTCCAGGAGCAACTCCTCTCGCTAAATCACCATATCGGTTGGCACCTGCTGAAATGCAGGAATTGTCCAGCCAACTCAGTGAGCTTCTGGACAAGGGATTTATCCGACCTAGCTACTCGCCATGGGGAGCTCCGATGCTCTTTGTCAAAAAGAAGGACGGATCTTTCAGAATGTGCATCGATTACAAAGAGTTAAATAAACTCACTGTCAAAAACCGCTACCCACTCCCACGAATCGATGATCTATTCGACCAGCTCCAAGGAGCTAGTTATTTTTCTAAAATAGATTTACGGTCCGGATACCATCAACTCAAAGTCCGAGAAGAAGATATTCCTAAAACCGCTTTCCGAACCCGCTACGGACATTATGAATTCGTCGTAATGCCCTTCGGTCTAACAAATGCACCCGCCGCATTTATGGACCTAATGAACCGAATCTGTCGACCGTTCTTGGACAACTTCTTCATTGTGTTTATCGATGACATCCTCGTCTATTCTCGAAGCAAAGAGGAGCATGGCCAACATCTCCGACAAGTCCTAGAGATGCTGCGATCGGAAAAGCTTTACACCAAACTCTCTAAGTGTGAGTTTTGGCTACGGAGCGTGAATTTTCTAGGTCACGTAGTTAGCCAAGACGGAATTCATGTGGATCCCTCTAAGGTCAAAGCTGTGGAAGGATGGGCAACTCCGACTATGCCCACAGAAATTCGTCAGTTCTTAGGCCTAGCAGGCCACTATAGGAGATTCATCCAAAACTTCTCTAAGATCGCCAAGCCGCTTACCTTGCTTACGCAAAAGAGCGTGCCATTCAAGTGGACAGACCGACAAGAGATTGCGTTTCGAACCTTGAAGCAAGCTCTTTGTAGCGCTCCTGTGCTATCTCTACCCGAAGGAACGGAAGATTTTGTAGCCTACTGTGACGCGTTGAATCAAGGCCTAGGTTGCGTTCTCATGCAACGTGGAAGAGTGATAGCATATGCGTCCCGCCAACTAAAGACGCACGAAGTAAATTACACGACCCATGACCTAGAACTGGGAGTCGTGGTCTTCGCTCTGAAAATTTGGAGGCACTACCTGTACGGCACAAAGTGCACCATCTTCACGGACCACAAGAGCCTCCAGCACATCTTGAATCAGAAGGAGCTGAACATGAGACAACGAAGATGGGTGGAATTGTTAAACGACTACGAATGCGAGATCAAGTACCATCCAGGCAAGGCCAACGTAGTAGCCGATGCCTTAAGTCGGAAGGAGTACTCTAATCGCCATACGAAAATGCACTCGATAACCATTCAGTCTCATCTGGCCACTCAAATTGCATCAGTCCAGGCAGAGGCTATGAAAGCGGAAAATAGAACTAGCGAGGCATTACGCGGAATGGAGAAGAACCTGGAAGTCAAAGAGAATGGAGTATACTACTTCATGAACCTTACTTGGGTCCAAAAAATCGGAGGGTTTAGGGAGACCGTTATGAAGGAAGCCCACAAGACACGATACTCCATTCATCCCGGTTCGGACAAGATGTATTTGGACATCAAGCAACACTATTGGTGGCCTAACATGAAGGCGGAAATCGCGACTTATGTTGGTAAGTGCCTTACGTGCGCCAAAGTAAAAGTGGAGTACCAGAAACCTTCTGGATTGTTACAGCAACCGGCAATACCTGAGTGGAAATGGGAGGGGATTTCTATGGACTTCGTGACCAAGCTGCCCAAGACGTCGGACGGACTAGACACCATATGGGTAATAATCGACCGACTGACGAAATCTGCCCATTTCCTACCAATCAAAGAGTCCTACAAGATGGAGAGACTGACGCGGTTGTACCTACGAGAGATCGTAAGACTCCATGGAGTGCCAAAATCTATCATCTCGGATAGGGACAGTAGGTTCACGTCGCGGTTTTGGCAATCACTCCACAAGGCAATGGGAACTCATCTTGATATGAGCACTGCGTATCACCCACAAACGGACGGTCAGAGCGAACGAACCATCCAGACGCTCGAGGACATGCTTCGTGCATGTGTGATAGACTTCGGAAAGTCTTGGGATACCCACCTGCCGTTGATCGAATTCTCATATAACAATAGTTATCATTCGAGCATCAAGGTGGCCCCTTTCGAAGCACTGTACGGGCGTAAATGTAGATCACCGTTATGTTGGGCTGAAGTAGGTGACACCCAGCTAGCAAGAACGCATACGTCGGACAGGGCACTAACAGGACCGGAGATTATTCGCGAAACCACAGAGAAGATCGTTCAGATCAGAGCTCGATTGCAAGCGTCGCGTGACAGACAAAAGAGCTACGCCGATAAACGGCGAAAACCCTTAGAATTCCAGGTCGGTGATCGAGTATTGTTGAAAGTCTCACCCTGGAAAGGGGTTATACGTTTCGGAAAACGGGGAAAGCTGAACCCGCGATACATTGGACCTTTCGAAATCGTCGCCCGAATAGGTCCGGTAGCCTACAGACTACAACTACCCGCGGAACTAAACGGTGTACACCCCGTGTTTCATGTCTCTAATCTGAAAAAGTGCCTATCATATGAAACCCTTGTCATTCCTCTTGACGAAATCGAAATCAATGAGAACCTCCTGTTCGTCGAAGAACCAATCGAAATCATGGACAGGGAGGTGAAGCGTACTAAGCAGAGCCGCATCCCGATCGTGAAGGTACGGTGGAACGCAAAGCGTGGGCTAGAATTCACGTGGGAACGCGAAGATCAAATGAAGCAGAAGTACCCTCACCTATTCTAGCATTCTCAAATCTAGCTTTCAAACAGAATTTCGGGACGAAATTCCCTCTAACGGGGGGATGATGTCACAACTGGAAATTTTGAGCCATGTAATCTATACATTCAAGTTAATGTGAATCAAAAACTTCAATCAAATACATCATACAAGTACTACAAACAGTCATCAAACAATTGGAAACCCTAAAAGTTCTTGTTTAGGTACACCTTGGACTAGAACTTCCTTCTTGGATCCAAATAGACCAATAAGCTTCCAAATAGACTATCATGGGCTTAGAACCCTAATTGGGCTCTAATTGGACCCACACTAACTTATTTCAACATTTTGGGCCATGTTGGGCCTAGAAGGAAATGAATTAAAAGCCTTGATACATGAATAACCTAAACTAGTCCAATAAAAATGGAAAAATCATACCACACTCCTTTAGACTTAAAACACACCCTAATTAACACTAATATTGGGCTTGGGAGCAAAAAGCCCAAAAATTTCCTTTTCCTTCCATGTTTTCGGCCCACATCAAGCCCAAGAGGAGGGTTTGACTTTCCCATGCCACCTCATTATTGTCCATAGGATTTCCATGCAAGATATTCCCTTTTCCCATGCAAGTATCACTTCAAAATCACCTCACTCCTTCCTCTCTCTCACTCTCGGCCACAAGCACACACACACACACCACAAATCTCTCACAAATTCTCTCTAAATCACTCAAGAACATCTCTCCCTCTCCACTCAAAAATCTCGAGTTTTAGGAAGCATTCAAGAGGAAATCTCCACTAAATTCTTCATCTAAGGTAAGATTATGCATAGATCTATGATTTAAATTCTTTTTGTTATCAAAATCCTTTCCTAAACTATGCAAAAATCGTGATCTTGCACCCTAGAACCATCTCAAACTCGAGATCTACCAAGGAAAGGTGCTAAGGCCCAAAAATCATCAAGTTTTCTTCCATCTTCTCTCCAAAACCGAAACCACACCCAAGGTGAGCTTCATACCCCCTATTTTCTGTTTTTTTTGAGTTTTTTTTTGGGGGGGGAATACAAGTGAAAGTGTAGATCTATATGTGTTTTGTATGCCTTGTATGATTTCCATGCTTATATGTATGCTTTTGTGTGTTATAATGTTGGATCTAGCCATAAAACCCCTCAAAACCGAGATATATCTTGTGTGAAATGATTTTAGCTTCAAATATATTTCTACATACAAAGTGTTTCAAGAAAAATGGCTAAGTGGTTTAGTAACAATTTTCTTTGGATTAAAAACACAAATTTTGGGCCTAAAATGTGAAAAATACAAAATTAAGGGTCCAAATTGGCATATCACGAATTCTGCTGGATGAAGTGTGCCAAAACAGTTTCCATAAATCAATTTCTGGAAATATACTCATTTAGGGGATTAAAAACATAAATTCCAAGCTTAATGGGCTAAAAATGACATTTTTGGCCCAATAAGGCCCATTATGCGAATTTTTCTGTTTTGGAGGGCCAAAACTATGATTTTCTGTAAAACAGTGGACTATAAGTGTTCCAAATCCTTTTCAAAGGTTTAAAATGCTTTTTAAATTAAAAAAGGACCAAAGTTGCAAAAATTTTCCAATTTGGGCCAAAATTTGCCAAAGTTGCGAAAAAGAAGGGTTAAAACCGAGAAAATTGCATTTTCAGGGACTTAAACTGTTTTCTATGAAAAATATGCTGAAAAATATTAATTTCAATAATTTTTGGTGTTAAAATGTCAAGAAAATTAGTTTAAGGACCAAACCGGGAAGTATTTAATAAAAGGGTTGAAAATGTAAATTTTACAAACAATGAGGGGCTGAAAACAGAAAAATTTCAAGGCTAATTCAATATACACAATTTGATCAAATAATGGCACCGCGGCTTTCGACGAAATACAATACATTACAATACCAAAAGTCGTTGTTAAACGAATTGGTTCGGTCTCGAACCAATAGAAATCTACAACTACTAACACTACGACACTACTACACTACGGTTCATACAAATAACGTTTGGGAACTTATCTTACATACGAGTGTGCACAGACGTCTACGCACCATCTTCGGGCCCCAAAAGTGTAAAATCTTGCTTGTTGGGCCTAGCTAGCCCAATGACCTGATCTTAAGGCCCGAAGACGCATATTTTCTACGAAGTGTTGAGTTTCACCGACTTGGCACAACGTAGAGGGACTTTCAATGGCTTGTATACCACTGGTCCCCAAGGGTCCTTGGTATTGCTAGAAGAGTCTGCATATTTTGCGAGGCGGGTCGGGGACCCCTCGTACGCATATTATCCCCAACCGATTAATAGAGTCATCGAGGCCTTCGTGTCCTCTTACTCTTCGGATGTGGGACGACACATAGTCAGGGCGGCTGGATAACGTGATTTGTACGAACGACGCCTTCGGGATCGTTAGTATTACTATGAACTGGGCGTTTGTGTAATGCGGGTTTGTAGTAAATAATCATGCTCAAAAATAATCCAACGTCGCCTGGGAATGACACTCCTATCTTTGTAATGGTTTCAACGCAACTTAACGGATTTCAAAGGATTAGGAAAACATCGGGTTTTCCTAGGTTTTTCAAACATATCGGATTCGAAACGCATATAATTTTTAATAAACAATTTTCACAAGTACAGAAACAAACAGGCATACCTATGGATCTTCACAAACATTTTCGAAAGTTTTTCATTTCAGAAAATATCGGATTTTCTGGTGGTTTTCAAACAATACAAACATTGGATTTCAAACATTACTTATGAACTCACCAACATTTCATATGTTGACGTTTTTCAAAATACTTGTATTCTCAGGGAACCAGTGAATCAAGGGAAATCATATTCAGTGACGGTTGCAGTTTATCTATGTATGAATTGAACAATTTAATTTTTGGGAATGTAATGTTTAACCAATGAATTTCATGTAAACGCTACTGGTTGTACTGTATTGATGAATGGTGACGAATGTTTTTATGTTTCATATATATTCAATGTTATGGTATACAATTGAGTCACGACAGCCCCCGGACGTTTCCGCCGTCTGGTTCGGGGGTGTGACACTCTCTTTGATGAAACCCTGCCGAGTTGATCGGTTAAGTTAAGAATTTGTTAAACGAGTTTGTTTTAGACTATCACTGAAACGTGAAAATGTGTATTTTAGGTCGTTCAATTCAGTTTCATATCTAGACACAGGTATATTCAGAGAGTCAAGAATAGAGTTTACTTTGTTGATCACCTACTCGCACTCGCTTATCTGCTCAAGAAATGGTTACGCAGCGAAACAACTATCAACGCTATGTCCACCATAAGTTGCATAACCCCTCATATATGGCACTTCATTGGTAACCATCAAACACCTTCCATTAATTTGCAAAACTTCATCCTTCGCTACGAAGCTCCCTCCATGAGTAGGTCTGCGAACCTCTTCATCTTCAGAGTCAGTCGACCAAACCTCGACTCTGCCAAACTCATCTTCAGCTTCGTTTTCCTGCACAATCAAAGCAGGCATGGTGTTATCAGCATTCTTCTTCTTTTTTATCTCCTCCGGCTTTCAGAGTAATATGTCTCACAATCCTCTCCCTCCTTCTTCTCCTTCATTCTTCTCAGCATGCATTCCTTGGCTAGATAGTTTTTTCCATGACAATAATTACAATCATAGCCGGAGTCCCCCACAAGATTTTTATCCTTCTTCGCTTCTTCTTACTGAGAGTTATTTGCACTCTCCTCCTTTATCTTTTTAGAGCTATAACTGCCCTGCTAGTTTCGGTTTTTGTTGCGACTAAAGCTCTTCTTTGCGAATCTCTTTGGATTAGACACCATCATAACAAATTCCTCTTTAGAAAGTTCACAATCGGAGATATCAAATTCCGAACCATCATCATCTACAACCCTTTTACTCTTCGCAACAAGGGCCAGTGATCCCATCCCAGAAACTACCTTCCCCTCTTTCGTCACTTCATCTTCATGTGACCTTAGTATTCCAGCAAGCTTCGCCAACGTGTAGTTCTCTAACTGCTCATGTGCTTTTATGGTAGAGACTACAACCTTCCATTCAAATCTTAGCCCATTCATGAACGTGACTTTTTGCTCAATTAGTTCACGTCTGATTTTGTCCTTCATCATCCTACTGAGAAGATGGTTATAGCAATTGAAAGTTTAATCTAGACTCTATTCAGGCTTTTGTACAAAGGCTCCAAACTCTGAAAGCAGTAGAGTTTGAGTAGAATGGTCAAGATCAACATCACTTGAGTATAGTTCCTTGAGTCTATCCCAGATGGATTTTGTTGTGCCGCTTGACTTACCAAACAAAAAGTGTTTGGTGGCAAAGCAAACCTGATAATACTCATCGCTTTATCGTTTCTTATCAGCTTATCCTTCTCATATTGTGGTATGTCTTTTACATCAATAAGAAGCTTGTTATAGTCTACTTGAGTTTTAAATTCTCTTCTTGTTCCTGTATGAGCAAACTTCTGGACAGTAATGGCTTCCCATATCAGATAGCCATTGTCTTCAAGCCCTAGGACATAATCTTCAAAGTGAAACGCCTACACTTCATAATCACTGGGGAAAAGAATAGGGATTTTGGTTGTAGATCGAATGCTGATTGAAAGATTTATGGAGTTAACGTGAGAATCGTCTGACATGTTTAAATATCGACTAAAACCTGTATGAATTAGATGTGTAAACTAAAATAGTTTTAGGGTAATATAAAGATCAAAGATCAGTGTCAATAACAATGATGACGGCTGAACCAAATTCAATAATAGCGGAAACTATAAAAACTCTTTTAATAGAAGAGATGCGAATAAATTACACAATCTCCGGCTCTGATACCAATTATTGAGATTAAACTCTAAAGATCGAATAGACTCAAATAGGAAAAAGCGATCAAACACATAATGTGAATCAAGAATGTGTCGAATGATTAAAAGTCACAGCCTCAGAAGAGCTTGATAAAGAACTGCTACTATAGAGGCTATGTAGGGTTTACAATGACACGATTAACTAATACACGATGCATGCATGCATCTTAAATAGTAAAACCCTAGAAGTAAATGACGGGTGGATAGGCCTAACCCGGATACAAAATAGACTATACAAAAAGCCCATAAAGACACAACACTAAATACCTAACAATTTTAGATCTAAAAATATGGATCAAGTCATTATGAGGATCGACGTGGTGGAGTAAATTGCTTATATGAGGTGAAATTGTATCTTGTGAGTTTTAATATATATATATATATATATATATATATATATATATATATATATATATATGTGTGTGTGTGTGTGTGTGTTTGTGTGTGTTATAACATTGTGGGATTGAAATACCTATGTACTCACCAGGTTTCCCAACCTGACCAACTCAGTTTTTTTGTATAACATGTAGCGATATTAAAGATACATTCTGTTGAGAAATTCAAGTTGTATTAGGTTACTAGTTTAATTACTGTAAGGCTTGTAATATTTTGTTATGCTTATGTTTCTGTATTGACAATGACATTCCAATGTTTTAATATAAATAAAATACATTTCTTCGGAAATGATTTGATAATATCATTATCATGTTTTTGGGAACAAATTTCGCAATGTTATTCTTCAAAACAAAGATACTCTGATTTTTAAATAAGCATAAACAAATCGGTTTTTTCTAGCCGTGAAAATTGGGTACGTCACAACAGAGAATTACAAGGAAAACCTAATAAAAATCTGATGCAACACTCAATAAGATTTTAGAACTTCAACATTAACTAATAACAATAATATGATAAATTGGTAATGACCTAATGATTCTTTAAACATTCTTATTTCTGAATTCTGATAAACAATTATACAATAAACATAATCCCATAATTTGATTTGATGATTTAGTTTCTATTAATCTATTTTAGAAAATCTGATAAAGTGATTCATTCAACATTTTAATAATCTATTTCAGAAAATCTGATACGGTGATCCAATGGGTTTAGTTTTTAATAGACATTTATACTACAAATTCTCAATCTGATAAAGTGATTCATTCGACATTTAATATTTCAATTCAAGTATTCAATTAGACACTTGTAAACTGTCAAAAACACTCAATCTGATATACTGTCAAACACCCAATCTGATAAAGTGATTCAATTATAAAATGTAAAAACTCAAACTGATAAAATCATGAAGACATAAAGTGATAATTCATAATCGTTTACCTGATATGATTACTGATTAGATTAGCAGGACTATAGGAGTCGTTGAGACTTGAGACTTAAGAATCCACTGATTTCAATCGAGTAAATGAGTTGTTGTTGGTTGTTTTTTTGTTTCTATCGCAATCTCGCTGAACCCTGAAATCGCTTCTTCCTTCTGGCTTCTACTTTTTTTAAAGTGCTTACATAATGTCATGACTCGTGATCGCTGCTGGCCTGCTCTGCTACCTTCTCGTCTTTTCCCCTATGTGATCGATTTTGGACTGTCTTTGGTTCTTCATTGGGCTAAAACTAAACATAATATTAAAACAAGGGCCCCTTAAAAAAGTTGGCCCTGTGCCAATGTCCTCCTTTTCCTTGCTCTAAACCGAGTCTGAAAACCCTTAATCCTTTTGGATCTCTGACATAAAACCTCAGGAGGTGATGAAATCACCTGCCTTAGAACTTGTATTAAGTCGAACTGGAATTACGGGTACTAGTTGATCTTAGAAATAATGTGAATGTGCTCAAGTGTCGAAAGAATCAGAGAAGAAGAAGTAGTGGAAGTGTCTGTGTGTGCATCGATCAACTACTCTATTTATACAGAATAAGAATAACGATAATTCTGACATTCTTGGGATTCTCCTTGATATTTTCTTAACCTGACTTTCTCGAGAGTCTTCAACGTTCATGAGGCATTGACCACATGTGGTTTGAGTTGGTTTATTCCTTTCTTGTCAAGCCTTAAGTTCCTGCATAAGATATCACAAGAAATATAGTGGAAGACCAGTATACTATTAAATCTAGGATCTTGGGCTTGCCCCAGATGTTAGGATAGGTTCAAGATATTATAATGGTAAGTCCAAATTTCTACCCACACCCATACCCAATATAAAGTTGCTCATGCTCACACGCTGATGCTCACAATCATTCACATTCACAATTTCCTAGAGAGTATTTTTACTTTGTAATATCTGAGACCACCTGTAGAGTGCTTATCCTTAAGAAGTTCTAGAGCACCTTTAGATTTTTAGAGCATCCTTAGATCTTTCAAACACTTGTAATCAAATTTTAAAGGATATGAAAATGAAACAACTTTTTTGATTGCTTATTTAGAGTCACGATTTTTAACTGTCCGCACCTTTGCCATTTAACGATTTTGAAACTATGGTTTCAGTTTTCAGCACTCAAACTTTTTAGTTAGGTTTTCTGTATTACTGTTTTATAAATTTGAATAGTATCAATGAATCTAAGAAGCGTTGTGATTATAGTTATTGTGTTGACAAAGGAAAATTAGAAGGTTTAACTAGTATATTTAAAGGGATTTTCTAATATGTGTTCTAAGGACACATATAACAAACATTAATTGAAGTATTAATTATAAGAAATATTATTATAATTAAATGTGATTAGCATTAATTATATGTAATATTACCATAACTAAATATAAAATATATTAATTATAAATACTATTATCTATAATTAATATTTATCACATTTAGTTATGATAATATATTTCTTATAATTAATATTTTAATTAATGATATTTATATTTCCTTAGAGTGCATATTAAAAAAATTTCATATTTAAAAAACGTAGTTATATTTAAAAGTTTTAGAAGAGATTTCCCTTGTATACAGTACAATTGACGCTCATGTTCTATATTTATGGATGTATGTACTGAGCATATGATATTAATGTATGCTGACATGATTATGAAGTACATCTTATGTTAATTCCATAATTGTATTGGATAAATGAAAAAGTTTGAGTTTACTCATGTTGAGATTGACATGTTTCATTTTAATAGCTCATTGAAGAAGTTTCATGTTGTATTAAACTTAAACATTAAGTTTTTGTTTTTTTTTTTAAACCTATTCAGACAATTGTTTACTGCGCGGGATAGCATATACGTAACATTTGTTATTTCATAACAGTTTGTTTTTTGGAAGACTTCAGACTACAAAAGCTCTGCGTATGTTCTGTAGGGCGTAACAATTGATTTGCCTCTTTCCAAGTTTTTATTTTATTTTTAGAATTTTGGTATAACCGTTTTTTTTAAACTTTGATTTTTTTTTAATCTTTTGATTTACAAATTTAATATAAGTTCTTTTTATAATTTTCATAATTTTTTATAACTTGATTTACAAAAAAAAAAAACTTTGAATTTTTAATTTTTTTTTTTATCATTTTTCTTAATTATATTTTCAGTTTCGCTTGCATGCTTTTTAACATGTGTAACTTTTTACGAACTTTGTAGACATCGTTTGTAATATTTTGTTAATTTTTTTATTATTTTCTTTTTTATGTTTTTTAAAATTCGTTTTTTCAAGAGTAAAACTGATAGTTTCTTTTATATATTTTTTTAAATTTTTTATAAAAACTTTATATATTTGTTATTTGACATGTTATTTTTAGTATTATTTCAATATTTTAAGACTAAAATTATTAAAATTTCGGTGTTGAAAATAATTTTCAGTTTATAAAATTAATTTATTTAAATTTCAGTTTACTGCCGCGGTCTGCAGATGTTAAACAACAAACATAATTTTTATTACAGGCTGCAACCGTTTGGTTAACATCTTCTGTTGCAGAGAATTGCAGAGGTGGTCTATATAATTCATGAATTTTTGTTTCAAATAAACAAACAACACTTAAATAAATCAATTACTTCTATACTTTTTGCATATTCTTGTGTGCACATTATCAATTACTACAATACTTTTGGCTTATGTAGCACAACATTATAGATCCATATAGTGTTATCTTAAGTCAATATTTTTAGCGACAAATTTGGGTGGAATAAGAGTGTTTGTTGGTATCTTCCATGGTGGGCGATGAAGGATGACTAAATGGGCAGCTGCATAGGACCCAATATTTTTATTATATATTATATATTTTTTTATTTAAAAATAATGCCTTATAATAACAATAAAAGTATTTTTTTACTTGTCCTGGACATTTAAAGATATTTATTCCTCTGATCGTTGTATCTTCCATTCTTATTCGGTGGAAACCTCTAAAATCACTTATGTAATATAAATAAGTTTTTTGGGATCATTTCCTCCTAAAACATTTGAATATGCTTGAATGGAGAGTTAATAGTAAATCACCTATGTGCTATAAATAAGTATTTTTGGATCACTGCCTCCAAAGCGATTTGAATATGTTTGTATATGGAGAGTTAATAGTAAATCACTTATGTACTAGACAAAACTATAAAAATGGTCTATATGGTATGCATTTTTTGGGGTTTTAGTCCAAACGACGACTTTTTTGGATTGATGGTCCTTTTAAGGTAGTTTGCTTGGGACTTTGGTCATTCGCTCAACTGAAAAGACGAAATTGCCCTTACTATATTTATTTTCCATTTTTATTTTTTTCCTATAAATATTTATATATAAAAAATAAAAGTAAGGGCCCACATACCCACCCCTTTCTCTCTCTCTCTCTCTCTTTCTCTCTCTTTATTTCTCTCTCTCTCTCTCTCTCCTGGTACACATTGCCATTTCTACACATTACAAGCAATCGAATGCCTTTTAGGCTCGAACCCACTAAACCAAGGACACATATCCATTACTCATGTTACTAGGGATACATAAATCCTGTATTGCAGCCTTAAACTCTTTAAGTCAACCATGAAGTGTACTTATAGGAACAAAAACATATACACACAAATACCCACACACCTGTAGGTAAATGATGAACACATAAACACACACACACACACACACACTATAATCAATTTGCAAGTGAATGTGTGTCTGTGTTCTTTTCATTTATCCATGAAGAAGCTCTTAAAATCGACAAGTGGAAGCCCTCACAAAACCCATTACTGTGAACAGGGGTAGCGGTGTAAGGAGGTGGTGTTGAGATGGTAGTAACGGTGGTTAATGGATGGTTAAATGGTGGTCGACAGAGCTATAGGGTGGCAATGGTGTTGCACGTTTGGGGCATATGAGAAATACGTAGGAGGATGGTGCTTGGTGGTGGGTTTGATGATGATGATGATGCTCATGGAGGTTTAATAACCATTAAGGGTGGGAAAGAACCACCTACCATCAGCCACCTACCATCAGCCACCAATGTCTGCTATCGTCCCCACGTTATCTCAGGTTGAACTCCATTGTTGTTCCTATTGCAAATCCAATGAGTTCCCCACCCAGATCGGTTCAATCTTCGCATATGAGGATTTGGGTTTGGAAAAATTACATATGGTTAGGGATGAGATGGAGAATACGGGAGAAGCTAAATAGAGAGGAAATGGATGAGAGGTGATAATCGGTGGTGATTGTGGTGTTGCCGGAAAAAATAGAGGTGTAGAGGTTCTTTTCCTCAAATTTGATTTAGGGTTGGTGACAGTAAGGGATAGCAGTGGATCTGTTAGCATTGATCGGGTTAGGGTCAGCAGATCATTTAGCTTGGCCGGTAGCATCCGATGGTGGTGGTGGTGGTGGGAGCAAATTGCAACTTTCGGTTGTAATGGAGAGGTGGATTTAATGTTTCAAGAGGTAAGGGAGAAAGACAAAGTTGGGTGTATGTGCGTGTTTATGTGTGTGTGTGTGTGTGAGAGAGAGAGAGAGAGAGAGAGAGAGAAAGAGAGGTGGGTCCCATATTTTTATTAATAAAACTTTAAATTAAATAGGAAAAATATAAAAAATATATCAGAAGGGTATTTTAGTCTTTTCAGTTTAACAAAGGACCAAAGTCACAAGTAAACTACCTCAAAATGACCATCAATCCAAAAAAGTCGTGGTTTGGACTAAAACCCCAAAAAAATACATACCACATGGACCATTTTTGCAATTTTGTCTATGTACTATAAATAAGTATTTTGGGATCATTGCCTCCAAAACCATTTGAATATGTTTGTATGGAGAGTTTATAGTATTAATGTCTACAACTTAGTGTCAAGACGGTCCTAGTCGTCAAATGCAATATGGAAACTAATTGTCGTTAAAGATAATAATTATCTATGTCAATGAATCATCTTTTTTCTCGTATTTATATTAAGACTACATTGGAAAGAGTAGTAGAAAAATTAACTTTTACTGATAAATTAGGTACTGATAAGTTTGTTGATAGTCGATAATGCAGTTACATTTGAAACAAATTAATTAATAACTTAGACTAAACGGTGTGGGGTGCGGTTTGGAACCGCGATGCTGACACGTGGACCACGAACACCGCCCCCAGGGTGCGGTTTCGTGCGGCCAAGACCGCAGTGCGGCCATACAAGACCGCGAAGTCTGATTGGTTGTTGCATTTTCCCATGTTTGACCGTTGAAGATTCGTGTAATTTTTTTTAACCATTACTCCATCTATATATATAATATATATATATATATATATATATATATATATATATATATATATATATATATATATATTACCATTTTAACTATTTCACCACCTTCACTCCAACTTTAAACAAATATTTACACAATCTTTTCATCTAATTTTTTTTGAAAAAATGTCTACTTCCAAAAGGCCTAGCAAAGAAAAAACACCAGTCAGAAACACCAACACCCCAATACTTTCATTTGATCAACCGATTTTCTCACCTCCGTATTACCACTACGGCGGTATGCTTCCGTATTTTCCACAACGACCAGCGCAACTACTATCACAAACACCACCAATACCACAACCCGACCCAGATTTTAATCCATTTGTTTTTTTTTTGTCTCAACCCGAGTTTGTTCAACAAACACAAACACAACCAAAAACGGTCGTTTCTGATTCTGAACCGGAATTCGTTACAGAAACTCAGCCCACTCGAGCAGCAACAAAAAGAAAAGAGAAGGCGGAGGCTAGATCTTGGGAACCTTTGGAAGCGTTAGTGTTGGCACAATCTTAGATCGATATTTCAGAAGATGTAACGGTTGGAAAATACCAAAAGCATGACCGCTTTTGGATTCGCATTTTACACAGGTTCCATAAAGGAATGAACCGTAGACAATACCGTTCAAAACATCAAGTGTACTCCAAATGGTGGAAGATGAACAAGGAAGTCATGTTATTTAATGACTTGTGGAACAACATGAAACATCAATGGAAAAGTGGAGAAAACGATGAAGTGATTTTAAAGAAAGCGTTGAAAGTGTATCAAAAAGAAAATCTGAAGGCTTTCAAGTTTCTTGAAGTTTGGAATTTTGTGAAAGATAACAAGAAATGGCAAAGTAGCAAAACAGCAGACGAGCATATGGACAGTGGTTCAAAATGCAACAGAACATCTATGTCTGACCACACTACATCAGATGCTCGTGTTCAATTTGATCTGAACCAAGATGAACCTGTTCCAGTTTCACCACCTTCCCGACCAATGGGAAGAGACAAAGCAAAAAGCAAAGGCAAAGGCAAAGGCAAAGCGTCAAATTCAAATGATTTGAAAGAAATGTGAGCCGACATGAAGGGTATAAAAGACAGAATGGACAAAATTTTGCAAATTGCTTCTGAAAGAGAGCTTCGGAAACAAAGGGAGTGTGGCATGCGAATATTAGCGACGGACACGTCGAATATGAACGAGACCGAGCTTGAAGTGGTTTTGGCGATGAAGGAGGAAGTGAAAAAACGTTACATCAATTATGACTAATTTCTAGTTTTTTTTTTTCAAGTTTTTAATCGTTTGGTGTGTGTGTGTGTGTGTGTTTTGTTTTGTTTTTTTAAGTTAAGTAATGTATGGTATTTGTATTTTTAATTAATAAAATATTATCTTTTTAAAATTATGTTTTCTTATTAAAAAAATAAGTTTTATTAAATTAAAATAGTTAACAAAAAAAAAAATGAAAATAAAAGTGTGGCACCACCCCTATGGTGTGGTAAAAACCACACTTGTGTGGTAAAAAATGACATGACGTTTATGTGGCGGGGAAGGAACTGCAGTTTCGGTGACAACACTCCCTCCAACCTTAAATGACAAATGTGAAAAGACGAAAAATCCAGAAAGCATATAGCCAATGGCCTCCCTTAAAATGAGTAGTTTAGGAATATACTTCAATAATGTGTTAGCCATCAAAAAATATATATTAAAATATATTTGAAAATGTTTTGAAAATTAACATATAACAATATAACTGAAAAATCCGTTTAAAAAAAAGATGCGAACTTATCAATAAGATCTTTCAAACAAAACCTTTAAGAAACTAACCTAAAAATTAATTTACGAATTTCAGGAAATACTATATCTCGTAATAAAATAAAAAAAGATAAGCATATTTATAAATTAAATCATGGAAAAGAATTAAAAATAAAAATAACATTATTGTTGACATAATCATTGAAGATATACTTTCATTGGCCTGTTCTGCCAATCAAGACATTTCTATTTATTTTTTTCGAATATACAGACAAGGACCGGACCTACCATTTGATTACGTTTGCACGTGAACACTTTATCAAATTCTTTTGTAGTCTTATGCAAATATGCAATGTATACACGATGGTTATTTGATAAAATAATAAAAAACGAAGGGCTTTTAACTTTTTATAACCAAAAGATTATTATTTTTAAATGTTACATATTTATATATTTCTTTTAATTTTTTAAAATTACTATTTCTGATCATCCCAACAAAATCCCTTAATGCTTTACGAAATCTATATCATTTTTGTTTTGGAATTTCATAATATTATGTGAATAATTTCTTTTAAACGGTTTAATTTTGATTAGAACTCATCAAGGAAAAAGATAACAAAACAATTACATACACATAAATGTTTAGTAAAGAGTATTTGTGTTAAATTATTATGATGGACAAATGTATAAATTTAAGAGTAGTATGGAAGTGTTTTGTTTTGTTTTTTTTTTTTTTTTTTTTTTCTTTTAATATTGACTTTGTGTTGTCTATCCAAAAATCATTCAAAAGAGGCAATCACCATCCTATCAAAAATGATACTTCTAGTAAAGTCATGCGATTGGAAAACCACATTATTCTAACACCTCGAAATCGTCCAAATGGTCGTCAAAAGTATCACCTCCAAAGCTTTTGTGTTCATCTTGATTAAGGAAATTGTATCAACCTAAGACGAGCAATCCGCAACTAAAGCCAAACCGTCACATCACAAAATAGGTTCACATGATTTATGTCTTATTGTTGACACCGACAAGGACATAAAGTAAAAGAAATATTACATCACAAAATAGGTTCCAATAATATCCTTAAGTGTACATGCACTCTAGATCTAGGTTTTACTATTATGATAACCTACTTTCAAAACTATGAATTCAACCTACCAAGATGGATATAATTACTAACCTTTCAAGTATAATCATATATACTTGCGATTCCCTTGAAGATCTTGAACTTTTTGTTGTTGGTAAAATGATCTAGCACCCAAATTAGGAATGCCTCTAAAGGCACACACCCAAAAGTCTAAAACTCTAGAAAAATTAGGAGATATGAGAGAGGCTAATGAGAACCAAAAATCTTAGCCTTAAAACATGTTGTATTGGATTTTATGAAGCCTAAAGAGGTATTTATATAGTTGAGGTAACTTGCATATAAAGGTGATTTGAATTAATTAAATAATCATATTTAATCCTAATTCAAATTATTTCCTTATCTATTGAAAGATCTATATGCCCAAGAGTTGTTATAGAATGATATTGCTAGATGATATATGATCATAAAGACTCACACTAACAACAACTTGATGCAAATATATTATTTATAAGAATTTGATCCTTGATAAATAAATATAATTCTTGTAATTAATTGTAAATTATTTATTTCATGGAAATACTATGTTTAAATGTTAAGTATTAAAACATATCATAATATATCATAAGGTATGATTTATTATGTGATATACTGTAACACCCTTAAAAATACTATTGGGTTTTATGTACTATAACACTCCTATGGTGTACATACAACCCTAATAGCTTTGGATCTATGTTTTTTCTAGTTATACATGCAACAAAATTATCTAAAGCATGAAGCCTACAACTAGCATACAATTTGATATTTGAATCATAAAACTAGTAAAAAGATTACCTCTTTGTTGTAGCTTGTTGTATTTGGCATTTAAGAGCTTAGTGCCTCAAATGTTGCACCTCTAATGGAATCACAAGACACCATGAACAATTGGAGAATAGTGAGAGAGGTTATGGAGCACACAAAATCGTCCTTATTTTAGAATAATCCACCATTGGTCCGATTTTTGGCTTTAGTGGGTTACATATATAGTGTAGAATTCCAAGAGTTATTATTATTATTATTATTATTATTATTATTATTATTATTATTTGTTTAATACGTTTTTAAATATATAAAAATATTTTATACATACATTTTTAAATATGTTTTTAAATATATAAAAATATTTTTACAGATTTAAAATAATATTTAAAAATATATTTACTTGTATTTAGTATTTAAAAATATTTTTACATATAAACGAAACATTTGTTTGTGTTTTGGTTGATGAATCACCTAAATAATAAAAAAAATATTTCGTTTATATGTCTTTTACCATATAAATATGTATAAATACATATTGTATATCTATAAATATGAAAAAAATACATATTTATACTTAGTAATATGTACAAATACATATAATTATATATGTTATACAATATAAACCATATAAATAAGTATTTTTATATTTATATGTATACAATATATTTTTATATGAAATAAATATATATTAATACCTAGTAAATACAAATAAATACATTTTTAATATATAAATACATTTTTAAAGGAATATATAAGATTTCAAATGTATATAAATACTAAATACAAGTACAAATATTTTTAAAAATGTATTTTTATCTATAAAGATATATTTATGCATTTAAAAATGTATGTATAACATTGGTTTTAGGGTTAATGTCATAAAAGCCCTTAAGTATCACATTAACCCTAATGGGCCTAATTTCATAATATTTTTTAGGTTCATTAGTGCCTAATATTTTGATTAATTGTGTTAAATTTGCCATTTAGCAGGTAACCCAACTAGTTACCTGGTTACACTTTCCATGTAGTTGGCCATGTTGGCTTCAATCCCCCACCTACGTTTCCTTCTACTGTTTATTGTCTTCCCCAATTGATGTTAATCGATTTATATAAGATGTAGTTGTCGGATTAGTGTCTAAGCCTGTAACTATATTTGGTAAGTACTTGACCCGGTTGTACATGGTCCTTTTGGGTTGCCTTCACCAGAGCAACATGATAAGATGATTTATAAATAAAGAGGTTATTATGGTTTATTAATATATTATATGATTAATATATTAAAGGAGAAATCATATAGTTTAATTAATATTAGACAAGGATTAATTAATAATTAATTCTATGGCTAAAACAAATTAATTAAATAAAGGGGACTAGAACTGTCAATTGTATGATAGTTGGTTTTGGGCTGTGGATCCTTATGGATCATGGGGTGGACGAAATTAAGGTGTATGGACTCCTTGAATTCGTCTAATCCCTCATCTAGAAGGATCCTTGGACTGCTTAAGGCCTAAGTAATCCAATTAGAGTTTCAGGCTGTAACCCTAGTAGCTAGAGTATTTAAAGGAGCCGAGGGCTACAGAAGTCGGCGACCCGAAACCCTAAGGAGTTCCTAGAGCCGATTTTGTGCCAAAACCTCTCTCCAAATCATCCTCTTGCTTCTTGGTGTTTGTAAGCCATTAGAGGAGTGACACTTGTGACTCTAAGCTCCAAGGATAAGAAGATTCAAGCTTTCAAGAAGAGGTAATCATCTAGATCTACTTTGTCATGTAAATTTCAATTTGTATATCATAGATCTAGGGTTTGCAAGTCTTGGATGAAAAGCATGTTTATTAGAGAAACCTAGATCCAAGCATTAGGGTTTGTATGTGCACATAGGAATGTTCTTATGGCTCAAACCTATTAGTGGTATCAGAGCCAGGTTGGCTTCTCTTGAATTTGATGCTTTGTGCTTTGATTCTTGCTTAAAAAATCGTTTTTCTTGCTCTCTGCCTGATGAACTCAGCGAGTCCCATTGTGGACTCGGTGAGTAGGATGAACTCGACAAGTCCATAAGGGGACTCGGCAAGTCGGAGCGTCAGACAGAGGGAATTTCAGGATTTTTTGCTGTTTTGCTTAAGGATAATTACCTAAATTGTTTTAGTCTAATAAAATCCAAATTTTATTACCTTTTTATCAATATCCTCATCAAAACAAAAGATAACTACCAATTGTTTAAATAATAGTTTCGTTATTTGATAATACTTGATTATTTAAATTAAGTGTTGAATTATCTTGCAAGTAATATTGACTAGGTTAAATTTAGATAATTATTAAATTAAATGCTTAATTAAAAATTATTTGCTATTTGATCTTTGTGTTTTAAAAAAGTTCAAAACTTGTCCTCAAGTTTTGAAATTTAAATTTTATGATTAAAATGTTTTATTTGAACTATTTAAATTTAAAACCCTAGAATGTTACAAGTTTAAAATTCAACCTTATACTTTATAATATTATAAGATTAATGTGTGTGTATATATATATATATATATATATATATATATATATATATATATATATATATATATGTATAACTTAAATGCTAGTTTTACCGCTAGTAGGCCTCATTGACGAAGCCGATCTATAAGGGGGGTATAAGGTTATGGCCTATAAAATGGTCATTTAATGGGTGTCCACTCTCACCCACCGCTTCCTTGATTGGTGGAGGGTCGTTAGCCGAACGGGTAGGATAGGGCAACCCTTTCTCACTAATAAGTAAAATGAATCTATATAAAGTAACTAAACGTTTTTTTTACAAAATTCCCAATTTTAGTTACTTTAGGCAAAGTGAATTGATGCAATCCCATGAAATTACACTTTGTACCCTTGCTAAGAAGTTAGTGGAGTGTGTGTCGTTAACCGTCACACTAATTGGTGCTAAGAAAAGGTGGCAAAGGGTGACTCATTGTTTGTCATAGTTCGATGGAGCGTGTGTGGTTAACAGCACATCGAATAGGTGACTGTAACAATGAGGGCACCATGTACATTTGCATGGTTATTCACACCCGCTTTTTGATCCTCGGCATCCCAGTCACAAACTTGAGGGGCATATCAAGATTGAAACATGCCATTGAAAAGGTCAATGAATCTCAAAGGAATCTAGGAGTTTTCAATACATTTAAAACTTAATCTCCTTTTGTTTTTCATGGTGGAGAATTAGTGAATCGTCATTCACTTACCTTAAAATTCTTTGCATATTAGATTACCACATCCCTTTTCTAATATATAAATAATGTTGCTGGATGCTAGCCCTAATTTCTCATTTTGGGTGTTTAATTAGGGATTCATTTCTAATTAAACTTTGTTATTTTCTTCTTCAGATGTCGAACTCAAACAACAACAACGCTTCAGGCTCAAACTCATCCGACTCATTCTCACTCATGAACTTGTGTGGGAGAGTGATCTTTGACGGGTCCAATTTCAATGATTGGATCCATAACATCCGAATGGTCACTCGTTACGAGGACAAAGAGTATGTCCTCGATAAGGAGCTGAAAGAGGTGAACATCAACATTGCTACTCCTGAATAAA